>NC_134110.1:63035000-64422500 GCF_040939455.1 Microcebus murinus
CACTTTCCTCTCTTTTAGACCTCTTGGAAGGGGTGCTTAGGAATAAGACAGTGAATAAAACAAATGGAAGAAAATACCACAAAAATTAAGTTTTAAGGATAGTTTTTGCTAAATGACACATAAGCAGAAAAGTAAGATGACTGATATTAGGAAAAAAACCAACTACTGATGAATTTTAAGGATTCAATTAATCACAGTATTCCTTTCTTCATTCGATTAATAAAGTTTAACTTCTTGTTTTGGTTTGGTTTTTAGAGACAAGGTCCCACTCTATTGCCCAATGTGGAGTACAGTGGCATGATCACAGCTAACTGCAGCCTCAAACTCTTGAGCTCAGGCAATCCTACCATTCAGCCTCCCAAATAGCTGGGATTACAGGCATGTACCACCAATGCCTGGCTAAATTTTTTATTTTTTTATAGAGATGGGGTTCTATGTTTTCCAAAGTGGTTTTGAACTCCTGGCCTCAAGCAATCCTCTTTGCCTTGGACTCCTAAAGTGTTCAGATTACAGGTATCAGCAATCGCACCTAGCTGAAGGTTTTACCTTAACATACATAAGTATGTGAGTATGGGTGTGTGTGTTTCTGAAGTTATGACACAGTAGCCTGCTGAAAGTCTAGATATGTACTGTCAAATACACTATCCTCTAGCCACATGTAGCTAATGGACATTTGAAATGTGACTGGTCAAAACTAAAATGTGCTGTAAGTGTAAAATACATAATAGACTTAGAAGACTTGGTATGAAAAGAGAATGTAAAATATCAATGTTTTATATTGATTACATGTTAAATAATATTTTAGATATAGATTAAACAAGTTATTAAAGTGAAAAAAACAAGGCAAATATTCTTAACACCATAATCTGATATTCATGTTGTACCAATATTTTTAAAAATCATGCCTGTGCATTAATTGTGACAACAGATTAGAAAGCACAAGTATAAAATATTCTCTATATATCCAACTTCAAAAATACCTTCTGCTACTCTCTGCATGACATACAACACTGTGGTACATTATTATAATAATGGCCCCAATGAGTCACACTTCCCTGTGTCCACATCCTTTTAGAATGTAATACTGTTTCTTTGGCTCCACCAAAGGAGCCATCTTCTTGAAAAGAGCTTGGCAAAGGAATTTAGGAAACATGTTCTTCTATTGGTTTGAAAAGAATCAGATTTTAATGTCTTAAATACATATGCAGGTGATCTAAAACCAGTCTCTTTAAATTGCTTTCTGTTTACTTTACAAATATACAAATACATAAGAATTTCAAAACACCAAACTATAAAGGCAAGACTTTATTTGTGGAGTCCTCTAATCTTTTAATATTGCAGTTCCCAAGCACCGGTCCATGGCCTGTAATTGTCTTCCATGAAACTTAGTAACAGCAGGAGGCAAACTGGCAAAGCTTCATCTGTATTTACAGCCATTCCCCTCCCCATTGCTTGCATCACCACCTGAGCTCCACCTCTCACACCCCCACCCCTGGATGGGTGGAAAAACTGCCTTTCATAAAACCGGTCCCTGGTGCCAAAATGGTTGGGAACCACTGTTTTAACACACTGACTGCCATACTAGAAAAATATTTTTTTTCCTTGGGGCCACAGTGGTTCATTTAAAAAACAGAACAAAAACTTCAAAAACAAAACGATCCTTTCTAATTTAATGAAAAATTTGGGTTTTTATTGTGTTATGTGTTTTTTAATAAAAAAGTAAAATAAAAACTTGAAAATTAGTAATGTAAAAAGTAATCTGAAAACTTGAAAAATGTTTAATGAAAGTGTTTTTCTTGACTTGTCAGACTTAAGTATAATTTAAAGGTAAACAAATAGAAAAACAAAATTTATTGATTTCTATTTGTTTATTCCATATTTTTTAAATTAAATTGCCAATATTAATTGTAACAATAAGAGTATCAACAAGATTTTCACACACCAATTACAGGGTTTTGCCCAGGTTTTCCTTTATGAGGTCCCAGGCTCAAAACTAGCATGAGTTAAAAACGATTCCCATGGCCATTAATATGTTAATACATTACATGAAATTCTTGATTTCAAATTTTTATGGCTTTCTTTTGTTCATAAAACAGAAATTGATTGGGTATGTGCTGTTTCTACTTAAACCACCTATCTGTATTTGCTTAGCAAAAACATTTATTACTCAACATTTGCATTTATTGTTTGCATATTCCTGTATTGAGATGGAAAAATAAATGGAAGAGCTGAGCAAAGCTTCCAATAATTCTCATTGCATAATCATACAAGCTTGCATGGGAGATACTGCAGGTTCAGTTCAAGACCACTGCAATAAAATAAATATCATAATAAAGTGAGTCACACATAATTTTTGGTTTCCCAGTGCATATAAAAGTTATGTTTAAACTACCCTGTACTCTGCTAATTATACAATATTATGTCTTTTAAAAATGTATATACCTTAATTAAAAAGTACTTTATTGCTAAAAAATGCCAACGATCATCTGAACCTTCAACTATTCATAATCTTTTTGCTGGTGGAGGGTCTTGTTGATGTTGATGGTTGATGAATGATCAGGATGGTGGATGCTGAAGGCTGGGGAAGCTGTGGCAATCTCTTAAAATAAGACAACAATGAAGTTTTCCTCATCAATTGCCTCTTCTTTTCACAAAAGATTTCTCTGTATCATGGAATGCTACTTAATAGCATTTTACGTAGTAGAACTTCTATCTAAATTGGAGTCAATCCTCTCAAACTCTACTACTGCTTTATCAACTAAGTTTATGGAATATTCTAAATCCTTTGTTGTCCCTGCAACACTGTTCACTGCGTCTTCACCATGAGTAGACTACATCTCAAGAAACTGCTTTTGTTAGAGTAGGAAACTAGGAGAAAGGGTTGAGACTGGATATATGGGCTTGAGGATTGGGTGCCACCAGTAAAAAAATAAAATAAAAATAAAAACTCTTAAGCAGAAGCTAACTAGAGGGGCTGATAAATGCAGGCAAGAATAGCTTCAATGGCTTGTCAGCTATCTCTGCCACGTTAAATGAATTTTGGCTAATGACAATATAATTTATATTGAACTTTTAAAATTCCTCCAACCATTCGGAAACAACCACATAAAGAATTGGGAGGGAACCCAATTCTAACTACTACCCAAATTATCAGTAAAAGCCAATACCTTGCCTTTAATATTCCTTCCATCAATTAATAAAACTACAAAAGATCTAAAACCACTTCCTCCCAGTACAGCTGCTCTCTTTCGAGTCTGCCAACTCTCTTTCCTGAGAGTGTATTTTTGCTTTCAATAAAAGCTGTCACTTACATGGCTTATATCGCGCATCCTGAAATTCTTTTCCCGACCATCACCAAGAAATTGGATAAACCTCCACTCACAGGCCAATAACACCTTCTTTGCTCATCCATAAGAAGCAACTCCTCATCCATTCAAGTTTTATCACAAAGATTGCAGCAATTAAGTCACATTCTCGGGCTCTACTTCTAATTTTAGTTCTATGCTATTTCCTTTATATCTAAAGTTACTTCCTCCACTGAAGTCTTGACCCCCTCAAAGTCATCCATAAAGGTTGGAATCACCTTCTTCCAAATTGCCGTTAATGTGGATATTTTTTCCTCCTCCCATAAAGCACACATTTTTAAATGGCCTCTAGAATGGTGAATCCTTTCTAGAAGGTCTTCAATTTACTTTGCCCAGATCCATCAGGGGAATCACTATGATACCTATAGCCTTACAAAATGTCTCCTATTTATAATAATAGACTTGAAAGTCAAAATTATTCCTTGATCCATGGGCTGCAGAATGAATGCTGTGTACAATAAATATTGTTTTCATGTCTGTTGACACATTTCCATTAGACCTCTTGGGTGTGGAGGTGCATTTTGAATGAGCACTAATCTTTTGAAAGGAATCTCCTCTGAGCAGTAGGGCTCACCAGCTGCATTAACCCCTAAAAAGAGAGTTAGCCTTTGAAGCTTTGAAGCCAAGCACAGACTTTTCCTCTTTAGCTATGAAAATCCTCAATGGCATTTTTTTCTAAATGAATGCTCTTTGTTCTACATTGAGAACAAAGAGTTTTCAATGTAGAACATCGTAGGCATCTTTTTCTAATAGAATGCTCTTTGTTCTACATTGAAAATCTGGTGTTTAGTGTAGCCATCTTAAACAATGATCTTGGTGGGATCTAAATAATGCTGCAGCTTTTCCATCAGCACTTGCTGCTTTACCTTGTATTTTTATGATACAGAGACACCTTATTCCTTAAACCTCATGAACCAACCTCTACTAGGCTCAATCTTCTCTTCTGCAACTTTCTCACCTCTGTCAGTCTTTATGGAACTGAAGAGAGGATCTTGCTCTGGATTTAAGGGAATGTTATGGCTGATTTGACCTTCTATCTATAGCAATAAAACTTTCTTTATACTACCAATAAGGCTGTTTTATTTTCTTATTCCTATGTTTACTAGAGTAGCACTTTTAATTTCCTTCAAGTGTTTTTCTTTGCACCCCTGATTTGGCTAGCTGTTTGGCACAATAGGCCTTGCTTTCGGCCTATCTCGGCTTTTGACATGCCTTTGTCACTAAGCTTAATTATTTCTAGTATTTTATTTAAAGTGAGAGATGTACAACTCTTCCTTTCACTTGAATACTTAGAGACTATTGTAGGGTTATTAACTGGTCTAATTTTACTATTGTTGAGTCTCAATGAGGTGGCTCAAGGGAAAGGAAGAGAGGGTGGCAGCCAGTTGGTGGAATAGTAAGAACATACACATTTATTAACTAAGTTCAATGCCGTATATGGGTGTAGTCCATGGCACCTCAAAACAATTACAATAATATCATCAAAGATCGCTGATCACAGATCATCACAACAGATATAATAATTTAAAAGTTTGAAATTGTACAAGAATTACCAAAATGTGATGTAGAGACCCAAAGTGAACACCATTTTTAAAATGGCACCCATAGCCTTGCTGGACACACAGGGTTGACACAAACCTTCAATTTGTTAAAACAACAATTTAAAAAAAAAAAAAACAGTATCTGTGAAGGGCAATAAAGTAAAGCATAATAAAATGATGCATGCATGTATTTACAATAATAAAATAGATTTTTCCCTTTGCATCAAGAAATGAACATATTCCCAGAAAAATGAATGGCAACCAAAAAAGAAAAAAGAAATTGACATAGATTGAGACAAAAGTGACTAAAAAACAAATGTGTTAAATCCTCTTTATACATTATGCCTCACATAAATGTTCCCTTCAAAGAAATGAGTCATTTAAAGCATCCATATTAAACGAAGTGCTCTTTTTTACACTGCTTATAAAAATCATCAAAAGTTATTAACTACCATTCACTTAAAAACATCAAGCCACTGATCTCAAATAACTGAAGAAAAATCTTTAAAATAAATATACTTTTATTATATTAAATTGGAATGAATAAATCTATATTTTATTTAATTCTCTTATGAAGTACTAATTCTGTAAAATTACAACTCCAAGAAAAAGAAACTTATTTGATGATCCCTAAGACAGATAGATATTAATAAAAAAGAAAATTCCCTTTTCATACCTTAAGGTAGCAGTGTACATAGCAATAATGAAGCAGATTATCAGAAGGTTGAGTAAGGCTGCTGACCACACGCACCAACTGTTCAGCATACATTGGCACAGAATGTTCCAGATTAATTTTATCCACCAATATCTGAATGGATGGCAAAGGCCGAAGAGACTGGAAGTTTGTAGTATTCATGAACGTACTTGAGTTCTAGAAAATAATAGTTTAACTTTATATTTTAAGAGTAGTGAATAAGTCGCAATTTCCTTTATACAAGATTTAGACCTGCACATTTTGCAGTGATATCAAATCAATCTAGAAATGTTTTCTTTCTACAGAACCCTTTTGAAGTATGCCCCAGATTTCGAAAAATACATGTTTGTTACAAAATTATCATTGCTTTTTTAGCTAAAACTTTTTACTTTTTCAATCAACTACATGCCTCCCTATGATGAAGGTATTTTCTTAAGCTCAATCATTCTTTAAAAAAATGGTCTGGATATACAAGAATCAGTCATCTTTTATTTTCTTACCTTTTTTATGCACAGTTAGATGACTAAGACTAAATGGACTACACCACACAGTATCAAAAATACAATAAGCAACATCTGCAAGAAGGAAAAATTTCTGATCCGTATATATCATATCTATTAACAATACACATGTTACAGGCTCATAAAATCCTTAAAATCTTGAAAAGGGCTTGGTATTTTCAGTTACAGAATCTGAGCTTCCAAATAAATACAGGTAATTTCAAGATTTCTGGAGTATGTACTCTTATTGGCAAGTAACCCTTTCCTGTTCAAGAACTTCCTTCCTCTCTTAATATGCCTTACCTGTGGTTCTCAATGAGGATCATGACTTTCTATCCAGAGGAATGTAAAAATATGTGAGAAGAGCAGTTTCATTGTTTTGTCTTTCACTGTTACAATACTACTGACCTTTACCCAGGCATTAGCCAAAGATGGTAAATGCTACACACTACTTCTCCAAACCAAAAGGCCAATAGTACCATTACCAAGAAATACTGTGCCTACAATTGACTAAGTTGAAAATACAATCCTGATTTTTTACCATTATTAATTATTTTAAAACCACAATTTATTCATCAATTACTTTGCTTTTTTAAGTGATCTTTATTTTGGATTATTAAGAAGGATAGAGTAAAGCACACAAATCTGAAATGTAGAGCTCAATGAATTTTTATATCTATAAGCACCACCCAGCTGAAGCACTATAGAAGTCTGTCTCATGTTCCATTGGAGGCAATATCAAATTCCCAGCAGAGGTAGCTGATACTCTCACTTCAGTCACCATAATTTAGTTTTTACTTTTGAACTTCATATAAATGATACCATAGATCATTTGATATAACATCTTTCACTTGATATAACATCTATGAGAATTATCTATGTTGTTCGTTCTTTTGAGTTCACATTTTTATCACTATGAAGTGGCTCTCATTATCTCTAATCATACTTATTACCTTAAAATCCACTTTTTCTGGTATCAAAATAACCATACTATCTTTCTTTTGATTAGCATTTAAATGGCATATTTTTTCTATTCTTTTACTTCTAACCTATATCCTTATAAATTCCAGTTTAACAATTTATAACTTGGTTATTTTTTTATGGATTGAGATCTCTTTCGAAATCTTCTACCTCTTTGTCATTTTCCTTGAACTTATCAGAGTTACTTTAAAGCCCACATGTAATAACTCATATATATTAATCATGTCTATGTCTACTTATTAATTTTTTACTATATTTAATTCAGTTGGTTCTGTTTTCTAGTACCTCACAATTTTTTATTAGGCAGCTGACACCATGGCTAAAAAATTATAAAGACTCTTGATAATATCTTCCTCAGAAATAAGTTAACTATTCTTTGGCAAGTGGACAGTATACAAGCATATCATCATGGTCCTATGAAGGAGTGCAATTAGGTTTTCATAGAAGTAATCTATTTTTATTTGCACTTATTCCTATGGTATGGCTCTTAGAAATTTCAAAGGAGAGCCCCAGGTACTCAAACAGCAGGGCCTAAACTGTAACTATTGATACTCAGCACCATTCAGACAGTGAAATTTCTACTTTGCTAGTTAGCCTGTGTTTTCTGCTGTGTATCCTGAAGTCTTGCATTGCGCATGGGCAGCTTAAAAGTTATCCAAAGGTATAAAGGAAATTTTATCCAGATTTGGGGGCGGCTTTCTCAATGAGGCCTCCTTACTAGCATTTTTCTCTTTGATGGCCATACTGGAAGACCAAATATGGTTGAAGAAAGAATCTCTGACCTTGAGGATATCTCAGTAAAAACTACCAAAATTGAAAAGCAAACTAAAAAAATTAAATATTCAAGAACTCTGGGACAACTACAAAAGACATTAAACATACACAATGAGAATTCCAGAGGAGAAGAAAAAGAGAAAGAAACACAAGAAACATCTGAAGCAATAATGAGTTTCCCCAAGTTAATGTCAGAGACCAAACCACAAATCCAAGAAGCTCAGAGAACACCAAGCAGGATAAAGGTAAAACAAAACAAAAAAAAAAAAAACCAACAACAACAAAACCTACACTTAGGCAAATCATTTTCAAACTACAGAAAATCAAAGATAAATCCCCCCCGAAAAAAAAAGCCAGAGGAAAAATACGTCTTACCTATAAAGAAACAATAACTAATTACATTTGACCTCTACTCAAAAAACATGCAAGCAAGAGAATAAAATGAAGTACTTGAAGTGCTGAGAAGAAAAAAATCCACCAACCTAGAATTCTGTATCCATGAAATTACATTTCAAAAGTAAAGGAGAAAAAAAGTACTTTGTCAAACAAAAAAATGAGGAAATTTGTTGCCAGCAGACCTGCGTTACAAGAAATGGTAAAAGAAATTCTTTACAAAGAAGGAAAATGATAAAAGTCAGAATCTCACATCCACATAAAGAAACAAAGAGCATAGTGAAGGAATTAGTAAAGACAAAATAAAACCCTTTAATTTTTTTATTCTTAATTGATCCAACACATACATTTATTGAAAATAATAAAAGCAACAATGTATTCAATTATGTATACTTATGTATGTATGCCTGTATGTATATACATTGTTAATATATAGGTTTATGCAAGCTTATATGAAAGAAAAATGAGTCACAGCAATGATACAAAGACTACAAAGGCCAAATTAGATTAGTTTGTTTTTATAAAGAACTCACACTACCTGTAAACTCACACAAATATAAGGTTATTTGAAAGTGGATTTGAATTAGTTATAACATATAATGCAAACTGTAGGGCAAACACTAAAAAAAAATATAAAAAAGTTATAACATATATGCTAACCAAGGAATAAAAATAAAAAATAGAATCATATATGCTCAATTAAAACTACAAAAAGGCAAAAAAAGAGTGGAAGACAAAACAGGAACAAAGAACAAGTGCAACAAATAGAAAATAATAATATATGTTGATATAAATCCAATTATATCAATAATCACCCACCTCACATCAATAATTTTAATGAACCAATTAAGAGAGAGAGAGTAGAGCAAGAAAAAGACCCAACAATATGTTGCCTATAAGAAACCCACTTTAAATATAAAGACACATATAGATTAAATAGAGAAATATATATCATACTAACACTAATCAAAAGAAAGTGGGGGTGGCTATGTTAATTTCAGACAAAGGAGATATCAGACTTAGGAGAGTTATCCAGGATAAACTGAATTAAGTAATGATAAAGAAGTCAACTCTGCAAGACAACATAACAATCCTTAATACGTATATGCCTAAAGATACAATGTCAAAATACATGAAGCAAAAACTTATAGAATTTAAAGGACAAAATACGTGAATCCACTATTTTAGTTGGAGACTTCAACATCCTTCTATCATAAACAAACAGATCCAACACACAGAAAATCAATAAGGACATAATTGAACTTAACACTATCTGTCACCTGGATATAATGGACATCAATGGATGGTTTCATCCAGCAAGAGCAGAACTCTTTTAAAGCTTGCATGGAACATTCACCCAGACAGACCACATTCTATGCCATAAAACACATCAAAACAAGTTTAAGGCCGGGCGTGGTGGCTCATGCCTGTAATCCTAGCACTCTGGGAGGCTGAGGCGGGCGGATTGCTCAAGGTCAGGAGTTCCAAACCAGCCTGAGCAAGAGCGAGACCTCGTCTCTACTATAAATAAAAAAGAAATTAATTGGCCAACTAATAATACATAGAAAAAATTAGCCAGGCATGGTGGTGCATGCCTGTAGTCCCAGCTACTTGGGAGGCTGTGGCAGGAGGATCACTTGAGCCCAGGAGTTTGAGGTTGCTGTGAGCTATGCTGATGCCATGGCACTCACTCTAGCCTGGGCAACAAAGTGAGACTCTGTCTCAAAAAAAAAACAAGTTTAAAAGACTAGAAATCATCTATTTGCTCTCAGACCACAATGGAATTAAACTAGAAATTAATAATAGAACTCTAACTTTAAAAAATCTCAAAATACATGGAGATTAAGCAACTTTTCAATAGCACATGGGACAAAGAAAAAAATCTCAAGAGAAATTAAAAATACTTTGAAGTGAAAATGAAAATACAGCTTATCAAAATTTGTGGGATGCAGTGAAAGCAGTAATTAGAGGGAAGTCTATAGCCTTGAAGACATATATTAACATAAGATGAAAATCTAAAATCAATCATCTAACCTTATGAAACTAGAAAAAGAGCAAATTAAACCCAAAATAAGCAGAATAATTAAAATTATTACAAAAATTAAGCATTAAACACAAAAATTGAAACAAATCAATGAGACTGGGAATAGGAAATCAACAGAGAAAAATCAACAAAACCAAATGCTATTTCTTTGAAAAAAATCAACAAAAATAAATAAGCCTCTAGCCAGGGAAACTAAGAAAAAAAGAAAGGGAACAGAAATTATTGATATCAGAAATGAAAGAGGAATATCACCACAAATCCCATGGATATTAATAAGATAAGAAATACTATGTTTCTTTTCTTACCTCAATTTTAAAAAAAAGAAATACTATAAATAATTCAATACCCACAAATTTGATAATTTACATGAAATAAACCAATTTCTTAAAAGATACAAGGTGATGACCTTGAGTATGGTGATGACTTTTAGATACAATATCAAAGGCACAATCCACAAAAGAAAGAACTGATATGCTATACTTCATTAAAACTTAAAAATTCTGCTCTGGGAAATATACTGTCAAGAGAATGAAAAGACAAGCCACAGACTGGGTAGAAATATTTGCAAAAGATCTATCTGATAAAGGACTACTATGCAAAATCTATAAGAAATACTTAAAACTCAACATTAAGAAAACAACCCTATTAAAAAATGGGAACAGATCTGAAGAGGCACCTCACCAAAACAGGTGTACAGATGGCAAATAAGCATATGAAAAAAATGCTCTCCCTCATATGTCATTAGGGAAATGAAAATTAAAACAAGATACCACTACACAACTATTAGAATGGCAAAAAACCAACATATAGCCAATTCAGAAGACAGCTTGGTAGTTTCTTAGAAAACTAAATATACTCACAGCATACAACCCAGCAGTCACACTCCTTTGTATTTACCCAAAGGAGTTGAAAACATGCTCACACAAAAACCTGCACACAGATGTTTATAGCTGCTTTATTCATAACTGTCAAAACATGGAAGCAACTATTCAATAGATGAATGGATAAATAAACTGTGGTACATTCACAATGGAACATTGTGATAAAAGAAGTCAGTGATAAAAGAAATGAATAAAAGAAACTATCAAGCCACAGAGGAACTATCAAAGACATAGAGGAACCTTAAATGCATATTACTAAGTGAAAGAAGCCAACTACATGACATTCTAGAAAAGGCAAAAGTATGGAGACAGTAAAAAGATCAGAGGATAGTGGTTGTCGGGGGTTACGGGGAAGGGAGGTATGAATAGGCACAGAAGATTTTTAGGGAATTGAAACTACTGTGTAATACGGTTACAATAGATATACATCATTATACATTTGTCAAAACCCACAGACCATAAAACACCAAGAGTGAACCCTAATGTAAACTATGGACATTGAATAATAATGATATGTCAATGTAGGTTCATCAATTATAACAAATATACCACTTTACCAAGGTATGTTGATAATGAAGGAAGTTATGCATGTGTGAAAGGGAGGGATCATGTGGTAAATCTCTGTCCCTTTTGTTCAATTTTGATGTGAACCTTCAAAATAATCCTAGGAGCTAGGTACTATAGGGAAACTAGTCTATGCCAGCACCCTGACAATGTTACACAATCTACGCCATGAAGGCAAGGTTTAACCACAGCAGACCTAAGCCTTTGAAGAACATCTTATAATATTCTAAGTAAAGGGAAAGATAGGTAGTCTCATGAGCTACTGAAAGACCATTTTTCATTTACCTTCACATCTTGAGGGAGGCTGCCATGAAACAGTTTCTCATCAGCATCGCTCATACAAGTGAGATACAGGGCTTTCCACATTATCAGTAACAGGCTATACAACTGCTTAGCTGCAGTGTGAAATTGAATCCTTACCAACAAAGAACCCTACCACGCATGTCAGAAGGCATTTGGCCTGTTAGTTGCAGTGTCGTCTTATAGAACAAGGGACAGTGGAGTGGGAGCTGACACCATTATTGATTTTGCTTTTGCTGTCTATGTGAGTAATAAACTGTCTGAATCCACCTGGTATTATTGCTTCTTTATTGGCTAAATATGTCAGCCTGCTTGAAAAAATATAATTTTCTTTGTTTTTGAGAAAAAGCAAACAAATCTTACAGATATAAAGCAACTGACTAAGGTCTAGCATCTAGACCCATGCTCTTCAACATTTCTTTGTATTAATACATCCTTAGCTTAAGTTTATTTTATTAAAATATATATTTAAGTTACTTTTTAAGAATTAACAATTTTACTTCATCGTGGATAACTATATGAGCAAATATTCTTTTATTAAATGACAAAAAAAAATACATGAATGAAAGGAAAAAAGTAGTGAATCACAAAATATACCTTTTCTCCCATAATGACAGGTAGCAAATGGTCTAGCAAGTTGAATTCAGCCATGAAAATCGTACAAGTACATTTGAGGAGAGTAACACTTGTATGCCGAGTAGGAATATACTCCTCCAGAGAAGCTACTTCTTCAGGATTCAGTATTGTCTCATTATCATGCTTAATATCTAAAATGAAAATGAGAGAATTTAATGAGGACTATTTTTAAATAGTTAATTTTCTTAAACAACTTAAAAATGAATTAATTAGTTCCCCAAATATTAAGGTCAAATTCTGTTTTTCAACAATGAAGTAGTTATAAAATAATAAGTTACCACTAATAAATATAAATTACACTACTCTAGAATGTAAATGTACGTCTTTACTATACAAAAATTTACCAGTTTTTTATTTTAAAATATCTTTAATAAATTCCCAATTTCTTTCTATAAAAGAATAACAAGTGTCTGGTCATCCAAATACCACTAACATAATATAAAGGCAAGACACAGACTGGGAGAAAATATTTCTCAAAGAGAGACAGAGAGAGAAAAAGAGCACAGAAGAGAAACAGAGACCTCCATAGTATTGTATCCATAGCATATTTTTTAAAAATGTTAAAAAATCTCCTAAAAATCATTAAGAAATAGACAAATAATTGTGGGCAAAAAAAGACTTGAATACGCAAAAGATGATATAGCCAATGGCCAAAATTTATATCAAAAGCTGGTCAACATCATTAGGTATTAGGTAACTACAAATCAAGTCACAATGTGAATGTACTAAATATCCACTGGAATGGCTAAAATGAAAAAGACTGAGAATATTAAGTATAGAGCAAGCATAGAGAATAAAGGTCAGCAACCTTTTTCTATAAAAAAGCCATGTAAGAACTATTTTAGGCTTTCAAGGCCATATTGCCTGTTACAATTATTCCAATCTGCCATTGTAGCACAAAAACAACCACAGACAACACATAATCAAATGAGCATGTCTATGTTCCAATAAAACTTAACTTACAGAAACTCAAAATTAAATGTCATATAATTGCATGTGTTACAAAATAAAATTCTTATTTTTATTTTTTCCAACCACTGAAAATATAAAAATCATTCTCTGCTCATGGGCTGTACTAAAACTGGCAGCAGGCCATAATTTAATCAAAAGCAATTGCAACTCTGCTATACCACTCATAGAAGTGTAAAGTGGTTCAATCACTCAGGAAGACAGTTTAGAATCATCCACTAAAGGTGAACATACACAATCCTTTGACCTAATGATTCTACTCTTAGATAGCCAACAGAGATGCATACATATATTCACCAAAGACATGTACTACAAAATATCAAAAAACTAAAAACTAACCAAATATTTATAAACAGTAAATGAATAAATAAGTTATGGTATATTCACAAAATGGGAATATATACATCAATGAGAATAAATCTCATAAACATAATGTGAGCTAAGGCCAGAGACAAAATACAGTGTGATTCCACTTACATCAATCAAAAATAAGAAAATCAAAAATAAGAAAACTAAATCTATGACATTGGAAGTAAAGATAGTGATTACTCTTAAGGTCAGAAAAGTAATCACTAGAAAGCACAATGGGGATTTCTGAAGTGCTGGTAAGTTTCCATTTCTTGAATAGTTACATAGAAGTGGTTAAGTTTGCAAAATTCACAGAACTATGCCCTTAGGTTTTGTGTACTTTCCTATATATACATATACATCAATAAAAAGCAAAAACAAACCCAGCAAAACTGCTAACACCTTAAGATTTAATAGACATGCACACTTATATATATATACACACACACATATGGTACTCTGTATCCTTGGGTTCCACATCCATAGATTTGACCAACTGTGGATCAAAAATACCCCCCACCACCAAAAATGGATAGTTCTATCTGTACTGAACTTGTCACTATTCCCTAAACAATACAGTATAACAACTATTTACATTGTTTAGGTATTATAAGTAATCGAGAAATGATTTGTGGAAGCAATTTCCCATAGGAACTGAGGGACAACTGTATATGTATGTTCAGGCAGCCATCACTTTGCATGGTGCTGATATGTATGAATTTTAGTTACCACAGTTTAATTTAAAAATATCAGTTCTCATTCTTTACATACTTCACTTAGGATAATGGTGTCCAGTTCCATCCAAATTGTTGCAAAAGGCATTAAGTCATCGTTCTTCAGGACAGGTAAAATGAACACTACCTGGGTGATTTTAACCTTGACTCAAGCATTACAAAAGCAATCCATGTGACCAATAACATTTGCACCCACATATGAAATTAAAAAGAAAAAGCAGAAGGAAAAAAAAAATGCCAGTTCCCAAACAACATGGTTTAAATATCAGTTACCATGGTAACTGTTAGTAATTGTATAAATTACAAACAGCTAGCTCTCTGTTCACAAATAATTATGTAAATAAAAGATGGGCATGATGATCAATGACCAATCACGTCACTTCTTTCAAATTCTGTCAGGTTTAGAGACTGGTTATTGCTGTTATTTAGCTCATGCATAGACAGAAAAACATGTAGTGTTGCCTCATTTACCACTGATAATCCCACATGACACTTTACAAAAATGAATAAACTAAACAGGTAAGTGACGATCAAAGATAAAAGTACAGCAAAGAAACAAAAAGTGGTAATACTGAAAGTAAAGTGAAATTCTTCTTTTTCTTTTGAGATAGGGGGGTCTCACTCTGTTACCCTGGCTGGAATACAGTGGCATAATCATAGTTCATTGAAACCTTGAACTCCTGGGCTCAAGCAATCCTCCTGCCTCAGCCTTCCCAGTAGCTGGGACTATAGGCTCATGCCACTGAGTCTGGCTTTTACACCTCTTGTATTTTCCTGGATAGATCTGGAACCCATTCTATTGAGTGAAGTATCCCAAGAATGAAAAAATAAGCACCACATGTACTCACCAGCAAATTGGTATTAACTGATCAACACCTAAGTGGACATGTAGGAATAACATTTATCGGGTGTCGGGCAGGTGGTGGGGGAGGGATGGGTATATACATACATAATGAGTGCCATGTGCACCAACTGGGGGATGGACACGCTTGAAGTTCTGACTCAAAGGGGAGGGGAACAAGGCAATATACGTAACCTTAACATTTGTAGCCTCATAATATGCTGAAATAAATAAAGAGATTGGAGTTCTAAAAATATGTTATTTTTAGAATTCCAAACTCTATTTTTTATTTATTATATATAATATGTTTATTATATAATATATGTTATATATTCATTATATATATATTTGGGGGGGGTACAGACAGGTTTCAGGGTGGTCTCGAACTCCTGGCCTCAAATGATCCTCTTGCCTCAGCTTCCCAAAGGCTGTGATTACAGGCATGAGCCACCACACCCAGCCGGGAAATGACATTCTAATCAAACATAAGTGGAGTGGAAACAGGTGACTGTGGTAATACTGACACTGTATTTAATCAAACATAAGTGCAGTCATAGAAAAAATAGCTGACTATGGTACTACTGACACTGTATCTTTCAAAAGATTCTAGATGTGCAGCTAAAGGAATATGATGAAGATTCTGATCAACGAAAAGCTCCCAGAAGAAATGATGCAAGCAAAATACTTCATATTAAAGCAACTCAAGAGGTTTTCATGACATTGAAGTATACAGGATAAAATGTTAGAATCTTATCAAAACTTAGAAAGGAATATGACAATTTGCTAAGGCATAGGAAAGACAGTCCATATTGTAAATTATAGAAAAAGGAGACAAAAATTGTTCAAAAACAACTCTTAAATGTTTTCAGAGAAATCAAATTTTCATAATTTTACTATTTTTTACTTTTTCATTTCTCTAAATATTTATAATCAACAGTGAGAGAGTATTTAATGCTTTGACCAAAATTTCTAATTTCTAATTAGAACAAATCTAATTCTTTCCACTGATTTAGATCACTTTGGAAGGTCATTTTTATAGCCTCATATCACCATGCATACTGATGACTGCATGTATATTAAACCTAATGTCAGCTATCAGTTTCTTTATATACATCACATTTTTGAAATGATACACTGCTTCCAATCTGTAAATAAGCCAATATATTTATACACACACACACACACACACACACACAAATGACATACTTTCACTGTGACACAGATTTGTTTCCTTCCTTCATTTAGCAATAAAATCCTCTGAATTTAAGTCAGATATACAGACTCTTATAGATTACATTATAATTAGGTGAGGGAACATGTCATCGTTTGGGCCATTGGGATGACAAAGCTAAGTCTTTAAAAATGAGACTACAATACCTACCATTATTCTCTTGTTTCCCTTTTCCTTATTAAATTTACACCCTGTAATGGTGAGCTAACACTGACCATATAGATAAACTGTATCTCAGGGGATGGCACAACAAAATTATAGTAATCTGGGTCTAACACAATCTCACATAACAAATTTGCCCCAGAATGCTGACCATCTTGGACTTTCACATGAGAAAAACAAAGTATGTCAATAGGTCTATAGTAAAACAGCCAGCCAATAACCCATTATAGATACAAGCTAATGAAAGTTATAAAGAGGTTCTTTCTAACCTCTGCAAATACTCCCCCACAATCAAAAGGAATAACTTCTCCATCCAGTATAAAGGTTTATTATAGAGCTATAGTAATCAAGTCAATATGGTAGTGACAGAGCAAAAGATCATAGGTCTACCAATGGAACACAGACTACAGGACCCGAAACAGACCCACATAAATATGCTCAATTGATTTTTGACAAAGGTGCAAAACCAGTTCAACAGAGGAAGGACAGGCTTTTCAACAAATGGTGCTAGAGCAATTAGAAATCCTAAGGCAAATAAATAAACCTCTCCCTAAATCTCACCCCTTATATTAAAAAATGAACTCAAAATGGATGACAGACTTAGGTATAAAATGAAAAATAAAATTTTTAGGAAAAAATCCAGTTAAAGAACCTGGAAAAGACATGAACAGACATTTCACTGAAGAAATAACAGATGGCAAATAAGCACAGGAAAAGATGCTCAACATCATTAGCCAATAAGGAAATGCTAATTAAAACTACGAGATTGTTGCTAGCTAATCAAAACTACACATCTATCAGAATAGCTAAAATAAAAAAACAGTGACAACATCAAATGTTGGGAGAATGTAAAGAAACTGGATGAATCATTCAATGCTGATGAGTCATATAAAATGGTACAGCCACTCAGTTTGGCAGTTTCCTTATAAAAATCAAACATGCAACTACCGTATGACCCAGCAATTGCACACCTAGGCATTTATCCCAAAGAAATGAAAAAGTTCACATAAAAACAAGTACCCAATTGTTTGGAGCAGCTTTATTTGTAATAGCCCAACATTGGACTCATCACAAATGTTCTTCCACAAGTGAGAGGTCTAACAAAAACTATAGTACATACCTATAATGGAACACTATTCAGCAATAAAAAGAAACAAACTATTGATAAATGCAACAACTTAGAAGAATCTCCAGAAAACTGTGGTTAGCAAAATAAGACAATCCCCAAAACCTTATATACTATATTATCCCACTTATGTAAAACTGACAAAATTTTAAAAATGGAAGAAATAGCTTCCACGTGTTAAGAACAAGAAAAAAGAGAAGGACCTGGTAGGGAGGTGGGTATATAAAAGAGTAACATGAGGGATCCTTATTTTATTGGAACTGTTCATTTTCTTGACTGTGGTAGTGAACACACAAACCTACACAGGTGATAAAACTGTATAAAACTTAATACACATACACACACACAAATGAGTACAAATAAAACTAGAAAAATCCAAATTTTAAAAAATGAATAATATATGCCAACTCTACTATTTTCTATTAAAATAAGTTAATAGCTTGCTACTCAAAAGTTGCCAATGATTTCACATTACATTTAGAATAAAATCTTGATTCCTTGGTCCCTATGGCCTAACAGAGTGATTTATGTCTACCTTTCTGACTTATTAACATTTACTGTGCTCCAGCTATACTAGCATACTTTTATCTCTGTAAACTGCCAAAATCATTCCTACCTCAAGGCTCTAGCACTTGTCTACATAAAATTCTCTTTTCCCAGATATTGCATGACTCACTCCCTTTCATCATTCACAAGTTAGCTCTCCACAGATGACTTTCCTAATCTCTCTACTAAAACAGCTCTCCTCTCCTTTCTCTAGCACTCTTCCCTACACCTGCTTTTATTTTTTCTCATAAAGCATTTATTAATGACTGAAATAATATTTTTACTTGTTTACTATTCATCTACCCCACAAAGATATAAGCTCCATGAGGGCAGAGACTCTGTATATCTTGTTTGCCATACTATCCTACCACTTAGAAGAGTGTGTGGCATTATAAGTAAGATGCAAGAAATGAATGCATGAACATGCCAAGCACTTCCTATGCACTAACATTGGGTTAAGTGCTTTTATATACACTACCTCACTTAGTACTCACAACCACCTTTGGAAGTAGGTCCTATTAACGTATCATTTAAGATAACAGTAAAGCTGCTGTGACAGAAGTAAAATAATAGAAACTTCAACAAAAGCTGAAGTTTATTTCTCTTTCACACAACAATCTGAGTCTAAAGGATCCAGGGCTGACATGGTACTTCCACAGTACTGAGGACCTAGGTTCTTACCTTGCTGCTCTGTCATCCTCAGCATGCAACTAAAATCTTAGGGTCTCAGATGACAGCTCCAGCCCGTTATTGTATTTACTTTCCAGTCAGAAAGAAGGGGAGAAGGAAAACACAAAGGCATGCTCTTTTCCTTTTAGAGTCATGGCCCAAAACTTCACATGAAGTTCTGCTCCCATTCTTGTAGCCAGTACCTAGTCATGACTATACCTGGAATGTATAGTCTTTATTTCTAAGATTAAATTTCTATTGCTATAAAAAAGAGAAGAATGGCTATTGGGGAAACAATTAGCCATCTCTGTCACAATAACTCATTATAGAAATAGAGAAATGGAGGATCAAAGATGTTCATTAAATTTCCTAAGGATAATAAGAAGTAGGGGGTCACATTCCAAACCACAGTCTGTCTCCACAGGCTGAGTTCTTAATTAATATCCTATACCCCTCATTATGCTATTATGTTCTACTCTACTCAAGAATTGCTTTATTGCATTCAAATGGAATTTGTATTTTATGAAACTATGATAGCCATATTTTCATATCATGAAAAAACATTAATTGTACAGCAAATTATTTTTTGCCAGCAGTATCTAAGCTTTCTTGAGTGTTAAATTCGTAGGTTTAAAGCCCAGCTTAATATCTGGCTCCTGAGAATTCATGAATGTGAAAAAATGGTCATAATTTACAATCAACACGAGAAAGAGTATCAAAAAGGTGTGACAATAAAATACTGACAATTACTGGCAAATAAAGTACACATAAAAATAATTTCCTAATTTTGACCTCTCCTACTACAACTTACACACACAAGTTTATTCTTTAAATTAACAAGTGAATATATAAAAGTCCTTGCAGACAGGCAAAATACACGAAAAAGGGAAAGTTAGCAAAACAGGACAAACTGAATTATATAATCATTTAAATCAACTGGCAATAGATTCAGAATTAATCCAAAACAAACCTTGTTTTAGCTTGCTATATGGTTCATATTCATGTTCCAAGGCACAAACAATCATTTTTAAAATCCTATGTACTGCACTACTATCCAGGCGAAAATCAAGAGGACCTATAACAAGGCTTTTGGTAGACTTCTCCTGGACTGTTCCCACATCTTCACTTTTCCCTGTGGAAAAATCTTGTTGATTTGTAGAACCTATAAGAAATAAAATTTTATATTAATATTTTAAGCATCAATTAGATATACCAAGTATATATTTTAATATTACTCTTTCTTCATCTTTTTAGCTTGTAGCTTAAGGCCTTAAAACAAATTCTTAATCAGCTAGATACAGAGAACCATGCTATGTTTTACTCTGTGCAGACAAGATATTATTGACAAAAGCAACTAATTGAAAAACCAATTATTCTTATCTATTTAATATTATAACAGGTGATACAAAACCAAACAAACATTTTTTTTTGTTTGTTTATTTTTTTGAGAGAGAGAGAATCTTGCTCTGTTGCCCTGGCTGAAGTACAATGGTGTCATCATAGTACACTGTAATGTCAAATCCCTGGGCTCCAGTAACCCTCCTACATAAGCCCTCGGAGTAGCTGGCACTATAGGGCCACAGCACCCGGCTAATTTTTTATTTTTTTAGTTTTTTCTATTTTTAGTAGAGACGAGGTCTCGCTCTTGCTCAGGCTGGTCTCAAACTTCTGAGCTCAAGCAATCCTCCCGCCTCAGCCTCTCAGAATGCCCAGCCTCAAACTATCATTCATAGAAAACTATTCTGTGAAACCTAATGGGCTTAGAGCCAATAATTCTACAGACAATATTATTACATTGACTGGGAAGGAGGACTTTGGAGAAAGTTGCATTTTACTGCTAATTTATGTTAGAAGTTTCATTTAAAATTAGAAAAATAACATGTTCAAATAGAGGATGTCTTGAGAGTTTTATAATGACCATAAATATGAACCACAGTAGCACCTGCTTTGAACTTTTTCAAGAATAAAAAAATTATAGCTATGCTCCATGGGACAGAATCCTAGTTCCTAGATCCCTCCTCGTCTGCTCATATACCGAAGAGGAACTGTTTTCTAAAGAAAATCTTGAGTCTATCTACAGGTATTTCTCATTATCTAATATGTATGGATTTGGTTTTAATACATAAATCCATTATAAGTCACAACAATAATTTTTAATTCTTAATCCATTTTGTTTATTCAAACAATAAGGTGAGGCTTTCTAGCATTTAATTATCTTTAGAACCTTGAAGGGCCTAATTAAACAAAAAAAAAATTCTTATACCTTCAATAACTTTTACAAACATACTTTTCCATCATTTCACACAAAGTAGTACTATTTGCTCTTTAGTCTCACTAGATTAAAAAAATTAATTATTCATATATTTTTAAACAGGTGATCCAGTTGGCAGAATGTTTTACTAAGTAATAAAAGAAAAATCTATGAGCGCCCACACAGACTTAAATGTCACATCAAATAAAACATACAAAGTTATTCTCATATATATATTTTATGATATGTATACTTAACACTGACTCACATTAGAACTTAGGTATAACTAAAATACCATTCACCTCAAAGCCCATTACTTTTCATAGCTAAAACCATTCCATTTCTAAGGTTACATTTTACACAGAATGGAGTAACTTGAAGGTAATTAGAAGAACTTTAGTTATAAATCTAAATACTCGAAAAGCAAGAAAAATCCCAATATGGATCCTTTAGAGGCTATTAGGCTTCCTAGACAAATGTCACTTTATAAAAAAGATATTTCTTTTAGACATCAAATTGTCTCTAAAATAAGAGAAGCCAATAGGCTACATATATGTTCCCCAAATAATGGAAATTAAATATAATACAGTTTAAATTTAGATGATAGTTTAAAATGTAAAATTGTGACTGGCATTTAGCTATATATTTTTAGCAAGATATTTACTTGTCCCCACCAACTTCAATGTGTTTGGTCACTCCAGCCCCTAAAATGTTTGGCTATTTTTATTAAGAGTCAAGAAGGGTCGGACATGGTGGCTCACACCAGTAATCCTAGCACTCTGGGAGGCCAAGGCAGGTGGATTATTTGAGCTCAGGAGTTCAAGACCAGCCTGAGCAAGAACGAGACCCCGTCTCTACTAAAAAAAATAGAAATTAGCTGGACAACTAAAAATATATATGTATTTATAGATATAATATACATATATAAAATACACACACACATATATATATATATATATAAAATTAGCTGGGCATGATGGCACATGCCTGTAGTCCCAGCTACTTGGGAGACTGAGGCAGGAGGATGGCTTCAGCCCAGGAGTTTAAGGTTGCTGTGAGCTAGGCTGACGCCACAGCACTCTAGCCCGGGCAATGGAGTGGGACTCACTCTCTCTCAAAAAAAAAGGAGTCAAGACACTATCCAGGTAGCCAAATAAAAAAGAAGGACTTGTGAGTCTCTACAGGACAGTCAGAGGGTACACTGTCCCCAGCCACCTGTATTTTTGTACCTCTCAAGAGAAAAGTCATCTTCCTCCTATTTGAAGAGGAAGAAATTAGTTTTCTTGAGAATCTGCTGGCTACAAAACAACTAACAACCATTAGTGCTGATAGTGTGCATGAAACCCTACTTTCATTGATAAAAAGTTATATATCTTTAGCTGTCCTCTTTCACTACAGATTTACCTTCTTTCTTCCTCTACTGATTCTCATTATAGGTTGCTTGTATTTAACTATACCTTACGAATCTGAGTCTCAGTATAAGACCCTTACTTTTAAAGAAAAAAGAGCCTGTCTTAGCTCTGTGCCTGGAACTAGAAAATTAATCCTTTAATAGAATAATATAGGAATCAAGAATCCTTCTATCCCAACAATCCCTTGAATTAACACCAACACCTGCCCAAGTCATCCAGATTCAAAATATCAATGAATTATGATGCCTCTCATACTTGCCCTTCAATAACATAATTGTTTTAATTTTATCTCTCACTATGTCTTTAAAAAGTTGATTATCCCTAAAACCTTCCTGTTCTGGATTACAATTTCAGCTATCTACTTGAGATCCATAACATTTCTAATAACCCCTTGAGTAGAAAAGACTAGAAAGGTAGTAGTTACAACAGTAACAAATAAACAATTACATTAATAGGAAATACTTCAATTTAGTTTTTAAAATATTGCTTTCAAGTAGTATAACAAAAACAAAATAACTGCCAGAAGATGCATATCATCAATATCAAACAGTAGCACAGGAAACTTATTCACTGAATTTTATTTACATACCAAGTTTTAATGTGCAAAAAGTACTACTACATCATTTATTGCAATAAAAACAAATAACAAAATAAGCTCTTTTACTATATTTAATAGTTTCTTACATTAATTAGAATATCATGAACTTACTAAAAACATACAAAATCAAATCTACTCTCAAATTTTCAAAATTCACTACAAACTTTATGAAATTATTAATTCAATATGTATTTACACATTTATATAGATAAAACTTAAGGCATTTTTTGATAATGTAGACGTGTGGTCTCCAACCCCCAGGGTAGCACTCCACAGCCTGTTCCAAATCAGGCCCCATAGCAGAGGGTGAGTGGCAAGCAAGGGAGCAAAGCTTCATCTGTATTTATAGCCCTTCCCTATTGCTCACATCACCACATAAAGCTCCACCTCTTGTCAGATCAGAGGCAGCATTAGACTCTCATAGGACCAGAACCCTACTGTAAACTGCACATGAAAGGGATCTAAGATGCCTACTCCTTATGAGAACCTAATGCCTGATGATCTGAGGTAGAGCAGGGACAGTGATGCTGGCACTGAGGAGCAGCTGCAAACACAGATTATCATTACCAGAGAGGTTTGACTGCATAATAAATGCAATGAGCTTGGATCATCCCCAAAACATCCCGCCAACCCCTGGTCTGTGAAAAGATTGTCTTCCATGAAACCAGTCCCTAATGCCAAAAAGGGGACCATTGATGTAGACTATAGAAATAAATAAATATCAAGTCACAACAAAGCAAGAATTTTAAATAAAATATTTTTTAAGTATTTAAAATTATCCTCCTAAAACCTTAAATAGAAGATAACCAAACTAAAATCATCGCTTGTGGGACCATCAGGGCAGGAAGGTAGAATATTGGACTGAGGAGGGCAGAAAAGAGTTGTAACTCAAGTGAGGATCACAGAGAGAGACAACCGAGATATTTGGGGACCACACAGAGAAAACTTGCAAACCTGAGAAAGGAGAGATAGAAGAAAATAGTGGCACAGATCGAAACCAAAGAGGATGGAAGCCCAGTGAAAGAGTAAGTGGGGTTTCCCTCCCCACCTAGGTGCCTTCAGTGAACAGCGGTACACAAAGTATACTGAAGATGCTTTCACTATCCACGAGCCCAGGCACAGTGCTAAAGAGGAAGACGGATGAACCAGCAAATCCCAGGTATTTGGGTGTCCATAAGGGACACCCCATGGGAAAATCCCACAAGAGACCAGAGTGCCAGCTTTCTTGTATCTAGACACTTCCTCCTCTGCAACCTCTTATTCACAGCATCAGAGAAAATACTTCGACTTCAGGCAACTGTAGCTGCAGCCCCTCCCCCACCCATTGCAACCTCCAGAGCACTCTCAATGGAGAAGCTCACAAACAGCTGCTTCTCCATGGCTGGTGTACACTTCCTACAGCCGGTGTACCCTTCCAACTGAACTCGCTATGGACAGCAGGGCTGCCACAATTTCAGAGTTTTCTCCCTGCCTGGCTTTTGTGGGATCAGGCTCTGCCAGCTGAGACAGGCAACCCAGTCCCAGAGCCCCCCAGATACAAGAATGGGGGAGGGAGAGATCATGGTCCTGGACTCAGGTAGTGAGAAAGCCCTTGTCAACATACCCCACAAGAAAGTGTGGAGGGTTGCTGAGAAACAAGGATCTGTGAGTGTACCCAACCACCACCCCTGCTGGAGAAACACTATAATGGATAAAGGTGCAGCACTCAGAGAGAAACAGCCTACCCCTGGTTTCCACGGCAAACAATGCCTCAGGTGCACCACTGAATGGGAGCAACAGCCTCTGTGGATAGTTAGGCATAAAACTCTCTCCTTGAGGTCTTGTGGGGGAATAGGGATGCACAATTGGGGAAGCACTTTCCCACCAACATTTTCACAAAGATACATGCCAGTGGGTCAGATACATGGACTAGGGGGAAGTTCAAGAGCTGTTCTCAGGTGGTAAGGGAACTCAACATGAACCGATCTGATTGGAGTGTGTCTTGGAGTTCTAGGGAGTGGCAGTTCAGGATGCAGCTCACCCTTCCCCACAGAGAAACTGTGCTGGTACACAAGGACAGAAAGAGCCCAGCTTGAAGCCTTAGCACTCAAGTGGTTACACTCCTCCCATGGGAACAGCCTTCCTGGTATGGAGAACTCCTGCTGAACTTCATACCAGTGGTGCCCCCTAGCATCTAGAAAAGCAATCTCTGAGCCCTATGAAGGTTATGCAAAACCTTTCAAGCTCTCACAGTCCAGCTACAATCTGTCTTACTCCTCCCCTCAGTGGGAGTAGAGATCAAGTAACCCACCTGGGAACTACAGAGTTCCTCCTAAAGCTTTATGTGCCCCACCTGGGGAACCAGAGCTTAACACAGGCACAAAAGAACATCTCAGCAGTTGACTCTTCCACACAAACATCAACCAACAACACAGAGCACAACTCTAGCACAGCATCTTCCACCATCTCAAGCAAATATGGAGTGGCTGGTTCATGCACAGAAGTACCACACACCACCTCGGAGATTAAGCTGGGGAACCTAACTCATTTTGCACTATTGGGAAGAGGTGAAAACAGCAGGTCAGAGGTAACCCAAATGATTTATCAAACCTGCTGAAACACTACATAGAAAACTCAGGACCAGCACTTCTCCCCTTGGCACACTAAAAGATCAATCTTTGGGAACCCAGAAACAGGCCTGCTAGTCAGGTCTAACACTCCCAGGTTTCAAGCAAAAGGCCAGATGAGAAGGAATCAGCAAAAGGACTCCATAAATACGAAAAATCAGAAAGGAAGCCCCCAAAAAGAATATAGTAACTTCTTACCAATGGATACCCACCAAAACAAAAATATCGAAATGATTGATGAAGAATTTCAAATATGGATTATAAGGAAGCTAAAGGAAATACAAGAAAAACAGAAACCAAACAAAAAAGAAACCACAAAAAAATATATACAGGAATTGAATGAAAAGTTAACTAAAGAAATCAAATTATTTCAAAAAAATCAAACAATTTCTGGAAACAAAAATTTCATTCAAGGAAATTCAAACAAAGTGGAAAGCCTTAAGAGTATACTAGATCAGGCAAAAGAAAGAATCTCAGAGCTTGAATAACCCACCTATGAATTAAACAAGTCAGCAAAAAACAAAGGAGAGAAATAAGAGGAATGAACAAAGCATACAAGAAATATGAGATTATGTAAAGAGGCTTAACATAAGAATCCTACCCATACATGAGGGTGAAGAAGAAAATACACAAGGGTTGGAAAACCTATTTGAGGAAAATTCCCCTGGTCTTGCTAGAAACTTAAATATCCAGATACAAGCAGTTTGACAGACTCCTAGGAGATTCATCCCAAAGAGGCAATGACCACAAAACATATTCATCAGATTGGCCAAAGTTAACAAAAAGAAGGAACGAACTCCTATGAGCCATAAGGCAAAAACATCAGGTAACTTACAAAGGAAAACCCATCAGACTAATGGCAGACTTCTCAATTGAGACCTTATAAGCCAGAAGGGATTAGGGCCCCTTTCTCAGTCTTCTAAAACAGAATGATGGCCAGCCTAGATTTTTGTATCCTGAAAACCTGAGTTTCCTATATGATGAAGAAATAAAGACTTTCTCAGACAAACACTGAGGGAATCTGTCAAGAACAGACATGTCCTGCAGGAAGTACTCAGACCTGCATTATACATAGAACAGCACAATACATAACCACCAATGTAAAATCAACCAAAGCTAAAGCTCAGAGCCCATATACCATAATGGCTTAAGAGTTAAACCAAAGCAATAAAGTTCTACTCAACAAGACGAACAGAAACCCACTGCACTTATCAATTCTTTCAATAAATATGAACACCTTGAATTCCCCACTCAAGAAACACAGGCAGGCTGGATAGATTTAAAAAAAAAATACAAGTATCTGCTATCTTTAGGAAATGCATATAACCCAAAAGAACTCCTTCAGACTCAAGATGAAGAAATGTAAAACAGTATTCCATAAATGGGAACCAAAAGAAAGCTGGTGTAGTCAATCCCTTATCAGATAACACAGACTTCAACAATACAAAGAAAGACAAAGATTGTCATATAATGATAAAGGGAACAATTCAACAAGAGGACATAACAATTCTAAATAGCTATGTACCTAACACAGGTGCACCCAGAAGCATAAAGCAAATTGTACTAGATCTAAACAAAGTGATAAACAGCAATATCATAACAGCCAGGGATTTCAACACTCCACTGACAGAACTGGACAGATACTCAAATCAGAAAACAAATAAAGAAACACTGGCCTTAAATGCACCTCTAGAACAAATGGGGCTACCTGATATTTACAGAACATTCCACGCAAAAGCTACTGAATATATGTTCTTCTCATCAGCGCATGGGATATTCCCCAAGATTGATAACATGTTAGGCTACAAAATGTGTCTAAATAAATTTTAAAAAAACAAATTATATTATGTATATTCTCAGACCACAATGGAATAAAATTAGAAATCAATTCCAACAGAAACACACAACTCTACACAAAGCCATCAAAATTAAACAACCCGCTGCTGAATGATACTCACGTAAAGGAGGAAATTAAGATGGAAATAAAAAGAGTTCTCAAACCAAATGACAAAGGGGATACAAGTTATAAAAATCTGTGAGATTTGGCAAAAGCAGTCATAACAGGAAAATTCATAGCCTTAAATGCCTACATCAAAAAGAGAGAAAAATCACAAATCAACAATCTAATGAATCGTATCAAGGAATTAGAAAAGAGCAAACCAATTCCAATCACAGCAGAAGAATTCTGAAGTAAGGTCAGAGCAGAACTAAATGAAATTAATAACAAAAGAATTATACAGAAGATTAATGAAACAAAAAGTTGGTTCTTTGAAAAGATGAACAAAATTGATGGATTTCTTGCTAAATTAACCAAAAACAGAATAGAAAGGATTCTAATAAGCTCATTCAGAAATTGAAGAGGAGATATTACAACTGATACCACAGAAATACAAAATATCTATGCACATAATACTATAAAAATCTCCATGCACATAAACTTGAAAATGTTGAGGAAATGGACAAGTTCTTAGAAAGACACAACCTCCCTAGGCTCAATCAGGAAGAAATAGAACTCCAGAACAGACCAATAATGAGTAACAAAATTGAAGCAGCAATAAAAAATCTTCTAACAAAAAAAGTCCCAGACCAGATAGTTTCAACCCAAATTCTACCAGACCTACAAAGAAGAATTGATACTCATACTGTAGAAATTATTTCATAACATTGATAAGGAAGAATCCTCCCCAACATGTTCTATGAGGCCACCACAACCTTGATACCAAAGCCAGAAAAGGACACAATAAAAATGAAAACTACAGAGCAATATCAATATAGATGCAAAAAATCTCAATAAAATCCTAGCAAACTGAATACAGTTGCACACCAAAAAAATAATACTCCACAAGAAAGTGGGCTTCATCCCAAGTATGCAAGAATGGTCTAAAATACATAAATCCATAAATGTGATTGACAACATAAACAAAAGCAAAAACAAACACCATACGATCACATTAATAGATGCAGAAAAACCAGGTGAAAAAATTCAGGACACTTTATAATAATTCTTAAGAAAATAGGCAAAAATGGCACATATCTCAATATTATAAAACCCATATATGACAAACCCACAGCCAACATCATACTAAACAGAGAAAAATTAAAAGAATCCCCGTTTACAACTGGAACCAGACAGAGTTGTCCACTCTTACCACTTCTGTTCAACATAGTGCTAGAAATCCTAGCTAGAACAATCAGGCACAAGAAGAAACTCCAAAGTATCCAAATGGGGAAAGAAGATGTCAAACTATCCCTCTTTGCTGACAAAATGATCTTATATCTAGAAAACCACAAAGATTCTGCCAAGAGACTCCTAGAATTGATAAATAAATTCATCAAAGTCTCAGGTTACAAAATCAATGTACCCAAATCAGTAGCATTTCTGTACATTAACAGTGGAGATTCTCAAGCTGAGAATCAAATCAAAGACACAATAGCAATAAGAAAATAAAATACCTAGGAATATATTTAACAAAGGAGATGAAAGACCACTACAAGGAGAACTACAAATCACTTAAGAAGGAAATTGCAGAGGAGGCAAATGGAAAAACATATAATGCTTATGGATTGGCAAAATCAACATTGTTAAAATGTCTATACTACCTAAAGTGCACAGATTCAATGCAATCCCCATGAAAATACCATCATTTTTCACAGATTTAGAAAAATTAATTCTCTGCTTCATATGGAACCAGAAAAGCTCCAAAATAGCCAATGCAACCTTATGCAGTAAGAACAAATTGGGAGGCATCACTTTACCAGATTTCAAACTATACTACAAGGCTGTAGTAAACCAAAACAGCAATGTACTGGCATAAAAACAAAGATATAGATTAACGGAACAGAACAGAAAATCCAGATATAAAACCATCCTCCTGTTGTCATCTGATCTTTGACAAAGCAGACAATAACATACACTGGAGAAAAGAATCCCTAATTCAATAAAGGGTGCTGGGAAAGTTGGATAGCCACATGTACACAATTGAAACAGATTCCATACCTCTCACTACTCACAAAAATTAACTCAGGATTGAGAACTGACTTAAACCTATGGCATGAAACCATAAGAATTCTAAAAGAAAATGTTGGAAAAACTCTTACAGACATTGGTCTAGGGAAAGAATTTATAAAGAAAATCTCAAAGGCAATCAAAGCAACAATAAAAATTAATAAATGGGACTTGATTAAATTAAAAAGCTTCTGCACAGCTGAGGAAGCAATCAATAGAACGAATAGACAACATACAGAAAGGTAGAAAATATTTGCATGCTATACATCCAATAAAGGGCTAATAACCAGAACCTACAAAGAACTCAAACAAGTCAGCAAGAAAACATGAAACCACCCCCCAAAAAGTGGGTAAAAGACATGAACAGAAGCTTTTCAAAAGAAGATAGACCAATGATAGACTAATGGCCAATAAACACATGAAAAAATGCTTAATGTCACTAATCATCAGGGAAATGCAAATCAAAACCACAATGAGATATTACCTTATCCCAGTTAGAATGGCCTTTATTTAAAAGTCCAAAAACAAAAGATGTCGATGTGGATACAGAGAGAAAGGAACTCTTATACACTGTTGGTGGGAATGCAAATTAGTACAACCTCCATGGAAAGTAGTTTGGACATACCTCAAAAAACTAAAAATAGACCTACTGTTTGATCCAGCAATCCCCTATGAGGTATTTATGCAAAGGGGGGGAAAAAAGCCATTTTATCAAAAAGACACTGTACTAGAATGTATACTACAGCACAATTCACAATCACAACGATATGGTATCAACCCAAGTACCCATCAATTCTTGAGGGAGCTAATAAAATGTAATATATTTATACCACGGAGTACTATTCAGCCATAAAGAAAAAATTGGTGAACTAATACCTTTTGTAACAATCTGGATGGAACACCATTTTCCTTAATGAAGTATTGTAAGAATAGGGAAAAAAAAAACCCACATGTACTATTAAAGTGGAACTAATCAATCGACACTCGTGCACATATCAAAGTAAAACTCAACAGAAATCTAGTATGTGGGAAGGGGGAAGACTGTACAAAAGCAATTCATGTAACCAGAACATTTGTAACCCCATAATATTCTGAAATAAAAAGTTTAAAAAATAAATATATAAAGATATCATGCTACTCTTCCCAGTTCATAAATACTAAAAATTTTACAAATTTCTTGTTTCAAGTAATCTAAGAAACAAATTCCAACAGAGTAGTTATGAATGAAGGCTGGTTAGACTGGTTGGGTTCAAATTCCCCATACTATGTGTGTGATCTTGGTCAGGATGCTTAGCCTATATAGGGCTGGCTGTTTTCCTCATCTGTAAAATGAGGATACTGTTATTTACCTTATAGGGTTACTATGAGAATTACATAAGCTAATACATGTAAAACACTTAGAGCCTTGAATTTAAAAACAATAAATATTAGCTATTATTGAAACCATCTTAATCATGATATATTGTAAGTAAATATACATTCACAATGAGAAACATAAACATATAGTTAACTAAAAGGAAGCAAGGAATAAACACATTATTGAGTGAATAACACATTTTTGAAGTATATGTGGCATTCACAAGTTATTTAACAGTGGAATTTTATTACTTTCTCAAAAGAAAAAAATAAATCAGCTTGCACAATTAAGAAAGAAGATGAATGAATAAGTGGCAAACCAAAAACAAGAAATCCGACAAATCTCAGCATAGCAGTCTCCAGTGAAGGAGGAACAGTGTGATAGAAAAGAAACACATAGGAGGCTTATCAGATACTAGCAATGTCCTATTTCTTGCAGTGTGTGGAGAATAAACAGGCGCTAATTTTTATTATTCTTTGCTATTCAGTACATAAATGTATAGAACTTTTCAGTATGTATCTTACATTCCAACATTTTGTTTAAAAAGAAAAGCTAAAGAATAAGATACCTAAAACATCATATCCTATCACAGAAGTGGAAAACATGAAAAATTCAAAAGTTCACAAACTACCAGCTTCTTAGTAAGAAACACACAGACAATCTACCAAATATAAATCATGTTTCTATCTTTTAAAAGATCATGTAAAACGTCATGTTTCTATCTTTTAAAAACTGCAAGATAGTTTTAAAAACTATCTTGCTCTTACTCTGTAAACTTATATCTTGCTCTTGCTCTGTAAGCCTACCTTGCCCTTCCTCGATAAACTTCATTTCACACTTGCCTTAGTTTTTGGTGTGTCTGGTCATTCTTCGGCCAAGAGCACACCAAGAACAAAGATTATCAACCACCCCAAACCCAGATATTTTGGTGCGTGACTTGGATCACTCTGTCTAGAACTTCTGAGCTTGAGTCTCAGGCTCAAGAAAAAGAGCGGAGGAAGGCGGCTAGGCACACCCAGTTAATGGCAGCATTGGAGCCCACATTCAGGCCAACAGCCAAAGCCCTGACCAAAGGAAGGGATCTCCAGTGCCACATCTGCCGAGGGTAAGGGCACTGGGCCAAAAACTGCCCCCCAAAGGACAGGCTGCCCAAGGCTCCTTGCCATCAGTGCCATCAAACAGGTCACTGGAGTACACTCTGTCCTATGGGATCATCCCAGAAGGGGAGTTGGTCCCCAAACTGGATCATGTTACAGCAATGAAGGAAACAGTTCCCGTCAGCCACGACAGATAACCATCACTGGACAGGAGCCAAGGGTAGCCCTCCTGGTGGCAACTTTTCCTTGCAGGACTGAAAATGATGACGTTTTCCAAAGACTTCTGGAGGACATCATACCTCATTTTGGCCTTCTCCAGTCCTTTGCTTCAAAGGCCCCAGGGATACCCACTTGGATCCATCATTCTCAGGTGAAGCAAGAGAAGGAACAAAACTAAACTCATCTGGCCCCCATGGACAAGGACTCTAAAACCAGAGGCAAATACTCCTGTACTCCCTTGGAGAACCTCTGATACTTGTTCAAGCAGACTTCTCCTACTGTGTCTCCTTCAGATAAGTAGTACAAACCGTTTACTCATGGGTGAGACACCTCTTACTCTGGCAAACCAAACTGCACATACCATTAAGGCTCAACCAAACTTGATGCATATACCTGTTCACTCCCTCTTGTTAACAAATCAGGACAGGTTCAAGATAACACCAATGCCATCTACAGTCTACTTCCAATCTCCAGACACTAGCCAAGACCTCTAGGCCCTGGTGGACGTCTTTGGTAATTTCCTCGGTCACTCCATTACTATTTTGCATCTTGGGAATTATAATATCAGAACAATCCTTATAAATATTCTAACTAAATTGATTTCATCCTGCCTATAGGCCACAGAGCTACAAATAGTACTACATTCTCTACCAGCTTCAGTGCCTACCTCCTCACAGCTACAACTACAACCATCTACTGAGGATATATACCAAAGTCCCCTAGAGAAACTCCCAGAGAACTGCAAGAGGCCACCCATGCTAATAGGAATCACTGACACGCTCAGCATGAAGTAGCCAGAAGAGTCGATGCCCCTACCCAACGAGTTGGCCCTCTATAATAGAGAGTGGGGAAACGTTAGGAAAAGAGCAAGGGACCTCTGAGACTTTCCAAGGGAACCAAAGTGGGTGCCTTGCCTTGGTGCTGCCTTTAGCAAGTGCCCCATCTGGGAAGAAGGATGAGGGCAGCCTCCAGGCAGCCCCCATCTAGTTGCTGCCCCACCTTAATCCTGCCCCTAGGAGGAATGCCTTACAATCTGTAAAAACATGCAGGAAATCCCCAGAGCACAGGCTAGGCACCCCAGGCACAATAAGATTTGGAAAGTGGCCTAGAGTAACCTAAAGCTAATTATCATTTCATTAACTGTCCATCAAAGTGGTTCCATGGTGACAACTGAATCACAGAGTGAGCCCAATCCAGACACTATAAAACAAGACCCCAGACCATAATCAGAGCCCTTTTGTTAAGACAGAGGGGTCCCTTCGAACATATCTTGCTCTTACTCTGTAAACCTATCTCTTGCTCTTGCTCTGTAAACCCATCTTGTCCTTCCTCAATACACGTCATTTCACGCTTTAAAAAAAAAAATGTGCAGGAGAAGCATATATACAAAGAAATTTCAGTGCTAGGGTTCATTCACTTGAAAGGTGACTCTACCTCCTCCCAAGACATTAACTCAATAGCACATGCATAACATATTATCCTAAACAAGAGAAAACCTATAAGCTTACAACTGGACACTACAACACTGTAAGCTGCAAAGCTCTTAGAATACAGACTTCTCAGTCACACTTTCACGTATCTATTTGGCTAAGGAACATTTACACTTTAATGTCCACAGGTACCTCAAAACTCATCTTTTCCTCCAAAATTTTTTTCTTCTTATCACCAGCCTATTTAACAGTTATTACTATCTACCAGGTAACTCAAGACCAGAATCTGGTAAACCATTTAAATTTTATTTTTAAATAGAACAATGAGAAGCCTGTGATGATTTTAAGTAGAGGAAGGAAATCAATCTGATTGCAGTATGGATTACAAGGGAGCCAAAATGGAAGCAAGAAGACTGGTAATGTTAATAAAGCTAATTTAAATAGGAGATGATGGTAGATTGGATGACAGTGATAACAGTAAAGTTGACAAGAAATGGATGGATTCCACATAAATTCTGAAGGTAATATTTGACAAAATGTGATGATGTATCTCATGTTAAAAGAGAAGGAAAGAGTGTGTCATGATGAATACCAGGTTTCTGGCTTAAACAACTATAAAAGATGACAGTACAATATTCCAAGAAGAGAATACTGAAAATAGAGGAGAAACAGAGGCAGCGAGTGGTCATGGGGATACTGATAATTCAATTTTGGACATATTTTGTTTTGAGGTATCTGTGAGACAGAGAAATGAAAATGTAAAGTGTGCATTGCATATTTAATTCTGAACCTTCAGGAAGTTTGGGCTAGAAATACAAACATGGGCAACAACAACATATAGAAGGTACTTAAATCCATGGAAAAGAATGAGATTACATCAAGATAGAGTTTACACAAAGAAATTAGGGAATGACCAATGAGAACGCCAACATTTAGAAACCACTGCAAAAGAAGCGGTGAGAAAATTACTTCTCTTTCCTTCTCTCTTCATAAAAGAAAGAAAAAAAACTTACTTGAAGATCAACTTCTCTGTGAAGTCTTCAACTCCCAAACAAAAGTTGTCATTTTCCCACCTACACCTTTTTTAGTTCTCTAGTTATACTACTGCTCTTAACATGCTACCTTATAATGATTTACTAAATGCCTAGCTCAACACTATATATTGCCTCCTTGAGAAATGCTTTGGTCTTTTTTGCATTCACTGAACCTAACATGTCATCTAGCACATAGAAATCACTTTTTGAAATATGAAAAATTAACAAAAAAAATATGAACCTATTTTTACTACCTGAAAAGGTAGTATATATTAAAAAGTAAAATAAATACAACATTGCACATTGGTATGCATATAAAATATCAAATTATGAATTTTTTTTAAAATATCATCTATTTCCTAACAAAATAAAATAGAAAACATAATAATAAAGTACATAATAAAATAATACAGCCTATATATCTATAGTCTCTGGAGGATTTTTTTCTACTTTTCTACTTGATACAACAAACTCTTTTTAAGAAAAAGATGTATAAAATATTCAAAATATATTTAATACATAAAAGGAATGTTTATTCTTTTTGACAACTTAATATAATATGAAATGTGATATATCAAAATTTAAATATTTGGTACATATAAGAACTAATTGTATTTGGTTATGCAAAATATCTTCAATCAGTTGTACAAAGAAAGGATTAAAAATAGCAAATATCTAAAACTCTAACATGACATTAAGATTAAACCATTCCCCAAAGTACTAGGAGGTAAATAATATTATATTATTTACAGAGTACAGCCAACCAAAGATCAACTGATTCTGAAGAAGCCTTTGTTTCAACTGTTCAAGGAAAAGCAAACACAAAGCAAAGAAGCCAATACCTTTGCCACTGGTGTTCTCCATTGTATAGAGGTAATCCATGTAAAAAGCCCCAAACCTTTGCATTCCAGCAATTTCAGTGTATGTCTCCTGCCAACAAAGCAATGTAAACAGAACAAACATTGCATAAAAGAAACATCCAAGTTAAAACCTGATAGGTCAGACACATATCCTTACACAGAATGTATATTAACAAAAAGGATTACCAAAACAAAGGAACAGAGGTTGTCCAAAGAGTTTACTTCTAAGAATTGTAATGCTACCTCTCCCACAGACCATACAAAAAGACATCCATAATTTTACTAGACATTTTGACCACTTTACTAATAATGTCTAGTTAATAAATACCTATAATGTAGGAGATAATATATTCCTGACCTTTATCGCTATCACAAAACCGTCCAATGATGTAAACTGTCAATAGAGTTAATCCTTAAATACTTCAGTACATTTATATGAAATAGTTCAAATGCTAAAAATGTTTTATAAATACAGATTTTATAAATTTATAAATTTAATGCAGGTCAACATTAAATTCTTCTAACTATGAAAGTAAAAATGAAATGGTTAAAAATGTAAATTATTTATTCTATTGCACTGATCTACAGATAACTTTTTTGAATTTAACTTATTTCATAAATATACTACTATCCCATAAATATATTAATATAATCCTACATGAGAAATTCAAACAATACTAAAAAGTATACACAATAAAAAGCTAAACTCCTCATTTCTTCCCATATATCCCACACTCTAAAACTAAGAAAAAATTAACAGAGCTAATTTGACATGTTTCCTCCATGACTATTTCAAAAGTAGGGCATGGAAAAACAAAATATGGCTACAGAATACATAAAAGTAAAGACCTCTGTGCATTCCTCAAACTTTTCTAGTTGTGCAAGCTAGACAAATATATTCTAAATGTTTCAAAAAACAATCAGCATTCAGAAGACATCATTTGAGAAGAAAGAGGCAATCACAAGTATTCACACAATGTGTCCAATTAAACACAGCCCAGAATTGGGCTCAAATATATATTCTCTGACCTTATGATGAGCTGTATCCAGTATAAATTCTGCACGAGTACCATTATTTTCTGGGCTTCGGTAATCAAACAATGAATTTGTAAGGTACGTCAAACCTTTTGTACTCAAGTTTTCACCACAGATGAAGAAACAGGCTTCCTGAAAACAAAAGCCAAAATTTATGAACAGCAGGAAAAATCATTAGACTGTTAAAGAAAGTAAAACCTTGATTTTACAACACCCCTTTACTAGTCAATAGAAATCACTAAAACTTGAGGTCCTATAAAAAGATAAGGAATGCTATCTCCATTTTCATTGCCTATTTTGGCAAAGAACATTTTAACAAACCAAAAAGGAACTCCAAGTAGCTCCCATAAACAAAAAGAAGAAACATATATGAATTAGAAAGTAGTTGGAACTATTTTCCAGGTGTTAAGTGCTACCAACTTTCTAGATTCCCCTGAGCTCTATAATTTCTTGCAGGGGAAATGCAGGAGGAAATAGTAAAGCTTCTCTCTGAAGCCAGAGATATATGTAGTCTAACAGATTTTACATAGTTAAACACTTCAATAAGCACTTCATTATCCCTGCATCCTATCCAAAAAGGGGAAAAATGGGAGATTTTGACTTACGGCTTCACTTCTATTCATATTCTCTTCAAAATCTTTAACACCCATAATTCCTTTAAGGCACATGGCTCTGCAACCTACAAATCCAATCTGGCAATCAAAGAAAGGCTCTCCCATCATAAGGGCCTGTAAGAGGAAAAGAAACATTAGAACTAAGAACTTGAATAAAAATGTTAGAGGCTTTCTTGTATAATTTCTAAATTAGTCAAACATCTTCAGGGTTATGGCCTTTCCAAATTTATTCTCCTTAGAGCAAAAACTCTTAAAATAAGAAACATGTTACTTGTCTCTCTATCCTCAAACCTATATTTCATAAACATTAATGTATACATACATATCCACACATACTCATAAGCACATACAAGTTAAATGAAAAAAATGAAAGAATGAATTAATGTTGCACATTACTATAAAATCTTTGCTTAAGGAATAATTATTTTAACTGCTACCACTGAATATTGGGATAGAAATATAAAACTATAAACATAAATGCTTTCAAATATACTACTTATGATAAAAAAACTATATTTATAAAATATTAACTTAACCAAAGATTTTAAAAATATATGTTCAATGTTAAAAGATTACCTCCACTGTAGTTCCTTCTTGTTCCCAACACAATATTTCTTTAGATTTTACTTTCTGTGGGCTATAATAACTACTCTCAGCTTGCATTTCTGTGAGCTAAGAAATATAAAAATATTAAATAAATCAAAATCAGTATTAAACGGCAATAAACCAACATTACTATGATGAATTGATGAAAACAAGCCAACTTTAAGATTCAGGAAATTTAATTATTAAGTAGGAAAACAGGTGCAACAAAAACAGCTGTAACAGATTATCCATGGTATAAAATAAAGGTTCAATATGCTAGTCTAAACTTAGAGAAAATGCAAAATGCAAAACCACTTTTTTAACTCCCTCTTAATATTGTTTTAAAAAGTAAAAAGTGCAGTAACAGTCCTATATTCATAAACCGTTCATATATTCTGCCAAAAATTTGCATCTTATAACCTCAATTCATTTTATATTCACTAATATATTCAATATGTTTCATTTCAATCATTTCGAAGACTTCTCACTATTTCTAATAAAAAAGAAAGTTGTGAAGAAATGCAAATAGATTGAGCAAAACTCTAGTTCCTGTAAGAAAGGTATAATCACCAATATTTATTTTCAAAGTATTTCTCCTACTCTTATAGCCTAATTCAGTCATTGAACAAATACTTATTTGACTGTCAGCTAGATAACATAGCTCATTTTATTCCACTTTGCTTTACTGCAGTTTGCAGATCTTGCTTTTTGTTCTTTTTTTTACAAAGTGAAGGTCTGTAGAAATCCTGCATTAATCTACCAGCACATTTGCCTAACAACACATGCTAACTTCATGTCTCTGGGTCACATTTTAGTATTTCTCATAGTATCTCAAAATTTTACATTACTGTTATAACTATTGTGGTGATTGGTGAACAGTAACCTTTGATGTTACTATTTAAATTATTTTGAGGCACCATGGACCAAACCTATATATGATAGAGAACTTAATTGATAAAGGTGTGTTCTGAATGCTCCAACATTTATGGCCATTCCCCTGTCTCTCTGCCTTCTCCTGTGACCTCCCTATTCCCTGAGACACAAGAATACTGAACTTAGGCCAATTAATAATGCCATATGGGGTTATTTTTTTTTTTTTTTTTTTTGAGACAGAGTCTCGCTTTGTTGCCCAGGCTAGAGTGAATGCCGTGGCGTCAGCCTAGCTCACAGCAACCTCAAACTCCTGGGCTCCAGTGATCCTTCTGCCTCAGCCTCCCGGGTAGCTGGGATTACAGGCATGCACCACCATGCCCGGCTAATTTTTTTTTATATATATATCAGTTGGCCAATTAATTTCTTTCTATTTATAGTAGAGACGGGGTCTCGCTCTTGCTCAGGCTGGTTTTGAACTCCTGACCTTGAGCAATCCGCCCGCCTCGGCCTCCCAAGAGCTAGGATTACAGGCGTGAGCCACAGCGCCCGGCCTTGGGGTTATTAATGATCTCAAAGTCACATGGTCTCTAAGTATTCAAGTGAAAGGAAGAGTTGCACATCTCACTTTAAATCAAAAGCTAGAAATAATTAAGCTTAGTGAGAAAGGCATGTCAAAAGCTGAGATACACCAAAAGTTAGGCCTCTGTGCCAAACAGCTAGCCAAGTTGTGAATGCAAAGGAAAAGCTCTTGAAGGAAATTAAAAGCGTTACTTTACTAAACACAGGAATGATAAGAATGCAAAACAGCCTTATTGCTAGTATAAAGTTTTACTGGTCTGAATAAAAGATCAAATCAGCCACAACATCCCCTGAAATACAGAGCTACGCCCTAACTATCTTCAATTCTATAAAGGCTGACAGAGGCCAGAAATCTGGAGAAAAAAAGATTGAAGCTAAGAGAGTGGTTGGTTCATGAGGTTTAACGGAAGATGTTGTCTCCATAATATACAAGTACAAAATGAGGCAGCAAATGCTGATGTAGAATCTGCAGCAAGTTATCCAGAAGATCTGGCTGAGATCACTGATGAAGATGGCTACACTAAACAGATTTTCAATGTAGAACAAAAAAACCTTCCATTGTAAAAAGATGCCATCTAGCCCTTTCATAGCTAGAGAGGAGAAGTCAACGCCTAGCTGGCTTCAAAGCTTCAAAGGACAGGCTGACTCTCTTGTTTAGGGTTAATGCAGCTGGTGACTTTAAATGTAAGCCAAAGCTCATTTACCATTCTGAAAATCCTAGGGCCCTTAAGAATTATGCTATATCTACTCTGCCTGTGCTCTAGAAATGGGAACAACAAAGCCTGGATGACAGCACATCTGTTTACAGCATGATTTACTGAATACTGTAAGCCCACTGTGGAGACCTACTGCTCAGAAAAGAAGATTCTGTTCAAAATATCAGTGCTCACTGACAATGCACCTGGACACCCAAGAGCTCTGATGGAGATATACAAGGAAATGAATGTTACTGTCATGCCTGTTACACACGTTCAGACTGAAGCCCATGGATCAAGGAGTAATTTTGACTTTCAAGTCTTATTATTCTAAATAAATATATTCCATAAGGCTATAGCTATCATAGTGATTCCCTTGATGAATCTGGGCAAAGTAAATTGAAAACCTTCTGGAAAGGATTCACCATTCTAGAGGCCATTTAAAAATCTGTGCTTCATGGGAGGAGGTAAAAATATCCATATTAACAGCAATTTGGAAGAAGTTGATTCTAACCCTCATAGATGACTTTGAGGGGATCAAGTAACTGCAGATGTAAAGGAAATAGCACAGAACTAAAATTAGAGCCTAGGCCGGGCGCGGTGGCTCACACCTGTAATCCTAGCACTCTGGGAGGCCTAGGCAGGCGGATTGCTCGAGGTCAGGAGTTCAAAACCAGCCTGAGCAAGAGCGAGACCCATCTCTACTATAAATAGAAAGAAATTAATTGGCCAACTAATATATATAGAAAAAAATTAGCCGGGCATGGTGGTGCATGCCTGTAATCCCAGCTACTTGGGAGGCTGAGGCAGCAGGATTGCTTGAGCCCAGGAGATTGAGGTTGCTGTGAGCTAGGCTGACGCCACGGCACTCACTCTAGCCTGGGCAACAAAGTGAGACTCTGCCTCAAAAAAAAAAAAAATAGAGGTAGAGCCTAAGGATATGACTGAATTGCTGCAAACTGTGCATTAAAACTTGAATGGATGAGGAATTACTTCTTATGGACGAGCAAGGAAAGTGGTTTCTTAAGATGGATTCTAGTCCTGGTGAAGATACTATGAACACTGTTGAAAGGACAATAAAGGATTTAGAATATTCCATAAACTTAGTTGATGAAGCAGCAGTAGGGTTTGAGAAGACTAACATCAATTTTGATAGAAGTTCAACTGGGTAAAATGCTATCAAATAGTACCCCATGCTATAGAGAAATCTTTTGTAGGAAAAAAGAGGCAATTGGTGAGTCTAACTTCATTGTTGTCTTATTTTAAGAGATTACCACAGCTACCCCAGCCTTCAGTAACCACCACCCTGATCAGCCATGTGCCATCTACATTGACGAGACCAAATCCTCCATCAACAAAAAGATTATGACTTGCTAAAGATGATTGTTAGCATTTTTTTTAGAAATAAAGTACTTTTTAATCAAGGTATATATATTTTGTAGACATAATGTTATTGTATACTTAACAGACTACAAGATAGTGTAAACATAATTTTTATATCTACTGGGAAACAAAAATGTGGATGACTCACTTTATTATAATATTTGTTTTACTACAGTGGTCTGGAAATGAACCCACAATATCTCCAAGATATGCCTATATTGATCTAGATACTGACACAAGAAAAAAAAATTCTTGCTCTCCTGACGTTTATATTATTTATATATTTCAAACATTAACTAATATAAATTATCTTAAAAGGCATTATCCTAAATGCAATGTGGTATCCTAGTTTGGATCATGGTACAGAAAAAAGATATAAGAAAATTCAATTACAGTTTAAAATTTAATACTAATGCATTAATGTAGGCTTCTAAGTTTTGGCAAATATACTAGGATAACATAACAATGAGGAAAACTGTGTAAGAATTATAAGTGAACTCTGTGCTATCTTTTCTATAATTCTAAATTTATTACAAAATAAAAAGGTTATTTTTTTAAAAGGTCTGTGTTTGCCTCTGCTTTAGTTACCCTTATTCTTTCTTATGCAATGAATGTGTTCTTCAAATTTAAATGCAAAGTGAAAGTGTGCATTTGTAAAAAAAAAAAAAAAAAAAAAAAAAAAAACACTGCTTAACTTAGGACAGCCAAATAAGTGATGAACCGAAAACTTACAATTTTAAGCATAACTCGTTTATATTGACTATCAACAAATCATTTTCATTTTTTTTTCTTTTTTTTTTTTCTTTTTATTTATCATAAGGAGAACCATGGACATTTTCATTTTTGTCATAAAGCTTTTTATGTATTATATCTTTCATGTAATATAGGCCCCTATTCCTTGGATGTTTCTAGTTCTAATACACAATCTAGCTGTTTAAAAGCACAATACTAAACCTAAGGTATGAAACTATTAGAACTCTAGAGGAAAAAGTTGGAAACACTCTCCTAGACATTGGCCTGGGCAAAGAGTTTATGAAGAAGTCCCCAAAGGCAATCACAGCAGCAACAAAAATAAATAAATGGGACATGATCAAACTACAAAGCTTCTGCACAGCCAAAGAAATAGTCATGAAAGTAAACACACAACCTACAGAATGGGACAAAATTTTTGCATCCTATGCATCCGATAAGGGACTGATAACTAGAATATACTTAGAACTCACGAAAATTAGGAAGAAAAAATCAAATAACCCCATTAAAAAGTGGGCAAAGGACTTGAACAGAAATTTTTCTAAAGAAGACAGAAGAATGGCCAACAAACATATGAAGAAATGCTCAACATCTCTAATCATCAGGGAAATGCAAATCAAAACCACAATGAGATATCACTTAACCCCAGTGACAATGGCCTTTATCAAAAAGTCTCCAAACAATAAATGCTGGCGTGGTTGCGGAGAGAGAGGAACACTCCTACACTGCTGGTGGGACTGCAAACTAGTTCAACCTCTGTGGAAAGCAATATGGAGATACCTTAAAGCGATATAAGTGAATCTACCATTTGATCCAGCAATCCCATTGCTGGGCATCTACCCAAATGATCCAGTGACACTCTACAAAAAAGACACCTGCACTCGAATGTTTATAGCAGCACAATTCATAATTGCAAGGCTGTGGAAACAGCCCAAGTGCCCATCAATCCAAGAATGGATTAATAAAATGTGGTATATGTATACCATGGAGTACTATTCAGCTCTAAGAAACAATGGTGATATAGCACATCTTATATTTTCCTGGTTAGAGCTGGAACCCATACTACTAAGTGAAGTATCCCAAGAATGGAGAAACAAGCACCAGATATATTCTCCAACAAACTGGTATTAACTGAGTAGCACCTAAGTGGACACATAGGTACTACAGTAATAGGGTATTGGGCAGGTGGGAGGGGGGAGGGGGGCGGGTATATACATACATAATGAGTGAGATGTGCACCATCTGGGGATGGTCATGATGGAGACTCAGACTTTTAGGGGGAGGGGGGAAATGGGCATTTATTGAAACCTTAAAATCTGTACCCCCACAATATGCCAAAATAAAAAAAAATAAATAAAAAAATAAAAGCACAATACTGAAACCTAAAGTGCTTAAGTAAAACTGCATTGTTTAAACTTGATCACCCTTAATCTGTCTACAACTACTGTAAAGAAAAAGCAATTAATTGATTAAAAGGATTCAAACATTACAAGAACAATTTTAAACATTATTAGAAAAATAGATTTAATTTGGCATAATTTTGCTGAACTGATATCAACTGTTAAAAATGCTAACATAGAAACATGATCTTGTTTCTGATCAAAATGTGAATAACAAATTAATTCCATACATTCTTCAAATCCAAGCTGAACAAGGAATTCTAATGTTTCCTAAATATCAACATAATTCCCTTAGCAAAACCTTTGAGAAACACAAATGTTTCAAAATTCTAAAAAGATATATTAACTAATGACAAATACTGCTAAAAAAGTATATAAAGTTTTGTATGTAAATGCTTGTTCTGATGGACTCAGTTGAATACAATTCATCAATTAAGTGAGGAGAAATGTACCAGAAATAATTTGAAGTTTAAAAGTAAACAAGCAGGCTGAGCGCGGTGGCTCACGCCTGTAATCCTAGCTCTCTGGGAGGCTGAGGCGGGCGGATTGCTCAAGGTCAGGAGTTCGAAACCAGCCTGAGCGAGACCCTGTCTCTACTAAAAATAGAAAGAAATTAATTGACCAACTAAAAATATATATACAAAAAAATTAGCCGGGCATGGTGGCACATGCCTGTAGTCTCAGCCAGCTACTCTGGAGGCTGAAGGCAGTAGGATCGCTTGAGCCCAGTAGATTGAGGTTGCTGTGAGCTAGGCTGACGCCAGGGCACTCACTCTAGCCTGGACAACAAAGCGAGACTCTGTCTCAAAAAAAAAAAAAAAAAAAGTAAACAAGCAAAAAGGACCAGAGAGTACCCAGTAATTAAAACTAGTAATACTTGAGTTCCCTCACAAACCTATATTAAAAAAATAAAGGCTTTATGATGATCACTTTAAACTGACAATATATCTAACATTAGTTGGCAACAGTTGCCTTTTTATATTTGTTAAAAATTTTACTGTTTAATCATATTTTAATTTTGAAGACTGATCCAAATTCCTTTAACTTCATGAGAGCAAAATTGAAGAATTCTACTATAAAATGATTTTCTAAGAATTCACAAATAATACATCTTGGTGTTAAAATAGCACAGTAAGTGATGGTGTTAAAAATATATGCATTTTGGCCGGGCGCGGTGGCTCACGCCTGTAATCCTAGCCCTCTGGGAGGCCGAGGCGGGCGGATTGCTCAAGGTCAGGAGTTCAAAACCAGCCTGAGCAAGAGCAAGACCCTGTCTCTACTATAAATAGAAAGAAATTAATTGGCCAACTGATATATATATGAAAAAAATTAGCCAGGCATGGTGGCACATGCCTGTAGTCCCAGCTACTTGGGAGGCTGAGGCAGGAAGATCGCTTGAGCCCAGGAGTTTGAGGTTGCTGTGAGCTAGGCTGACGCCATGGCACTCACTCTAGCCTGGACAACCAAGTGAGACTCTGTCTCAAAAAAAAAAAAAAAAAAAAAAAAAAAAAAAAAAAAAAAGCATTTTTATCATTTTAAGCCAAACTTTTGAAAAACTTTAAAAATTAAAAAAAAAATTTAATCAAACCATGAAAAAAGTTTTGTTGAAACTGACTGTTGTTTTTTTTTTTTAAGCTTCTCTCACATTAGAAAATACTGAATGATTTTAATTAGAAAAGTCTTTAGCCAGGCAGGGTGGCTAACAATCCTAGCACTTTGGGAGGCTGGGGCAGGAAGACTACTTGAGGCAAGGAATCTGAGACCAATTTGAGCAAGAGCAAGACCTCATCTCTACAAAAAATAGAAAAATAAACCAGGTGTGGTGGTGTGAGCCTGTAGTCCCAGCTACTGGGAAATCTGGCTGAGGCAGGAGGATCACTTGAACCCAGGAGGTTGAGGTTGCAGTGAGCTGTGATTACACCACTGCACTCTAGCCAGGACAACAAAGTAAGAAACTATCTCAGAAACAACAAAAACAAACAAACAAACAAAACAACATATTTACCACCTGCTGTACTTACAAAGTGTACAGCTTTACCACTGATAAGTATTTAAACAATCCAAGCTAAATTAAAAACCATGAGAGCAGAAACTGCTATATTTCCACAATCTAACATGTTGCCTGAAATAATACTTATAATACTACTTCACAGGTTTTGCTCCTTATTTCACATGGGTTTACATTCCTCACGAAATGAACACCTGAAAGAATAAACCAATAAGGACAAACTTGGAAGAGAAAACAAAACCTGAAAGAGGAGTCGATATAAATTTTTAGAAAATAGAAAGCAGATGAAATGGCACATGGAAAATAAATGGGTTGGTACATGGATGGATGGATGAATATATTCATTCAACAAGTAAATATTTGTTGAAAACATACCAGGCAATTTCTAAGCTGAAGATAGAAAGTACCTTTTGAAAATAACCACTTAATGAGTTTTAGTGTAATATCAAAAAAGAATATGCACAATTTTCTGCAAAAGCTATTCAAATACTACTCCTTTTATAAAGTGAGTCCAAACATTGTTCATATAGATCAATCAAAACATTTCCTAACAGGCTAAATACAAAAGCAGATATGAGGAGCCAGCTGTTTTCACCTAAGCCAGACATTAAAGATGTTTATAAAAACACAAAACAATGTCATATCACTACTTGAATTTTTAAAATATAGCTATCTTACTAGAAAAATCATATTTTATAATTTATTTTAAAATAAATATATTTTTTAATTTTTTAAATTTCAGCCTATTATAGGGGTACAAACGCTTTAATTATTTATATTGCCATTGTACCGCCTGACAAGGGTTCCCATCCTCCAGAGAGCATAAATCACATCTATTAGGTGTGGATTTATCCATGTCCCCTCTCACCTACAACCTATCCAACATCCTATGTCACTTCCCACATATGCACATTAGTGTTGATCAATTAGTGCCAATTTCATGGTAAGTACATGTGGTGTTTGTTTTTCCCTTCTTGTGATATTTCACTTAGAAAAAAGTGCTCCAGCTCCATCCAGGATAATATAATAGGTAGCTCATCATTTTTTATGGCTGACTAGTACTCCATGGTATACATATACCACATTGCTAATCCACTCATGTATTGATGAGCACTTGCACTGTTTCCACATCTTTGCAATTGTGGATCGTGCTGCTATACACACTCTAGTGTAAGTGTCTTTTTTAAAGAATGTCTTTTTTTCCTGTGGGCAGATACCCAGTAGCGGGATTGCTGGATCCAATGATAGTTCTATTTTTAGTTCTTTGAGATCTCTCCATATTATTTTCCATAGAGGTTGTACTAGTTGGCAGTCCCACCAGCAGTGTACAAGTATTCCTATCTCTCTGCATCCACACCACCATTTGTTGTTTGGAGACTTTCTGATAAAAGCCCTTCTCACTGGAGGTAAGTGATATCTCATTGTGGTTTTGATTTGCATTTGCCTGATGATTAGAGATGCTGAGTATTTTTTCTTCTGTTTGAGGGCCATTAGTCTATCTTCTTTTTTAAAGTTTCTGTTCCTGTCCTTTACCCATTTTTTTTAATTCTGCATATTATGGGGGTATAAACGTTTAGGTTACGAATGTTGCCCTTGCCCACCCCCATCCCGAGTCAGAGCTTCAAGCGCATCCATCCCCCAGACAGTGTGCATCACACTCATTATGTATATATATACCCATCCCTTCCTCCCCACTCCCATCTGCTCAATGTCTGATAAATGTTATTCTTATATGTGCACTTAGGTATTGATCAGCAAAACCAATTTGATGGTGAGTACATGTGGTGCTTATTTTTCCATCCTTGTGATACTTCACTTAGTAGAATGGGCTCTCTAGTTCTAGCCATGTTAATAGAACAGGTTTAGTTCACCATTTTTCTTTTATGGTTGAGTAGAACCCCATGGTATACAAATACCACATTTTGTTAATCCACTTATGTATTAATGGGCACCTGGGTTGTTTCCACATCTTTGCAATTGTAACGTCTGCTGCTATAAACACTCCAGTGCAGGTATCTTTTTTATAGAATGTCTTTTTCCTCTTTGGATAGATACCCAGTGGTGGGACTGTTGGATCAAATGGCAGTTCTACTTTTAGTTATTTGAGGTATCTCCATTGCTACTTTCCAGAGAGGTTGTACTAGTTTGCCAGTCCCACCAGCAGCATATGAATGTTCCTATTTGGTGTTTCCAACACCAACATTTGTTGTTTGGGACTTTTTGATAAAAGCGCTTCTCACTGGAGTTAAGTGATATTTCACTGTGGTTTTGATTTGCATTTCCCTGATGAATAGAGATGTTGAGCATTTTTTTATATGTTTGTTGGCCATTATTCTATCTTCTTTTGAAAAGTTTCTGTTCATGTCCTTTGCCCATTTTTTGATAGGATTGATTTTTTTTTCTCGCTGATTTTCCTGAGTTCTATATACATTCTAGTTATTACTCCTTTATTGGATATGTAACATTTGAATATTTTCTCCCATTCTGTAGGTTGACTGTTTGCTCTCACGATAGTTTCCTTGGCTGTTAGAAGCTTTTTTAATTTGATCAGGTCCCATTTATTTATTTTTGTTGTTGCTGTGACTGCCTCTGGGATCTTCATAAATTATTTGCCTACGCCAATATCTATAAGAATTTTTCCAACATTTCCTCTCAATCCTTATGGTTTCATGGCTTAGGTTTATGTCTGTTATCCATCTTGGGTTGATTTTTTTTTTTTTTAGAGATGAGAGGTGCAGATCCTATTTCAGTCTCCTACATGTGGCTATCAAATTTCCCCACCACCATTTATTGAATAGGGATTCTATTTCCCAGTGTATGTTTTTGTCTGCTTTGTCAAAGATCAGATGGCTACATGAGGATGGTTTTATATCTCAGTTCTCAGTCCTGTCCCATTGGTCTACATCTCTGTTCTCATGCCAGTACTATGTTGTTTTCGTTACTACAGTCTTGTGGCATAGCTTAAAGTCTGATAATTGATGCGTTCCAATTTGTTCTTTTTGTTTATGGTTGCTTTGGCTATACAGGGTCTTCTCTGGTTCCATAAGAAGTGTAGAATGGCTTTTTCTAGATTTATGAAAAAATATGTTGGTCTTTTAAGAAGAATCACATTGAATCTATAGATCACTTTGGGTAGTACAGACATTTTAACAATGTTGATTTTTGTCTATGCATGAGCATGGTATGGTTTTCCATCTGTTTACATCCTCTACTATTTCCTTCCTCAGTGTTTTATAGTTCTCCCCGTAGAGGTCCTTTGCCTCCTTAAATATATTCCTAGGTATTTTATCTTCTTTGTTGCTATTGTGAAAGGTGTTCAGTCTCAGATTTGGTTCTCAGCTTGACTGTTGTTGGTATGTATGAATGCTACTCATTTGTATACACTGATTATCTAACCTGAGATTTTACTGAACTTATTTATCAATTCCAGTAGTCTCTTGGCAGAATCTTTGGTATTTTCTACATATAACATCATATCATCAGCGAAGAGTGACAGTTTCAGACTTCTTCTGCCCACATATAGATGCCCTTGATTTCCTTCTCTTGTCTGACTGCTCTGGCTAAAACTTCGACCACTATGTTGAATAGAATGGTGATAGAGGGCAACTTTGTCTGGTTCCAGTTCTAAGCAGAGATGCTTTCAATTTTTCCCCATTCATTATGATGCCAGCTACCAGTTATGTCACATCACTTTTATCATTTTGAGGTAAGTCCCGTCCACACCTATTTTTTTAAGCGTTCTTTTCATAAAAGGGTGCTGAATTTTGTCAAATGCTTTTTCTGCATCTATTGAGAGGATCATATGGTCTTTGCTTTTACTTCAATTTATGTGGTGAATTACATTTATAGATTTGCATATGCTGAACCATCTCTGCCTCTGTGGGATGAAGCCCACTGGTCATGATGGATTATTTTTTGATAAGTAACTGAATTCGATTTCCTATCATTTTATTGAGAATTTTTTCATCTACATTCATAAGGGATGTTGGTCTGTGGTTTTTTGTTGAGTCCTTTCCGGGCTTTGGTACCAAGGTGACACTGGCTTGGTAAAACGTGTTGGGGAAAATTTCTTCCTTCTTGATGTTGTGGAATAATAACTGAAGGATTGGCATCAGTTCTTCTTTGTAGGTTTTCTAGAACTCAGGTGTGAAACAACCTAGTCCAGGACTTTTTTTTTTAGGAATTATCAGTGCATCAATTTTGGTACTTGATATTGGTCTGTTCTGGAATTCTATTTCTTTCTCACTGAGCTTAGGGAGGCTATGTGTTTCTCAGAGCTTATCCATTTCCTCCATGGTTTCAAGTTTATGTGCATGGAGATTTTTATAGTATTCAGAGATATTTTGTATTTCTGTGGTATAAGCTGTAATTTCTCCTTTTGCTTTCCTGATTGAAGTTTATTAGAGTTCTTTCTTTTCTGCTTCCAGTTAATCTAGAAATAGGCCTACCAATTCTGTTTATTCAAACAAACTTTTTGTTTCATTAATCTTCTGTATAGTTCTTTTGTTGATTTCACTTAGTTCTTCTCTGATCTTGGTTATTTCTTCTCCTGGGTTTGGAACTGGTTTGCTCTTCCTTTTTCAGTTCTTAGAGTTGACTGATTAGATTGTTGATTTGTCATCTTTCTGACTTTTAGAGATAGGAATTGATAGCAATGAGTTTCCTTCTCAGGACTGCTTAGCTGTGTCCCACAGATTTTGGTAACTTGAGTCCCCTTTATCATTTAGTTCAAGAATCTTCTCATTTCACCTTAATTTCCTCCTTGACATAAGTATCATTCAGCAGTAGGTTGTTCTGTTTCCTTGATTTTGTGCTGAGATGAATGTTTCTGTTGGAGTTGATTTCTAATTTTATTCCCCTGTAGTCTTAGAAGATGCATGGTATAATTTCTATTTTTTTTTAATTTGTTGAGACATGTTTTGTGGCCTAGCATGTGGTCAAGCTGAGAGAATGTACCATGAGCTGATGAGAAGAATGTATATTCAGTGGTTTAGAGGTAGAATGTCCTGTAAATGTCTATCAGTCCCATTTATTCTAGATTTCTGTTTACGTCCATTTTTCTTTATTTTCTGTTGAGAGCATCTGTCCTGTTCAGTCAAAGGAATGTTGAAGTTCCAGCTATTACAGTGCTGATGTTTACCATTTTTCTTAGATCATGTAGGATTTGCTTTAGGAATCTGGGTGTAACTGTGTTGGGTACGTAAATACTTAGAATTGTTAGGTCTTATTGAATTGTTCCCTTTACCATTATATAATGACCATCTTTGTCTTTCATTACTGTTGTTGATGTTATGACTAAATTATCTCAGATGAGAACTGCTATACCAGCTTTTAGTTCCCATTTGCATGGAATATTGTTTTCCATCACCTTGAGTCTGAATGACTCCTTGTGGATTAGATGTGTTTCCAGAAGACAGTAGATACTTGGCGTGTGTATATTTACCCATTCTGCCAGCCTATTCTCTTGAGTGAGCAGTTCAAATCATTCACATTTATTGAAAGAATTCATAAGTGGGGTGGGATTTCTGTTCATCCTGTTGAGTAGAAGTTTGTTGCTTTCTTTTATCTCTTGGCCATTGTAGTATCTGGCCTTTGACCATTAGCTTTGCGGTGACTTCACAATGGTGTCTATTGTGCTGATTCGTGTATAATGCAGTTCTGAGTGCTTCCTGCAGGACAGGTCTGGTCTTGACAAATACCCTAAGTGTTCTCTTGTCTGAGAAAGACTTTATTTTCCCCTCATATAAGAAACTTAGTTTTGCAGGATACAAACTTCTAAGCTGGGCCCCAGTTCCTTCTGACTTGTAAGGTCTCAATTGAGAAGTTTGCAGTTAGTCTGATGGGTCTTCCTTTTTAAGTTACCAGCTGCTTTCACTTCACAACTTGTAGGAGGGCCTCTTTCATGTTTATTTGACCCAATCTCATGACTACAGGTCGTGGTGTTTGCCTCTTTGTGATGAATCTCCCAGGAGTCCTTTGAGCTTCTTGTATATGGATATCTAAATTTCTAGCAGGGCCAGGGAAACTTTCCTCAATTATTTCCTGAAATAAATTATCCATCCCTTGCATATTTTCTTCTTCACTCTCTGGGATATCTATGATTCTTATATTAGACCTTTTCACATAATCCCCTATTTCTTGTAGGCTTTGCTCATTTCTCTTATTTCTCTGCTCTGTCTCCATCACTGACTTGTTTAACTCAAGGCAATTGTCTTTATGCTCTGAGATTCTTTTTTCTGCTCAGTCTAACCTATTTTTAAGGCTTTCCACTATGTTTTGTAATTCCTTGCAGTTTTCATTTCTAGCTGTTCTGTTTGATTTTTCTTTAATATTTTAATTTCTTTAGTAAATTTTCATTCATTTCCTGTATTGTTTTTGTGAGTTTGTGTTGGGTTTCAATTTTATCTTGCATTTCATTGAGCTTCATTACAATCCATGTTTGAAAATCTTCATCTTTCATTTCAATGTTATGATTTTGGTTGGTATCCATTTCTGGAGAGCTGGTGTTCCTTTTGGGGGTGTCTTTTGGATTAATTTTTCATACTTCCGGGAGTTCTTTCCCTGATTCCTTCTCATCTTAAGCAGCTGTTGGTTCTTTGGATTTTCTTTTGTTTAGATGAATACATACTCTTAAGATGTGTTTTATTTCTAACATAATAAATATGAGATGTAATTTGAAAAAACAAAAACACCTTTGAATTTTCAATAATTTTAAAGAATGCAAAGACATTCTGCCGTCTTGATCAAAAAGTTTAAGAACTTCCAATCTACAGGTAGCAGTAAAGCTCATGAGAAGTGACTGTATCTTATAGGTATAGCTAGCTGGCAGAACATGCTGATTAGATGTGGTAGGAGAAAGATATTTACAAATAGTAAGCCTAAGCATATGAGTGGATAATGTTGCAACTTAATGAACAGTAAGACAGTGGGGGAGATGCATAATTACAGAACAAAATGAAGATTTCTGTTTTTCTATGTGTTAAATAGCTAGTAGATATGCAAGTGGAGACAAATAGGTAAATTCTAGAGCTCACAGTAAAGTGATCAGTGGAAACACAAATTTGATAATCCATCAGCATCTCTATTATATCATATTACCTTCAGAGAGTATGGACACAAAAGATAATAGGGCCATAAACAAAGCCCCATATGTCAATGTTTAAAGGTTAGGCAGAAGAAAAGAAAGAGCAAAGAAAACTACAAAAAATCACCCACAAAACCAAACAAAAGTCTGATCGTTTTGTAAAACCGCCAAACTGTATTCCACAGCAGATGCACCATTTTACATTCACACCAGTCCTCCCATTTGTTTTTAACCAATTCCAACAAAGATATTACCAGTGTCATGTTACTACTGTGGTCAAGATCACCAGTAATTTCAACACTATCAAATCCAAAGATCCATTCTCTAAAATAAACCACTCCCTCCTCTTTAAATCACTTATGGCACTTCCCTTCCAGATACTTTCTTGGTTTTCTGCTTACATCACTGATCACTTATCCTCCACTTACCTTGCTATTTCTTCCTCACCTTTCCAATGTTTTAATATGACACTTCCCCAGAACTTGGTTCTAGAAGTCTCCTTTTTTTCTTACCTACACTGATTGAAGTCTTAATATAGCCATGACTCTCAAATTTATACAGCCAGACCAATTTCTAATCTGATCACCATTTTTATATATCCAACTATCTATTGGATAGCTCTACTTAAATGTACAATGGACATCTTAAAAGTTGTCCAAAACCAAACTTCTAATCTTCATCTCAAATCTAGTCATCTCCCAAGTTCACTTATCTCAAAAAATCAGAACTCAACCCTTTCAGTTGCTCAAGATCCATCCTTGGATCCTCTTTATTTCATCCATATCTAATAAAAAATCTATCAGAAATCCAGCTTCTTTGACCTTCAAAACATATGTAAAATCCAATCACTTTTCACTGCCTCCACTTGCTACAACTCTAATCCTAGTCATCATCTCTTGCTTGAAAATTGCAATCCCATCTGTCTGATTCCCTTACTTCTGCTTTTGCTATGCTGTAATCTATTTCCAACACAGCAAACAGAGTAATACAGCTTAAAATATAACTCAGGTCATCTTATAATTCTGTGAAAAACTGTCCCCAAACTTTCTGACTCAGAATCAGTGACAAAGTCCTAAAAATTATGTATAGAGTTTTATACTTATACACTGCTTCAAGCCTTATTACCTTTCTGATCTGATTTTTCACTACTTTCACATTAGCTCACTTTGCCCCACCCCCACGGGCCTCTTTGCTGTTCCTTAAACTTTTCGGGCCTTTACATTTGCTATTAGAATAATGTTCATCCCCACATATCTAACAGGGTTCCTCTTACAAAGGAGTTTGCTTAAATATCCCCTTTACAGTAAGGTATTCCATGATCATACAATTTTAAATTGCATAATTTCCCCTGTATTTCCCACTCACTATTCCTCTTCCCACTTTTTCTACATAACCCTTATCCTCATTGGACATAGTATACATCTTATATTTATAATATCAACTTAAGTTATAAGAAGCATGAATTTATATCTGTTCACTTTGGTATCTCTAGACACAAAACAGTGCCTGGACCACCACTGGTATCAAAAATATTTGTTCAGGAATTAAGATACTGTTCAGGATTACTGCATGTATGGTGACAGTATTATAAAAACCCAGGGAACAAATAACTCAAAATTCAGGTTGGGTTATATATGAAAGAGAAGCTACAATATGATCAAAGAAGAACACATAAGGGGCCTCAAAAGTACTATTTCTGGGGGTGGAGCAAGATGGCGGACGAATAACACCACCAGACAGAGTCTCTGCAGAAAAGACAGATTCTAGCGGAAATTAGAGGAAAGAAGCAAGAAGACGAGCATACAGCGGACGAGGGCTGGAAGGAGGAGTACCTGAAACCCCGGGGAGACCGGGGAGAGGGGAGGAGGCTGCGGAGAGGAACTGGAGGCTGAGACCACCGGAGCAGCCCAGAGACCAGCGGCAAGGGTAGGTGGATTTGCTGTTTCCCCTCCCCTGCATTTGGGACTGCTGATGGGCTCCCCAGCGGGTGGAGAGACCTGCGGACATCACCCTAGAGACGGCTGCCGCCAGCCAGCGGTGAGCCTGTAGCAGACGTGGCGCCAGATTCCCAACTTCCTCCGGGCACCTCCGTGTGCACAGACCCGAGCCACGCGGCAGGCGCCATATTGCCTCCTCCTCCCCTCCGCCGACCCTACCCGCGGCTGCCCAGAGAGACAATACAGCCACCAGCCAGAGGCACCTCCAGGGAACAGGACCTTCCCTTTTGGGACCCTACAGCTGACTCAGGGGAACTCAGACTGTGAGCTCCCTACCCGCCCGCCCTCCCAGATGCTGCTGCCACGGTGTTCCCAGGAGAACAGTGCCAACTAAGAGGCTGAGAGACATAGACCCAGCTTGGGCTCCCTGTGGGTGAATTGGGACCGGAAATCCTCTTCCTGGTGGGGATACAGTTTGAACTCTGGGACCCAGAGGTCGGACCTGCAGACCAGATCCCCTGCACCGAGGGCTAGCATTGCCCGGGGCACAGAAGGGTTATACGTGAACAGCCTACTGAGGTGTGTGCGCCTCCAGGGGCGGATCGGCGTCCTAGAGGGTAACCTTCCTCCCAGAAGGAGGCCGTGCGCCCAACCCAGGTGGCGTTCCTGTGCAGGGAACCTCCCCGCCGGCATCACACTCCGAGGAGGACTGGTGTCTTGTGGTCTGGCCTGCTGGCAGAGGCCCAGGAGTAGCTGCGGTGTTAGGGAGGGTGGCAAGAAGCAAGACCCACTCCAGACTGCGGGTCCCAGACAGCCCCACCCCCACACCCAGACTTTCTGGCTGAACGGGACCATTCCAGCCCCGCCCTGACAGCTTTCCCTGGAAGCAGAGAACAGAACTTTGACTCCTGCTAACGGCCTGAGGGCAGGCTTATCCAACCAAGCTCCGCCCAAAACAAGAGCTGATAACAGGACACAAAATCAACAGCATAGCCTGTTCCTCCAAGGAAACGCCACCTACTGACAGGGACGGCATCTTGCACAGCCTTTCCATGGCACCCACTGACTCAATATACAGGGAGTGGTCCAATCTCACCCACAGTCACCACCTAACGCCTCAGAAACTAAACAAGGTGTGTGAATACCCAAACAATAACTTAAGGAAAGAAACAACAACTGATTGACATGGGAAGAAATCAGCGAAAGAACTCAGGAAATATGAAGAACCAAACGGAAAACACACCCCCCAAAGAGGAGCACCAGCCCCCTAGAAATGGACACCAACCCAAATCAGGGAAGCAATATGACAGAAGAGGAATTTCGTATGTGGATCATAAGAACACTCACCCAGCTGCAACAACAACTCAATAACCAACACAAAGAAACCCCAAACTCTCCAGGATACGGGAAAAGAAATAGACACAATGAAGAAAAGTGTAACCAAACTCCTGGAAATGAAGAATCAATTCAAGGAACTACAAAATACAGTGGAAAGTCTCAAGAACAGGGTAGATCAAACAGAAGAAAGAATCTCAGAGATGGAAGATAACACCCTCCAATTAAATAAATCAGTCACAGAAATAGAGCAGAGAAACAAGAGAAAAGAGCAAAGCCTACAAGAGATGTGGGATTATGTGAAGAAACCTAATGTGAGGGTCATAGGCTTACCAGAAGGGGAAGAAAACAACACTCAAGGGTTAGACAAGCTGTTTGAAGATATAATAGAGGAAACCTTCCCAGGCCTTGCTCAAAATCTTGATATACAAGTTCAAGAAGCTCAGAGGACCCCTGGGAGATTCAATACAAACAGGAAGACATCACGACATGCAGTCATGAGACTGACCAAAGTATCAACTAAAGAGGCCCTTCTAAGAGCTGTAAGACAAAAGAAAAAGTAACATACAAGGTAAAGCCAATTCGAATAACATCAGACTTCTCTAATGAGACTTTACAAGCAAGGAGAGACTGGGGCCCCATTCTCACTCTTCTGAAACAAAACAATGCCCAGCCTAGAATATTATTCTCTGCAAAACTAAGCTTCGTATATGAAGGAGAAATAAAAATATTCTTAGACAAGGAAAGGCTCAGAGAATTCACCAAGACAAGACCAGCCCTACAAGAAGTACTTAAAACAGCATTACACACGGAATATCATAATAATAACCCACGAATATAAAAACAACCAAAACCCAAAGATATTAAAGGCCAGATGGCTCAAGACACAAATCATAGCAACAAGATCCAACCCAACAAAATGATCAGTAATCTACCTTACCTATCAGTTCTCTCAATAAATGTGAATGGCTTAAACTCTCCACTCAAGAGACATAGGCTGGCTGAATGGATAAGAAAATACAGGCCAAGTATATGCTGTCTTCAGGAAACACATCTAACCTGCAAGGATGCATATAGACTAAAAATAAAAGGGTGGAGATCAATATTCCAAGCAAATAGAAGCCAAAAGGCGGCTGGTGTGGCAGTTCTAATTTCAGACGATTTAGTTTTTAAACCAACAAAAGTAGTAAAAGACAAAGAGGGTCATTATATAATGGTGAAGGGCACAGTCCAACAAGAAGAGATAACAATTTTAAATATATATGCACCCAACTTAGGTGCACCCAGATTCATAAAGCAAACCTTACTGGAGCTAAGCAAATGGATTAATAGCAACTCCATAATCGCCGGAGATTTCAACACCCCACTGACGGCACGAGACAGATCCTCCAAACAGAAAATTAATAAAGAAATAATGGACTTAAACAAAACTCTAGAACAATTGTGTCTGACAGACATCTACAGAACATTCTACCCAAAATCCACTGAATATACGTTCTTCTCATCAGCTCACGGGACATTCTCTAAGATTGACCATATCCTAGGACACAAAGAAAATCTCAAGAAATTTAAAAAAATAGAAATCATACCATGTACCTTCTCAGATCACAGTGGAATAAAACTAGAAATCAACCCTAACAGAAACTCACATTTCTACACAAAAACGTGGAAATTAAACAACCTCCTACTAAATGATTACTTCGTAAATGAAGAAAATCAACACGGAAATAAAAAAATTCTATGAAGAAAACGACAATGGAGAGACAAGTTATCAACTCCTCTGGGACACAGCTAAAGCAGTTCTGAGAGGAAAGTTTATCTCCATAAATGCCTATAACCAAAAGACAAGAAGATCACAAATAGACAATCTAATGAAACGACTCAAAGAGCTGGAAAAAGAACAACAGACCAACCCCAAACCCAGCAGAAGAAGTGAAATCAACAAGATCAAATCAGAACTAAATGAAATTGAAAACAGGGAAGCTATTCAGGAGATTAATAAAACAAAAAGTTGGTTCTTTGAAAAATAAACAAAATTGACACACCATTGGCTAAGCTAACGAAAAGCAGAAAAGAGAAATCTCTAATAAGCTCCATAAGGAATAAAAAAGGAGATATCACAACTGATCCCAAAGAGATACAAGATACAATTTATGAATACTACAAAAATCTTTATGCACACAAACTGGAAAATGTGGAGGAAATGGACAAATTTCTAGAAACACACAGCCTCCCTAGGCTCAACCAGGAAGAAATAGATTCCCTGAACAGACCAATCTCAACAGCTGAAATAGAAACAGCAATTAAAAATCTCCCTAAAAAGAAAAGTCCTAGTCCAGATGGCTTCACACCTGAATTTTACCACACTTACAAAGAAGAACTACTACCTATCATGCAGAAACTATTCCACAACATCGAGAAGAATGGAAACCTCCCCGACACCTTTTATGAAGCGAATATTACTCTGATACCAAAACCAGGAAAGGATGCAACAAAAAAAGAAAACTACAGACCAATATCCCTAATGAATATAGATGCAAAACTTTTCAACAAAATCTTAGCTAACTGAATCCAGACGTTTATCAAAAAAATAATTCACCACGACCAAGTGGGCTTCATCCCAGGGATGCAGGGGTGGTTCAACATACGTAAATCTATAAATGCAATTCACCACATCAACAGAAGCAAAAACAAAGACCACATGATTCTTTCAATAGATGCAGAAAAAGCTTTTGACAAAATTCAACACCCTTTCATGATACGAACACTTAAGAAAATAGGCATAGAAGGGACATACCTAAAAATGATACAAGCCATATATGACAGATCCATAGCCAACATCATACTGAATGGGGAAAAATTGAAATCATTCCCACTTAGAACTGGAACCAGACAAGGCTGCCCACTATCTCCACTTCTGTTCAACATAGTGCTGGAAGTCTTGGCTACAGCAATCAGACAGGAAAATTGAATCAAAGGTATCCAAATAGGGGCAGAAGAGATCAAACTTTCACTGTTTGCTGATGATATGATATTGTATCTAGAACACCCCAAAGATTCAACCAAGAAACTCCTGGAACTGATCAATGAATTTAGTCAAGTCTCAGGATACAAAATCAATACACAGAAATCAGAGGCATTCATATACACCCACAACAATCTAATTGAGAACCAAATCAAAGACTCAATTCCCTTCACAATAGCAACAAAGAAATTAAAGTACCTAGGAATATACTTAACCAAGGACGTAAAAGACCTCTACAGGGAGAACTATGAAACACTGAGGAAGGAAATAGCAGAGGATGTAAACAGATGGAAATCCATACCATGCTTGTGGATCGGCAGACTCAATATCATCAAAATGTCTATACTACCTAAACTGATCTACAGATTCAATGCAATACCTATTAAAATCCCATCAGCATTCTTCACAGATATAGAAAAAATAATTTTACGCTTCTTATGGAACCAAAGAAGACCCCGAATATCAAGAGCAATTCTAGGCAACAAAAAAAAAATGGGAGGCATTAATATGCCAGATATCAAACTATACTACAAAGCTGTAGTAATTAAAACAATATGGTATTGGCACAAAAACAGGAATATTGACCAGTGGAACAGATGTGAGAATCCTGATATAAAACCATCCTCATATAGCCATCTAATCTTTGACAAAGCAGACAAAAACATACGCTGGGGAAAAGAATCTCTCTTCAATAAATGGTGCTGGGAAAACTGGATAGCCACCTGTAGAAGGCTAAAACAGAACCCACACCTTTCACCTCTCACAAAAACCAACTCACGCTGGATAACAGACTTAAACCTAAGGTATGAAACTATTAGAACTCTAGAGGAAAAAGTTGGAAACACTCTCCTAGACATTGGCCTGGGCAAAGAGTTTATGAAGAAGTCCCCAAAGGCAATCACAGCAGCAACAAAAATAAATAAATGGGATATGATCAAACTACAAAGCTTCTGCACAGCCAAAGAAATAGTCATGAAAGTAAACAGACAACCTACAGAATGGGACAAAATTTTTGCATCCTATGCATCCGATAAGGGACTGATAACTAGAATATACTTAGAACTCACGAAAATCAGCAAGAAAAAACCAAATAACCCCATTAAAAAGTGGGCAAAGGACTTGAACAGAAATTTTTCTAAAGAAGACAGAAGAATGGCCAATAAACATATGAAAAAATGCTCAACATCTCTAATCATCAGGGAAATGCAAATCAAAACCACAATGAGATATCACTTAACCCCAGTGAGAATGGCCTTTATCAAAAAATCTCCAAACAATAAATGCTGGCGTGGATGCGGAGATAGAGGAACACTCCTACACTGCTGGTGGAACTGCAAACTAGTTCAACCTCTGTGGAAAGCAATATGGAGATACCTTAAGGCGATATAAGTGAATCTACCATTTGATCCAGCAATCCCATTGCTGGGCATCTACCCAAATGATCCAGTGACACTCTACAAAAAAGACACCTGCACTCGAATGTTTATAGCAGCACAATTCATAATTGCAAGGCTGTGGAAACAGCCCTAGTGCCCAGCAATCCAAGAATGGATTAATAAAATGTGGTATATGTATACCATGGAGTACTATTCAGCTCTAAGAAACAATGGTGATATAGCACATCTTATATTTTCCTGGTTAGAGCTGGAACCCATACTACTAAGTGAAGTATCCCAAGAATGGAAAAACAAGCACCAGATATATTCTCCAGCAAACTGGTATTAACTGAGTAGCACCTAAGTGGACACATAGGTACTACAGTAATAGGATATTGGGCAGGTGGGAGGGGGAGGGGGGCGGGTATATACATATATAATTAGTGAGATGTGCACTTTCTGGGGGATGGTCATGATGGAGACTCAGACTTTTGGGGGGAGGGGGGAAAATGGGCATTTATTGAAACCTTAAAATCTGTACCCCTATAATATGCCGAAATAAAAAGTACTATTTCTTTAAGAAAAAAGATGTTCACTTGACCTGAACATACATATTATCTACTCTCTTTTATGCAAAACAAACTATATATATATATTTTATATTATTTTAACAGATGAAGTAGTCAAAATATGTTAAATAGTGCTGCAAAATAGTTAGAAAGGATTTAGACAAAGATTTATACTGTCTTGAAGAGCAAGAGAGAGAAAAATTATATATAAATAATGCTTTAAAGAAATTTTTTATGAAGGAGAGCACAGAAATAAAACAGTAGCTATAGGAGTACATAAATTTAAGAGAGATTTTTAATGTGCCTTTCTTTTTTAACGAAAATATTAAGGCATGTTTGTATGCCAACTCAATGATTCAGTAGAAAAAAAAACTGTCTATGAAATCCAATATAAAAAGAATATTGGAAGGGGCTGAAATTCAATTATTTCAGATGGAAGTGACATATAATTTTATAAAGGATTGTTAGACTATACCTAACATTTACTGAGTGCAAAACAAATTTTAGTTAAGATAGAATCTTACTAATAATCAAAATTTAAGCATTAAAGATGATAGAAATATGAACAGCAAAAGAAAGAAAACCTACTTTGAACGTCACAGTTGCCTTTGTGCAGTAAAATCCTATAGAAACAATAGGATCCTTCAATGTCTGTGCTTTCTGCTGATGCGTGATTGATGTAGGATCATTCCCAAGGTAGTCTTCCTCACTATCATCATAACTCACAATTGCAGGCACAAATGACCAGGCCCATGATACCCATCCCTGTGGCTGTTCATCATCTTGCTGTGAATACAACTCTTGGCCTTTAAACTGAGGAGGATACTGCATATCTATTTTTGTTTCATCTTCAGCACCTGTCAATCAAAATAAAGTCATTTTAAATAAATCAAGAGGATTTAACTAAGAGAAAAAATAAGAATGGATAGGCTTTAAAATTTTTCTTCCCACATCTTTCTTTCTGGTATAAGGTATAAATAAATCATACATTGGTTATTATCATTTGAAACCAATAATTTAGCATTATCACTCATGTTTCTGCATGTTTTACTATGAAATCTCATTTATTAGGTTAGAGATGTTATGTGGACAGTAGTTTATTAATTGCACATAGTTTTAAATGTATTTGATAAATACAATGAATAAATTAAATCTTTAACATTTCATTCATTAATTTTTTTTAAACAAACAAATCTACCTCTCAAAAATGAGGCTAATATGTTAAAAAAGTGACTTTTCCCTGAAACATAATACCAGAAAGATACAAGAAACATTCTTGATTTCCTGATGTACCCAGTGGAGGAAGAAAACAGCAAGAGCTTCCAGAAAAAATGCACTCCCCCCAAAAACAAGAATTATCCCAAAGGATGTAAATATTACAATGGATTGACTTTTTACATGCAGTGAAGAAAATAATAGTGTTGGGCCTCTTTGTTATTAGTGGGTGAGATATGTTAGTTCCTGTTTTACAGATAAAAAAATTTATAGCAAAGAAATTTTATTTGGTGAAACACTGGCAGACAAAAGATTTAAATTCCAACCCTTCTTTAATTTATTCCACCTTTGTAAAATCAAACTCCATCAACGTCACTTAAGATTATTCTAGCAATTCAAACAAAGTAAGCATATCATCATGGAGTTTAGATAGAAAGAAAAAAATTACTTTATAAAAAACTCATGAGGTAAGCAGACTCCAGCAGATTCAAGCATATCTACTCTTCACTGATAAATCTATAAATACACACACTCCTTTAAATCTTTAAATACCCTCCTTCCATATTTTGTGGTCAGAAAAACCTCATAACACTTTTAACTCTTATAACAGGAGACCCTTGAAACATCTTACACATACAGGTTATGACCATTTACCTTCCTTCATCTGGGAAGGAAAAGGCTTTATAAGCATTAGCTAGAGTAACTAGAATACACAATCCAGAGACCTTAGATGCACTCTGGAATAAATTACAAAAGTTACAAATCCAGACAATGTTTGGCATAATCTTTAAATTTTTCTGTTCAATCATAAACATATAAGTTTCTACTGAGAAATAAAGCTTGTTATACATCATACCTATTAAGATGTCAAAATGAACATCATCACTGAATATCATCTGTTATAAAATGAGAAATAAAGTCACCTCAATTCAAGGAACAGTTACAAGTTTTAATCCACAGAGCTTGACTCTAGACCTCTCTTGTCTAATCCATTAAAACAGAAGCGATATTCACAGCTTGAGCTTTATAAGCAAAAGAAAGAAACCACTAAGAGATCTGAAAAACCAGCCACTGTAATTTTCACTCAATATTATCTTGAGTAAAAAACAGAAAGGATTTTGATTTTTCAGTTCTGAATCTTTGCTCACTCACTGCCTTATAAAAAGAATAAATTAGGACACAGAAAAGCATTTCACTGATATCTCATCAGAATTTCCTAAAATGCTTTTTCTTTGGAACAGTGCATCTTAATCTGGGACCTGCTGACACAATTTAAGAATTCCATGAATTTCAACAAGAAAATATATATACAGTATTAAATTAAACACAGTGTTTTAAAAAAAATGAATTCAGGTAACAAAACCACAGTTGTGTTAGCAGTATCTGTGACTCTATAACACAGTTAAAATCATGCGCTGCATAAGGTTTCAGTCAATGACAAACCACATACGTGACAGCGCTTTCACAAAATTATAATGAAGTTGAAAGCCTTCTAGTAAGATAAGATGCAAAGGTGGAAGACAGTGATATTGATGATCCTGACTCTGTGTAGGCCTAGACTAATGTGTGGGGGGTTTGTGTCTTAGTGTTCAACAAAGAAGTTCAAAAATCTCTAAAAACATTTAAAATATAAAAAAGCTTATATAAAAATATGAAGAAAGAATTTTTATATAGCTATACAATGCATTTGTGTCTTAAGCTAAGTGTTACAATAAAAGTCAAAAAGTTAAACAAAAATATAAAAGTTTATAAAGTAAAAAAGTTACAGCAAGCTAATTTATTATTAAAGATGGAAAAATGTTTTTATAAATTTAGTGTCACCTAAGTATATAGTGTTTATAAAGTCAACAGTTGTGTACAGTAATGTCCTAGGCCTTCATATTCACTTTTCACTCACTCACTAGCTCACCCAGTACAACTACCACTCCTTTAAGCTCCATTCATGGCAAATGCTCCATGTAAGTGAACCAGTTTTTCATCTTTTAATAAATCATATTTTTATTGTGCCTTTTCTATGCTTAGATATGTTTAGATAGACAAATACTTACCACTGTGGTACAATAGTCTACAATATTCAGTACAATAACATAGTGTACAGGTTTGTAGCCTAGGAGCAATATGCAATGCCATATAGCCTAGGTGTGGTCTAGGCTGTACCATGCAGGTTTGTGTAAGTATTATCTATGTTGTTTGCACAACAACGAAATCACCTAATGACGCATTTCTCAGAACATAAACCTATCATTAAGTGACATATAATTATGTATCAAGAGTTGTGGAACTATCTCAAAATATCATTCTGACTCATTACTACTTTAAAAGTATTATAGCTATTACATCTCCTGCTATATATACCTTGATATTTAATGTGTTAACAGAGAAGCACATAATATTACTATATTATCATTTCTTAAATACAGTTGTATTTCAATACAATTAGTTTCTTTTATAATCCAATATATTTACTTTAAGCATATAAAGCATTCAGAGAGTCTGCATATAGCCAAATTTGAGTAACAGAGAGAAAATTTACCCTACCACGTAGGGAAAAAAAAAAAGACAAAATATATGAAATAATAGTTTTCAAATACTGAGTATCAGGAAATAAAGGTCAGTGACTCCTGATAGATGGGAAACAAGAGAAATGAGCTCTGTGATTCACCCAGCTTATTGCCTACAATGAGTTTCTAAGCCATGGCCAGCAAAAGGGAAATCCAAGCCGAGCAATAGTCTCCCTTAAATGAGAAGACAACATAGGAAGTCCAGGAAGACTAAGAGGGCTAGAGTTTGTAAGGTACCAGAGTATAAAACCAGAAAGCTTCTCAGACAGCCCCTGAAATCAGCAGAGGGTCCTCCTCCAGCATTCATTCAGCTGAGTATGAAACACCATATGTGTGTAAGAAAACTACCTAAGACAATAAAAAGAACCACCAGAAAGGAGCAAAGAGAACAATCCCCAGGGCTCATATAGAATTGGGAATAATGTTTGCTCCCAACAGACAGAAAGCAAAAACCCTTTAGTTCAGAGGGCATCAGGCAGAGTACTACAAAGAGTAATTGTCTCATTAAGGAGACAAAATTAGGTCTAATGGGTACTCTGACCTCATCTAACAAACCTTAAAAACAAGCCTCAAATGCATTAAATTGTTTCCAAGTAACTTAAATGCTTGCTGGAACATCAAAATATCCAGCACTCAACAAGATAAAACTGACAATGTCTACCATCCAGTTAAAAATTATCAGACCTGCAAAGAAGCAAAAAAATATAGCCCATAATGAGGAAAAAAGTCAATCAATAAAATAGAAATAGAACGAGAAATGACACAGATCATAGCATTAGCAAACAGGAACAGTAAAATAGCTATATAAAATGTTCCAGAAAGCACAAACAGGTTAAGACATGAAATATATAATAAAAGATCCAAATTGAACTTCTAGAGATGACAAATACAGTATCTGAGATGAAATTTACACTAGATGGTATTAATAACAGACAGACAAAGGAGAAGATTAGTTAGCTTGAACAGAATAAAAGCTATACAAAATGAAACTCAGGAAAAAAAGGGGAAGAAATTAATGAAGCATTGGAGAGCTCTGTCAACCACCATGCAGCCTAAATATAGTCCCCAAAGAAGGAAACTGAAAAATATGTTTGAAGAAACAATGGCCAAAATATTTCCACATATAGATGAAAGCTATAAACCACAGATCTAAAAACTTCAATGAACTCCAAGCACAAGTAACATGAAGAAATTATACCAAGCACATCATAATCAAGTTACTCAAAACCCAAGAGGTCAGGGACAGAGGCTCACACCTGTAATCCCAGAACTTTGGGAGGCAGAGGCAGGAGGATCACTTGAGGCCAGGAGTTGGAGACCTGCCGAGGCAACTTAGCAAGACCATTTCTTTACAAAAAAATTAAAAAATAAAAAATAACTAGGTGTAGTGGCACAGTACTGTAGTACTAGCTACTCAAGAGAGTAAGGTAGGTAGATCACTTGAGCCCAGGAATTCAAGGCTGCACTAAGCTATTATGGTACCACTGCACTCCAGCCTAGGCAACAGACTGAGATTCTCTCTCTAAAAAAATAAAATATAATATAATACACCTGAGAAGAGGCTCAGAGTGTCAAAAGAACCCACGGCACACACAAAAAAAGGTTAGAGATCCCTGCTTTAAACAGATGAGAAAATTAATTCAGATGCCTATGGAAGCAAATAGCAGAACTGCTTTTTCCCTCTCTTAACATACAAGAAAAACCTAGTCACCTTCTCATACAAAAAGCAACAGTTATAAAAGAAAAATCTGAAAGTTACATTTCATCAAAATGTAAAACTTCTGCTCAAAAGAAACCTATTAAAACATGAATAGCTATCCATCCTAAGTACACACGTAAAAAAAAAGGAATAGGCAAGTCACAAACTGGCAAAAAGGAAAATTCCTAAAACATATATATGACAAAGCACTTCAATTCAGAATATAAAAAGAAGTCCTAGAAATCAACACTGAAATACAGAAAAGATTTTTAAATGGACATTTAAAACAGACTTCACAGAGGCAGACATATTAAAGGTCAATAACCACATAAAAAAATTCAAAATAATTACTCATCAGAAAAATGCAAATAAAGATGAGATACCACAACATACTCATCAGTATGGCAAAAAAGAAAATACTAACAACACCAAATGTTTACAAGGATGTAAAGCAACTGGAACTAACATACATTATTGATGGAAATATAAAACGGTACACTTTTCAGAAAAGGTCTTATTTCTTTAATAAGTAAACATATAATTTCACTCTTAAATATTTACCTGAGAAAGAACAGCACATGTCTATATGAAATTTGTATAAAAATATCTATGAAAGCTTTATTTATAACAGCCAAAAACTGAAACCAGCCCAAGTATCCATCAATAGGTGAATGGTTAAATTAACTATGGTATATTCATACAACATACCTAGAAAAAAAAATGAAAGAATGACTGCTATATTCAACAATATAGATGAATCCCCAAAATATTACACTTAATGAAGGGAACCTCCACAAGAAAGTATATATTCTATCTATATGAAAATCTAGAATCGGCAAAACTAATCTATCATTTTTTAAAACTCTAGAACAGTGTTTTCCCAAGTGTATGTGGGCAGGCAGGGAGGTGAGGCATGATTAGAAAGGGGCATAATTGCATTATTTTAGGACAGGGATTTTAAAAAAAGGGGGGGGGAAGGAAGGGAGAGGGGAAGGGGAGGGAGAGGGGAAGGGGAGGGAGAGGGAGGAGGAGAGGAGAGGATGATGATGTTTTACATCACACAGATATATACATTTCTCATTGACTACTATACTTAAGATTTCTATCTTCTTAGCTTTGGCCTGGTGGGGGGGAGGGAGATTTATAGAATTCGTTTTGTAAACTTAATCTTCAAAAAAATTTTTAAAAAACATTAGTAAATATAAACTCTAGTTAACAATATGAAAGGCAGCATAAATTTACGTTGATAATTTATACTGACAAAGGAACATTAGATAGAAAGATATGCAATGAAGCAAATATAAAAAAATATTAATGGGAGAATCTAAATGATGAGCATGTGAGTGTCCACTGTATAACAACTCTTTCAACTTTTCTATATATTTGAAATTTGTCATGTTAGGAAAAAAATGAACTGATTATCTATATGTGCTAGTTTTGTTCAAGGTATTAGACATTGTTTCTGTTCACTGTCTAACAAAAATTCACTGTGTGGTGTGAAATAAAGGTATGTTTTATATCTACATACCCTTATTAATGTTGTTCCCTACACTTTTTTTAAGGTAATAAAATTTTTTTGATGAGATAAAATTTAAAGAGCATAAAATTCACTTTAAAAGTGCACATCTCAGTGGTATATATGTATGTATGTATGTGTTTGTTTGTCACGGGATCTTACTCTGTCACCCCTCAAATTCCTGGGCTCAAGTGATCCTCCTACCTCAGCTTCCTGAGTAGCTGGGACTACAGGTGCACACCACAATGCCTATCTAATTTTTCTTATTTTTTGCTGAGACAGGGTTTCACTCTGTTGCCCAAGCTGGTCTTGAACTCCTGGGCTCAAGCAATCCTCCCACACCACTCTCCCAAAGCACTGGGATTACGAGCATGAACAACCACACCCTGTCTAGTTTTTATTGCAGTCACAATTTTGTGACCACTACCACCATCTAATTTTAGAACATTTTCATCACCCCCAATAGGAAATTACCTATGTATAGTCATTTTCTCTCCCCTCCAACCCCAGGTTACAAATATACTTTCTGCCTCTATAGAATTGCCTATTCTGGACATTTTAAATGGAATCATACATGTGTTCTTTTTTGTTGACTGGCTTTCACTTAATGTTTCCAAGGTTCATATATGTTGTCGCATATATCAGTATTTCATTCTTTTGTATGGCTGAGTATTATACCATAATTTGTTTATCCATTCATCAGCTGATGGACATTTATGTTGTTTCCAGTTTTTGGCTATTAAGAATAATGCTGCCACAAGTTTTTATGTGAACATATATCCTCAATTCTCTTGATATATACCTAGGAGAAGAATTGCTGGGTCATATGGTAACACTATGTTCAACTTTTTGAAGAACTGCCCGATTTTTTCCAAAGTAGCTATACAATTCACATTCCCACCAGAAGCATATAGGGGTTCCAATTTCTCCATATTCTCACCAAAGCTTGTTATGATGTGTCTTTTTTATTATAGTCATCACAGCGGCTGTGAAGTGGTATCTCACTGAAGTTTTGATTTACACTCCCCCTTCATGGCTAATGATGTACAGTATCTTCACGTGTTTGTTGGCCATTCATTTCTCTTCTCTGAAGAAATGTCTATTTGCCCATTTTTTAATTAAGTTATTTGCCCCTAAGTTTTAAATTCTCTTCTTAGGGCCTAGCTCTGGAAATTAATTATCTTAAACCTTTCTCAATCTCAGGCCCAAAACCAAGTCAAAATCAATCATTCCACTATATATATATATATTATGTGGATAAAGATATGTGACATGGGAAAATACAGAGAAATAAAATCTTATGGTAAAATAGGGGAGATGTGAACAGTTTAGTTATGATGTATGGCAGAATGGTAGAATGTTTGATAGGCAGAGATATGAGTGATCTGACATAGAAAAATGAACAGTAATTATAAAGTTTTTGTTATACTTACCTGTAATGTTTCCTAACATATCTTTATTGTGACAGGTAGAGTCTTCCATTTCTCCATCTTTAAAATTGCCTATTTCTCCATAGTAAAGAGCAATCCCAAGTTGCATTATACGAATAAACATAGGCAGTTGTTGATCTGTGATAGAAAGTTTCAAGCTCTCTACTAAAGTATGAATCTGTATTTTGAAAATCAAAAACATCAAAGAAAACATATTTAAAGGAGTATCTTTAAAGATAAGCAGTGAATTTTAAGTCTTAAAATGAAATACCCAAACATTTCTAATATTTAAGTCAAAATAATATTTACTCTAAAATAACAGGAATTAAATAAATTTTGCTATGATGATCAATAAACTTTAGATAGAAATTATACTAAGCCAAATGATGTAGGTACAAACAGAATTAATAATAAGAAGATATATTCACATTAGATCTCTAGATAATTATTCCACAAGGAAAATAAGTTATGTAACTAAATACCTACTCTATAAAGAGTATGACAGTATTCTCCCCTCAAAAAAAAAAAAGATTTCTGTGAACCACAAATAATAAAAATTTCATGATGTCAGTTTAGTAAAACTTTCATAGTTCTTTCCAGCTTCACTCACCAAAAAGAATACATATACATCCTAAAACCATATGTTAAGTGGAGAAGAGACTAATACTATAACTATGGAAGTATAGAAATAATAAAATTTCCATTGTCAATTTGGAAAACCAAATAAACTATGCATTCAAAAATTTTTTCAAATAAATTTTAAATAAGATTTAAACAATATAAAATTCATAACACTAATCAATTATAAGAAAGAGAAAATTAATTACTAGCAAATAGGATATATAGCAATCAAAGTTCTCCACAGAGAAAAAAACATCAGTGGAATATAAACCCAGCTTCATTCAGTGTAATGATTTTCTGCTGTTACATACATATGGAGTAAAACTAATTAAGCTATAAAGTCAAGTCTCTTAAAAGGTTTATTTGGACTAACATGTTTGAGTGTCTACAAAACATGAAGAAGTAGTAATGGTAATCATATTTTTAGGGGTCTAAGAACAAAGATATATTTAAAAGGGGAGAAAGTTGTATTGGGGGCAATGGTGTCAAATACCATATTTAAAATATGAGCACAAGTTTCTTAAAACTGACCTAAAGGTCATACATTGACTAAACCATAAAGAGGTAAGAAAATGGGGGATAGAGTTTGGGGATGGGCAGAAAAGGAGTATGCAGCCTACCAAGGTGTTCTTAATTTGAGATTTCTGTGTCACATCCTTTTAAATACTGCATTGCACCAATAGCACCAGTGATAAGCAGTAAGTAAAACCAATAAAAAAGAACCTATCAAATATATATACAAACACACACACATATATACAAACCTATGTATGTTTTTAAAAAATTTTTTAAATCAATAAGAATAATCTTCAATAATAAAATGAATAAAGAACAAGAATGGATAATTCAAGGAATAAGCAAATGGCCAGTGAACATATTTTCAAAAATCTAACTTCACTAATAAATCAATATTAAATTATATATTATTTGTTGTTCAGCAAGTTGACAATTTTTAAAATATGATCACACTTAAGGATAGCAAGAGTAGAATACAAGCACTCCCCTTAATATTCACAGGAGGTAAACCTTTCTGGAAACAATTTAGTAATATAGATCACCAGCCTTAAAAATTTTAAACCCATTAATAAGATATTTGCAATTACAGAGATCTATCATAATGAATTAATCAGAGACGTGCTCAAAGATTTTGTGTAGAATTTCATTTCATTCCTCTGAAAAACTGCACAGTGAGTTTCCAAAAATAGAAATGTTAAATGAATTATGTTCCCATATGACCTGTATCTCATGTCATAATCTTTAGGACAAGTTTGTTTCTCACAAAAAAATTAAAAATAATAAAAAGCCTATCAAATATACGAATAAATTCAAGAGCCACTTAAACAAACATATGTGAAAGGTTTAAAAAAATAATTAGTAAATCTGGAACATATTGGGAAGTCTCCTGTCTTTGAGGTAATCAATGAAGTAAACCACATCTATTTATTAATAACACATATTTCCTAAGACTAGGAGTTGGAATTATGATGGGTCTAAACCAAAACAGCAAATCTTACAATATAAGTATTAATTAAAAAACTCAAAAATTGGCCAGGCGCGGTGGCTCACGCCTGTAATCCTAGCACTCTGGGAGGCCGAGGCGGGCAGATTGCTCGAGCTCAGGAGTTCGAAACCAGCCTAAGAGCGAGACCCGGTCTCTACTATAAATAGAAAGAAATTAATTGGCCAACTAATACATATAGAAAAAAAAAAAATTAGCTGGGCATGGTGGCACATGCCTGTAGTCCCAGCTACTCGGGAGGCTGAGGCAGGAGGACTGCTTTAGCTCAGGAGTTTGAGGTTGCTGTGAGCTAGGCTGATGCCACGGCACTCACTCTAGCCTGGGCAACAAAGCGAGACTATGTCTCAAAAAAAAAAAAAAAACACCTCAAAAATTGATTTCATTTGAGCAAAAGAGAATGGTATCTCATATATGGTGATTAACACAGTAAAAAACCACATATCAACAAACTTATTTATGTTAAAGGACTTTTTACAATGAAATGTCATGGCAATTCAATTTTATGAACAAAAATTTACTTACATGCCAACACTAAATTTTTTTCAAGTTCATTTATTTTCACTTTCCTCTAATTTAGTCACATCTTAGAATGGACAATTAAATTTGCACTAATGGGCCGGGCGCTGTGGCTCACGCCTGTAATCCTAGCTCTTGGGAGGCCGAGGCGGGCGGATTGCTCAAGGTCAGGAGTTCAAAACCAGCCTGAGCAAGAGCGAGACCCCGTCTCTACTATAAAATAGAAAGAAATTAATTGGCCAACTGATATATATATAAAAAATTAGCCGGGCATAGTGGCGCATGCCTGTAGTCCCAGCTACTCGGGAGGCTGAGGCAGAAGGATCACTCGAGCCCAGGAGTTTGAGGTTGCTGTGAGCTAGGCTGACGCCACGGCACTCACTCTAGCCTGGACAACAAAGCGAGACTCTGTCTCAAAAAAAAAAAAAAAAAATTTGCACTAATGATAAATAAGATTATTTTTACAATAAAGTTCCTATATATTCATTACTTGATTTCAATATATCTTGACTTTACCTTCATGCTCCCCAACTTTACTAGTCAATCCAAGGCTAAAGAAAGTAAATCCTTTTCCCTGAGACAGAGACATTAATACTACTGAGTTAATTGTTTTCCATTCGTATCTTTGCCAAAGAAGCTAACTCAAAAATAGAAGGAAAAAAGTAACAGAATTTAAACAAGCCAACTTGCATTACACACATTGGGGAAAAAAGTAAAACACAGATGACTTAAGTACTACTAAAGGAAAAAAATAGGTGGATTTCACATGTAAATATAATTTAAGTATGGTAAGGCTATAGAAAATACAAAGTGTTATACGCTTTAATAAAACAATGTAACATAAACAAAACTAAATTTTATACAGTCATACTCAAATAGACAAAATAGTCAATACCAGTGTTCAGACTCCTAAGTCTAGCTTTTCTATCATAGAACTTCGGTAGTCAGAGGCAGGTAATTCAACAACAAAAGTTTATTCCACATTAAAACCCCAGTGAGAACAGCCTGTATCAAGAAATCCCAAAACAACAAATGCTGGCGAGGATGTGGAGAGACAGAAACACTCTTACACTGCTGGTGGGACTGCATATTAGTGCAACCTTTGTGGAAAAGAATTTGGAGATACCTCAAACAGCTAGAAAAAGAAATACCATGTGATACAGCAATAGCACTATTAGGTATCTACCCAAAAGAGCATAAGACATCCTATTATAAAGACATCTGCACCTGAATGTTTATGGCAGCACAATTCACTATTGCAAGGACGTGGAAACAACCCAAGTGCCTGTCAATTCATGATTGGATTATTAAAATTTGGTATATGTTCACAATGGAATATTACTCAAATCTAAGAAAGGACAGCAAGCTAGCACCGCTTATACTATCCTGGATTAAGCTTAAGCCCATTATCCAAAGTGAGACGACACAAGATCAGAAAAATGGGCTCCACATGTACTTGCCATCAAATTGGTACTGACTGATTGACACTATGGTGCTCAAATGGTGGTGGTGTTCACCAGGGATTCAGGGGTTAGGGAGGTAGTTCCACATCTTAGGGATGTGGTGAGCATTGTGGAGGAGAAAGGCATACCTCCAACCTTTGCTAGGGAGAGGCAAAGATATAAAATGTAACCAAAATGTTAAAAAAAAAAAAAATTATTGGGTGTCGGACAGGTGGGAGGGGGGAGGAGGGGATGGGTATATACATACATAATGAGTGTGATGCACACCACCTGTGGGGGATGGACACGCTTGAAGCTCTGACTCGAGGGGGGAGGGGAGGCAAGGGCAATATATGTAACCTTAACATTTGTACCCCCATAATATGCTGAAATAAAAATAAAAATTAAAAAATAATAATCAGCATATTGCAAATAGTTAAAATCCTAGGGCATCATATACTATAGTTATTTATTTCTCCATGTCAGAATTCTTTACTGTCACATTCATAAAAAGATAATACATAGGTGTTGAAAGCTTTCAGGATGTAAAAAAAAAAAAAAAACTTAAGTTAACAGGATCACAAATCACTATGAGAATTCCTTTTCCAAGACATTGACAGACAACATGCAGAAAACTGTTAAGTAACAAAAGACAACAGGATTTACATTTAGATACTAACAATACACACTGAAAATATATACACTGCCTTGGAGAACAAATTTTTTTATGTATCAAAAGACATGTCCTAAATAATTCCCACACTCTGTACTTTACATTTCAAAACCACAGATGTAAGTTAAAACTTCTTGAACCAATAAACTTAAATTATTAGGTTAGCATATCAAGCCTTACAAAGTTGCCTAAGAAAGAGAAGAGAAAATAACTGCAGTTATTAGTTCATACTGAGCATATTATAAGGATTGAAATACAGATTATTAATATTTAGTCCACTGTGGGTATAAATATTTTCATGATTTCCTCTGCCTACTTGAAGAGAGAACACCAATAAACAGCTGGATAAACTAAAAAGCAAATTACAGTTACAGAAAAAAAAGTTGTCGCCAAAGTATCTCTACTAGAACACAGTACACAAAAAATAATAAACATAATGTAACATAAAGAACATAAATATAAATAAAATGTTTTATAAAAACAAATGGCATGTATATTTATGACGTTAATTTTTCTTTTTTCTATTTTTTATTTTATTTTCTTTATGTCTCGTTCCAAGCTAAATATGAGGTTCATTTCTTCACGGTTTCTTAATAACGATTAGCATGCATAAAAGCCAATAAATAAAACAGACATGCAATTTAACTACAAGTAAAAGAATCACCTACTTTAATAACAGATGGCATCTTGGAATTTAGGTTATCATAAGTAAAATGAAGACGAGTTCTGAAGGAACATTTGTACAATAAAGGATCCTGATAAAATTCTATTTTACCACTGGCATTCCGTTTATCAAGACAAACTGTGCAGTCGGAAAAATTGATGACCTTTCTCAGTACCAGATCAGTTGCTAAAAAAAATAAATAAAATCATTTTAAGTAAAAAGGAAAAACTTTTTATTTAAAGGTTGGGGGGAAGGCAACTATTATTTATTAGTACAAATAGTAATAAAAATAATAGTATCAGCAAGTAAGATTCATGGTGCATTTATAAGATGCTAGACTCTATGCAAAGAACTTTTCATTTATTACATCATTTAAATATTCCAACAACCTTATGAAGTAGCACAATTATCCCCATTTTATGTATGAAGAATTAGAGGCCTAACTAATTCGCTTGTACCCAATTTGCACAGCATATAACAAGAAATTTAAGACAAAATTTATGAAAAATTTCACTACAGTTCTTTTGTGAAATCAGATAATAAAATGTAATTCTTAAGAATCTATATTTAAAATAACTTTTTGAACAATAATTCATTTAACTTTTATTTTACATGAAAAAATTCACTGTTACTCTGCACTAACATGGTAGCCATCAGCCATATGTGGCTAGTTAAATTTATATTTAAACTAATTAAAATAAAAATCAGGACCTGGTTGCACTAACCACATTTCAGCTGCTCAACAGCCACATATGCATAGTGGCTACAGTGCTGGACAGTGAAACATTTCCATCATCACCCAGCATTCTAATAAACAACATGGTTATAACACTAAAATGAATACATTGCCAATAACAGTCTACAATTTATTTTCAAAGAAATAAAAATAAAAGAGTGGCAAGGTATAAAACTATCAAATAAAACCTTTAAAAAATGAGTAATTTTATTCCTGATGAGCAATTCCTAGGTAAATATTAGGCCCAATGTATTCAACCAATGATTATAAGTTAGCAGCTACCCACAAGATAATGATATGGGATCTACAAAACAATAAAATAGGCTTTAGACTACTCTATGATAATACTATTTCTAATTATATCTTGGCAATTACTAATTAATTCAACCTTTTCTTTTTTATTTGGATTTAAGAAGTAAAAAACAATATGCATATGTATCTAAATAGTAAAGTTTTATTAGCAGATAGATTTCAAATTTATCTGTTAGTTGAAAAAAGTATATTGGCCGGGCATGGTGACTCACACCTGTAATCCTAGCACTCTAGGAGGCCGAGGCAGGCCGGATTGCTCAAGGTCAGGAGTTTGAAACCAGCCTGAGCAAGAGCGAGATCCCGTCTGTACAATAAATAGAAAAAAATTTATTGGTCAACTTATACAGAAAAAATTAGCCAGCCATGGTGGCGCATGCCTGTAGTCCCTGCCACTCGGGAGGCTGAGGCAGAAGGATTGCTTGAGCCCAGGAGTTTGAGGTTGCTGTGAGCTGGGCTGATGCCACAGCACTCACTTTAGCATGGGCAACAAAGTGAGACTCTGTCTCAAAAAAAAAAAAAAAGTATGAATTTACCGTAATAAAAAAAAATAAAAATACCTAATCCCTAATCACCTACTGATTAACTTTCTTTCTATACAGATTTGCCTATTCTGAACAATTCATATAAATGAAATCTATCATACATATGTGGCCTTCTGTATCTGGCTTCTTTCACTGAGCATAATGTTTTTAAGACCCATCATGTTGCACCATGTTTCAGAACTTCATTCCTTTTCATAGAACTTTTAAGGAGAGAATGATAAAATTTAAGATTAGTTAACTCTAGGACGAAGAAGGTGGATAGAATAGGGGAAAGCACATTGGTCAGGGTAAACTACTGTTAATGTTCTAGTTATTCAAACAGAAGTTGCTCATTATACTGTTTTATAAAAAACTTATGTTACATAAATTCCTTTGTAAATATCAAATGTTGCATTAAAAATAAAAGGGAAAATAATGGTTTCTACCTCAGAGGGTTAAAAGATTAAACAAGATAATTAATGTAAAAGATGGCAGTTAATAAGCATTTGATAAATATAAGATAATATTTTTACACTATCTTTATCACCACCATCATCGTGGGCTTTCATATGGTATCATATTTGATCATCACAAATATATTGGCATGTTAGCAGTGGTGATTCAAATTTTACACATAATTCACATTTACAAACGACTCATCCAAGGTTGCACTACTGGTTAGTGATGGAGGAAAGATTCAAACCAAGATTCTCCAACTCTCAGTACAGGACTCTTTCTAATTCACTATAAACAATTTTGCAGGTTATAATTTGTATTATTTATATATTAAAACTAAAAATAAAATTTCTTCACCTAAAATGTTAATTCATTTATTCAATCCTGCATTATCCAGTTCTGTTTCTTCTCCATTCCCATAGCTTATTCTTCTGGCCTTTTTATTGAATATTTCTTTTCACAGAGGATGAGAAGGAGGCATTAACAACATATAAGTAGTAATGCTCAGGCCTTTGTATACACTCTTTATTTATGCCTCACAAAACTGTGAGATCAGGATTATTCTTCTTTTTTAAAATGTGAAGACTGAAGGTAGGAAAACACATAAAACTGTATTCTAGTTCTGCTAGTTCCTAGCTATATACCTTAACTACGCAAGTTAAATACTTATTGTTCAGTCTCAATTTCAGTTTGCCTTAATCCTTTAACTAGGATTTATGATGAATAAATAAATATATAACTAAATGAATGAGAAATAAAGATATTGTTTTAGGGAATTATTATGAGAATTAGAAAAAATAGATGTAAATAATAACAGCAGCTCATTTTTTTAAGCACTGACTATGTACAGGACACTTTTATAAGTCCTTTCAGTACATTAATTTATTTAATAAAATAATTCTATAAGGAAGATACTATTTTATCTGTATTTTACAAATCAGGAAACTAAGAAAAAGAGAAGTATAGTAACTCACCCTATGTAATACACCTACTAAGTAGAAGAGCTAAGATTCAAACTCAGGGCCAGCAATTTTAACAAATACATGACAAGTTACAAATTAAAGGTGCTCACAATAGTTTACTATTTTGTCCAAAAATACCCACTCCTTACCCTACCAGAACACGTACCAATATTATGATTTATTTAATCTCTCCTGACAAACTTTAAGAGGCAGCATCTATCTCCTTCACAGCTGTAATTTCAATGCTTAGCACAATGCCTATCACATAGAACATAGTAAGTAAAATAATAAATGGTATTTATTAAAATTTTATTATTACTTAAAAGCTCCTTTTTTTTTTTTTTTTTTTTGAGACAGAGTCTCACTTTGTTGTCCAGGCTAGAGTGAGTGCCGTGGCGTCAGCCTAGCTCACAGCAACCTCAAACTCCTGGGCTCAAGCGATCCTCCTGCCTCAGCCTCCCGAGTAGCTGGGACTACAGGCATGCGCCACCATGCCTGGCTAATTTTTTATATATATATCAGTTGACCAATTAATTTCTTTCTATTTATAGTAGAGACGGGGTCTCGCTCTTGCTCAGGCTGGTTTTGAACTCCTGACCTTGAGCAATCCGCCCGCCTCGGCCTCCCAAGAGCTAGCATTACAGGCGTGAGCCACAGCGCCCGGCCTTAAAAGCTCCTTTATAATAAGCAGAAGAATGTAGCAAGTAATAGTTAAAAGGAGGCTTCGGGATAATAAAATTATTCCAAATGTGCTCTTGAATACTCAAGCCCAAAACATAAATCAATCAGATATATTGTTTTGCCATCACCAAGCTATGTAAAAGCAACATGCTCCCTTTTCCCCTTTCAAAAACATTTTAAAAAATTCAAACATAATACAATTTTTATTGCTACAGCCCATGGCACCACAAAAACAATGCTTCAATGATGGACCACATATATAATGGCTGCCCTGTAAGATTATAATACTGTATTTTTACCATACTTTTTCTAAGCTTAGATATGTTTAGACACATGTATACTTACCATTGTGGTACAAATGCCTACAGTATTTGGTATAGTAACATGTTATATAGGTTTGTAGCCTGGGAGCAATAGGCTATACAATATAACCTACGTGTGTAATAGGCTGTTTACACTGAATGATGTTCATATTTATACAATGACAAAATCACCCAGTGACACATTTCTCAGAACATAACCCCACTGTTAAGTAATGTATGACCATATTCGACATCACATTTGATACAAGCATGTGATGGGTAAGAAAGAATAAAAATATTAAAAAACAAGTATAGGCCAGGCGCGGTGGCTCACGCCTGTAATCCTAGCTCTCTGGGAGGCCGAGGCGGGCGGATCCTTTGAGTTCAGGAGTTCGAAACCAACCTGAGCAAGAGCGAGATCCCGTCTCTACTATAAATAGAAACAAATTAATTGGCCAACTAATATATATACAAAAAAAATTAGCCGGGCGTGGTGGTGCATGCCTGTAGTCCCAGCTACTCGGGAGGCTGAGGCAGAAGGATCGCTTGAGCCCAGGAGTTTGAGGTTGCTGTGAGCTAGGCTGACGCCACGGCACTCACTCTAGCCTGGGCAACAAAGTGAGACTCTGTCTCAAAAAAAAAAAAAAAAAAAAAAAAAAATTTAAAAAACAAGTATGTAGTTTCTTAATCTAAGGGGTATATTAACCTCCTATAATTATATATTAAATTTTCTTTATGTGAATTTTTTTCCAGGCTGGGGCATATAGATTATATTAGATTTATCAAAGAGCTACTAGACCTTTAAAGAAAGGAAGGCTAGGAATCAAGGCAATTATTTCAATTATAGAATAATATATGCTATTCTTGACATTTACTCACCAGAAATATCCATGAATGCATGATCCCATAATTCACCTACTGTATAGCATTCTGCAGAAGTGATGTTGACTGAAAGGACAATATCATCTTCAACATATTTTAGTATGAGATTATTTATAACAATGTTTACATTATTTACAACTCGTCTGATCAGACTCTGTACATAACCTATGAAATAGAAAAAAAGAATTAGCCACAAATATATCAATAAATAATTATTTCTTAAAATGTTACTAAACTTAAAATATGTGGAAGGTGGGTATTATTTAGCATATTTCTCAAAGAGAAAACTAAAGTTCAGATAGGTTAAAAGCTTGCCAAAGTGACACAGGCAATAAGTAGCAGATCCAGTCCAACAAAAATCATTACCAAGAAGCTCTATAATAAAAGTGTTCATGTACTAAGAGAAACCACAGAGACCACATCTTTTTAATAACACTAGATCCTATATTACAAGTAATTTGCCCAACTTCTGCTTATTTTATAAACATTTTCCAAAATGAAGCAATGTTACTACATGCCGATTAAATAATATATTAGAAGATGAGCTTCTTTAAGCTGCTTTTTGAACCAGCTACCATCATCTCTTCCTACGTTAGCCATTAAAACATTCACAAGTTATGCCTGGGGAAGAAAGACAGGAGGAACACGACCATCACAATGAATTAAACTGTACTCACTAATATATAATACTGAAACAGACTAGGGGAGAGAATATGAATAAAAAAGAAAATGTAAAAAGAAAATACTAAGAAAAACATTTTAAAATAATGCAATGAAGAAGATATAAAAAGAAAAAAACATATGGAAGGAAAGAATTAGATAAAAGCAGAATGAGAACACAGGGAAATAAAAAACAGGAATAACATTTTTTAAAACTAACTGAAAATTTAAAAAGTAGCAAACAGTCTATTTCTCTTCATGGCTTGCTTGTTAGAATCTCCAAAAAAATTTTGTTTTAATTTCATACTATTGTGGAATACTCCATAATCTCATTTATGTTTCTCACATAAATGTGTATGTATATCAATATATTATTGAGGAATTTAATTGAAAATATAAATAAAACTAAATATAAAAAGCATTTTAAAAGGCAGGAGAAAAAGAAAATAAATTTTTCCACTATAAAAAGCTATTTAAAAGGTAATGTATTTCCACTATTAAAAAATACTATTTAAAAGGTAATTAAAATTTTAGCTATTTCATGAAACAATCATATGCTTGTATTCTTTAAACCAGAACTTTACTGGACAAAACAGAATCAACTTTTGTCAGAAACTGATATTGTTAACATCTACACTAACTAACGCCCACTGGGAAAAAGTTTATTTAAACCTATTCAACCATAACCTGTTTGTAAAACTCCTTCATGTATTCCCAATGATGCAAATAGGAAAGAAATGTAATACAACTTAGATTCAAGGTTTTCTCCTATATGGGAACTATTAGCAGTTTTTACAGTACCAATTAGCATGTGCTATAAAATTAGCGTATAAAATATTAATGGATTTAAAGTAACAGATACTCTTTAATAAGAGTATATGGTAAAATATTTCTTAGACTTCCAAAAGAAATTTTAAGTATCAAAATGTTCAACCTTTGTATATTACTTCATATTATTTCTCAACACAGATGTTAAAAATAAAAATAAATGTTTCTAAGAAGTCAAGTAAGCATGACTAATATTGGTTTCCATATTTCTCAAAAACCTGTCATCAATAGGGAACTCATAAAACCACTTAAGAGTTCATCAGTATTTTTATCTTCAAAACAAGATTAAAGATATCACTAGAGAAAATATGTTATTTAAAGCAATAGAAAAATAATATAATATGTATTTTAATAACAGAACACTACTGATGGATTTTTCATCTATTTTCTAACACTTTCTCTTACGTTCACATTATAAAACTAACATACAAATTGAGATGAATAAGCAATTCACCACAGTAAAGGAATCAAATACCTAAAGAATTACTTCTATGGAAGACTATTTATGTTTTCTTATTAAAAATGCAATGCCTAAGTAACAGGAGTTTATCAATGGAATAAAATGATACACTATCTCTATTACCCCTCTTCACCTGGTTCTAAGCAAACTATAAGATAGTGTCAGACAGATCTAATAACACTCATCATTCCATAATAAGAGACTCTCTAGGAGCATATTTGTTCAAACAACATAATAAAAATCCACGTCTACTGCATAAACATATGAAGATGGAAGATCACCCTGGGGATAAGAACCTACAAGATGCAATATTAGATGGCTCTAAAATAGCAAGTTACTAGTCAACCTTTCCAGAAATTATTATTATTTACTCTCCCCCACCCACAAAACTCCCTCTTCCAAATACATACATCTACACCCAGAGGACCAGGTGAAAATACTATGAATTTTCACTAACTTTGCTCATTTTCTTCCTCCCATTTAGAATATTTTCTGTTCATTCTCCCTTCTTGTTCAGGCCCAGTTTAACTATCCCCTCCTCTAAACCCTCTTCTCCAATGTTCCCCACCCTACACATCAACATTAAGGAGCACTACCTCTACCACTTTTCTTGGGCTTATGTTACTACTCATCCTTTGTTTATGTATATGTATACTTATCCTCTGTAATAAAATATGAAATCCTAGAGGGAAACGATTGTGTCTTAGTTCTTTAATATTCTTAAATGGCATATATCAAATAATTTTAGTTACAAAGAGATACCATCTGCAATTGATTCATCCTAATGTGGTCACTGGGAAGCCAAAGTTGCTCATAATCAGAAATTCCATGGTCAATGATTTGGTTACAGTACATAAAGATATCTTAGTCAAGTTTTTGGTATAAAATAACTCATTCAAGGTGTTATGTGGCATTATATAGGCAATTCATGCTCAGTTCTTAATAATGTTCCTGGCCTTTCTTGGAAGGCCAAAATTATTTCAAAATAAAAACTTGTTTAAAAAAGCTAAGAATAACAAATCTGTATTGTCAATGCCATAGACAGGTCCAATAAAACATGAACCAAAGGCATTCATCAGATTTTATTAATTAGATAATAATTTAGGGCATACTATCAGTATTATTATTTAAGATAGTCACAGGAGTTCCATACAACTAAATAAGGACAAAAAAGAGAAATGAGTATTGATAAGATACATAATCAACATTTTGCAAATATAGTATTATATAGAAAATCTAAAAGAAACAATCAAAAATACTGAATATTGACTAGCTAACAAAATATAAAAATTAGCTTTCCTATGCAACAGAGAGATGAAAAGAAAATGGTAAAAATAGTAATACCAACTAACAATAAAATGTATGAGATAGCACTTTCCATCTATAAAAGTCTGAAGATAATGTTTTTTAACAATAAAAACAAAACACATCCCCAAAAATGTGTTTGGAACAAAGTATTGTTACAAACATTTCACAGAGTAATTTGAACATGCCCAAAACCTTAAAATTACTCATGAATTTTGATTCTATAAATTAGTAAGAATTTCTCCTGAGGAAATAAACAGAGGTGCCATGCAAATATTTAACCTACCAGTGTGTTTGTTAAAGCATTCTATAAAACTGAAAATGAGGCCGGGCGTGGTGGCTCACGCCTGTAATCCTAGCACTCTGGGAGGCCGAGGCGGGCGGATTGGATTGCTCGAGGTCAGGAGTTCGAAACCACCCTGAGCGAGACCCCGTCTCTACTAAAAATAGAAAGAAATTAATAGACCAACTAAAAATATATATATATACAAAAAATTAGCCGGGCATGGTGGCGCATGCCTGTAGTCCCAGCTACTTGGGATGCTGAGGCAGGAGGATCACTTGAGCCCAGGAGATTGAGGTTGCTGTGAGCTAGGCTGACGCCATGGCACTCACTCTAGCCTGGGCAACAAAGTGAGACTCTGTCTCAAAAAAAAAAAAAAAAAAAAAAACTGAAAATGACAAACCTAGATATCAAACAAAAAGGTACTGACTGGTTAAGTAAACTGCAGTATATAGTTATACGATGGAATACATGACAGTGATTAAAATAGCACTGGAAAAACTATCAACAACATGGAAGCATGTTTCTGGCATAAGAGTAAATAAAAAATTCAGATTACAAAAGCAAAAAAGTGTGTATGTGTGTGTACAAAAAAAAAGAGTCTCTAAGAGGTTGTATACCAAAATGTTAATAGTTCCCAGTTCTGGGTAAGATAAAGAAAGCACTCCACCCTGTCTTTCTCAGTGAATGCAGCAATAAAACCTGGAGAGAATGTATGCAGCAGCTACTTCAGGGCTCTGAAAAGTAAACAGCAGGCATGAGAGGTGACAGAGAAACAAAAAACAAAACTCACAAAGGTAAAACAAAAAATAAAATCGTAGGTGTAAATTCAAATATATCAATAATTACATTCTAATTGAATCGCTTTGTGATCAATGAGGAAGATGTATATGATAGTGATGTTCTGATATTTGTTGAGACTTCCCTTTCAACCAAGTGTTGGTCAATATCTAAAGATATTAAATGTGAGCATCAAAACAATGTATACTGTCTTACGTGCTTAGTAAGCAGTTTCACATGTATCTACCAGAATAATTTTAGTAATTTTGACATTCAGAGATCCAATTTGAAGTCATTGTATATTCTCTGGAGAACTGTATCTTTTATTATTTAGTCTGTATTATATATCTCCATTAATGCTTTTGCTTTTAGTTCTATTTTACCTCATTTTTATACTAAAAAATACAGATTATTTTTGGATAGTATTTGGCTTCTATGTCATTTCCTATCCTTTCATTTTCAATCTTTCTTGCCTCTAGGTTTTTTTGTTTGTTTGTTTTTGTGGTTTTTTTGAGACAGGGACTCACTCTATTGCCCAGGCTAGAGCACAGTGGTGTCACCATAGCTCACAGCAACCTCAAATTCCTGGACTCAAGTGATCCTCACACCTCAGCCTCCGTAATAGGTGGGACTACAGGTGTGCCACTATGCCCAGCTAATTTTTCTATTTTTTATAGAGATGGGGGTCACTATGTTGCCCAGGATGGTCTCAAACTCCTGGCCTCAAGTGATCCTCCTGCCTCGGTCTCCCAAAGTATTAGGATTACAGGCATGAGCCACTACACCCAGCCTTGCCTCTGTTTTATGTGTACTTCAAAAGCCACACACATACCTGTACATAACCACCCCTTCCTTTTAGTGCCCAAAAGATGTTTCTTTGGCTTCATTAGAGCTCTTCCTCCTTTCATTTTGCACTGGGTGGTATACAAAATCTCTTATACTGAACAGTTAATTCTTTGAGGACAAAGATAGCCTTCAGTGAACTAACTGCTTTGGCATATTCTCATTCATATAGCCAATACAGATTAAGAAAACTGAACCTGCCTCTACTAAGCAATATTTTGAAATTTAATAAAATTAGAATGAAATAAAGGCTCTCCAATTACCACCTTTTCTGTAATAAAATATAAACAGATATCTTGAAGGTTATTAACAAAATAATAGCTTGAAGCATAATCTATTTAAAAATAGATTGATACATTAATGAGAAAGAACACCTATATGGCAAAGATGGCCAGCTATCCATCAATAAATTGTGCTCCCAATTCCAGAATGTGGAATTGTTATCAAGATATAACTTCCAACTCATACATAATATCCATCTTCAGTGAAATTTATGCAAAATAGTATGCATCATTTCCAGCTGGGGATATTAAGGAGCTATGTCTTCTCCAAACTCTTGGCTATTAGAAAGGATGAAAAGCAGCAGAATCCAAATCTGGCCTAAAGGATACCAGAGTCTCAAGATAAAAGTAGCCTGGAGTCCTGGTAGAACACTGTCTTTGAACTGGTGCATAAAAAACAACAACACTTCCATTGTGTTAAGCCACTAAAATTTAGAGGTTAACTTCTCCACCAGTTAACATTACCCCTAACTTCCACACTTCATCACTGTTGCTTAACTTTTAAAAAAATTTCTACCAGAAAACTTTAATGGATGATATTAAAACAATAAAAGCATTATAATGTTAAAATATAAAAAGCTATGAAATAAGTGCTAAGTTCTGCATTTTTTTTAATCATTTGCAACAGAGTCTTCCCTACTCTTAAATGTTCCAGAAAGAAACAGCTTTAAATATTTATATCTCATAGTCAAATACAAAGAAAATGTTTGTGCTTGCTATCTTTTATAGCAATTTACTGCCATTTTTGAGTCAGGTTCTTGAATAGTTGATATATTACAATATTCTTAAATTATCTGACATATCCTCCAACTACTATTAAACTTCCTTCAACAAATTTTTCAGAAAACCAAGCCCTAAATGCCCACTATGGCAAGCATTTCAGCACATACACACATACATTGTCCTGTATTTCATATTTAATATTTTCTGTAGGAAAAAGGAAAAAGCTGAGTAAATAGCTGCTAATTTAATAATGTCTCCCGATGTATACCAAAGTATCTGAGTTTCCGTTTTCTCATTCTCAAAATGTAGGCTAAATCAAAGGCTTAAGCTGAGCATATGGATGGACTTCCAGGTATATAAATATCTTAAAAATACAAACAAATTTTGAATGTGCATATGTGGGTCCACTATTTTTTCAACAGATTTTCAAGGATCCATAATCTAAAAGAGACTAACTGCTAGACCAGAAAATCTGAGATAGCTTCTTATTCCAAATCTCAATGAATTGGATTATCTAAGCCTGAGAAAAATACGCAATTTTGTATATTTCAGTAAGCACACATGCTCATTATGAATCAGACATTGTAGCAGATCCGGGGCCAGCAAAACAAGGCCTGTCACATCTGGTTTTATAAAGTTTTATTAGAACATAGCCACATTCATTAGTTTATTAATCGTCTGTGGCTGGTTTCATGCTATATCAGAAGAGATAGCTCTGACAGAAAATACATGGTTTGCAAATCCTAAAATATTTACTAACTGACCCTTTACAGAAAATGTTTGCTAGCTCTTGTGCTGAATGGTAAAGATCAAAGATGACTAAATCACATCTTCTGACCCAGTGGGCAACACAGTTTTTGTTTAACCATATCCTAAATACTTCCACTGAAGTGTCTGTGTGTGTATGTTTGTATGTGTATGTGTGATATAGTGAATACATACATATACACATATCCTAAGTAAAAGGGTAAGGAGAAGAAAAGGAAAGAGATAATGGCAATACCAAGAAAGAGGCAGCTATACAACAGAACACAAAATTTGTCTCTGAGCTTCCTAGTAGACAAGAAAGGGAGAAATTATTTTTAAAAGAGAGAGGGTTTCTCTCTGTCGCCCAGGCTGGAGTGCACTGGCATGATCATAGCCCAGTGCAGCCTCAAATTCCTGGGCTCAAGAGGTCCTCCTGCCTTAGCCTCCAGAAACTGGGATTACAGGCTTAAGCCACCACTCCTCATTAGGGAGTATTTTTTTAAATGAATAGTAGGAAAAAGACATACAATTAAGAGATCCTGAAAATTAAAGGACAATGCCTTTTTAAACCATTTTAGAGAAATGCAGAGGAAGCCTACAAATCACTGTTTTTTATAATTCATTAATACTTCAATAAAAGCCAAAGGTTATATAATTCAGAGAGTACAGAACTGAATAATCCAGGTATCTAGCGTAGAAGTAGTCTCACTTTACACTGAAATAAGGTGCAGAGAATACTGAGTAAACATGGATAAATAAATGAAACATCCTTAAACTCTCTATTTGTCACCATATCTTATAGGATATGCTAAGCCCACAATTCAAAACTGTTATTATTAGAAATAACTGAAGGTCTTATATCATTTACAGAAAGAGTATGTGTTCTCTTCAACTCAATCAGATTCAAACTCTTTTGATCTTCCTCCAGTAAATATTATGATACCCAAGCACAAGCACATACACAAATTTCTTGAACTATTACTAACATTTACTGTATGTTAATATGCTACATGGTTTTCTATTCCATGCCATGTATTTTTAAATGCTTGCCATGACCCACTAAAATTGTTTTAACAATGCACTAACTAGCCAGGATCCATAATCTGAAAAAGACTCCTCTAGACCCCAAGAATAGAGATCACAAAAAGGATGTTAGATAATGATTTGTATTCTTCTCCTATTAGAGAGCCACCTATTCTTTAAAGGAGTAAAACAAATCACTGTCTATTGGCAACAGCAAAACTTTTCTCAAAAATCATCTCTGGCTCTACGTAAATGCTCAAACTCCAAAATTGTAAGCATAGATCCTAGAAGGAATAACTTTGCCCCAGATAATTTTGAAAGCAGGAATTTATTTCTACCATGACAGAACTTTAATATGATCCCCAGGCAGACTACTGTTGCCAGAAATGAATCCTCCAATAACCGTATGAGTTGACTTTTAAACAAAATGATTTACCATTATCCAACTGGATTCTCAAATTATCCCTTTTTTATGCCTTTGGCAAAATTAAGTTTAGCTGCTCTGCCTCCCACTAATTGGCCAAAAGCTTTAGTCACTTCTTAAAGCAATGCTTTCACTGTAATTTATGTCAACATGAAGGAGGATATGAGCCCTCCTGTTAGGTAAGGTAGAAAAGCACATGCTAATCCAAAAGCTACCTCACTCAAGTAGTTCTGGTAGAACACAATGCTGATATATGCTACCAAAAATAGGATATTTTATGTTATATTTATATGTTTTGTGCCAATAAAAATAAGCTAACTCTTGCAATTCTGAGTATCAGTCTAAACTCTATTAATAATACAGACTTTTAAGAATCATTAAAACTCTGGGACATGTTTTGAGTATATGCATGTTAGCCCACAGAAGGTTTCTATCTGTGAAATTAACAAGTGACAATGGCTTCAAGTTTTTCTTAAACAGTTCTTTCTTAGGAAAAACAAAATATGCAACAAGAATCAACAATTAAACCTAAAACTGATTATTCTTTGCTGAGAGACAGCGAAAGAGACTGACCAATGCTTCTATACCATGCTGGTATAGGAAGTTTTGAGAGTATATGCAGTCAGAAATTTGGAGGGGTAAAAGGTTTGCCCAGTTAATAAGAACAAGCTACAGTTTACCTTACAGTTTAATTTAATTCCCTGGGATTTTTCTCAAGGAGTTAATTAATAAGAAAAAGTTTAGAAAGTTCTGGATCTATTACAGTACTCAACAGTACTCAACACAGAACCGGAAACATTGAGAAGTAAAATTTCTTCTGACACCTTTGGCAGCTTGTGGCAAATAATTTATCCAAAGCCAGAGGGATTACCAAGCTTGTTAGGTAGACTTCTAAAGAATACTAAGCATCACCATAGCACTAGTTCACTTCAAATATAAATTAGGACATACATGGGGTGGGAGCATGAAATTGTATACCCAATTCTATCCTCTTACAAGTAGATATTGCCAGAAGACCAGCAACAATTAAGTAGGTTAGCATAAAGTTTACAAATCTTTCGCACAGAAAACAAATATATACCAATGTCCAATATAACTCATAAAAAAGGAATAGCTTATAAATAAAATCAAAAGAGAAATAACTGATATATAACTCCCAACTGTAAAAAAGCAGCATTGCACTTTGGCCACAGAGCTGACATGTAATAATCTTTTTTTCCTACATTAAATATTTGCCAAGGAAGTGTTTTTTGCAAACCACTACTGTCTCATATATATAAAAACTTCAGGAAATAAAAGAGATGATATTTAAGGCCTGGTTCCATTTCCAAAATTCTGTGATTCCATTAGTGACGAGCTTCCAGAAACTCAGAACAATCTAGTCTTTTCTCTGTTTATCAAGACACAAAGAGAACAAGAAGACTATGAGTCTTTGCTTAGAGAGGCTATAAGAAACTCAAAGAACAACCTGTTGCAAGAGGATAGAAATTTGAATGAAAGCTATTTCTGAGGGCTCTGAACCCAACCTATTCTGAAGTCATGCAGCAAGTGCATATGTACATATAACCTAAAAGTTTTATAACACCAAAAATGTATATTCTACAAAGGACTAACACAATAATCAGTAACACCTAAAATTTGGCTTTATCAATCCCATCATAAGTTACCTGGTGGTAAGTCAGGATCTGTAGGAGCAGCCTGCTGAATTCTCCGGGGTTTTATTGATGATTTTGTGTTCTCAGTAGTACTACGGTTGGTAGAATTAGAACCACAGCTTTCATGGTCATCCTATTTTTATTTTAAGGAAAGAAAAAGAAAAGCATCAATCATACTTAAGAATTAGGAAAAATTTTGTTGAATATATGCAGTTTATGGTTACACTGAGATTTCTAATTTTATTTTAGCTCTAAAAAACTATATAACCAATTTTCAAACTTTGCATTCTCAAACAGCATTTAAAAAATAACTAGTTTAAACCTATAAATTTGTCCTTTCTTTAGCTGAGTATCAAAACAAACTGACAATGTGTTCAAAAAATTCTTATTTATGGCATTAGCAAAAGAAATGACTATTTAATGGAAGCTTTTAAACAATGTCCAACTCTAAGGGCAAAATAAATGAAAAGGGTATTAATTTTTCCCTTATTTGTTGTAGACATGTTAAAATCCTATTTTGAATCCAAGCTCTCTTCTTAACCATCTTTAATGATTAATCTTAATCACTCTTAGAGTCTTTTACATCCTATTTAACACTGTTTACTGAATTATTATTCATGTTACATATAAGGTTTAAATGGTTTCAATATGAATAACACAGAAACAAACAGATTTTAGAAATTTATTTTCTTATTTATAAAATGCAAATGAATACTCTTTTCCTGTTCTGATGCAACATTTATATAATGTTCTTACACACCAACTGCTGGATTTACAAAGATATATTAGATATAATGCCTATTATCAAAGATTTCAGAATCTATGAAAAACACATATAACTAATTCTACCAAAGCAACACTTTTTTCTATGTTTTTAAGTAATAAGAGCACAAAGAAAGTCATTTTATTGGAAGACCTAGAATGGTCAAGCCCTTATAAGCTGAATGTAGGAATGTTTTAGGTTAAGACTGGAGGCTAAACATTAGGGGGGAAAACCATAAACAAAAGCCAAACAGTAGAAATGTATGTAGCACATATAAGGAATGATGATTAGTGAAATAGGCCAGAGTATACATTGTTTAAGATGGAAGAACAATACCAGAAGCTAAAAGTATGAAAGAGTTCAATAAAAAATGGGGTAATGTTAAGAACTATGGAGATAGTCTCAGTCCTCATTCCAACTGATCTGTTTCAAGATTTGATAAATAAGAGAAGACTGCCAGTAACCTACAATAAAGGAGATCTAGTAGTTCCATTAGAGAGATAGGAGTGGGAGCAATAAATGAATATGCAAAGAGTAAATGAGAAATGAAAATGGAGTCAATAAGAACAAACTGTTCTTTCAAAAGATGGACATTACAAGGAGAAAAGAGATGAGGTAGTAATATCAGGTAAAAATCAACTGGAAACTTATTCCTTTTTTAAGGATAAAAGAACACATTTTCGCTTGGAGGAAAGATACACATGAGAAGTGAGAGATCAAAGATACCAACACAAAGGGTTAACTGATGGTGCACTGTGTACCATCAATTAATCAATAACACTATTTTATAATATTTACAAAAATGTAACAAATTTAGTTTTTCTATTTTATATATTTGAAGAGAAAATTTCAAGAGCAAATAAAAATAATCATCATTAATTTACCAAATAGGGTACAAATGGCAAATAAGAACCATAATAAGACCTTCTATAGAAAACAAAAATTCTTATTCAATATCACACTGAGAGAAGTATACAATAAAAAATGAATCTTTTACAAGAGAGCATGGCTTCAGATGCTAGTGGTGCATTAGAAAAACAATTTTGAACTAAATACAAGCAAAAAGTAAAAGATTTGCTATCATAAACAAAGAAAATGTTCTCATGAACTTATGTTCATTTTAAGTTAATGCAAAATAAACATCACAGATTTCATTCCACAAAACAACTTCACTATTCATCTTTGTAATGACATCTTCTGTTATTCTGGGAGATGTTATAGTCTTTAAATACTAAAAGACTACTACTGTGAATAAGCTTACAGTAATTACTTTTAGTTCAACTTACATCCTTAAAAATGTCCATAGCCATATACTTCTGCACAATGTTAACATTAAAAGCACACTATTAATTTTTTAAACATGTGGTTGTCTCAAAAGCCCAGAAGTAAAACATGTTCATTAAAGAGATGTGAAAAAGTTCCAAGTGAACTGCCAAAACCAGCATAATTATGAAAATATTTAACACTGAAACCATCTGAAATCACATACTGTATATAGATTACAGTGATGTCATAAAAAAATATTCCAGCCAAAATGCACTAAAACTACTGCAGTCCAATAAATCTGGCATACACAAAATGACAAACATTTTAAAGCAAAAGAAGGAACAAGTTATTTTTATTTTATTTTTTAAAAATTATTAGCAGCAAAATAAGGTAGACTAAATAAGAGTTTTCAAATAGTTTTTTTAAAAAGTGAATAAAGCTTCCCTAAAAACTACACATTTATCATTCAAAAGAAAAACTAATTTTATTTGCTTATAATTTATAATAAACCTGAAATTTAGTGTTTAAAAAAATGAGCATTAATCATGGTACTCATAGGAATATACTATGAAACAAACATTACCAAATGTGTAAACACTTCTTTCTTAATTATGGTTTAGAAATTATGATTATATGTATATTATAAATAGAAAATAATCCTTTTGATAATCTGAGCTTATTTTCATTTCAATTTCATTTTAATTATATCATCTAGAAGCTTCCATTCAAATCCTGCCCAAATTAAACAAAGAAAAACAACAATAATTATAATATTACTATTAACACTAGAATTATTTCCATCATTAGTTTTGAGATCATCATCTGCTTTTCACCAGTAGGCATCACTTTGGACTATTAAACATTTTTACTTCACTGAAAACCCCCAATTACTAATAAAAGAAACTCTGTTCTCAAAAACACTAGCTAAACTATCTTAAGATAATTTTAACCCCAACATTATAGTTATATCTTTCTTATTTAGGCTGCAATTTTTCCAAAATGTCTGGTAAGTGTATTTCATGCCAAAAGAATGTTTTCTCCAGGGGACCACATAGCTATTTCTGAAAATACTGCCCTTTGCTCCTCATGAAACAAGCAAGAATGTCATTTCCTTACAAAGGTTCCTGACAGAAAATGTGGCAAACATTGTATGTAAATAGATCCATTACTTTCATACTGACAGATCATGGGTTCATGTTGCATACTTTTTCCCTTACCCCTTATAGGGTTAGTCAATTAAAACTTGAAAACCATCAACTCCCAGATTCACAATGGTGCGAATAAGATTGAAAACAAGCTAAAAACAAGTGCCTAAATCATTTTAAGTCCTTGTCTAAAAACAGAGTAAGAGGTTAAGACACAAGGAAAAAACTGAAGGAGGACTGAAACTGAACAGGAGAACTAGAAAGTGGTGTGCTATATAGTTCTTCAGCCTTGTGGCACCAAACTTGACAAGCAGAAAAGGACTAAGACTCACTTGGCAGCTCTGGTCACCAAAGACCCCTAAAACAGCAAATGGGGCTTAGAAATAAACAGGAACATTCATTTCTATCCTTTCCAGTAGCAAACGCAATGGCAACTGTCAGATGCAATAGGGGGTACCTAAGAATAACATTTCACTTCAGAGAGTCAGTGTTTACAGAATAGCAAAGTCATCTGCTCAGGTACACTTAAAGAACACAAGAGAGTCAGGAAAGACACTTTCACTAACTTTCATTGTAAAAATGGGAATCTCAGGCCCAACTCTACCTTGAGAGCGATATTAATAAACTTGGGCTAGGCAAGAAGGGAAAAGAGTTGACCCTCCCCTGGATTTTTTTTTATGTGATCACCTCAAAAGAAGAAATAACTGACCTGACTGACCAAAGTTGAACATTGAGCCACATTTTACTAATAAAGAGATCACTGTACTCACTGTAAATACTTTTGTGTGGTGGGGCCTCTCTTCTATCTCTGAGATTCATGCTAATCAATACCAGGACCAGAGTCATATTCCCCAGATGACTTAACCATTAGCCATCTTCCCTCTGCCCCCGTTCACCCCATAGCCACCTGACCCAGGATACTGCACCAGCCACAGATCAAAATATCACACGTTAGGAAAAACTTGATCTTTACTGCTGCCTATGACATCCCTTTCCTTCACATTGGTGGATGTCTATCAGATTGCCACTTCCTCCTCCCCCTTTATTTGAACTCCTGAATTCAAGTTGTAAGACTCACTTTTCTGAGATTTAAAAAGTAAAATAGGTAAAAATCATGGAGGAAAAACACAAAAGTATATACAGAAGCATTCTGTCCTAAACCACATTCTATCAACTAACTTTTACCAGAATACAATGGGGGTAACTGTGTTTTTGAATAGATTAATACAAATGCACTTTGCTTGCTTATGTATAACCTACCTCAGCAAAAAATGCCTGAGCAAAGAAAAGTATGTGTTAGGTACATCCACAGAAAATACCAGAACAATAGATGGCACCCTTATCTAAGTATTTTACTTACCTACTTGAGAAATAATATCTATATATACATTAAAAAGTTAACAATTTAAGAGTTATTCAATGACTATAAATGCCACAAAGAAAAAGCAGTTACGTTTACTGAGAAGTATATGTGCCAGACAGCAAATATTTCAAGGAAAAGGAAACTAGCGTTTCTCTTAAGGAAAGTAGGTACAAAGGGAAGGAAGCAAGGAAGAAAGCAGGAAGAAAAAGACAAATAGAAAAAATTTTGTTTTTATAATAATTCTGACATGCTACATACTGCTTAAGATGTTACGTTCATACCTCTCTAATCCTCCTAATCAACCCTATGACTTCCAGAATATCCCCATTTTATAGATGAGGAAACTAAGGCCTAAAGAGTTGAATAATAGTTTAAAATCAGTGGCTCACGCTTGTAATCCTAGCACTCCAGGAGGCTGAGGCGGGAGGATCGCTCAAGGTCAGGAGTTTGAGACCAGCCTGAGCAAGAGCAAGACCCTGTCTCTACTAAAAATACAAAGAAATTAGTCGGTCAACTAAAAATATATAGAAAAACTTAGCCGGGCATGGTGGCGCATGCCTGTAGTCCCAGCTACTTCGGGAGGCTAAGACAGGAGGATCGCTTGAGCCCAGGAGTTTGAGGTTGCTGTGAGCTAGGCTGACACCAAGCCACTCTAGCCCAGGCAACAAAGTCAGACTCTGTCTCAAAAAAAAACAAAAAAAAACACCAGCCTGGCCTGGTGGCTCACACCAATAATCCCAGCACTCTGCAAGGCTGAGGTAGGAGGACTGCTTGAGGTCAGGAGTTTGAGACCAGCCTGAAAAAGAGCAAGACCCCATTTCTACTCAAATAGAAAACTTAGCCAGACGTTTTGGCATGTGCCTGTAGTCCCAGCTACTCGGAGGCTGAGGCAAGAGGATCGCTTGAGTCCATGAGTTTGAAGTTGCAGTGGGCTATGCTGACACCACTGCACTCTACCTGGGGCAACAGAATGAGACTGTCTCTAAAAAAAAAGAAAGAAAAATACACAAAAAGGCTGGGTGTGGTGGCTCACGCCTGTAATCCTAGCACTCTGGGAGGCCGAAGTAGGAGGATCACTTGAGGTCAGCAGTTCAAGACCAGCCTGAGCAAGAGCGAAACCTGGTCTCTACTAAAAATAGAAAGAAACTGGACAACTAAAAAATATATATAGAAAAAATTAGCCGGGCATGTGGCTCATGCCTGTAGTCCCAGCTACTAAGGAGGCTGAGGCAGGAGGATCACCTGAGCCCCGGAGTTTGAGGTTGCTGTGAGCTAGGCTGATGCCACAGCACTGTAGCCTGGGCAACAGAGTAAGACTCTCCAAAAAGAAAGAATACACAAAGAACAACAACTCAACACACAAAAAAAATAATTCCATGAAAAAGTAGTCAAAGGAGCTGAATAGACATTTCTCAAAAGAAGATATACTAAGGGTCAACAGGTATATGAAAAAAGGCTCAACATCACTGTCATCAGGAAAATGCAAGTCAAAGCCACAATGAGATATCATCTCGCCCAGTAAGAATGGCTATTAATCTAAAAGACAACAAATAACAATTACTGGCAAGGAGGCACAGAAAGGGAATTTTTATACATTGTTGGTAGGAATGTTAATTAGTTCAGCCATTACACAACACAGTATGGAGGCTTCTCAAAAACCTAAAAATAGAACTATCATATGATCCAGCAACCCTATTACTAGGTATCTACCCAAAGGAAAAGAAATCAATATATACAGGAATAACTGCACCTCCATGTTTACTGCAGTACTATTCACAATAGCCAAGATATAGAATCAACGTTAAGTATCAAAGAATGAAAGAATGAAGAAAATGGGGTACATATAATACCATTCAACCATTAAAAAGAATGAAATTATGTCATTTGCAGCAATATGGATGGAACTGGAGGTCCATCCATTATGTTACGTAAAACATGCCAGGAACAGAAAGACAAATATCAAATGTTCTCACTCATATGTTGGACCTACAAAAGTTGATTGCATGGAGGTAGAGAACAGAATGACAGTTACCAGACACCGGGACACGTTGTTTGGGGGAGGATGGGGGTTGGAGTGGGGGAGTTGGATGAAGAGAGGTTAATGTGTACAAACATGCACTTAGAAGAAATAAGTTCTAGAGTTCAATACCACAGCACAGTGACAATAGTTAATAATGTATTATATATTTCAATAGAGCTGGAAGAGAAGATTTGAAATGTTCCCAACACTAAGAAGTATTTGAGGTGATGGATAACCTAACTATCATGATTTGATCATTACACATTGTATACATGTATCAAAATATCACTGTTCCCTATAAATACATATGATTATGTATCAATAAAAAGAGATAAACCTTAAAATTAAAATATTGAGTGAAGAAAGCATGTTGTAGAATAATACATATATTATTCCATTACAGTTTAGAAAGATGCAAAAATAATATATATTCTTATGGCTATATTTTAAAAATATAAAAACGTTCAAAGCAATGATATATACCAAACACAGAATAGCAATTAGCTCTGGGGAAGAAGTAAAGGGGATAGGGAAACTTTAACAAAGAACTTCAAGTATATTAGTAAAATTTTATTTTTCTGAGGGGCAAAAAGGCCTGAGATAAATATCGCAAAATGTTAAGATTTATTAAAACTATGTGAGAACAAAAACCAACTCACGCTGGATAACAGACTTAAACCTAAGGTATGAAACTATTAGAACTCTAGAGGAAAAAGTTGGAAACACTCTCCTAGACATTGGCCTGGGCAAAGAGTTTATGAAGAAGTCCCCAAAGGCAATCACAGCAGCAACAAAAATAAATAAATGGGACATGATCAAACTACAAAGCTTCTGCACAGCCAAAGAAATAGTCATGAAAGTAAACAGACAACCTACAGAATGGGACAAAATTTTTGCATCCTATGCATCTGATAAGGGACTGATAACTAGAATATACTTAGAACTCACGAAAATCAGGAAGAAAAAATCAAATAACCCCATTAAAAAGTGGGCAAAGGACTTGAACAGAAATTTTTCTAAAGAAGACAGAAGAATGGCCAACAAACATATGAAGAAATGCTCAACATCTCTAATCATCAGAGAAATGCAAATCAAAACCACAATGAGATATCACTTAACCCCAGTGAGAATGGCCTTTATCAAAAAATCTCCAAACAATAAATGCTGGCGTGGATGCAGAGAGAGAGGAACACTCCTACACTGCTGGTGGGACTGCAAACTAGTTCAACCTCTGTGGAAAGCAATATGGAGATACCTTAAAGCGATACAAGTGAACCATTTGATCCAGCAATCCCATTGCTGGGCATCTACCCAAATGATCCAATGACACTCTACAAAAAAGACACCTGCACTCGAATGTTTATAGCAGCACAATTCATAATTGCAAGGCTGTGGAAACAGCCCAAGTGCCCATCAATCCAAGAATGGATTAATAAAATGTGGTATATGTATACCATGGAGTACTATTCAGCTCTAAGAAACAACGGTGATATAGCACATCTTATATTTTCCTGGTTAGAGCTGGAACCCATACTACTAAGTGAAATATCCCAAGAATGGAAAAACAAGCACCAGATATATTCTCCAGCAAACTGGTATTAACTGAGTAGCACCTAAGTGGACACATAGGTACTACAGTAATAGGGTATTGGGCAGGTGGGAGGGGGGAGGGGGCAGGTATATACATACATAATGAGTGAGATGTGCACCATCTGGGGGATGGTCATGATGGAGACTCAGACTTTTGGGGGGAGGGGAGGAAATGGGCATTTATTGAAACCTTAAAATCTGTACCCCCATAATATGCCGAAATAAAAAAAAAAAAAAAAGTATTGTGGTATCCTGGAACATTAAAAAAGACTTTGGATAAAAATTAAGGAAATAGGCCGGGCGCGGTGGCTCACGCCTGTAATCCTAGCACTCTGGGAGGCCGAGGCGGGCGGATTGCTCAAGGTCAGGAGTTCAAAACCAGCCTGAGCGAGACCCCGTCTCTACCATAAAAATAGAAAGAAACTAATTGGCCAACTAATATATATAATATAAAAATCAGCCGGGCATGGTGGCTCGTGCCTGTAGTCCCAGCTACTTGGGAGGCTGAGGCAGGAGGATTGCTTGAGCCCAGGAGTTTGAGGTTGCTGTGAGCTAGGCTGACGCCATGGCACTCACTCTAGCCTAGGCAAGAAAGCGAGACTCTGTCTCAAAAAAAAAAAAAAAAAAAAAATTAAGGAAATGTGAATAAAGTAATGACTTTAGTTAAAAAAAAAAAACAAAAAAAAACTATGTGAGAAGCATAGAGGTATTCATGTTATTTTCCAAAATTTTCTGTAGGTACAAAATATTCCATTATAAAACTATTATTTTAACAAATACACACAATTAAAAATAATCAGAAGTTGAATTGACCCATTAGCCATGAGTAGTGGCACACACCTATAGTCTCAGCTACTTAAGAAGCTGAGGCAGATACTGAATAAACACTAGCCAATGACACAGACAACAGTTCGAATACAGAATACGGAATGCAGAAGGAAAAAATTAAGAAATGGAAGTAATTAAAGAAAAGAAGGTAATGTAGACAGCCAGTGGAAAGGAAACCTATAGATAATGTATGTCTCTGAGGTGCAGTATGAGAAAAATGGAAAACAAAAAAAATAATAACTTTTACTACTTATTTTACTTATTTCTATCCCATCTGAATTATTTTGCAGCAAGTACTACTTCCATGACAAAAAAACATACGCAGTCAAATATTTAATCTCATACAGTTATAATTAATTTCAGTAAGTATGACATTGAGACTGTTCTTGAAAACTCAAAATATATTACCAAACTACATGCTATAATACAAAAAAGAATTAAAGTTTTCACAGAAAAAAATCCATGCAACCATTCCACGAAACTTCAAAATATTTAACTGACTAGATGGAAAATTTCTTAGTAATTCAGGATGTTAATTACCTAATAACAGACATAATAAATCACATGTTTTAAGATAATTGAAGGACTAAAAAAAATCATGGAAAAAACAGCAAGAGAATTTTTTTTAAATGATATTAATCATCTTTTTTAAAGTAAACTATATGTGCTCTAAAAGTTTTCTAATGCAATACTAATCCAATTTCCTTCTTAAGTTCAACACACTAACTATAACAACCTCTCTTGGGCAACTTTGTATGTAATTTCCAAGAACCATAACCCTACATGGTAGTGATAATTTAGTCAGTAATAGATCGTTCTGTCATTCTTGGATCAACCTATTATGAAGTCAATATATATATACACACACACACACATACACATACTCACATACACAAACATATACACACATTATTAGAATATATATGTACATATATTAAATACATACTCTTATTAAACACATATATACTCTAATAATTTAATCTTAATACTTCATTATTAACTTGCTTTTCATGTCCCTAAATAAAAATATTAATATTTAAGGGCTCAAATTATGTGAGTAATACTTTTTTAAGGTAGCTTTTAATTTAAAACCATTAATACTTTTCTAAACTGTCTGCTTTTATATAAAACTAAAATAAATTTACAATAAGTATACTGTCCACATTGAAAATGTCAATACCTTAACAAGTCATTAAATATGAAATGTCCAATTTTGAGTCAAAAGTTTAGTTTATTAAATCTCAAACAAGAAGCAGTACAATTAATCAAAGTATGCACCTAATCTATCAACATAGTTTTCCCATCTTAATGGTAGCTTGCTTATGCCAGCAGCGAAGAAGCCTGGAGAGGAGTCGTGATGAAATCACGAAAGGCATTTTCCACAGCTTGTTCAGAATTGAATATTTTTCCTTACCAGAAGTGGCCCAAAGCCTGGAAGAAATAGTAGTCAGTTGGTGCGAAGTCTGGTGAATATGGTGGATGACAGGGTGTTTCCAAGTCCAGATGCTGTACTTTGAGCAGCATTGTTTTTTGCAACATATCTTGCAAGATAATTGGCCTGTCTCTATTGACCAATCTCAGCTGCTTAATCACAAGCATCCTCATCATTTTGTCCAATTGGTTGCAATAGGCATCCGTTGTAATCAATTGAACAGGTTTCATGAAGCTGTAGTGGATAATACCAGTGCTAGACCACCAAACACACACCATTAGCTTTTTTTGATGCATATTCAGTTTTGGACTATGTTTTGGCACTTCATCTTTAACCAACCATTGTGCTAAATGCTTGCAATCGTCATCACACACAACAATATGCTGTAGAAATAGTTCACCTTTATGTCATGACAGTAAAGAAAGGCAAGCTTCAAGACGATTTCTCTTCTGATGCTCGTTTGTTTCATGCAGTATCCATCTATCCACCTTCTTTACCGTACCAACTTTTTTCAAATAATCCAATATTGTTGGAATAGCAACATCAAACCTTGCTGCTAATTCATGCATAAGTTGAGATGAATTTGCTTCCACTACAATTTTCAGCTCATCATTATTCACTTTAGTATCAGGTCGCCCACATGGCTCATTTTCAAGATTAAAATCACCAGAATGGAACTTCTCAACCCATCAATGTTTATCAGCTACATCCTTCCCCAACACTTTGTTAATATTTCAAGCTGTCTGTGCTACATTGGTTCCATGACAAAACTCATACTCAAAAATAACATGAACTTTAACTTATCCATGGTTTCACAAAGAATGCTATAAAAAAAACTTTTGAAAAATAATCACAAGCCAAAACATGCTTTTGAAAGAATGAGGATGTACCTTCACAATAAAAAAATAAATAAATAAGAAGTGTCAAGGTGAAATGTCAGAGACATCAACTGTCAAACTTCGTAATTACGGAAATCGGACATTCCATACTTAAAAACCTAATAAATGTCTGCAGGCTTCCTAAATTTTCAGTAATCACCAACACACAAATTCCTATAATAATCAATCTAGAAAAAATGAGATATTTAATTTTAATGGAATTAAATGTTCATTTTAAAAATGACCAGATACTTTAAAACAGGAATAGGCAAACTTTTTTTATAAAGGGCCAAACATTTTAGGCCTGCAAGCCATATTAGTTTTGTTGCAACTACTCAATTCTGCCCTTAAAGCATAAAAGCAGCCATAGACAGTATGTAAACAAGAGTTTCAAAAAACCTTTATTTACAAAAACAGGCAGTGGGACCATGAGCCATAGTTTGATGAGCCCCTGGATGGTATGCATGAGTTCAGGTGCTGGCTTTGATAGTGAGGGGTGGAATGCTCTCCTTCTCTAGAACAACGTTCAGGCAGGAGAAGGACAGATGCACTGTGAGCCTCAGACAGGAGGGGCTGGCCCCTCTTAATGGTGGGCAAGTGGTGGGCAACTGTGTGACACATAACTGTTCACACCTCCCTCTCTCAGCAATGACAGCGGTCTCTGTCCTTTGGAGGCACAAAAGTGCCCAGATTCCCAGCTCCTACCCTCAGCTCCCACCCTGGCCCAGTTTCAGTAGAGGTGGTGAAGGCAGCTCAACCCACTGTATGCAGGGCTACCACAATGGCTGTAGACTGTTGCTGAAATGCTCTAGCAGGGAAGGTATAGCTGTACCCGGGACTTCCTCTGGGGAGTGTAGGCTCCTCCTCAGCTCAAGAAGAGGATTGCTAGCCCTGCCCTTCCTCAGGGGAGGCAACAGCTTTTGACCTTGGGGCACACAAAAGCACTCACTGCTTCTTTTTAGTGGGAAAGGAGTGAGCCCCAAGTTTCATGGAAGCCTGGGTGTGACAAGTACAATACTTTCTCACCTGAAATTTTTTCCTTTATTTAGGATGATCTCATGACCGATGTCTAGTCAGCCATCTTGCCCCCTCCATATTCTGAAACTGAGTATTCTTAATAGTCTTTTCTAACGCAGCTACATTAAATCTGTAATGATCATCACTTAAAATTCTAATGAATATATGTAAAATTTCTATAAGTAAATCCAATAATCCCAGATAGTGAACACAGCATTAGTGGTCTACAGATCAAATGGCCATCAAGTTGATAAAAAATCCTATCTAAATGTACACAAAGGAAAAACTTTATCCTGTAAAAGTATACAAATTCTGTGGATCCAAGAAAAGTTCTGGTAGGTGAAGTAGGTGGGTGCTGTTGTAAAAATCAAAGAAACCTTCCTCTATAATGGAAAAAATAATTCTGAAGCCCTTCATCATAATTAGATATTCAAATTAAAACTCTTCTCTTTAAGTTTGATTTGACACTGACTGTTTAGAAAAACAAAGATAAGCTATAAGATGAAACTATACAAAAGTTGTCAGAACACTACATAAAATGCCACAGTCAAGAGTACTTCTTGATCAGGTCACCTAAATCTACAGGCTGTCAAGGCCACTTGAAATCAATACTTAAAATCAAATCATTGCTGGATGTGTTCAACACTTGGTCCCAAGGAATAAATGAAATCAAACTCCCAACCTACGCAAATGCAAATATGGTGCGGAAAGATAAAGCAAACGTAGTGCAAAGGATTTTTCCAAACTTACAAAAGAGAATTTTTTCAATGAGACTACAACTGGCAGTTTAGGAAAGCAGTTTCTATCACATACTTGATGACTGCTGAACATCTGAGAAAAATCTCAGAAGAAATTAATTTGGTGCTAAAAGGACTTAGAAGATAATGTAACCATATGTGATAGAAAATTAGACAAATTAATATACTATAGAATAAACTGGAAAAACTAAACCAAAAACTATTAATGAACCAAAGTTTGATTAAAAATAAACTAGTTTACTGGTTTCTAACTTAAAAGTGTTTAAGTATTGATTTTGTGACCTGAGACTTTGCTGAATCTATCAATTCCAGTAGTTTCTTGGCAGAATCTTTGGTGTTTTCTAGATGTAAAATCATATAGTCAGCAAAGACGGATAGTTTGACCTCTTCTGCCTGCATTTGTATATGCTTGATTTCCTTCTCTTGTCTGATTGCTCTGGCTAGGACTTCCAGCACTTTGTTGAATAAAAGTGGTGATGGTGGGCAACTTTGTCTGGTTCCAGTTCTAAGAGGAATGCTTTCAATTTTTCCCCATTCCATATGATGTTGGCTGTGGGTTTGTTGTATATGGCTTTAAGCATTTTGAGGTAATTCTCATCTATGCCTATTTTATTAAGCATTCTTTTCATAAAAGGGTGCTGAATTTCATCAAATGCTTTTTTTCCATCTATTGAGAAGATCATATCGTCTTTGTTTTTACTTCTATTTATGTGGTCAATTACATTTATAGATTTGCATATGTTGAACTACCCCTACATCTCTAGAATGAAGCCCACTTGGGTCATGATGGATTTTTTTTTTTTTTGATAAGCAGCTGAATTCAGTTTGCTACGATTTTACTGAGAATTTCTACATCTATATTCATAAGGAATATTGGTTTGTAGTTTTCTTTTTTTGTTGAGTCTTTTCCTGGCTTTTGGTATCAAGGTGATGTTAACTTCATAAAACATGTGAGGAGGATTCCTTCCTTTTCCATGTTATGGAATAATTTCTGCATGATAGGGACCATTTCTTCTCTGTAGGTCTGGTAAAATTGGGATGTAAGACCATCTGGTCTGAGACTTTTTCTTGTTGCAAGATTTTTTAATGCTGCTGCAATTTCTTTACTTGATATTGGTCTGTTCAGGAGTTCTTTTTCCTAATTGAACCTAGGGAGGCTATGTATTTCTAAGAATCTATCCATTTCCTCCACGTTTTCAAGTTTATAAGTGTATAGGGATTTTTAGAGTATACAGAGATTATATTTTGTCTTTCCATGGTATGAGTTGTAATTTATCCTTTTTCATTCCTGAGAGAGCTTATTAGAGTCCTTTTCCTTTCTGCTTCTGGTAGTTGAGCAAGAAGCCCGTCAATTTTGTTTATCTTTTCAAAGAACCAGCTTTTTGTTTCATTAATTTTCCTATAGTTCTTTTGTTATTGATTTCATTTCGTTCTTCTCTGATCTTCACTATTTTTTTTTTATTCTGCTGGGTTTGGGATTGGTTTGCTCATCCTTTTCTAGCTCCTTGAGACAAATCGTTAGATTGTTCATTTGTGATCTTTCTGTATTTTGAATGTAGACATTTATGGCTATAATTTTCCTCTCAAGACTGCTTTAGCTGTATCCCACAGATTGTGATAACTTTCGTTCCCTTTACCATTTAGTTCAAAGAATTTTCTGATTCCCATCTTAATTTCCTCCTTGACCTGACTACTGTTTAGCTGTAGGTTGTAGGCAAAACAGTAACCTTCATACACGCCAACAATAGTCAAGATGAGATCCAAATCAAAGACTCAGTATCTTTCACAACAGCAACGAAGAAGATAAAACACCTAGGAATATATTTAACCAAGGAGGGGTTCGAAACCAGCCTGAGCAAGAGTGAGACCCCATCTCTACTATAAATAGAAAGAAATTAATTGGCCAATATATATAGGAAAAAAATTAGACAGGCATGGTGGCACATGCCTGTAGTCCCAGCTACTCGGAAGGCTGAGGCAATAGGATCGCTTGAGCCCAGGAGATTGAGGTTGCTGTGAACTAGGCTGACACCACGGCACTCACTCTAGCCTGGACAACAGAGTGAGACTCTGTCTCAAAATAAATAAATAAATAAATAACCAAGGAGGGGAAAGACCTCTATAGGGAAAACTATGAAACACTGAGGAAGAAAATGGCAAAGGACGTAAACAGATAGAAAACAATACCATGCTCATGGATTGGCAGAATCAACATTGTTAAAATGTCTATACTATACAAAGTGATCTACAGATTCAATGCAATCCCCACTAAAACACCAATATCATTTTTCACAAATCAGGAAAAATTAATTCTGTGCTTTGTATGGAACCAGAGAAGACCTTCTATAACCAAAGCAAGCTTAAGCAAAAAGAACAAACTGGGATGCAATTTACCAGACTTCAAGCTATAAATCAAGGCTATAGAAACCAAAACAGCATGGTATTAGCACAAGAACAGAGACAGAGATCAATGGATCAGAGAGAACCCAGATATATAATTGTCCTCACACAACCATATGATCTTTAAGAAAGCAGACAAAAACATACACTGGGGAAAAGAATCCCTATTCAATAAACTGCGCTGGGAAACTGGGATAGCCACATGTGGAAGACTGAAACAGGATCCGCACCTCTCACCACTCACAAAAACCAACTCACAATGGATAACAGACTTAAACCTAAGGCATGAAACCATAAGAATTCTAGAAGAAAATGTTGGGAAAACTCTTATAGACATTGGCCTAGGCAAAGAATTTATGAAGAAGTCCCCAAAGGCAATCACAGCAACAAGAAAAATAAATAAATGGGAACTGATCAAATTAAAAAGCTTCTGCACAGCCAAGGAAACTATCACAAGAGCAAACAGTAAACGTACAGAACGGGAAAAAATATGCGCATGCTACACATCCGATAAAGGACTGATAACTAGAATCTATATAGAACTCAGAAAAATCAGCAAGAAAAAAAATCAAACAACCCTATCAAAAAGTGGGCAAAGGACATGAACAGAAACTTTCCAAAAGAAGACAGACTAATGGCCAACAAACATATAAAAAAATGCTCAAAATGCTCAACATCTCTATTCATCAGGGAAATGCAAACCACAATGAAATATCACTTAACTCCAGTGAGAATGACTTTTATCAAAAAGTCCCAAACAACAAATGCTGGCGTGGATGCAGAGAGATAGGAACATTCATATGTTGCTGGTGGGACTAGCAAACTAGTACAACCTCTATGGAAAGTAGCAATGGAGATACCTCAAATAACTAAAAGTAGAACTACCATTTGATCCAGCAATCCCACCACTGGGTATCTACCCAAAGGGGAAAAAGACATTCTATTAAAAAGACACCTACACTAAAGTGTTTATAGCAGCAGACGTCACAATTGCAAAGATGTGGAAACAACCCAGGTGCCATTAATACATGAGTGGATTAACAAAATGTAGTATTTGTATACCATGGGGTACTACTCAGCCATAAAAAAAGAAAATGGTGAACTAATACCTCTTGTATTGACGTGGATAGAACTAGAGCCCATTCTTCTAAGTGAAGTATCACAAGAATGGAAAAACACACACTGCGTGTACTCACCATTAAATTGATCCTAATCAATCAACACTTAAATGCACATATGGAAATAACATTCATTGTAAATCAAGCAGATGGGAGGGGGCAGGAGGAGATGGGTAAATTCACTGCTAACAGGTATAGTTCACACTATCTGGGGGATGGGCACACTTATAACTTTGACTCAAATGGTACAAAAGCAACTTATGTGACCAAAACATTTGTACCCCCTTAATATTCTGAAATTTTAAAAAATATTTTTTAAAAAGTTTAAGAAGGAATTTGTCTGTATGGGAATCAAACAACTATTTGAATTAAAATACCAAATATACAATACTTTCACTTCTTTGGCTTAAATTCTAGTTGAACCTGTAGGTAAGATAAAAGCACCTCAGGTTTAAAAAAAACTGGACAGAAGATACTATAATCTTAAAGGACCATACTAACAACTGGGAAGAGTTATGACAGTAGAGAAATAGAATTGAGGCCAGGCGTGGTGGCCCACGCCTGTAATCCTAGCACTCTGGGAGGCCGAGGTGGGAGGATCACTTGAGGTCAGGAGTTCAAGACCAGCCTGAGCAAGAGAGTGACCCCATCTCTACTAAAAATAGAAAGAAATTAGCTGGACAACTAAAAACATATAGAAAAAATTAGCCGGGCATGGTGGTAGATGCCTGTAGTCCCAGCTACTCAGGAGGCTGAGGCAGGAGGATTGCTTGAGCCCAGGAGTTTGAGGTTGCTGTGCGCTAGGCTGACACCACACCCAGGCAACAAAGTGAGACTCTGTCTCAGGGAAAAAAAAAAAAAAAAGAAATAGAATTAAACTTGCAGAAATAATTTTAAAAGAAGTTAAGCTAAACAGGAGAAAAGTGGTAAGAATATATAGGTAAATAAATTTCACCCAAAATGAAATTCAAAAGTATCTATTCCTATTAAAACATCTCAATATAGACTTAGACGATAATTTCATATTTTTCTCTAAGTTAAATGTCTTAGAATAGTCAAGATACACAGTAACAGAATTGACCTCTGAACCACCTTAATGTTTCCTGCACCTGAGTGAAATGAGTATGTAATTTATTAGAAGAATTTGGCACATACCCATTAAGTGCAAGTAAACTCAGGATTAGATTTACCTATTGATTTAAAACTTCATCAAAACAGATTTATTCCTCTCTCAGTTGAGAATATAAAGGGACATTTACACCCACTACCATCCCTCCTCTATTACTATGTTACTTAGTTTTGATACTGTACAACCCCTACATTGGACCAGAGAGAAGAATGAAGGTTCTTCTCTCTGGTCTAATACCAGGGCAGAATCCTCACCACTGCCAGTCACTTCTGACTCCACCTTTTCTCAATCCTCCATTCACATTGTTTGCACAAAAGGTCAGAAGCTCCACTTTCCAACCTTACTTCATCATTCCAGATACAATACCAAAAACAAGAACTCAAACCCAAGGCTTTAATTTTATATGGAGCAGATATAGCCAATGGATGGAAATTACTTAGCCACACACTATACTTAAGACATTCTTCCAACCAGATCATAATGATATGAAATTATCATAAAGCCTATTAACAATAATGTAGATTTTTTGAGCTCTTATACAGGTAAAAGTATCAGACTACTCATTCTCTTCAAACATAAAGGGATTCCTGAGCAGGAGTACAGACACTAGCCATAATTTATAGGACACTCTTATTTTTCAGTTTTAATGTAAGGAAGCTATAGACAAAATCTGGATTATGTTTTCAGCTATTATCATTGCCATCACTATTAACATAGAGCAGTGGAAATGACAGAACCAATAAAAGTACAATAGCCAGATGTAGTGGCTCACATCTATAATCCCAGCTACTCAAGAGGCTTGACGTGGGAGGTTCACTTGAGGCCAGGAGTTCAACACTTGGGCAAGGAGTTCAGCTTGGGCAAGGTAGCAAGACCTTGTCTCTAAAAAAAATTATTTTTTATTTTATTTTATTTTATTTGAGACAGAGTCTCGCTTGTTGCCCAGGCTAGAGTGAGTGCCGTGGCATCGGCCTAGCTCACAACAACCTCAAACTCCTGGGCTCAAGCAATCCTACTGCCTCAGCCTCCCGAGTGGCTGGGACTACAGGCATGCGCCACCATGCCTGACTAATTTTTTCTATATATATTAGTTGGCCAATTAATTTATTTCTATTTATAGTAGAGACGGGGTCTCGCTCTTGCTCAGGCTGGTTTCAAACTCCTTGAGCAATCCACCCGCCTCGGCCTCCCAGAGTGCTAGGATTACAGGCGTGAGCCACCATCCCCAACCAAAAAAAAATTTTTTTTTTAATTAGCCAGTTATGGTGGCTCATTCCTGCACTCCCAGTTACTTGGAAGGCTGAGGCTGGAAGATCAATGAGCCCAGGAGTTCAAGGCTGCAGTGAGCTATGATTGTACCACTGCACTACAGCCTAGGCAACAGAGCAAGATCCCATCTCTAAAAAATAAAGATACGATAATAAATAAAAGTATAATAAATTACAGAACCTAAATCAGCAATTCAGAGCCCCATCTGAATTTCTGAAAAGGTAGATAGTCAATCAGATTAATCTGACCTCCTCCTTTAAGGAGCTTAAAGTGCTTTAAGGAAAAAAAAAAGATCATGGAAATATTGTAAATAGCCCTACCAATCCTTTAGCATAGTAGTACTCAGGCTTCAAGGACAAAATGGTGCTTTTCTCTTCTTTTTGAGATTACCTAAGCCAATAAAGGATTTTCAAAGCACCTAATGATGCATGGAAAGGAGACAGGCAAAATTGTCCTGTAACTCCAAGCACTAACCAGGGCCTAAAAGTACATACATGTCCTGTAACTCCAAGCACTAACTAGGGCCCAAAAGTACATACATTAACAAAAAGCTTAGTTCTTTAACTCAAGTGGGTTTTTTGGGTTTTTTCTTCTGTTTTGTTTTTTTGAGACAAAGTCTCACTCTATTGCCCAGGGTATAGTGCAGTGGCGTCATCATAGATCACTACAGCATCAAACTTCTGGGCTGGGCTCAAACAATCCTCCTGCCTCAGCCTCCCAAGTAGCTGGGACTACAGGTACATGCTAACACACTCAGCTTATTTTTTTATTTTTTGTAGAGATGGGGTCTCGCTATGCTGCTCAGCTGGTCTTGAACTCTTGGACTCAAGCAATCTTCTCATCTCGGCTTTCCAAAGTGCTGGGAGTACAGGTGTGAGCCACTTTAATTTTCTTTTTTGTTTTTTAAGAAATGGAGTCTCACTATGTTACCCAGCCTGTCTCCTGGGCTCAAGGGATCATCCTGCCTCAGTCTCCCAAGTAGCTGGTGTCCAGGTTTTTTAACTCATTTAATAGTATTCTAAAGTTTTAGTTCAGGTTCAAAAGATTTTTTAACTTCTTTTTAATGAAAAATAAGTATTACTTCCATAAACAATGGAAGTTTTTTACAAATGTTAGAACTTAATAGATTAAAAGAATTTAAATGTTGGCCGGGCGCGGTGGCTCACGCCTGTAATCCTAGCTCTCTGGGAGGCCGAGGCGGGCGGATTGCTCGAGGTCAGGAGTTCGAAACCAGCCTGAGCAAGAGCGAGACCCCGTCTCTACTATAAAATAGAAAGAAATTAATTGGCCAACTAATATATATACAAAAAATTAGCCGGGCATGGTGGCGAATGCCTGTAGTCCCAGCTACTCGGGAGGCTGAGGCAGCAGGATTGCTTGAGCCAGGAGTTTGAGGTTGCTATGAGCTAGGCTGACGCCATGGCACTCACTCTAGCCTGGGCAACAAAGCGAGACTCTGTCTCAAAAAAAAAAAAAAAAAAAAAAAAGAATTTAAATGTTTACTTTCTAGGTGGTTCAAAAACCAGAGTAAATATTATAAGTACTTTAAAAACAAATTTACTACTCTCTTTAAGTTAAAGATATATTTTTACAAGACTTAATTCAATGACCAAGGAAAGCACTTCAATCATAGAGAGAAAAAAAATCATGCAGCAAGTTTTGCTCTATTTTGCAAATGAGGGACCCATAGAGGCTGAACAAGCAAGAATATGAAAAAGGAGAGGAGTACATAGTTAAATCTAAGTTATTCGTAATGTTTTAACTCTTGAGCTATATGCTGGGTCCACAAGTATTTATTAGATTAGAGTTGCCATGTGTCATGAATCAAATTGTGTATCTGAGGCCAAAAAGTAAAAAAAGCTCACAAGTGAAAAGTCCACAGGATTTAAAGGTAGGGACCATGACTGAAATAGATTTGTCTCTCTCAGAATAAACAGCAAATGGTTAACAAATATTTCATGACTGAAACTTCAATATATTAAAAATAATTCAGAATAAACATCAAGGAGGACTTTATTTTACCTAACACAACAACTGGGCACCCTCTAATCCTAAAAATCTCTATAATTAAAACTAATTATAAAGACATGTTAAGGCAGTATATTCTAACCATGATCACTAGAGTCACACTGAAGCATTATAAATATTTTTCTAAGTATATTTTGCTTAGATTATATAAATATTTTAATAACTCCTTTCAGTGCACTGCAGAGTAGGCAAACAATATTAGTAGAATTGACCTTTACAAACAAGATATGTCTTCTTATCAAGGTATTTAACAATAATTGCATTTTTGAAATTACCTTATCTAAATTAAGCCTCATTTCTTTTAATTTTAATACATTCTTATATATTAATAGTATTGCTTTTTTTTCCAGATTCATATCTTTGGTTACCTATATAACTCTAAAGTTCTCTTCACTTAACCCACCATCCAAACCCCAATTTTATTTAGAAAATAAGTCTTCATTTTAATTCTATAATGTAATAAGGTGAAATAATTTAAATTTAAATATGAACTTATTCATATTTAAGTTAGTTTTACTAGCATATGCATAATTTAACTTAATTATATAATATACTAATCAAAGCTTAAAATAGGAAAATGAACTATTTTAAAATGTGTTTCATCTATAATGTTTTTATTCAAAATTTAATCCTAATCACTAGCATAAACCCAACAAGTATTACTCTCCAGGGGTGTACATTGCTAAATAATTTGTCCAAATGTAAACTATAATTTTCAAAAATCCTTTCTACTCCAAAATTCTAAACATCTGTAAAAAGTACTTTAGAGAGTGGTTTACATTCATGACATTTGACCTTTTGCTGTATACAGCACAAAATTCAAGTCTCAAATACCATGCAAGCAGGAAATCTGATCATTCCTGCAGTAGCCAGGAATTAGAATATCAAATATTAGTTCTAGGTTGCACCAAGTCATGTGTTACAAATCTTTTTCTGCAGCCTCTATAATTAGTTGTAATTTGTCTCTTTTAAAATGTGTTTCTTATGGGACATCTGGCCTTGAAACTTCCACCTTCCCATTGAAAAAATACTTAGTGTCTGGATTTTTTTTTCTTTTAATATGAAGCACTACATGGGTGGTATAACCAAGTCCAGACTTTTTTTAAAAAATTAAATTCCAAGAACAAACAATGACTAAGGATCATTTAAGTATTGCCAAATATAAATGTAAAATGAAACTATGTTGGAATATAACTATCTACAGATTTCTAAATTACTCTCCCAAATATTGAATGTTCACAAAATAAATTTTCATGGGAATATAACATTGGTCCATTTACTTCCAGGTACTTCATTAATGTAAATTGAATAAATAGGCTTGGAATCAAAAATTTCATAAATTAAAAGAATGATCTGACACAAGCAGGTTGATATGACAAGTATCAACTTAAAATAGGAAATAATTGTAACGGTTCATTGAAAAGCCCTAATTTCACAGACTAAATATTTAGAAAATGTTAAAAATGCCTAAATGTTCTTAGGAAAATAGTCATTTTAATAATACTTATCAATTCACTTGATTCTAGACAACCTTCCTTGACACACTGTCTGCCACACTAAAAAAAAAAGAAAACTCTCCTTGTGGCCATCATGTTTTGCTATGAAAATAGAATAAAAACTTCAAAAACAAAATGAGCCTTTCTAATTTAACGAAAATTTTCTTATTTTTTTGTTGTTTTCTGTGCATGAGTTATATGCAACTTGAAAAATAGTTCTCACAGCTCCCAAGGTGAAGAGAAGTGTTACATATGCTTCACGAGGCCCCAAGCTCAGAACTAGCATGAGTTAAATACAATTCACATGTCAGTTAATGTGTTAAAACTGACAAAAATGAATAACAGACACACTACTTTTCTGTAAAATGAAAGTAGAAATATTCTTCACAATATACTGTGGTCCTAACCTATTTGCTTCCTAGATTAAAAAAGTTTTGGTAGAAACTCCTTAAAACCAATATTGCACCTTTGCAAAAAACACTAGCAAGAAATGTTAAGATGAGTCTGAGAAGAAATAAATAAGTCTGAAAAAAAATCAGCTTCCAATATCAAAACTTTAAAAATAATAATGAAAGTTGGTATAAAGTTAAATGTGTTTTCATCTTCCCAAAAATAACCTGAAAATTTTTCTTCAGGTTTAGGAATATCATGGAAATAAAAAATTCATACAGGTCCTTTGCAAAAATTCAAAAATCTTAACCTAAAAATTGGATACAATCAGGCCCTGCTTATATTTTTGGAAATAGGTAATAAGCAATATACATGATCCCTCTATGGGCTATGATCAATTATATAAAATTTGTATGAAAACATCCTTTAAATGTTTTATCCAAATTTAAGAACATCCTTTTGCAAATAGTTAAGTTATTTTAATAGGCATATAAAAACTAAGATTTGTTTATGTAACAGTTGACATATTCCAAAAGTTAAAGAAATGTCAAATACTAATAACTATTAAAAATTAGTTAACATAAACAAAAGGTCCAATAATTTCTTACCTGTATACCATCTTTAAGTTTCAAAATGCATTCCATTGTATTGATAGTAATTACCACTGGTTCTGAACCCAGTTTTGTCCATGGTACATGAATCCTCAATTCATGAATATGTCCACTTAAAAAAGTGAATGGTAATTTCAGTTCCTGAAAACACAGAACATTAAATAAAAGTGCTTAATATTTTTCATTCTAATATGCAAATTCCTTTCTTAAAAGAGAAATGATATTTCCAACAATGTTTATCAAAAAGTAGCATCAAATAACTTGTTAAACCATAGTTAATAACAAACAACAAAAAAAATTAGTGTTCAAGTTATATTTAACAAGTTACTTAAGCACTCCAGGCCTCAGTTTACTACTCTGCTGGATGGAAATACTAGACAATACCCAGTATATGTTAAAGACTCATATATGGTGGTGATGGTAGTAGACAGTATGGTAGACAACAGTAGATGGTAGATGGTAGACAACAGTAATATTGAGATAACTGCAATGATATATTTTGCTATCTAAAAATATGTCCTTAAAATGTTTTAAACTAACAGAATAGGACTGCAAGGCAAGTTGAAAGGGGAGCTCAACTGGAGATAGGAAAATGACCTGAAAAAATAAAAACTGATCAACCTAAAAAAAAAAAAAAATGTATTGCATTTCAGTTAATTACAATTTGTACCTGTATATTATTTGGTCATAAATTTTAAATGTTCTCTACTTTCCATTATTATTAGACAAAAGGTTAGGAATGAAAACAAATTTTACCTCAATCATTTTATACTAGTTTGTTTCACTGCCAGATAAAATGTTTGTTACAAATCAACAAAGGAAGAATAAAAAGAAATTGTATTTCCATCACATTTTTATAGTTATTGCAACTCTATTTGTGAAAGTTAACATAAAGCTTATTCATTTATATTTTAGCCTACCTACTTCGTTTAGCAACATAGTAGCAATATAGGTAAATACAGGCAGTATAGCAAAGTGGTTAAACCAATAACTCTGGAGCCAGCAGACATAGATTTAAATCCTATTTCTACCACTTACTAGCTAAATGACACTGGGCAAGTTATTTACTGTATCTGGGCTGCAGTTTCATTATCTGTAAAAATTTAGATAATAATAATATCCTTTGAGAATTAAATCAATTAATTTATATAAAGTGCTTAGAACAGTATCTTCCTCCTAGAGAAATCATTATAAAGATGCTAAGTATTATTGTTATTATAAAAGTGTGAGCTTAATTTATGTCTTCAACCAGAGATTAAGGCTTAGACTACTAGAAATCTATTGTTGCTACTCTATACTAATACAATGTCACAATTTTTAAATATTTGTCATTATTACATTATTTTGAAGACACAATAATCACTTCAAGTATTATTCAGCTGGCACAAGATTATGTAATATAATGCTAAGTGCTTGTAACAAAGACAATATTTAATAAGCACTTATTATGATATGTACCTGGCACTATTCTAAGCACCTTACTTGCATACAAATACAAACATTTAATCATCATGAGAACCACAAAAGATAAATACTATCATCCCCATTTTAAAATGAAGAATCTGAGGCATGAAGGGTCAAGTAACATCCTAAAATAAATCATCTAGGAGAGTCAGGACTCAAAACTGAGAAATATGAAGCCAGAGCCCTTGCTCTTAACCACTACAATACTGTCTCTATGATTCCATTATCAGCATCAAATATGTTTCCACCACCTATGCATCTACTTGGACAATGAGTGGATTATAATTCCACCTCCATCACCCCATGACTTGTGCAAAAATGATATGTTTGCAAAATGGCTATGAAAGTTGCAACATATGGGCACAAATCAGATTTTCTTAGAAGTTAAAAGATACCTGAATCAAACTCAAGAACTTAGTATCATCAGAATGCTACTAATCCACTGAGCATTAACCTAACATTAACACAAGAGATGGCTTTCTACATTAGAACAAGGAATTTTGAGCCATATGGTCCATGCTGGATGTACAAGTAAAGGTAAACACTTATTAGTCATTTAACTATAAGCATGATAATTTCTTTTTCCTGATTCGAGTTCTTGTAATAAACAAATAACACATACATACGTTGTAAAAGGCAAAACACAAATGTTCATTGTTATAACAAATGGACCTTCCTTGAGGTAACCAAAATCAAGTTATTTTCTTTTCATTCTTTTCCCTTCTTGAAATATAATTCTATAACTTAAAAATATTTTATTTACTTAGAACTTTTCAGAAATTTATTGTGTAAAATACACCCATAAATCAGAAAATCTATGACTGTGCAAGGGATATTAGTAGTTAAGAATTTCAGAAGTGGGTTGAATAGATCTCAAAAATATAATTCTAGGTAAGCTATTACAAAGTACCCTAAAACAGGGAAAAGGGATACTTTAAAAATGAATATAACAGACAGCAAAAGCAAAAATAGACAAATGGGACTATGTAACTTCTGCACAGCAAAGGTAACAATGAACAGAGTGAAAAGGCAACCTATGAAATGGAAGAAAATGTTTGCAAACCATATATCTGGTAAGTTAAGGTATTAATACCTAGAATATATAAAGAATTCCTGTAACTCAACAACAAAAACAAATAATCCTATTAAATAATGGACAAAGGAATTGAACAGACATTTCTCCAAAGAAGATATACAGACGGCCAACAAGTATGTGACAAGATGCTCAACATCACTAATCATCAGGGAAATGCAAATCAAAACCACAATGAGAGATCATCTTTCACCCCTACAGACAGCCACGATCAAAAAAGTAACAAGTGTCAGCAAGGATACGGTGAAACTGGAATCCTTATATACTATCAGCTGGATGGTAAAAAGTTGCAACCCCTATGGAAAACCGTACGGAGGTTCCTCAAAAAATTCAAAATAGAATGATGATGATCCAGCAATCCCACTTCTAGGTATATATTCAAAAGAATTAAAAACAGGATCTTGAAGAGATAGTCTCACACACCCATGTTCATAGCAGCATTATTCGAAATAGCTATAATTTGGAAGCATTCCAAGTGTCTATCAATGGATGAATGGAAAAACAAAATGTAGTATATACAAACAATGGAATATTATTCAGCCATAATAAAGAAGGAACTCCTAATGCATATTACAACATGGATGAACTTGGAGGACATTATCCTAAGTGAAATAAGCCCACTCCCAAACAGAAAAATACTGTATGATTCCAATTATACAAGATATCTAGAGTTCTCAAACTTTTAGAAACAGAAAGTAGATTAGTAGTTGCCAAGGGCTTAGGGGAGAGGGAAAAAGGGAGTTGTTCAATAGAGAGAAAGTTTCAGTTTTGCAAGATAAAAAAAAATGTTTAGAGATATGTTGCACAGCAATGTGCATACAGTTAACACTAATGTATACTTAAAAGTGGTTAAGATGTTAAATGTTATATTGTGTGGTTTTTTTACCATATATATATATATATATATATATGAATGAATGACAGGTCTCAAGAATGCTAAGTGAGGAACTTGGCATCTTCTTCTCAAAAAGCAATGACAAAACATGATAAAGTTGTCAAAAACAACAGAGAACTCAGAAGCAATAAGGGAAGGCTAACCTGAGGTCACAATACTATCTATGTAGGGCAGGCAACCAAACAGACGAGCAGCCCAAAAAGAGATATCTATCACAGCTTCTGTGGCTGTCTTTATTTTTTTTATTTCAGCATATTATGGGGGTACAAATGTTAAGGTTACGTATATTGCCCATGTCCCCCCACCTCCAAGTCAGAGCCTCAAGCATGACCATCCTGCAAATGTTGCATATCTCACTCATTATGTTTGTATATGCCCATCCCCTCCTCCTCCCTCCAACATCCAATAAATGTTTTTCCTATATGTCCACTTAGGTGTTGATCCGTTAATACCAATTTGCTGGTGAGTACATGTGGTGCTTGTTTTTCCATTCTTGAGATACTCCACTTAGTAGAATGGGTTCTAGCTCTATCCAGGAAAATACCAGAGGTGCTATATCACCATTGTTTCTTAAAGCTGAACAGTACTCCATGGTATACATATACATTTTATTAATCCACTCATGTATTGATGGACACCTGGGTTGTTTCCACAACTTTGCAATTGTGAACTGTGTTGCTATAAACATTCGAGTGTAAGTGTCCCTTTGCAGAGTGTCATTGGATCATTTGGGTAGATGCCCAGTAGTGGAATTGCTGGATCAAATGGTAGATCTACTTGTATCGCTTCAAGGTATCTCTATATTGCTTTCCACAGAGGCTAAACCAGTTTGCAATCCCACCAAAAGTGTAGGAGTGTTTTCTCTCTCTCTCCGCATCCATGCCAACATTTATTATTTGGGGACTTTTTGATAAAGGCCATTCTTACTGGAGATAAGTGATACCTCATTGTAGTTTTGATTTGCATTTCCCTGATGATTAGAGATGTTGAGCATTTTTTCCTATGTTTGTTGGTCATTATTCTGTCTTCTTTTGAAAAATTTCTGTTCATGTCCTTTGTCCACTTTTTGATAGGGTTGTTTGATTTTTCCTTGCTGATTTTCCTGAGTTCTAAATAAATTCTACTTATCAGCCCTTTATCAGATGTGTAGCTTTCGAAAATTTTCTCCCACTCTGTGGGTTGTTTGTTTGCTCTCTTGACAGTTTCTTTGGCTATGCAGACTCTTGCTGTCTTGAGAAAGAGAGAGAGAGAGAGAGATAAATAGATAGATATTTATCTATCTATTTAGAGAATAGATATCTATCTATTTAGAGAATGAGATAGCTGAACAGGGCTTTCCTAGAATCTCACATAATAGCTCTGGTAGTCTGGAAAGTTGTGTGAATGTGCAAGGCTGTGCTTATTCAGAAGATAATGGAGAAGGCCCTAGCAAGCTGCTCACTCCAGATTAACCATGAGGCTTTGTGAACACAGAAAGTTAAATACATATACATACACACACGCACACACACACACCAAACTTATAATTACCTCACTTTGAAAGCATTTTCCAGTATACATATACACCAAATGCCAAAGAGTAGAAGCCTTACTAATTCAAAGGTTTAAACAACTTCCAACCAATCACTGGCTAAATGACTATGCTATGACCCATAGAAACCCCTATGAGGCATAAAAATAGATAGAAGGGAGTTTGAGGCATTATGATCTTTCCTGTGAATAGCCACTGTGCTCCATCCTGTGTAACACAGAGAGATCCCCATCTTTTAAACAAAAAAGAATTTTTTAAATGAAAATAAAAGTAGTCAATAAAAACTATCTCAAAAAAAAAAAAGAAACTATTTCTAAAACTACTGTGGGACTTAGTATACAAAGGCTTCAAAGCATCTATTCTAAATATGTTCATAGAAATAAGTGAAACCATATTTAAACAATCAAAAGAACATGATAATAATGATTTATTGAATCGAAAATAGCAACAAAAAGATAGGAATTATTATGTAAAAACGAACAAATGGAAATTCTGGAGTTGAAAAGTACAATAAATGAAATTTAAAATTCACTATATTGGTTCGAAACCAGATTTGAGTTGAGGAAAGAATAAGTGACTGCACACCCATATACCATCATAGTCAAAATGTGAAAAGCCAGGGACAAAAAGAATAATCTTGAAAGCAGAAAAAGAAAAACAATTTGTGAGGTATAAGGAAACTCTAAGTAGCTTCACAGCTAACCTCACATTACAAGAAATATACGCAAGAAAGCAGTAAGATGATATACTCAACTAATCAAAGAAAATTCCACCAAGAATTTTATATCCAGCAAAGTTAACATTCAATAATGAGGGCAAATTAAAGATATTCTCAAATAAACTAATAAGATAACCTATTTCTAGTAGAAATATTAAAGAAAGTTCATCAGACTGAAATGAAGTAACCCCAGATGATAAAACAAATCCACACAAAGAAACAAAGCATAATAAAGGTAGTTATGTAGGTAATTATTAAAGGACAATATAAATGCTTTTTGTTCTGATTTAAATAGGATACTGTATAAAACATCAATGATAAAATCATACTATTGTGCTTATAACATATAAAGATGCAATACATGTGACAATAATAGTACAACGAGGGGAAGAAAATGGAACTACATTAGAGAAAGTTTCCCTATTTTAATGGAATAAAGTTTCCCTATTTTAATGGAATAAAGTTAACATTAGAATCAAGTAGTTTGTGGTACATCAAATGCATACTGCAATCCTTTAAGCAACCACTAAGAAAATAACTCAAAACTAATTTTAAAATCAACAAAGAAATTAAAATAGAACACCAGAAAGTATCTCCTTATAACAAAGGAAGGTAAGAAAGAAGTATCTTCAGTCTTGTAATTGTTGTAGAAAAAAAAAGAGAAAAAAAAAAAAAAAAGAAAGAAGTATCACAGGAATGAAAAAGACATGAAGCACATGGGAAATAACAGCAAAATGATAATCTAGCCATATGAATAAAAACATTAGATGTGAATAAACACTTTAATCAAAAGGCAAAGATAGGTCATCAAGATGGGTGACAAAAAGTACCCAGCAGTCAACTCCACAAATGACCAAAACAAATAAGTAACTGCACTTTGAGCAGAGTATCCAAGGGAGAACAATGGAAAACAGCAGGAAGTGACAAAGAACTTCTGAGGCTTGAAAACTGAGGATGGCAGCATAGAAAGGGAGGCAATACACCTGGCCAAGACTGGCCCTGAACCAAGAGGGACTTCCCATTGAGAAGATAAGGTAAGTAGGAAATCCCAGTAGTCCTCATTACTACTGCAAATGCCTGCAATCTTAGTCACATGAGAGCTTTACAGTCTTCATGGGTCCTGGCCCAGTATAGGGAACTACCTGGAGTCCATGTGGCTGAGTTGCTCCAGAGAAAGAACTCGGAGTGGATTCCCTCTACTCCCCAGGACCCAATCTGCTGCAGCACAATGCCATCTTGAGAATGAAGCCACTGATTGAGTGCATCCTGCCCTAGGGCCCAATAGCCTCTGGATCTTCAATTCCCTCATACCCTGCAGTTTTCCCACCACACTCACACCAAGGGCTGAAACATCAGGAATCCAGCAAAACACAATGGTATAGCTGAGATTCTAGTAAACAAGCTGACATAGTGCCCTACAAACTAAGGAACAGGCAGTCCGGTACAGCGAGAAGGATGTTCCCAGGACCAGGGGATTCAATACACATGCTCCCCAGACCCTAAGAAATATCAGCTGGGCACCCACCACCAGAGCCACCCCAGCCCATTAACTGGTGGAGCTACTGAGAGCCATACACGCAACACCCAGGGACCAAGGAGAGGCGCACCAGGTGTCTACCATCATCTGCAAGTGGCAAAGCCACCAAGCACCATGCACATCCCCTCCAAGGAAAAAAGACCAGCCAGCCCAGCAGCCCTGTCCCCAGCAAACCTACACCACTACCTCCACAAACACCTACAGTGTAGGCCACTGAGGTACTCACAGACACTTCTGATGTTGATTATACAGCTAAAGAAATCAGATGGAGAGTATACTACAACACCTAGACAGAACAAATCCTAGGCATCCTACTCAACTGACCCTACAAATCACATCTACAGGAAAAAGTTTTTCCCTATGAAAGCTACTCCATAAAAAATTGGAAGAGGAAACTATTCCACCAAATTCGCAGATATCAACCTACAGACACAAGAAACATGAAAGGGCAAGGAAACCTGAAATCTCCAAAGGTACATAATAATTCTCCAGTAACAAACCCCCCAAAAAACAAATCTATAAAATGCATGAAAAGCAAATCAAAATATTAATCTTAAGGAAACTCGGGGCCAGGCATGGTGGCTGACATCTGTAATCCTAACACTCTGGGAGGCAGAGGCAGGTAGATCATTTGAGCTCAGGAGTTCGAGACCAGCCTGAGCAAGAGCGAGACCCCCTCTCTACTAAAAATAGAAAAAAAATTAGCTAGACAACTAAAAATATATAGAAAAACTTGGCCAGGCATGGTGGCACATGCATGTAGTTCCAGTTATTTGGGAGGCTGAGGCAGAAGGGTACCTTAATCCCAGGAATTTGAGGTTGCTGTGAGCTATTAGGCTGATGCCATGACACTCCAGCCCAGGCAACAGAGTGAGACTCTGTCTCAAAGAAAAAAAAAAAAAAAAAACAAAAACAAGAAACTCAGTAGAACACAAAAGAATACAAATAAAAATTCACAAAGGAAAATAATTCAGGTTCTCAATGAGAAATTCAACAGATATAAAAAAAGAACTAGGCCGGGCGCCGTGGCTCACGCCTGTAATCCTAGCTCTCTGGGAGGCCTAGGCGGGCGGATTGCTAGAGGTCAGGAGTTCAAAACCAGCCTGAGCAAGAGCGAGACCCCGTCTCTACTATAAATAGAAAGAAATTAACTGGCCAACTGATATATATATAAAAAATTAGCCGGGCATGGTGGCGCATGCCTGTAGTCCCAGCTACTCGGGAGGCTGAGGCAGAAGGATCGCTCGAGCCCAGGAGTTTGAGGTTTCTGTGAGCTAGGCTGACGCCACGGCACTCACTCTAGCCTGGACAACAAAGCAAAACTCTGTCTCAAAAAAAAAAAGAACTAAACAGAAATCTTGGAGCTGAAGAATTCAACAAATGAAATAAAAAATACAGTCAAGAGTTTCAAAAATACACTAGATCAAGTTGAAGAATTTCTGAACTCAAACACAGGTCTCTTGATATATAGTAAGTCCTCACTTAAGATCATCAATAGATTCTTGGAAACTGCAACTTAAGCAAAATGACATGTAATAAAACCAATTTTATCCTAGGCTAACTGATATAAACAAGAGTCAAGTTCAGAAAGAAAATCTTTTCAAGAAAAGCAAAAACTGAGAAAATTCATCACCACTAGGCCAAACATACAAGAAACACTTAAAGGAGTCCTACTCTGGAAACAAACAAACTATAAATAACTACCATCACAAAAAAGATGAAAATGTATAAAACTGATATAGCAGATAAACAAGAAACAGAAATCAAAAAGTTATCACTATAGAAACTACAAAAATGCAAAGATAAATAAGGGGAAGAAAGGAACAAAGTATATACAAAACAACCATAAAGCAAATAACAAAATGACAAGAGTATGTTCTCAACCATCCATAATAACCTTAAATGTAAATGGATTAAAACCCCCAATTAGAAGACACAACTGGCTGAATGGAAAAACAACTGGTTGAATTTAAAAACAAGACCCAACAATATGCTGCCCACAAGAATCACACTTTTGTAAAGACTGTACAGATACATACAGACACATATGTATCTGTAAAGACACATACAGACTGAAAATGAAGAAATGGAAAAAGATGTTCCACATAAATGGAAACCAAAAACAGGAGTAGCTATAATTATATAAAATGAGCTAAGTCAAAAACTAAAAGAAGAGACAAAGAAGGTCATTGTATAATGACAAAGTGATCAATTCATCAAGAGGATATGACAGTTGTAAGTGTATACACCCTCAAAACTGGAGTACTTGAATATACAAAGCACATATTATTAGGCCTACATGAAGAGACAGACCTCATTATAATAATGGTTGGGGACAAGAGATCAAGACTCTGTCTCAAAAAAAAAAGAAAAAATGAAAAAACACCACAAATCAAAACCACAATGAGAAATCACTCCATTTAGAATGGTCATTATTTTAAAATTAAAAAAAAAAAAGTGCTGCCAAGGATGTGAAGTAAAAGGATTTGTACACTTTGGTAGAAATGTAAATTAGTACAGCCATTATGGAAAATAGTATTGAAGCTACTTAAAATGCTAAAAATAGAACTACTATATAATACAGCAATCCCACTACTGAATATATATCCAAAGGAAAAGAAATCAGTATGTCAAAGAGATATCTGCATTCTCTTGTTTATTGTAGCACTATTCACAATAGCCAAGTTATGGAATCAACCTAAGTGTTTATCTACAGATAAGTGGATAAATAAAATGTACTGCATATATACACAATGGAATAGTATTCAACCATTAAAGAAAATGAAATCCTGTCATTTGCAGCAACATGGTCATTATGTTAAGTGAAATAAACAGCCACAGAAAGACAACATTACATGTTCTCATTCATATGTGAGAGCTGAAAAAATTGATATCAGACTAGACAGCAGAATAGCAATTACTAGAGGATGGAAGGGAAAGTGGGATGGGGAATAGGAAGAGACTGGTTAACAACACAAAGAGTTGTACAAAGAGTACAACTAGATAGGAGGAACAAGTTCTAGTGTTCTATAGTACTGTGGGGTAACTATAGTTACTAACTTATTGTATATTTTCAAATATCTAGAAGAGAGAATTTTGAATGGTCCCAATACAAAGAAATGATCAATGTTTGAGGTGAGGAATATGCTAATCACCCTGATTTGATCATTACAAATTGTATACATGTATCAAAATACCACTCTGTGCCCCATATATACATACAATTATAACATGGCAACTTAAAAAAGCAAAAATTGTCAGACTAGATTTAAAAATAAAACAAGATGTAACTATATATTCTCTACAAGAGACACACTATAGATTAAAAAACAAGAAGGGCTGAAAATAAAAAGACAGAAAAAGATACATCATACAAATAGTAACCATAAAAAGCTAGAATAATTATACTAGTATCAGACAAAACAGACTATGAAAAGAAATGTTACTAAAAACAAAATCACTTTATAAAGATAAAAGAGTCAATTTATGAAGAAAATATAAAGCATATATGAACAAGGCAATAGAGCCCCAAAATACATAAATTGAAAACTGAAAGGAGACATAGATAGTTCAACAATAATCAATACTTCACTTATAATAATGGAAAGAATAACTAGACAGAAAATCAGCAAGGACATAGTAGACTTGAATAATACTATCAACCAATTAGACCAGACATCAGTACATCTCCCACAACTCCAAAAGTACACATTAATCTCAAAAGAAGTCTGAAAGTATTCAAACTGGATAAAAATGAAAACACAACATACCATAATTTATGAGATGCAGCTAAAAAAATTATAGTTATACATATCTATAACAGAAAAATGACATATCTCAAATAAATAACCTAAACTTCCACCTTAACAAGAGTTGAAAAAGAAAAACAAACTCAACCTAAAATAAAGAAAAAGGACAATACAAAAAAAAAGGACAGGGAGAGAGGAAAAGTATATATGCAGTTAAATTGTTCTAAGATTGTTCAGGAAATGGTAAAGTACTAATTGAAGGTTGTCAAATATGCACTGTATAATCTTTATGGTAAGCAACTAAAATTATGTGTAAAGTATATAATTATAAAGACGTCAAGGCAAGAAAAATTACTGCAGTGAAAGAGGGATATTATTCAGAAAAATTTTTAAAGTATATTCAACAATGAGATATCACAATACTAAATTTGTATGTACTTAATAACTTTATATATTATTATATATAACAAACCAAAAATTGAGAAGTAGACAAATCCACAATCATAGCTGGAGACAGTAACATACCTCTTCTAGTAATTGATGGAATAAGTAAACAATGAAAAATGCACATGGGTTTACAAGATTTAAAAAATTAACCAATTTGAAGTAATTGATATTTATAGAACACTACAGCAACAACTGCAGAATACAAATTTCTTGTCAATTGAACATGGAACATTTACAAAAACAGACTATATATCAAGTCACAAATTTTAATGGATTAGAATCATACAACGTGCTGACCACAATGGAATTAAATTACAAATCAATAATAATTAGCAAATCCCAAATGTTTGAAAATTAAGCAATACACTTCTGAATAATCCATATATCAAAGAAGAAATCAAAATGGAAATTATAAAATGTTTTTAACTGAATGAAAAGACTACATAAAATTCCGTGCAACAGAGCTAAATATATGATGAGAAACGTATAGCACCGAATGTATATATTTAAATAGAAAAGGGCTGAGAACAAAAACCAGTGACCTACATTTCCACCTAAAAAAGCTAGAAAAAGGAACAGCAAATCAAACCAGAAAAAGGGAAAGGAAAGAAATGATAAAAATAAGAACAAAATTAAATGACACAGCTGGGCACAGTAGGCCATGCTTCTAGCCCTAGCTACTTAAGGCTGCAGCAGGATTGCTTGAGCTCAGGCATTCAAGATCAGCCTGGGCAATATAGTGAGTCTCTGTCACTTATAAAAATGAAAAAAATTAAACAACAAAAAAGCAGTAGTACAATTTTTAAAAATCAACAAAAACAAAAGTTGGTTCCTTTAAAATATTAATAAAATCGATAAAACCCTAATAATATTGATGAAGAAAATACAAATTACCAATATCAGGGGTGAAAAAGACATAACTACAGGCTGAGCGCGGTGGCTCACGCCTGTAATCCTAGCACTCTGGGAGGCCCAGGCAGGCGGATTGCTCAAGGTCAGGAGTTCAAAACCAGCCTGAGCAAGGGCAAGACCCCGTCTCTACTATAAATAGAAAGAAATTAATTGGCCAACTAATATATATATAGAAAAATTTAGCCAGACATGGTGACGTATGCCTGTTGTCCCAGCTACTCAGGAGGCTGAGGCAATAGTATTGCTTGAGCCCAGGAGTTTGAGGTTGCTGTGAGCTAGGCTGAAGCCACGGCTCTCACTCTAGCCTGAGCAACAAAGTGAGACTCTGTCTCAAAAAATAAAGAGACAAAACTACAGATAAATCTTTTTTAAATCATGCAACTTTAAACTACAGAAAAACAAACTTTAGGCTGGGCGCCAGTGGCTCACATCTATAATCCTAGCACTTTCAGAGGCCAAGGGGGAAGGATTGCTCGAGGCAAGGAATTCAAGATCAGCCTGAGCAATAAATAGCAAGACCCCATCTCTACAAAAAATACAAAAATTGGCCAGGCATAGTAGCAGGGACCAGGCATGGTAGTGCACATGTGTAGTCCCAGCTACTTGGGAGGCTGAGGCCAGAGAATTGCTTAAGCCTGGAGTTGAAGGCAGGTGAGCTATGATGACACCACTGTATTCTAGCCAGGGCAACAGAGCCAGATAGCCTCAAAAAAAAAAAAAAAAAAAAAAAGCTTTATACCTTTAAATATGACAATTTAGAGCAAAGGCAGGCAAACTTTTTCAGTAAAGAGACAGTAAAGATTTTAGGCTTTTGCAAGCCATGCAGTCTCCGTCTCAGCTACCCAACTCTGCCATTTAAGTGCAAAAGCAGCCACAAACAATAGGTAAACAAATTAGGATAGCTATGTTCTAACAAAACTGTATTTACAAAAGTAGGCCCAGGCAACAGTTTGTTGATCCTCAATTTTCAGGAAATAGAGAAATTTCTTAAAAAACACAACTCACCAAAACTGACAAAGGTCGAAATAAAAGTCTAATTGATCCTACATTTGTTAAAGAAATTAAATCAGTAGTTTACAACTTCCAAACATGACCCAGATGATTTCATGATTAATTTTTTCCTAATACTTAAAAAACTAAGAAGTTGACTACCTCACACTTTATCATTTCAAAACTCACTAGAAAGCTACAGTAATCAAAACAGTGTGATACTAACATAAAGGCAAAAATACAGACCGACGAAATAATATTGAAAGCCCAGAAATTAACCATCACATTAATAGCCAAATGATTTTTGACAAGGGTGCCAAGACCATTCAATAGTGAAAGGAAAGTCTTCAAAAATGGTGCTGGGAAAACTAAATATCTATAAGACCAAAAAAAAAAAAACTGGGTTGGATCATTACCTTATACCATACACAAAAATTAACTCAAAATAAATCAAATACCTAAAAGAGCTAAAAATTAGAAGAAAACACAAGAGAAAAGCTTCATGACATTAGATTTGGCTATGATTTCTTGGATACAACACCAAAACCCAGGCAACAAAAGAAAAAATAACTAAGTTGGACTACATCAAATTTAAAACTTTTTCCATCAAAGAACATTATCAACAGAGTAAAAGGCAACCAACAGAATGGAAGAAAACATTTGAGTCATTAAATATAAAATGTCTGATTTCAAATCAGAAGTGTAGTTTATTGTTTCTCAAACAAGAAGCAGTACAATTAATCAAAGTATATGCCTAAACTATCGACACAGTTTTGCCATCATAACAGTTTATATTTATGTCAGCAGCGAAGAAGCCTGGAGAGAGACTGGCGATGAAATCGCAAAAGGTGTTTTCCACAGCTTGTTGAGAACTGAATATTTTTCCTTGCGAGAAGTGGTCCAAAGGCTGGAAGATATGGTAGTCAGCGTTTCCAAGTCCAGATACTGTAGTTTGAGCAGCTTTATTTATGCAACATGTAGTCGAGCTTTGTCTTGCGAGGATTGACCTGTCTCTACTGACCAATCTTAGCTGCTTAATTGCACGCATTCTCATCATTTTATCCAATTGGTTGCAGCAGACATTGCTGTAATCAATTCAACAGGTTTCATGAAGCTGTAGTGGATAATACCAGCACTGGACCACCATTAACACACACTATTAGCTTTTTCTGATGAATATTCGATTTTGAAATATGCTTCGGCACTTCATCTTTCTCCAACCATTGTGCCCAATGCTTGTGATTGTCAAAAAGAATCCACTTTTCATCACATGTAACAATATGGTATAGAAATGGTTCACCTATAATCCTAGCTCTCTGGGAGGCCGAGGCGGGCGGATTGCTCAAGGTCAGGAGTCCAAAACCAGCCTGAGCAAGAGCAAGACCCTGTCTCTACTATAAATAGAAAGAAATTAATTGGCCAACTGATATATATATAAAAATTAGCTGGGCATGGTGGCACATGCCTGTAGTCTCAGCTACTCGGGAGGCTAAGGCAGAAGGATCGCTCGAGCCCAGGAGTTTGAGGTTGCTGTGAGCTAGGCTGACACCACGGCACTCACTCTAGCCTGGACAACAAAGCGAGACTCTGTCTCAAAAAAAAAAAAATGGTTCACCTTTATGTTGTGACAGCAACACACAATAAAACAGGAAGTGTCAAAGTGAAATGTCTGAGATATCAACTGTCAAACTTAGTACTTAAGAAAATAGTACATTTCATCCTAAATAACCTAATATTTGTAAATCATGTATTTGATAAGGGATTGATATCCATAATAAAGAACTCTTACAACTCAACAACCAAAAAAAAACCAATTCAAAATTGGGCAAAGGGGCCTGGTGCGGTGGCTCACACCTATAATCCTAGCACTTTGGGAGGCTGAGGCAGGAAGATTGCTTAAGGCCAGGAGATTGAGACAAGCCTGAGCAAGAGCAAGACCTGTGTCTCTACAAAAGAAAAAAGAAAAATCAGCCTGTGGACACCTGTAGTCCCAACTACTCGGGAGGCTGAGGCAGGAAGATTGCCACCACACTCCAGCCTAGGCAACAGAGCAAGACCCTGTCTCAAAAAAAAAAAAGAAAATCAAAATTGGGCAAAGAACTTGAATAGATATTTTTAGAAAGACAACCTAAAAATAGCCAATAAGCACATGAAGAGATGCACATCACTGATTATCAGGGAAATGCAAACTAAAACCACAATGAGATAGAATTTCATACCCATGAGAATAGCTATAATTTAAAAAAAAACAGAATATAACAAGTATTGACAAGAATATGCAGCAACTGGAACTCTTACACATTGCTGATAGGAATGTAAAATAGTACAGTCACTGTGGAAAACAGTATAGTGATTCCTCAAAAAATTAAACATATTATAAAATTACCATGGGACCTAGCAATTCCACTTCTGGGTAATACCCAAATAAATTAAAACCAGGGTCTCAAAGGGATATTTGTAAACTTATGTTCATAGCAGTATTACAACCAAAAGATGGAACCCAAGTATCCAGGTATGTACATACAATGGAATATTACTCAGCCCTAAAAAAGGACATTCTATCACATGCTACAATATGGATGAACTTTGAAGAATCTGTGCTAAGTGAAATAAGCCAGTCACAAAAGGACAATATTGATTCCACTTACATGAGGTACCTAGAGTAGTCAAATTCAGAGTCATAAATTACAATTGTGGTTACAGGGGGCTGGGACAAGGGGAAAAAAGGGAGTTAGTACTTAACGGGTACAGAATTTCAGTTTGGGAAGCCAAAAAAATTCTGGAGATAGATGATGGTGATGATTGCACAACAATATGAATGTAATTAATGCCACAAAACTGTATATTTAAAAATGGTTAAGATAGTAAATTTTATGTTATATATATTCTACCAAAAAAGAAAACAACTAATAATACCAATCTTACATATACTTGTCCACAGATTATCAAAAGAGGGAATACTTCCCAAATAATTTAATAAAGTCAACATATCTATGATATTCAAAACTGGTATGAGGACATTAAAAGAAAGAACAATCACACGCCAGTATCATTTATAAGCGGAGGGGAGGGGGGGAGGGGAGAATTTTGTTAAGCAAAATTCAACAAATCAAACCCAACAATACATAAAAAAAAAAAAAAAAAAAAAAAAACATAATAACTGGAGTTTATTCCAGGAATGCATGGTTAGTTTAACAATTGAGAACTCAACTGATGTAATTCACCACATTAACCCTTTGCACTCACTTGCTTTTTTCTCGATTCCTTTATTCTACTCGGGATTTAATTTTTTAAATACCCCAGATTTTACAAAGCATGGCAGTAGAATAAAAAACTGGAGTTTCTTTTCATACAAATTTATTTGGATTTTTTTATATTTCAAATTATTGATACATTCAAAGAATGATTTTAATCTCTATAATTTTTGCTAACTGTGTCGAGTCACACTCGACATCCGAGTGCAAAGGGTTAACAAAATAAGAAAAATCAGGTATCAAATCATTCAATGTAATATTTGATAAAATTTAACATCCATTCATGATTTCAAAAACTTGCTGGAAAACAAGGAATAGGAGAGAATTTCCTGAACTCAATAAAAGGTATTTATAGCTAACAACATACTTTATGATAAAATATTGAACATTTTCCTACTCAAATTGGAAAAGAATGCCTATTCCAATTAGTTTACTCCACGTTATATTAATATAAGAGCCAGTGCAATAATAAAAGAAAAAGAAAAGATACAAGCATTGGATAGAAAGATGTAAAACCATCATTATTTGCAAATGACATGATAGTACATAGACAATCTAAAAGAACCAACCAAAAAGTTTTAGACAAGTTAGAAAGGCCACTAGATAGAAAGTCAATATACTAAAATCAATTGCATTTCTAACCACTGGTAACAAATTATTAGAAAATAGATTTTTCTTTAAAAATTATGCTATTTATAACATCAATAAAGAGAGATAAAATTTAATGAAATATATGCAAAATCTCCCTGCAAACTTTGGAACATTGCTGGGAGAAATTAAAGGCCTAAAAATGCAGAGAGCATCATGCCTGTAATCTTAGCACTCTGGGAGGCCAGGGTGGGCAGATCATTTGAGCTTAGGAGTTTGAGACCAGCCTCAGTGGGAGGGGAGGGGAGGGGAGGGGAGGGGAGGGGAGGGGAGGGGAGGGGAGGGGAGGGGAGGGGAGGGGAGGGGAGGGGAGGGGAGGGGAGGGGAGGGGAGGGGAGGGGAGGGGAGGGGAGGGGAGGGGAGGGGAGGGGAGGGGAGGGGAGGGGAGGGGAGGGGAGGGGAGGGGAGGGGAGGGGAGGGGAGGAGAGGAGAGGAGAGGAGAGGAGAGGAGAGGAGAGGAGAGGAGAGGAGAGGAGAGGAGAGGAGAGGAGAGGAGAGGAGAGGAGAGGAGAGGAGGAAAATTAGCTGGAAAACTAAAAAAAATATATAGAAAAAAATTGGCCAGGCATGGTGGCACATGCCTGTAGTCCCAGCTACTCAGGAGGCTGAGGCACAAGGATTGCTTGAGCCCAGGAGTTTGAGGTTGCTGTGAGCTAGGCTGACGCCACGGCACTCACTCTAGCCCAGGAAACAGGGAGACTCCGTCTCAAGAAACAAGTAAATAAATAAATAGAGAAAGCAATTGCCCAGTACATGAATTGAAAAATTCAATACTATGTAAACCCAATATTTGTTATTTCCTCCCAAACTAATCTACAGATTCCATGTAATCCCAATGAAAATGCCAATAGCTTTTCTTTTTTAGAACTTAATTCTAAAAATTATAAACTGAAATTAAAATGTAGAAATACAAAGGTCCTAAAATACTTATGACAATCTTAAAGGAAAAAAGAACTAAGTTGTAGGAATTACACTATCAGATATCAACTTATTATAAAAGCTACAGTAAAAGATAATATCAAGTGACACAAGAATAGACAAATAGATTACAGAAGAGTTCAGAAACAAATCCACATGCAATCCACATGGCAACCTGATTTATAACAAAGGCTTACTGCAATTACACAGGAAAAGAATAGTTCAACAAACAGTATAGATCAAATGAATATCGATGGAAAAAAATGAATCTTGACCTCTACCATACATATAGAAAAATTAATTTGAGATGAGACAGAGAATACAATAAAGCTCCTAAAAAGAAAACATAAAAATATCTTCATGACCTTGGAGTGAGCAAAGATATCTTCAACAAGACAAGAAAAGCCCTAACCATAATGGAAAAGATTGATAAATTGATAAAGATTAATAATTAAAATTATTAACTTCTGTTTATCAAGACACCTTTAAGAATAAAAAGACATGCCACAGAGAAAATATTGCAAAACATATCTGGCAATGGACTCATTTCCAAAATATATAAAGAACCTCTACATAGCAATAAGATAGAAACCCAATTTTTTAAAAAGGCAAAAAACTTAAAGACTTCACAAAAGAGGATCTCTAAATGGCCAATAAGCATATAAAAAAGTGTTCAACTCCATTAGTCATTAGGGAATGCAAATTAAAATTACAATGAGATATCAATACACATCCACCAAAAAGTCTAAGATTAAAATAACATGCCAAACAATATCAAAAATGTGAAATAAGTGGAAATCTCACACATTGTTGGTGAGACTGATTGATACAACCATTTTAGAAAATTATTTGGCAGTATCTATTAAAGCTAAACATATGCCTACCTCCTAAGTATACACCTAAGAGAAATTAATACTTATGTCCACCAAAATACATGTACAAGAATGTTCACAGTTTTCTTAACAGCCAAAAGTATAAACAACCAGAATTTCCATCAACAGGAGACTAGATAAGTAAATTGTGGAATTTTTATACAGTGGACTAACGTAGGCAATACAAAAAACATACTACTGCTCATCCAACGACATGGGTTAATCTTAGCCATAATGCTGGAAAAAAGCAATCAAACAACAAGTAATTCCAATTTACTTGAGGTTCAAGAACAGGTGAAACTTGTCTATGTTGATAGAAGTTGGATTAGTATTTACCTCTTTTAGAAGTGAGGAGTACTGATTAAAAGTGGAATAGGTGAGCCTTCTGACATGCTGGAAATACTCTATTTCTTGATCTGAATGGTAGTTGCACAGGTGTATACATATTTAAAAACTGAGCTGTTATATTTGTGCTCATTAAAAAAAATAAAATGAAAATACTAAGACACTCAACTAACCTTGAAGAGAGAAGGGGGAAGGAGCCAAGAATATTATTTCTTAGTGTTAACTCTAGATTATTCAGTAATAAAAGAGGCAGTGGAATATAACTAAAAATTATTGATGATAACTACCACCAACAGATTAGTCTTACCTTATTTCCTAAAAAGCAGTTAGTCTCTTACTCTTCTGAGCTTACACAGGTCCTCAAGTCTAACAGAATTGCTTGGTATAAATGTACCAAGTGAATTAATGAATATGTAAACTTTGAAGTTACAGTTCATTTGCATCAGACCATTCTCATGTTAAAAGAAACAAAACTTAAACAATTAATTAAGAAGTTTCCATTTTTACTACCATTCTCAATCTGTCTACTCAATGCTCTGAGGATGCCCTGGATAATGTCATCTTTATTAGTGAGAGAGAAAGAACTTCCCTTATGATCTGAACTTGCTATCTTTCAGACCCTTCCATTGCCCAAAAAGGAAAACAGGAATATAATATTACCCACCGTCTTACCGAATTTTGACAATATAAATTAGCATATTTGTAATGCTTGAGAATTGAGTAAATGCGCTGAGTAATTCTGATAAGAACAATGAAATTGTTTTCCTGTCAGTCAAAGCAACTTTGGGGAATCATATTCTAATAAATCATCACTAGGAACAAACCATTAAAAACATTTCTGTAAAATAAGGTCCCTACTTTCAGGGTAGTCCAAAATACATTAGCAGAAAAATCGTTTTTATGTTTCAAGTCTACAATTGTAGCATAAGTGCAAAAAACAACGGATTACATCTAAACAAGCTGAAAACGTTTTCAATGACAGCTACAAAGCTTACCTGTTCCAGAACATCCAACTTTAACTCAAGCTTGCTGAGAACCACGTCTCCACCCCATAGTGAAAGCTGTAGATCCGACGGTTTTAAGTTCTTGATGTAGCGATTCACATAGCTCATTAAAATTGGAGTTACATATGACTCCAGCATCGTTTAGGTGAGGAGTCAAAGGCAGAAGCTGAAACGGGTAAAGACAGAAACGTGAGAACTACTTGAGTCGGCGGTGCAGGAAAGCAAAAGCATTTTTCTGGCCGAAAAGCAGCAAACCCTACCAAAGCGGCGGCTCGCCTCCTCCATAAGCAGAGAAAACTCAAGCTGACTCCCCGCTCCAGCTGTGACTTCCTCACTAGTACAACTCCCCTCACCTCCCCTGACGAGGGGTGGGAGGAAGAGGTAGTGACCAGAAGAAAGCCAGTCTCCTGGAGGGGGAGAATGAAGTGAAGCGGGATCCCCTTTGGCAGCTGCAGCCCTTCACCAGCCTAGCCACCCCGCGAGGCCTTCGCCTCCCGGAACCCAACCGGATGTACCACCACAGAACCAGAGCTAGAACCAGAACTAGAGTTAGGCTCCCCTCCCGCTCCAGCTCCCGCTCGCGCTCCCTCCGCTGACAAGCCAAACAGTACCGTGGCGCCCACTCCACCTCCCGGTCCCTGGCACCCGCCCCCGGCGGCGACGCAGCTCCAGAACAGCTCCACTTCCGGGAGTGCCCCACTCGGTGCTCAAAGTAAATTGTCCCTCCACCCTCGCTACTCGCCTCAGCTGCTGGACAGGATTACTCAGGCTGGAGAAACTACTCAGTGCGTCCTCTTGAAGTAGGACTCTTGAAGTAGGAGTTCCGCTAGCCTACGCCCTCGCTCTGACCCCTCTAGTAATTAGGAGAAAGCTCTAGGAAATGTCTGGGGGAGAGGGGCGGACCGGTAAAGTGGAGACACCGGAGATCCGGAAGTGGCGCTTCAGGGAGAGGGTTGCTGCGGGTGACGGGCTGCAACGCCAGCGTTCCCGAGGTGGGGGTCCGGCCTAGGTGGGGAAGCACGGAGGATCACAGGTCCAAAGCGGAGGAACAAAACGGACCTAGTACTTAAAGCCCTGAAATAAGAGAAGTTATTGTTTCTCTTGGGAAATGGATGGACTGGGAAGAGGAACTTGGGTTCAGTGGGGAAAGCAGAAGCAATAGGCCGCAGGTAGGAGGAGGAGGGTAGAGAGACAGATTTAAATTTAGTCGAGGTTTATTTGCTAAAGGGAGGGTGGATGCGGGAAGAGAATTGAAGGGATAAGATATACAACTTTGGAAGATGCGTTTTGAGCAAACGTGTAGACAAGCTCTCCACAAACCTATGGTGAAGAATACCCTAGTTTGCTGATGCAGGGCGGGGGAGGAATTGTTAAAGCGAAGATTGTGGGGAACCGTTTGATTGCAGTCTGATGTGGGACTTCTGAAAAGCTGCGGGAATATCAAAATGAAGACGTTAATGAGAGTTCTGAAGACAAAGTGAAAATAGCTGAGAAGGAATGAATTCAGAGTTTTAAGTGTCTCTGTAGGCTTTATTGGACTGTATAAAATATTACCTTTCCTTGTAATATCTTGTAAGCTAACAAAGTCAAGAAACTCAAGCATCTAATTCAGAAAATATACACTGGGCTTAAAGGTCTAGCATAGGATACGCTGCCTAATTTTTGACCACCTTATTTTTGGTAGCCTCTGAAGAAAACACCACTGCATTTTGAAAGTAGGCTTTCCTAATAAGTTTATTAAATTCCCACTCATACCTAAAGCTCTTTACTGGAATTCAAAATTATTATTTCTTGAAAGAGCTCTAGTAACTGCAATAGAAAAGAGGTGTAAGTTTGGATGCCATGGTGTTTAGATTTACTAATGAACTAAGCTTCACACGAAAAAGCCGCTAATTGCTAATTCAGAGCAGCCTTGATGAATAAACAAAAAGCCTTGATGAGTAACTCAAATAATCTGGGCACTATGTAAACCTGCCAAATTAGGCAATAAGTGATTTTTTAGTTATCTGCATCATTTGAAGTACAAACAGGTTAAAGCCATGACTTAGATGTTTTAATATAAAGAAACTGGTTCCACTAATTGCATTGATATAGAAGCTCTCAATGGTCTACAACAGGAGCTTGACAGATCTTGTCATTTTTCTAGAGAAAGCAAAAACTCCTAGTTTTATTGTGTGGTGATCTAATAAATTAAAACAGTGTATTAAGATAAATTAGCCACGCCCGTAATCCTAACACTCTGGGAGGCCTGAGGTGGGAGAATTGCTCAAGGTCAGGAGTTTGAAACCATCCTGAGCAAGAGCAAGACCTGTCTCTACTAAAAATAGAAAGAAATTAATTGATCAACTAAAAATATATAGAAAAACTTAGCTGGGCATGGTGGTGCATGCCTGTAGTCCCAGCTACTTGGGAGGCTGAGGCAGGAGGATTGCTTGAGCCTCAGGAAATCTGAGTTTGAAGTTGCTGTGAGCTAGGCTGATGCCACGGCACTCTAGCCAGGGCAACAGAGTGAGACCCTGTCTCAAAAAAAAAGAAAAAAAAAGAAATTAGTAGTTTTCAACCTGTGTTCTATTGTGCCCTGTTCTACAGTCTGGATAAATTTAATTCCTTTTCACATATATTGCTTTAATCATGTTTTTTTAAATGTCAAATGGGCAGCCTTTCCCAAATCTCCTACTATTATGTCTTTTTACTGTAAGATTGTCCCCACACACACAAATATTGTTTAAGTATTCTTAAGAAGACCTTAAGGCAAATTGCTTATATGGACAATAGTTCTACAGAGGTAGGCCTTGTTCTTAGCTGGAAACCTTCAAGTTTGTTATGTATGTTGTTAGTTACAGGTTTTTTGTAGATATTCTTTAGCAAAATTGAGGAAGTTCCCCTCAATTGCTATAGCTTGCTGAGAGTTGTTTTTTTTTTTTTTTTTTTGAGACAGAGTCTCACTTTGTTGCCCAGGCTAGAGTGAGTGCGGTGGCATCAGCGTAGCTCACAGCAACCTCAAACTCCTGGGCTCAAGTGATCCTCCTGCCTCAGCCTCCCTAGTAGCTGGGACTACAGGCATGCACCACCATGCCCGGCTAATTTTTTCTATGTATATTAGTTGGCCAATTAATTTCTTTTTTATTTATAGTAGAGACGAGGTCTTGCTCTTGCTCAGGCTGGTTTCAAACTCCTGACCTTGAGCAATCCGCTCGCCTCGGCCTCCCAGAGTGCTAGGATTACAGGCGTGAGCCACCACGCCCAGCCAGCTTGCTGAGAGTTTTTTTATGAATGGTGTTAGATTTGTCAAATGCTTTTTCTGTATCTATTGATATGATCATGTGATTTTTCTTTGGCCTGTTATTGTGACAGATTACATTAATTGATTTTTGAATGTTGAATAGCCTTGCATATGTGGATTAAATCCTACTTGATTGTGGTTTATCATTCTTTTTATACCTTGTTGGATTTGATTTGCTAATATTTTTGTAGAGGATTTTTGCTGTATGTTCATGAGTGATATTGGTCTGCAGTTTTCTTGTAATGTCTTTATCTGATTTCAGTATTATGATAATGCTGGTCTCAGAGAATAAGTTAGGAAGTATTCCTTCTGCTTGTATCTTCTGAAAGATGGTAGAGGATTGATATAATATCTTCTAATATCGTCCATAAATGTTTGGTATTATTCACCAGTTGAATCCATCTAGGCATAGTGTTTTCTGTTTGGGGTTATTAACTATTCAGTTTCTTCATTTCTGTTAACAGTTGTTTTTTATCTTTAGCATTTTTTTTTTCCTGAAGAAAATCAGCAGGTAAGCATTTGTTTTTGATTCTTTATTTCCATCTTTCTGCTTACATTATCCTGCTGTTCTTGCATGTTGTCTACCTTTTCCATTAATGTCCTTAGCATATTAATCAGTTTTTTAAAATTCCTGGTCTCATAATTCCAACATCCCTGGCATATCTGATTCTGGTTTTGATGCCTGCTTAGCTTCCTCAAACTGTACTTTTTGCCTTTTATCATGCCTTGTAATTTTTTATTGAAAGGTAGACTTGATGTACTAGGTAAAAGGAACTGCAGTAAATACGCCTTTAGTAATGTGGTGGTAAGGTGTGAGGGCAGGGGAAGCATTCGATAGCTCTATGATTAGGTCTCAGTCTTTTGGTGAGCCTGTACCTCTGGACTGTGAACTTCACCAGTGCTTTTTGGTCTTTTTCCCTGACTTAGGTCAACAGGATAGCTAGAATGGGCTAGAGTTGGGTATTTCCATTCCCTTAGGTAAGTTGGGCTCTCATTTAAAATTAAAAAAAAAAAACAAAAAAAAAAAAAACAGCAGGTTAGGCTCTGGTAAAATAGTTTCTCCTAAGGACAGACCTTGTTAAAAAAAATTGAATGCTATAGTGTATTTCAAAATTGTTCCTTTTCCCCTCCCTTTGCCAGAAGCACATCAGGGATTTTTCTCACATGTTCACTGAAAGGACTTGGTAGAGGTCCTCTGTTGCCCAGGTTGGAGTGCAGTGGCTATTCGCAGGTGTGATTATTGTGCACTACAACCTCAAACTCCTAATCTCAAACAATCCTCCTGCCTCAGTCTCACCTGGAGTTTTTAACTGTCACGCTGGTCAACACTGAGCCTCAAGCAGTTTGTGGATTACAGTTTAGGTTTTTCTAGCACTGGTTCCAGGGGAGGTTTCTGCTCTGGTAAGTTGTGATTCTCTGCACTCTCCTGTCTATGTCTCCAATTTGAGGAACAGTGGTTTGCCCTGTGACCTCACTTCTCTGACAGATCTAAGAAGAGTTGTTGATTTTTCAGTTTGTTCAGCTTTCTACTTGTTAGGACAGAAAGGCAACTACTAAGCTCCTGTGTGCCAGACTGGAAACTGGAAGTCTCAGGCGAAGTTTTTAGATACTTTAGTGGTGTTTAAAAGATTGAAAAATGTAAAGAAGGCCTCCTTTTCTTAATTTAGTTTTCTATTATATTTAGTGAATGTGTGGGATCTTCAAGTACAGGGACTTGTATCCCTAGAGCCTCACATATTATGGGGTACTTAATAGGTTATGACAGTAATTGACCATAACAATTATTCAGGAAATCTGCTTCCCTTTTCCTCATATACACATGGCTAGATTATTATTCAAGCTGTCAAGTCTTGTCAAGTAACTGAGTTCTGACCACCTGAATGCATACAGAAATGATACAGGCATGGGCCTGGCTCCTGAAAGCCTTCTACATGATAGGCTTAATCTTTTCCCAAGCTCGATAAATAGGATGCAAAGGACTCCAAGGGCAAAAACTATGAAGCTAATCTGTGAATTTTTGTCTATTGAAATGCAGACTGCTGATTAGTAACATGTCCTAGGATTTTACATGATTGAGAAATAAACTACTCTTAATGTTACTGAGATCTGGGGATTTATCTGTCATAGCTGGCAACAGCATTTTAAATAATTTGTAGGTAGATAATAGACATGAGCTAAATGTAATTCAACTTTCTTCAGAAACATTAAAATTGTAATTTGCTTTACTCATGAAATGATCATTGTTTAATTAAGTTTTAAAATACAGTTATCTAGATAATTTCTCAGTTACTCATTAAATATATTTTACATGTTATACCAGGTTACATCTGTAACAAAACACATGGCAAAATGAGGAAGACCAGACATAAAAATGTTAAGTGAACTTCCTGTGGTCATAGCCAATCAACCCAAGCCTTCTGACTTCATTGCTCCCTTTTTGAGAAGGAAAAAAAGAAACAGAAAAGGAAAACCATTAATTACTACAATCAATAGAGCAACTAAGTTTTCCAGATTCATACCCATCAGATTGACATTTTTAATGTCTATTGTCAATGAATAAAATTATAGGAACTAGTGTATTGTTAGTAAGAATGCCACAGTGGATAGGAATTTAGAAATATCTAGCAGAGTTGAAGATACATATACCCTGGAACCCAACAATTCCATGTATAAATATATAGCAACTCTTGCATATGTGCACACTGAAATTTAACAGTATTTTATAGCATTGTTTATAAAGGCTGAGTGTCCGTATTCAAATTTCTTGGGAGGTGTTTCAGATGTCAGGTTTTTTTAGATTTTGGAATATATATATGTATTATACTTACGACTTAAGCATCCCTAATCTCAAAATCCAAAATCCTCCAGTGAACATTTCCTTTGAACATCATGTTGGTGCTCAAACAGTTTCAGATTTTGGAGCATTTTGGATTTTTGGATTATGAATACTCAACATGTATTAGTAAAACAGGGGAAACAATTGAAATTTCAACAGGAAAATGGTTAACTAAACTGTGGCATATTTAGGCTGGGTACGGTAGCTCATGCCTGTTATCCTAGCACTTTAGGAGGCCAAGGCAGGAGGATCACTTGAGGCCAGGAGTTTGAGACCAGCCTGAGCAAGAGCAAGACCTCATCTCCACAAAAAAAGAAAACTTAGCTGTCTATGGTGGCACAAATCTGTAATTTCAGCTACTGGGGAGGCTGAGGCAGGAGAATCGCTTGAGTCCAAGAGTTCAAGGCTGCAGTGAGCTATGACGATGCCACTGCTCTCCAGCTGGGTGATAAAATGAGACCCTGTCTCTACAAAATTTTATTTTAAAAACACAATTTTTTTTTTAGAGACAGGGTCTTGCTATATTGCCCATTCTGGTCTCCAAATCTGAGTTCAAGCAGTCCTTCCACATCAGCCGCCCAAAGTGCTACAATTATGGGTGTGAGCCACCCTGCCTGGCCTGTGTTTTTATATATGTACAAAATACTTGATAAAAATAATTAATCAACTAGGCAGGGCATGGTGACTCATGCCTCTAATCCTAGCATTTTGTGAGGCTGAGTTGGGAGGATCACTTGAGCCCAGGAGTTTGAGGTTGCAGTGAGCTATGATGACACTGCTACACTCTAGCCTGGACAACAAAGCAAGACCCTGTCTCAAAAAAAAAAAAAAATTACAGCAATATTTCTCAACTTTACATCACACTTGAAAAATTGTAAATCCCACTTTTTCCAAGAAGACACTTATAGGCATGTGATTATCTTAATTATTTACAGTAACTTTTAAGAAACAAAAGTTATAGTCATAAGAGTAGGGGCTATCTTAAGGATCTTTTTATTCTCCTATTTTGCCAAGCTAATAGATACAAGGTATAGTGGGCTGAATGGTGGCCCCCAAAAAGACATGGCCACATCCTAATCCCCAGAACCTATAAATATTGCCTTCTATGGTAAAAGACTGAATATTACTTTATAAGGCAAAGTATGTAATCCACCCGCCCAGCCTGTGATTAAGAATTTTAAGAGGAGCATTATCTGAATTTTCCTGGTGGGCCCTACTAAAGACAAGTGTCCTTATAAGAGCAACACAAAGGAAGATAACACAGGAGGAGGCAACTCCTGTATGAAGGAGTAATACAGCTAAAAGTCAAGGAATGCCAAGATCCACCAGAAGCTGGAAGAAACAAAAACCTATTCTCCCCTAGATCTTCCAGAGGGAGCAAGGACCTGCTGACACTTTGATTTTGAATGTAGGACCTTCAGAACTGTAAAAGAATAAACTTCTATTATTTAAGCCACCCAGTTTGTAATAATTTGTTGTAGCAGCCATAGGAAACATAAGATAGGTCAGATTGGCAGGAGAAATATTCTTCATATAACATGAAGATTAAGTCTCAGCTAGCAGAATAACATGAGTTATCTTGATTGACCAAAACACTTAAGGTAAAAGCCCAGTGAATTTTTGGGAACCCAGTGGGTTCCTTTTACAGGGAAAATCTGGAGGTATATCCCTGATGTCAGAATTTTATGAAAAATAGTTGAAATATTTCTTTACCTGGGGTGAACCCAATATTTTAGGAAGAAAATGGGGGAAATGGATTTGATGTGATGGAAGATTAAAGGAAATCTAGGTCCAGCTGCCTGGTTAGGGGGACAAACGCTGAATACTTCTTTCCTAAGTCAGCAACATCAGAAACATCTTTAAAATCGTTTTCTGCATGAGTTTCCTGGTTGGTGGCTGTGTTTTTAAAATATATCCACAAATTCTTTGATAATACCCTCTTCAAAAGGTGGAGCCTAATTCTGTCTTTATGTATGGGTTGTTGTAGTGACTTACTTTAAACAAATACAACGTGGCAGAAGTGACAACATGTAACTTCTGAAATTCGGATATAAAAGGCTTTGTGACTTCTTCCTTGTTCTTTCACTTGGATTATTCACTCTGGGAGAAGCCAGCTGCCATGTTATAAGAATACTCATGCTGTACTATGAAAAGCCACGTGGGCCAGGTGTGGTGGCTCATGCCTATAATCCTGCCATTCTGGGAGGCTGAGGTGGGAGGATCGTTTAAGCTCAGGAGTTAGAGACCAGCCTGAGCAAGAGCGAGACCCTGTCTCTACAAAAAATAGAAAAATTAGCCAGGTGTGGTAGTGTGGGCCTGTAGTCCCAGTTATGTGGGAGCCTGAGGCAGGAGCCTGAGCTATGATGATGCCACTGCTCTCTAGCTGGGGCAGCAGAGAAAGACCCTGCCCCATGCTCCAAAACTGAAAAGCTACATAGTGAGAAACTGAGGCCTTCCACTAACAGCAAGCCCAACAACCTGAGCTTTCTGTCCACAGTCAGTCTTTTAAATTGACTGCAGCTCTGGCTGACATATTGACTGCAACCTCATGGGAGACCCTGAGCCAGACAAGCTGTTCCTAAATTCCTAAACCCTAGCAGAAATTGTGAGATAATAAATATTTATTATTTTAATCTACTTGATTTGGGGTCATTTCTTACACATTTAGATAGCTAATACACTGATGCACCTTCCAAATAAAGTGCCATTTTTGTACAGGAGACCTTAGCATAACAGATATCCCAATCATCCTATGAATCGCTAAAAGTTATATAAGAAATGATTCTTGACATCAATATCAGTTATAATAATGAGCTTAGGAATAATATCATTTAATACTTAATATGTACTACTAGTGTTACCAACATGAAGACTTAGTCTTAAGAGTATTATGCCTAATATACAGCTATTAAGCAGAGTAGTCAGGATTTTAATCCATATCCCTCTAAATACAAGTCCTATCCTCTTTATTCTTCTATTACTCTGGAAAGCCTTCAAATTTGCGAAATCTTTTATGTCCATTTAGTCCTTTCATTTCTAGACCAGGCCACGTTCCTTCAGTTTTTCCTAATCTACTTTCTCTGAATACATTTAAATTTGACAATATTCCATTTAACATTTAGCCCAACAATTAAAAATAGTTCTATAAAATTATTACTTCTCATTATCTTTAAAATGAAGCCTGAGTTTATTAGCAACATCACACCCTTACCTCTTATTAAGACCATGGTCAACTAAAACTCCTAAGTCTTCCATGTGAGCTGTGGCCATATGAAGGTTTCTTTTTTTTTTTTCTACATGTAGGCCTTTAATAAAGATACTGCTAAGAAAATGAAAAGGCAAGCCACAAACTGAAATATTTCTAAACATATATCCAACAAAGGACTTATATATATAACTAGAATATATTGAGAACTCATCTCTCCGTCTCAGTAATACTGAGAAAAAAAATCTGATGAGCAAGAGATTTGATCATACATCTCACCAGCGAAGATACATGGCTGGGAAATCACATAAAAAGATTGTCAACATCATTAGTCATTACTAAAATTAATAGAAAACCATACTGAGGTACCAGTACACACGCACTAGGATGGCTAAAATTAAAAAGACTAACCATAACAAGTTTTGGTGAGGATATACAGCAGTTGCAACTCTCACTGCTAGTAGGAATGTAAAATGATACAAGAGTTTGGCTACTGTTGGAATGGCCATTGTTTTTCATTGTTGGAAGTAGTTAGCAAGATAGTTAAACATACACCTAGTATACAACTCAGTCATTTCACTCCCTTGTATTTACCATAAGAAATGAAGCCATAAATATTAAATACATAAAAATATGGGTACAAAAATGTTCAAACAGGATCATTTGTAATAGCCAAAAAGGTATAAACAACCCAAATGGATATTCAACAGATGCATTGATAAGTCAGGGGTGAGGAACCTGTGGCTTAAGGTCCTTAAGTGTAGCCTTTTGACTGAATCCAAATTTTAGAGAATGAATCCTTTTATTTTTACTAATACATTTTTGTTTGTCTTTTATATTTTTATTTTATTTTTAAAAGGGATGTATTTAAAATACCAAAGAATAAAATAAGTTTCAATGAAATAATCCTCCCAGATTGACTGGCACAATTAGAATATTAGTAAGTAATTAGTGCTAAATTGACGGCTGCTATACTCAGGATTTAGTTCTGACTTCCGCCTCCTGACTGGCGCCACTACCCTATGAGGCTGGTTGGTGAGAGTTTATGGGAGTTGAGTATACCAGTCTGTTATCAGCTTTTGACAACATGCACTGTGTTTCTGTTTGAAGTGGAATTTGTGAATAGTTACACAGCCTGACAGTAGTTTTTAATTCTGTCTGCTTAACAGGCCATCATGTCAAAGAAAACGAAGAGAATGCTAAAGGAAATAAATAAATTTTTTAATAAGGATTGGGAATTGCAATATTATCTTCTTTCTGCTAAAGATAAGATGATTTGTTTACTTTGTGATACTGTAATATCAACATTAAAGAATTTCAATACTCATCAGCATTATAACATGCATAAGGACCACAGATATTTTTAATTAGAAGGAGAGTCATGAAAGGTTGTACTGCTGAAATTAAAAGATGAAAAGCAAAGACAATTCTTTCAAGCAGCAATAAGACCTGGAAATAATGCCACTTAAACAATTTATAAAGTAGCTTTATATACTCGGCAAACAGGGAAGCCATTCAGTGATGTAGAAATTGTGAAAGAATGCATTGTTGAAGTGGTAGGATGCTTAGACTCTGATAACATTTCAAAGTACAAATAGCTGCCTCTTTCAAGGAGAACCATAACTGATCAGCAGAATAAATTCACTGTCAACATAAAAACTTCATGCAATACTTCAAAAGGAAAATATATATTATTCAATCACTTTGGATTAATTAATTGATACTACTGACTCAGTGCAGGTTTTATACTTCATTTGGCTCATAACAGAAGATTTTCTGTGCTACCAAGAGTTACTTGCTTTGGCCACTCTTGCAAACAGTACACAGGGAATAGATATCTTCAACAACTTTCAAGATAAATCTCATGAAGTTGGACTGAATTTGGTAAATTTAGTGAGTGTATGTACAAATGGTGCACCTTCCACAACAGGAAAACATGAATAAGAGTTTATTGCACAGGTTAAAAAAAATATTAACAGATCCAGATGCTCTCATTTATTTTCATTGTGCCTTATATCAGCAAAATCTCTATGCTAAAACTACTATTTTAAGTGACACTTTGCCACAAGTTATAACTTTTGTTAACTATATTCGTGCAAATGCAACATAGCATTGTCAGTTCTGTAACATGCTAAAGTTGAATGATGGGGTATTCAGTGTGGATTTGCCATATCATTCTAAAGTGCATTGGATATTGTAAGGACAGGTGTTAGCCAGAATTTTATCTCTGCAAGAACAGATAGTTACATTTTATGAAGAAGAGAATCAGCAATATGAATTATTGAAAAAAGATTTCCATAGGAATGCAACATTTCTGTGTGATATGTCAAATCAAAACAACTTGAATATTTCTTTGCAAGGTAAAACTAAGTCTATATATGATATGTGGCAAGAAATCCAAGCATTTCAAAGAAAGCTATCTTTTTTCAAAACACTTCTTCTTCAAAAGGAAATTTCAGATTAACATTTTCCCCAGTTAGCAAAGGTCATTGATGAGCAGGATGATAAATGTGAATTGGAGACTACAATAAAAGGTCCACTGACTTTGAGAATCATGACATCACACTCAAATTAGCATTTTAGCCTCACCTAGTTGATATCACTAAGGCACCTAAAGAAGTACAGAAGGAATTAATTGAACTCTCAGTAGATGCCATTTTAAAGTCATTGTTTGATGCTAAGAAATATCCAATTGAAATATGAAACAATGTAGTAGAATACCCAAGCCTTCAGCAACATGCCCAAAAAAATGCTTTCTTGCTTTTCAACCTCTTATTGCTGGGAATCTACATTCCCCTACCTCACCCAAATCAAGATGCCCTTAAGGTCACAAATGACTGATACCCATCTAGAGGATCAGCTGAAACTGTGGACTTCCATGCTGCAACCAAATATTCAAATGCTTTCCAACAAAAAGCAGACCCAACAAACTCATTAAAAGGTTAACTTAAAATTAGCAAATAGGTTTTCTTTTTGAAATTATTGAGTACATAGTAGTTAGGTTTTTACAAAATAATGTACATTTTTAAGTACATATAATTGAAGTGTCTTGAATGTGGCCTTATTTGATTACAGCTAAATTAATGCAGCCTTCCAACATGAAAAGGTTCTCCACTCCTGGGGTAAATTGTGGTATAGACATGCAATGGATTAGTACTCAGGATTAAAGGAAGGAACTATTGATATATACAACAACATGGAATGAAGCCAAAAATAATTTTGCTGAGTGAAAGAAACCTGACAAAAAAGAGCAATAGTGTGTTATTCCACTAATATAAAATACTATAAAATGCAAATTAATGTTTAGTGACAGAAAGCAGATCAGTAGATGCAGGCAGACAGAATTGTAGGATTCCACGGGAATGAGAAGGGGCATTCCCATGGGGCATGAGAAAACTTTTGAAGGTGATGAAATGTTAATAGTGATGGTTTCACAGATTTACATTTTCAAAATTCAAATTATAAATTTAAAATATGTATAATTCATGATATATCAGTTACATCTCAATAAATCTGTTTTTAAAATAGAAGTGAATTAGATACACACACACACACACACACATACATACATACATATTAGAAAGAGTCCACAATGTCACAGCAGCATTTTTCATAAGAACTAAAAAGTGAAAACAATCCAAATGTCTATCAGCTGAGGAATGGATAAAATTAGGCATATCCATATAATGGAATACTATTTAGCAATTAAAAGTAATGAAATAGTATACATGCAACATGTATGCCCAGGGCTCAGAAAAAAAACAGAAGGGACCCTAAGCTCGTACCTGTGGGCAATCTGTAGGGTCTATGCAAACAGGAGGTGATGGCTAAGGCAGAATTATAGGTGGCCTGTCTAAGCATTGAAGGAGTGCTTCAGCTCAGAGTCAATCTACACAAAGGAGAGTATGGTTTTTTTCATTTTGGGCTCCGGGCATTTAAGCAGGTCCCTGCCAGCTGACTGACTGACCACTGAGATAATACAACAGTCTTAAGTGACAACACACAAGGAATACAGTCTTTGCAAAAATAAATTGGAAAAATCACTAGACAAACAGATGACTATAGTCCTCAAAAAGCAAGAACAGGCTGGGTGTGGTCGCTCATGCCTATCATCCTAGCACTCTGGGAGGCTGAGGCAGGAGAATTGCTTGAGGCCAGGAGTTACAGACCAGCCTGAGCAAAAGCAAGACCCCTACAATAATAGATAAGTTAGCTGGGCGTGGTGGCATGTACCTATACTCCCAGCAATTCTGAAGGCTGAGGCAGGAGCATCGCTTGAGCCCAGAAGTTTGAGGTTCCAGTGAGCTATGATGATGCCACTGCACTCTAGCCTAGGCAACAGAGTGAGACTCTGACTCAAAACAAACAAACATACAGTAAACCTTAGGGAAGAGAAACATATATCCAGAGTTACATTATAATATTCAGAATGTCCAGTTTTTGACCAAAAAAATCACAATACATACAAAAACAGGCATATATGGCCCATTCACAGGAAAAAAGAAGCAACCTCTCTCAGGAAGCTCTGGCATTGGACTTACCTAAAACTTGAAGTCAATTGTTTTAAATACACCCAGCTAAAGGAAACCATGGACAAATAATTTTTTTTTAATTTTTTTTTTATTTTGGCATATTATGGGGGTACAGATTTTAAGGTTTCAATAAATGCCCATTTCCCCCCCAATGGACAAATAATTTTTTTTAAAAACCAAGATAACAATGTATGAACAAATAGAGAATATCAATAAAGACAGAAATTATAGAAAGAAAACATTCTGCAGCTGAAAAGTACAGTTGCTGAAATAAATTTACTACAGGGAACAGCAGATTAGGAGCAGTCAGAAGATCAGCAGACTTGGAGATAGGACAATTGAAATTATCCAGTATGAGGAACAGAAAGAAAACATAATAAAAATTACTGATGTTAATAAATGATTGAATAAATTAATGAGGGAGAAAAAACAAGTCTCCTGTGCAGAACCCTAAATAATTTATGTATGTATTCCATCCTCAAGGAGTTGGAGCTACTCTTCAGTTCAATAAGTGTGTGCTGTGCATAGTGACTTCCTTCCAAAACCCATGGTATGAAAAGGTGAAAGGGGAATGAGTGGAAAAAACTGACGAACACTATCAGGGGATCAAGGTCAACATCAACAGTGATAAGTCATGTTGATAGTATGTACCCTTGATATGATGTGATAAAAATGGCATTTTACCTTTGTGGTCTTCTTCCCCAAAAATACATTAGCAGTCTAATCATGAGAAAAACATCAGATAAGTTCCAAATGATGGAAATTCTACAAAACATTTGAACAGTACTCAAAACTATCAAGGTCATTGAAAACAAGGAAGCTAGAGAAATTGTCACAGCCAAGAAGAATATAAGGGTCGGGCATGGTAGCTCATGCCTGTAATCTTAACACTCTGGGAGGCTGAGGCGGGAGGATCATTTGAGCCCAGGAGTTTGAGGTTACTGTGAGCAAGGCTGACGCCACGGCACTCTAGCCTGGACAACAGAGTGAGACTCTGTCTCAAAAAAGAAGAAGAAGAAGAAGAATATAAGGAGACATGACAACTAAATGTAATACGGTGTGTTGGATGGGCTCCTTGTACAGAAAAAGGACAAGAAATAAAAAGTAAGGAAATGTAAATAAAGTATGAACTTTAGCTAATAATGGATCAACATTGGTTCATTGATCATTACAAATGTACCATACTCATGTACAGTGTTCATAATAGGGGAACTAGGTAGATTCCAACTTCTACCCAAATGCAAAACAATGTATTTTTTCCACTGACCCAAGCCTTTCAAGCAAAATCAGCATACTCCCTGTTTGTAATTCTCACTATAATAAATGGATGCTACTGCAACTGTAATGACCTAATTTAAGACCTTATTGTAGGACAGAAACAATCCTAGGAACCTGTAATACATCAGAATAAATTGAGGGATAGACAAATATACCAGCTGGACTAAATAAAGAGCTCAGAAATAAACCTCCTCGTATATGGCATCTTTATATATGACAGAAATAGCATTACAAATCAATGGGAAAGGGTTTGCCTATTTGAATAATGGGTACTTGCACAGTTACTACTTATGTGGAAAAAGATTAAAATTAGAACAATATTTAATACAGATGGGAAGCATACTGGATTTACAAATCTGAGTCCCAAGCTTAACTTTACCCATGATTTGCTTCATGATTTCAGCAAGTTACTCAAAATCTCTAATTTGTTTACTCACCTTAAATTTCTTAGACTGAGAGACCTGAATTCTCTTTAAACTCTAAAGTTCTATAAATTTGTGATTTTATTTTGGCACTAATCTAGTTATATCTGAAAAAAAAGCATATGGGAAAATAAAAAAAGTGTTCAAAATTATTAATTCTTAATAAAACATCAAGTGCACTAAAATGAGAATAATTTTTTAAAAATACCTCTTAATTACGATAAATAACTACAAAGTGAAGGCAGAAGTCAATAACTGCAGACTATGAAAACTTCTTAAAAATATCTCACATGCAACAGAATTGATTTTATTTAAACTTATATCATCCCCCATTGATATACCATTTTTGTACATAGAAGGTATATAATTTCTCTGTATTATTTTGAAGACCTATAATATAGTTAATCTCCTGATGTTAGAATTATTTGAGGCCTCTACATTAATAGTGATGTTCATTAAATGGTCCTGATTTTTCTAAAAAAAAATCAAAACTTTTTTAAACCTTAGCATTTCACAAAAACTAATACACCTATCCTGTAAAAGTAAAGTTTATGTGAGAGCAATAATAATTTTAGGGTTATTTTGTGTAAGAACATCTTCCATAGTCATTACATATTTGTAAACATACAATAAACATCTGAAAATTTTAAGGGGAAAATATTTGCCTATGCCAAATTAAATTTAATATTTTTACAGTAACAACTAGATAATATATAGAAGTTCATTCTCAGGCCAGATATCTGTGATAAGTTTTATCTTATGAGATACCCATAAGGTAAACGCTAGATTAAAATGTTTAATTTCTTCTTTACTCTGACAGTAATATAATCTAAAACAAGACTCTGAGGCTTACTTTGACCCAAAAGGTCAAGGTTATAATAACCCTATAATCTTCTGAGTACAATAATATTTACCAGGGGTTTTTTTTTACTTTTTTTGAAAACTAAACACAAAATGTCTTTCTCATATTTGAAATTGCCATATCTAATAAAGGAAAATAACAAAGTAACCAAGGTAAACTATAAGCTTTATATACAATAATAACTTCTATTACTAAAAATGTTTAGCATTAGAAAAAGCATCATGAATAATACTATATCAAATACCCTTGGGAAAAAAGGAAACATCATATTCTATTATTTAGCACATGACCAAAAAAATTTCTTCAACTTCCAATAAAATGAAGTCCAAATCTCAAAGCACCACTCATTCATTTGAATAAAAGTTTAAAAGTTATTATATCTTTTTAGGTTAAAAGTTCTCAGTACACAGGAAATGCATTGTGGTTTTTCTATACACTTCTGCATTTAAAATGTTATTGTTTTACTAGGTTTTTAACCAAGTTAGAGAAACCAATTTCAGTTAGCATCTTCCAAAGTATGAATACTTTTATTTTAAAGTTTTCTTATATTTTCATGGTAACATCAAAGTTTAAGGAAATCTTTTCATCATTGAAAAGGAATTCTGGTAACACTTGTTAGGTTTACAAACTTTTCTTCATATTATTTTCTCTTACATTTTCTACCTACTATTTCCTTTAGTTTTAGTGTGTTTTGAAATTTTTCAAAATGGTAAAATAATGTTTTATGCATTATATTTTTAAGTATCCATTTCCTTAATTTACTAAGGTGAACTTTTGCCAAGGCATTTTATCTTAATAGGATGTTACATAGAAAAAATATTAAGAGAACAATAATATCTGACACCCTTCTAATGCACTTTTTTTTCTTCAAATGCACTTTTAACTTTATTGGTCAGTTATTGACTGCTGGAATTGTAGAACACCCTGCTCATATCAGTAACAGCCAGTCAAAATTATATAGTACCTTTAACATCAAAAACACATCATAGGAATCACTGTCATCAGGTATTGATAGGAAGGAAGATTGCACAGTGAGATGATGTCTTCAACAGAAGGATGTGTTTGGTGAAAAGAAAACAAAAATAGTAAATGTACGTACATCAATAGTAAATCCAAAAGCTATTGCTTCAAGGGAAGTTTAAAACTCCATTTCTTACTTTCAGGATCCTTTCATCATTACAAGAGTTATTCTTTTCTGGTTCAAAAATCTTTTTTACCTCCTTTTTAAAGTTATTCTTTAAAACATTAGGCTAGATGAGCTAATTTCAAGTGGCTTATTTACCTGTTCGTGGATTTATATGCCACCTGCTTTTGCTTTTTCTACAGATGCAGAATCAACCTCTGGGGCAAAATTCCACCTTTCTCCTTCTGCCACACAAGTGGTAAATAACATGACCCAATAAATTTTAGCTTTTCCCCAAATGTGTAGGATACAAAAAATGTATTCATTCGTGTGAGATATAAAAATGTACACTCACACTTCTGAAATCAACAGCCAGCCATTTCACACTTGGGCCAAAGGCAAACAAACATAATTCTCACTGGCAGCTGGACAACATTCCAAGCTGCCACCACATTAATTAACTCACCTCAATCAGATTCCACTTCTACTGCACAGCTTGCTGCCAAGACGCCTAGCAATAAATTGTTAGGTTAAATACTGACCAAGGTAGGGAAATACCATATGGTATGTTGTTACAGAGAGTGGGATATTCTTGCTGAACACTAGTAGCAGGGTTTTCCATTTACTTTTTATTGTTGTCTCTTGGCGATTTGAGAAAAAATTAGTATATCTTCCTGTTGATAAATGAACTTGCATGTCTTATTGCAAAGGGGAATGGGATGGTAGCAAGATAACAAAATACCTTTGTCCTCGAGCTTCTATAGTTGATATTTCCTACATTTGAAGGCAACAGCTGACTTAGCAAATACTGAAGACCCATTAATGATAAATTATTGGTATTAAATATTTGGGGAATGTCAAGGAACACAGAACTCAAATTCCCTTTTCATTGAGGTCTATTGGAAATTTACAAATAAATACAAACTACTTACAGTTGAAAAAATTCTAGTCTGGGAGTCAAGATTTGAATCTGAGTCAGTTTCTTCCTCTGACTGGCTGTGCCACTTTGGCCAAATCACTTGACTTCTCTCATATTATAACCTCACCTGTCACATGGCAGAGTCTGGTTCTGAAACCTTAAGGCACATATTAACTTAAGGAGCTTTTTTTTTTTTTTTTTTAAGGAGCTCATTTAAAAAGCAGATTCTTGGATTCCATCCTTAGAGATTGCAATTGATTAGTTTTGATGTGGAGCCCAGTAGTCTGAATTTGTAATGAGGAAGAAATTCTTTTGCAGATATAGGACCCACGCTTTCAGAAATACGGGACTACATGATATGTAAGATCCCTTTACCCCTGAGAATTTATTATTCTAATTACCAGTCCATATCATTGTTTTTATACCTTTTGGTGTGATTTTGGAAAATAGTATAATTGGAAATGTTGACTGAAGCCTTAATCTGCATTAGGCAGCTCAAAAGCCTAGCAGAAAAGATGGAAAACAACAGAATATAACGACCCAAATTCATGTGAGCATTTTCCTAGAGTTCCAGAATGGGTGATAGCTGACTGACCACTCTCCCTAAAAATCTTGACTCTATATATAGGAATATTCTAAATCCAGTCAAAGAAAAACATTGAAAGCCATCCTGCAGATCAATCTTATTCACATTCTTGATCACTCACCCAGCAGAAATCTTTGTTTTGAGAGTGTTATGAATGCTCATTTCCTTTCTTTTGTTTCTTTTGTATCTGGTGCATTCTGCTTCTTTGTTAAATGTTAGAAATCAAGAAAATATTTCATATTCATTTGCAAGACTATACAATGCTAGGAACGTTTCAAAACCTCATTCCTCTTAGCTTTTAGGACATGATTTGATAAGGAAAGAAAAAGCCTCTTACAAGTATACACTTTATTCAAATAGGTGCTTATGGATTTATACTAATCCATGTATCTTCTTCCATCTGACTCCTCTCAGAAGCAGAGAACCATCTCGTAAGAGTCATCTGGGGACAGCCTTAAATTCGAAAAGAAGCAACATGAAATTGGTGTGCAACAGGCTTTTCTCATCATGTTACAAACTGAACAGATTTGAAGTTTCTAAAACACACATTGTTCGTTGACTCTGTAAAAAGGGTGAAATCACCTTTGTTTTCAGTTTCTGTCAGTGGAGGCTATAAAAAGTCAATGCAGTAGTTGCTTTACTAGTCAATCTGCAAAAAAGAAGCCTGATTCTCTTACATTTAATCAGTTCTTTCCAAGCTACTCTAATCATCACAAACATCCTCAAGCTCTAATAATGTTCCTTAGAGTATGAGTGGATGGTCTTTTATTGGTCTTTGCATCTCCTTGTCTACTAAAATCGGGCTCTTTACTCAGTGGATGCTCAATAAAGGAATGTTGGATTGAAGATATTCTGGCAGAAAAGGAAGTGTTGAATCCTGCTGCAGACTTCCTCATCCCCTGCAGGTGGTGCTGGGAGATAGGTTCTCTATTTATTTACTTATTTAATCATAATTAGTTGGGCTAGTAAAGGTGTTCCCCACTTCTTGGTTTAAAACTGTTGTAATTATCTAAATTTCTTCCTCCCCTTCACTCTAGTTACTGAGTCATAGAGGAGAACAAAAGAACTGAAAAAGGTTATCGAAGTGAAGAAAATAGAGACATTAAGATAACTGATGGTGTTTCCCAGGCCCAGCAGGAGAAAGATACTGTAGGGTTTTAGGGAAAAGAGATTTTGTACATATGTACTTTCAAAAGAGAACATATATTCAGGAAATTTTTCCTTAGTACTAGAAGACCATCTCCCCATATCTACTGTGTGAATTCTAGAACTGTATCTGTTATGCTTTATACTTCTAGTATTTCTCATCATGTTCAATTTTTTGCCTGTTGGTATTTGGGACTTCAAACTTTTAGGACTTCCTGTCCAACCCACAAACTCCATCACACCCCCCAGGCAAGGTTAGCAGCCCTCTTCTCTGTGTTCTGGCAGATTAATGAATGTATTGCTTATCTTTTCAATATCTGAATCTCCCACTAATTTGGGAGTTCTATAAAGTAGAGTTTGTGTTTTTATGACCTTTGTATCACTAGCTCTTACCTTGCCTCTTGGAATGCAGTAAACACTAAATAAATTGAATGAATAAAGCAATCAACAAATCAATAAGAATACTGCTAGCTATATAATGTTAGAATTTCCTAAGACCAAGTATGAATTTCTCTTGTATCACTCCTGACCTGAAGTTTCCTGATGCCAAAAGTAGAGGTCAGTGAAGATGGTCATAAATAAGGAGGCTAGTGTTTTTTTAATTGACATAATGTGACCCCCCAACCTATGTTTCTAGCCATATCCCTTCTAACTCTCCCATCTGAATCTTTCACAACTACCAGATCCTCTGTCCACTCTATCTCTGATATGCCTTGTGCTTTCCTGCCTCTGAGATTATACCATCCCTTTATTTTGCCCTCAGCCTCCTTTATTTGTTTGTTTTCTCGGTCTCTTTTCATCAGTGGTTCTCAAAGCAGTTCTCAGGGGGTCCACAATGTCAATGCTATCTATCTTCATAATACTAATAAGATGCTATTTGCCTTTTCACTCTCATTCTCTTGAAAGCATACAGTGGACTTTTCCAGAGGCTACATGATGTGTGATATCACAACAGAAGCAAATATGAGAATACAGCTCTCTTCTATTAAAATGCAAAATGTGAAACTACACCACTTTCCTAACTAAATGTTTCTATTTGGGGAACTATAGTTATTTTCATAAAAATATTTATGTTAGCATGTAATTTATTTTAAAATATATTAATAAATATTTTTTAATTCTCTCAGTTTTAATTTCTAATATGGTAAATACTGATAGATATAACCCACATAACCAAAAGTTCTTTGGGGTCTTCAATAATTTTAAAGAGTGTTATAAAGAAGTCCTAAGGCCAAAGGATTTGACAATCCTAATCTAAATCTTCTGTATCCTTTAAAGTCTAAATCAAAGCCTTCCTCCTTGAGAAGCTCTTTGACCACTGCAACTAGAGAAGATTTCCTTCTCTGTCTACTCTGAATAGTAGGGCACTTAATACACTTATGGTTCTTTTGTACCATTCACCTAGTACAGAGCTGGTGCCAAAAAGGAATTAATATTATTATATGGATTAAGAATGATAATTAAAGACCTGTGTGTTTGATGGTGAATTGTAAACAATCCTTTTGCTTTGCAGTTTCTGATTATAGTCTTCCCAGTCTGAAGGAGAAAAGCAAAAGATTTTTCCTGACTTTTCAACCTACCCTTTTCCTAAGGAAAATAATAATAAAGTTTAATAAAGAGATATGTCTACACAATATTTGTTATATAGTCTTTATCTGAAATCTGATAAATGTTCATTGAAAAAGAATGAAACAAAAAGCTGGAAATTTAAAAAATTGAATTCACCCACAATGCCATCATCTTGAGGTAACTACTGCTAACATATTAGTGTATATATTTCTAATCTCCTATACACGTATTTTTTTCACTACATTTAAATTATACTGAATAAACTATTATCTTTTTATACACTATTTTTGAAGATACTTTTTAGTTTCTTTCACTTATCCTAATATGGTGTCACATGGTATTTAAAGAAACAAGTAATGTTCTAATTTTATAATAAGTGAGTTCAAAATAAATGAATTTTTAAATAATATATGATGAACATTTTTCTGTCATTATTCACTATCTTACTTAACTCTGTAATAATGCATTATATTATATATATACACATGTATATAAACACACACACTAAGATTTATTTAACCTATATTTAACCTACCATTAGGCATTAAAATTATTCTAGATTTCAATACTGTAATACATGATGCTTGAATTTTCTTCCTTGTACGTACATTTTGCAATATATCTCTGATAATTTCTTTAGAAAAAATTCTTAGAAGAGGAATTGGGAGGCTAAGATATATAAACAGTTTTAAGACATTTAATCTAAACATGAAGTCACCTTTTGATGCTATTTCATCTTTCTCAATAGAGGCAAAACAAAACTGTGACTTAGGAGAAAAGAAAAAGAGTTTGAGAAGTAGTGAGGGAAAGCTGGGAAAGCATATGGAAGAAAGAAAACTCAGAGCAAAATTGCTGCCAAAGAAGAGAGAAGAGAGGTGGAAGAAGAGCGGGAAGCATGAATAGAGTTGAAGAATATCTAGAAAGGGATAAAAGAAGGCAAACTTGAAGAGAGGTTTTAGAGTCAGGCAGCTGTGGACTTAAAATACAAGGCATCTATTAATTATCTGTGTAATCTTAAGCAAGTTACGTAACTTCTGTCTTCATTAAACTTTTTAAAATTGGAAACAGAGCAAATCAGCTTCAATACTCATTATTTTGACTGACTTTGAACCCTGAAGCTCACACTTTATATGTGTGCTCCTGCAGGCATAAACACACGCACACACTTTATCTTTCTCATCTATCAAGCAAAGAAGCAGATAGCAACACCCTTTTACCACTCAGCTATCTGTTACTTAACCTCTGGTCTTTGGTTTCTCTTCCACAAACTAAGGATAATAACAAGAGTTAAGAACCTCCTATTTCTTGAATTCCCCTAGCTGGATGAGAAACCTTAAGAAAACAGGTTGTCTTTTTCTTATGAAATTTTTGGGCACCTCATACTTCTAACTCTTCCAAGAATGCCTTGAGACATTTCATTTGACTTTTCCACTTGAAAAATCTATTGATAAATAGAAACTTCCTTCCCAGAGGTGCAAGCACATCTCCAAAAATTTAATATGACTGAAAGAGAAAGTTAATCAAATCTTAAATGGGTTGTGTTTAAATTAATGATAAAGACCAGTTTTTATTACCCTGAAATAATGCATTCCTACTGTTTTTAATGGCTAATGTAGTTCCATATTGGTGGAAATATCACCTCTATGAGTATTGGAAAATTCACTGTAATTCGTTTCTTTATTTGACCCTCATTATCCATTTGGAGGCTGCTATAGATAAGGGTGATAGTGGCTTTTCACACAACAAAAGTTTTTTAGGCACCCACTAAGAAACATTAAAATGTCACACAGCAAACATTTTACATACTTTAGTTGAAGACAGGGGTCTACAAAGACAATAAAGAACCAGCTGAAATAAAGATGGGTGGCAAAGGTGGTTTTAATTTCAGTCTAACAGAAACATTAAGTGGGGTTAGACCAGACCACACTTCTGATTCATTCTGGACCGTTCAGGCTATTCATTAATCTCATCTCCTCCCATTCACCAACAATGTCTTCCAGGTAGTTAGTTTTTCCTTATTTTCTCATTTTTTGTTTTTTGAGACGCAATCTTGCTTTGTCACCCAGACTAGAGTGCAGTGGCATCAGCCCAGCTCACTGTAACCTCGAACTCCTGGGCTTAAGCAATCTTCCTGCCTCAGCCTTCCAAGTGGCAGGGACTACAGGCACATGCAACCATGCCTGGCTAATTTACTTTTTGTAGGACAGTCTCCCTAGGTTGTCCAGGCTTGTCTAAAACTCCTGATCTCAAATGATTCTATTGCCTCGGTCTCCCAAAGTGCTGGGATTACAAGCATGAGCCTTAGTGCCCGGCCTAACAATTGTTTTAAAAATTTTATAGATGATACTGTAAAGTCTGGATCTGTACTTTCCATATATCTTTATATAGATTTAAATTTTCATTAATTTAAATGAAATAAAATTATAAATTTGGTTCCTCAGTCACACTAGCTACATTCAAATGCTCAACAGCCACATATAGCTATTAGCTATAGCTAGCATAGAAAGTTTTCTTGGATAGTAGTAATCTAGATGAATTAAATATAGTATCAGATAGTAATCAGTATAATCATTAGCCAGTCATAATGAAATTTAACTATATCTCAAAAGGTGGTTATTTCTCTACCTTTTATAATAAAGTGACAAGATGACTTTAATATGGTCCTAATGAAGTAGCTGAAAGAAGCATTTATTGAACAATTTAGCAAAAATGCAATGAACTGTTCTAACTCATATAAACTATACATATAACATTTATTTCACCCTCTTATAAATAAATTGACAAGTACATATATATTCTTTAAAATGTATATGAGCCTCATTACTGTTTTAAAATGCTTACTCCCCATGAATTCTAGGGAAATTCTCCCAGAAATATATGCAGAATGAGTCAAGTTCTATGAGCATGGGTGGAAACAGAGATTAGCATTAATAGGCTTCCTTAAATGTGTTAAAATTCTGTTATCTTTTAAAGATTCTTTGAGAGGTTAAACTTCACATACTGTAGAAATGTAGAAAACTGATGGATGAAAGCAACTTGCTCCTATTGCCATCTTTCCAAGAATGTGGACAGTCAGAGTATTCCAATAGATCTCCTGCCAAAGGCTTTGGAAAAAGGCTCAAGACTGAGGTTGTTGGGGAGCTGGAATCAGTTAACTGTATTTTTCTTTCTGTTGTCAGCATACACTAGGAAATACACCTGCTACACAAAGTATATCATTTCTAAAATGATCTAAGATTTTGCTAGTCATGCCAAAAACTGTCTAAAGGCAGACACAGTTCCACAAAAGAAACAAATTTCCCTTAACCAGAATTTTCGGAGTGTAATTCTGTGGCTCACTTCCTCATCATAAATAGATTCAGAATAGGAAAAAGTTAAAATTTGAGGTTATCAGATCAGTTGTTTTCCATTAATAAAGCTATCAGAAACGTATAATGTGCTTTTGTGTTTAGCATAGTTTTCCCTTTTATCATCAGCACCCTTCACAGAACATATAACTTTTTTCACATAGACCTGAGAAAAGTTCAGTTAACAGATTTTTTTAACAATACTTTCTATCACAAAGCCAACTACAATTTGACCCCTGCCATAGATAAACAGATAAGTGCTATGAGAGAGTTAAGCAAAGCCTACCACAGAAAATCAAGAGACTGGGTCACATGACCAGCCAGTAACATTTCCTGGAAGTAATGGTATCTAACCAGAATCTTAGAAGATGAACAGTAGTTAGCCAGGCAAGGAAGGGGTGAGAAAAGGATAAGATTTTACACAAGAAAGAACATGAGCCAAGGCACAGAGATGTGAAAATAGCTTAGTAAATTCTGGGAATTATAGGTAGTCCCATATTACCAAAATAAGTGTCAGGGAGGTAGGAAGGAGCTAGATCATTGATTAATTTTTTTGTAGATGATGGTGAGTTATTAAATGGTTTTGTAAGGAGGAGTGATCTGTTCAGATTTGCATTTTAGATGAATCATTTTGTTAGGCTCTAGAATTCATACTGATATTGATATGGATGGGGCATATTTGAGAAATGTTAGGAATAATGACAGCATGACCTAGTGGAATTTAAAGAGAAAAGTTAAGGTGATTCCACCATTTTTGGCTTACCAGCTACGTGCTACATAATTGAGATGCGGAATACAGGAGAAAGAATAGGTTTGTGAGAAAATTAGTTTGGTTTTGGTTTTGCTAAAATTGAGGTGGTTTTGTGCCATCTAAATGGATATGTCCAGCAGGCAACTTGATATATAAGATTTGACTTAGAGGAAATGCTGGAACCAGAGATATCTAAGGGTCATGCCTAAGGATATGAAAGGCGAAGAGATCTATATGGCAAGAATGGAAATGAGAGCATGCAGGGTGGAAAAGAGAATGAAGGACAGAAGCCTGGAAATTCTAACCTCTAAGGAAAATTACAGGGGACTTGGACCCAGTGAAAATACTGAGAAGAAATGATAGTGAGATAGAAGGGGATCCGTAACAAAATGGAAGAAAGTCCGTTCCGATGTTCTGTTCTTAGGAAAACAAAATCTTTGGAGGAATACAAAGAGCAAAGTGTGACAACAAAACTGCTATAATCCATCCTTCTTCATATAGCCCCATGCCAGACAGCTTTGCTGGGTTCGTAGTCCAGAACGTCACAGCCTCTTCAACAATGGCCTTGGAATTCCTTTCCCCCACATCAATGAAGCCAATGTTAATTCATGCTGCAAGGCTTGAAGGAAAAATTGGATTCAAATGTTCATATACATGGGTAAGATATATGGTGTGTGACTTGTTTACCTGTGAAAAAATAAAAATTGTAGGGAAAAGCAGTGTATAATCAGGTTAATGGATCACCAAAAAACTGGAAAAGGACTGGTAGACAATCTAAGACAATGCCAACCAAGAAACGGTTGTCCCAAAGAGAATTTTATTTTTGTCTGTACTACCTCACTTGGATGCCAAGGCAGTTTTGATTCATCGGATAACTTCACATCTCCATTTCATTTTGGATCTTTACTACCTCTCTAGCAAAGGTTTTTTGAAGATGAGATGGTAAGTAAAATTTCTAGAGGAAGAAACTACCAGCATCCAAGTAATTTTTGAAAGAAGTAGTAATTGAGGAATTAAATAAAAAGGAAACTAAATATGAAGAATCAAGATTTCTGGAAGGCAGGCAGGGTTTGTTTGGCTTGGTATGGTTCATTGGTTGATTTTTATTAGAACCTCTATGAAAGATAATGTAACTAGAGAACAGAAATAGGAAAACAGAATACAAAATTTTAGGAAAGAAATGATCACACAAAAATAACGCACTGATAGTACAGTCCGAAAAATCCTGATTATGAATCTGAGCAAACCAAAAGTCAAGTAGTAATTTATACCAAGGAAACCCAACACACAGTTAAAGATCTTCATTAATGATACAGAGCTGAGGGGCAGACAGCAATATTCCTGGTTAAGGAGATGATGTAATTACACTGAAGGAAATAGAAAAACAGATGAAAAATTAACACATTTTTAAGATATCAGCAATTAGGTAGGTGAAAACATAAATTAACTCCAAATTAAGCCCTAGATTTCTAGGTCTCCAAGAGCTGAGGTATTCAAACCTCAGTATACTAGAAAACTATTTTTTTTTCCTGTAAACGGATACCATAAAATCTCTGCCAGTCAGGTACTTTAAAGAGTAGGGAAAAAATTTATTTGACTTAAAAATCAATAGTATTTCTTAAAATAGGATTGTATGGTTTCCTGCCTTCAGAACATTCATACACCATCTGCATCTTGAGGGTTTGGACAAGCATTTTTATTAATTTTGTAGATGCTCCAACAAAATATCACATACACACACACATACACACACAAAAACCTTTTCAAAACTGTTTTAATTACTTAGCCTTCCAAAGTGAACAGATTAATGACCAAAAGAATGAAAGTAAAGTGGTGCTGAATAGGAAATCCAACCAGCCAATAAAAAAATAAATGTGCAGGAATTGGAAGCAAAACCTTTTCTTGCTCATGTGAAAATACAGCCAAAAAAACTTAAGCTGATGTTGGATTATTGTGCATAAACAGTTCCTGACTCGTTCACCAAGTGAAACAAAAGTTGCAAATGTTTTTCTATCCCACTTATGACATTTTGGGAAAGGTTCCTGGAAGGAAAAGAAAGAATAATAATTGTATTAAATCACACACGCTCACACACGCACATACACACACTTTTTTTTCTCTTTAGGAAAAATTAAACTATTTGAATAATAACTTCCATTTATATAATTTTGAATTGGAAAGGCATGAATTATCATTGACATCTTAAATAAGAAGGCTCTAATCATTATAATGGAATCACTTTTTTTGGTAGGAAGACAAAAAAAAATAATAGTTTGAGAAAAAATATGAAGGAAGCCCTAGCAATATCATAAATAAGTAAAATATAATTACCTGTATAAGTCTTACATTGTTAAATATCTTTGTACTTTTTAAAAATCTTCAACCAAAATTTCCCCTTGTAGACAAAGTATTTGTTGTTTATAAAAAATAGTGAATATAAATTTTAGTTATCTGATATAAGATAAAATGTATTCAAAATTGTATAATTCAAAGCAACTGCTATTACTCAAACAACAACATATCCTCTTATTGCATGATTAAATGTTAAATAATCCAAATCATCACAATTCCAAATAGGGAGTTCAAAATATTCAACACTATAGAATAACTGTCAAATTAAATATTACTTTGAAGTTTTTATTTATTTTCAATTACCCAATTATACATTTTAACAATTTTACATGCAAAAATTTATAAAATGGTAAATAGGCCTAAGAAATTAAAAAATAGACCAAATTTGCAGGGAAGGGGTATCCAGTTAAAAGAACCACCAAAATGTGAAGAATTTAAAATAGATTTACAAAAAAATTAATGTTATTAAACTCTTTATTAAAATATGAAATATAAAATGATTGCAATGTATAAATACATATGTAAGTTTAAAATATTAATAGTAGCCACCATTATTAAGTCCTCACTATGTGTCAAGCACTGTGCTAGATATTGTATAGATACATAATCTCATTAATTACTACAATCAGGCATGAAAGGCCTCACTGAACATTTATATATGTAAAGTGCTTTTAAATTTTCAAAGAACAGGGGGAGGGGAGGCATGGGCAATATATGTAACCTTAACATTTGTACCCCCATAATATGCTGAAATAAAAAAAAAATAAAGTTTCAAAGAACATTCTTATAATTATATTGTCTTCACATCATGGACAAATAGGCAAAACAAAAGCAAATATCAGCCCTGTGTAAGTTACAGACAAGAAAATGGAAGGACATAGAGATTAAAATCAGTGAGTTAGCAAAAAGATTTTTGAAAAACAGAATTACAGACTTAGTTTTCTAACTTCTAACCCCAATTCATTACCCACTAGATAACATTAAAATCAGAGAGGCTTAGTGATCCTAAATTTTAAAGGAAATAACTTAGCTTAAAGTTAATCAGCAAGCATTCAATGAATTTCTATATTGTATGAAGCATAGAAATATTTGTGTGATACAAAAAGGAAATAAAGGGAAAAAAACAAAGAAAAAAACTGGAAACAGGAAGGGAAGAAGAGAAGATTCCATTTAAGAACTTAGTATCTAGCTGAGAAGAAAACATCAATTTTTAGAATAATTATAAAATATTGCATCATTAAATGCAAAGTAACACTTGAGAAAATTTAACCTTACTCAACTCTGATGGTAATAAATTATGTATTTTTTATTTATTCAAATTAATCAAATCCCAGAATATTTTTTTGAACTAACCTAATTCTTTGGCTTAACAAAAACCCCATTATAGAAATAATTGCTACAAAGAAAAAAGGTCAACAGCTGGAGATTAATGGGCAATTGTTACAGAAATTTTTGTTCTAATAGTATTGGTATAATAGAATTTTATTGGAGTTGAATATATAAGGTGCAAAAATATTTATCAAAATTCCCCCCAAAACTATTAATTAGTATGGATGAAAAAGCTTAAGTTAATTACCATACTTAAGATATATGTTAAGCAAACATTACCATGGAAGAAAAAAAAAACCTTGTAGTATTAGAAGTCAAAAAAGAAAAAATATATGATTTATGCACAAATAGTATTTGGCTCAGAGTATTATTTGAAGAATGGTAATAAAGAAAAAGTTAAAGTTGTGAAGATATAGATATTATTTCTTAGAATATCTAACACCTAATCAAAATGAAGCTTCATACACATACACATGCACACATACACTTATTTACATTAAAAAAGCAGTCAACCATTATTCTCATTGAAGTAACTCAGGAATGAAAAATCAAATACTGCATGGTCTCACTTATAAGTTAGAGCTAAGTTTTGACTATGCATGGTCACACAGAGTTTTACAATAGACATTAAGGATGAAAAATTACCTATTGGGTACAATGTACACTACTTGGTGACAGGTACACAAAAAGCCCAGACCTCACCACTATACAATTTATCCATGTAACAAAATTCCACTTGTACCCCCAAATCCAAATCTATTGAAATAAAATAAAATTTAATTTAATTTTTAAATAGGGTAAAAAGCAGTTAAAGTCACTATATGGTTGTGAGGTGATAGTTTCAAGATAAAATTATTAGAATAAATTTATGGTTAAATCAATAGTCCTTATTTTAAAATAATGGCCTCCAAAAAAGATACAAGTCAGCACAATGATTCTACAACTTCTTATAGAGAATCAACACATTTGTTATTGTATAATTTTTAAGTGTATGGGGACTATCACTTGTCATAAATATTTTACCTTCATTTAATTACTAACAATCTTCCAATCTCTTTCAACAGCTTCCTACAGTCTCTACAGATAAACCTCACTGATATAGTAACATTTCTGAAACTAGATCAAAGGCAAAGCATTCAACAAACATTATTTGAATACCACCTATGTACTGAGCATGGACCTAGGCACTGGGGAATAAAAAGTAAATAATAGACAGTAACTGCCCTATAACAGTAAAAATGACTGTTTAGAGAGTTATGAATCAGTTTAATGAATTTCTGACCAATGATTTTGAAAGAATAAAATAAATTAGAACAGCATTTTAAAACTCTTGTATAAGTACTGTTTCGTGGAGGTTTTGTTTCAGTTACCTGTGTATGTATATGTGGATCATAATGCAAGACTTATTTCTTACTATGAGTCACATAAAAACTCTGGGGAAAAAATCCTTGTTTAAGAAAATTCATACGAGAAATTTTCACAAAATGGTTGATTCTGTATAGACTGTCACAAACTGTTAACTTCAAATGTTCTGATTTAAATTGAGTGACAAGACTGAATAAATATCTTACAGAACAGGTAGTCAAGCACCAGCAATGTCTTTCTTTTGAAAAATGTTATCCTTATTTAGATCTCCTTTATTAAAATGTTCACCAGTCAATCACAATGCTATGCAGTTCCAACCAAATATTTTTACCATTAGTTAATACAACATAAAATGAACTGAATATGACACTCCTCTAACATGCTTGAGACTCAGACGAGTGGGATTGGGAACATAGTTATATTAGCCCTGATGATATTCAATTAGAAACATTATACCCTTGAGTTGATTTGCAAGGGTTACAAGTTTTTTTCAATGATGTTTAACCACATTCATATTAATCAAGGAGTGTACAGCATCAAAATATTTACATTATGAAATGTTAAGTAATTTAAACAGTCCCAATGAAAGGTTGAATAGCCAGTCATACCACACTTTTAGAGGCTGATTCATTCCAGCTAAACATATCTGAGCTCTACAGAGCTTGTTATGTTTACTTACTTTTTTAACTATTTAAAGTAAACTCTTACTAAATTCTAAACAACTTGAAAGCAGAGAACATATCTTATTCAATGTTCTACATACACACAATGAATATTAAATGATTATTATTGCCTGTATTGCTAGTATTAATTTATTTTGTATTTTCATTTTACCAAAATATATGAATCTATATTCCAAATATGTTCAGCTATTTCTACAGAAAAAGATATATTCCTGGAAAATCTAAATCCATATGACCTATGTAATCCTTAAACAAATAAAACCCGTGTTAGTGGCAATTATTTTGTCCTAGCAAATACACAAATCTAAATCATAGAATAAGAGAGTTTAAAGGTCACCTGATCCTATCTTCTCCAAAGATAAAAACTGGATTCCAGAGAAGTTCAGTGATTTGCTCAAGGCTGTCCAAGATAATCTGTGCAGGGCTAGAACTAGAACCCAGGTCTTAGGATTCCCAGTGGTATTCTTTCCAGTACAACACACACTTACTTTTGGTCTACCTCCACTTCAAATTCTTTTTTTTTTTTTTTTTTGCATTCTAAAACAATGTGCAAAACACTGCCTAGTTGATCTGGGGATTACAAAATTAAGACTGTCCTTGTTAGATCCTGAGACTAAACATAAGGGGTTAAAAAAAAAAGGGATTGGAAAAATAATTATTGAACTTCAAGTGACTCATTTGTAAAACAGGGAGGAGGTGTAAGGGTAAATGATCTTTAAAGGCTCCTTCTAGATCTAAGGTCCTAGCACCAATTGTTTGTCCCAGTCCATTCCAACTCTACACTTTACATCAGCCTATCTACTTGTGCACCACAGGTTGCCGATGTATTATCCTTGCTTGTGGCAACTGTTCAGAATCTCATCTTACCTTTCATTCCTCTTTCTTTTCCATTGTCCCCTTGGTTCCTTTTTCAAGCCATCTCTTACCCCTTGATGACTCAGTTTCCCTGGTTTTGACTCCTAGTGCTCTCTAAAGGACTTGGTTTGTACAGACATTCTGGCTTTTCTATGCCTGGATGCATCAGGAAAATAGTTCCATTTCATCTGCCTCTGTCCCCTGAGATCTAAGACCACACACCTACCTATTCACAGGGATACCTAACAGAGACACTCTGACCCAAATATTGACAATTTTTCAAATACTTATTTTAAATATTTCTACTATTACTATATTGGTTGCTATTTAAATATGTTATCATTTAACCTTTTGTATATTATACAAATCCACAATTCCCAAAACTTTTGAGGTCAGATGTATTTTGGAATTCAGAAATTTTTGGATTTCAAAAGGTAGTATAGCACATATTATCATCTATAATATAATGACATTGTAATCAAAAGCATTAATATTTCTGCAGGTAAGCATATAAATATTCTTCTTACATGGAATAAATGGAGCCGATAAACAGCTTGACATCAATTAGTCAAGTTTTTCTGCCAAATGAGTTAATCTTGGGTTAGATTTTACTGCCAAATACATTGTCAAAAATAAATAAATTTTCAGGGATTATTTTTTTTACTTTAGAATTACACAAAAGGATTATGGATCTAATAAATGATGTGGATCTTAGTATGATTATCTTCTGGCTAGACAGCACATATCAGGGGCAGAGACCATGTATTTTAATTCTTCATATCTCTAGAAAAAAGTGCCTTGCACAACACTGAACAAAAAAAGTTGATGTTTATTTGAAGAATTCTTCACTGTGTGAGTACAACATGCCAAAACTATACTAAGGAGTTGTGAGGCAATAAAAAATCTTATAATACATAGAACCTGACCTCAGGGGCATTACAGTCTCTTGAGGAACAAAACATAAAACAAATGTTAAAATGCAAGTCTGTGATTAAGTGCCAAAATTAGTGATTCAGGCAGTAAGGATGTCAGAATTGGGAGTAGTAAGTATAAATGTGAAAGCTGTAATTTAGTTTAACAGTCAGAAGCTGCCAATATCTCACAGACGTCAAAGTTGACATAATGATTTATAGTCTGGAGAGAGAGTAGTGCGCAATTTGGCGAGAGAATTCTATTAGTCCTAAAAGGTTATCCTGAAAATTCCTATAACTTTTGCTTTCGATATATGGTTTTTCAGGCAGCATTTCATTCACATTGATTCCAGAAATGGACACTCACAGGAATGACTCTGCAGACTTAAAAATGAATGAGGGTAAGACCATGGAGTATCAGCACTATTCTACTACACAGAACTGCCTAGATGAGACCATCCAATTCTGTGCAAAGAGGAAATTGTTTTTGACAAAATGAAGTTTCAGTTAGACTTGTTTTTTATCAACTGGGCCTACTTTGAAAGGAGTGGTAGATTCTGGTAAAAGTATCTCCTTGGGCCAAGAACAAATCAGAGTGGAATGAGGCACATTTATTCAGATCACACATTATTTGTAAATCACTAAGCAACTGTAAAGATACAAGTGATCTAATGATTTGTTGTAATATATTAAATTTATTTTGTAATAGAATTTACCTGGCATCTCTTAAATCAAAATGTTAAATATTCAACAAAGGTGATAAATATGATTATGCCTGTTTTATAAATGAAAACCTTGAACCTGTTAATATTGAATGGCTAAAAGTCAATTAAATAAACATTACATTATAATAGGTTTTGATTATGAGTCTTAACTTCAACTTCACTGAATTGACTACTAACTACCAGTAACCAAACCTAAACAAAGCAATTTGAAAATTCAGTGACCTGACTTACTCCCCAATAAATATGTATAACTTAAGTAGTCAATGAAGTCAAAAATAATCACATTGATTTGTCCACAAAAACAATTCCTAAGCCTTACTTGTCAAATCTTTAAATTTCTGGAACATAAAGAAGAACAAGTAATAAGCAAGTTATCAGACAAGGGATAAATGCCATCCTGTTTTTTCTTATAATATTCTCTATATAGTCTTAAAGCAGAAACATTCCAGTATTAATTTATGAGCCAAATAATGATCATTTGTCTTATATAAGACTGTTGATTATAACAAAGAAAAGTTATCTTTGCATTACGATCCTCTTAAGGAAGCTACTATGGTTTGAATGTTTATCCCCTCCAAAACTCATGTTGAAATTTAATTGCCAATGCAATAGTATTGGGAGGTGGGGCCTTTAAGAGGTAATTAGGCCATGAGTGCTCTGCCCTCATGAATGGGTTTAATGCTTTTTTAAAAAAGGGCTTTCATGAGGAGGTTCTCTCTTACTCTCTCACACTCTCTTGTCCTTCACTTTCTTTATGGAATGATGCAGCACAAAGGCCCCTCACCAGATGTGGGCCCCTTGACATTGGACTTCCCAGTCTCCAGAGCTGTAAAAAATAAATGTCTTTTCTTTTAAAATTATGCAGCCTGTGGTATTCTGTTATAGCAACACAAAACAAAATAAGACAGAAAATTGGTACCAAGAAGTGGGGCTGTTGCTATAACAAATATCTGAAAATGTGGAAGCAGCTTTGGAACTGGGTAATAAGTAAATGCTAGAAGAATTTGGAGAGAGAGGCCAGAAAAAGGCTAGATTGCCATGGATGCAGCATTAAGCGTGATTCTGGTGAGAGCTCAGAAGTGGTGAAGAGCTATAGGGAAAATCTGGAACTTCTCAGAGATTACCTGAATGGTCATGATCAGAATGTTTAGTAGAAATATGGACAAGAAAGGTTATTATGATGAGGTCTCAGTTGGAAATGAGGAACAAGGTATGGGAAACTGGAGTAAAGGCCATCTTTGTTATATAGTGGCAAAGAAAACTTGTCTGAATTTTGTCCATTCCCAAGGACTTTATGGAAGACAGAATTTAAGAGCAATGGACTAGGATATCTAGCGAAAGAAATATCTAAGCAGCAAAGCATTCAGACTGCTGTATGACTACTTTTATTTTTTTTTTTGAGACAGGGTCTTACTCAGGTTGGAGTGCAGTGGTACACTCGTACCCCACTTCAGCCTCCCAAGTAGCTGATATTACAAGTGCACCACCATGCCCTGCTAATTTTTTTTAGAGATAGGGTCTCACTATGTTGTCCAAGCTGATATCAAACTCCTGGGCTCAAATGATCCTCTATCTCAGCTTCCCCAGGTGCTGGAATTACAGGTGTGAGCCACTGTGCCTGGCCTGTGTGTCTACTTTTAACCACATTTCAGTAGGATGCAAGAAGCAAGAAATGACTTAAGGATGGAATTTATGATTAAAAGGAAATAGGAAAAAAGATTTGGAAAATTCACAGCCTGGCCATATAAAGAATAAAAAAGAGTGCTTTTGAGAAAATATGAAGGGAGTGGCCAAGCAACTGTTTGCTAAAGAGCTTAGTATGGCTAGAAGAAAGTCAGGTGCTAGGTGCTATTCGTCAAGACAATGGGAGAAAGACCTTTAAGGCATTTCAAAGATGTTTAAGACAGGCCCAGAGATCTAGGACAGCAGGATAGTTTCAGACAGGCCCGGGGATCACTGCCCAGGGCCACTTTGGGACTCTGCTCCCTGCATTACAGTGCAGTTCCCCTCAGCCACTCCAGCTTTGGCTCAAGGCATGGCTTGGGCCACCACTCCAGAGGATACAAGCAGTAAGCCTTGGCAGCACCCATGCGGTGTTAAATCTGTAGGCTGGCAGAATGCAAGTTCTGTGGAGACATGGCTACCTCCACCAAGATTTCAAAGGATGTCACAGACAGCCAGGAGTCCTAGGCAGAAACTTGTCACAGGGGTGGATCTACTTCAGAGAGTCCCCACAAGGGCAATGCTTAGTGGAGCCATGGGAATAGGGCAGGCACTGAGACCCTAGAACTGTAGGCCCCTACTCAGCCTGAGAAAGCTGAAGGCCTGAGACTGTAACCTGTGAGAACTTCTGGGTGGACTGTGCCCAGCAAAGCCATCAGTGCAGGGCTGCCTTAGGTCATGGGGGCCTAATCCCCACTTAAGTGTGCCCAGGATACAGGACATGGAGTCAAAGGAGATTATTCTCCAACCTTAATATTTAATGTTGTTTTCCCTGTTAGGACTTACATGGGACCAGTTATCCCTTTCTTCTTGTCTAGTCCTCCCTTTTGGAATAGGAATATCTATCCTATGCCTGCCCCAACATTGCATTTTGGAAGTAGACAACTTGTTTTGATTTCACAAGCTCATAACTAATGGAAATTTGCCTCAGGATGAGTCATGCCCTGAGTTTCACCCATTTAGATGAGATCTTGGACTTTTGATTTGGTGATGGAACACGTTAGACTTTTGGGGCTATTGAGATTCAGTGAATGTATTTTGCATATAAGAAGGTATGACTTTGGGGAGCGGGCAAGGACAAAATGCTACAGTTTGAATGTTTGTCTCCTACAAAACTAATGTTGAAATTTAATAGCCAATGTAACAGTATTGGGAAGTGGTCCTTTAAAGGTGATTAAGCCATGAGGGCTCTACTCTTATGGGAGGGTTTAACACCTTTAACAAAAGGATTTTGAGGAGCAGGTTCTCTTTTGCTCTCTTGCACTCTCTTGCCCTTCTGCCTTCTATTATGGTATGACATAGCACAAAAGCCCTCACCAGATGCAGACCCCTCAACCTTGGATTTCCCAGCTTCAGAGCTGTGAGAAATAAATTTCTTTTCTTTATAATTACCCAGCCTATGGTATTCTATTATAGCAACACAAAATTGACTAAGACAGAAGCTAAATTCATTATCTGATATCAAGTGAATTATGAAGTATTTTTAGAAGAATTTTTTTCTAACAATTGAAAAAAGAAAGGGAAACATTCTAGCTGTCTAAATGAAAGGAAAAACCTGGCAAAGACTATTACTGGTAAAAATGAAAGGAAGCCTATAAGTGATATCAGATGACATCATCTATGGGGTTATTTTAGTGGGGATATCATCTGACATCTTCTATAGGGTTATTTGGGGTGAGTGTGACATTTTCTTAATGAGAAGATTAGGAAGTTGCCCTAAAAGAGCCTTATATAATGTATAAGGCCAAGGAACATATGGATAAAGTGTAGCTGGAGAAGTGTAAATATGACTCTTGAAGTAGTAAATGAAGGTTAAACATAAACAGCTGGTCCAGGGGAAATGAGGGGAAAAAAAGTAAGCTGTCTGTTTCAGACTGGTGTTTCACTAACCAGTAAGTCATCTTTATCTGTTTTCTATTTCAAGTCACCCAGCCAAAATATACTGCCTTTTGAAGTTTAAGGAAATAAACTTTTAAAAGTTGCTTCAATTTAGTTGAATAGACCAAAGAAGACATTCTAGCATCGTGACTTTAAATTTCAAGTTGTACAAATTTGTTTTTTAAGGAGGCTGAAATATTTTAGCTATAAACCTATCACACTATGGATTTTTAAAGATACACAATTTGTACTTTTATATATTAAATCTTATACTAGAAATACCATCTCTTCCATGCAGTTTCAACTTCAAAATTATTATCATAATTTTGCTTCTGCATTCCTAGCTCAAATCCTTTTATTTGGTTCAGAGACACCAAGTGTTCTATGCAATTTGAAAATCAAGATATACTGGTTGCTGGTTACAGTTGCACAGCAGTTATTTGAATTAAATGTAAGAATCAAACGTCCCAACAAACTTACTATTGAATATTATTCCAAAGAGCCCACATGTAGCAATTATTCTGCAAGAGGATAGAATAAATCTAATAATCTAGATTGAATAATTTGAAAGAAATTGTAATTAGGAAGTTTAAAAAACACACATTTAATGTATACCACTTAAAAGGTAAATATGTTAGCAGGGAAGGGTGGCACACATCTATAGTCCCAGCTACTCAGGAGGCTGAGAGGAGGATCACTTGAGCCCAGGAGTTCAAGGCTGCAGTGAGCTGTGATGACGCCACTGCACTCCAGCCTGGCTGACAAAGCAAGACCTTGTCTAAAAAAAAAAAAAAAAAAAAAAGGATAAATATATAAAAGAAGAAATTTCCACCCATATCTGGGGTTTGAATCCTAGCTCTAACACAAACTTGAGGTCAGCACTGTGAGTCTCAGTTTCGCCACCTCTAAAATAAACATAAGTGTATCTGCTTCAGAAGGTTTATTGTGAGCATTCAATGAGATAAACACATAATGCTACATAAATGTAAGGTAATGTGACTATCATATATTTGATTTCCCATGTAAATTTCACTCAATAAAACAAGCAATCTAAACTACCTACCTATCTAACTCAATCCTTACCAAATAAATAGAACTATTCCATTTAACCAGATTTATTTCATACCTACTTTGGAGGCAATCTGTTCAGAGGTAGAATCTTACTATTAGAAACTTGCACATCAGGTTGAAGCATTGCATTTCATCAAAACTGGGAAGGACTGCATAGGCAGATAATAATTAGCATCTGCTTAGATCATAACTGTTCACTTCCCCCAAAATTCGTGCAGATTTTAAGTTTAATGTCCTCAGGTCCTGAATTAGTTACTGGTTAGCTAGAACAGCATCACTTCCAACTCACACTACCATAAGACAAATGGAAATCTTTTCTGAAATAGAAGTTTGGTTTGGAAATTAGTTCTTTCATATATATTGACTAAATATTAACAGAGTGCAAAAGGTCTCTTTATATTCCATGCATTTTTGTCATTTATAATCACTGCTGAATTATTTTCTAAAATGACATAAATCACTTTTGAATACTAAAGTCCAGAGTGCCAAATGCTACCATGAGGCCCATCTCTCTTTTGTGGCTAAGATCACAAAAGATTGAGGCAGCTCCATTCAACCCCTTCATAGCGCCAACATTTACAAAGAATACACGAGTCTAAATTAGCCACATGTACAGTGGGTTCAGGGATTTCCTTTCACTTCTGACTGGATTGTCAGATTACTCACTGGTATGATTTGATCCTACACTGAAGCATAACAATAAATTAAATAATACATTTCAATTTTGCATAACTGCTCTAATACAAGTGGATTCATTAATGATTCATAGACCACTATGGATTCACAAATCATTGAATTTTTATAGTTTGGTAAAGGCCATCATAAATACAGTATTATCATATTATAAATATATTGGAATTTCAATTATATTTGGAAGTACAGGTACTTCTCTTTGTTCTGTTACTCATCTTTCAGATAGTCATAAACAGAAATAGTCTTATATAAACTTATATTCCAACAAGAGTATTAGAACCAAACTTTATGAACGAGTCTGTCTCAAAACAGTGTTTATAAAGCCTTAGGATCTTTCACAAAAGGCATTAATAGGCGAGCTCTTCATAGGTAGTCAAGAATTCGAATTTCTGCCTTACATTTTTCTTCCAAAACTCTAGGTCAGCAAATGTAAAATTTTAAATTTCTACTTTTCAATGTCTTTGGCTGACATTTCATTCGACTATTCCAACACACACACTTTAAAGATGGGAAGGAGGAGGTGAAGAAGAAGACACCAATGACACGAAGTCTGAATCTGGTCTCTCAACTGAAAGTGTAGTGTCCAATAGCAAGATGCGAAAACACCTCCCCTAAAATCTTTTTCTCCAATTCGTCCGCGGAGCGCCTCCTGCCGGTCCCGGAGGCGGCCGCTCGCGCCGAGTCTCCAGGGCGCCGGGAAGGGCTGACGCCCGGACTCCGCCGCCCACCGCCACGCCGCCCTCGCCTCCGGCCGCAGGGCAGCTGGGCGCCTGCGGGCCCCGGGGCTGTGCGCGGAAGGCGGGAAAACGCCAGCGGCCTCGGCGCCGGCCACCCAGTGCTGCGAGCAAGCGCCCGATTTGGGGCCCCGCGGCTGGCTCCCACCTGGAGAGGAAGTAGGCGCCCTAAACTGCCCTCCGGCCTCCAGCTACCCCGGCTGGCCTGGGCTCCCTCCAGGGCGCGGATCCAGGATGCAGCGGCCCCGGAGCGGCCTCAGCTGGGCCCACCGACGTCGGGCCCGTCGCCCGTGGCCGCCCCCACCCAATTGGCAGCAGACGCCTCACACCAGGGCGCTCCGCGGTCTGCGCGCCCCGCCCCAGCCCGGCATCCCTGCCCTCGGCGCGCGCCGCGCCTTCCTTCTGCGCCCACGGCCTGGGCGCGCTGTGCGGGCGAGCTGGGCGCGCAGCCCCCGCCCTCGAGCCTCCACGCGCCGCAGCCCGCTTCGGCTGCTGCGAGAACTTCTTATTCTTGATCCAGTCTTATCTCCTTTAACGCAACTTCCCCGGGGGCGCTGCAGGTGGCCTTGCCTTGTGCCCCCCAATGCTGTTATCCACGAGTAACCCAACAGAAGTAGAACACTCCAATGAGTGTTCACTGCGGAGAAACCTGCTCCCCGCCCTCTCTCCCGCCGGGCAGGTGCGCGAGGCTGGCACGTCTCTCCAAGATGTGGAGGACGGGCCTTCTTTCGCCCGTGGCGGCAACGGGGCCTGGGGCCAGGGGCCCCACTGCGCAGGGCTGCAGTCTTCGCTCTGGTCGTCCGCGCTTAGGAGGCCGTCGAGGAAGGCCGGCTGCGTCAGGGCCGGGCTGGCAGTCTGTGGGGCCCCCAGTCTGGGCGCGGGCTGGGGGCGCGAAGTGCGCGCGCCGCGGGGTCTCCAGGCCGCCGGGGAAAGTAGTGGTCGCCTTGCGAGGCCCGGAGGGTTTCGGGGTCGTATTTGGAGGCTTGTGAATCTTTTCCGATGGAAGCGGGCAACAAGGAGAGGCCTCCTGGACACAACCTAGGCCTCTCCCGCCGCTTCTCTGTCACCGCCTACTGTCCCCACCCGTCTCTTCTCCCTTCTCTTTGTCCTTCCCCCACCGCACCCCATCCCCGCCAAGTTCTGTCTTCCATCTCCCTTCTCTTTCCCTATCCTTTCCCTCATGTTTCCTCCCTTTCCACTTCCATCTAACCTCCAACTCACTCACTCCCCCAGCCACCTCCTCTCCGCTCCTCTCCCCCTTTCTCTGGGGTCTCGCGCTCCCCTCTGCCTGCCCACAGGCGTTCTCCACTGAGATCTGCTCCCGCGCTCACCATCTTCTAACCTAACTGTTTCTTACCTTATGTAGAAATAAGCTGGCCCCCGAGATAAGGCTAATCTCATCTTTTTCACCCACAGTGCAAAACACAGTTTCCGGTACACAAGGGGCGCTGCATAAATACCGAATAAACTCTCAGAAGGAAATCGATCTCCACCAGGAGTTTTCTTCAGTTGGTCAAGTCGAAGATCCACTTTGGCCTTTGGCGAAACAGGAGAGATTTCTACATGGGCTGTAAGATAAGACCATCCAATAACCTGGAGATTCAAAGGGCCGGAGCTGCCTCTTGTCAGACGCGTGCTGGGATGTAAGCACCTCGGGGCAGCCGTCCAGGCTCTCGTAAAACGCCCCACGATGAGCAGGGCGCGCAGGCGGCAGGCTGGGCCTGTCTGTCTGCCCGTCTGGGCCACAGCTGCAGGATGCAGGCAAACGCCCGGGCCCCTAGCCCGCCCGCCACGCGCCCAGAACCTGCCGGAGCCCCGAATTTGTGGCTCCAAAGCTGTGAGCTGGCACCTAAAAGTGAGGCCAGCCCAGCTCTCTGCAGACTACGCCTTCTAACCAGTTCCTGGAAGTTGTCTCGTACCAGGCACCGGAGGAGGGCACACTTCCAGTTGCTCTGGCCCTCTGATGCCCCCACAAACGCGCCCCTGGCTTTCCCTCTAGATCCTATAGAAACAGGCGCTCTGTCCAGCCCCAGGCCTGGGGTCCCTTGGCAACCTTTCTTACTCTCCCAGGGGCAAAATACAGAGCCACTTCTGCGACCTAACCGTCGACCACATGGCCTCTTTCTGCTCTTCTTAGTGTGTTACCTTATATGGTTTTAAAAATTATATGTAATATACATTAGATATAATAAATATACTTTCACTGATTACCTAGGCTTGCACAGACTTTATTAGTGCGGGCACAAGTAGAGAATTTCCAAAGAAAAAGAGATTGCAAAGACAGGGAATTGGGGGATTCACAATACAACTCTTGCTCTCAGCTGGTTAAGTGTTCGGGGCAAGTCACTAACCCCTTCTTTCCCTTCTCTACATCATTTACTAAATAAAGTTGTTGGGGAAGCTATTCGTTTTTGAATTAGTTGGTTTTGCTTTTCTTCTTTTTAACCCTTTTGACCTTTATTACATTAAGAGAAAGAGGGGTGGGAAGCAACTTGAAAAGGAGAAAACATTCAGAGAGGTCTAAAAAAAAAGAAAGACAGGAAGTGAAGAAGAGATCAACTAATGTAATAATAATGTGTCCAGCATCCCTAGTGAAAATAAAACCCAAGAACCCTTTAGAGCACAGCCTCTGGTTCAGGTTTATGCAGGAACACTGAACATCAAGTTTGTAGCGGGCAAGTTGGTCCCAATCAGACTCTCTTGTCTCCCTGCACTGGCAAATGGAATACTCTGTGTCTTAATTGTTGTTCCATTGAATGTGTCTAAAGCCTGTAGTATCTTAATGTTCCTAGGGTGAGTGGTAGAACAACCTGGCCATAAGTAAAATGGAGAAGAAAGGACTCTGGAAGAGAGAAATGAGGTTTAAGGAGTCTTCAGTATTTGTGCCACCTTAACTCACAGCCCTGCCTTTTCCCTTAGCTTCTTAGGTTTACAAATAACATCATAGCCAAGCATTAAAAACTCACTTCCTGAATTCACTCCTTTATTAACCAGCAGTCTGTATCTGTTCTGAGCTAGGCATGAGGGGTTAGGTGCTGGGGTTAGCTTATATGAAATAAGCTTTGGGTTCCAGTTTACAAGCTTGTGAGAGAGATGGACAGTATGAAAAGTGCTGTTACATAGCAATGCACGGGTGTCATGGGAGCATTAAAGAGAAACTCCAGAGTCATGATCAAGGAAAAACTCTCCAGAGGAAGGCCCCTTGAGCTGAGCTTTAAGGAAATAGTTGAGAGGGGTCAGTTGAGGGGGATGGGTGGGCACCTAAGGACTTGCCTGAAGGCCCAAGGATAGAAATAGCTTCCTTTGGAGAAGTTTGAGTAATCCTTTAAAGCAGAAACAAATGGTACAAACAAAAAAGCAAAGGAGTAGTGAAAAATACAGTTAAAGAAGCAGGAATGGGCTATATCTTGTAGGGCCCTCTGGGTGCACTGAATTTCCTGAAAGCTATGGGAAATTCTTGAAAGATTTTAATTGGTAAATGCATGATACGATTTGCTTCTTAGAAAGATCGTTTTGTCAATAACATTGAGGACAGATAGGAGGGTTGGGTAGATTGTAAGGAAACCAGTCGGGAGACTATTGCACTAATGCCTGATAAAAGTGATGAGAGTATAAATTTAAGCAGTGATAGTGGCTGTGGAAATGAAATTAAGGGTAGAGAGGGAGGGACTGATACAAAAGATAATAAGAAGGGAGACTTGAGAGAACGTGATGACTAATTGAGTGTGGAGGATGAGTGAGAGTGAGGAGTAGGGGACTCCCAGGCTTCTGGCTTAGGAAATTCCAGGATGCCACTTTCTTTTTTTTTTTTTTTTTTTTTTTTTTTGAGACAGAGTCTCACTTTGTTGCCCAGGCTAGAGTGAGTGCCGTGGCGTCAGCCTAGCTCACAGCAACCTCAAACTCCTGGGCTCGAGTGATCCTTCTGCCTCAGCCTCCCGGGTAGCTGGGACTACAGGCATGCGCCACTATGCCCGGCTAATTTTTTTTTTTTTATATATATATCAGTTGGCCAATTAATTTCTTTCTGTTTATAGTAGAGACGGGGTCTCGCTCTTGCTCAGGCTGGTTTTGAACTCCTGACCTCGAGCAATCCGCCCGCCTCGGCCTCCCAAGAGCTAGGATTACAGGCGTGAGCCACAGCGCCCGGCCGATGCCACTTTCTGAGACAGGCACCACAAGCGAAACAGAAAGATGACGTGTTCAGTATGGGACACACTGAGTTGGATATGTCTGTGAGACATCGAGTGGAGATGTCAGGTGAATGGATAGCTGGGTCTGGAGCTCAGCAGTGATCTGGGTTGAAAGTTCAGATTTAGAAGTCACCAGCATAAAAAGGGTAGCTGAAGCCCTGGGCTTGGATGAAGTCACTCAAGGAGAGTGTTTGTTTAAAGAACAAACTTAGGAGACACCACTCTAATAGGCCATCAGAGAAAAGGGAGCCTTTGAAGAATATTAAGAAGGAATGACTAGAAAGGCAGAAGGAAAACATAAAGATAAGCATTAGTTGGGGGGATATCTATTATCTTCTTGTCAATGGCCCAGGGTCTTTATATATTATACATTATTTCACTGAATACTTACAGCAACCCTACAAGGTAGGTATTTTCAAATAGAAAAACTTAAGTTCTGAGAAGTTAAGTAGCTTGACTACAATATGTTCAGCCCCTGGAGTAGATGAAACCTAGGTTCAAACATCCCACCTCCAATAGTACTGGGGTGTGTGCAAAACTTAATTTCTCTGAGTCTCACTTTCCTCATCCGCAAACTGGGACTGAAAAAACCTACCTCTGAGGATTGTTGTGAAGATTAGTTGAGATATCATAGCAAAATACCTGGCACACAGTCTAAAACTGATGGTATTATCCTTGGTAATAACTATAACCACATATCACTACATTAATTTAAATGCTACTGTCTCTTCGTTAGCCCTTTGGTCTACACATGGACTCCAAATTCTCGCCTATGGTTCTTAGTGCACAACTGAGACCTAAGCCAGGCTAAAGTATGCTGATAAACCTTTACTAAAAGTTTGGGCATAGCCAGATGAGAATGAACACATATAGAAGCATAAAGCTAGATAATCTGAAAGTTTATCATGTCAGTTAAGGATCCCCTACAGGGCTATTGCCTTCCTAACTCTTCCCTGGAGGAAGCCACCTTTCTTATATCAGGGAACATCCTCAAAGAGTCTATCTACCTGAAAGTCCAGCAAGAGCATGATCCCACAAGGAGTCAGGAGTTCTCACTTAAGTTCAAGGCCCATCTTCTAAGATCCTATTACCTGACTGAGGACTGACCCCTTCCAGACAAGTGATACAGGGAATGAGTACTTTCTCCAGAGAGGGTCATGTCTACCTCTAAGAGTGTGGCCTTACACTATGGCCTCAACAAGACAGCCTTATTATAGAACACAAAATAAGCCCAACATTTGTATAAGCGTTACACACTTTTCATTATTCCTAGAAAAGATAAGACTGAACTCTTTTTAATCCTTAATGGCACTTAATTGTTCTTTTACTGAAAAAGTCATTGTGAAAAGTGGGTTTGGATAAAGCCAGAAACTGACTATAATCCAAGAACAACAATAGGATATTATAGCAAAAAGAACCTACCAGACTGAAGGTAAGAGAAAGATTTTGTCAGTATAATCCAGAAAAAAACCCCACAATATTTATGTTATCAAAACTAAAAAATCTAAGTATATATGGAAATTAACAAGTTATTGGTGAGCATTGACTCATGTGTTTTTAATCCTCTAATATGATTAGGTATTTCAAAGTATAGAGACTTTTGATCATGACTTTGGTACAATTCATAATGGCAGTTCTTTAATTTTTTTCTTCACACTTGTTTCAAGGAATGTAAAGACATATTCTGCCCTGGGGCTTTACTCTGTTCACCTCTAAGGTAATGAAGATCCTATGCAGATTTTTTAGAGCTTGGCACAGAGCTGTAGTAAGTAAGAAACTCCAAGTTATGGCTTATTTTGTGCATTCTAAAATCTATCTTCATTAACCATTTTTTTAGTTATTTGTGAAACACGGAAAACCTAAAGTGTGTTGTTAAGAGTTTATTTCATTCACCCACAACATCCATTTTTCATGGGGAATTATCCTCTTTAGGTTAAAATTTTAAGTGGTATCTATTAGGATAACAATAGGTTTCTCCCCCCTACTCCAACAAAAAAAGAAGAAGGTTATGGTCAGGGCAATATGGGAAATCCTGAGTTATATTATATTTTATTAATCAGGTTTCTTTACTACCAGACCTCTTAGAGACATTAGTTGTTAACGTACATTGTGAAGTTTCAGATACATTTGACTGCAAAATCCTTTTTCCTCAGAGTGTCTAAAGAGACTTTTGTGTCATGGATTATGCTTTAAAGAAAACTGTTGTTTACTGTTACTAACTGATCATTCCCAAGGTAGCATACTTCCATTGGAGAAATGTTCTCTCACCATTAATATCACATTCACCACTTCCAGTAAATTCTCCTTATCCTCTCCCTTCCTCCCTCACTGACAGGGAACCTTTTACATACTTCCATAGAAGCCTGCACATACCTGTATCATTGCATATTAATTTCTTTATTCATGTTTTTTGTTTATTTGCTTCAGATACTGAATTAAGACAGTGCCTAACACATGGAGACACCCAAATATCTGTTGAATGGCTATCAAATGATGAACTGGAAAAAATATAAATTCAATCAGTGAAACTTCCTAGTTACAGAGATGCCCTAGAATTCCTCATAGGACACCAAGTTGTAGAAAGATAAAAAGGATACCACTCCCCCCCCAATGTTGACACACCCACTAGGCAAACACCTATTCCATATTCTTTTGTCCAGGCAACCTTAATCATTACCAAGAACTCCTGTGAGTGGAACCATAGCTGTATAATTCCATTGGATTGTTTCCATAAGGTTTTAGCTCAAGAGAGAAAACATGACTAGGGAAAAGGAATCCTTAATTACGCCTTAAAAATATGATCAAAAGCAACATTTAAGAAAAGTGTTTCCAGGGAAGAGCTAAGGATGACACCCGGTTTATAATAATTCATTTTCTCAAACCTCAGAGCATGTGATCAAAGCTGATATACATTATCTCAGTCTTGCTACCAAAGTGACTTATTTTTTTTCTTACTTTTTTTGAAGTTATTATTTGGATGAATAATAGATAAGAATGTGCCAAACCAGGGCCAGCCAGGTGTAGACACTAAGAGTCCTGCAGCATGATCTGTATTCAATCCTTTTTTTTTTTTTTTAAATAAAGAAGCTGTGGCCTTTGGCAGCTTGAAATACTACCATGCAATTCGGGCCTTTTTGAATTAAGATGAGAACATAGCATGTTAGAACCTGCAAGAGAAGAACAATGGAACCTCCTCATTAGAGGTGGAGGAGGTTGTGATAGATTAGTTATTAGGCAAATCTGTGATACAAGTTCTCTTGACAACCCGTGTGCTTAATGCTGGGATCATTCAGTTAATCTGGGCCAGGGATTTAAGAGATTCATACCCAGTAAGGCTTCAGCTCAAACCAGTTAATCTTCCTTCCTACCACACCACCAGAGGAGGAAATAAAACTATGAAGCTTCTAATTCCTTCTCTCTCCTCTCATAAGGTGTGCTAATGTAGATTTGTTGGTAATTACTGGTAGCTCTCCCAGGAAGACTGAAAATTTGCTAAATTCACTAGCACATTTGGATGAGAGAGATGAAAACGTTCTAGTCTAGAATCTAAAATAAACAAGGAAGAAGCAATGTATTTTTCTGAGAACCTGATGGTGTGGTGACACTATTGCCTAACAATTCTAAACTTTATATGAAGTTCAGGTTAAACATCTTCTCATCTGTTTATATAAGAGGAATTCTACTCCCCCTCCCCCACGTTTATGGCTTAGAGAAAGCAGAGGACAAGAATGGGACCAATCATTGGAAGGTCCAATGAGGTGGATTTTTGATTGAGTGTAAGACTTTTCTAGCATTCAGAGTTACCTAACAATGGTACCTATGGATTCACAAAATAGTAAGTGCCCCTACCATTAGTAATATCTCGTCTGAGGGACAAACACATTTCTAAAGTTCTTTCCAATCCAAAGACATTGCTATTCTTGAAGCATAATAAAGATCAAAAATTTGAAAATTTTGCTACCTGTCCTGACTAGTATATCAGTAATCTATCACTCACCTCCTTGGAGAAGTAATGTTTCCTTCTTCATTGGTTCTAAGGACCTGAGAGTGAGGTGAGGTTGAATTGTATAAGAAACAAAACACTACTTGAGCAATGAAAACTTCTTGAATTACGTATTTATTGTTGCATAGCTTTAACAGAAAATTTAGCAGTTGCTCTCTATTTCCAAAAAGAAGAACCATGTTGGGATAAATATGCCTTGGTTACCAGAATTGTGAGATCCCCATGATAAATAGAAAGCTGAATGGAAATCATCATATTCCTTCACAAAACCAATTTTCAACTTCTGTGTAATAATAGTCCCCTAAGAAGGGCCTAAGAAATGAATTTTTTATCTGATGTTTTCCAACCCTGTAACTTATATGATAGCATATGTTATTTCTGATATCAAAGAATAAGAATTTTTTTTAACTTTAATTTTTTCCTAACAATTTTTGGCATAGACTAAATCCTTTTAGTCTTTAAAATGACTTGACTCCATCAATTGTTACTTTAACTTTTTTTGTTTTTCAACAACTATTGGACACCTATTATATTCCAGCATTGTGCTAGAAAGTTTTGCATAATTTGTATTTGGATAAATAGTTCTAGGACAGTGAATAAGCAGATGAGATTAAATTATTAGTGTGTAGGAAGGCTTCAGAGAATTTATAAAGCTAAACAGTGCATGTAATAGTAATTATAATAATGATAACTAGCAAGGGTCCATATTGCAGTTTCTATCTTTCAAAATGCTTTTATGTAAATTCCTTTACTTAATTCTTTTTTTGTTTCATAGTTTTCTGGTTTTTTAATAATAGCTTTTTTGAGGTGTGATTCGTATGCCATAATCTTTACTGATTCTTAACCTTATTTAAATAGTAAGATAAAAACTTGATGTTAAAGAACAAAAAGGCCGCCGGGCGCGGTGGCTCACGCCTGTAATCCTAGCTCTCTGGGAGGCTGAGGCGGGCGGATTGCTCCAGGTCAAGAGTTCGAAACCAGCCTGAGCAAGAGCGAGACCCCGTCTCTACTATAAATAGAAAGAAATTAATTGGCCAACTAATATATACAAAAAATTAGCCGGGCATGGTGGCGAATGCCTGTAGTCCCAGCTACTTGGGAGGCTGAGGCAGGAGGATTGCTTGAGCCAGGAGTTTGAGGTTGCTGTCAGCTAGGCTGACGCCACGGCACTCACTCTAGCCTGGGCAACAAAGCGAGACTCTGTCTTAAAAAAAAAAAAAAAAAAAAAGAACAAAAAGGCCTTAACTATATAAAACAAATTAACAACTCTAAGAATCCATGTTTGACTAATATTTAAACTTAAGTACGTTTTTAAAAACAGATTGAAAACAAGAAAGTATTCCTGAGGCAAAGTTAGAGAGAAAGACATAGTTTAAGGAAAAAATATAGGCATCTGAAAAAGAATGTAAGGAAAGAAAAGACGATGACATACAGTATATATATCAAGGAGGTGGGGAGTGTGGAGCCTGGAAACTAAGTTTGGTTTTGTAAATATTGAGAGGGTAGATCAGGGCTTTTGAGAGAGGATGGGAAAGATTAAGAGACTAGCCAAGTTAATTTGGAAACAAGCCAGGTTCACATATAATAAGCCGAAGAACTGTTTGAGAGTATAGGTAATTTAAGAAGGTGGCCAAGGAAGCCTTGCTGCACAAGGAACAAAGATAAAACAAGTAGACTGATGTCTGAAGTTTAGCTAAAGGGAAAAAATAACCTGTGTATGTTCCTGTGATATAAAACAAAGACAAGTGGCAGATAGCCTATTGATCAAAGATTCAGTGTTTTGATTCTGTGTTTTGATTCCAGTCTACAGTGGGTGATTCAAATGTCATTAGCTCAATGTATACTAAATAATCTATTTTTAAAATCAAATGTAATTATAGTATCCAATTAAAACAATACTTTTTAAAAATCACATGCCGAGAAGAAACAACATACTATAGTTTAATTTAAAATATGACCTCTTAAATTTTACCAAATGTTCCAAGTATAAATGGAACTAGAATTAGTGTAATGATAATCAGATTAGTTGGTATTTACTTAAAATGTTACAAAACTTAAAAATGGCCAGTGGCTTTTTCACATCAGAATTTATTTCACTTATTGTTCTTTACAAAATGAAATTGCTGTTTTTACTCAGAGTGGATTTGAGTCACAATATAAATTAATTCATGCCCACTTTACTACAATTAGAGCATAATTAACTAAACAAATAGAAAACTTATTATTACTAAGTGCAATAGAAAATTTTCAAGCTGCTTTTTTTACCACTTTGTACCACCAACACAGCATATTTTCACTTTTCAACCAAATTGTCCTTTTTTTAACTTATGGCAAATAACGAGTCAGTTTATTTTTGTTAATCCTGGTTAGATCAGAGTATGTATATAGGTAAGTTTAGTCAAAATTGAGATTTCACAAATTACCAAAATTCTGGCCATTTATTAATATTTAAAAATTAGTATACCTTACTAGCATTTTAAAATTCATGTACATTTATATGCATAATGTACTCTTAGTAAAAAGAGAAATTTAAAACTGTTTATTCAGATACTTTAAAAATTTTAAGGGCCGGGCGCGGTGGCTCACGCCTGTAATCCTAGCACTCTGGGAGGCCGAGGCAGGCAGATTGCTCAAGGTCAGGAGTTCCAAACCAGCCTGAGCGAGACCCGGTCTCTACTATAAGTAGAAAGAAATTAATTGGCCAACTAATATATATAGAAAAAATTAGCCGGACATGGTGGCACATGCCTGTAGTCCCAGCTACTTGGGAGGCTGAGGCCGTAGGATCACTTGAGCCCAGGAGATTGAGGTTGCTGTGAGCTAGGCTGCCGCCATGGCACTCACTCTAGCCTGGGCAACAAAGCGAGACTCTGTCTCAAAAAAAAAAAATTAAAAAAAAATTTTAAGATAGCTAAATAAGAAAATAAACCAACATTTTAAAACCTTTTTTGAATCACAGATGTCCCTGAAAATCTGATGAAAGCTATAGCTTCCTCTCCCCAGGAAAAAAAAAAAAAAGTACACATGTGTATATACACATAAAATTTTGCTTACAATTTCACAGAGTTTATGGACTCTCTGGAGTCTACCTATGGACCCACTAAAGGTCCATGAACTCTGGGTTAAGAGCCTCTGCAATAAACCCACACTTTGTTTTGGCAAGATGGAAAACTCACTATTACAAAGTATGACTGTTTAAGCTTTTATTCTTTAGAGGCATGTATCTGAAAGGAATAATTTTCAAAAAATCTCCTACTCCCTAAAAAACTTTGGCTCAGTTATCCCTCCTGTTTAGCTTTAAAATGAGGACCAATTTCCTTTGGGTCAAACCCCAAACTCTTAGTGTCTTGACTTTCTAAATGCTTGACAACTATAGACACTTTAATGAAATCCAAATGGGTGAAATTCAACACTTCATTCTGATGCTCTTTACAGATGTTCTTAATAAGGACACTGAGGAAGTCCTTAGAAGCCTAGCTTCACACATCAGCCAAGGGAAGAAAGAATTCATTGGAAAATGAAGATAATAAGTAATTCTGGAGTGTTCCTGTACCAGTCAATATTGAGCACTTACAACATAAACCTATAATCAGCTTTGTAGGGAAGTATGTGGTGCACAGGGGTAAAGTCTGCTGATGGACTCCTGGGTAACACTCGTGTTAGACCATCGCACCTTCGGACATTGGCTATTTAAATTCTGCTCAGAATAATTTTTCCTCATGAAGACTTCATTTCTACAAGTGATTATTTCTTTTTTAATAAACTCAGGCAGAGGAAGCTGAAACAATCACCTCTGGCTATCATAATATAATATTAAAATAATTATTTTAATAGAAATGAAGGCAATTATTTTAATAGAAACTATGAATGCTAGAATTTTGTAAGTAGAATGGGTGTCATAACACCATCTCGGTAGAGTAGGTCACCATAATCATTTCGTTCTTCCACTTCCTTTACTTTCCAACAGTGGATAAAAGCTCACCTGATACCTGTCTTCAAAGCTCTGAATAGAGCAGTTGCAGTCTGGAAAATGATTGCCCTGAACGTTCTTTGAGAGCATCTGGACAAAAGGGTTTGCACACTTAGATGGACACAAAAGTTTACATGAAATGGTTTTTACCAATGAATTTGCAACTTGAAAAAATCCTCAATTTATCTAACAAGATATTAGTGGTAAGGGCCCTTTTCTGACAATTTTCTGAGGAGTAGCGCTTGCTTTACAGGAATATGTGGAAGTGAGGCACTTTAACCTGAAAGGGAAGATCAAAAAGAAAAGTACTCAAGATTTTGCATTAGATTAGTCAGAGTTCTGAATTCTGATCCAGAACTTGTCATTCTTATTTCCTGCAGAGCCTTGGGCAATTTTCTTCACCCCACTGCTACTCCCCCATTTATCTCTTTCTTCACCCTTGAAACAAGATAATGCTGGCCTACCTAATAAGAAGGTTGTGTAAATTTAATGTCATGTTCAAAATACTCCAGTAATTTTAAGGTTATTTAAGTTTTAGCATCTGATAATTTGTACCTATGCCTTATATCTTAGAGATGGCTACAAAACAAATGAGGCACTATCAAGAGAGTGACCAAGGGAAACAGAAGTATGTGGAAAGACAGAAAGGGAAGGCAAGGTTCTAGAACTGGCTTGTAACTTGGGAAAATCACTTAACATTTCTACACCTCAATTTCCTCATCCTCAACTGAAGTGAAATCCTCTGTGGGATCCTTATTAATATTCAGTTTATTTTTAAATTTGGTCTCTTTCCTGTAGAATGTAAGCTCCAGGGGTGTGAAGACCTTGTCTCTCTGGTGCACCACAGTATCCCTAACATCACAGAGTAGCTGCTCACTAAAATCCAATATTAGATTTTTCCTAAAGTCCCTTTCAGCTCTAATATCTGATTCTTTTGGGGAAAAAAAAGTTAATTAAGAAAATTTCCAAGTGTATGGAAAAGTACAGAGACTAAAATAATAAATAACCTATAACCATCACTCAGTTTTGTCAAGTCCTAATTTCTATATTTTCTTCTTATGTCTTTAAAAAACAAAATACTGGCCAGGTATGGTAGCTCCTATCTGTAATCTTAGCACTTTGGTAGGCCTAGGTGGGAGTTTCCCTTGAGGACAGGAGTTCAAAGATCAGCTTGGCAAAGTATAATAGCAAGACCTCATCTCTACAAAAAATAAAAAAATTAGCCAGGCCTCGTGGTGCACACCTATAGTCCTACTGCTTGGGAGGCTGAGGAAGGGGGATTGCTTGAGCCTAGGAGTTTGAGGCTGCAGTGAGCAATAATTATGTCACTGAACTTCAGCTCAGGCAACAGGGCAAAATCTTGTCCCCCCCCCCAAAAAGTAAGAAAGAAAAAAGAACTAAAATATCATAAATACAGTTGAAATCCCTCCTCAATGTGTACTGGTCCCTAATTTCTTTCTTCTTTCTCCCCAAAGGTAACCACTATCCAGACTTTGGTGTTTATTACTTCTAAGAACATTTTATACTTTCATTATATAAACCAAGTATCATGTCTTCAGCTTTACATGAATGGTAAGTACTTACCATTCTGCAATTTGCTTTTTTACATTATATCGTGTGCTTGAGATTACTTCATGACATGTGGTGCTAAGCTGGCTATTTTAACTACTATATTGTAATCCATTATATGAATATTCATGATTTATTTACTCAGTCTTTTATTAGTGAACATTTATGTTCTTTTGAGTTTTTCTCTATTACAAACAATATTTCAGAGAATATACTTGTCCATGTCTCTTTCTGCAGAAAGAGAATATTTTCTGAATATTCTTGTCCATGTCTTTTTATGCTTGAGCTCCTACAGTGGAATTGCTGGGTTAAAGGGATATATCTTCAACTTCACTCACCTAGGCTATAATATTTGATTTAATCGCCTAGATTCTTACTGAGATGGTGGGTTGTTCCTTTTTTTTTCTTTTGGCCTGAGCAGGAAATGAAGTGTTATTCAAATTGACAAGAGCATCCTCTTTCCATTTCTAGCTTTTTCTATCTCTAAACAGATAAAATGGGGCAGAATCCTTGTAGAAGTGAAGAAGACTAACATAAAATAAGGAGCTTTCAGGGGGGATCTAGATTAGAATGACATAAAAACATGGCCATGTCCTGTCATCACGTTAGGTTATTTACAACACAGCACTGTCAATATGTAGTGTTGCAAAAACACAGTGCCACATGGTAAATATTGCAGAGGTCTGTAAATAAGTCCCTCTGAAAGCTTATGACTCTTTATGACCCAGTTCACAAATGAAAAATATTTTAGGATAGAGAAGCACTGACTTTTTACACTACAATAATGGGAAATGTTAAATTCTGACCCATAATACTAATTGAACTACTGTTTAATGCTGTCCTTACATAGGCAAAATGTCTATTAGTTTAACTTGGCATTCCAAATGCAGGATCTTGTGCAATTCATTTAGCCTTGTATTTCAGATGATCTATTTGGAAAGGTAGGTTATGGGGAAAGCTTCTCAGTCTCAGTCTCTGCAATTAACATCTACTGTTTCCTCATTCAATAAATATTAAAATATAATAAAGAATATGAGAACATTTGTATTATCTACTTAATGTAATTTCTTTTTCCTACATTAATTTTCTTATTTAGATAAAAAATTTGGGGCATGAAGAGTACAGTTTCACTGGGAAGTTTACCTTGGTAAAAAGACAGGAGCTATTACATTCTATCTTGTCAATGATCCATGTATAATGGGTCACCAGGGGATTTAAGAACTGTATCTTTCAGTTCTTGCCAGGGAGATATATCAATGTGCACTGATGTGAACCATAATATGACACACCTTGCAGAATCCTCAAAACCCTTCGGGCACTCTCTCAGCTGCTTTTATGAAGATAGGGGACTAAAAGTTGTCAGTTAAGGATGACATTGTGTAAATAATTTCAGTAACAGAATTATTTTCCTATTTCCCCATGTTAAATTCTAATGAATAAGAAATTAGTTCTCAGGCTTAAAATCCTTATTGTTTTTTTCCACTACATTAGAGGCAGATTTATTTACATTGATAGGGTAAAATAGACCCTAAATATATTGTTTTATTGTTAAGTTGGGGGAAAAAAGCAAGTTGCAATATAGTATTACAATTATGATCCTGTTTGTGTGTGTTTGTAAGTACACACTTACATCTGTATATCTATATAAAATAGCAAAAAAGATATATCAAAAATTTTAATAGTGGCTACCTCTGGGGAGTGGAATTAAGAGAATTCATTAGTTGGGGGTGGAATGGAGTGATAACTTTATACACTTTTTACTGTTTGAATTTTTTACAGTAAACATGACAGTTTTTATCTTCTGAAAAAAGAATACATCTACTTTTCAGTGTAAAAACATTACTTTAAACTAACAATCTTCTGTATAGTATTGAAAACTTTAATAGTTTTAAGAAAACCAATGATATAATTTCAAGTAGATTATATTTATTTTTATTGAGTTAAAAATTTTTTATGGGACAGAGTGATGTTATTTCTTGATATTTTCTAGCTTTTGTGAAGTCAACAATACTTTTCTAAAAATGCACTTATGTATTCTTCAATGAGAACCATAAATCTTACAAGCTAGAGATGACCTTGTAAATTGTGTAATGCAAATTCTCATTTTACAGATGAGAAACTGAGTCTCAAAGAGGTTAAATGTCTTGTCCATAATCAGTTCCAGAGCTTTAAAAAAAAATTAAATCCATCTTCTGACTTCATGTTCATGGCTTTCTACCACAAAATGGCCTCCTGCTCTGAAATTTTAGTGTGATGAGAATATAAAGAATCTAAAGGCAATTTAGTTTAACTCTGATCTTAAAACCAGCATACACCCATACCTCAATACATAAAGCATTACTGTAGCAAATTTATGTCCTTTATACAGAAGTTGAAGTAAGAAGTCAGTGGGTGACAACATTTCAATTAACAATTGAAAAGTATGTTTACTCTTGGTCATTTTCTCATCTTAATTGGTTATGATAATCTCTGTCTTCTTTGCCTCTTTAAATTTGTGAGTAGATTAAGGGAACAAAGAAGAACAAAGAAATAAAATATCAAAGCCAAAAATGTCTATTAATATAAAAAGGAAAAATTTAAGTTTGGGACATCAACAATAGAAAAGAAAAGTAGGTGGGGGAAACCATGGAAGAGCAGTAAGCATCAAAGCAGAGGAAAATTTGACAACTTCAAGGACAGTGAGTAAATAAGTAAAGCGGGTTGAGATTTGTTTTATGTTTATTATGGTAGGTACACAGTAATTGGCCAATGGATAAGATAAAGGAACTCATGGTATCAAAGGCTAAGGCAGAAGTTCTCAGTCTTTAATACACATAAGAACTACCTGAAGTGTTTGTTTAAAATGCAGACTACTTGGTCTTTATCACCAGAAATTCCAATTCACCCACTGGATTAGGGAGGGCACAGAAATAAGTACCTTCGGTAATTTTAATGCTCAGACCTTGAAGAACACTCGGCTAGAATTATTGAAGCTCTAAAAAGGGAGAAAATATAGAACCAGAATAAAGAAACCTAGAAAAGGGAAAAGATAGGAAAAGGAGCTCTGAATGGAAATCAAGGAGGAAAGAAAGGAATACTAGAAAGTAAAGATGTAACTAAATTAGAGGAATGGTTTTGAGGAAGCATGAGGGTTTATATCGGTGTGTGTGAAAAGAAACAAGCAAAGACTGGTCAGAGGTAATAAAGCAAGATGAAAAATTTAAAATACTGAGAGAATTAAGGCTGTATCTTAGATTTCAAAATGATATTTATTAACTTTTTCCTTTGTAAAAATAATGTATTCATTGTAAAAGAATTGGAAAATTAAAAAAAAGAAAAATACACTTTGTCAGTCATGAATATCTGCTATTAACATTTTGGTACATTTTCTGCTAATACTTTTTGTTTATGCTTAGTTTTTGGAAGGTTTTTGTTGTTGTTGTTTATATAGTTCAAATAATACTGTATATGACTTTAAATATTCTGCCTTCTAACATCAGCATCTCCTAACATAAGGTTACAAGTGGAAACTTCATGTTTAACTTCTGCCTAATATTAACAGTAGCCAGTTCTCCTTTCTTCCCTGCTAACAGAACTCAGGTTTGTTCAGCCAGTCAAGGGGTTCAGGGAAGGCTGATGCCATTTCCATGCATAGAAGGTGATTTTTATTTAGTCTAAGGCAATCTTGGTATACTTCTATTCCCCACGTCAGTGATTGGCTGAGAAAGGGACAAGTGATGTACTTCTGGCCAATAAAATAAAAGGTCAAGTCTACAGGTTAGATTTGTAGGAAAGATTCTTATTTCTTAAAAAGTGATAAAAGGAAGAAATAATCCCTGTTTCTGCTTATGTGTGTGAGGAGGAAGGAGTGAAGCTGATGCTTGGAGCTGTTGCAGCCATCTTTTGGGCAAGAAGGGAGCCCAGTTGACACACTAAAGATACAAGAACAGAAAAATGGGAAGAACTGGACCCTAGATGATCCTGTCATTCTAATTAATTATGCATCCCTGGACCCTATCTTGAGGCTTCTTGTTATATGAGGAAACAAATCCTCTATTGTTCAAGACCCTTTGAGGTGGGTTTTCTGTTTTGTACAATAGAAAGCATCCTAACAGATATAGCATTATAATTTACTTAACAATTTTCCTCTTGTGGGCTATTTAGGCTATACAATTTTCCCTATCAGTTTTGCCTTGGAAAATTTCAAGAAAAAAAAGTTACATAGCTTAGATAATAAAGTAATTTGTGTTGGGGGAAAAAACCAACAAGCAATAAAAAAAAAAAAAAAGAAAGAAACAGGAATGAACTTGAAATATCTCAAGTCATCAAAGCAGAATCATTCTGAATCTCCACACCCTTTATTGCTCATTGCTGTCAGCAGAGGTGGTTATTAGTGGCAAGTTACATTGGAGAAGGAAAAATTGGGAAATATAGTCTCAATAAAACACACTAATAAAGGTGAATACAAATAAACCTCTAAAATACAAAAGTCATTCCTATTTTCAATAGTTATATGATTTCATAAATTTTTCTCTTTCCTTATTATAATAATATTAAAATTACTTCAGAAAAAAGAAAGGCAACCCATTATGTCAATACTCTTCTTGTATTAAATTTTCTGTGGTTTCTACAGTGTTTAATCAAATGCATCTAGTCTGTCATGCTGACAATGTTCAAGAACTAATGTTTCCCAAGTGCTTTCCAGGTTGCCCCTCCAAAATTAAAGTTGGGGCAAGAGTATCTGATTGACATTGTTTAAGTGAAGAGGTCCAAATGTCTATGCTAATATCTCACAAATGAACAGAAGAAATTCCCAGTAACGGCCTCTGATGTTATCACTAGTGCTAGTTGGGCCTATTTAAAATTTGGGATTTTAGATTTGTTGACTTTTTAAATATTTAGTTGACCTAGAGTCAAATTTTAGAAAGTCCTCCTCAGGTACAAGAGGATGTGCCTGTGCAAAATAGCAAATTTAATTGCTACAATTATAAAGCACTAGTCCTACAATGACCTACATTTCAAGATTAGCATCAGTGAGAGCACCTAACACACATCCATAATTTTATATTAACCTATCAATTACAATGTGATTCATTTTTAGAAATTATTTTTAAAATATCACACATAGGTTACAAAATAAGATTATAGTCACAGCTCAAGAGCAATACTTAACAATTGTTTATGAAGTTCTTCAGCATTGTGGTTATGACTCGTGATGTTTCCCACTCCTGGTCTCTTGCCAGGAGTATTGGTTCATGAGTTGAGTGTGGTAAAGGGAGTAAGAAAAACACAGGCTAATCTAAAACTCAAATAATGACTCTTCTCTGAACCAGAAACCCCAGGAGGTCTGTTTCCTAAGATACAATATTTTTTCCCTATGATGTCTCATAAATTTTTGTCACATAAGATTCATGTCCTATATACTTGGACAATCTAAAGAAGAAGAAAACAAAACCCAGAATTTGGAGAGGAACCCACTGTTCAAAAGTTCACCTGAGATCACAAAGAGTGTGTGGGAAGAGTCTACTCTGACAGAAACTGGATCCTTTCTGAGCCTAGGTGGACGCTGGATATATGAGTCTAGATTGAGGGACACTGTTAAACCCTATCGTAGGTTTTTAAATTACCTAAGTAGTCAAGAGTCCAAAAATGTGTCACTAGATATAGAAAGGCAGAAACTGATCATGAAAATCAGTGGGACCTAGAACAGAGCTTGGCACATGAACAGTACATATTAAGCTTTTATTAAATTAATGAATAAATTATAAATAAATTAACTCTAATTTTTGAAACAGTATATGTATGGAAAAGAATGGATTTCTCCACTTTCTCCTCTTTTCTTCTTCTTTCCCTTCTGAATCCTATTTTTTTCAACTAAAATAAATGCAGAGGAACAGTATTCTGGTTGTACCTATGTATCTCTCCGCCAGGGACATGTGTTCAGCTGGATAGCGAGCAAGGGTCATTCTTTGATAATTCCACTGAACCCTGTGTGATGGAGCTGTGACACTTGCAGTCGGTAGGGGAGGGGTGGGGCTGCAAGACTATGTGGAAAAAGCCTGCAGGATTAGGGGGCTCTAGGGACAGTCAATGTGTAACCCTGCCCTAAAGTATTCAAATCTCCTATGCCAAGGAGTGAGCAGGATCTTGAGAGAGGAGGGGTAGGGAGGTCACTGACTTAATTCTGTACAAATAAAAGAAAGCAAACAACTGCTGCATTCCTCTAACTGCCACACATACATGCACTCCATACTCCACCCCTTCTCCTCAGGAAGCTTATCCCATGCTGGAGGATGCATTTGTGTGAGCATTAGACACATAGGCTGGCAAGTGGACACTTTGTTGGAGAGAATTTATCTCTCGTGAGAAGCAAAAGTGACATCTAGCCAACTCTCCTGAGAACAGGGTTATCAGTGAGTTAGGAACACTTTCTGAAATCTCTTAGTAAGTTGTTTTGAACAAGGCACTGGTAAGAAATTCAGATCTAGTCCTCAAATCCCTACCTAACCTTCTGGAGGATTCTAAAGTGCAAACATAGGACATGTTGCCCTGACGGTGAAACATGCCATCCTCACACAAATATACTAATTTTTAAAATTCTGAGAATGACTTATTCATCCTGTTGTTCAATATTAAACAAGAGAATCTACTGGTCTGCTGGGCCACACATTCCTCAGATCTTCCCCCTTTCAGTTCAATCATTTTACTCTTAGTCTCTGCATAACACTACTGTTTAATCTCCATCCAAAGCCTTCCACCCATATCCTACACTATACATCAGGGTTATTACTAGTGTCATATTCCCCAGGACCCATTTGGGAAAGGTTGAAATGCCTCAGAAGGTGATCACATATTTGCCATGAGCTCTATACATGGAGAAAACTGCACTTCTGGCATTTTCCCAGGGACAAAAGGCCAACCAGGGATGGAAACCTTGCCAGTAACCTAACACACTTTGCTTTGCAGAGAAATCCTAACCTTCTAGAAGAAACGATCTCCACCATTGGAAAGAAACATTTTGTGCAAACAGAGCTAAGTAGTTTCCCCCTTTCCCCCTTGGTCACATCTTCTTGAAGGTTGTATCTTCCTGCATGAGGATTTTAGACTTTTCTCCTGAAGGCAGGATAAAGTCTCTGTCTACAGTGATAAATCATAGTGTTCAAAGTCTAATGGTAAGAGAAGTCGCCCGTCATAAACTGTGACAACAGGCCAAGGACTATTAAAACATGAAGTGGTGAGCTCCCTTCTCTGCTTTATCTGCTTCTCACCCTGTGCTTTCCAGTAGGGCAACCATTGAAGTTGCATGTTATTAATAATGATGAATAGATTGCTTTTATCTCCAGGGATAATACACAAGGAATTGGAATATACAAAAGGGGACAAAACCTCAGGGGGTATCCATTTTTATATCTTTGAAAAATCAAGAGATCTGTCCAATTCCAAAATGCCAAGTGCAAAAAAGGGAAGGGCTGAACTTTCAGTAAGAGGATTCTGAGAAGTCCTATTTTTTAAAAACCCAGAAATAAAGAATACCCTTCAGTATGGAATTTTTTAGGGGCAGCCGGCTCTTCTACAATCTAGAGAAAAACAGAGGTTAAGTAGCAAGACACCTTGCAGAAGTGTTGAAACAGACAAGAAAACGTTTTATTTTGAAAATACAGTCTTTAAAGATAAATTTGGCTTCCATCTTCCATATCTAGGTGCATCCAACAGGATATAAAAACAAACAAAACAACAAAACAAAGACCCACAACATTATGTACAGAGCTCTAAAATGAGCTGTGAATATCTACAGGAAACTAGCGTCTGCTCTGTGTGAAGGGGTGTGGTGTGTGCCTTTCTACAGTTCTCAGTCCTGGAGAAGAGTTAACTCCCTGGAGCTACAGGTGCGGCTGCAGCAAGGGAAGAGCTGGGGTCAGTGAAGGGCTGGGGGTGGGACCCCCATAGAAGGAGACGTGGAGAGGTGTCTGGGGAGGGGAGCAGCGGCGGCACGGGACAGATCCTGGGCTTCTCTAGAAGTCCTGCCGCGGGGTGTGAGTCAGGCTGTGCCGCCGCAGATCACAGTTTCGCCTGAACACTTTGCCGCACTGCTCGCAGCTGTAGGGCTTGATGTCTGTATGGGTGAGAAGGTGAGTTTTCAGATTACTTCTCTGATTAAAGGTTCTTCCACATGTGGGACATTTGTGTGGAGATTCCTGTTCAGATGTGAAGCAAGCAAAGGATTAATCCTTCACACCACAACTACACCCTTCTCAATAGTTTCTGTCTTATCGGTATCACAAGCGTTAACATAACACTCCATGACAACAAAAGAGGGGACTTGCAGGAACAAATCTGCGCTCCTAATCCTCCAATCACGAAAACACACATGCAGGCACACACAGAGGCCCGATTACCCTGATAAGGGAGGAGGCAGACCCGCGGCCACCACGGGGGCTTTGTGATTTCCAGCTCTTTACATTTCATCACCATGTCATAGGCAGGAAAAGAGGGAAGGAAAAACTCTAATCCTCTCTTAAGGAACGACATTCTCCCGGGTAATAAGGCTCCTCTTTGCTGGAAAATTAAACTATTCCTCAATGTTATGAAAGCTACAAATTATGAGGCCCCTGGGAAAGACAGCGTATGGGATTTCACCATGCCTCCATTATCAAAATTACCTTTATTTCCTCCCAAACACAAGAGCTTTAAATGCAGGGCAGATTGGATGAAAAAAAAATTCTAAAATTAGGAGTTATGACAAACCAAGTGGCCTATTCTTTAAGAAAAATATATAAATGTATTTATATTAAATACGATTTTTACGCATTAAAAAATTAAGAGTGCTGCTTTTCCCCACCTAGAGAACTAATCTAAATAGACCCTTTTAGGGGAAACACCTTGTCATTGAACACCTTTTGTTAAAGAATCACGATAAAATGAACTAGTCAGTTTTTAAACAACAACAACAAAAAACTTACCTGCATATGTAAAGTTTTGTGAACTGCTAGAGTTCTAGACTGACAAAATCCTTTCCCACATTCCTGACATTTGAAGGGTTTTTCTTTGGAATGGATATACCTGAAAATCAATATAAGGTTTCATTGAAATGGCTTTACCCTGACGATGAAGAATTTCTTTTGATAATTACTCAAAACGAAATCGTAGAAGAACAAAAGAAATATGATTTCCATTATTCAAGTTTTTGGATTTTTTTTCTGTGTAATTCTGTTTATGGTTAACCTCAACTAACGAATTCTTCAAAACATCCACCGTCTGGCGGGCTTTATCTACACTTGATCGCCCTCTCTGGCGTATTCTGGAGCTCGAAATCGTGCCGAAAGAGCCCTCCTTGGCCTCTACGGTTTTCTCTGGGATTTAAACTGGCCAAGCCGGGATTCAAGGTAAGGCTGAGTTTAGAGGGACTGATTTTAGCGTATCCCTTAACAGCCACAGAGGATGGGCACAGAAGTCCCATCTCAGAGACCAGTAGGTAGAGTTCGGAAAAGATAACCCCAGCCCCACTCCTGGGACGTTTTAACCAGATGAAAACACTCACGTTATAGTATTCCTTCAATTGCCGTTTACTAAAGCAGAGTTTAAGAGCGTGGAGGGGAGTTGGGAGCAGTTTCTAAATCCAGTGACCTCAAGACCCCCACAAATACGGCTTAAAAGAAGGGCTCCCGTGGCAGGATCTGAGGTGCACGGGGCAGAGGGTCGGGCGGTGGGGGTGGGGGTGGGGAGGAGGGGCAGGGGAACCCGGTAAAGGTAGCCCGAGCAGATTTTCAGAAGTGGTCCAACGGCAGCCAGGACCGACAGCCATCATGGGAAGAACTCCAGGGTCTCTCGGTTTTTCCTGCCCCCCTCCCCATCTTTCCTACCGGGAGGAAACAGGAAGACCGATCCCAGGACTAAGGGCAACCCACCAGATTTTTACTGCCCAAGGTTGGGGAAAGGCCCTCCCTTATCCTGAACAAGAAGGCAGCAGGGGCCTGCTGGAAGAAAAAGGGAGATATTGGGGGGTAGGTGAAGCAGGCTGGGGCGTCTTTGGAGGTACATTCTAGATCAGAGGTGATTTTAGTGACATTTGGAATGTCTATTAGGACTCAGTATCCAGGACAAATTCGCTTTCCCTCTCTCAGCCAATCTCTTTCCCCACCTCACCTGTGATCCCGCAGGTGATCTTGCCTCCGGAAGGCCTTGTGGCAGATGTCACACGTGTACGGCCTCTCGTCCGTGTGGGTCCTCTCATGGATGAGCAAATTGTAAGATTTGGTAAAGTGTCTGCCGCAAAACTTGCAGATAAACTCTTTTTTCGTTTTGGAGGGCAACCTCCCTCGGGAGGGTTTTCTGTCCGGAGTCAATTTACTGAGGCCAGAGATGGGGCTACCCAACCCCGGGCTTAGCTTGGTCAGGTCTCCTATCTTAGGGGGATCCTCTTGCGTGGCGGCCACAGCCAAGTTGGCAAAGTCAAAACGGGGCCGGTCCTTGTGCAGGGCTGGGAGCACGTGGGCAATGGCCCCCTGCTTGGGGTGGAATAGGTGGGTGGTAAAGGGCAGAGCCGGGAAGGGGAAGCGCGCGTCCACGAGGCCCTGCGCCGCCGCCATCTCGGTGATGGTGGAGCGGGTGATCTCGTGCACGTTGGGATACCCCAGCGTCCAGTGGTTCATGTGCATGGTCTGCACAGCGCTGAGGCCGTACAGGCCCTGCAGGTGGTCCACCGCGGCAGGGAAGGTGTTCACGGCCTGCAGGAAGGAGTAATTGGTGAGCTGCAGCGACGGGTGGAGCGGGATGGGCGCTGGCAGGGCCTTGCTCCCCATTTTCTGGGACGCTGGGAGGCGGAGGGGGCCGCCCCTTGCTTCCAGGACTCAGAGGCGGGAGGACGTGGGGCTCCGGCGAAAACCCAGTGAGACAACAGCACGTAGAGAAAGCCCTAAAAATGGCAGAGGGAGAGAGGGAGAGACGGTGACTATTATCGAAGCCGGCTCCGTCTGCCTTTGGCGCCCGCGCAAGTAACCACATCTTCCTTCTAAGTCTCTCTCCCTAGCCTACTCTAAGATCCCCCCAAGCGAGGCCAGGAGGGGATGGCGTAGCACCTGTCCAGCGAGTTCCCACGGAGATCTGGACAGGAAGTGGCACCCTGGCCAGCGGGTCGCTGGGGCAGCCTTTCTGGACACCCACAGTGAGGACGGAATCTGGGCATACTTGAAGCGGAAGACTTGGGTCCCAGAAAAAGTCAGGCGTGTGAGGGGGCCCCAGTGGGGACAGCACTCAGCCTAGCCGCCCCCTCCCCCCCCACACACACCCTGTCAGGCGAAGCTCAGTGAACCGCAATGGCCCGTGGCGCCTCAGAGCACCCTGGTGGAGGGACGGGTTGTGCGTCCGGCTGGGCCCCGTGCAGCGGCTACTCCAGCTGCTCACCGCGCCGGTCGCCTGCCCCGCGGCCGCCTTTCCCGCGAGTATCCCGGCCGCACCCGGCATGCGAGAATGCAGCTGGGGCGCGCTTCATCCTCCTGGGCCACAGGGCCCTCTGGGGGGCCCGCCTCGCCCCGCGCTGACCTCGAGGTTTTATTTTTCCTTCCTCTGCCTCAGTCCCATTTATCAGCGGTGGCGGGCCGCAGGAAAGAAAGGTGACACCTTAGGGGCTGGATTCGGCCTAGAATCGCCCCCTCCTCCTTCCCAGGGGCCGCCCCCCCCTCACCCCCCACCAAGATCCCTTCCAGATGGTTCAGGCTCCTGGGAGGTGGAGTGGGGGCGGAGAACGTCCCCGAGGCCTGAACCCCCTTTCCTAGACTGAGCGCCAAGCTCTCGGGAGGCCCGAGTTGCTTCCAGGCCTGGCACGAGGAGCGGCCTCTACACCCAGGAGGCCTCTGGAGACAGCGGAGGAGAGGGAAGCGCTCCTTAGGTAGGAAAAGGGTAGGAGCTGCTAGGGAGCCACAGCGGCCGAGTACAGTGCGGCTCTGCGAGCCTGCAGGAATCTTGTTTATGGGCCTAGGAGTGTGCGCATCTGCGCTCCCGCCACCGGGAAGCCCGGCCTGGGGTCTGTGGCGTGGGCCTAAGCAGGGAGCTCCTCTCTCCCAGCGCCCCCAATGGCAACGGTGAGGCACAGAGGTCTGATTTCAGACCCGAGTTCCTGGGAGCACCTCACCTGCATTCGTCGTGGGCCCACCTCCCCCCATTGCTGGCCCCTTTGCAGAAGCGGGTTCTGCCAGCTTGGCGGGCAAGGGCCTTCCCTTGGAGGGCGGCTCCCCAGTTGCGGGACTCAAAACTCGGTGCTCTTACCGGACAGGAGCAGCCTGGCTAGTCTGCGCCGCCAACCACCACGCTTAGCGTTGGCCCTAGCTGGAAGGTAGGAAAGTCTGTCCAACCTTCCCTCCTCACCCACCCCTTTCTGTGTCTGAATTTTCTTCTCCCGAGCCGTTGTGAAGTATTGCCTGTGGCTGTGTCTGGGGGCAGAGTTAGGGGGCTTCGCTAATGACCGAGCACTCTGACAAGGCAGAATCTGGACGCCTCCGTAGGGCCCGCACCTTCCTCCTTTGCTCCAAGCGGCTCAGAGACAGAGATTTATAAATGAATCGCTTCTGCTTAGTGGTGTGCGGTCTGGGAGTTCAGGCTGGGAGTTAATGAGAGGTGTGTAACAGTCGGAGGGGCTCAGTCAGACCATTCAACTGTAAACTCCCATTAGTAATAAACTTTCCCACCACAAATCACGATTCATTTTTTGTTCAGCGGCAACCCTCGAGACCTCTTTCTAGGGAGGTAGGAAAAAAGGATTCCACTAACATCCCTGGTAATCTACCTGATTATTTCCCCTTCAATTAAAAAATAAATTACACCTTTATTTCCTTCTCTTTGGCTAATGAAGATTTTCCAGAGATTCAAGATACTATTTTCCCCCTAGTGTTGAAAAGCAGCCTCTCCCCCATAGAGAGGAAACTGAGATCATTATTTAGGTGTATTCCCGGACTAGATTTCTTAGAAACAAATACAGGAGGCAAAACACAACTCTCACCACGGGTGTGTGTGTGTGTGGGGGGGTGTTGTCAGCTGATGGACTATCACTACCTGTGATTTTGATTCCAAATGCACAAAGTGAACTCTGCCATAAAGGTTACATTAATTCTGCCCCAGAAAGTTGAGTACCATCTTTCTTCCCTTTTCTCCAAATGGCTCATAACGAAGAAATTAATGACTCTATTATAACTCAGGTTCATGTTGGTACAAAAGGGCTATTCTGTAGTATGTATTTGTTTTAATTTGCAGGACGGATAATTTCTTCACAAAGGAAGAGCGAACTATTGGTCCTTTTGAAACCCTTTTACAAACATAACAACCCTAAATATCTGCCAAATGCTTTTGCCATAAATAATTAGGACATTTAGATTTCCACACTCCCCTTGAGTTGCTGGAAATGTATGTCAAAAAAATATTTTAAGTCAATGCAGACATCTAAGGTACTTTCGTTTTGTGTAGCACTGAACCATGCAGTTCCCACACTTCCTTTCAGGCAGTAACAGTGATGACCGTCTCCTGTCATTTCTCTGCCATCCCGTTTCAGACCATTGGTTACTTTTAATTTTGCAAGGAAAGAAACTTAAACCAATGAAAAGGTATGAATATCTTGGTGGAGCTGAGGTTACTTTTCTTTCATCAATCTTCTTCACAGGAATTTCCAGGCATGTACAGAAGTTTTGTAAAATTTAGTTTACTGGCTGTTAACAAGGGAGATGTGTACATACTTATTTCAGTTCACTGAAGCTTTCAAAACATTGGCGAGAAAAAAGTACGTGGTAATTTGATAAGGAGTCTTGCTCTTTGGTAATGGTGTCATTACACTGAATTATCTAAAAATAATATATTCAGGATTCATCTGCTAAAACTTGTGCTTCGGTATCTTAGAGAAATGGCTGATGGATCCATAGGCTCACTGAATTTCAGTCCAAACCACAATAGAATTTTACGTAAATCAGAGAGCTATGGTCTAAGTGGATCTAAGACGATCATTAAAAAAAAAAAAAAAAAAAAAGCCAGACTGTATCAGGTGAATAGAGAAAAACGGCCGCGAAGTTCCTGTCCCTTCGCAGCGCCTCTGCCTTCCCAAGGAGTTAATTAAATTAAGATGCCTTCCGCATAATCTGGGTTCTGTTTCTGCTCCCTCGCTCCCCCTGCGCGAGTAATTTTCTTGTTCTGCTCAGGACTGCAGTTTGTTTAGCAGAGAAAGATCTGTCTGCGCCGTTTCGCTCGGGGAAACGCCAGCCTCTTTTGTTCTCTGCGAGCAGGTAGGGAGACAGATCCAGAGCTCTCCCCACAAACACCTTTTCCACCCTCCTTCGTACGACCGCAACTCCTTCCTCAGTTGCTATTTCTCAGGAATCCAAGCATTTAAGCTCCGGGGGAGTTGGCTTTCTGCCCGCTCTGCCAGGACTGGGGAGTGATAGGAAAAGCAAAAGGCCAGCACAAGGTTGGAGAATTATCTAGGACTGAACCATTTCCATCTTGAAACGCGCCTTCAGCGTCGCAGGCTGGGCAGGCACTGTGTGTCCGGGCCCGTCTGCGCTGCGCTGGCGCGCTTGCTCCGGGACAGGTCGACCCGGGCTTTCTTAGGGCCAGGGCAGAAACACGAAGGGGGTGTGAGGGTTGATCTCAGCGTACGTCGATCAGCTTTTATAAGAAGTCTTGCTTAATGTTTAAACATCCCAAAACTAATAAATAGTACATACTATTATAGTGTGTGTGGTTGGGTGTTAGCTGGGAGTCGCGTACCGGGGGATCCAAGGAAAGGAGAAACACAATGCCCGAGGATTGCATCCACACGATTTCTTTTCACAATATCTTAACTGTGGCACTGCGGACTGAGAATCTGAGCGCCCCTTGCACCCCAAACCCTTCCTCCTTTAGGGCGGCTACAGCCCTTTCTCAGAGCGGACACTCACCTCCGGCAGAGAGGTCCGCCTGGGCAGCGCCGCTCAGACCCGGTCCAGGCAGCGAGACGCACAGCTTGGAAAGGTCATTGGGTCCACGCCAGGCAAACTTCTTTTTCCGCGCGGAGTCGCGGGAGTCACGGACATGATCTGGAGGACTGAGAGCAGCGAAAGCGAGAACAGATCCTCGTTTTCGTCAGCGTCTGTGGACGCGGAATGTGTAAAAGACCCGGGGTGCTTGGGGCCGGCGCTCAGCGCTCGCCCAGAACCACGCGCCTCGGCGAGCCTCTAGCCGCCGACTCCGAGTGAGGTCGGAGCCAGCAGCCTCGCAGGGCCATCACCCTCCGGCAGCAAGCGCGCGGAGCTCAGTACCCGCCCGCGTCCCTCCCCAGGCTGCCCGGGGCCCAGAGTCCGGGGCTTTAGTAGCGGCCCCGCCTCCCCTTCGGGCGGGCGTCTCGCGGCCGCGCGGGGCCCTGGGCGCCCTGGCTCCGCCCCCGCGCCCGGCGCCTGCTAATGGTCCACTCTGTTTACTTGTGTTTGGATAGCAACTGAGTCTTAAAGGCACAGGTTTGCTCGGGGTTTCCCTGTTACAGAGAGTCGACGCTGACTCAGTTCAAAACTCACGCACAAACACAACCCCTACCCCCTTCCTTCTCTGTACCTCTTTTCCTTATCCTGTTAGAAAATCAACTGGTTCTCTACCTCTCAAAGACCCCGCAGAGAAACCCAAAGGGCACTTGTAGTTTTGCTCGGTGCGTTCGCCGCTTAACACGTTTACCACAACCGTCTTCTTCGTATAGTAAAATCAATCATTTGTAGATTATATTCTCCAGCGTATATCAATCTTCCCACAAATTTTAAATTATTTTGTGCATATTTGTGGTTAATTATGTCTATCTGTGTAGTTTGCTTTCGCCTGTTTTAAAAACAGTTTGTTTACGGAGGTGACAATTGACTAATTTCGTAATTACTGCAAAGACGTGTGGAATGAACCCAGGAGAACTTTCTTCCAATATATAAGCTTTAATCAGCCAATGTACATTTAATAAGCAGTTAACCAACTTGGTTAAAAGGGTGGGCATCTGCAACCCACTGCCAAACAATAAAGAATCCATCTGGGGGAAAAAAAAAGAATCCATCTGAAATAGGTGATCATTTAAAATTTTTAGGTTTAGGAAAATACTATTTTAGCTTCTCAAAACATGTACACCTTCATTCCCAGCAAAAATTGAATTCATTGTTCAGTCGCCAGGAAAGTTAATCGAATTTGAAGTGCAGTGATACATTTTTCAGGTTCTTCTAATGGTTTGGTTTTGTGTGAGTGTAACTGCAGAACGCGCTGCAGCCACTCTGGGGATAGGATGACCGACCAAGTGACAGAAAGGGCATAACACATACCCATTTTAAGTAGCTTTTCAAATGAGATCTGCGTGAGCAACACTAAGCAAAATGCCCTTCGCCCCAGACGAGTCGCCAGAGGGGATTTGCGTTAGCCCACGGCAAGCCCGCGCTTTGAAGAGTGTAGCCTTTCCAGCCAAGAGGCCGTACAACTCAAAAGTGTTCCGCCAAAGGATGGTTTTGAATGAGACTCCTCAAAGGACAATTAAAATAATCTCAACCGTGCGGGGAAGTGGACAAATATAACAGAAGGCTAAAAGCCGTCAAATGGTTACTGATGGGGGAGCCAGGCAGAAGCTACAAGCTATTAGTTTATTAAAATAAAACGCTTTCTATTTCATTTATGTTGAGGTGGGTAGAATTTTTCGTTCCTTTGGTAAAACATAATTCAGGGGTAACAGATCTTTTTTCTTTCTTTCTATTTTTAAGTTCGCAAAGACTAAAAAGTGAGCTTGGAATGGAGAGCCGAGTGTGTAATAGCCTAAAGTACTTAATTGGTTCGAAGTAGATTTGACAAATAGCATGGAAGCAGAATGCCTAAGAGCTCAGAGTTTCTTAAAAGCCGTTTTCCCTAGTGGGCTCCCTTGGGGTGCTTTCATTTTAGCGCTCAATCCTGAGCTTCAGCTGCGGGATGCCTGCGGTCCCCTTTCTCCAACCGCCTCATTCCTTCCGCAGCTTTTCTCAATTTGGGAGATCTGGAGGGAACTTTCTCTTCTTCCAGTACCCCCAGGACTCACACTCTCCGGGTGGCGACCTGAAGAGTGTTCCTAAGCTTCGCATTTCCTTTTCACCAAACATGAGGCAATCCCCAGCAGCGGGCTTCACACCTTCCTGCCCTAAGTGTGTGTACGTTGGGTGCGGAACCGCCTGCTTTTCCCGTGGGGCAGACAGAATTTCCAACCACCCATGAGCTGCGCCCTCTTTCCGCAAACCTCCTGAGCCCGGGCTTTTCCATAAACGTGTTTACTTCGTCCACCCCAGCCTCTGAAGTTCCAAAATGGAGTCTGGCCCACGCCAGCACGAACTCTGCGGTCGCTTCAAAGGTAGGAAGAGTCGGCGAGCTCTGCTTTGGGGGATGCCGCGTGGCCCGGCAGCGCCTGGGCAGCCTCCTGGCCCTGCCGCCTCGATGGGCAGGTGCGCTCCAGGCGCAGGGAGCTAGCCGGAGGCTGAGCGCGGCGCGGCACTGCGCGCGGGCTCCCCTAGGCCACCTCCGCGCCGCGCTCAGACCCGGCAAGCTCCTCGTCCAGGCCGGCGTCTGGGCCGCATGCATTGCGGGGGCCCACCCACGTCAGCTCACCCGCCAGAGTTCTCCCGCGACAGCGCCCGGCGCAGAAGACAGGCCGCAGGCCCACGGGCGAGCTGTGGGGTCCGGGTGTGCGGAGAGCGAAGTCCTGGAGTCTGCAGCGGCCCAGCTGTGCTCTGGGGGCTTAGCCTTCGTGGAGCCGCTCGGCCTCCCTCCCCCGCGCAGCCTCCGGAGCTGCGCTGCGGGTTCACGCTGAAATTTCCGCCGACCGGGTCATCTGCTGTCCTCGCAGTTACTGGCTTTCGACACCAAGGACGCTTCCAGGGAAAGGGCTAACAGACTGAAGGGGGGCGCGCAAGCAGTCGCCGCCTGAACCCCCAACCACTGCAGGTTTACGCCTCCGGAGGCGAGGACGAAGGCCGGAGAGGAAACGCGGAGGAGGTGGGTGGGAGACGCCGCGCAGGCCCCTTCCCGCTGGCCCACCCAGGAGGCTCTGCCAGTTAAGCAGCGAGCAGGTGTCAGACACAGACGTCCCTGGAGTTACTTGACTCTGAGCCTCTCCCACGCTGACCGCGCGCTGCGGACTTCCTAGAAACTTTCAACCTGTAAAACACAAATTATGGGAACCTTATCTTTTTTCCAGGGATCCCAGCCGCTACCTCTGGGGACTCGCGTCCCTCCTCCACAGCCCCTGCGGGGCGGGGACCTGTTGCATTTGAACTTCCCGCAGTTTTCTGTTTTTCGCCGGAGCCCGAGGGAGTCGGAAGTTCAGCTCTGCTCAGGGTGCGCGCACGCCAGTCCCGGAGTAGTCGGGACGCTCGGGGGACACAGGAGAATCGCGTGCACTAGGCTTACAGTTCAGGGTGCCGAGGAAGGGGCCAAAAGCCTAAGAATTTTCTGTTTTAAAAAAGCGCGTGGGAGCCTGCGCTCCCAGCAGGAGGGAGGCTGGGAAAGCGCAGCCGCGGGCGCTCGCTCGGCGGCCCGCGGGAAGGGCCGCAGCGCCCCCTGGAGGCACAGGCCGAGCACTGCGTGGCGCGGGCTAAGGGGCGGCCACTCCGGCGTTAGGCTCCGGGGTGTGAGTGCGTAGTGGCCGCCAGCTACCCGGGCCGCCGCTCGGTTCCCTTCGCCTGGACCCGTTTGCTGCAGGGGAAGAGTCGTGTGCGTGACAGGGGCGCTGGGGAGAGGGCTTGGGTCTGTTATCTGGGCCAATAAACCACTGCACCCGCACTGTTGGGGCTTTTGTGGGGGGCCTTACGCGGTGGCCCCCAAGCGACTTTTCTCCTGGCAGATTTCTAACACGGATGTTCAGGCCCACGATGCCACTCCGGGCTGCCCTGACTACCCCAGGGCAGGAAAGGCACCCGTTCTGGCCCCAGCGTAGGGGTTCTCGGGCGGTCTCCAGGAATCTGGCCAGCAGATTCCAAGGCCCGGGACCTTGTCCCCGCGGGAGATGCAGGAGGGGTTTCTCGGTACATTTCATTCGGAAAGGCTGTCCCACTCCCCGCAACTTACTCCTGCCCCCACCCCAGCATTTGAAGCCTTGTCGGGATGCACCCTGGGGCGGGCTGTGCTCTCCCAAGGCCAGAGAGCGGGAAGAGGCGCATCGTGCGGGAGCTTTCGTGCTGGGGACCCGAGGACCGCTCCCCACTCCGGACGCCCAGCCCACCCGGGTCCGGCCAGGCCGCCTAGCCCCAGGCACTTGACGACGAGCCTTGCCTCACGCCTGGCGATTTGGGCGCAAGGGAGCTGTCCGTGTGCCTGCGCCCTCGCGGCTTCACTCCGCGGGAGACCGTGGCGGGCGCCCTTCGGGCCCCCAGCCGGCAAGGCACTGAGTCGCCAGGAGTGGGGAGGCCGAACACCGAGGGACACTCAGGGAAAGTGCGTGGCCATAGCTGGGCTGGGCAAGCCTGGGGGCAGACCCTGCCTCAAACCCCGCTCTAGTCCGGGTGTAGATTTTCCAGGTAAGGGCCTCGGCTGCTGTAGCAGCAAAGCCCGGAGCCCACTCGAGGCCACGCTAGCGACCTGTCAGCCCCTTGCGAGTCTCGAAATGCCTCTACCTTGGAGGGGGAGCAAGGCCTCACAGCGCCCAGAGTTCCGAGAGGTCTGGGGGCCGGAGCCCGGGAGAAGCAGGCTGGCTCCCGCACGTGCTGGGCGCGAGTCCCGCTGGGCGCTCTCGAGGCCCGCGCGGCGCGCAGAGGGTGTAGGCGCCGGCTCCGCGGGTGCCGGGCGACAGGACGTGCTCTCGCCTTCCGGTGACTGAAGGGCAGATGATCTCCTGCAATTTGGCTCGCTGGAGAGGGCCAGGGCAAAACCTATGCTCCCACATCGAAGGACAGCTTCGAATTCAGGCTGTATATCTAACTGAGCCGGTCAGTGCTGGTTTGCAGAAGAAATCCGCAGCGGGTGGCATCCCAGGAGAAAGCTCTGGGGAGGGTGCCCCACCTGTCCAGTGTGGGTCTGGTCTGGCTGTCGCGCTCATCTTATTAGATAGATGATAGATGATAAAAAAGATCATCCTCAGAAAAGACTAGGGCATAGGGCATAGTCTGCAAACTTGTATTTTTATTAGGCTCTCACTGTGTGTGTGTGTGTGTGTGTGTGTGTGTGTGTGTGTGTGTGTGTGTAAACGTACTCGTCCACGCTTAGACATTGGGAAAATTCAAACGGAAATCTTGATTTCCAATGAGCTCCATTCTTATGCAGCAGTGAGTTGGGTGGAGCTAAGCAGCTCTGCACTTCTGTCTCCGAGGTTTGTTTTTTAAATGCCTGAGCAAAGATCGTCTTGGAGTCTACAACTCCCTCTGCAGAGTTCCTTTCTCTGGGACGCTGCTGTGGGTCCAAAGATACCTTGTGAAGCAGCGCTTCTCAAAGTGTGGTCCAACAGCATCAGCAGCAGTATCTGGAACTTGTTAGAAATGCAAATTTTCTGGCCCCACCTACTGAGTCAGAAACTGGAAGTGGGACCTGGCAACTCTGTTTGAACAAGCCCTCCAGGTGGTTCTAATGCTCGATAAAGCATTAGTGAGAACCACTGACCTAGATCAAATTGACATTTGGGGGCAATCACGGGCATGCAGGATTTGTCTTTTAGGTTCTCTCCCTCCCTCTTTCTTCTAGAGTCCCTCGGGAAGAATGCACCATAAACATCTGGCTTAGGGCGGTTCATTCATTCATTCACCTATTTATTCATTCATTCATTCTCTCATTCATCTGACTGTCCAGAGGCATCTCCCAAATCCTGGGAAACTTGCTGAGGGAATCCAGGGGAACCTGGTGCAACCTCCTCCCCTGAAAGGAGTTGGGACCAGATGTGTTGGGGAAGAACAAGGGAGAGAAAGCACTGTGGGTGCCTTCCCTTTTATGGCCAGTTGTTGTTTATTACTATAATACTAGATTTAATCTGATTTCAGGAAATGTTGCAATTCATTTTGTAGTTTCTAACCTTTTGAGACCCTTGCCTCCCCCCTTCGTCCATGCTTATGTCATTCTTTCATTTTCATAACATCATAGGTATTCTGTGTGTCTGCTGTATACACTTCCACATGCACCTTGACACACACTGCCCACACCCTGAGTATCCTCTGCATTGGGTCAGAGTGTATGGTACCAGGGATGAGAGGATGTCAAAACCAGCAGGGATTTTGTGGACCAAGGCTTGAAGATTTCATGCCCCTGGGTTACCCTGAGGCTGCTCAGGATGTTCTGAGACAGCTGAAACTTACTCACATGTTCCATTCGCCCACTCTGTGTACACTGGCTTCCACTGGCATTCTACTGCCCCAAACTGCCTCCCTCTCCTCAGTGGTCAGGTGTATCCTGGAGTTAAAGTCCTGATCCTTGACCTGCTGATTTGTCAATTTAAGATTGGATCAAGTTCCTTCACCTTTCTCTAGGGGGTACAAAATAGTCTCTTGATCCCTACTCCCAGTAACTAAAAATCCTAATGAAACTCACACTTTCTAGTCTTCTTATGCCAAATAAACCTACCTTAAGATTTCACTTTTCACTTTCTCTCTATGACCTTGTCTGGAACTTATGTCCTCAGCCAGCCAAAGAGCCACCTCCACTAGACCATTTGCTTTCTGCTGAGATTTTTCTGGTTGTGAGCAATGAGAGCCGTAGAAGACATTTTGTTTACCAGACAGTGTGAAGTCCCTCAAAAATCCGGTCTAACTAGAAGCCTCTTGTCATCATCTATTTTCAGATTGAAAAAAAAAAAAAAGCTTTCTTTCAGTGAGTCAGTGCAGGGAAGCCACTTAAAACTCAAACAAAAATGAATTTTCCTACTGACCATAGTCATAAATTGTACAGAAATACTCAGCTCCACTTTGGCATTGCTATTTTAAAATGACTTTTTCTTATAGGGATTTTCAAAATATAAAATGTATAGTGGTCAGGAACATGATAATCTCTTTACAACCCGTGATCATATTTCTTAACAGGATTTTGCTTCTCCATGCAGATAGTTTGACAGTAACTTTCAAGCAGCCAGCACTTAGGAAATGCCAAGGCCAATATTTGAATGCAGATACAAGTTTTAACAAAGGAAAATGTAGTATATCCTTGTAGCTGTTTGCCTGTGAATATTCCCCAGAGGATTAATATACTATTCTTCAATCCAAGTGAGCAAACTCCAAAAAGGTACCAACTCATAAGGCACATACATTTTGTTTTCAACACATACTTTTGAGTGTCTACTATGTACCAGGTACTGGGCAATTATGTTACTGTTTGAAACTCTGACCTTTCATCCTGATTGGAGGTGGGGGTGAGGGCAAGGAAGGTTGGATTTTTAAAGTTGGTCCCCTTGGTTGTGTTAAATTGTTACTTAACATCAATCTTTAAACCATGTTTTGAACTCTCTCTTACATTTTTGGTCATATTTATAAGTCAAGGAGAGAAAGTTGGTGTTCAAGCCAGCTCATTTATTAGAAAGTGAACGCCAGCACAGGCTTAACTTTTGGCTTTCCAACAGGAAGACAACGTTTTACAATAATGTTATTTCACATCACGCCAGGTGATAATTTAGCTGTAGATTCCTTGTGATTGGTGACCATAGCTCACTCAAACCTATTCTTACCTCCTAACTCTGTAAGGAGCAACAGAGAGAGAACAAATCCTTCTTCTTCCGGCACCCTTGCTGGAGGGAAGAATAAAGGAAATGGCAGATGGCCAGATTGGCCCCATCCTCCTAGTTCCTTGGGAGTACTGGGAGTGGGGCTAGCTCAGATTGAAGCTTCAGAGACTCCAGGTCTTACAAGAAGTGATGAACTCTGTTATCTTTTCCTCTGAGCCCAAAATGCAAACAACTTCAGTGGATCTGTAGACATACCAGTGTGAGAGGCTGAGAGGCCCCACTCCAGTCTTATCCCATGTACGGAGTCACAGTGCCTTGTCACGCTGCATGTCTTAGCCTTTTTATGGAGTATGACTATATGTCATACTCCATTTTATAGTCACCTAACCCTTCTTCCCATGTCCTTTCCCCCTATGCCCTCCCTCACCCACTTGCTTGGCAAATGGGCTTGCCTCCAGGAATCAGACTGGGTGGATGCTATGATGTCAGGACACCAGACAGCAGTGTTTCTAACATGTGTTAGACCATGGTTGCCTTTTCCTTTCCCTGGAAAAGTACACAAAGTGCAAGTTGTCTCCTAAGCTATGAGGCACACGTCCAAATGCCCTACGTGGTGGGCCCGCCTAGGCCCAGGAGAGTGTGGAGGAGAACATGAGTGTGTCATATGGGTGTGTTCACTAGTCCTGCCCCCCTCTGTCTCATCCTTGACTACATTCTCTTGACAGGCCATATGGCCTGGGAGTGACCTGGAATATATTAAGAGCATTAGGTTGGAGAACTCTTGCAGAGCAAGGGAGTAATGGCAGAGTGGGATTTTAGACTTGTTGATTCATTTATCATGGATTTATTGAGGATGTTTGGTATGATAGGCTCCCTGGTATGTAGTGGGTATTCAACAGTGAATAAGGAGCTATGGTCTACTGGGGAGATGGACGAGTAACTAGGCAATTACACAGTATGCTTCAGAAAACCTGGATCTAAAGTCTCTAGTTAATAGCTCTATTATGTTGGGCAAGTCATGTTACTTATTGAACCCCTAGTTTCTGAATCTGCAAATTAAGGATATTCTGAGGGTTAAATGACATGTATACATATCAGTGCTCTTAGTAGTTATGATTTTTTTCTTACTCGTTAACATGAACTGATCTTGTCAGCACAAAATTATTCCTCCTACCCATGTAAGGACTTTGAGAGGAGACCTAGGGGAAAGACATTTGACTCAGTGCCTATTACCTATTTATCAAGAGTATATCAATTAAGTCATTGCAACAAGTGTTAGACAAAAAGTCATCTGCTTTGACAGACTTTTAACAAGAGAAAAATGTCTATATTTAAATTGTTTACTGAAAAGTAGGAATACTGTACTATGCATTATATTTTATTATAATCTTGTTTTTATTGCAATTAGAGACTATATAGAGTGAATCTATAATGAATACATATTTTTAGACTTCTAAGCCACCATTTGGATGCTACTCTCTAAGGAAACAATAATGAAATTAATTTGGGGATGTTACTGACATATGAGGCTTTAAAGAAGGAAATTGTATTAGAATACAGTTGAGCTGTGTATCAGAAAATCCAAAATAACATGGGTTCAAACAACAGAAAAGTTGACTTCACTCACATATATACAGACAAGCCAGAATTAATATGGTGAATAGGTCATTGATTATCATGTACTTGGACTCTTTCTGTCATGTTGTTTCACCAACTGCAAGACATGACTTTTAGCTTATATTCTAAGATAGCTACATTCTGGCCAGCAAGAAGGAAGGTATGAAGAAGTGCAAGCCCCCGCTTTTTAAGGAGAGTCCACAGAAACCAGAACCTAGTCACTAGGCAGAGCCAGCCGCAAGAGACACTGGGAAAGGAACTCTTTACTCTGAGTAGCCATGTACCTAGTTAAAATTACTAAAAGAGAAGTGGAGAATGGATATTGGGGGACAACCAAGAGTCTCAGCCATAGGATGTCTAGCCTTGTGCTTTGCTCTTTATATAATATATGTTATATGTGTTGGCACCATAAGAATTGTCATTGGTTCTGGATATCTCCTTTGCTGCTCTTATGGGTTTTAAATATTATATGCATTGGCAGGATTCTGTTTTGGAATCCCTGAGCATATTGTCACTACTTGCCCCTTTCTTGTTCAGTCTTAATAGTGGCTGTTGGTATGCAACTCTCTGCTTAGAATGGGGAGGTATGAAAAAAGAAGATGGGTGACATTTGGAAAGAAGCTTGGCTGGGGAAGGTCTCGCTGTGGGTTGTTGGGGAAGGCCACTTGTACCACATGGCAACATTCCCTCTGGTAGGTACATCCTGAGTGTCAGGTGGGCTGAGTGATTGGGTCTTCTTCAGAAGCCCTTCATTTTTTCCTTGGATGATGGGATGAGAAATGAGACAAAACAGTACACAATAGTGGAAAAGTCCTTATATTGAAGCCCAGGATTCTTCCTTGCCCTGTTGCCATGTAAAGCTGATTTAGGGGGAATTGCAAAAACCTGAAATGGCCTTTTTACAGCTTCTTTAGCCAGAGGCTGCAGGGAAAATATGCAGCTCAGGTTCCCCAGAGGAGCAGAGTCAAAACTACAAGCAGACCCCACACACAGCAGGGAGGGCCCTGCTCAGTTAGAGCCCACGGACAATCTCCAAAGATAAGTGTGGAGAGACTTAATTACCATTTAAAGTTGTCCTGGCCTGACCTCTCTGCCTGGTAGGTTAACTTTGCTTCTGAGCCTTGTCCTGTGTTAATACTTATGGGCTTTATTCTACCCTCCAAGCCTAGAAGGATAGTTAGTAACGTGATCTTCCAGGTGTAGAGGGAGGGTGGCGGGAAGGGCCTATGGCTCCCCATTCTCACCCTTCAGGATGCGGCTTGGCTTGGGACAAGTCTGAATACGGAGGTTACATGTAGGTTATTGATGCCAACATGTGTGGAAAGAGATTCTTTCTCTGCAGAAACATCTGGAGTGACACTGAGGACAAACTTATACACATTTACATGAGCCCCAGGGGATTCCCATGCCTGAGAGAACTGGCTGGATAGTTCCTATTACACATTTATTTCCTTAAAGGAACTATTTTATATTCTCTATAATTCAATTCTTTTGGCTCCCCACTCTGCTAAGAAGGAAAAGAACATACAGTCCAAACAATTTTTAAAACCCAATTTTTTCCCTCTCCAAATAGTAAATATGCACAATTTGTGCAGTTTGCACACATCTGTAAGCTATGACTTGTTTATACCAGCCTTTACAATATTTTAAAAATAAAGTATAATGTTTTTTGGTCTGTATACAATAGCATTTTCTTTTATCAACCCCCCACATACAAATGTATTTACCCCTTTTAGGGTGTAATTACATGTCTAAATAGTAATGTACACAATTAATATACAGGAAGAACATGTATGTTTTATAGCAGACATACCAAAGGATGTAAAATATTCATACTGACTCTTTGAAATAACACTTTCTAATAACTTGCAGAGTTAGAAAAGGCCACCTACGTTGGGTTGACATTATTCTATGTTGTTGGGGTTAGAGGATTTAGGATCGTGGAATGAAAAGTATTTTAAAGACAATCCAGTTCTGTCATTTTACCTATGTGGCCCCAGAGGCTCAGGAGGAAAGTAATTTTCTCAAGCTAGCTGACTTTTCCACTGGGCACACCTGGGACTCCTGATTTCCAGTAAGGGCTCTTTCTGTGATGGCTCACAATTTCACCTAAATTGAAGCTAGACTTTGGCTCCAGGAAAAGATGTCAACTTGATCCTAGCAGAATATTATGCCATATAAAGAGAGTCTGAGTACCAGAACTCCAGCCTCAGCTGTCCACCAGGGCTTAGCTTTGCAAAGTATGGTTGGAGGACCAGCAGCATTGGTCTCACCTGGGGCTGGTTAGAAATGCAGCCAGACTTATCTAATGAGAATATGCCTTTCAACCAGATAGGTCCCTAGGTGATTTGCCTAAATTTGGGAAGAACTGCTCTAGGCCACTGTGCCTCTACTGCCAGATTATTTCCTTAAAAACCTTTTAAATCATTTTCCTCTGACGCATTAAAAACCTACAGTGGCTTCCCATTACTTGTCTGTTCCTATCCAAATGTTTTGAAAGTCCAGTCTCAATCTATCTACTAAACCTGGGGAGTACTGTTTCTTGGCCATTATTAGACTTGTTCTGGGGCTGAATCTGGGAATCTAGCTATTTAAAGACATCCTCAGGTGACTAGACTTCATAGGTCCTTAAATTGGCTCTTTGAGAACTATTGATCCAAAATATTGCTTAAAAATAGGTAAATCTTAGAAAACAGCAAGCACTATTCTTGGTACCTTGTTTTTCTCAGATGCCAAATCATAAAAGCTGTTTTCCTACTGATGATGTTTTCTGTCATTTTTTTCCCCTTTCATTGGCTTCTCACTTATTCCCAATTTGAGAAGATAAAGTCAACACGATTCCCGAATTACCTCTTCCACTCACCCTATTAAATAATATTACTATCAGGAGTAAATTACCTTGGAGACCTATTTAGATCAATTGGGGATCCATGCATTGGGTTGAGCTGGCTTTGATATCTGATGTCCAGGATTGATTTGGCTAATCTGGTTTGCTAAGTACCAGTCTTCACTTATTTATTCCATTAAAGTCCCTACCGAAATTATGCCTTGGTCAAAGGGAGCAACATTCCCAGAGTGAGAGGGACCATTCATTAGTCAAGGCTATATCAATTAATGAGCTCCATTTTTTTGTTGTAAAAGAAAGTGTACTTAACCACAGTTCTTAGCTCTTAACTTGTGCTAACAGATCCAGGAGAGATTGTTGTGTATACCAGAGAGTAATCTAGTTCAGCGTGATTGTTTTTGTTCTGACACAGCTCCTCTCTTATAAGGCAATGATTTGGGGTGGGGCCAGTTAGCAAAGTTTTTGTACGTGTAAAAAAGGCTGTTACCAAAAGCCAGTGCCTCTCCTGGCTGTTCACTTTTACCCCATTACAACAGTGATGTTATCTGCTGAGTATCTGGGTTTACCACTGACCGCAGCAGAGGCCTGGACGTTATTTGCTCAAATGATATTCTTCTCCTCCTTTTTTTTTTTTTTAAAGTTAAATATGTGCAAGATGGATCAGGCTGGAGCAGGCAGGGTGGGAAAGGGGGTAGTTATTCCACTGAGTACAATGTGTACTTTTTCAGTATTGTACTACTTCCATAAAGTAGATTTTATGAGCTGTATGCTTGCATTTTTGTTTTCTGACTTATTGTTCTCTATCCTACAATTGTTCTATTAATTTGATAGTATATGGTTTCAGCCAAACATTTGCTCCAAATTCTGCCAGATTAAGGGGAAATTTCCAGACAAAACCTTGCCCAGGGGCCTTCCTAAACAAGCAGAACTTCTTCAATTCATCCCCTGGCCACTGCAGTATCTCCTTAAGGGTCTTCAGGAGCTGAATGGGGCCAATAGTTGGGCCTGAGCTCGACTTATTTCAAGCATACCTCATCTCTCCATGGCAGGGCATGTCCACAGGCAATTCTGGGACCAGCTCAGTGGCACAAACATGGGTCAGACAGAAGCAGCAGGTTAGGAACTTGATCTGAGTATTGAGAAATGAAGTACAGAAGCTTGTGGGGTCATCTCCGTCTTTCTTGGGCTCACCGTTTTCCTTCAGGCACTGTGCAAGCCTCTTCGCCCCAGAATGACATTCACATTCCACTCAAGTAGTCTGCTTTGTAATTCCCTGGGGATTTTCATGAGTATAGAGGTCACTGTCTCTGACAATTAAGCTTTAAAGTTAATTCCCAAGATAAATAGAGCAAATTGACACCACTTTGGTTGTAATTTTTCTTGCTTCAAATTCTAAAAGACAACAGTGAACCAGCTGCCACACTCGGTTCCTGGAAATTCAAGAAACATAAGCATTTTATTTTTTTACCTTTCTAAATGAGGCAATTTAAGGCCATCAGAAACAACAAAATCCATGTAAACGTCTTAATTCTACCATTTTGCTTGCATTTCTGAAAGGACAGAGAATCATTGTTTCCACTTTTTTAAAAGCTACATAAGTAGTGGTTTTCTTTTAAAACTGGAATGATAGAGGGTTGTAATCTTTTTAATTCAGACCTTGCAGCAGAAAAGCTGGGTTTACTTGTGAATTGTATTATTCAGTAACACACTCTGCATGGAACAGGGAAAGTAAATAACTGAACGCATACTTTATAATTACACACGGGGGGAATTCAAAGCTGCAGTACGGGGAATGGAGTTTGGGGGCCTGGGGCGGCAGCTGCAGTTTCTGGCTTGTCCCTCTCATGCTGAGGGCATGAGAGAGAACAGGAACCTGGAGGTCCCAGCAGGGCCCCCCTTCTTCCCACCCCGGGTGGTGAGGGAATTGAGGTGAAGGATTTGTCACTCTAGGTCTCAGCTAACAGGAACATAATTAGGATTTACAGAATAAAATGGGAGCTTAGGCAGGGACTCCAGAGATCTACTACACCATTTCCTAGACAGTGTTAGGACACTTCAAGATTTTAATAATTTTGCTGAGGAAAAAAGATTCTATTGTCAACTAAGTTTGAGAAAGGTTGTGTAACAGATTCCGTGTTGGAAAATCCAAGCACGAGTTAGCACAGCATAAGGCTCTGAGAAGTCCTAACGGTAAAGACATGTGTTTAATACAGTCTTCCTCGTCCCAATTTGTTTTCTAAAGTTCCTTTCAGCGACAAAGTTCTGAAGGTTCTTGCTGATCAAGCGTCTTCTGCTTTTCAAGCTCGTTTATTTGATGACAGAGAAAATTGTGATAATTCATATTTTAAAAACAGGATTATAACACACTTAAAAAAATAGGATTTAGTTATTCTCATTGTTAATGGCCACCAAGAGGCTGGCACAATTTAATTGTACTAACCTGACCTTTTAATTGTTACACCATTACTCATCAGTTGTGTGACCCTTGGCATTCACTTGCCTCAATCTCTCCAGTTTTGACCTTCGAATTAAAAATCTTTTCCAGCTGTAACTCTGGTCCATGTGTGGGAATACTGATTGGAAATTCTTCTTCCAGTAGTCCCTGTGGTCTTTAAACCCCTCCTCATTCATTTGCACTACAGAATCTGTTACTAGGTTTAGGAGTTGCCTTCTGGTCCATAAAGCCAGTTTTTTGGGGGAAGTAAATCCTAGTAAAGAATTTGTGCTTCCTCTTGGAAGAGTCCAAGAGGAAGTTGACTATACTATGAAAACTATATATATAGTTTTTTTATGGAAAAGTAATACTAGTATTGCAGAATGTTTGGAAAGCCAAGAAGAGAAGAATGGTGTTTGGTTAATGAACACTTACTATGTATCAGACACTGTTTTAAGAGCTTCACTTGTATTAAACCCAAGGCTAAGCCACACAAAGGCCCACGGCTTTGCAGCCCAGGAACCTAAAAAGGACACTTTAAACTAGTCAAAGGTGGAACAAATATTAAATCTATCTAGCTCTTCCTGAGGGACTAACTAACCAATCAGCCAATCCCCCATCCTTTTAAAGGAGGCGTGTAGGTATATTTCAAAACACAAGCTTTGCAATTATCTTGCTTTTCACAGTTTCACAGGTGTGGCCTTTCTGTGTTCAACCAGCATTCTACAAGTTATTTGCGGTGTGCTATAAACCCAAGCATTGATAAGGCAGATCAAACATTGTCTTTTGGTGAGGTGATAGCCCTGTATTGCTTTAACTTGAGACTTCTCTCCAGGGGCCAGTGGACTGTGTCTGCAGAGGGACAGTTTGTTTACAGACTGTCAACTGAAACAGGGCACAATGGTAACGTAAGGACAACTGGAGCTGTGGAATGCCACAACCGTACACGTGTCATTGGATGCCAACCTGTTTTTAACACATCCTGACTCATTTCTTTGGTTCTCATCTTCCCCAGTCCCCTCAGTGCATACTGAATTACCCCACAGACAAGGCTGTATTGGTCAGGACTCTTCCGTTTGTAAGGGACAAAATCTCAGCTCTAACTAGTTTAAGCAATATAGAGAGTTTACTGGTCCATGTAACTGAAAAGTCCATGGGTTGAATAGCTTTAGGCACGCCTAGATCCAGGAACTCAAACCATTCTATGAATGTCTCTTTTTCTTCCGTTTTCATAACATACGGCCTCATTCTCCTCTACCGCAGACAACTCCCACTCTGTGGCCTGGGAAGATGGCCACTTATATCTCCAGTTTATATGTTATTCTTAAACAATCCCAGAGCAGGTGAGTGTGTCTTTCCTTGCATGTTAATAGCACAGGCTCTGGGACAAGGATGCCTAGTTATGCAGTCTGTCACTACCATCTAGTTGTGTGGTCTCAGACAAGTTACTCTATTTTTGTTTAAAGTTCCACCGTCTATGAAGGGGAGTTGATAATAGCATTACCTTATCAAATTATATGGGGATTAAATGAGATAATGCATCTGAAGCATTTAGAGCAGTTCTCAGCACATGGTAAGCACTCAATAAGTGCTAGTAGTAGGAGGAGACTTCAATAGAAGAGTTGGCTCAGCTTGTGCCAAATGCCTATCTCTGCATAAATCAGTATGGGTGGGGAACGAAGTAATCTAATTAGCCAGATCTGTGTCACATTCCCACCTGTTGCATTGAGAGAACAATACCCAAACCACACTGAATCACAGGCAAGTTATTTCCAAAGGAAGGACTGTTGGGCAGACAACACTGCAGGGCCAGTACCTAGTTCAATCCTGTCCATGAGAGCAGAGAGACAGGTACCCGCAGCCCGGCCTTCAGTGTGATCTGGAATAAGGTTGGATTGCCAGCATGATCTCACACTCAGAGGTTGAGCCATGGGCCTGATGTAGCCCTAAAGTGGAAGCGTCACTACCCTCATTCTTTCAGGACTGGGCTCATCTGGCTGTCTTGATTCCAGCTTGATACCTGCGGGGTTACTTAGCCTAGAATTCCTGGCTCGACATATAGCCAGGACACACCATAAGCTTCATTTTGCTTGGGTGTGGCCCTTGCACAGCCTCTTCTGGATTCTGGTCCCATGACCCTGCAGTTCTGACTGACACCCACACTATCACCCACCACTGCCGACTGGAACCTCGCAGCACCTTGCCTTGCCTGCTGGTTTGGACCAGCTGGCACCGCACCACACCTCAGCTTGCTGTGTCCTGACGTAGCATGCCTTGGATATCCTGGGGTCCGTTTCCTCATGGTTTCACCTTTGCCTTGCACTAACTTCCTCCTTTCTTGCCCCCAATCTCATGTGTTTGCCCCATTTTAACAAGATCAGGCTATGCCTTATTTCCCAATGGCCTTACTTTTACAACTTTGTTTGCATGCTGTCTTTTCTCTGCTGGCCACTCTTTTAGGGCTTTGGTTCTTACCCAAAGCTTCTTCCCATTTTCCCATCCATATTAATGGAGTGTGTGTGTGTGTGTGTGTGTGTGTGTGTGTGTGTATGTTAAAACTTTCTCTTGAAGAGAGTATTATTTTCAGTGTCTTGGCCCAGGGCGCTAATATAGAAGCCTCTTGGTGTGATAAATGAGTCTCCAGAAAGGGCACCTTGGATAGGGTAGAAAGTTCCAGATTCCATATATATGCATTAATAAGCAACCAGTTCTGTAGCTAGCTAATAAATTACATTTCCAGGTCAGTAAGTAGGTTTTTATTTTACAACAAATGATTCCCCAAATACAAGAACTTCTAAAGAGCAGATAAAAGCAGCTGCAAATGTGATCTAGGAATAAATATGAAGAAAGGAAACCCAAGCAGGCTGCAGAGTTCCAGCTGCTCTCCCCTCAGCGCTTATCAGCGTTCTAATGGTCGGGCACATTTTGAAGTGGGAAGGCACATTTCCAGCAGCTCTTGTCCTTATATGTGGTTCTTGAAATATTGCAGACATTCTGGTTCCTATCAAAATAGTAGTCACTGTCACCAAAACTATTCACTTCCTTCTCATCCTCTGCTCTCCCTCTGGCCCCTCTTTGGCATCTGCGTCCTCCATCCTGATGCTCAAGATGACAAACCTTGATTATGGGGAGGCCCTGACACTGCATACTTTAATATGAGCTGAGCAGAGCCAAAATTAGCCTGTGATTTATGTGATCATTTTACTCACTGGGGCAAGCAAGGCTCTCTTAATCCCGTACCTTTAATCCTTGCCTCCTCCAAACCACATTTCCATCTTATTGTTGCAGCTGCAGTGAGTTCCTTTAAACTGCAGTTTTTCAGGGATAGTAATTCCATCTTCCTGAGCTGATTCAAAGATTAAAAAGAGTGCTTTAGACATTGCATTCTCAGCAAGCAGCAAGAGCAATCAAAAAGTGGTGTTGGGGCCAACAACAATACAAATTTCAGATGGAAAGAGGGGCTGAAAAAAATCTTTAAAATTAGAGACGTTTGAATGAGTTTTCATTCTTGACATTGAAGGCTATAGGGCTGCCTTCTATACCATAAAGTACTAAGGAATTTGTATTACTGTTACTTCGAAACCTGGGTCCCTCCGATAAACGAGTGAGGCATACAATACAGAAAACAGTTCCTCTCTAGTTTTGCCACCAATCTGCTCCATGATCTTGGGAGAATTAATGAAAATTTTGCAGAATATTCATGTAGCTCTCTTTAGATTTTCAATAACTGTTTTTTTCCTGCCTTGTGATGCTCAAGTCTGGATGTCTTACTTTGTGGTCCTAAATTGAGAGGTAAACATCCACTATCAGTAAACTAGGCCAAAAAAATTTTTTTCTTATGGATTATGAGGAGAGCTATGTCAGCCCAGTACATAGAGAGAAGTGGCAATTTGAGTCTGATGAGTGAATTTGGGAGCAGATGGGATCTTCTTGTTGCTATCCTGAAGAAGGTTTGGACTTTGACAACATCATTCTCACCGCAGGATAACATTTCAGAGGAAATCTATCTTTGAATAATTGGTGTGTGTAGTTTCCTGTGTCCCTCACCATTTCAAACTTAAATAATCTTGGCCTTTTCTTTCTGGTGAGTACCATACCATGTCACACACCAGCAATCATCCTGCGGCATTCTATGGGCACAGCGCCCAGACTCCACTCCCTTATGGAAAGAGAAAGCTGGGTTCATCCCCCATTCCTCTGCACTCTCAACAGCCTACTGCTTTCTGCAGACCTAGCTTCTAATACTGACTTTTCTTCTTTTTAGTTGTTCGACCTTGAGCCGGTAAATGAAACTGTTCTTCAGTTTTGTTCCTCTCTTCTGGCTTTTTACAAGGACTGTAGCCATTCCCAAATATAAAACCACCTCCATACCCAAAATTCAGTCTATAGTGATTGATTCCTTGGTATATGCCCTTTCTCATGGTCTTATTTATTTATTTATTTAAATAGTCCTAGGAAGAAATCCACTGGTCCCTTAATAGGCGGTGGATGCAAGATGAAAATGTGGCTTCATGAGCCACCTGGACCTTTGAAAGAAGTATGCATAAAGAAGAAGCAAGTATCCCCTAAAAATAAACTGCACTGACTTCACAACTCTACTTGGGGCTGCCTGCTTATACAACCTTGTCGTTTCTTTTTCCTTGGTACATAAAGCCCTTATATAACCAGGTGAGGTAAGCAGAAACTCAATTCAGCAGAGAAACAGAAGCAGATACTGTTTGTTTATTGACAAAAGAAGCAATCAGCCTTTGTTCACAAACTTATTAAACAGACAGGGGCTCTCCTTGCTGCCCAAACTGCAATCTGAAGAAACAAGAGGGTGGAGGCCTGCCCTGGGTGGGAGAACACTGGCCACAAAGTTTTCATGGGCAAAAATGGGATCCTTATCTTCATACTTTCTGCTGTCTTGACATGGACTCTTTGAGCTTTCAAACCTCAGTGAGCCCCTTAAGAAGGCCTGACAACTCTTTCAGGGCACCATGAATAGCTTTAGTGCTAGGATTTCTCTTTCTTCTTATATCATGAATTTAAACAACTTCCACAGGAAAAAAATAAGTAAAAAGAATTGGCTGGCTCAATATAAAACCATTGACAGGCTTCCAAATTCTTTCCCATCACTGTCTATACACACACATACACACCTTTGCAAAGCTATAATTTGTGTATACACACAGTCTTATGGTTTGCTTTTTTCACTTTTTCTTCATGTACACAGTTTTACGACTTGGCCCGTACACCAGACTTCAAAAATTTTTAATGGCTATAGAGTATTGCATCTACTCTATAGCCATTAAAATTTTATGAATTTTTTTTTTTTTTTTTTGAGACAGAGTCTCACTTTGTTGCCCAGGCTAGAGTGAGTGCCATGGCATCAGCCTAGCTCACAGCAACCTCAAACTCTAGAGCTCAAGCAATCCTCCTGCCTCAGCCTCCCAAGTAGCTGGGACTACAGGCATGCACCACCATGCCCGGCTAATTTCTATATATTTTTAGTTGGCCAATTAATTTCTTTCTGTTTTTTAGTAGAGATGGGGTCTTGCTCTTGCTCAGGCTGGTTTCAAATGCCTGACCTTGAGCGATCCACCCGTCTCGGCCTCCCAGATTGCTAGGATTACAGACGTGAGCTACCACACCAGGTGAGTATTCCATCTTGTTCCTAGATCTCCAGCTGCGTGACCAGTCACCCTCCTGCTCTGGGCCTGGAGGCTGTCCCAGCCTAGGGAGAATCCATCTATCTGTGCTTAAGGCAGTGTCCCTGGACTTTCTCAGGCCATTTTTACTAGTAGTGCTAGATTTTAGATTTGTTTGTTTGTTTTTGTGATTTTTCTGTCACACTTCTCATTTAAACATAAAATGAGAGGAGGATGTTATTTCTGGATCTGGTTGCTTTAAAAAAAATACCACGCTCATCTTCGCCAGCTATCAGTGCATTTGTTCTGAAATGCAATCAAGGCCCACTCTAAAGGGCAAGCAATAACAAGTGTTGCCACCTGTTGATGGAAAATTTATTACTCTTGTTTCACTTGGGCCCTGATGAAGAAAAGCATGAAAGGAAAAGAGAAATTTGATTATAATTCCCACAAACTCAATCCCCGGACTTATTAACATAATATTTGCATTATTGCTATTCTTTTTGTTATTTCAGACTTTCTTCTAACATGGGTCATTGACTCTGAGCTAGAATAAATTTTGCTTCATTACAATTTGCATTAGATGTATTTTAAACCTTTCCATTTGATCAAGGCCCCGTGTTTTTTTTTTTTTTAATTTAAAAGTTCCAAACATCAAACATTTTGAAAACCCATGGATAGTACATATCCTAGTGCTCTAAATGAAATGATGTCAGCAAACAGCCAGAGTTTGACAATCCTCAACGGAACAATTTTAGCTGATTTCAAAGAAGAAAAATAGTTTCCATATTTCATAGAAGGGGTTCTGCTAATAAACATAATAGAGGAACAGTTACTTTTTTTCAGGCTTCGAGAATGAGTAAGTATGTTTACATTAAGAATATAAGCAAACAGCATGCACTTTGATAAACCATAATTTATATAAATCAAAGAGCAAGAACAAAGAATTACAATAGTTTATAACCAATGCCTTATAAATACTAGTTCTAAAATATTCAACTAAATAATAAATTCTAAGAACAGCTCTCACTCAGCAACTAGCAGTGCCTTGTATATAATAGAAGCTCAGTAAATAAACTTCTGAATCTCTTGTTATTCATTTCCTGATTTGTTTGTTCACTCCTTTAATAATATTTGAGCTCTACCTATATACCAGTTTCTGAGCTAGGAGCTTGGTAATAACAAATTGAATAAAACACAATCTCTGTCCTATGTATCTAATGTGGAAGTATGAAAAGTACTAGTTATGAAGTATTTGAATGCAGGTAATAGAAAATAGAATGAGACTAATTGTGACTTAGACATTACAGTTTATATTATCTCACTTAACAAGAAGCCTAGAGATAGGTGGTTCCAGGGATGATTCAGTGACTCAGTGAAGCCCAGGGACCCAGGTTATTTTTATATTTCTGCTTGGCAATCCTTAGATGTTGCATTTTCCTCCTTATGCTTGTCATTATTGGTTGTGAGATGACTGTCACAGTGTCTGGCTTTACAGTCCACATTCACAGTAATAAGAAAGAAGAAATGGCAACACCAGAAATGTCTCTTTTGTCTAATTTTTTTTTTAAATTAGGAAACAAAATTCTTTCCTAGAAATACTGCAGCAGACTCCCTCTTATGCCTTATTGGCCAGAACTGGCTACCTCTAGCCACAAGGGAGCTTTCCAGAGGGCTTTCTCTGGGCCAGACTGTAAAGATAGAGCAGTGAATAAGAAACTCTTGCCCTTGAAGAACTTAAAGTCTAGAAGAGAAAATAGACGGTAAACAAATAATTATAGTAAAATACGATAAGCTTATCAACCTCATTAGGATTTAACCCCAAGTCCAGTTGCACCAGGCTGCTTTGCAGCTTAGAAACCCAGAAAGGACCTTATCAACTAGATATAGGCACTCTTTTAACTTGAAACACCCACTGATCCACTTAACCAACCAATCTCCCTTCTTATTTCAAGGGTGTATTTCAAACACAGGTATTACAATTTCGCTTTCTTGCAGTTTCACAGGTATGCCCATGGTAGGTGATCTTTGGGTTCATTTCCCAGCTCTCAGCTATTTGCACTGAGTTAGGAACATAGACACTGACAAGGCAGATCAAATAGTTTCTCAGGGTGAGCTTGTAACCCTCTGCTGTTCTAACTTCAGCCTCTTGCCCTGCCTTTCCAGGGGCTGGAGGATGTGGCCAGGCAGTGAGCATGGCCGCAGGCCAGCACAGGAGCCTGGGGAGCTTGCTCACTGTACACGGGTAACGTTTGGACAAACTGGAGCTTCTGGAAAATTCAGAGAGCAAAGCCCCAGCACTGAGAAAAACCTACAATGGACTCCGCCAGGCCCAAACAACGGCTGGGCCACTTGTGGCAACATAAAAGGCCAACATCCCGGCCATGAGTAATGTGCTCTTGGCAGCTGTTAAAAGGGGCCTAAAACCCCACTGGCTCCCAGACCCAGCCGGACGGGCCAGGTGCAGGCTGACAGGAGAGCTGTGTTGATTCTAAAGGCCAGAGATGTTATTTTGAGGTTTGACTGTTTATGTCTCATTACTGCTAATTTCCATGAGTTTGCAGGCCTCCTTCTGTCAACCCATCCCCTGGTGGAGAAATCTATCTACACATGAAGGCTATTCACTAACCTACCCCCACCCCCAATATTTTGTTTGATGAGAATCACTTCTGGGAATACAACAGTTTTTCTTGTGGAAGTTTCTTAAGCAATTTTAGTTTGAGTTTGTGGGTCCCTCTGCTCTGAATCTCTCACTTGGTATGAGCAGGCTGGCCTGGGACATACTTAAAGTTTTTACATTTTAATTCCTCTCCCCTTAGAATGCTTGTAACTATTCCAGGGGTCCTCAAACTTTTTAAACAGGGGGAGGGGCCAGTTCACTGTCCCTCAGACCGTTGGAGGCCCGGACTATAGTTCAAAAAAACTATGAACAAATTCCTATGCACACTGCACATATCTTATTTTGAAGCAAAAAAACAAACGGGCAAAAACCATCCACATGTGGCCCGTGGGCCATAGTTTGAGGACGCCTGTCTTAATTTAAGACAGTGTCCTGTGCAAATACATAAAACTATTTTTTTTTTTTTTTTTTTGAGACAGAGTCTCGCTTTGTTGCCCAGGCTAGAGTGAGTGCTGTGGCGTCAGCCTAGCTCACAGCAACCTCAAACTCCTGGGCTTGAGTGATCCTTTTGCCTCAGCCTCCCGGGTAGCTGGGACTACAGGCATGTACCACCATGCCTGGCTAATTTTTTATATATATATCAGTTGGCCAATTAATTTCTTTCTATTTGTAGTAGAGACGGGGTCTCGCTCTTGCTCAGGCTGGTTTTGAACTCCTGACCTTGAGCAATCCGCCCGCCTCGGCCTCCCAAGAGCTAGGATTACAGGCGTGAGCCACAGCGCCCGGCCCATAAAACTATTAGCTTTTTTTTTTTTTTTTACACAGGAAACTAAATGGAAAAAGCTCCAATTCGTAAGAAAAAAGAATATGTAACGTGTAGGATTAAGTTTGACAATAAATGCACATGAGACAAAGGGCTCCCCTCCCCCGGCATGTTAGCCTATTCCCCATGCAGCCCTTCCTGTGGGCCCTCATGCTACACAGCCACTTCCTGGTCCCTAATGCTACCTTCCTTTGCTCCTACCAAAACTTTTCTTAGCTTTTTGTGATGGAAAATTCTAAACCTATACAAAGTAAATCCAATAGTATAATGAACTCTCCTGTACCAATCACATTCTGCCATTTTAATATTATCTATACCTCCACTCTCCCTCCTTCTCCATTATTATTTTCTTACAGTTTTTAAGGCAAAATTTATGTACATTGAAATGCACAGCTCTTAGCGGTGCATGTTTGAGAAATGGATATATCATCCATATAGCTTACATCCCATCACAATATAGAACTCCCCTGTCCCCTGAAAGGTCCCTCATGTACCTTCCTAGTCAATCCCTCCAGGCAACCACTGTTCTGATATATATTTTTTTAATGTCAGATTTTTTTTTTTTTTTTGACCTGTTTTGGAACTGACAAAGATTTCTGGCCGGGCGCAGTGGTTCACACCTGTAATCCTAGCACTCTGGGAGGCCGAGCGAGGAGGATCACTCAAGGTCAGGAGTTCGAAACCAGCCTGAGCAAGAGCAAGACCCCATCTCTGCTAAAAAACAGAAAGAAATTAATTGGCCAACTAAAAATATATAGAAAAAATTAGCCGGGCATGGTGGTGCATGCCTGTAGTCCCAGCTACTTGGGAGGCTGAGGCAGCAGGATTGCTTGAGCCCAAGAGTTTGAGGTTGCTGTGAGCTAGGCTGACACCATGGCACTCACTCTAGCCTGGGCAACAAAGCGAGACTCTATCTCAAAAAAAAAAAAAAAAAAAAAAAAGATTTCTATCATCTATATCCTATCTCTGAACTCTACTCTCTGTTTCCTAACACAAAAGCTGGCTTATCTGCTGAGACAATACACCTTCATCTAGTAGGTGCTAATGGATAGATACAGCACCCCCTTAAGTGAAATCTTGGCCTTTCACAGAAGTCTTTGGAGATAATGGACATTAGAATCAAAGGGTCACTCTTCCAAGGTCAGGTCTTGTGGCAGCCTGGGGTAAGGGAGACATTTGAGGGGCCTTTCAACTCTTATCCCTGGGGCCTGTTGCCTGTGGAACCAGCCAGGGGAGATGGTAGTAGCTTTTGTACACTGATACATAGGCAGATCTTGCTTGAGAAATCTTGGCTTATGAACACTCTCTACCTCCTTGCCTCATTCCCAGGGCTTAGTCTCACTGTTTTGGGCCCTCTGCCTGAGCCAGCTCCCCTAACCCTTTCTTCTGCTTGGCTCTAACACTGCTACTGCCTCTTGCTCTGAGGCCAGTCCCGATGTGGCTGACAGAGGCGCCAGGCCTCCTCCTCGAGTTCTGATTGTCAATCTCCCTGTTGACACATGAGTTTGAACATTAGAAAATGCCGCCTTAAACAAGGATCTAGATTTCATTTTCTACAGTTAATATTAAGTTGTCTTCTCTGAAGTAGGACAGCTACCTTTTAATGTAGCTCCAGGTCTCAGCAGAGAGGAAGGTTTATTTGTTGAGCATCTATTATTATGTGCCAGGCTCTCCATCAGTCTCTAGAATAAGTGAGCTGCAAAAGGAACCCCAAATAGCTGGCTTCTGTAAGTCACTCATCAGGGCTTAGACCCTTCAAATAAACTAACGAGGCCCTGGCTTCACTCGGGGAGACTTGATAACATCATCATCATTGTGGCCATAATATGTTGGGCACCCACTCTGGAGCAGGCACTTTATATATACATTATCTCTCTAAGTGCTTTTGAAGGCAGCCATTTTATTCTTCAGAGAAAAAGGGGGAGGAAACAAACATTTACTGTGTATCAATTTACAACCTAAATCCCAGCTTATGAAGTAGGCACTATTATTATCCCCTCTTAAAGAGTAAATGACTTAATACATGTAAGGTCTTAATACATGTAAGATCTTTAGAACAGTGTCTGGCCCATAAAAACACTACATAAACATTTACTTTTATTATTATTAGGTAATTTACTTGCTCAAGGTTGCATGAGCTGATGGTCTTTCCCCTGCCACATGCCTCTAGGAATGCTTCCTGAGCCCCAGACCCAGAAGACATGGCACCAACTTTGGGCTTAGTTGCTGGTGTTTGGCAGAGGGTCAGTGGGGTCTGGAATCTACAACGGGATAGGAGAGGTTTCCGCCAAGATGGATCATGTCTTAGTCCGCTTGGACTGCTACAACAGAATGCTATTTACTGGATAGCTTATAAACAACAGAAATTCATTTTCTCATAGTTCTGGAGGCTAGAATGTTCAAGATTAAGGGGCCAGCAGATTCAGTGTCTGATTAGGGTCTCCCTTCCTGGTTCTTGCAGTGTCCTCACAGGGTAGAAGGGTTGAGGAACTTGCAGGGGTCTTTTTTAAAAGTGCACTAATCCCATTCATAAGGGCTCCATCCTCATAACCTGATCACCTCCCAAAGGTCCCCACCAGTACATTGGGGATTAGGATTTTAAGATATGGATTTGGGAGGACACAAACATTCATTCCATAACAGAAGAGAGGCCCATTGCTGGGGTGTGCTTCCCTGGAATGCAATCTGCATCGCTGTCCTCTTTAAAAACGCTATGCTTATACATCTGCCAGTTGCTCAGAGGCCTGGTCAGTTAGATGGCTATTAGATCACAGATTTATCCTAGGTATTATGCCTGTAGGAAATCAGTGAATTTAAATATTTATTAAGTGCCTATTGTGTGTTGAGGCAATTAAATAGGAGCATGCATATTTCAGCAGATCTCTGGAATAATCCTTACTGACTTAGATGCCCAGGATTCCATCTATTTTATCTGACTTCATCTTCTGTCCTCTCCCCTTTGCCTACTGTGCTCCAGCCGCACTGGCCGTCTTCCTAGTCTACTGACACATCAAACTCATGCCAGGCCCATCTCAGGACTACATGGAGAAGTACAGATGCTCTTCTCAGCCCAGGATGGTCCTTCCCCAGATCTGTTCATGGCTGGCTCTTTCTCATTGCTCAGGTCTCAGCTCCCAAACCCCCCATCCTTAGAGAGGCCTACCTAATACCTATCTCCACTCTGTTTGTGACTACAAACAAAATGTTGACTTTCCACCTAGTACTAATCCCAAACTAAAATTATCTTATAGTTACTTAGGTAGCTACATGAGGGGCAGAGATCTTTGTCTGATTATTTAATGCTATTTTCCTAGAGCCTAGAGCAGTGATCTGAATATCTGTTGAATGCATGATGGCTAATAATAAATAATAATATTTGGATAATCTTTTGCTGCCACTAGTGGCCGTGTGGTTCTCCCAATAACCAGGGGAGGCAGGGAGAGTGATTATACATATATTGTGGGAAGAGAAACTGAATTTCAGTTGTAAAGACTGAGTCTGGACACAATGCTTCTTCCCTATTTTCCTGTTTAAGTTTTTTGTATCCATCACTGCAAGTCTAGCACTAGGCTGGAAGGTGGGGGTTTTAAGACTCCCTTTATTTTGAGAAAGCTTGCCCTGTTGAGCTTTTGCAGACCTATACCACAGCAGGAAAAAAAGGTGCATTTGAAACAGTGAATAAAGGTTCTTTGCAGGGCCTCCGGCAGGAAGTGGTACATCTACTGCTGCTTTGTAGGTTTTTGAAACAGGAGGAATTTTCTTTTACCTTTCATGGTTTCTGGAAAAGCTATTCTAAAGTAAAAGCATGGATAAAATGATCCTTAATCATTGATATCCGTCACTAGAAAAGGAAGTATGAGACAACCATGTTGGCAGGGAAGAGGAGGGGGACCTGCTTCTTGGGTAAGAACTGCATGTGTGAGGCGGGATCAGGTGGGGTGGGCGTTTCCTCTCTGAGTGGTGGGTGTCCTGTGTAATGGAATGAGGAATAGGTCCCACCTGATGAATATGTCCCACCTGAGGACAGTTTTGATAGGACTCAGTTTTTAAAATGATCAACACCATAAGTGTTGATTATTATTTGCATTTCAAAAAGATTCCTCAAATGATAAAATAATTATTTTAATATGCAAATAAACTTTAAGTATATCAGGTACTACTATTGGGCACATTTGCATACATACAGTTTCTTAGTCAATCCTTACAACCACCCTTTCCTTTGTTTTTTGAGACAGTCTCCTTCTGTTGCCCCAACTAGAGTGCAGTGGTATGATCCTAGCTCACAGCAACCTCAAACTCCTGGGCTCAAGCAATCCCCCTGCTTAAGCCTCTTGAGGAGCTGGGACTACAGGTTTGTGCCTCAAGCAATCCTCCCACCTCGGCCTCCCAGAGTGCTAGGATTACAGGTGTGAGCCACCACGCCTGGCCCACCCTTTCCTTTGAGGTGGATGTTTTCTCCTCTCTTTTCAGAGGGGAAACTACAGCTCAAAGAGAGTGTTAAGGGACCTCGCTCAAAGTTGTACATTAAGTGGCAGAAATAAATTTGGACTTAAATCCAGTGTTCTTTTTAAAATGTAGTCCTAGATAGGGAATAGTCCTACAGCACATAAAATGTGATTCTGTTTAATGAAAGATTTATTGTCTTCATTTTTTCAGGAATTTTTCCTTCAATCAACTACTTGTGTCATATCCATCTTTCAGGCACACATTCAGTGTATCAGTACGTTTTGCTCTTACATGCCCCCAAGCATGTGGCGCTGGCTCCACCACCCTGTTTTGAGGACCCATGTTTAGAAATCCATTCTGCTTAAAGAGAGATGAGGACAGTTTGAAAGGAAAAACAACCTGGTACAATTAACATGTCAATAGCAGCAACATGAAACCCAAAGTTGAGCAATTTGGGCCTGTGTGAACAAACAATTGAAACAATTTCAAGCCCCGTGTGTGTGTGTGTGTGTGTGTGTGTGTGTGTGTGTGTGTGTGTGTGTGTGTGTGTGTGTGTGAGAGAGAGAGAGAGAGAGAGAGAGAGAATGCACACAAGCCTAATTTACAGATTTTTTTTTGAATTGGCTTTAAAGGAGTAACCAATCATGGAAATAATTTTCACTTTATTAGATTACCATAAGAATGTTTGGATAGAGAGAAAATTGAAGAATCATAGGATTTCGAGGCAGCTCCAGCCTGATAAATCCAGCCTCTGTATTTTTGAGATAAGGAAACAAAGGCTGAAAGAAGCCCAGGGGCTCAAGGTCTCTGGGTAAAGGGAGGCCCCAGGTATCCCAGCCTGTGGCTGTCAGGGGCAATTGCTTTGGAGAACTCCTCCTGGACTTCTGTTTGCTCCTAAGAAGAGAGATTCATTTGTGCCTGATGTGGAAGATTCTTTTCCCCTGGTTCGGTCACACTGCGGTGTGGAAAGGGATTTAGTTTAATGCCTGAGTGGGCAAATGTGGTGCAAGAGGTTTATCCACTGAAATACCTACGTGAAAATATCCTTACCTGGCATCTCCTTGGCGGCAGTCAGGCGCATGTGGACACCTTGTCCCAAGGAGGCTGGATGAGGGCCAAGAGTCTTGCACAGCAAGTGTGGGTGTTGAATCAACATTTCTGGTTATGACTCTCCAGGGACTCTTCTTTGAAGATTATGAAACTCCAGCTAAGAGGATGGGCTTTCCTTACCAGCTTTACACACTGGATTAACTTTTTAAAAACAAACAACAGCTTCTCTACTCTCTTTTAGAAGGTTTTATTTCTCTGTTTCTGGCTAAGTAGTGTTTAGGGAAGGGAGAGAGAATTCTATTAGATGTGACAATGTTTTTCTACTTTTTGATTTAATTTGCAAGACATTTTTAATTTGTGGAATACGAAAGAAGCATAAATCCAATGAATATATTATTGCACATTTTAAAAAGAAAGCTCTTTTTTGTTTTTCAAAATACAAGAGATTCGTCTAATGATTATTTTTTTGGCATTTACTTGACACCAACATTTTTTAAAAAGCAATTTAGTTTCAAAAACAGTTAAAACCATTTCTTACGATCACATAGCCCTGGTTATATGACTTAATTAAGTTTTTACCATTTATTACTGTTTCAGGTGGGTTGGGATTCTCCTTTTTCCATGGTCTCATAGTTTGCACACAAGATTTTCCTTAAAGTAACATTCCTAGTCTCTCTCTTCCCCTGTACCTCTGATTTGGGTTTGGATATAAGAACTGGGCATGTGTAGCTCAGTCTTTTGGACTCCACTTCCCTGTTAGCCCAGCTGCCTGCAGAGAGCATGTTCTCTGGTCTATTCTCCATGCAGTTTTGTTAGCGGGGCATGTTTTATCCCAGTGAGGAAAGCCCTTGGTTTTTCAGCTCTTCCTGTGACTGGGCAGATACGTTTAATTTGGGGGCAAAATGTTAGTCACAGATCTAAAGCCACATTCTCCAATCCAGCCTTACCAGTAATCAAGATAAAGTTTTGATCTTCAACTTTCTGACTTGTGTCTATCTCTCCCCTACTTGATCTTAAACTCAGTAGGGGAAAGCAGGGTTTAGTGCTCTAAAACCTTAACACATAGGATGTTGTACAGGCAAATTCTTAGTTAATGGTTTTCTTTCCTTTTTTTTTACATATGAAATGCTGTCCTGCAACTTTATGTCTCAAAGATAGAAGCTGCCTCTACTCCAGCGCCCCCCAAATCACCAAAAACAATTTCTGTGCCAAGATGAAGAGGAGGCCCCAGGCTATGGTGGGGGCTGCTGCAGCAGTGCCAGGGCGCAGGGTGGGTGTGACACGGCAGAGGTCCTGGCAGCACCGCCCCATTACCTGGCATCTCCTCCCACAGGTTGCACTTACTTACTCAAGGAGAGCCACTGTGTGTCTTCATCTTTTGCTCTCCTCTCCTCTTCCTTCCTGGCAGCTTCCTCCTGCTGTTTCCAGATGACCGCCAGCCTGCCAAGGTCAGCAGGCTTGCTCTGTCTTCACAGCTAAAAAGCATTTTCACGTAACGCTCTTTTGCTTTCTGCTTCTCAGTTTCATTTGTTCTCTCCTTGGAAGCCCCTTTGGCCTGTCTAGATCCAGTTGTGTGACCTTTGTGGTTGTCTGTGCCACCCATTGGGAGCTCTTATGTCTATGAGCCCTTCCAGCCTTTGTGCTTTTGCTAGTAGTCATCTCCTTCATCCTCAGTCTCATCTGAGTCCAGAGATTTCTTCTCTTTTTTAGGGTCACCTGCAGCCATCTCCACCTTCTTCTCTTCATTCCTCTTCTTCCCTGGCCGCTTGCTTTTCAGCTTGCACTATGCCTGCATTTTCCTCCCCAGAGCTCATGTACTGCCTCCAGGCCTTTGCAGCTTCCTTTCTCCCTTCCTTAGCCCTTGCAGTGCCTCCGCTGCAGCAGCCTAATTCTTAGTTAACATTTTCCTGTAGCCCATCTTTTTGGACTGCAAGTAATCTTTTTTTGGTCAATATCTCAAGGATGGAAAGCACTACTATAAACTGTAAAAAAAAAAAATCTGATTCTACTCAACCCTTAAAAAAAAAATCTGAATCATTTAGGATTAAACTATGTTCTTTTTAAAAATTTTACTAGTTTTCATTTAAAAACACATGCCCATTAAGTACAATTTGAAAAATAGAAAAAAAGAATAGATAAATACTTTTATAAGATCACTACTCAAAATATCACCGTTTTGGTATATTTCCTTTAAGAACATTTTACATATTAAAATAATTATTGGATGAAATGATATGATGTCTTAGATTTGTTTAAAAATATTTCAGGAAGATTATAAACAAAACATTGGCCATGAATTGATAATTGTTGATATTTCTTATTTCTTTTCCTTTTTTTTTGAGACAGGATTTCTCTCTATTGCTCAGGTTGGAGTACAGTAGTGTCATCGTAGCTCACTGCAACATCAAACTCCTGGCCTCAAGTGATCCTCCTGCCTCAGCCCCCCAAAGTGCTGGGATTACAGGCATGGCCACTGCACCTGGCTAAGATTTCTATATACCTCTATTTTTTTATTGTTTTATTTTAGTGTATTATGGGGGTACAAGTGTTAAGGTTACATATATTGCCCATGCCCCCCCGCCCCCCTCGAGTAAGAGCTTTAAGCGTGTCCATCCCCCAAACCTTGCGTGTTTGAGATTTTCTGTAATGAAATTTTTTTTAAGGGTAAAGTACTATGCTGCAAACAATTTGGATAGAAGCGAAGACGAGGTGGTCTTGAAAATTGGTAGATAAAATTAATTTAAAGATGACGGGAGACACTGATGTCAAACACATCCGTGAAGAATTTGAATAAAATTTTTCCATGAAATGTGAGAGTGGAAAAAAGCAGTTTTTAAAACTAGCTTATTTTTTTATACATGTGATTATGTATATGCATTTTAAACTAAATTAATAAATTAAATATTATAGGAAGATAGTTAAATATTTCACCCTTGGGTCCGTTGTTGGCCAAAGCAAGTGGCTTTAAAGGAGCACAGCCACAGGCACCGGGTTCCTGACTGCCCTCCCCCGCTGCAATCACATCCCTGGCAAGCAGTGTAAGGGGAACCACCTGAGGCTGCTGCTCGCCCTGAGAAGATCCACTGCTGGCTCAGAATGCCCTTCCTGACTGCCTTCGAGGCCACAAAGACAAATGATGCCTCCAAGTTACGCCCCTGCAGATTTACTGTAGACCAAATCAACCATCTCAATGTCACCAAGAAATAATCCTAACCTTGAGCCATCACCCTTCAATTTTATAGATCACGGTGTTGCTCGGTCTTTACCTAAGTGCTGGAACTAAAAAAACTATAGCTTCTGTAAAAATGTGAGCCTTATTAAAACAAACATGAGCATAGTGATGTGCATATAAAATATCTAGGGTCTAAACTCCCTAATACTTAAAAGGATAATCACCATCCTATTGTGTTTCCTATTCTTTAGCATGATGGGAAGACATCAGGGCTCTCCTGGGTCACAGATGATATAAATCATATTTTTAATGAAAGCTACAGTAAAGCTACAAACTGTGATTTGGGGTCTTTGCTTAAGTACAGGATACTTGATGAGGCCTTTATCATGCAATATTAGTTTGTGTACCTTCTGTCAAGAATGATTGCCTAAACTTAAATGGAAATATGAACTTTTTCAGTTAAACATACTCCTAAAAATCTGGGAGTTGACTACTAAAAGTAGACATTTAAATGAAATAAAAGGTATTTATCAGAAAAAAAAAGTTCATCTTCATTGTTAAGGGTTCATATGTTCCTGTTTTCCATCATCTGCCCCTAAAAACCCAACTATTTTAAAGTTTTCATTAGGATAATTTGAGATTACATAATAATCAAGGTTGCCTCATATTCAGGCACATATAATATAAGCAATTATGCATTTCATTTAATGCATTCAATATCATACCCTAGCCATTTCCCCATGCTGTCATGAAGCTATAGTAATCATAATTTGAATCACTGCATAATACAGTGACTATACTAGAGTTTTTAAAGATGTTAGACCATATTTATTGGAACAGAAATACATACATAAGACCCAAAAGACAACTGTGACAATACTGAATATTTGAAATATAATTTTTCTTAATGCATCTATTTAATTTATATTCATGACTTATGAAATGTTCCACATCTTTATGCTGTAACTTTGTCCTGTGTGTTGAACCAAGCAGAAAAGTTTTTAGCTTTGAGCACAAAGTGATTTTCTCTAAATGTTTTTGAGACTAAAAGTTTATTTGCCATGCTCAGAATAAACTGGAGTTTTGGTAATGCCTAGATTTATCAGAAGAAAGATAGGAAATCTTGATCATCATTAATTGAAACTGCAGGAGCAAAAAATGGGTGCAGGGGTTCTGCAGCAGAAACTTTAGCGCATGTAAAGAGGTGGGATCCATTGCTGATGGTATGAAAGTAAATTATTCCAATATCCATATCCAGGAAAATGCCTACTCAGCATAACTGAGGCATCACCCAAAAGGTAGTTAAAGGCATGGTGAGGGCTGAGAGGAGCTCTTCATTTCTCAGAGCCACAGTCCAGAAGCCAAGCTGTGAAGCCAGTAGAATTGACTCTTATCTATTAACAGATTCTTTGCAAACACACAGGTCCCATTCTTTGCTTGTCCCTACATCTACTTCCCAGTAATGGCATCCAGGTATGAACAGAGGGGAGCCCAAGACACAGAGTATGTGTTTGAATATCTCAGCATACTCTCTGTGATTCTATTTGAGATGTCCACAACGGATGCACTTCAGGTCATCAGAATTGATGAGTTGATTGTTGGCTGTGTCAACATCCAACTCATATCCACTTGGAACTTCAGCATCCTTGGGTCCTGGTGTAGAATTGCTCTCAGTTGGGGCTCTAGTTACTTGATTTTGGAAACCATCTTCCTCAGCAGGTAATTGGGCCTGATGTCATTCTTCTGAGTGATCACTGTAGGGGAATAATAACCCATTGGGTTCCTTTAGAAGTGAACCGACACATTGGAGACAGCAGACATATCCACAGTTTAGGTACTTGGGATTTTCAAGATAAGATAAGCAGATGAGACATCTCTTTGCTTCTTTATATTGTTCGGCCATGGCCACTGTCTCTCCTCCACTAGGTTCTCCTCTGGCCTCCAACTGCTTCCACTACTAGCTCAGGTGTGGAGTGTGCTCCACTTATAAGGGGTTTTTATAGAGAGGGTCGCTCCTCCTACCTTCTTCAACTTCTGCTTATCTCTTAATTCAATCAGAATTTGATGTAATTATGCCATAAATTAAATTTTTACTGAAGTCATAAAGAGAATGCCTCAAAGGAGATCATTTTAACTTAAAGGTTTTTAAAACTAATATGGACAAATATTGCTATATTATCATTCTAAATTAGGTCTTATATATTATGGGCATTGATGGTAAGATTTTATATTAGGACTAAAATTGTTAAAATATTTGGCATGAAAATCAATCTTTATGAATGGAGCTAGTTCAAATAGTTTTTGATCATGAAAATAAAATCTCCGTATATTTTGATCAAGGAAATTAGAGTTACTCAGAGGTCTTTCCTAAAATCATGCTCATTTAGACCAGTCGTTTATTCAAAAGCACTTTTTCTCCAAGACTGTGAAGATTCATCTTTAGAAGTTTGGTTTAAAGAACCCTAAAACTGCCAGATGTGTGCCTGTAGTCCCAGCTGAGGGGGGCTGAGACGGGAGAATCCTTTGAGCCCAGATCACCCTGGGCAATATACCAAGATCTCTTCCTCTACTCTTCTACCCACCTCCTGAGAGTGGCTCAGTTTTCTAAATTATTGTTAGACATTTGATTGCACCTAGTTTTTCACTATTATAAATAATGCTGAGATAAAATTTGTATATACAAGCAATTTCTGTTTTAAGTTTGTTTTCTTACAATAGCGTTCCTAAAGTAGAACTATAGAATAAAAAAATACAAATATTTTAAGATTCTTGATACTTGTCAAATTGTTTGTTGATATAATTTTTTAAACAAAATAACACTTTCACTATCAAAACATAAAACAGCCAATTTCACCATCAGCATTCAGAGGTTTTATTTCTTTTTTTCATTTTGGCTATTGAAATAAGCAATAAAGTATATCTCTTTATTTTTTTTCAGTTTATCTGACTACCCAATAAGGTAGAAAATTCCATTTATCTGCTTGTTGTATTCCAGTTTTGCTAATTATCGTTTGGTATTATTTACATATTTATCTAGTGGAGAATGTATTGTTTTTCTTATTGATGTGCATTAATTACTTATCCCATAAAGATAGATATATTTATTTAACTAAAGTTAATTAAGCATCTATTACTATGCTTAGCTCAGGGGATACAGTAATGAAGAAAGTAACCATGGTCTCTACTCTCATGAACAACAGAGATGGTGAAGGAAGTGATGCTGCAGAGGAGGGCAGAGACCAGGGCTTTGGGGGCTATGTTAAGGAGTTTGGATTTCGTCTTTTTATTCATTCATTTATTTATTTTTAATTTCAGCATATTACGGGCATACAAATGTTTAGGTTACATATATTGCCTTTGATCCACCCAAGTCAGAGTTTCAAGCGTGTCCGTCTGCCAGAAGGTGTGCACTGCACCCATCAGGTGTGAATATGCCCATCCCCTCCTCCTGAGGTTCATCTTAAGTGAAAGGCAGGATAGCAGTGATTGAGAAGACTTGGGTTTTGGAGTCAGACTGACTGAGTTCAACTCTATGTCACTGTAGTTCTGTTGTTTTGGGCAAATTATTTCATCTCTCCAAGGGTCAGTTTCCTTATTTATAAAACAGGGTGATAATCACAGGGTTGTGAGGATTAATTGAGATTATGCATGTAGGGTTCTTTACACAGTGTCTGATGCATTGGCTTTTATTAAGTGCAATGGGAAGCCATTGAAGTGTTTTTGTGACATGTTTTTCTGACATGAACACATTTATTATGTCTTTAAATGATCCCTGGTTTCCATGTGGAGGGTTCAGGGCTATTAGCTAGCTGGCTGTCAGAAGAGAGGCTTGGACCATCATGGTGACAGTAAGTGGGAAAATGCAAGAAATATTGTAGAGAAGGAATTGAGAGGGATTTGTGATAAATTGGAAGGGGTTGGTGAGGGAAAAGGAGGAGTCAAAAATGACTCCTAGGTCTCAGGTATGCATGAACTACTAAGCAGGTGGGAATTATTGAGGTTTACTGAGAGGATCACTGGATGAAGGGACAATTTGGGGAAGTATATATTGGGGTGTTAAGCTCAAGAGTTTTGGACATGTTAAGTTGCAGAGGATTTCAGAGACATCCAAGTGGAGATGTGTGTATTCATGGTATTGAATAAATAGGTCTGCAGCTCAGAAAAGTCTGAGCTGGAGATAATTTAGGAGTAGATGAGATTTCAAATCATGGAAATGGATGAGGTCACCCAGGGAGAGGGAAAGTTCAAAAAGAGGACAGGATTTGGACCCATGGCCTAAGGAACTCTGGCATTTAGAGGTCAAGTACAGGAGAAGTGTCAGACAAAGGAAGGTGAGACAGAACATCCAGAGAAGTAGAAGAAAGCTCAGGAGAGGATGGCTTCATGGAAGCCAAGAGAATAGAGTGTTTCAAGAACCAAGGGGTGCTCAACTATGTGGAAAGCTTCTGGAGCCTTCCTGGGACAGTAAAAAACATCTGTGGTTGCAGGCGAATGGCGTAAGGAAGTAGAGAGCACATGTGAAGTCAATCCTTTTGAGAAGGGGTAGGGTTGACCCTTTGTCTTCTTTACTGCCCATTCTTTCCCAGCTCGCCTATTAATGATTTATTTGACTCACAGCAGTTTCACATTTCTGTGTAGGGATCAGCCCTACTTTGAAGGCTGAGGATTTCAGACAACTGAGAAGCTCTCACAGAACACAGAAATCTGCCCTGACCTCCCCAGCTGCCTCCATCCCTGGCCGCAGTGGCTTCGGTCATCCCGAGGGAGCCAGTGTGGAATGAGGCTGCCGGGGGAGCAGGTGGGCACAGCCCACACATCCCAGCAGTGACCAGATCTGCCCTGTGAGCTACCTGGGAATGGAATTTCAGCCTGGGATTCCCTGCTGCTCCTGCAGTTGCAAGAGTTGCAAGAAAAGAGCTGAAGCAAGCAGTCAGAGAGCCTGGCAGGGCTTCCCAGCTCCCAGGCTTTCTCCTCTCTCTCTCTCTGTCCCCCTTCTCCTTTCCCTCTCTTAAACCAATGTAATCTCTGTGCATATTTCTGTAAAGCCATTGGCTAACTGGAAATGTGAAGTAATGTTTGGATGGGGAAGGAGAAGTAGCTTGCAGTTAAGAATAGCTATAGTTAATAAAAGCTTATAGCGAATAATAAAAGTATAGGGGCTTTCTATGTATCATTTCACTTAATCTTCACAATAATCCTATGATGTAGGAATCATTATCCCCATTTTACAAATGAATAGGCAAGGGCTTAGAGAGTTAAGAGCTTCCCGATAGTCACATGGTGATAAAATGGTAGAGCTGAGGATTGATTCTATTCTAGGTCTCTCTCTCACAGGGTCCAAACTTTTCATCACAATGGTTGAGAAAAAAAATATTTCAGGATGGTTCATCTATTTGAAATTAAAGATGCTACTTAGGAATAGCATGTCACATTATGACGTATTATGACATGTTCATGATATTTATGACAATGTTAAGTGAAAAATGCAGAATATAAAAGTATAACAATATAACAAAACACATGGGAAAACAACAGAAGAAAACATCCAAAAAAACTATGTGTAATATATACACATACATATATCAATATATGTGGTAAATATATATAATTTTTAACTGTCACTTATATTTCAGTAAAGCTGTAGGGGACTATGTATATGTGATGGGATTTGGAGTGATTTTATATTCTTCTATATTTTGCACTTGTGGTAATGTTAGATTTGACATTTTAAAAAAATACAAAAAAAGGACACAGCAGACTAGAAATCAAAGAAACCTGTTTTGGGCCAGCAGGTCCTCTTGTGACCTAGCTCTCTGGACCTCAGTTTTTCACGTGTAAGTTTATATTACTAGCCAGTAGTTATTAAGCAACTACCATGTTCCAGGCACGTGTACAAATGGAACAAAATTTAAATCTCCTTACAGTTCTCTAAGGGAGGCTTATTATAGCCATTCCACAGATAAGGAAATGAAGGCTTAGAGAGGATGAATAGGAAAGGCAGTAGAGAGCTTCAGACCTGGCTTTGAATCTTGGCTTCCCTCTTACAAGTTAATTGGCTGTGGGAAAGTTACTATCTCAGAGTCTCAATAATTTCTACCTTCCCTGGTTGTTATGAAGAATAAATGTGATTATGTATATATCATGCCCTTAACACAGATTATATTAATAGTATAGTCATCCCTTGGTATCCATGGGGGATTGGTTCCAGGATTCCCTGCAAATACCAAATTCTGAGGATGCTCAGGTCCCTGCCATAAAATGATATAGTATTAATGTTTGCATTTAACCTACGTATATCCTCCCATATACTTTAAATCATCTCTAGATTACTTACAATACCTAATACAAGGTAAATGCTATGTAAATAGTCAGTATACTGTATCGTTTAGGGAATAATGACCACAAAAAAATCTGTACGTGTTCAGTACAGATGCATTTTTTTTCCTGAATATTTTCAATCTGAAGTTCATTGAATCCACAGATGCCAAACCCTCAGATACAGAGGGCCAGCTGCACTTGATGAATGGTAGCTACCATTCATATTAAGCACCTTGCAAAAGGTTTTGCAAACTGGGACAAGGCAAAATAGGAATTTCATCCGAGGGCTTTATGAGAGCAAAGTCTAGGCTCCTTTCGGCGGAAGGTGCTGCCTGGATGATCCTGCCTTCCAGGTTTTACTGTTGATGATTCTAACACTTTCAGCTCTACTTTTGAAATGATAGCCAGAAAACAAAGTCACATGTTTTGGTTCTTTCTTTCTATTTATAAAAAAAGTGTGCACTGCCAAAGGCCTTGGACCCAAGGGCCAGCCCCTCATGTCTCTGCATAAGTGAGGTGTGTGGGTAAGCACCCTTGTGTGGGACTCGGCCAGAGGCCGGAGATTTTGCTACTGAATGTGACTGAGCACGTCCCAGGCAGGCTGCGTTTTAATTAGCTACATGTCAGAAGGTTATAAAACACTTATACCTTCTGTGTCCTCTTAAAAATGTTTTTTTTGTTTGTTTGTTTTTAGATAGTAGAGGAGTACTGTACTATGTTTAAGGCCTTTGGATCCCCGGAGGTCTTTAAGGGAGTTGGTTTTATGCGTTTGTATGGTTTGCCTCTCCTCTAGGTCTACTTCCTGCTTTTCTACTGTGCAGAAAGATTAAGTTACTGCTAAGTGAATAATGTAATCTTTCATTCACGATGCATATTTCTTAATGCTTTTTATGATGATTGGCAGTATTTGGTTAAATCACATAAAACATTTTAGAAAGGGAGAGAGAAGAGTTTATGGAGTGCTAGGTTTGTACCACACCTGTGGCCCAAACCAGTTCTTTCCTACATAAAGTTGCTCAAGTATTCCCTGAGTGAAACAGACCCTGTATCTTGGCCACAGCTGATTAGAACAGGGCTTGGCATCCAAGCCAAAGACAGTCACGTGGGAGCCGGGTATGCAGGAAGTTAACAGCCTCTGACAGAGTTTGTTGTGAAACTCTGCCTGGCCAGCGGAGTCTGTTGGATGGGGAGAAACTGACAATGAGTTCACACAGAGAAGGGCAGTTATGCTCTGCGTCAGGAGCTGTTGTGCCAGTTTCCCACGAGGCTCCGCACACGGCCCCAGTTTGGAAGTCCAGGAACCCAGAGTACAACTAGGGACAAAGAGGACGCGCTCTAATCCCACAGCCAAACTGGTAATCTGTGTGCGGCTTCTCCCAGCAAACTTGAAGTGCATCCCTAATATTGACCCTCAGAAAAAAATTAAGCAAGTCCATCTTACAGATGACGAAAACTGAGGCCCAGAAGATAAAATGGCCACATGGTTAGTTAGTAGCTCTCCTGGGGACAGGAGCTCAGATTTCTTGATTATTAATGTCATGCTTCAAGCTACAGTGCTATCTTGTGTTTTGATATGCTGTGGTGACATATAAGCATACTTTAGAAGACAGAGATTAATATTTTTCTTAATATCCATTCGTCCTGTTTGTGTTTATTTAATGCCTACTGAATGGCTAGAAGTGAGCTAAGAATTAAGGGGAAAGAAGGAGAAAATATAGGCATTACCTTCCAGTCATTTATGATCTAACTGAGGAATACCATCCATGATATTATTTTATAATGAAATGATAATGGGAGTCAATAGAATGATGGAATGAGGGCTGTACTTATTAATGAAGGGGGTAAAAAGACATTTCTTTTGAGTAGCAGATAATTAGATTGATAATGGCGAACTTATGTGATACATGGAAAAGGATTGTGGAGCTACCAGACTCAGAGGGAAAAAAGCCCAGTGGATCGGGACCAATGGGTAATGCCTGTCTGTGCGTCCTGGGAGCACGTGCACTGTGTCGTCGTCAGGTTTCTAGCTCGGGTAGACCAGTTTTGCATAGACACAGAGGTGGATACACAGCATTCCTGATGCAAGAAATAGGCTGAGCAAAGACTTGAAAATGAGTGTGTGTGTTTGAAGGACAATGGGGAGACTGACCTGGCTGAATTGAGAATCGAGCAGATCATAGAGGCAGGTAATAGAATGACAAGTGGAAGGGTTTGCTTTTACCTTATGACAAGGCCAATGTTTGTGAAGCTATGAGAAATAAAGGTACCAGTTGAACTTCACCTTTACTCAGGGGTGGGCTGTGTTGGGGGTTAAAGCAGGGTTGCAGTGGGATAGGGCAGATGACACTCTGGCCCCTCCTCACCCCTATACTTCTACAGCAGGACACGAGTTTATCTATTTTATGCACTATGACTTTGTATCAGAACACTTTTTGCCTTTAAACAAACAGTTCCTTGCTTTAATAAAACAAGCTTGAAAAATCTCTGCTCTAAGCAAGGGAAGGTCTCTGGAGATTTTTATTTCATGAATTTGGTGCTTTAGGAAGATTGATGGGGTACTAGTTTCTAGATTGGATCCAAGAGGGGCATTAGGGTACTGTTGCAATTTTCAAGTGTGAGGAGACAAAGCTCTGATACAGGATTAAGGCAGTTGTCCTGGGGCCGAGATGATTAATAAGAACAATTCCAGGAGCAGAGCCAGGGAGGGAGGAAAACTGAGGCCCAGAAGATAAAATGGCCACATGATTAATTAGTGGCTCTCCTGGGGAAAGGAGTTCAGACTTCTTGATTCCTAACGTCATTCCCATCCAGGGAAATAAATAATAAATAAAATGAAATTTTGTTCATTTCAAAAATTTGTACTCTATCCAATTATCTTTTAGACTATAAATTTTATGAGGGTAGGGAATTATGTCTGTCTTGTTTATCTGGTGCCTGGGACATAGTTGCAGTCAATAAATATTTGCTCCCTACAAACAATCAAACAAACGTCTTATGTAACTATTAGGATGATTTCTGCCGTGATTAAGGGAAGTCTTGACCTCAAATTGGCTTAAACAGCAGGACATTTGTTATTTTATGTACCTGAAAGATCAGAGGCAGAGTAGGTCTCAGGCTCAGGACCATTAGCTGCTGAGTGATGTCATCGAGCACCCAGGTCCTCTTGCTCTCCCCACTACTCAGCACCCTTGGCATTGGCAACGCTTTGTCTCCAGACTGATGCTTCTCATGCAGTAGGACGGCTGTCTGTAGTGATCAAGCCACATGCTCCTTTGTTTCAGGACAACAAAAGGGAAAGAGAAACCTTTCCCCTAAATCTAGACCATAAATCCTTAGTTCGCGTTCCCATTCTCACCCAGTCAGCAGCCAAAAGAAAGCCTTGTGCAGATTGGCTTTGAGCTCCAATCCAGTGTAACCCTTCCTCTGAATAGTGGGGTTGGGGGGAGGTGGTTAGAAACATGAACAAAATTGAAGTCTAGTAGAAAGAAATAAAGGAGAATGGCATGAACTCTTAGGGCACACTTCAGGCCCAGCAAATCAGAGTACCGTGTTTCCCAGAAAATAAGACCTACCCATAAAATAAGCCCTAGCAGGATTTCTAAGCATTTGCACCATATAAGCCCTACCCCAAAAATAAGACCTAGTGATTGGCGTGGCTACGCAGCACCTGCACAACCCATGCATTTCCTCACGGAGCAGTAAAGAAGACGAGCAGCCCTTCTCATCTGCCCCGTGAGAGCTCTATTGCTCAACATGAGAGATTGGGGCCAATGGTTCTAAAGGAAATAGAGTCGCAAGAAATTCAGGATGGAATTCGGGGTTTGGAGAGTTATGACGATGTTCCAAAAGAAGACAACTTAACTATATTTGAATAAATGTAGATTGTTGTACCGTACTTAAAAAAAATAACACATCCCCTGAAAATAGGCCCTAGGGTGTCTTCTTGAGGAAAAATAAATATAAGACCCTGTCTTATTTTCGGGGAAACACAGTATATATTTTAACCAGATTCCCCAGGCAATTCATACGCAAACAACACCCGGGAAGCATCGCTGCCTGCCACACGCTTTAATCCCTTTGATGCCCTTTGCTTGGCGAGTAGAACAGTTGAACATCTATGTCGTCGTCAAGGCCCAGGAGTGAAGAATGAACGTCCCTTCTGTCACTCCTGAGCTCCCATGGCATTTTGTTTCTATTTCTATCATATATCTTCATCCAATTGTATCACATTTTGTTGTTTAAATTAACTTAGAACCCCTAAGCACCTAGCTAAGTACTTGGTACTAAAAGGTACTCAATGAGTTCCTATCCATTCATTCATTTATTCAACAGATTTTTATTGAACACCTATGATACCTGGTACCATTCTAGATTCTGGGGGCACAACAGTGAACAAAGCAGACAAAGTCCTCTACTCCGTGGAGCTTACATACTAGTTAGAGGAATAAGGTATTTTAAATTACATTATTTGTAATATATACTTCTGGAGTGAATGAATTAATTCAACAAATGTTTATTGAGCACCTACTGTATGTCAGGCAGCGTTTTAGGCACTGGGATGACATCATAAGTCAACAGAAGCAGACTGATAGATAATTAAACAGATAAGTAAATTCTGTAGTATAAGTGATAAATGCTATGGAACAAACAGCAGTTTAAGGGGGAGTTGAGAATGCTATGGAGTTTGCAATTTTATATGGGGTAATCAAGGTAGGCTTCCTTGAGGAGGTGACTAGTATGTTCTAGTAGGAAGAGTCAAATTTTCTTTGTTTTTTGTTTTTGTTTTTTGAGACAGGGTCCCACTGTTACCCTATGCTGGAATGCAGTGACATCATCATAGCTCATTATAACCTAGAACTCCTGGGCTCAACTGACTCTCCTGCCTCAGCTTCCCAAGTGGCTGGGATGACAGGCATGCACCACCACGCCTCGCTAATTTTTTTCTCCCATTTTTTATAGAGATGAGGGTCTTGCCGTGTTGCCCAGACTAGTCTTGAACTCCTGGCTTTAAGCAAGTCTCCTTCCTTACCCTCCCAAAGTGCTAGGATTACAGGAGTGAGCCAACTCGCCCAGCCCGGAGTCAAGTTTTTTGACATGACTGGAAGAATGATGAGAACCATGGTGCAAAAGTAAGAATGTTACAGCTATAGTTTCTAAGTTTCTTTTCTTCTTCTTCTTTTTCTTTTTCTGAAGGGAAGCAAGATTATGAGTTAGTTTGGGCTTGTTGAGTTGGAGCTCTTGGTGAGATATCCAAAGGAAAATGTCCTATAGACAATGGAAAATGTGGGCCTGGAGTCTGCTTATGAGGTCAGGGTGGATATATTAGATTTAGGCATTGTTAATATGGTGCCTAATCTAAAAAAGTGGGAGCCATGATGTAGAACTGGAGGAAAGAATCCAGAGGAAACAAATCAGGGGCTCATGTCTGAGCCTTGGAGAATGCCCCTAACCATGGGGTGGAAGGAAGAAGATATTTTTGCCTTGCCCAGAAACATCACTGAGTGATCGATTGAGGTCAATAGTAAAACAAACAAACAAACACACTTTACATATTATCCTTTCTCTGTACTGATGATAGATAAAAGAGTACACTTGGAGAGGGAAATACATGAACTATGGGCTGCTGAAATTTTAATACTTTTCTGAAAGTCTGTGATAAGCAAAAAATTAGTCATAGACATCTGTGTCTAGACAAGTTCAGTCAAATTGGCCAGGATAAAACAGTCCGTGCTTGCCCTTGACGTTTCTCCATGGCATAGTCCTGGGAAGAGGGCACAGCCATCAGGGCAGCCCTGGGTGAAGCTACCGGGCCAAGCGCAGTAGCTCAGTCTTCAACCCTTGCAGTGGAACCAGCCTTTCATTGGTGGCAGCCTCAGGGATGAAACTCACGTTTTGGCTGCAAGTTTCTTTTTGCCCATGAAGGACCATTCTGACCTCTTCCAATAGTACCTGCTCTTTTCTTCCTTCCCCCTGCCTTTCTCTCTTGCATAACCATTACCTTTACACTGTCTCCTGGTTTTCTAGAGCCAATTCTGCCTTTATTTCATTAACCCTCTCAAATGTGTCCTCAGAGCTGTAGTAAGAAAAAGTACTAACATTGGTAAGTTAATGAAAGATAGGACATTCACTGCAATCCACTTGCTCATCTTTTCAACAAGTATTTATTGAATGACTATTATGTGACAAGCCTCGTGCCAGGTCCTGGAAATACAGTAGTGAATAAATGACAGTTCTGGCATTCATGACATTCATAGTTTAATTGGGGAAAAAATTAGTCAAATGGATAAGGATTACATAGCAGGAAAATGCTAAGAGAGGGATAAATTTAGGGTTAGTCTCTGGGGACAAGGGTAGAAAAGGGGAAAGAGTGTTCCAAGTGGAAGGGACAATGTGTACCAAGACTCCGAAGCAAGAATGACGGACTAAGAAAAAGTGAGGGCACTGGGGACAGGCAGTGGCAAGAGAGGAGGCTGCAGAGATCAGCAATGGCCAGACCAGAAGGGCCCTGTAAACCCTGGGAAGGAATCTGGACTTCATTCTGAGGGCCGTGAGGAGCCAGCTAATGGTTTTAAGATGGGGACTGTCATAATCAGATCTGCATCTCAGAGAGGTCACATTCGCTGCAGTTGCGGTGCGGAGAACAGACTGAGGCACAGAGACAACAGTCATCCTGGCAGGAGCCAATGGTGACCTGATCTGTCCTACTGTCAGAGGGAATGAAGATAAAGGGACAGAGTCAAGAGCTCTGAAGGAGGAATTTGTGAGTGATTGAATGGGGTCAGAGAAAGAGAGAGGAGTCAAGGATGATTCTGAAGTCCCTGACTGGGATGGAAATACTCCCTAATGGTAGAATTGCAGGCATCCGTGACCTGGGTCTGTAGCATAGATTTTTTTTTTTTTTTTTTTTGGGTGGAGTGCGTGCTTGTCACACTTAAAATCACATTATGCAAACAGCTGCCTGCCCCAAATATTTACCTTTAAGGATGGCTCTGGCACTCATTTTTACTTACTGGCATAGGGAGGTCTTTTGTCATGCTAGGACTGGGAGTGTTCTTGCCCTGAGGACTTTCAAAGTCTAGTGAAGGACCACAGAGTGTTTCCTAGAATTATTCAGGTTATTGGCAATTTTCACCTAAATGATGACTTGAGTCCAGCCCCTGGCCCTCACATTATAACGTTTCACCTTTATGCAATCTCTTTTCTCTCTGCAGCCCGTTCTTCCCACCTCCTGTTTACAGTGGAAGCAGTTGACAGCTGGGAGTCTTAACAGTGTGACATGCTGAATTGAATCAGCTTTCTTTTACTACTCCTTATATCTGAGCACTGTGTATTACACGCAACACACATACCCCACACACACACATACATACACACATACACCACACACACACACACATACACACACACATACACCACACACACATACACACACACACATACACACACATACACACACACATACACACACACACATACACACACACATACACACACACACATACACACACACACACACACACACACACACGGCCTCATCTGAAAATAAAGTATGCATGGCTTACAACATTTTTAAACAAAATTCCAGGCAACCTAAATTGCAATCCTTGCTATGGATTATATATGTTGATAGTGCTATACCATAGATATTTAGATGTTATACATCTCAAGGAATCTACCTAGAAATCTGAATTATCACTAAATATGTTTTATGAATATAAGTTCTCGTTATAATTTATAATGCAACAAAGGAGGGTTAATGTTGCACAGAAAGAGTATTAGAGCCATAAATGAGAATACTTGACAAAGCAATGAGCTCTAAAAAAGAAAATAAATACACCTGGTCTGCCTTAAATGCTTTTTAAAAGACTCTTTCAGGAAAATTCCTGTAAGTGAATTAAGTCTCTGTTTCCCCCTGGGGGATGCCAGCACTTTCTTTGGCCAATACAACAGCTGCACCGTGCGGTGCTGAGCTGCAAAAGGCGCAGCACATGGCTGCGGTTGCTGCTCCAGCCCTGGCAGACTGACCTGTGGAGTCTCTCAGCTGGCACATTTAAGGACTGTTAGGAAGTCGGATTTTGCACTTGTGCAACAGTGTGTGAACTCATTTGCTTTCTGCAGTCCCTGTTAACTGAATAAAAGGCATTTGTAAGCCAGACAGCAGGGCCATCTTTTAAATCTGGCCTCTCGGTTACTGGCATTGATAACCATGTTCAAGGCTAAGACAATAAAATGGGATGGCTCTTCAATCCGAAGACAAACACAATGCCGAACTGAGTGGTGTTTTAGAGGATGTGTCTTTACCAAAATAATAGTTTATCTGTATATCTACATTTTCAGATAATGGATTGTTGTGAACCCTGGCCCAAACTCCTAAAGGGTTTTATGTCTCTGGAATTAGAAAAAGATTAATTTTATAGGTGTTTTCTTTTCTTCTTCAAGGGATTCTAGTTGCTGAATTATGTCTTGTACCAAGGCCTGTGGTGGAAGAGGGTAGGTTTGTGAATTAGGAAGGTCCAGTGAAAACTTCTATTTATGTGACCCCTGGTGGCTGATGTGAGTGATTGATATGCCTAAACAATTTGTCTTAAAGGCTAATTTCCTTCTAATAACAGAGTAGCAGATTGATGCATAGGGTCTGGTTGGTGTTTCCTAAGATTCATTGGTGCTTGCTGTCACATAGACAAGGTAGATAGAAAAGTAAATAAAAGAGTCTGTATTCACTAATTTATTTGCCTAATATTGTAATTAAAGGCTGCTATGGCTATTTGGCTGCCCAATTTTGACTGCCTGTCTTAGGCTACAAAGGCCCTAAAAGGAGAGGAGAAATTTCTGGGTTGGGGGTCTGGGCAGAGGAATAATTATGCTTTTGCCAATGCAGAGAAAATGATAGGGTAGGAGCCAGTGGAGAAGTCAGTATGAATCAGCATATGTTGGCTTCCCTGTTCCTTGCCAAGCTCAGGTGTCCCACTTTGCTCCAGTGGTGGCAAGAGCACGGGAGTGGGAGCCATGACATCTGGGTACTTTTTCCCAGTACAACCATAGACTCGCTGGGAGACTGTGTACAAATTGATTTTAGGAAGTCAATTATTTGAAAGCCTAAATTTCCTCTCTGGAACCATGAAAGTGTTGGACCAGACAGTGCCAGTTTCTGGAACTAGTTTCTTGGCCTCTTACCCTTCCCAGCACTGCTAGAGACAGCTAGGATCTCCTTTCTGCAGACACTGCTAGTTCAAAGCTTGTAGAAATCAGTAACTGTGCTTGTAGAAATCAGCCATGTAGATAATCTCTGTAAGTGGGTCTTAAAGTATGATCCAGAGCCGGTGGAACTTCTTAGAAATGCATATTCTTGGGACCCCCTCCAGAACTGCTGAATCAGACATTGTGGAGGTGGGGGTCCAGCAATCTGTGTTTTGACAAGCCCTTCAGGTGATTCTGATGCATGCTAATATTCAAGAACCACTGGTCTAAATGAAGTGCAACGCATACATTGTGTGTAAAACACGCTGGACTCGTTCTATTATGCTTTGCTGCTCCTGGCATAGTGTAGCAGTTTGGTATTTTTATCTTTAAAAACATGCCCAAGGGCACTGGTGACAAGATGAAATTTGAAATGAGCTGAGTCAACTGTGTATGTCAAAAGGTTGTCACATTTAAACATTTCTGCTTTTTTTGGGGGGGGGCGGACAATTACAGAGTGGTTTAAAGTATAGCTCCAGGCCTGAGCAAAGAGAATTCTGGGAAATGTAGTTTATTTATTTATTATAGAAGTGCTTTGTAAAGAGGAAGGGGGTTTCTGGGAACTGTCTCCCAGGAGAGGTATGAAGTTTTCCAGGGCACCCCAGACTTGGCTGAAAGAGAGCCATTTCTGCCGTCGCTGGCAGCAGCTCTTGGGTAAAAGCCCACTGCATTTTATCTTTGCGTGTTTGTTTGTTCTGCTTGTTGAACACTGGCTTTCATACCATCTTGTTCTGTAATTCAAAACTGACTTTTTAATTAGGTCTGAAAAGGAATGGTTCCCAGGCAATTCCTTTATGAAACTGGTAAAGACAGTTGTGTTCGCTTTGACTTGTTTTGATGTAATTTGTCTGAGAGGGCTGCAGGGTCGCTCTGTTTTAAGTTATATTGGGCTGGCCTCTCCCCTGTGCGTTTGTAGTGGGAGGAGGTGAAGGCTGGATTCTGCTCTTGGGAACTCTCTGTGGATGAACAGAAGATCCTGGCAGACTCTTCTCTTTCATCTTTGGACAGTAAACTCTGAATTGGTTTGTGTATTTAAGCCCACCTGGCTCAAGTTTACTGTTTGGCTTGAGGAAAAGGTTTAACCAGCTAAATTATAGGGGCCATTGGGGACTGCCCCGAGAGCGGACTGAAAATGATCACTGCTGTGCTAATTCAAAGTTTCCCCTTTCAGATTCCATCTAACAGAGGTCTGAGACATTCTAGCTAATTTGCGTAATTAAAAATTGGGGTTTAAACCTAACATCTCAATTGAGAAAATTATTCCTGCATTTTTAAGTTCGTTTTTGCTTCAACATCTGGATGTGAAGGACCACCAGGACCATCACAACAGCGATGGGCTGCCTGGGAGGCGGGATGCAGGCCCAACCTGGCAGGACCTTAAATCTCCACCTCTGGCTGCTACCAGAGCAACTGTACTTCGTTTTGGTTGTTTACACTTGCACTTAAGATTTCATTTGGAGAAAATGTTCCACCACTTTAAAAAGTTTGAAAACCACTGGTTTAGACTAGGAGTATCCAGCCCAACCTTTTCCCCATAAATCAGGTTAGTCTCCCTGCAAGTCCACAAAGCAAGCCTCAGACACCGAAGGCACTGGGGACCACCTTCCTCAATCCTTGTGCCGCTCGCTTCTGCCCAGTAGCTCTGGCTTTAAATCCATCTCTAGCCCCAGATTCAGCCATCACTCTGATTTTCCCCAAGCACATGGATAATCAATCAATTTTCCTGCCCTGTGAAGGGCTTCACCTGCCCCACCTCACTCTGGTCTCCAACTGTCTGGCATCTAGTCCTATTGTCAAGCACCTGCCTCAAAGACAGAAAGGGCAGCGGGCATCTCTTGAGCTGTACGTTCTCTGCAGCTCATTGGCTTTGTGGTAATTTGTCCAGGCTTACGTAATATGGTCTTCTTCTCGGGGCCATTGTCTAGAAGGGAATCATCCCTGCCAACTGCTCTTTGCCCTGGAGTCATTCTACTACTACAGTTTCAGAGAAGCCAACTATAAATAATTCTTTCTTAACATCTGTTTTCCAGTTTCCAAATTTTTATGGTCATCTTTTGATTTCTGTGATCTCTTATACTGGAGTGTGTGTGTGTGTGTGTGTGTGTGTATATGTACTTTTATGTTCATAATTTTTTTGATCCTTTGCTCCATTTGGTAGAAGTTCTGAAGGAAGTAAAGGTAAACATGTTTGCTGAATCTGTTGTCTTACTAGAAATCATTTGTATTCTTTTTAAAAAAAAAACTTTTCGTTTTGAAGTCATTATACATAGGTTCACTGGAAGTTTCAAAAATACAGACAGAGTATCTCTTATCCAAAATGCTTAGGACCAGAAGTATTTTTGATTTAGGATTTTTTTTGTTTGTTTGTTTTAGATTTTGAAATATTGCATTATACTTACTGGTTGAACATACCTAATCTGAAAATCTGAATTCAAAATGCTCCAGTGTGGGAGGGGGGAGGGAGTGGGTATATACATACATAAAGAGTGAGATGTGCACCATCTGGGGGATGGTCATGCTGGAGACTCAGACTTGTGGGGGGAGGGGGGAATGGGCATTTATTGAAACCTTAAAATCTGTACCCCCATAATATGCCGAAATAAAAAAAAATGCTCCAGTGAATATCATGTTGGCACTTAAAAAGTTTCAGATTTTGGAACATTTTAGATTTTGGATTTTTGGATTAGGGATACTCAACCTGTAGTAAAAACATTTCATGTATACTGCACGCAGCTTCTCCTAGTGATAAAATCTTACCTATCAAACCATAGTACAATATCAAAATTAGGAAATTGACATTGGTACAATCCACAGACCTTGTTCAGATTTCACCAGTTTTACATGTAGTAGTGCATGTGTATGTGAGCGTAGTTCTGTGCAATGGTATCGTGTGTAGATTGGTGTCAACACCACCATAAGCAAGATACAGAACCATGCAGATCCCTTGTGCTGCCACCTTATAGTCACGCCATTCTCCCCTCCTCATTCCCAACTTCTTGAAATCACACATCTATTCTCCATTTCTGTAATTTTGTCGTTTTCAGAATGTTATATAAATGGAATCATACAGTATGCAACCTTTTGATACTGGCCTTTTTTCTCACCCAGCATAATTCCCCTGAGATGCATCTGAGTTGTTGTGCACATCCATAACTTGTTCCTTTTACCATTTGCCCAACTGAAGGACATTTGAATGTTTTTCAGTTTTTGGTTGTTACAAATAAATAAATTGTTTTTCTAATAAAAACATAAAATTTAAAGAAGCACCATGAATGTTGAAGATAATACCATCTTTACTGTTTTCAAAGAGAGGGGAAAGTTTGGCTTCAGCATGACTAGTCACTGCTAAGTTCTTGATCTGAAGTCTCCTTTACTTGCTATTTTTTTTCTTTGAGGCAGAATCTCACTCTGTTGCCCAGGCTAGAGTGCTGTGGCGTCAGCCTAGCTCACAGCAACCTCAGACTCGTGGGCTCAAGCCATCTTTCTGCCTCAGCCTCCTGAGTAGCTGGGACTACAGGCATGTGCCACCATGCCCGGCTAATTTTTTCTATATATTTTTAGTTGGCCAATTAATTTCTTTCTATTTTTAATAGAGACGGGGTCTTGCTCTTGCTCAGGCTGGTTCTTTGCTTATTATTAAACATGAACTGTGCCCTCCTGAAATCAGTGCACGTTTGTGCTGGGGCAAGGAGGCAGACCTGGTCTTGGTTCAGTTATTAATAATTACCCAGTGATTTTGTACCCTTGGTAGGACCAGGCTCTGATATGTTAAGTCAAGTTATGTCAAATCCCTAAAGCCAATCTATAATGATATGGCCAGTTACAGGGAGGTACAGGTGATGGGTGGGGGACCCGAGGCCTTCTAATTTCAAGATTGCTCTTTTTTAAGCACCAAAGGAGGCAAGAAAAGCTTCATCTTTCTCTGCTGCACCCCTTTTAATAAAAGGATTTGTTATGTAAAATTTAAATTCAGTCAAAAGGCTGCACTTCAGGACCAGGAAGGCCACATCTTTCCTTAAGGCTGCAGTTTCCTCCACTGAAGGTCCTACTCCCTCATGCCATCTCCTTGGCCATCTCCTTGGGATTTCAATGTATAAATTTTGAGGGGACATAAGCATTCAGTCCATGGCAATCTTGGACCAGAAAAAGGAAATTAGTGGGACAGTTGGCAAAATTTATATAAGGTCTATGGAGGTAATATAATTATATTAATGTTAATTCCTGAATTTTGATAAATTATACTGTAGTTATATAACATGTTAACATTTGGGGAATCTGGGAATTCTTTATATTTGCAACTTTCTAAAAAGTCTGAAATTACCTCAAAATTGGAATTTAAAAAAAGTAAAAACATTAAAAAATATAGATAAAAAGAAGGATCCCTGAGTAAGTGCCCAGGGCAATAAATAAAAATATATCCACATCTTGGAAATTTCAGAGCATGAGGGATAATAAAATATCCTGAAGGCTTTCTGAGAATGAAAAATAGATCACATATATAGAAATGAGAATCATATGGGCACAAAACTTATCAATAGCATTACTATTTTTCATTTTATTTTTTTCAGAGATAGGGTCTCACTTTTGCTCAGGTTGGTCTCAAACTCCTGAGTTCAAGCGATCCTCCTGCCTCAGCCTCCCAGAGTGCTAGGATTACAGGTGTGAGCCATCTCACCTGGCCTCAATTAGCACTATTGAAAACTAGAAGACATAGCAAAGTAGTCTTGTTGGTAAACATTCAATGACCCCATTCTTTATAGTAGCTAATAAATGACATCTTGGAAGATTTACTTCACTGTGTCCCCATTGGCTGTGCTGAGCTTACAGGATGTAGTAGACACCTTGGGGAACTGCTCTGTTCAGAATGATCCCCTTAGGCACTTCCTTTGCTCTTCCCACCTCCTCCTCCCCCACAATATGCAGAGGTTGTCCCTGGCAACCTTGTTTATATGTGACCATGCCACTCTGGCTTCAGCCGATTGGACTGAAGAGTGAGTTTTTGGCTCCATATGGGCCACTCAGTGTCCCTTCTTCAGGAATTAAAAGGACTGAGAGATCCCTCTGAGTTGGGCTCTTTTTTTTTTTTTTATTTTGGCATATTATGGAGGTACAGATTTTAAGGTTTCAATAAATGCCCTTTCCCCCCCCCTCCCCACACAAGTCTGAGTCTCCAGCATGACCATCCCCCAGACGGTGCACATCTCACTCATTATGTATGTATATACCCACCCCGCTCCCCCCTGCCCAATACCCTATTACTGTAGTACCTATGTGTCCACTTTGGTGCTGCTCAGTTAATACCAGTTTGCTGGTGAGTATATGTGGTGCTTGTTTTTCCATTCTTGGGATACTTCACTTAGTAGTATGGGTTCCAGCTCTAACCAGGAAAATATAAGATGTGCTATATGAGTTGGGCTCTTAAGTGGAGGAAATCTTACAACTCACGGACAGTGGCCTTACTATCTTCTCTGTTAAAAACCAAGCAGTTCCCTGTCTTGAAGGAGAAAAGAATGGAACAGACAGCAAGAAGAAAGCAGAAGCAAGACAGCTAAAGAAATGCCTGGCTGCAGCCCCTTCCCAGACCAGCATTCCTGGCATTGGGGATTTTTTTAGGTGTGTTAGTGTCATTGAAATAAATTCCCTTTTTTCTTTATTGATGTGTTACTTGGAACCAAAGGACTTCAGTAATATAGAAGAGTGTTAGGATTTCTTTGCATATGTCTTAGCCCAAGAGAGTGATTTAGATAGTTACATGCCATTTTGTAATATGATGTACTTTCATTCCAAAGGACAAGCCTAATCCATAGGCAATGTGATGGTTGGTAGAGACCAACCTCATCAAGCTCCAGTGAATGTGCATTGTTTGGTGGTTTCCAAACTGAAAGGTTAATTATAAGAATCACGTAGAGGCACTTTAAAAAAATACAGATTCTGGGTTCCCCTCACGCTTCTTGCTATTTAAGATGAATAAATGGTTGGAGGGGAGAGGGGAGAGAAATGAGTTTCCTGTATGAGTGCCTGGATAGTTTTGAGAGATCCTATTTCAGATACTCATTTTTTTGTAACCTTTTCTCTAAAAAGACTGCCAAATAACCTGCTTGTGTTCCCCATGGCCCTTCTCTCATTTTACAAAGAAAGATAGACCTATCAGCCACCCTAAATCATGCAGACCTTGGGTATGAAAACCCCAAGGACACCAATGAGAAGGTTCCCACAATGATGATTCCTACGTAGGCCCTAGAAACTCATATTTCTGAGAGTAAAACCAGCATTAGAAATAAGTATTTTGGTATTGAAATGGTTGAGTGTGATGATAAAAGTAGCAATAATTTTTAACAGCTTTCCTCTTTAATCTGAGCTTTCCCTGCCCTAATGGTTCCTCCAGATAAGGCTGCTATTAAAGAATGCATTAGCTGGTGAGTAAAAAAAGAAGATCTTGGTGTGAAATAGTTAAGTGCCAACATATTTAAATGTCAATTATTTTTTACCTCTTTAATTACTTATTCCTAAAATGTGTCATTGGTAGAAAGGAAAGCAACTATAAACAGCCATAGCTGTTTGGTGAACGTTTCTGATTATTTTAAATTATTTTTCATGAGTACCTAATCTTCCAGGAAGATCCCATAGATAGTCTTTATTTGCTGTATATTATTAAATAAATTATCATAGTGAAAATTAATTTTTAAGTCGTATCATGAAATATTTCAATTATGGTCAGTTCTCATCTCTATTTATTAAATGCTCCATATTTTCTTCTTCTAATAATAAGAAATAATATGCTAGCTTCTGGATTCATGAAGTTTTAGCAATGCATACATTTTTCTTTCATTGATTCATAAAGAAATTTTTATCATTCATTTAAACAAATGGTTTGATTTTTTTAAATTAACAGAGTTTATTTTTTAGAGCAGTTTTAGGTTTGTAGCAAAATTGAGTGAAAAGTACAGAGAGTTCCTGTATATCCCATGGTTACCTAACCCCCACAGGTTCCCTGATTATTAATATCTTGCATTAGTATGGTACATTCGTTATAATTGTTGACCTAATATTGATATGTTATTATTAACTAAAGTCCATAGTTTACATTAGGGTTAATTCTTTGTATCGTACATTCTACGGGTTTTGATAAACGTATAATGACATGTATCTACCATAGAGCAATACCATACAGAATAGTTGTACTGCTCTAAAAATCTGTACTCTACCTATTCCTCTCCCAGGACTCCAGGCAACAACTGGTATTTTACTGTCTCCATAGTTTTGTCTTTTCCAGAATGTTATTTGGTTGAAATCATATAGTATGTAGCCTTTTTGGATTGGCTTCTCTCACTTAGCAAGATGCTCTGTCTTTTCATGGCTTGATAACTCACTTCTTTTTAGTGCTGAATCATATTCTATTGTCTGGATGTACCAGAGTTTGTTTATCCATTCACTTGTTGAAGGGCATCTTAGTTTCATTCAAGTTTTGGCAATTATGAATGAAGCTGCTATGTTTATTATGTTTATCAACTAAATAATATGCTATGTTATTGGTATAAATAATGTTATGTATTTGTTAACTAAAGCATTCATATACAAAGTTTTGTGTAGACATAAGTTTAGGTGAATACCAACATGCAAACCTGCTGAATCATGTGGTTAAGAGTATGTTTAATTTTGTAAGAAACTGCCTTAACTGACTTCTAAACTGGCTGCACCATTTGCATTCCCACCAGCAATGAATGGAAGTTTCTGTTGTTCCACACCCTCACCAGCATTTTGTGTTTTCAGTGTTTTGCTTTTTCTCCATTCTAATTGGTGTATAGTAGTATGTCATTGTTAAATTTGCAATTCCCTAATAACATATGATGTCAAATATATTTTCATATACTTATTTTCCATCTGTATATCTTCTCTAATGAGGTGAAATCTTTTCAGATCTTTTGCCCATTTCTGAATTGGGTTGTTTGTTTTCTTATTATTGAGTTTGAGAGTTCTTTGTATATTTTGAATACCAGCCCTTTCTCAAATATGTATTTTGCAAAGATTTTCTTTCAGTCTGAGGTTTGTCTTTTTATTCTCTTAATGGAGTTTGATTTTTATTCTTGATTCTTACTTTTTCCCAAAAAATGAACCCTAGAGTTTGATAAAAACAAATTTACCAAAGGAATACTATGCCTTTTATGATACTACTCACTTCACAAGTAACCTAAAAATTTAGTCACACATTATATTACATATTTACAGATTAAATAAGGAGAAACAAGAAATTGATTTGTTATCTTGCTTATCATGTCTGAATAACATGTTATAAAATGGATATATTAAATAAATTACATTGTTTTCATAATCTTATATGGTAATTCTCTGAAGATATTTCTCAGTGTTTTTAAATAATATTTTTGAAATATAAATTAATATATTAATTTGAATTGAAAAACAAAGTCAGGCTTTTTATAAAAGTAAGAACAGGCTGATTGGATTGACAAAGGTTACCAGCTCTTTGGGTTATTTGGCAGGTATTTTCCATAACTTGAATACGCTCTATCTTCAGCTTCGAGTTTTGACCAAAATACATTCAAAGCCTGTATTAATAATGGTTTACTGAAAAAAAAATGAATTTGCAAAAGTTTAATAAAGATTGATATGGTTTTCCTAATCCTATCTAAATCCAAAGGATAAAACATGATACCTTTAAGGGAAAGAGTAACAAATATTAATACAATCACCCTCCATATCTGTGTGTTCGGCATCTGTGGATTCAACCAACTAAGGATCAAACATATTTGAAAAAAATAATTGCATTTGTACTGAACATGTTCAGACTTTTTTCTCTTGTCATTATTCCCTAAACAATACAATATAAAAACTATTTACATAGCATTTACTTTGCATTAGGTATTATAAGTAATCTAGAGATGATTTAAGGTATATGAGAGGATATTCATAGGTAATATGCAAATACTGTATCATTTTATGTCAGGGATTTGAGCATCCTCAGATTTTGGTATCTAGGGAGAGTCCTGGAACCACTCCCCCATGGATACCAAAGGGCAACTGTATAATAAATAGTAATTTAATGAGCCTTTTTGGTAAACTTTCCACAAATAGAGAAATTGAGTGACTCTTGTGACTGAGTAATAAATCCTCTTATAAATTAGAAGGTTTCCAATTCTATGCTAGCACAAGGCGAAGAAGAATCTGATCCAGTTGTCAGCTGATAGGTCATAAACATCATTTTTTATGACATGTATGATTTTTGAAATATAATTTAGAAGTAATTCAAAATTTGATTGACATTGCAATAACACAATTCCTCCTGTTCCTATTTAACCCACAGTAATTCTCAGTATTTACATTTATTTAAAAATAACAAAGAATACAGGTGATACAAAACCCTGACTTATTCTAGCAATAACAAATATTAATCCATGGATAAATGAACTAATTGGGAGAAAAAAGCCCAGTAAGAGAGGCACATTTCTATTAAAAACTTGTTATGTTTAGTGATCTTTAATCAAATATTGCAATATATTATTGTATATTATAATAAGAATTATAATGATAAATTAGCAGAATAGTTTTAAAGTTTATTTTCACAGAAAATAAGATAAAATTTACAAATTCAATTGATATTAATATTTATTTTTGTTGTAGAGAAGTTTGATGGCATGATTAAAAAAAGACTTTTAAACAAGAAATAAAACACTGTAATAGGATAAAATTCTGCAGAAGAATTAGGAGGAAAAGGAAAGATGTAAAATTTTCAAATGTTATAGAAGGGATTGTTCAGGCTTTTGTTTTTGTTCTCAATGCATGATACTTAATGACAACCAATCATTATGGTATTTATATTATTTTAGATACCACTAAATTTGATGTGACCATTTTATTTTAGAATGTCTACATTTATAACATGTTAAGTTATATCTATTTCAACGATATAAACTTCTCTTAGGGTGTTGTTAGCAAAAATCCTTGAATATCATTGTTCTAGGTGCTTCTGATATGGAAGATCTTAGACTGGGTCTTGGGTCAGCTCTACCCATTTCTGGGGTATTCTATGATGATGCACCCTAATTAGACTACCTTTGCTTAGTTTATTCAAGTTTATTTATTATAGGTTCAAAGTGTATCAATTCCTTAATTATATTATGTAAACCCTATGACAGTTAACCCATCCACAGTAAGAGGAAAAGTGTGCTTACACAAACATACCAATTTATAATAGCCATCTTTCTAAAAGAATTCTCTATTAATAGACTTTTTTTTTTGCAACAAGTTTGGTTATAAGTTAGTAATACCATTTCGAGTAGGTCAGTTAGCCCAGACCCCTGGCCCAGTTTCCTCATCTGTAAAGTTAGAGAATTGACTGTTTCTCTCAGGTTCTTTCAAGCTCTATAATTCTTTTGTTTTATTATTATCTTAAAAGTGTCTGGAAAATATTTTTGAAAATACTATCTGATAATTATTTAATATTTTGGTATTTTTTCAAGTTATTTTTTCCACAAAACATGGAATGACTGAATTTAGTAACATAATATTACTGCAGATTTTTGCTCTAACATCTTAAGCTTTAGAATTTGAGAAGTAGACTGTACAATTTCCTGAGCTAGAACATAGACAATATGGAGGACATCTGCCTGCCTATTATTTTAAATTTCAGACTCATAGTTGATAGGATAGTAAGTGCTGACCTAATACTGTTTTATCAAAATACCCTTTTGTGTTAACTATGGGCAGCACAGGCATGACATAGCCTATAAACCTTAAAAGATGTGTTTATTTTGAACTTCTAGTTATAATATATGGTAATACATGTTGTTTCAAAAACCTTTTGGAATAAACATTAATTCAAAATCACAGTTGTCTATCTAATTGGAATCATTCTAGTAAACAAAATTTACGAAATGTGTAACAAATTCTTAGATGATACTGCAAGGCTATGTTAGAGTTTTAACTGAATAGCCAGGATCTTTTTGTTCTGGGCAGAATAAAAGTTTCCTTTATCTTTTCTGCAAGGAGTTGGCAGTTTATTCAAGGGCATTTCTAACTTTGCAAAATGCAAATTCATAAGCACATAGCCTACATTAGAAAATACATGCATTTCTGTCTTTTAACCTGCAAAAGAGTTTGTGGCAACAGACAGGGGTGCTGCCGTTAGTCACATTTTAGAGAGACAGAGAGAGACTGAGGCTTTCTCACATTCACACAGCTTCGTAGAGGCAATTAAGCAACAAACTTTACTGAATCCTGCTAGGAGCAAGTCATTGTCCCAGGCCTGGAAGTCATATATCCTTGCTGCAAGAGACTTTCCTCTAGCCCCAGGCAGGAGAACAAAGCTTTGTGTGGAGCCACGGTGTGGTGAGAGTGTTCCTATAGTCCTTCCTAACATCAATGCCAGTCTGTCTCTCTTGTCTGTGCCTTTGGTTCATTGTTGACATTCCTGGGCACTATTTGATAGCTTTGCTAATGGCAGCCAGCGATCTGTGATTTCTGACTCTGGTACAGACTCTGAAGTCTGGATTTTAGGGGCATTTCTCCCGGATATATTGATGAGGTAGCTAGATCCATTGAGAGATTAATTTCTGTTATGTTCTTACAGTAAGAAAACATAAAAACAATGAGTGGAATTTCCTGCTCTTGGTCCTTGACCCGTGCCTCCGGGCAGCCAACGTAGGAGCCTGGTTGGTGTCCTGCTTTTGTTCCCTGGTGGGATTGAAAGGCTTTTTCTTACCAGACCCTGCAAACCCTAGGCTTCTAAAGGTTCTGGGTTGTCCAAGTGGCAAAGGGGCCACAATGGCTGAAGTGGCCTAAGTGGACTAGCTTTTCTCGTGCTGTGCCATAGAGGGGATTGGACTTTTGATGGGGATGAGGAGCAGTGGCGCTGGGGAACCAGACTGAACACTAAGAAGCATCGCCTTTGGTGCCACAGTGGTTGTTCCCTATGACTCTGCTCGGCACTGAGAGTAGTGAATGGAGGAAATAGGGTCCTTGCCTTTGAACAGACCCTGTTGGCCTGGTCAATGAGCACCAGTTACTGTGATAGCCTGAGGAGTAAAGACTCCTCTACCATTTTCTGGGTGCATTATCCTGCCCCTATCACTACTCTTGGACTATCCATAGGAGGACAAGCAAATTTATGCCCATGATATCAGTGGTGATCTCTGCCATCCATAGGGATTTACTATATGCCTGGCACAGTGATTACTTAGCAAGATAATTTATGAAAAATTTCATGTGGCAGAATAAGTTGATTATAAAATTAACTGTATCTTGTGTTCAGGGCTGTAGGCTCATCAGCAACGAATGATAGGAATTTTTCCATATCTCTTCCAACAAAGGAGCCCAGGCATTGTGTTCTAAAGCTTAGATTTCTTTTAACCTCTGGGAAGAATGAAATGGCCTTTATTCGTAAAGGTCTAAATCACAAGTGGAAACCTAAAGGTCTGAGTGCTTCTTTGTTTTATTTGGCCTGAAAAATGGTTTAAGAGGATTTGAATTGTATGCTTACATTTAAAAAACAGGAGTTTTCATATAAAAGCCCAAATTTCCAGTGTCTGTTTAAAAATCAGATTTGTTAACATTCGGCTGGACTTCTTTGAGATAACAAATAGTTGGGGCTGAGTTGGAGCTCCAACTTGCGTTCAACTTGTGACAAGGATGCTCTTCCCACTTTGTCACAGTACCCAACAGGCCGGGACGTCTCCTACAGCACTTCCTTCATTGCATAATACTTCTGCCTGGCTTCTATAGGCATTTGAGGATTTGATCTCTATTCTGGATCTATTGATGGGCAAAGAACTAAATATTTCCACATCATTGAGGGAGATTGGCCCAATCCCAGAAGTGACATCCTCAAATCTACACAAGAGGATAGGATCTGGGGCCTCTCCATTGGTGCATGTATGGGTTTAAAGCCTAATTCTTTATTCACAAAAATATGTAGACCAAATGTTCACTGGGCAATGGATGGTTGTCATGTACTGATTTAAAATAAAAATTGGATTGCATTTTTTACAACTTCTATTTTTTATTTATTGAATATATGAAAAAATCATGAACATCTTGATGGATAGTGCAGATATACTTGTGGGTTAGATAGGAAACAATGAAGCAAGACTATACATTTGAGTTGGCCAATCTTGGTGTATTAGTTTCCTGTGGCTGCTGTAACAAATTACCACAAGTTTGATGGCTTAAAACAACAGAAGTTTCTGCTTTTTTTCTCTCTCTCTCCTTAGAGATGGGGTCTCCCTCTGTCATCCAGGCTGAAGTGCAGTGGTGTGATCATAGCTCACTGCAGCCTCTAACGCCTGGGCTCAAGCGATCCTTCTGCCTCAGCCTTGGGAGTTGCTAGGACTGCAGGCGTACAACACCATGCCTATTTTTATTTATTTTTTAGTAGAGACAGGGTGTTGTTATGTTGCATCCAGGCTGGTCACAGTCTCATGAGTTTATTCTTTTATAGTTCTGGAGGCCAGAAGTCTACAATGAAGCTGTCAACAGGGCTGTGCTCACTTTAAGGGCTCTAGAGGAAAATCAGCTCTTGCCTCTTCCAGTTGCTGGTGGCTCTAGGCATCCTTAGCTGTGGCTGCGTAAGTCCAGTCTCTAACTGTCTTCACATGGCCTTCTTCTCCGTGTGTCTCAAATCTCCTTCTGCCATTTTCTCATAAGGACACCTGTCACTGAATTTAAGGCCCACCTAGATTATTCAGGATGGTCTCATCTTGAGTGAGATCCTTAATTACATCAGAAAAGACCTTTTTTCCAAATAAGGTCACATTTGCAGGTTCCAGGTGGACATATCTTTTTGGAGGCCACCATTTAACCTACTATACTTGGTTAAATAATTTTCATATTAAAAATTAGTTTTTTAAGAGTGGTTGATTTAAATTTCTGTGTCCTTTTTTCATTTTTGCTACATGGTGGGCAGAACTGAGCCATGGCAGAACTCACTTTGAGTCACCGAGTGGCTCTGGCGGGGGCGAGGGGGGTATATGGTAACAAAATATTGGCCACACACCTAAGAAACACACATTGAGGATTTAGCTCGCCCAGTTTTGCTGTCCAGAAGAAGTGGTGGTGACATGGCAGCAATAAGGTTAGTAATGATCTTTCTTCCCTGGCTGTGGGATTTGGATTACAAAACTCAGTTGAGGCTTTTTTGGGACTTGAATAGCCTCCACTCCTGCACTGTCTAGCCTTCTAAAAAGCTGACTTCAGTAAAAGGTATTTTGTTTGAAAGACAATGAAGACCCATTTTAACAGTTCTCTTTTATTTATTCTCCCTCCAGGATTTTGCATTGAAGGTTTAGGTGTGGTTGGTACTTAGTTCCTTTGCAGATTTCTGGAGTTACCTTGACCATCTAAAAGCTGGATTCTTAAAACACCCAGGTCTATGGAGCATTTAGAGCCTTCATTAGTGACAAGGCCATGTATGGTTGCTCTAGGACAGGTATCATTCTTTGGAAAAAGCCGGCAAGTCTCAGCAGAGCCCAGTTACATAGGCCAGGCATAGTGGTGCTCACTTGTAGTCCCACCCACTAGGGAGGCTAAGGCCAGAGGATCATTTGAGCCCAGGAGTTCGAGGCTGCAGTGAGCTATGACCACAGCACTGCACTCTAGCCTGGATGATAGAGCAAGACCCTGCATCTACCAAAAAAAAAAAAAAAAGTTACCATAAATGGGAACATTATAATAGTAGCTAATATTTACCAGGAGCTTCTTATAGGCCTGGCACAGTGCTAGGCTGTGACATGTACTACATTTTTTCTTTCATTTAAACTTTATAATAATCTTATGAGGCATATACAATTACTATCTCCATTTCACAAATGAGGAAGTTGAGACACAGAGAGGTTAAATTCTTGCCCAAGGTTGGTAAACAGGGAAACTGAGATTCAAACCAGTTAGGGTAGCTACAGAGACTGTGCTCTTAACCCTATGTTGTTATCTACATCTCCCAATCCGTTTCCAACAAAATTATGAAGTGGGTGAGGTTGTCTCCAGCATTCCTCCATCCCCTCCCTCCTTTGCTTCCTTTCTGAGGAAGGGTGATGTCATACTAAGAAACCACATGAGCTTGTTAGTCAGTATGCCTGGCTATGTGAGCTAGACAGGTTAGAAAACCTCCCTGAGCCTCGGTTTCCTCATTTTTAAATGGTGATTATAACCACTTCATAGGATTGTTGTGGGATTAGATGAGACACTGTGGCAGATACTGTGGTGTGCTGCCCAGACCACGCTCTCAGGACCAAGCCACTCGTCCTCTCCCTCCCCTGCTTCCAGGAGCCTTGGCTGTTGACAGCTTACAGTTGAGTCTCTTCCAGAAATTGTCCTGGTTGGTTGTGGTGGCTCATGCCTATAAGCCTAGCTCTTTGGGAGGCTGAGGCTGGAGGATTGCTTGAGGCCAGGAGTTCAAGAACAAACTGAGCAATAGTGAGACTCTGTCTCTACAAAACATAAAAAAATTAGCCGAGCATGGTGCACTCCTATAATCCCAGCTACTCTGTGAGGCTAAGGTAGGAGGATTGCTTGAGCCCAGGAGTTCAAGGCTGTAGTAAGCTATGCCTGTGTCACTGCACCCCAGCCTAGGTGACAGAGCAAGACCCTGTCTCAAAAAAAAAAAAAAAAAAAAAGCTGGTTAGCTATGGGTCAATTAATGTTCCTATTCACCTGGGTGGGGAGTTCATCACCTCCTAGACTACATGAAGTGGTCACAGGGTGAGAGCCTGATTGTAAATGAGACTCAGTAGCACCACGAGCAGCTGCCCATAGCCCTAGACATAACAGGCTTCCAGTGAATGTTTGTTATTGATGATGTAAAGGCCACTACTGACCCTGAAAAATGAATGCTCAGTTTTCAAATTCCAAACAGGTGGAATTCAAAAACTAGACACAGATACTCTCTCAACAGTAAGTGCTTTGAGAACTTCACAAAATTTGGAATTTCTGTACCATCAGCAACATGTCGAAGAAATCTGAGTACCTTGGTGTAAAAACCATAGGGTACAGATGGAGCAGTGCGCAGGCAGCAGCACACAGCAAGTAGTATACGGTCCTGGGAATGTTGCTTGCAGAGCTTTTGTCCACTCCAGGCCAGGGGACTGTGTGCCCAGGAGGGAGAAACAGTCAGGGGAGAGCCTGTGCATTGCCGGTGGGCAAGCTCCAGGCCTTGCAGAAAAGCTAGTAGGCTATTCCATTTGGTAGCCACTGCAGGGCAGTCACAGGGCTATGGTGGACCTTGGTACTCCACTCTATTGCAAGGTCATATGACGATGGTCTTTGATGTCCAGAATGATAGTCCATAGCCAATGGCATTGGCCTGCTGCTATTTAAAAGACATCGTGATATAACTTTATTAGGGACTATCCCTGAGAAATGACCTGTGCTTTAAAAGTAGCAAACTAATATGGCATGGAAAGGTGACTTTGGGTTGTCTATGGTGGAAGGCTGAAAGATACGGGAGAAGAAACACAAGCTCTGGTGCAAGATTGGCATGGTTTCATATTGGGTCCACTTACCAGCTTTATAAACTTGAGCCAGTTATTAACCTCATAGACCTATTCCCTCATTTGTGAAAATAATTTTTCTTCACAGTATTTGTTGTAAGGATTAACTGAGAACATTCATTTTGAAGCTCTTTGATGTGAACTGCTACCCCAATGAAATGTATTTGTATATTGCATGGAAATAGTGATATTTAAACATTCACTGGTCAACAATTTTTGGATTCCCAGGAAATCTTCCTTATATATCATAGTGGACATCTGTTGTTTTTGCCTGTTCGTTGGGTAACAGAGCCCCTCTTTCCTGTGGGAAATTCACTTCCTGTGATTTCTTTGGCAATGCCCTTATCTCCTCTAGCCACAAGAGGTGAGAACATAATTGTCCTTCTCCCTAGCTGTATCAATTGGTTTAGGAATGAACACATGACCCAACCTAGGTCAGTCATAGCCTTCTCCTGACTTTTCTGCCAGAGTTGTTGGGAAAGACGGTCTCTTTTTGCTAGATTCTTGGCTTGGTAGGATATAAAGCTGGGGATACTAAAGAACATCTTCCCTGTCAGCCCTACCCAAGAGATGGGGAGATGGAACCCTAAAAGAACCTGAGAAGCCAGAGCATGGTGGCTCACACCTGTAATCCTACCATTGTGAGAGGCTGAGGCTGGAGGGTCACTGGAGCCCAGGAGTTCGAGGTGTAGTAAGCTATGATTGTGCCATTGCACTCCAGCCAGGGAGACAGAGCCAGACCCTGTCTCTAAAAAAGAAAAAAGAACCTGAGACCCTGGATCCAGCCATGCTGGAAACTAGCTACAACCCAGAGAGTCCTGAATAGTATAGAACCTGTAATAATAAGTTAGGAGACTGGCATCAATAATACCCATCTATTTCCAAGGAGTCTAATATGTACTGGAGTTTCTATTTCCTCGCCTGTAAATGAAGAGAATCACATCTACTTCTTAAAGCTCTCGTGAAGATGAAATAAGATAACATATGTAAAATTCCTTCATTGGAGTTCAAAAAATGTTAGTTACCCTGCATTGGATGTATTAATAGTAACCTCCTACTGGATTTATATGACTATTCAACTTCATACAGATGTTTCCTACTTTGAAGAAAATATCTACTGTCATCTTTAATTCTTGGTTAGCCACTGAAGCAAATTTGCTTAGCAAATATTTTCCTGAGGATTATTGAATAAATTGGCTTCAGTTCTGCTGCATACAGGACCAACCTCATCCCAAGGCGAGACAGCAACCTCCTAAATATTTCTCTAATTGATGTTCCTCCAATCTTTCTTTATCTAATGGCTGGTGCTTGGAACCAGAGCTTCTCCTATCTATATTTTTTAAATTCTTAATGAAATATTATATATGTGCAGAAATGCAAACATATCATAAATATATGGTTCCATGAATTTCCACAAACCAAACACACCATGTGGTCATCACCCTAACTAAGAAACAGAAAATTACCAACATCCCAGAAGACTCCCTCATGTCTGTCACTCCCAGTCATTATCCATCCAACAGTAACCACTATCTAGTTTTTTAATAGTGTAGATATTTTGCCTGTTTTTTGTTCTTTATATAAATGGGATCACACAGGCTGTACTCATTAGTGTCTGGCTTCTGATGCTCAACATTATATTTATGAAATTCATCCATGTTGTTCAGTTAGTTATAGTTTGCCCATTGTCATTGCCACATAGTATTCCATCCCACTATTGTCTATTCTACTGTCAATGGGCATCCAGGTAATTTTTATTTGCGGGCTATCATAAATAGTGTTGCTACGAGCATGACTTTTAGCTGAACATACCCATGCATTTCTGTTGTGTATGTGCCTAAAAGAGGGATTGCTGGGTTATAGGGTATGCATTTATTCCATTTTAATCAATACTACTTAACATTTTCCAAGATGTTTTACATCTTTTAATATAAGACTTTCTTTCTCTTAGAGGTTATGAGAGGAATCAGGATGGCATTGCAAGCTAGAGATAACTGAGCAATGCTTCCAAATTCTGAGGGAAAATTATTTTTAATCTAGATTTTAATACCAGAAAAACTATCACTCAAATGTGAATATAGAATACATACATTTTCAGACAAGTAAAGTGTATCAAAGATTGTCCTCCCAGGAATCCTTCTCTTCTTCTATAGTAATATATGCTGTGTAGCTTCTACACATCCACCCTGCAAAAGAGTGTATTTTTCATTCTTCCTGGCAGTTGGGTGTGACCATGTACTAGGTTCTGGCAAATGACATGAGAGCTGAAGGAGCTGAAGAGATATATGAAACTTCTCGGTCATGCCCTAAAGAGAAAGGAGCCTGCTTTTTCCTTCCTCTTCTTTCCCTCCTTCTGAATGAAATGTAGCTGTAATGGAAGGAGCTGAAGCAGCCAACATGGACCACAAAAAGCTACTTGCTGAGGATGGAAATAGTAAGAGAATATGCCAGAGTTCACTACATCATCCTTGGACTGCTTATACTCAGAGTGTTATGTGACAGATATAAACTTCTATCCTATTTAAGCTGCTATTATTATAACCTTTTATGTAGTAGCTAAACCAGTATTTTACCTAAAATCCAAAAATCTCAGAAAGTTTGCCTATTATGTACTTTTCTCATGAAGTTACCTGTGATATACTCCACCAACACAAAAGAATCAACCAAGAAAGAGGAAACCATGAGATTCAGGAAACAGAGGATTCAATACAAGGTAGACACAATGGAAATACACAGGAATTTTGTTTAGTTACATGAAATAGAAATTCTAAATAGCTAATGACATCAACAAGAAGGCTTTTTCTCTTACCAAATGAGAGGTCCAGAATGCAGCTGTTCATGGCCAGTATGTCTGTTCTATAATGTCCTCAGAGATCCTATCTTTTTCTGGTTTCTTATTCCCCCCATATCCATGGTGTGCTTTTTATCCACAGGTTTACAAGATGATTGCTGGAACTTCAGGCATCATGCCCATGTTTTAGACAGCAGGAAGGAGGAAGTATTGATGACAAAATGATACAATTTTATAATTAACTTACAATTCAGTAAAATTGAGCTGATTCAGCCTCCTTTTTAAGAAGGTCTCCTTGAAGCCCCACCCAAGGACTTCCATTTTCATCTCATTGGCCATAAATTAGTCACATGACCAATCTTATTTGCAAAGAAGACTGGGAAATATACTTTGTTACCCACAATAAAATCAGAGTATGGTTAATAAAGAAGAAAGAAAGAATAAATCTTGTGTAGGCAAATGATTGTTTTTACCACTAGTACCTTGTACTTCCCAAAATGTTTCCATTGCCTGTGGATAGTTGGGAGTATGCATGGTGATGGGTTGTTTTCATTTGGAAATTTTTTGTATACTGGTTGTTTTATAGCAAATATATTGTTGTTCCAATTACCCGTAGTATCAATTCCTCAAAGTAAAATCTATGAGGTAGGTGCCACTGTTATCTTCATTATATGTGGGGAAACTGAGGCACAGGGAGGTTAAGCAACTTGCCTAGTGTCACCCATTTTGCAAGCAGGAGAGACCATGTTCAAACCCAGGGAATCTAGCTGAGAGACTGCCCTTCAGCCTGATGTAGTACTGCCTTTCCTAAAAGGAAATTAAACAAAGAATGAAAAAAGAAAGCAAATGCTGTTAATACCAATGACCATTCTCACTATTTTCACAAAGACAAGAGCTGCAGCTCCAGCACCCTTCATATTATCTTGATGTTTTCTGTGTCAGGTGAGTTCCTAGGCTGGGGCCCTCCTGCACACACCACAAAAAAGGAACCATATCCTGCAATTAACTGTGTTCCCACCCAGAGGGCAGTAGGCTTGGGCTCTGCTCACTTTAAACTACATTTGACATCCTTGGCAGTCCTGGCCATCATCAGCGCCACTTAACATATTTCCAAGGAGTCTGGTATGTTTGGGAGCGCCTCCTCGCCTCAGACTAAATTGGCCAGTCCACAGGGTGAGTGCCTGCATCTCTCCGAGGCTGGTTGGAACCTGTTTTGTGTACATAAGAATGAAAAATATTAGGCATCTGTCACTTCATCCAATTAAGTCCTACATTTAGTTTATTAATAGAACCAAGATCCTAACTCCTGACTCCTTCTTCAGTAGATGTCATTTCATTGGATTTTGTGGTCCTTCTGATACCACTACCCTCATTTCTGCCTTCTCATTTCTTTAAATGATTGCATTAACTAAAATCGCATGAGCTTGAAATTGCATTGACTGTGACTGGTGACATTTGAGAGTGCCAATGCCTCCAAAAGCCCTGTGGAGTCTGGCATTGAGCCATCTCCAAATGAAAAACCCATTTTCCTGGCAAGAAATAATTGATGTGAACCTCGACTAACATGGTATTAAAGAGGCCTGTGAATTTACATAGCTAAAGATTGTTTGCTGGAATCTCAAGTCAGGCAGTGTAAAAAATGTTTTCCCTCATTTGATGTACTGTGGATTCATTTGGGCTTAACTTGGTTTAAATTCTGGCAAGTGGGGCTGGTGGTTCTTATGTTTGGAATTTGTTATCAAAATCCTGGCAATAAATGATTTTAGCCCTATTATATTTTAACACCCTTGAAACCAATGTCTGTGTTAGCTACCTGCATTAAGAAGGGAGAAAATGTGTAACTCTAGGAGTTCCATAGTTTCTCTATTCACAATCCTTTTGGGCATGAAGTTAAATTTCATTTTTCACACACCTTTCCACTGTTCCATTGCGAGTAGGTACTAGCTTCTCCTAGTGACCTCACCTTCTTTCTGTCCTTTCTCTTCAGGGTCTATGGACTCCCCGTTCCCCACCCAGATTGGGCCTCCAGGAACACCCAGCCATGCCCCCTGAATTTGGGCCACAGGCTTGAGTGGGGGAAAAAAAAGACCACTGAACATTTACTGAGTCTGGCAGGCACTTTCATTTAAATTATCCAATTAAATCTCTGCAACAAATCTCTTGGGCTGGCTTTCTTTCAGATGAGGAAACTGGGACTTCAAATAATTAAGTAATTTTCTCTAGGTCCCACAGTGAAGCAAGTCCACGAACATAGCACCTGGTTCATAAGGCCTTCTCTGCTGCCTCCTTAAAACCATCTCCTTACTCTGTTCTGATTCAAACAAGTGCATCGTTACTATCTGCTGCCTTGTTATAAAGATGGAAGAGCTATAATCAAATATGCAAATTCACACCAAGGTTCTGCCCTTCTCTCTTAACAGAGACCTCTTGAAGATTAAATAATTAAAGAAATGAAGCACTAATAATACAGTGTGAGGTAATGACAGGTAAAGTGTTTCTCCTCTCCAGAGTGAGTCCTGAGAGGTTTCCAGTGGAAAAGCGGTTGGGCTGATTGACCTTCTGGGTGTCATTCAAACCTGCAGTGTGAGGCGCTCAGGCTCCCAGCCCCCGTCCCAGCCCTGGACAGTTCCTTTGTTGCCCACTTTGCTGCTGTGTCTGCTCCCCACAGTAGTGCTTATTCTTGGCCTGGCGTCCAGACTTTTGTGTGTTTGTTGTATCCTTGTCCATGGTCTCTCTTCCCTCAGCTTGATGCTCCTGGCTCTTTCTCATAACTATCATCTTTCACTGCTGTTTCACATTTAAAATAAAATTTCTCTGTGTCACGTATCTGTGCAATTCCCACATTGTCATGTAATCGCTTGCATCTTCTCTTTCTTCTGTTGGGGTGTGAGGGCTCCACGAAGGGAAGAACCCTGTCTTCCTCCAGCCTTGTCTGTCTCTCTGCTCCAGGCTCCCGGAGGGATGGCTGGTCTCTCATTCCGCTGCTCACACACACCAAGCTCCCTCCCACCTCAGGGCCTCTGCCTAGGAAGCTCTTCCGTCTTCCTGTCCCAAACTCCTCCTCAAGTGTCAGGTCAGATGCCACCTCTCTGAGAGACTTTTCTGATCCTATATAAAGAAGCCACCAACATCTAGCCACTCCTTTGCATGCGTTTGTTTTGTTTTCTTTCTAGCACTTATCTATCTGATGTTATCAAGTTTAGTTTGGTCCTTTAAAAAAAATCTATCTTAACTCCATGTGAACAGGCACCTTGTCTTATTCACTGCCACATCCCAGCATCTAGAACAGCGGCTGGCACATAGTAAGCTGTAAATAAATATGGACGTAATACGTGAATGAATAGTAGTACTCCATAAGTGTTAGTTGAACAAGTGAATAAACGAATGACGGAGTTTGGTTTCCCCTTCCTCTGAACACCCATGACCACATCTCTCTATAGCATAATTGTCATCTCCCCCATATTACAATTGTCTTATTTCTCCGAGTACACTTGAAGCTCGAGTAGGCAGGGAAGGTGTCTTACTGATGTGCATATTCTCCCTAAACCCAGTAGAGTGCCTGTCACATTATAGTTTCTCAATGGATGTCTGAGTCATTCCTGCCATTTTTTGCTGTCTAATAGGGCCCAAGAAATGCCATTTGGGTTATTACCAATGATGCATCCAACCCACATTCTGTATTTCTGGATAAGTACATTCACACTGTGTGATATGATTCACAGGGTAGAAAACTCGCTGCATGGCCAGCTCCTTCTGTTCACACTTTCGAGTCTCAGAACCAAATGTGCTGAGAACAGTCATGACAGCAGTGTTGTTCATGGATAGAAAAATCATCAGTGTCAGTTGTCTTATTTCCAATAGCCTTGTTCTGACTTTTCAAACTTCAATAACATATCAGGATCTCTTTAAACAAAACAAAACAAAACAAAACAAAACAAAACAAAACAAAACAGCCGCAGTGACACCTAGATCTCTGTGTCCCATTGTGACTGAGCAATCAAATCCCTGTATAGCTAGAGCTTGGATGATTTCCCCACTAATGTGTTTGTTCACTTATACTTGGGCCAAAATTCTTCTGCTGTTTTTCCTTTGCATAGTTTATCCCTGTCATTTTGACATCTCGCTCCTTATAAAAATTTAGTATCATTTTCAAATTTAGAGGTTTTACTGTATGCTCTCTTTTCCAAAACATAATAAACCATTAAATCAGATTGACCTAGAATCAATTCCTCGGGAAATGCCACAATTTACACTTCTCCATTTAATAATATCCCTGCCCTACTACCTTGATGTTAAGTCTTTATTCATAATAAAACCCTATACCTGATCCTAGGCCAATTCAATTAAGAAATAGCTATTGGTGTGAAAAATTTTCAAATAGTTTTTCCAAGAATAAAATACATTCATGATCTCCACTTACTCCACAAACTTATTTTTCTTCCAAAAGAAGAGTCAAGCATGATTTTTTCTTACCAAAACTGAGTTGGCTTTCCTCTACTTGACAAATATTCAGCAATCTTTCTTTTCGCTCATATTTCCCCTAATGTGCAGCTATCTCCCTTTCAGAGGTTTGATACCTTCCCACTGTACCTTCAGACTGGGCATATAATGATTAAGTCTAGAGCCTCGATTTTCAACCTTTCTTTGCTAAACATAGAAAACAGGTACAAGAGGGCATTTAAAAAACATCACCAAGTCCACCTTATTATTTTTAAAAAGTATTTTATTACATGATAAAAATTGTTGTTCCTTTGTACATCCAGCCATTAGTAAACATGTGGAAAAAATTAGAAAAAATGATTTTGATCAAAATCATCAACTTTCTTAACACTTAGTTAAATATTTCTTATATGCTTTTCCTTTCTCCAGTTTTGCTTCCTAATAGAAAAATCAACGTCAGCTGTCTTATTTCCAATAGCCTTGTGCTGACTTTTTGAACTTCAATAGCACATCAGGATATCTTTAAAAAATAGCCTCACTGAACTGTTATCCTCTGATCTAGATATTGTTATAGCTCCTTCCCCAGGATTTGTGTTTTTCTTTTCTTTTTATCCCTAACTCAATAACCCTCTGTATTTAATTTCATTGCTGATAGCCAGTAGTTGGTGTAGTAATTAATTTTAAGTTGAAATACTCATTTAGCTTCTACTTTATGGTCATTGATGTCACTCTTAGAAGTTTTAAATGGACTTATATGCATTATTCCTCTCTTAAGAACTTGAAATGCTAGTAACTCTTAAGAAAGTTTAAACCTATTACTCATTGGCATACTTTTCTAAACAATGAGCAAATAAACCATTTAATCTTTTTTCTTTATTCTGCTTTCTTGATAGAAACTTAGTACTTTTGATTTGTTAATAAGGCAAATAAATTCTCCTTTGAAAGATGTGACAGGTGCTGTTCTTGTGCTTAGAGTCGTAACCAGAAATTTTAAGCTCCCAAATAACAATTTTCGAGAATGCTCCTTTAACCTTCATTAATTGCAAAATAAACAGATCCATGAAGCTAAAACTTCAGGAATCTGTACTAGATGTTAAAAGCTTTTTAATGTTTTGAGAAGTCATCAAATACAATCCTTGGGTTATTGTTTGTTTTTAATAGCTTTATTGAGATATAATTCACATACCATACAATTCACTCTTTAAAGTCTAAAATTCAATGGTTTTTAGTACATTCATAAATATATGCAACCATTACCACAGCCAATTTGGGGACATTTTCCTCATCTCAAGAGGCAGCCCCCTGTGCTTTAGCTGCCTCCTTTCTCACCCTCCATCCCTTCTTCCCCCTGCCCTAAGCAGCCACTAATCTACTTTTTTCTTTGTGGATTTATCTATTCTGGACTTTTAAATATAAGTGCAATCATATAGTATGTGGTCTTTTGTGACTGGTTTCTTTCACTTACTATGATGTTTTCAAAGTTCATCTATGTTGTAATAATGTATCAGCGTGGTACTTTGTTACTTTTTAGGGCCCAATAATATGCCATTATATGAATACACATTTTGTTTATCCATTTGTTAGTTGATGGACATTTGAGTTATTTCCACCTTTTGGCTCTTATAATAATGCTGCTATACACATTTGAGTATAAGTGCCTGTGTGGACATATATTTCCATTTCTCTTGGGCATATACTTAGGAGTAGAATTGCTAGGTCGTGTGGTAATCTTATGCTTAATACTTTAGGAACTCCCAGACTATTTTACTAAGTTGCTGTGCCATTTTAAATTCCCACTAGTGGAGTTTGAGCATTCTAATTTTTCTCACATTTTCACCAACATTGTTATCTGACTTTTTAATTCTAGCCATTCTAGTAGGTATGAAGTGGTACCTCACTGTGGCTTTTTGTTTTTTCTACTTTTCTTTTTCCTTGATAAATGAAATACAGCAATCACTATGGCTTTGATTTGCATCTTCCTAGTGACTAATGACGTCAAGCATCTTTCCATGTGCTTATTGGTCATTCGTATCTCTTCCTTGGCTAAATATCTATTTAGTCGTTGGTCCATTTTTTGTTTTGTTTTGTTTTTTTGAGAACGGGTCTCACTCTGTTGCCCAGGCTAGAGTGCAGTGGTGTCATCATAGCTCACTGCAACCTCAAACTCCTAGGCTCAATCAATCATCCCACCATAGCCTCCTGAGTAGCTGGGACCACAGGCACATTACACCATGGTTGGCTATTTTTTAAAATTTTTTGGCTGATTTAAAATTTTTTTGTAGAGAACAGGGTCTTGTTTAAAAAAAAAATCAGTTGACCATAGATGTATAGCTTTATTTCTAGACTCTCAATTTTATTCTGTTGATCTATATGCTATATGTCTATCCTTATCCCAGTACCACACTGTCTTTTTTTTTTTTTTTTTTTTTTTGGAGACAGGATCTCGCTTTGTTGCCTAGGCTAAACTTCGGGGTTCACAGCCTTCATAGCTGAGACTACAGGCATGCACTACCATGCCTGCCTAATTTTTTAAATTTTGTAGCGACAGGGTCTTGCTATGTTGCCCACGTTGGTCTCAAACACCTGGCCTCAAGGATTCTTCCCACTTTAGCCTCCTAAAGTGCCAGGATTACAGGTGTAAGTGACTGTACCCGGCCACCACATTGTCCTGATTCCTTTTGCTTTTAAGTAAGTTTTCAAACTGAGAAAGGTGAGTCCTCTTACTTTCTTCTTCTTTTTAAAAATTGCCTTGACTACTCTGGGTCGCTTGCAATTCCATGTGAATTTTAGAATCAGTTTGTCTGTCAGTTTATACAAAAAATTCATCTGAAATAACATTGGCATTGGACTGAATCTTGAGGTCAGTTTAGAGAATACTAACATCTTAACAATGTTAAGTATTTTGATCCATAAACAGGATGTTTTTCTATTTATTTAGATCTTTAATTTCTTTACAGAATGTTTTTAATTTTCAGAATATAAGTTTTACACTTCTTTCGTTAAAATTATTCTTAAGGTTTTTTGGATGCTATTGTAAATAGCTTATTTCCTTAATTTTATTTTTGGATGGATTGATCCTTGTAAGTGTATAGAAATATAGTTAATTTTTGTATGTTGATCTTGTATCCTGCAGCCTTGCTGAATTCATTTATTAATTCAAAGTTTTTTAGTGGATTCTTAAGGATTTTCTATATATAAGATTATGCCATCTTTGAAAATAGTTTTACTTCTTCCTTTCCAATCTTGATGCCTTTTATTTCTTTCTCTTGCCTAGTTACATCCATATTCATAAGAGATATTGGTCTATAGTTTTCTTTTCTTATGATACATTTGTGTGGTTTTGGTATCTAGGTAATACTGACCTCAGAATTATTTGGAAAGTGTTACCTCCTCTTCTATTTCTTTGGAAGAGTTTGTGAAGAATTGTTATTAATTCTTTATTGACTGTTTAGTAAAATTCAGTGTTGATGACATCTGGGCCTGGGTTTTTCTTTGTGAGAATTGAAACAAACAAACAAACAAACAAACTACTAATTCAATCTCCTTACTTGTTATAGTTCCATTCAGATTTTCTATTTCTTCTTGAGTCAGTTTTAGCAGTTTGTGTCTTTCTTCTTGGTTTCTGATCCTCTGTCTGAGCTTCTCCACTTGATTGTCTCTAAGTGTTGGCAACAGATGTGATGAATCAGCGGCAGGATTGTGGACCACAAACGAGAGTGACTGAATGCAACACTTAGAAGGATTAAAGATTAGTCGGGGGTCAGCAACCTGTAGAGCAAAAGAAGCCAGAACATGCGTTAGCAGAGAAGTCAGCACTAGCTATGAAATAGAGCCAGTGGAAGGACAGTCCCCAGAGGGAAGATAAGAACCAGGAGGTGTGCAAATCTGGGAAGGGAAAACAGCAATGGCAGAAAAAACGGACCAAGGCTTAGGCAGAAAGACCAGAGACCAGCAGCAGGAACAGAGCTTGCTGCCTGGTACTGAACCAACCTCTGCCTCAACCCAGGAGCTTTTCTGAAGCTCAGAAATCACTCCGCGAGCTCAGAGCTGTGGGATTCAAAATACAGACATGTGGGACTATTTGACGACATCAGGGAGTGAAAGAGAGGTGAAATAATGTGAGAATCTTAAAAGAATCTATATAACCTGCTCAAGACATACCCTAATCTGAACCCTTTAAATGTGACAGAGATATCCCAAGAAAAATTAATTTAATATTAGCATACATAATTTAAAATCTATTCTTGATTTTGATCGGAACTACACGACTATACCAAACAATGCACAATTAGACTGACATTTTATATGTCCCAGAAACAAGATATTATTTTTTTATATTTTAGAATATAAAAACTGAGCTTTTATTCCTAATTAATTCTCTTCCAAAAAGAATGGGTAACATGAACCCATTAAATAAATAAAAGAAGTAAAATGGAAAATATTTTTGATCACATATTTGATTAAAATATTAAGTATTATGCATATCTGGAAAAAGACAGTCCCTTGAGGAATACAAATTCCAAGTAAGATGGGCTTTATTTTAAAGGGAAAAAGCCACAGCTATGCTAATAAACCCTTTTAAGATTCTGTGGATAAAATGAGACCCACGGTAGTATCTAACATAAACATGTAAGGAAATTTAGAGAAACATAACAAAAATAAACTGTGAGAATCTCCCTTGCAAAGTTTTTTCTACCCTCTAGCTTTTTTAAAATCTCAAGGGAAGGATTAAAGCAGAAAAGACAAAGGAAAAAATCAGAATGTGAATTTGTGAACTATGTCCTTAAAGAGGATGTTAATAGATAGATGTAGAGATAACTTGATTATTAGATTTTTATTAACTGGGTCAGGACTTTTTCAGTTGAAAGTCCCTCAAACCAACATAAATTAGTTTAGCTCCAGAGGTAACTTGTTGGCTCATATAATTGCAGAGTCTCAGACATGAAATGTAGCCAGATGCTGCCCATTATTCTCTTGTTTTTCCAACTCTTGGCCCAGATTTCTTCTTCATCCTCCTTTTCTTCCTTCTACTTTCCTATCCTTCTCTGTCTTCCCCTCCCCCTCTTCTTCATTTCCCCTATGTTGCTTCATTCTACCAAAGGATTCTTCCATGTAGCCGGAGAATATAGCCTCTGACAAAAATGGGATTTCATACTCCTTAGAGATAATTGTTTGTTTATTAAATTAAAGAACTAATCAACACTCTCAGGCCAGTAGAGCTGTAGTAACATGAAGGCAAAATAAGGGGCCCACAAAATGGCCACCCCTGAAGATTCCTGTGACTCTGTCACCTCTGTCCTTTCAACCATGACCCACCTGTCTTTCAACCAACGGCACTCCAAGAACCTTTCTCCCCACTGGCCTAGGCTTGAAGGTTTTCTGCACAGTGCCTGAAGATGAGAATGGCTTTAGTTCATTCAGCATTCATCCACTAAACACAGGTTCTTAAGCTTCTACTATGTGCAGGCTCTGAAATACAGAAGTCAATAAGCTAGATGGTGTCCCTGTCCTCATGGAAATTACATTTGAATAGGTGTGTTAAGGGTGTTACTTCCTTAGATAAGGTGGTCACGGAGCCACTACCTTAAAGGTGAGGAGACTTTAGCCATATGAAGATTACTTTCTAGGAGGGTAGAGAAAATCTCCAAAGAGGCTCCAACTGAATTTCTGTCTTAATCACAAGAAGAAGCTGGACATATGAGGGTCACAAACATACCACAGTTACATAACCAAGGCCCTCACCATCCTTCACCATTGTGACTGCAGTAACCTCTTTTTTTTTTTTTTTTTTTGAGACAGAGTCTCACTTTTGTTGCCCAGGCTAGAGTGAGTGCCGTGGCGTCAGCCTAGCTCACAGCAACCTCAAACTCCTGGGCTCAAGTGATCCTCCTGTCTCAGCCTCCCGAGTAGCTGGGACTACAGGCATGCACCACCATGCCCGGCTAATTTTTTGTATATATACTTTTAGTTGGTCAATTAATTTCTTTCTATTTTTAGTAGAGACGGGGTCTCGCTCAGGCTGGTTTCGAACTCCCGACCTCAAGCAACCTGCCCGCCTCGGCCTCCCAGAGTGCTAGGATTACAGGCGTGAGCCACCGCGCCCGGCCTTGCAGTAACCTCTTGAACCATCTTCTTGCATTCTGAAGGGTCCTCTCTACACTATCGCCAAAGTTACCTTGTGAAAATGCAACTCTGATCATTACAGTCCCCTGTTTAAACCCTTCCATTGCCCCAGGTTAAAATCCAAACCCTCAAGCACACGGCTGCAGTGTTATCTACGAGCTGGTCCTTAGGTATGTCACCAGCCTCATTACTGCTGCTCACCATGCACTGCATGTAGTGGGCACACTGAACTAACTGCTGTCCCTCTCTCACGGTTTCCTCTTTCCATTTTCATAACATGCCTTTTTATATTTTCATGCTGCTCTGTGACCTGAAACTCCCTTCCTTCTTTGGTCCTCATTCCCTGTGTAATATATACTCATTCTTAATAAATGTCATCTCCTTCAAAAATCCTCTGAATCTTCCTAGACTGGGTTGGATGCCTGTGCTGTGCACTTCTAAGCACCCTGAGCTTACCCTAATCATGTCACTTTCTTGTAATTTTCTGTTTATTTGCTTCCTCCTCTATTAGACAGTAATCTCTCTGAAGATAGGATCCTTATCCTAGCATAATATCCAGGGCAGAATAGACTCATGGTGAACATTTAAACACACAAATGAAAGCCGAGTGCATTGGTGCATGCCTGATGTCCCAACTATTTAGGAGGCTGAGGCAAGAGGACCACTTGAACCTAGGAGTTTGAGGCAGTGGTGCGCTATAATTGTGCCTGTGAATAGATGCTGCACTCCAGCCCGGGCAGCAAGTCAGACCCTGTCTGTAAAATAAATACATACATACATATATACAAATTAAAAAATACACAAGTCATGTTTAAAAACCTACATAGAAATCAAAGTGCAGGAGGTAAATTACAGACTTAACCTTTCAAAAACCAGAATAAACAATATACAGGGAAAATTTGAGAAACACTTTTTTAGGAAACAGAGAAAAGTGATAAAGAGATGAAAATAATGAGATCGAATATAATAGATATGGAAAGTTTTAGGCAATTGATTCTTTTTTGTTTTGCAAGCATATTTTCTTTTTCAGTAACCCCTCATCCCACACGTAGTGTGGATATCAATCATTTGATTCCACTGTCCCTGCTAGAGGAATGGCCATTTAACCGGGGCTGATCACTCTATTCCCTTGGACCTGTAAATTCAACCAGGGGTAAGAATGACCCCCTAACAGGACCAATTAGTATTTTAGGAAGGGACTAACATGGATCTCTTTTGGTATTTCAAGTCATGATCTTCTAAGAGCACTTTTGTTGTGTGGAGCAAGCCTGCCTGAGAATTAAGCTAAAGAAAGAATTGCTGAAACTAGAGAGCTGGTATCTGTCTCTATTTGGTGTTTGAACCCTTGCTGTGTCTGAAATCAGATCTCACAGTTATATGAGATCTAACTTCTTGTTCACCTGTAATCATAAGATGAATATTGGTAACTGAAAGTCGAACATAGCAAATGTTAGGCCCTAGCATGCAGAATTGTGTAGTTGAGGTATGGTAAGTGGTAATGAGGATTCTTCTGTCCTCATCTGAGAACTGAAAACCTGAGTAACCACAAGTTAGACTGTCACCTGTTGTATTTTGGAAATCTAATTATATGCCTTCTATGACTAGTGCTTTAGTGACTTGTAGAAAATGTCACGATATTGGAATAAGTTGATTACTTTTTGGTGCATTTAATAATTTCATGAAGAATACAGCATTCATCAAGCTGTTAAATATAGAGTTACCAAATAGTCTGGCAATTCTACCCCTTAGCACTCCAAAAGAAATGAAAACATAGGTCCATATAAAAAACTTATGCATGACTATTTATAGCAACATTACTTATAATAGCCAAGAGTAGGAAACAACCAAATGTCCATCAGCTGATGAATGGATAAAGAAAATGTAGTATATTCATACAATGGAATATTATTCAGCAATACAGTGAGATGAAGTTCTGATATATGCTACAACATGAATGAGCCTTGAAAACATTATGCTAAGTGAAAGAACCCAGTCACAAAGGACCACATATTATGATTCCATGCATATTAAATGTCCAGAATAGGGAAATCTATAGAGACAGAGAATAGATTAGTAGTTGCCAGGGGCTGAGAGGGATGGGAGAAGGGTTTGGGAGGTGAGTGCTAAGGGAGCAAGGTTTCTTTGGAGTAATGAAAATGTTCTAAAATTGACCATCATGATGAATGCAAAACTATGTGAATATACTTAAAAGTCATTGAACTGTATACTTTAAATGGGTAAATTGTAAGGTATGGGAATTATATCTCAATAAAACTGATTTTTTTTTTTTTAAGTAAGGCTTTGGCCTAAACAGCAGGCAGAAAGGAAATGGCATATAGCTTTGCTGAGAGGCCCTTTCTGCCTGTAACAAGCAAGATACCTGAGATACCTGTAAGATATCTGAGAATCAACTAATCATGTGCATTTAGAGAATTCTAAGAATGGTGTCTTGGTCTGTTTTGTGTTGCTATAAAGGAATACCTGACACTGGGAAATTTTTAAAGAAAAGAGGCTTATTTAGTTTGTGGTTTTGCAGGCTGTATAAAAGGCATGGTGCCAGCATCTACTTCTAGCAGCCTCAGGCTGCTTCCACTCTTGGTGGAAGGGGAAGGGCAGCTGGCCTGTGCAGAGATCACATGGTGAGAGAGAAAGCAAGAAAAAAAGAGAGGGGTAATGCCAGGCTCTTTTTAACAACCAGCTCTGGCAAAAACTATTAGAATGAAAACTCATTCACTCACTGCTCTCAAAGGAAGGCATTCATCTATTCATAAGGAATCTGCCTCCACAACTCAAATACCTCCCATTGGGCCCCACTTCCAACATTGGGGATCAAATTTCAACATGAAGTTTGTAGGAGACAAATATCTAAACCATAGCAAATGGTATCCTCCACTTGAACCTGAAGTGGAATTTAGTGAGAGTAAAGACAGGGAGGTGGCAAAAGCAGAAGATAAGACTGGCCAGGGCAGAAGCTTAACCCCTGGGTCTTACCTACACACCTCCTGGTGTTACTTCTTTGCTGGACAAAAGGAAGAATAATTCTGCCACTAAAGACAACCATTGGGATATGGTCCAAAGAAAGATTATTGGGTCTCGTGGGTTTGGTTCACATTTAGGGGCAGAGTCCGGGAGGAGTTAAACCAACATATGGGGTTGGGCAGAACATCGAGGCCTGTGGCAAAGAGAAAAAAGCATGAGGTGGTCAGTTTAGGTAAAAAAAATCAGGACCTGCTAGATCTTTGGCTTTGGTTACCAGCTCATGGAAATGATGATGCAAAAGATCTCACTCTGCTGCCAGGGCAGGCACCTTGCTCTTTCTTCCAGCAGCACAGGTATGTGCTGTAGAGTGCTGTCCACTGGAAGCTGACCTACAGTTTTTCAAGTAAGAGTTTCTGTTGTGGTTTCCTGTTTTACCTCAGGTACTGCAATATTGACTATGTCCGGGATAGTAATATTTCTTATTTATCCATAGGTTGTTAGATGGTGAAGAGTCATATATATTTGGAACCCGGGACTTCATAGCATATGGTGAATTGGTGAGTTTTGGGATTTCTTCATTTGGAGAGAAAGAGAGTGTGTTTTCATTTGTGGAAGAGAAATTTGCATTGCCATAGGGAGGAATACATTTTTAAATGAATGTATGGAAATGTGTGTATGTATATTTGTGGGTAGGAGCCTGGGAAGTTTAAGAATGGAATGTAATGGGCATCAACTCTGTTGTTTCAGCACCTTTTCCGTGTGGGAACAGCCTCTCCAACATCTGGTGGACATATGGTACATGCCCCTCACTACTCCGATTGGCCTTGGGTGCATCACATAATAAAACCAATTAGAATCTTTTTATTGTGTGGAATTTATATGGATTCTGGGGGAGGAAAGCCCCTTTTCCTTGTGATATTTCAAGAACTAAGTAACCTATAAGCTTCAGCTCCTGGGAGCTATTTTTGCTGCCATTTTCAGAGCGCGTGCCAGAGATCAAAGCTAATACAGGGGAAAATAAGCACCAAGGAGGCAAAGATTTATGTGTGTCTTGTTCATCATGGCCTCCTAGCACTTAGAAAAGTGTCTGGAACACAGTAGGTGCTTAATAAACATTAGTCAAATGAATAAAATCAGAACTGAAAAATAGGAATAAAGAAAGCTGGTGACAGGGTTCGAACTTCTGGCTCCAGTCATGTCTAGAGCCAGCTCTACCCTTTGAAATTCCCAGATTCATGAGTCAATACATTTCCTTTATTCTTCTAATTAGTGTGGCAGGTGTGGCTCACTCAATGCCACTCCAACCCTGTAGTGACATGACTTTGTGTACACCAGAGGCTGGAAAGCTGACGTCTGCATTACCAGTGTGCTTTTTCCGTGAGGATTACCACATGTGATGTAGCATCCACCAAATAAATGCAAACGAATGAGACCATGAAGAGGATTCCAGGCACTGTGAGGCAGCTATCCTGGCAGCACAGCGGCCAGAGGCATTTAGGTACTTTTTACAGCAGCTCTGTCAGAAGCCCGGACGTCTAGTCAGTTTCCAGCTCTGTGTGACCAGCAGTGATGGCAGCAACTTCCTACTCTTGGTGGCTTTCTTGCCTGTGGCGTGAAGGCAGCATGGTCTTTAAGTCAGTAGTGGTGCAGCGGCAGCAACTTTGCTGAGGGAGACTTAGACGTAGCTCCAGGAGTTATTACTGGAAGTCCACCCCCCTACTCCCTGTTCCAATCATCTGTCGCAAGTTCATACACTTTAGCCGGCATCACTCTGTTTAAACTGGCTTGAGGAAATTCTTTTATCCACAACTGAACTGTAACCAATATAATTTAAGTTGATGTTCTGTCGATAGCAACTGCAAGAGTGCAGGCTAACTTTGTAGAACTTCAGAAGGTAAAAACAACAAGCGAAGCAGAAACACTAACAAAACATATGAGAAATTTTCCTACTATACGAACACAGGAAAATGGCTAGTTTCAGTGGAAAAATATCAGACTGGCCTCAGCCATCTGTGCAACAACAAATACCATAAAACCATAAAGAAATATCCGTAGAAACTCGAGGGTGGGAATGATGTAATCATGCGTGATGTCAAAAGAATGGCATTCTCAGATATAAAAGGTCTCAGAATCAGACCATCTGAAGAATTTCTTAAAGATGAGTTTTATTACATTGAGAGATTCACCCAAATTAAAAACTTAAAGAATTGGGAAGTTGTGGTCAAAAAGAACTGCTGACATGAAACAAAATCAAATAGGCACATAAAAATATAATTCATAAATGTATTGCAAAACTGAATGCAAAACAAAAACATACGGGTTATTTTTTAATAGGAAGAGATTGTTAGAGTTCATCCAAGCAACAGAAATGAACTCTAAATAACTAGAGCAGAAGAAGAAATTTATGAGAGAGCGATGGGGTAGCCACAGAATCAAAACAAAAACCAAAGAATCAAGTTTCAGTGAGGACAGGAACCACGGCAAGTCCAGGGATCCAGAAGGAACTAATTGTCAATCTCAAGTCATTGCCCCTAGGATACTCTGCTCCAACCATTGTTGGTTTTTGAAGGTGAAAAGCAACGTGCTTCTGGTGTACTCTGTTTATTAGAAAGTAGAAAGGGATACCATAGCTGTATACTAGCTGGCTGAGGCTGCGATATTTTGCCCCAATACATATCTAGAATAGCAGCTGCAATTAGAACCACAATCTGATCATGCTAGCAGCAATACATTGTCATTCTTTAAGACTGTGTTGGGAAATTTTCAACCCCCTAGCAGGCTTTCTTCTTATCTCATTGGCCAGAAAGACTTCATATTCCATACCTGCACCCTGCACCAATTAATGCAAGAACAATGGAAGTCTTTCGATTTGGGCTTAGTCTAAAATTTACTCACCTGTACTGGAAAGGAGTTCAGTCTCCTTAAAGCCTATGGTTGTTTTTAACTTTAAAATAAAAAAGGTATATATTTTTTTACAAGTAAAAAACATCTGTTGGGTAGGCCACAAACTGTGGCATTAATATCTGAAATTCTCCCAAGGATATGCCATTGCCTTTGATTTACTATTTTTAGTAGGGAGAAGGAACTCCAGGGTCTTTCATTTGGTTCTTTCTATCACAATAGTTCTTCATAGGCAGGGAAAAAAATCTGGGGATTTTTGCCAGTTGTTGAGAATGTTTTATCCAACACAGGAACTGAAAAAATAAATCCACAGAATGAATGAATTTAAAGTTTGACACTGGCAAAGTGACCCAGGTATGTCCTCATTCTGACAGGTGGGTCTTGGTGAGTTTCTACATACCAGAAATTGCTATTAATATTAGCTCACAGCAAGTATCTAAGAGTTTCCAAAAAGCCTTATTATTTCTCTCATCCTAGGACTCAGTTCTCTTATTAAACTGCCTTTTGGAATATCTAGGAGTAACAGTCAAAGAATGAACCTTTGTCATTATAATATGGTATCTAGTCTTCTGTTCAAGCAAGATGCTATGAATTTGTGAATTCAGCTCTGGAAATTGGATAAAAAGTCATGAGTCTCTATTGTCTTGCCCCAGGATGCACATAAGGTATTTTGGTTATACAAATACAGTAAGACTTTAGTAGGAACCCTATGTTCAAATAGACATAGTCAGAGATCTCTGAAGGTGCGATCATTTTGATTACCATGCTGGTCTTCCAGCCTATTGATGTAATCATGCACACTTGCCTCGGACTGCAGAGAAAGGCTATCTCACCTCTACAACCTTAAGATTCTCCGATCCAAATTAAAACTAGGGAGCACATTTCAATTGCAGCGTTTCCCACCAATAATTTCCAAATTAAGAAAATAGGTAATGCAGCTTTTTTTTCCTTAAAGATGCTGAAATTTCCCTTAACAGGTGTCAAGGCCTTGGGGAAGGGATAGTCATTCCAGTCCTTCTTGGGGCAAGAATTATGGGTGTGCAAGCAGGACACTCACAATGGATCAATTTCAGCATTCCTGCCTCAAGGAGTCTTTAATTTCTTTCCCGTATATATGCCAACAGATTTTTGGCATTCCCCACTGCCTTTAGTGAGGGCAGTGTTGGAACTTGATTTACCTTATCCATCCAGTTAGACACTCAACTGTTTGAGCCAGCACTTTGGGTACAGCCCATCTGGTAAGTGCGTCCATACTGACAAAATCAGCTCAATCTAAAATTAAGTTTCACTCTTTTTGGTTGAATGCTTTCAAAATATATTCCCACAAAAATCCCTCCAATAGTTTGTTTATTTAAAGTAGCAAATCCTTGCAGCCCTTGCAAATGTCAAAACCTTCTCTTAGAAAAGGACAGTTCTGGCCAAATATCCCAGGCAGACGTAATTGCCTATTCTTTTCCTTTAGGTTCTTGCTGCAGTGTGGCGAATTGGAGGACCTATTGTGTATGTAAAAGTGCCAGGAATCGGGTGGGGAAAATATGACAAGATCATTCCCCCTAAAACCATTTTCCAGTCATTCTCAAAAGGGTTGAGAATGGGAAGTACCAATGTTACTTGAGGGTCCTAGCAAATTACACATACCTGCCCCCACCCCCAGAGACATATCAGAATGGTGGCAGAGTTTAGGGTAGCGAGGTCATGCATGTTGGAAAAACTCTCTAGATTTTCTGATAAGCACCCTCCCATACTCACAACTTATTACCCGAAGAACCTCTGCTACACAGCCATCTTGATCATGAATATAATATAAGAGAGGAGATAAAGTTGCTGCTACAATTAATTATAAGGACAGTGGCTCTTCTTATATTGTAATAGGTTAGGTTAATGTTTCCAGCTATCCTCTTCTCTATAAAAGGATAAATGAAGTTTACTTTCCCACCTCATATGGGATGGCCATGTAGCAGGTAACTAGTCAGTGGAAAATGAGAGGAAGTGACAATGTGTCAGTTCCAAGCAGAAGCTTTAAGAGGCATCGTGTGTTCCTGTCCACTCCTTTGCTTTTCCTTCTACCATGAGAATGGCATGTTCCTAACAACCTGGCTCCCAAAATGAGAAGACACATAGAACAGAGTTGCAGCCACTGACAAGTCCCCTGAGCAAAAATTAAATGCTTTGGAGTAGTGGTCCCCAACCTTTTTGACATCAGGGACCAGTTTTGTGTGAGACAGTTTTTCCATGGTTGGGGGTGGCGTGAACATTGCCTCTTCGGCCTCCTATAAGGTCATCAGGCGTTGGATTCTCATGTGGCACCCAACCTGGATCCCTCGCATGTGCAGTTTGCAGTGGGGTTCACACTCCTATGAGGCTCTGATGCCCCCACTGATCTCACAGGTGGAGGGGGGCGGGAAGAGGGGATGATGCCAGTTATGGGGAGCGGCTGTGGGTGCAGGTGGTGTTTCACTTGCTGACCCGCTGCTCGCCCTGTGCTGTGCAGCCCAGGGGCTGGGGACTGCGGTTCTAGAGCTATAGAGATGTTTTTCTGGAAGGGATAGAGATTTTGAGTTATTTTGGAAACTATAAAGTTTTTGAGTTGTTACTGCAGCAAATCTGCCTAATGTATATGAAATGATTTTGTTGTTTTTTTGCTGAGCACCTTGACGGGTTTGGGTAGATACATCAAGTGATACTAAAGCTTGATTTTAGGGGTGTGAACTAAAGAGAGCTAAATTTCTTTGTGTAAGAAAGTGATAAAGCTTCATTTTATCTACTAGGAGTCAAACTGGCCAGGGAAATACAATATAGAAAGCAGTAAGCTAAGGTAGACTAGCAGTGCGAAAATTATTAAAGGACATTTTAGGACAGGTATTTTTTAACTTGGAATTTTATATTGTGCCCATTTTAGCTAAGTATACTATATATCCATGCCATATGTAAGTGTGTTTTTGATGGAAATCTAAGAAAAGGTCTGAGTTCCACATTTGGATTAACTGTACAGAAAAGAAGCAGCAAGAAACAGCATGACAATTTCATCCCTCAGCTGCAGCAATTGAGCGAAAGCAGGAACTTGGCGTTTGAGGAGACCATGGGAATGTAAACCTCTCTGGGAATTTGTAGAAATTCTAAGGAGGGCTTTACTTCCATAAACGATTCAGTGAGCATTCAAAACAATCTTTTCTGGCTTTTTAAAGCCTTGGAATACACCAATTGACATCTAGGTTATATAAATTTGGAAATTCTACATAAATGTTAGTAGATCAGTTCGAACTATACACTAAAATAATAATCCACATTGACCAGGTAGTGTTTGTCCCAGAAATTTAAGAGTGTTTTAGTATTAAGAAAGTTATTAGGATGTCTTAATGATAGTAAGAAGAAAATCACTTGTTGAATGACATCTGATAAATTAAATACTAATGTACTTAAGGAAAAAAGCCTCTTTAAAAAGTATAAAAGAAGATAGTTTGCTGTGATTAAGGAAACATCTTTTAAATCATCATCATAATATATTTTGATAAGAAAACCTCCAAAAACTTTCTATTGGAAATTTTGTCCAACAAGAAAAGGCAGAAGAAAAAAGAAATAAGAATTGTAAATGTTAGAAAGTAACAACTGCCTAGATTATTATTAATTTATTAGACTATTAATTATTAATATTTGTAGGCAAAATAATTGAATACCTAGGAGATTCAAAAAGATTATGAATAATATTAACAAAATAGGCCTATATAAGTCAAACTGATAATAATAGACACACCATGTTCCTTTCAGAGCAAACAAACTATTTTAAAGATGCCAGCACTTCTGAAATTAATTTATAGGCTTACTTCCAATTTATTTTCTTGTTATTTTTTTGTTTTCTTCTTTGATTTCTGGGAATTTGACAAAAATGATTCTAAAATTCATTTGCAGTAATAAACACACTGTAATAGCAAAAAAAAAAAAAGATTTAGAAAGTTGTGTAATGAGGGATAATTTATTCTATCAGAATTAAGCAGAATGAAAATATGAAAATGCATAGTGGTGAGATTAAAAAAACATAGGTTTTGGATTCAGTGTCTTAGGTTTGAATTCCTGGCTCTGACATATAGTAGCTGTGTACTCTGAGACAAACTAACTTATTATATTTAAGCAAAGTGTGTATTATAGACCCTAATTATCCTACTCCTCTCCCCTACCCCCATTCGCATCCTTACCATGGCCTCATCATCAACATACTTCCCTGCCTCTTAGCTTTGGGCTTGGCCATGTTAGGCCAAGCCTAACTCTGCTGGCCTGTTAGGTCAGCAGTGTGTAGGTGGAAGTAACTGTGCTTCAGTTGCAAGGCTAGCCCTTAAGATGCCTCCATGGTTCTGGTTGTCCTCCTGTCCCTCTGCCGTGGCCATGAGAAGAGATGCCTCTAGTGAGCTGCTGCCCCTTCCGCCTGGGAACCAGAGTGAAAACATGTGGAGCACAGCTGCCCCAGCTGCCCTGCAGATCCATGAGAATAAATAATTGCCATTTTGGTGATTGAGAATTAGTCAATAAACTGTACCAGCTGTTTCTTAAGGAAGATTCCCAGGATTGCCACAAATACTTATGTTTACACCTCATTGACCAGAATTTAGTCACATGGTCAATTCCAGTTGCAAGGGAGGCTGGGAAATGTAGCCAGCTAAAATGGGGTATTCTATTACTATGGAGGAAGGGGGAAATGGATTTGGTAAGAGAACTAGCAGTCTCAGTCACAGGGGTGTAATCCCTATTGATTTTTAATTGCTTCTTAAAACATATATAATTACTTATTTTTAATAAATGAAGTCATCCTATATGATTGTTCATCTATTAGCTTTTTTTCTCCACTTAACTCTCTAAGAGACCTTTCCATATCAATATAGAGCTGCTTCATTCTTTTTTGTGTGTGTGTTTCAAGTGTATATTTTGTGATTTTTAAAAAATTCCCATAGATTTAGGTGGTACAAGTGGTTTTTTGAAACAGATGGATTGCATAGTGATGAAGTCAGGGCTTTTAGTGTACCCATCACCTGAATAGTATACAATGTACCAGACAGGTAATTTTTGTGCCCTCCCTCTCACCCTCCACCTTTCTGAGTGTCCGCAGCCTATTATAACACTCTGTATAACCACGTATATCCATAGCTTAGCTCTCACTTATGAATACATTTGGTATTTGTTTTTCCATTTCTGAGACACTTCAGTTAGAATAATAACTTCCAGTTTCACCCAAGTTGCCGCAAAAGACATCATATATGTATACCATATTTTCTTTATCCACTCATTGGTTGATGGGCACTTAGGTTGATTCCATATATTTGCAATTGTCAATATGCTTCGATAAACATATGAGTGCATGTATTTTAGATATAATGACTTATTTTCCTTTAGATAGATACCCAGTAGAAGGATTGCTGGATTGTATGAAGAGTAGGCCTACTTATAGTCCTTTGAGGAATCTCCATACTGTTTTCCATAGAGGTTGTCCTAATTTACATTCCCAACAGCATATAAGCATACTCTTTCATTGCATCCATGCCAACATCTATTGTTTTTTTTAAATTTTTTAATAATGGCCATTCTGACAGGGGTAATGTGCTACCTCATTGTGGTTTTAATTCGCAATTCTCTGTGATTAGCAATATTGAGCATTTTTCTTATGTTTGTTGGCCATTTGCATATCTTCTTTTGAAAAATGTCTGTGCATCTCTTCTGCCCACTTTTTAATGGAGTTATTTGTTTTTTTCTTGCTAATTTGTTTGAATCCCTCATAGATTCTGGATATTAGTCCTTTGTTGGATGTATAGTTTGCAAATATTTTCTCATATTCTGTAGGTTGTCTATTTATACTGTTGATTATTTCTTTTGCTGTGGATAAACTTTTTAGCTTAATTAAGTCACATTTATTTATTTTTGTTCAGTTGTATTTGTTTTTGGAGTCTTAATCATAAATTCTTTGCCTAGGCTAATGTCCAGAAGGGGTTTTCTTAAGTTTTCTTCTAGAATTTTTGTGGTGTCAGGTCTTACATTTAAGTCTTTAATCCATCTCAAGTTAATTTTTGTGTATGGTGAGAGATAGGGATCGAGATTCATTCTTCTTCATGTGGCTCTCCAATTTTCCCAGCACCAGTATGCCTGAAATTTTCTTCTCCTAAAGAAAAATCCTCACTATGGATCCATAATCTGTGATAATACTAGAGATAGCTATAATGATAACAATACTTAAATCCTTCTTAAGTTTGTTTATAGTTTTAACCTATATGATACATGAATTAGTAGTTCCTACTATAAAACATCAATACTTTCTTTTAGTAATATTAATATTGCCTCTTTGAAATTCAAAGGGATATCCTTTTCTGCTAGTGTTCTTATATTGGTGAAGTAAATTTAAATGAACCCTGTCTGTATATGATACTTGTCATGACTTTATAAGTTAAAACATATGAAGCAATTGTTTCCTCCTAGGCACCATGCCTAGAATGTGGTGCTCTCAGGTAAATGGTTGAACTTGGACATGGCTGCATGCCAAAGGCAAGTCTTCCTTCAACTAAGTCTTATAGCCTATACTTTTCCATGACTGTATTTTGTTCTACAAAAATAACCACTTCCTAAATTTAGAGTAAATGTTAGCTAGCCACTAATTATCAGCACTTAAAGATAAATTTAATGTGAGTTTAAAAATATGCCTAGCCATAAGGCTATTTATTGTCTCCTTGAATATACTTCAATGGCATGGTAGTCAAATCTAATTCTGTTTCTATTTCTTCACTAAGAAGAAATAGTGGACCCCTCTCTTTCTAGGGTCCAAAAACCTTAGGAACTTTTAAACTGTATACATTTATAATTCTGACACCAGCTCTCTTTGTCTGTTTACATATTGTCTCATTATAAAGCAAGCCTTTGGGTGCCACATTTTGAACCAAAGAAGCTTATGAAGGTATTTTCCTTAAAAAAGGTAGCAATAGTTTTTATTCTACCTCACTAAGTTCTGTGTTAAGCTTTGCAGCACAGTTTACACCTTGTCTTTCTTATGTCCCCTTACCCTCCTCTGGTCTGTGACAGTTTTTCAGACTTTTCTTGTTTTTGATAATTATCTTGGCAGTTTTCAGGAATACTGGTCAGATATTTTGTAGAATGTCCCTCAATAGGGATTTGTCCTATGTTTTTCTCATAGTTTGACTGGAATTCTGTGTTTATGAGAGGAAGAGCACAGAGGTAAAGTGCCCTTCCCTTTGTATCATATTAAAGGCACATACTGTCAATATGACTTATCACTGGATCATCTGACTGAGGTAGTGTTTATTGTAAAGTTACTTCTTTCCCCCCATTTTCATACTGTACTTTTTAGAAGGAAGTCATTATGTGCAGCCTACATTTAAGGAGTGAAGAGTTGTGCTCCACTTCCTTGAGGGTGAAGTATCCTGTTTCTCTGTTTTTAACATTTTGGATCTTTAATGAATATGGAATTTATTCTGATATGTTGTCATAGTGGACATTGGGACTGTTTCTTCCTCCCTTCTTTTGTGCAATGGACATTTCTTTCATTTGGGATAGTCACAGTGGATGGAAATTGACAACTTCCTTACCTTGAAGGGAAAGCCCTACTGTTCTAGATCAAATAGAATTCCCATCTGTCTTTCCACGCTGATTTATTCAGATAAGCCAACCATTGGTTCAGGTATAAACCAAATCCTTGCATGCTGGGGAATGGTCAAGGTGACAGTTTGAGCCAATGAAAAGAAGGGAGGTGTGGAAGCATTCTGGGAGTGGAGGTTTCTCCTTTTAAACAATACCAAAAGATAGTGTTTTTCCCCTGTGGAGCAGGAGAAATTTGGTGTCCAAATTTGAAGTTTGGAACTTCAGCAACCATTTAGCCTCAGGATGAAGCTGATACTGCAGAAGTCAGAACAAAGAGGCAGAAAAAGAAAACAAAAAACAAATGAATGCATAGAAAATTCCAATGTCTTTCACATCAGTGTTGAGCTACTAACTCAAAGCAAGCCTAAAGCTGCTTGCTCTTTTTCTGGGTCTTCCAGTTAAAGGAGCCCTTTGTTGGGTAAGGCAGTTTGGCCTGGATCTTCAATTGCTTGCAACATAAAGAAGCCTAACTGATGGAGTAGTATAGAAACAGAGATCTAACTTTATTTTCTTTCATTTTTTCTAAATAGATAGTTGTCCCATCACAATTTATTGAGTGATCCATTTTTTCTTTTGTTATGTAAAATGTCAGTTTATCATAAATAACATTTCCATATTAAAATGGTTCTGTTCTGGGCTCATTATTTGTTACATATATTAATTATTTATCTGCTTCCAAATTAATACCACCCTGTTTTAATTTTCATAGTTTTATTCAGTGTTTTGTCACCTGTCAGGAGAAATCTCTCCTTATTATTCTTTTTTTCAAAAACTCATTGACTCTCTTTATGTATTTTCTATTTGGACCTAAGAATTAACTTGTTACACTCCATAATAATCCTTTTAGATTTTTAAAAATTGGAATTACACTACATTAATAGATTAATTCAAGGAGAATTAAAGAATTTGAAATATTCAATCTTCTCACTTAGGAACATGGTATATCTTTTATTCAGAGATACAATTTCTTTCTTTTTGTCCGGGGGGGGGGTGGGGGGGGGTGGAGAGACAGAGTCTTGCTCTATTGCCTGGGCTAGAGTGCCGTGGTGTCAGCATAGCTCACAGCAGCCTCAAACTCCTGGGCTCAAGCAATCCTTCTGCCTCAGCCTCTGGAGTAGCTGGGACTGCAGGCATACGCCATGATGCCCAGCTAATTTTTCTATATATTTTTAGTTGTCCAGCAAATTTCTTTTTATTTTTAATAGAGATGGGGGTCTCATTCTTGCTCAGGCTGGTCTTGAACTCTAGATCTTGAGCAATCCTCCTGCCTCGGCTTTCCAGAGTGCTAGGATTATAGGTGAGTGAGTGAGCCACCACTCCCAGCCAGAGATGTAATTTCTAATTGATTATTGTTGATGGACTAGAACAGTGATTCTCAAAGGATGGTCCCAGGGCCACTGCACTAGAAAGATACTTTGTCCTTCCTGATTGTTGAATTTCTATCTTTCTTATATTTTCCAGTAGATAATTTTGTATTTGTTTTTAGAGTTCTTAAGGTGAAATGGTAAAATTATAGAAATAGTTCATGCTTTAAAGAACCTCAAGTTTGCACACAGAATAACACTTTAGTTTTGAAACAGGTTTAGTGAGATATAATTGACATACTATAAGCTGCACATATTTAAATTGTGCCATTTGATAAGTTTTGACATACATACACACTTGCGAAACCATCACCACAATCAAGACAATGAACATATCCATCGCCCCCAAATGTTATCTCCTGTTACTCAAGCCCTGTGCAGTTGTCTCCCCTTGAATGTGGACTGGAACTAGCGATTTGCTTCTAATGGATAGAACACAGAAAAAACGGAATAGGATGCCACTTCTATGGCATTAGGTTACAAAAGACTGTCACTTCCATCTTGCTTGCTTTCTTGCCTCCTCTCATTTGTTCACTATGATGAAGCCAGCCTCCATGCTGAGAGTTGTTCTCTGGAGAGAGCCACATGGCAGGAACATGAGGGGTCTCTGGCCAACTGCTAATAAGGAACAGAGGTCCTCAATCCAGCATCCCATGAGAAACTGAATCTTGCCAACAACCACTGAGTGAATTTGGAAGTGGCTCCTGTCTCAGTTAAATCTTGAGGTAACTGTGGCCCGGCCAACACCTTGACTACAGTCGTGTGAGAGACCCAGGGCTGATGCCTTGATTGCAGCCTTTTTTATTTATTTGTTTTGAGACAGAGTCTTGCTCTGTCGCCTGGGCTAGAGTGCAGTGGCATCATCATAGTTCACTGCAACCTCAAACTCCTGGGCTGCAGTAATCTTCCTGCCTTAGCCTCGCTTGACTAGTTTTTTCTATTTCTAGTAGAGATGGGATCTCACTCTTGTTCAGGCTGCTCTTAAACTCCTGACCTCAAGCCATTCTCCTGCCTTGGCCTCCCAGAGTACTAGGATTACAAGTGTGAGCCATCATGCCTTGCTGATTGCAACCTTTTGAGAGACCCTGAGCTGGAGGAAGGTCCAGCTAAGTTGTATCCAGATTCTTCACTTACAGAACCTGGGAGATGATAAATATGCATTGTTTTAAGTCATTAAGTTTCAGAGTAATTTGTTATGTAGTGATAGATAACTAATAGACAGGAATTAATAAGTTATGTTTATGCTTTCAATGCTCTTACTCCTGATTTACATTTTTTTCAAAATAATTTCAGTTTACTAATATAAATCTGTGGTGTTCAGAAGTTTCTCTATTACTCTTCCACCCCCCCTTCATTTGTGGTTAAATATTAATATAAAGAAATAATCCAACAGTTGTTGGTCAATGACCTTTCATAACAACTGATCGTATGGCAGACCAATCCATTTTTTCACTGTTGAGTTATTAAAACCTTTGGATGATGATTTATTAACATGGTGCCTTTAAGAGAATTTTTTCTCAATACTATTTGTCTCAAAGGAAATTTTAGAAACCACAGTCATTTTACCCTCTTGCTCAGTAAAGACTGAAATTGAAATTGTATTAATAGTTTAAATGCTTGAGGGAAATTAACCATGTAAAGGTGATTCCATGGGTAATTTTTGTAAAATAATCACTTCATTATGCAAAAAAAAATTACCTTAATTTTTAAAAAGGGAATCACTTCCTTTGGAAAGGAATTCAAAAGAAGGAGCAAGGGGAAACTCATAATGGGAAAATCACTCAGTTTCAGAGTAGGGACCATACTTCATTGTGTGGGTCTGGCAACTTCATAAATAAATATTGATGGAAAAGATGTTTGATAGGGACAAAAATATTACAGTTTGAATATTCAATCATCTTCCCTTCTTCTTTCACTTACTTAAGGAAGGATCCTTTATTTCTTGTCTGCGCATCTAGGCAATGCTAATGAAGATAAGTAAAGCAGAAAAGCCACAGAATTAAAGAGAGGGAGATTAAATTATTCTCTTTGGTGAAAGGGCTTGAAGTAATAGCCAAGGGAGGTAAACTGCAGGAAAGAGGGAGCCAGCGGAAGGGCAAGTGTGAAAAAAGAGAAGCACCTTAAGAGTTAGGTGAGCAAGGGAGAAGCCATTTAGACAGCTCTCATGAAAACTTTGGAGAGAAAAGCCAGTAAAGGAGATTTTTAAGAAAGTTTTGCAGGCTAATATGCTAATAATTCCTTTCCTTCTTTCCTCAGCATTTACACGAGACCATTAGTAAAAATCTACATCTTTCCACACTCTTTGAAGTTGAATTTGAGTTTGATTTGCATGTGTCACATGCTAAGACTGGTCTAAGGGTGGCTCAATTTTATTCCAGCTTCTCTCTGTCTACTAAATGTCTACCTTCCCCTTGTTTTCCCTCCTGTCCTAAGTCTCATTGTCCTGTTTTCTAGCAGTGTTAACTGCTGCCACCACTGCATATGTATCTAGGGATATTCTATTGCTCTAGTTTTCCCCTGGCCAAGAAGTATTAATAAATACATCTTTCTGCTTAGTTTAGTCAAAGCAAATTAGAAGTTACTCCTAGAGTCCACAGGCAGCAATAAAAAGAAATTAAAACCAAAAATATACAAGGAGAAATTATGAAAGCATAGAACAGATAAATTTTATAGAGTTTAGGGGCCTTATTGTAATGTAACTAAAGACCAGCCATGAAAGGGCTTCCCTTCATGAAGTTTACCAGGTTCTTAATATTGGTGCCTTCCTTTTCCTTAACTCTATCCCTGTGTTTAGTGTCTTAACCAATCATGTGTTTTGAGAGATCTTCAGCTTCTTCCGAAATTTATGTTTGTATATAACAGAAACTTTTTTCTCCTAATAGCTGTGTATAAGGAGGGTGGATTTTATAAAATGGAAGGCATTTTTATTTTACCAAGCTCCAGCTTGTATGAGTATGAACTATAACACTTTTCTGAATGAGAGAATTTATTGATAGTTTATTACATACATATTGATAGTTTATTACATACAGGATTGAATTAGTATTTTACTCTTTCACAAATATATATTCTATATTTTATTTATTTGTTTATAGATAGGGTCTTACTCTGTTGCCTGGGCTAGAGTAATACTGTGGTGCCATCATAGCTCACTGCAACCTCAAACTCTTGGGATCAAATGAGCCTTCTGCCTCAGTCCCCTGAGTAGCTGAGACTACAGGTACATACTACAATACCCAGCCAGTTTTTTCATTTTTGTAGAGATAGGGTCTCACTATGTTGCTGAGGCTGGTCCTGAACTCCTGACCTCAAGCAAGCCTCCTGTCGTGGCCCCCCAAAGTGCTGGAATTACAGGAGTGAGCCACCAGGCCTGGCCTATATTTTCAATTAAACAGTTCTTAGAGGGCAAAGACCATATTTTCTATATTCCTCCCCCCCATACGTCTTAGTTATTGTGTTTATATAATATTAGTGTAGATTAATGGTTCTCAAAGTGTGATCCAGGTACCTCTGGTACCTCAGGTACCCGAGACCCTTTCAGGGGGTCCACAAGGTTAAAACTACTTTGAAAACAATGCTATGATTTGCCTTTTTTTACTCTCATTCTCTCATGAGTGTGATGGAATTTTCCAGATGCTACATGATATGTGATGATATATTGCTTTGATGGCTAATGAAATGTGTAGTTATATATTTTGGGTTTTAAAATTTTCTTAGTTTTAATTTCCTAATTTTGATAAATATGACCCATGTAAACAAAAGGTCTTTAAGCTTCTTCATAGTTTTTAAGAGTGTAAAGTAGTACTGAGACCAAAAAGTTTGAGAACTGCTAGTGTAGATAATTATGTATTGAACTGAAAGTGAAATCAGCCTAGTCTTATCAGTCATTTTTCTGAGTTTATAGTGGGGGCTGGGATTCTTTATTTTCTGCATCTGTCAAGTTCCAGTCTGATACAGAAATCACAAGAGACAGAGGCCACATAGTTATTTGAACAGGGAAAGTTTAAAGACTTATTAACTATAACTGAGGATTGGAGTACCAAGGGGATTGGGTAGGAAGAAGCAAAGAGAACTCTAAAGAATATAGGTACCAATTCACAATTGCAAAGGTATGGAATCAACCTATGTGCCCATTAACTGAGGAGTGGATAAAGAAAATGTGATACATATATATACCATGGATACTATTCAGCAACTTGGATGGAACTGGAAGGCATTATCCTAAGTTAAGTAACACAGGAATGGAAAACCAAATACCACATGTCCTCACTTATAAGTGGGAGCTAAGCCATGGGTATATAGGGGCATACAGAGTGGAACAATGCACATTGGAGATGAAGGAGGGGAGAGGTTGTGGGGGATGAGGGAAGAAAAACTACTTATCAGGTGCAATGTACACTATTCAGGTTATGGGTACATTAAAAATCCAGACATCACAACTGCACAATTCATCCAACCAATTCATACACAATTCATGTAACCAAAAACCACTTGTACCCTAAATCTATTGAAATATAAATGAAAGAAAGAAAGAAAAAGAAAGGAAGGAAGAAAGAAAGAAAAAGAGAGGAAGGAAGGAAGGAAGGAAGAAAGAAAAAAGAATATAGATGCTATGGTCTGAATGTTTGTGTCTCCTTTCCCCAATTTATATGTTGAAACCTAAGGTGATGGTATTTGGAGGTGGGGCCTTGGGAGGTGATTAAGTCATGAGGGCTATATCCTCATGAATGGAATTAGTACCCTTAAAAAAGGGATTTGAGGAAGCTGTTCCCTTTCCCACCATGTGAGGCATAGGGAAAAAAAATGGCTATCTATGAATCAGGAAATCAGCCCTCAATCAAACATTGAATCTGCCAGTGCCTTGATCTTGGACTTCCCAACCTCCAGAAATGTGAGAAATAAAATTCTGTTGCTTATGGTGTTTTGTTGTAGCAGTTGGAATGGACTAAAACAATAAGGGATAGCAGATATCAGAAGCAGTACTTCCCATGGGGCTGAGATAAAGCAGCCAAGGAAGAGGCCCCTCCAGGATTGAGATCCAGACCTTGTTGGAGAAGGCACAGCTGTGCCTCACTGAATGGCAGAGCAGTTGCTATGGTGCCATGCTAGCAGAACTTGCTGGAAACCTGCCATTTGGAACTTTCTAGAAATCCTCCCCTTACGTTGCTGTGGAAGGCTGTTCATGGTGAGGTGTCTCTCTGGGGGGACCCTGCAGCAAAACTGCCCTGGGGAAGGGTGGGGTGTGGTAGGAGACACACTGTTGGCCCCTGTGTGCTGTTGCCGCTCTGCACTGTAGAAGCCACATGCTGGAGAAGCTGCCTGTGTTGCAGGAGCTGGACACTGTTGAAGCTGCTCGTGCTGCAGGGTCCAGAGATGCACCCCTGGGTGCAGGAACCTGTGAACGGAACATCCGTCTTACAGGGAGGGAAAGAGGGAAATCCTTTTCTTGTGTAACGTCTTTCCAGTGCTTTCTATTGACAGTTTAATTTCAAGCCATCTGGTAAAGAAAAACATTTAAAGGGTACACCATTTTAACAGAGCAGGCAATGAGGGATGAATTTGGAGCTGAGAAGAAATAAAATCACAAATGGCACACTCCCTTTCCCTTAATATGTTGTTTATGAATTACTGTATCTTGAAAATTTTTTATGTTTTCTTGGTGTGGAAATCCATTCATTCATTCAACAAACATTTACTCAGAGCCTGTAATGTTCTAGGTACTTATGTATAGCAGACATTATAGGCTGTTGCCTAATAATAATTCCCCCATTTTTTCTTAATAATAGAATCCCAATATTGTTCTGCTCTGTATGCTTCTCTTTGTCATAAGCTTTAGGGAAATCTGGTCCCAGTCTCAGCTCCATGGAGTGAGTGGAGCCCAGTGCCATGGAGTGAATCACAACTGGTCTAAATGGGTTTTGGTGACCCCCTTTTCTTTGCCATCAATAGGTCTTTGATACACTTCTGGTCAATAGGACATGAGAGGGAGTCTGCAGAGAGGCTCCTAGAATAGGTATTTCCACCATCTTAATAAATGGTTTTCAGAAAGAAATAATTCTCTTCTGTTGCTGGACATTGTCATGCTTCCACATGAAGTCTGGAACATTGGTGGCCATCTTGGTCCTTTGAAGAGAGGTAGATATTAATAGTTTGAGGAGATCCTACTAGCAAAGCAGGAAATGGAAGTAAATGGAGGAATTATCCAAACCTAGAAACAACTACTGCTGGGCTTCTTGCTTTAAAAATCATTTTGAATTGTTACTTGTAGTTAACAGATATGCTAGACTCTTTTTTTTTTTTTTTTGAGACAGAGTCTCACTTTGTTGCCCAGGCTAGAGTGAGTGCTGTGGGGTCAGCCTAGCTCACAGCAACCTCAAACTCCTGGGCTCAAGCAATCCTCCTGGCTCAGCCTCCTGAGTAGCTGGGACTACAGGCATGTGCCATCATGCTTGGCTAATTTTTTCTATGTATTTTTAGTTGTCCAATTAATTTCTTTCTATTTATAGTAGAGATGGGGTCTCGCTCTTGCTCAGGCTGGTTTCAAACTCCTGACCTTGAGCGATTCGCCCGCCTCAGCCTCCCAGAGTGCTAGGATTACAGGCATGAGCCACCGTGTCCAGCATATGCTAGACTCTTGAGATGACGAATAGGAATAAGATACGGTTCTTATTTTCAAGAGGCTCACAGTCTGGTCAGAGAAACAAATAAGTGAAATAAAAGTTTAAGATTACTGTGATAAAGAAGGACAGTAGTTGAATTCAAATGCAATGTACTAGTTTCAGGCTAATGATAAAGTTGAATTAGAAAAGAGAACCCGATCAAGAGAAAATATTTTGTAAAGTTGCCTCTTGAAATGAAACATTTCCAAATTTCCCTGCAAATAAAAAACTACACAATATAATATACTTGATCAGAGATTTCTCTCTTCCCTAAATTCTTCCTGGTAATAGTAGAAAAGATTAACTAACATTTGTTAATTAATACTATTTTTCAAAAAAATATAAAAATGAGAAGAGAAATACAAAGTTGTAGCTACAATGAATAGCAGCAACACGTATAACAAGGAAAAACGTTTTTATCTTAGTTTTGTACCTATAAAACATGGTACTGTATATATTCAATTACAAAGAATGTGCTGAATTATTCAAAGGAACTGGGTCCCAAATTGCAGATTTCTCTCACATTTCTCTTATTCAATTGAGAATTGTAATCAGCTGTTTGCTAGTATAATTAAAGTGCATATGCAAGCTTGATTCCAAGTGGAACAGTTGGAAACTGAAACAGATTACCTTACTTTCACAGTTAAGTGAAGCTGAGTGACCCTTATCTGTATTTCAAATTTCCCTATAGCTTTCATTTGTTCATGACTGCTGCTGCCTCTTATTTGCAGGTTGAATGATGGTTTCTATGCTTTCCTTCTTGGAATCTTCAGGCTGGCTTTCTACAGACAACTAAAAGCAGAAGCTTAAGGTATTCGTTTTTTTGAATAATTCAGGAGAAAAACCACTTCTTTTATTCAGTAACACATAACACACCAGGCACACTTCTGCCTCTGGGCCTTAGTTAGCACTTGTTCTCTTGGCCTCACATTTTCTTCCTATAGTTATCTGCATGGCTCTCTCCTCCACTTTCTTAGTCACCCTCTAATTAAGGCCTTCCTTGGCTACCCTATCTATATTTCATCCCTTCCCCTCTACTTTATTTTGTTTTATTTTTTAATTTTGTAGAGATGAGGTCTTGCTATGTTGCCCAGGCTGGTCTCAAGCTCCTGGCCTCACGCGATCCTCCTAACTTAGCGTCTGAAAGTGCTGGATTATAGGCATGAGCCACTGTTCATGGCCCCCTTCACTTCAAATTCTTCTTCCCCATTTATTTTTTCTTCCTCACCAGTTTTGAACTTCTAACATAACCAGTTAGGTACTTATTTATCTTGTTATGTTTCCCCAATAAGATTGTAAACCCCCTGAGGGCAGAAATTTTGTCTATTTGTCTCTTTTCTATACTAACGAATCCTTAGTATCTAAAACAGTGCCTGGTATACTTAAGTGCTTAATAAATGTTTGTTAACTGACTTACAGTGGAATGAAGACTAGGAATCATAAAGGCCTGGGGTAGAGACATTCTGTTTGACCTAGGGTAACTCCCTTCCCCCTTCTGAGCCTCAGTTATCTCATCTATAAAGTGGAAATAATAACTATTTCACAAAAATAGTTATTCAAAAATAGTATTTCAAAAAAATATAAAAATGAGAAGAAAGAGAAACACAAAGTTGTAGCTACAATGAATAGCAGGAATAAGTATAACAAGGAAAAACACTTTTAGCTTAGTTTTCTACTTATAAAACATGGTACTGTATATATTCAATTACAAAGAATGTGCTGAATTATTCAAAGGAACTGGGTCCCAAATTGTAGTTTTAAGGGTTTAATGAGAAAATGGAAGCCAAGTATCTTATCCTATTGGAGTCATACAATAAGTATTAGCTCTCTCCCTTTTACAATTGGGGAAAGACCTTAGAGATTTATTTTCTGATATTATTCCTTCTCCTTCCACAATCCTTCTTTATGGGTATATCAGTCAGGACCCCAATATGAAAACCTTTTGAAGGTACACTCAAATTGAGATCAATTGAAGAGGGTTTAATTTACAAAGCATCATTTGAGGAGGACTGAGGTAGAGGGGAACATGGGAGTTAGAGAAGGAACCCAGGGAATAGCAGAGCAGTCACAAGACCTAGGCCCAAAGGTTCAAGGGGAAGGAATGACAGTTGGGTAGAGCAGTTTGTCTTCCAAGGAGCAATGACTCTCTAGAACACAGGTAGTCCTAGGTGACCTCACAGGAAGGGAACCAGGGGAGCAGTCTGACCTCACACTCCTTTCTCCCTCAGACGATCTCCTGCTGAATCTACTGTCATCAGAACCAACCAGAAGGCAAAAGGCTTATGATGTCAGCCAAAGAGGTTAACCTCCAGGACAGAGAGCAGATGGAGAAGGATGTAGAGTGAATCTGTAGGACCAAAAGCAAGCTACCCAGCCCAGTGACCTTACTATCTCTCTGGCACTTGCTGTGCAAGGGATAGAGACTAAAGATATGGTCCACCTCTCAACTGACTCACAGCTGGGCTGGGATGACAGTCCAATAAACAGATCTGCAACACAGTGCAGTAAGTGTCATACAGAAGGCAGCACACGGTGCTATGGGCATATGTAAGACAGGTATCTCTTTCACAACTTAAATTGTGAAGTGGGTGCTGGTGCTGGTGGTTTCCCTGCGAAAGCTCCCTGGAGATTAAGGTTGGCAAGGCAATTCAGGGCCCATTGAAAAGTAGGACAATTTGGGCTCATTTTAAAGTATGATAATTCTTAAAAAAGATGAAATTAACTTCCCCTCAAGAGATTTTCCTGAGGAAACACAAAAAGATAGGAGAATGGCCTGGAAATGAGGATGAAAGTAAGGGGTAGAATAGGATAATTTCAAGGGTTCTTTCTAATTTTAACGTTTTAATGATTTAGTTTTTGTTTTTTTATTGTTACTTCTGACCAGACAGTGGGGCTTTAATAAATGCAAACAAGTATAAAATTTTGTAATAATCTCTCATGTTCACAGAATTTGACTTTAAGCTTCCACAATGAATGGTCTTAGCAAACTTTAAATTTAGGGAGGGGTATAATGGTTTGAAAATAAACCACCTAAGCTTATTACATAGTGAAACCTAAAATAATCTACAAAAAGGACTATACTGGTATACACTATTATTGGACAAGTTTAATTTGGGTTAATATTCATATTATTTAACATTCTCTTCATATTCATTAAACCCTCTATGATTCTACATCTTGACAATTTCTACCAAAAACGAGTAAAATTATTATATAGCAGCAATATATGGTTATAAGAAAGTTATCCATATGTAATTTAAGCTTAAACAGTATACACACAATATGGATGCATGATGGGGTCAAATTATTAATACAATAGGATGTGGGCTGTTGGGAGCAGGTTGAGGTAGAGAACCAGAGAGGGAAGGAAACCAACTTTTCTTCAGTTCTCTTTGAGGCACGATAATTTGTGATAGGCTTGCCAGGTTACCCAGTTGGACAGCATGCAAGACCCAGGTGCACTGAATTTGGTGCACTGAGCGATCTCGTTGAAGCAATTCTTTTCTCTGTAATTAGATGTAATTATTGTGAAATGTAGTGAGGAGCTTGTCCACAATCCAAAGCAAACAAGAATTTCCAGAAGTATCCTCAGTCCTGTAGCTACAAACGTCAAATGGCTGGGGGAAAACATAACCAATAATTATAAACAGAACTAGAGAGGGAAGCGTGGGCAGTTAGTAATACTTCAAACGGCTTCACAAGATGTTTGGGATGTATCACTGGGAAATCCAGAGAAATGAGTCAAATGGGATTGGGGCAAACAAAGCGAATTGGAGCGCAAGGCCTCACCCTCTCGCCTTTCCAGTGCTTTCCTCTCGCCTTTCCTCCTGCTTTCCCCTCTCCCGACTCCACGGCCAGCCCCGCCCTCCGTCCAGACCCCGCCCCTCTCGCGGGCCGCGGCCGGCCCGCCCCCTCCGCGCTCCAGGCCCTGCCCACCCACTCCCGGCAGCCGCGGCCGCCGCCGGCGGCGAGGGGCGGGGCGGGTCGGGAGGAGCAGTGCTCCGGCGCGGGAGGGAGATCCGCCGCGGAGTTACGGGAAAGTTGGTCCGAGTTCCCGGAGTTTCCCTCTCGGGTTCCCCGGGTTCGGCCGGTCGGTGACCCGGCTCCTTTCCTCCTCCGGCCTTCGCCATCCGTCAGGTCCCTCTTTCTGCCCCCGGCCGCCATGGAGCAGCCGCCGGCGCCTAAGAGGTAACGAACGCGGGGAGTGAAGAGAAGCAGGGGAGCGGCGCCGGCGGCCGCGGGGCCGGGGCGGCTAGGCCAGGCCCTACTGCGACCCTCTCCCCGCCCGCCGGGCCGGGCCGCGCGCGCAGAAGGCCGGGAGGCAGGTCCGAGCGCCCGGCCGTGCCCGTCCACGAGGCCAGGGCCCTGAGGGGAGGCCGAGCGTCGCCTCCCCCGCGGCCGGCCGGCGGGCCCTGGGCGCGTGCAGGGTTGGGTGGGCAGCGCCCGGCTCCCCGCGGCCTGACCTCCTGGGGCGGGTGGAGTTTTCTCTAGTGGCAAGTTCCCAAAGCCTAGGAGACCTAAAACTAGAAAATTACTGGTCTTCTTACAACCATGTAGGCTTTCTTGTCAAATGTTCTTCGTAATATTGCCTTTTTTTTTTTTTTTTTGAGAAGGTGGGTTGCTCATTAACAGTTTAAAGAATGAAATATTAATAGCTACACAGTCTGTAAAACTTGTTGTGGATATGCTGCACTGACAGGTGTTACTCCCCCCTCCCCAAGTTCAAAAGTATTTATGGATGCAAGACCGTAGCACTCTTAAATTAGAATCTCCCCCGATATATTTTTGGGTGTAAAAATAGTGATACTTTGATATGGTGGTGTTAGTTTATGTTTAATCTTCGATATGTGTGTTGGAAATGATGCTTTGCAGTGATTTTAGGGATCTAAATCAAAGTTGTCCATTGATACAAATTCATAATGTGCATTTTACCCCCAAGAATGAATCAACTAATTATTTGATGTTGGATAAAACATTTAACCTCAGTCTTTCATTTTTAATTTATAAAATAAGGGTACTAATCCCTTCCCAGATAATGCTGTGGTGAAGATTAAAGAGTTCATGTGCTTTGAAAACTAGAGATCTTTAGATGAAAGGTGTTGTATACGAGAACATGGAATAATTGGAAAGGTAGGAACTTTGGGAGCTATTGTGAATTGTATGAGTTTTAAGGTCGAAAGCCATTTGTTCAGGTTAAAAAAGGGAGGGCGTGGAGTGCTTTCCAAAAGGGACCTTCAATCAGCCAGAAACCTTGAAACAAGTCAGTTGATTGTTTTCTAGCATTTTGTAAGATGTCTGTATTCTACTCACTGGGCAGCCAGTTTTAATACTATAGAAGAAAATCAGGGACTTTTTTTTTCTTTTCTGGAAGGACTGGAAGGGAGACCCTAATGCCATAGGCCAACTCGAACAGCTCTGCATTGAAGTAGCAGCTCTCTGTATTGATTAGCTCTGCTGTAAGTTATCAGAATTTCATTATAGGTATATGGAATCCCTGCCTTTGCAGAGACATTAGAGAACCTAGGGGAGTCAGGGGTAGGTGTGCGTGGTAATTCCATGGTGATTTATACTTTACAAAGTGGTGGTTGCATATTTAACAGACTCATTTTTAACTTTCTTCAGAGAGACTTATTTTGAAGTAATGAGCAAAAATGCTAGGAAGGCATTTTTGAAGAGCCAAAGATATGTTATAATAATCCCTTATATTTGAATATCTCAAAATTTCTTATAGCATTTTTATATTCTTAATATTTAATTCTCTCAGCAAGCCTATGGAGTAGGTTGAACTATACGCATTAATCCTATAGATGAGGTGAAGACTCTAAGAGAGTTTGCTGCAGGGAAGGCTATGACAGGAATTACTGGCAGTTTTTGTGTTGCCTCTATGGATCATTACCTTCTAATAATAAAATATATAGCTACCATTTTTGAGGTTGTACTGTTGGCCAGGAAATTTATATATACATTTCTTTATTTAATCAGCCTAAGAAATAGTAATCCTGGCTCTGCCACTTACTATGCTAGTTCTAAATTTAAATTTCTTCATCTGTAAAGTGTATGGTGGGTATTAAATGAGGTCATATGTAAAGCATTTAGGACAGTGCTCCATAATGTATTCAGTAATGTTAGCTGTTAATTTATGTTTTCCCTATTAAATGAGGCTCAGACAGGTTAAATAACTTGAGTCAAGTGGAGAAGGTGCCAGAGCTCTGGGTTTGATTGGCTTCAGAGGCTGTCTACCCTCTCATTATGCTCCATTTTGAAACTCACTTTCTTAGTATTCCATGATGTAATGGTCATTCTTTTTCTATAGTCTCCTGGTCCGCTTTGCTTGTTCTCTTAGTCCCTGTAAGAATGCCATTTTGCTTTTCTGCCTTGAGTAACGCTTCTCTAGTGCTCACTTTTGTATGATCATATCGCTGGGCGTGGTGGCTCACATCTGTAATCCTAGCCTCTGGGAGGCTGAGGCGGGAGAATCTCTTGAGGTCAGGAGTTTGAGACCAGCCTGAGCAAGAGTGAGACCCCGTCTCTACTTAAAAAAAAAAAAAAAAAGAAAGAAAAAGTAGCTGAGTGTGGTAATGTATGCTTGTCCCAGGTTCTTGGGAGGCTTAGGCAGGAGGATTGATCGCTTGAACTCAGGGGTCTGAGATGCAGTGAGCTATGATCACGCCACTGTATTCAGCTGAGGTGACAGAGTGAGAATCTGTCTCAAAAAAAAAAAAGGCCTTATCTGTGTTGCTGATGTTAAGTCTGTATGACCAGCAGCTGCTGCTCAGTTGGCATTTTTTCATGTAGGTCTACTCTTTCGTTATCCCATCTCATTTGTCACTAGATCCCATCAAATTTTCTATCAAAAAGTCTAGATTAATTTTTCCCTCCTTTGCATTCCCAAGAATACTTCCCTATTCCAGGGTTATATTACCTTCACACTTATATTGCACCAGTACCTTCCAACTAGGCACTTTAGCTTAGTGGTTTTCAAAAATACTTTAATAGCAGAAACATTTTAACAGCATAAGGGCTCTGTTTGGACTAGGGTCAGGGTACCAGGACCTAGTTTCCAGTCTCTTATTCCTTTCCCCTTTTGCCATCCTACTGAACCTCCTAATGCTCCATAGGACACAGTTTGCTTTAGTTCATCCTGCACATAGCTTTTGATTTATTTTGTAAAACATTACTTTGATCATATTACTCTTTTAAAAAAAATTCTTATTTTTATTAGGAGCACACTTGTCTACTTAATATTCAAAGCCTGTTGGTCTCAGTCTTAACCTGCAGCCTTCAGTTTCTATTCTCCAAGATGAATCTGTCCTCATGAAGTTTTCCTATTGTTCTTTATTTAAGTTGTAGGCTGTGGGTACTCCCAACTTTGCCTTTGTTCACACTTTTCCTTTAGAAAAGTTTGTGTTATTTTTTGCCTGAAGAATAATCTGTTTTATTCTTCCTTCAAGGCCTGCCTCATAAAGTATCTTCTCTGAGTGCTTTCTAGCTCAAGATATTTCTCTGGGTTCCTGATATGATATGCATTTGATTATATGCCATCTTCCTATTCTTCTTTTTGTTACAAAATTATAGACATCCAAAAGATAATGGGGGCTGATGCAGAGATGGGAGGATCACTTGAGGCTATGAGTTTCAAACCTGTCTGGGCAATGTAGTGAGACCCCATCTCTACAGAAAAATTTTAAAATATTAGCTGGGTGTGGTGGTGCATTCCTGTTGTCCTGGGTACTCGGGAGGCTGAGGTAGGAGGATCACTTCAGCCCAGTAATTAGAGGTCACAGTAACCTCTGATTGGGCTACTGCTACAGAGTGAGACCCTGTTTCCAAAAATAAAAGATAATGGGGACTAATTTAATAAATACTTAGGTATCACCACACAGCTGAAGAAATTAAATATTACCAATACATTTGAAGCCCCCTATGTGTATTTCTTCTCATTGTATTTCCTTCCCATCCTCCAAAGGGTAATCACTGTCCTGAATTGAATATTCTTCCCATATACCTTTATATTTTTACTATGTTGCTTATATACATACACACATATATATGATATACACACTAATATAATGTTTGGCCTAGATGTTAGGCCTTTCTTTGCCACTGACTTTGAAATTTGCTTCTTTGGGTATCATTCTTTTTCCTCTGGGAGTTGGATATTCTGTTGTGTAGTCAGGTTCAAGAATCATGATTCAGAGTCCTAGAACAGTGGTCCTCAACCTTTTTGGTGACAGGTATCAGTTTCATGAAAGACAATTTTTCCATGGATGGTGGGCAGGGGTGGTGGAGCTCTGTGGCCTGGTCCCTAACAGGCCATGGGCCAGGATTTGGGGGCCACCCTCCTAGATGATCTATAAGGCACCCCTCACACTCATATTTGTTAATTTGGTCCCTTAAAGGGCTTGTGTTAAACATAGGTGATAGATGTGGTCATCCATGTCACTGACTTAAGGTACCAGAATGGCTTTTAGATTCCCCAGATTTCCTTAAGAGGCCTGTCATAGAGGTCTTCAGAAGTCTCTATTAAAAGGATTTCTCTCTGGAAGGGAAATCCATTAAATGGTTATTAATTATTAGCATTTTGGTAGGTTGAGTTTATCAGATTTCTTTATAGGGAAACTGCTAGCTAAGAGATAAATGGCCAAAGAGTAGGTAAGCTTTGATAGGTAGATAGGGAAATAACCAGAACATGGGCCCAAGTAGAACATTCATAGAAGGGAGGGTGGGTTTCAATGAGGACAGGTGGGCAGCATGAGAGCTGTCGTCATTGGAGGGTAGGTAGTTATATTTAATACTTGTCAAAGAGAGGATGGACTGTTTTTGCTGGAGAGAGATACTTTACCAGATAGGCCTTTTTCCTCAATTATAAGAATTTGTAGTTATTTAAAATTTAAAATTTATTGATTTAGGTGTAGTTGGAAGAAAAGTTGGAAGTTGGAACAAAAGTTAGAAGAAAAGTTAGTGTGGAACAATGAAAACACTGGAAGGATAATAAGAGAGTAAGCTACTGAAGCATACTTTCTCTCAAGATAGGTGAGGCATGTTCTTTGATTTAAGCAGTTAAGTAGTTGGAATCTGTGGCAAAAAATTTTTAAATAGTGTAAAAGGGTTGTTTACAGTAAAGTTGAAGATTGAAATTAGAAGATTTGGATTACAAAATGCATTCACACAAATGAAAAGTGAAGGTAAGAAAACACATAAGGGCATGTTGCTACGAATGGGTAGATTATCAGAAGATAGATTATTATAGAATGAAAAAGCAAAGGTAAAGTGATAACGATCTAGGAGGATAAAGTAGAAAATATTCGTGTATTCCTCAGCATGAAGAGGCCCCTCAGCCTGTAGCATCCGTATCCCTGACCTCAGGCCAGGTATTAGGAATGGAGATAAACGTGAGAGAACTCTCACCTCTCAAAAATTGGATTGGGTGGGGCACAGCAACAGCTCAGTTAAGTTGATATTAGGAGATCAGGAATATCATTAAGACGTTGCAGTGAGAAGAGGGGTAGACTTCATTTTATGTCTGTATTCTTAATTTGTGTCCTTCGAATGTTAGAAGGTAAAATTCTTATGTGCGTATTATCAGCGAGAATTCACTAAGTGGAAAGGTGGAGTTGTCTTTGAGAAGATGAATTCTTAAGAACTCTTCAAAACAAAACAAAGACAACAGCCTTAGGGAAGAGGCCCTAGGGGAAGTTTCCAATTTTAGAGGCAGGCAGGTGGACAAAATGTTCAAAGTAGTCCAAGGAGAAAAGAACTGAGCAAACAGGAGTATCTCTTTAAATAACAACTTTGTCCCTAAAGCATATGCTGTCTTTCCTTTGGCTTTTCTTGGTTAATTTAGGGTAGCGTCAACTTCAGTAGGATTAGTTTAGGTCCTGTAGATGGAAACAGTCAATTGGCTCTTCCTTCTTGGAGAGAGGGAATTTGACAATAAAATCTGCAGTAGCTTTTGGTAAGCAGACTTTAATTGCACATTAAGAAAGTAGAGAAATTAACTGGGTGTGGTGGTGTGTACCTGTAGTCCCAGCTACTGGTTGAGGCTGAGGCAGAAGGATCACTTGAGCCGGGGAGTGCAAGGCTGGTGTGAGCTATGATCATGCTACTGCACTCCAGCCTGGGTGACAGAGGGAGACCCTTTTTCAAAAACAAAACAAAAACAAGACAATAGAGGAATCTAGGTTTTAGTTGACTCTAGGCAATGATTAATTTATCACTGTTTTTAAGGGGCTAAGATATAGAATATACTAGAATTAAAGTATTTGTTAGAAATGTAAAAGAAAGGCCGGCCGCGGTGGCTCACGCCACAAGCTATAGTTTGAGGATGCCTGACTTAGATGATAGCATTGCCAAAGGAATCCAGAGTGGTGTTACTGTAACAACCTGTATACATAATAGAGCTATTCTTTAAGATTCTAGAAAGGGGAGAGAGGAGACTAATGTTTAAAAATTCCTATACTTTGAACACTGTATATATATCCCAATTAAAATATGGGAAATTGCAAAATGATTATGTGATGTGTGACAGCTTATAAAGGAAAATGTAATACCATGTATGAAGGTTGCTACGAGACAAAGTCTTGCTTGCCTTCTGGTGTAGACTGACCCCGTGCATTGGAAACATTCAACTATAATTATGATGACCTCAATTTCTGCCTGCCTACCAGCTCTCTCTCTAGTTAGACCTCTCTAAAGGTCTTCACATTTTTCTTCTAAAGAGAAAATTTATGCTAATCTAATAGAAACTTTGTTTTAGTTTTGCCTTAAGCTTCTTTTTTGTTGTGATTTTATTTGAATTGCTTCATGTATGTTTGGATTATTCTAATTTAAAGAAGCTTTTAGCTCTTATAACAAAGATACTGTATTTGAAATGTCTTATGACAACTTTTCTTTTTACGTAGAGTCTCAAGTTGAATAAGTGAAAGTAGCAAATATGTAAACAGACATGCTTGAATATTAAAAATAAGTTCAGGCAGAGTGTGGTGGCTCATGCCTGTAACCCTAGCACTTTGGGAGGCCAAGGCAGGAAGGTCGCTTGAGGTCAGGAGTTTGAGACCAGCCTGAGCAACATAGTGAGACCTTCATCTTTACAAAAAATAAAAAAATTAGCCAGATGTGATGGCATGCACCTGTAGTCCCAGCTACTCAGGAGGCTGCAGCAGGAGGATTGCTTGAGCCCAGGAGTTTGAGGTTGCAGTATGCTATGATGGTGCCACAGTACTCTAGCCCAGGTAACAGAGAGAGATCTTGTCTCAACAGAAAAAAGTTTATTGTTTGCATACCATGAATATTAAAGTGAAGATTATCTTGAATTTCTGAAGGTACATCAAAGGATATATATTGAAAAATGACTTTATAGCAAAATGAGAATTACAGATAGTTATTAACAATTGTAATTAATATAGGTAGTATTAGGTTCTGAATTAGTCCATAGATTATATGTAATACTTATATATAATATAAAACATCTTAGTAAAGAGGTGGATTGAGTGAGATTTTCATGTTTCAACTATCTTGATCTATCATATCTCAAAATTTTGATGCACACACACATATTTAGATAATTGGGGCAATTGTTGAGCATTTATGATTCCAAGAACAGGGTAGTTTCTATATTCAGAATGTAGAATATTCTTCTTTCTCTAGATCTTCTTTTCATTTTTAGTTTTGGTTTTCTGAAATCATGAGACCTAGAGTTGTATAATTGGAAAGGAATGCCAGTTAAACTTCTTTTTGTAATTTAGGTCAACTTTTTATATATTTCAGGAAAATATAAACTGAAGATAATAGATAGCTAATTTCCTTGACCCTCTCTGGAGCTGCACATTCTCATGTCTCTGTTATGTTGTTCCATTCTCTTGTTTCTTCTGAAAACTGGCTTTCTTTACTTTCTGATCTTTCTGAACTTTCTGGCTTTCTTCACTGCTCTTGGCAGAAATTGGCTGTCAGCCTTGAGTTAATTTATTTGCTCATTTATGCATACATTCAGTAATTATTAATTGACTACCTTCCAAATTCTGTGTGCTGAGTGCATTGGTGAATGAAACAGATGGGATCTTTGCCCTCATAGAGCATACACTTGTTGGAGCTTGAGCTATGAAAGATAGAAGTAGCATGTATTGATAGGGAAAAATGGTGGAACCTGTTTAATAGGGCAACTGGAGGAGGCTTCTTTAAGGAGGTGATATTTAAGCTGCAGCCTGACAATTGGGAAATTATCCATGTATAGCAGGGGGAAAGTATTCATATATCCATGAATAGCAGGGGGAAAGTATTCCAGGCAGAGGGAAAAGCTATGAGAAGGCCTGGAGTTGGGAAAGAGCTTAGTGTGTGGGAGGAATTGAAATGAGGCCATTGTGGCTGGGTTGTAGAATGGGAGAAAGTGGCTAGAGATGAGGTCAGAGAGATGGGCAGGGATTCAATGATGCAGGCTGTGGAAAGAAATTTGGATTTTAGTGAGAGTGCTATGGACTATAATTAAAGGGTTTTAAGCAGGATTTTAATTTATGTTTTTAAAAGACCATTGTGATTGCCTTGGTTAGAGTAGATTGTAGAGAGTTAAGAATAAAAGCAGAGAAACAAGTTGGGAGGCTATTTCAATAGTTTGTCATTAAAGATGGTGGAATCAGTAGAGATGGAGAGAAGTGGACAGATACAAGTTCTATTTTGGAGTTAGAAATGAAGGACTTACAGTGGACTAGATGTTGGGAGTAAGAAGAAAGAAGAATCAATCCTGGCTTCTGCGTTTTGTTTGAGCAACTTGGGGGTGGGGGAAGACTGGGAGAGGAACAGGTTTAGATATCTATAGTCTCCTTCTTGGAATGCCATACTCCCAGGAAAGTGAATCTGATTGGACCAAAATGTGATGTTAGGTCGTTTCCATAGAAGAGGACATCTACTTCCTCTTAGGGAGGAAATGATAGATGCTGACTTCTGTTTTTAACCTCGTTTTTTTACCAGATTAGAGAATGAGAAACGTACCTTTTTTAGGTGTTGAAATGTTTAGGTGTGTTGATAACTTGCTATCTTTAAAAAAATCTTTTTATTGAAAAATAAAACATCAGTATAAAACAAATACATGACTTGGTATAAGGCAGACACCTTTGTAATCACCAATTATGTTAAGAAATAGATCATAGTGATCTTTCCCTGTAAGTAGCCACTATCCTAACTTTTATAGTAATCTAAATGTGCATTGCTAGATACTCTAGGTACACATGTTAGATTGATATGAATTGTTTTAATCTTTGTTAGTCCTGCATCTTTTTCTTTTCCTTTTCCTGTTGAAGAACCTCAGCTGTTTGTAGTGTCCCACAGTCTGGAATTTTGCTGATTGCTTTCTCAAGGTGCAGTTCAACATGTTCTTTTGTTCTCTATATTTCTTGCAAATGGACAGCTGGATTCAGAGATGGATCAGACTCAAGTTCAATCCCTTAGGCATTATTATAGGTGGGGTTTGGCAAGACTGTAGGAATCTCTTAATGTCTGATTGTCTTTTTTGTGATGTTTGCAGCTGTTGATGGTTAGTGCTTATTTTTGTTAATTCATTGGATGTTGCAAAATAGTAAAATTTTAAATACATCATTTTGTTTTCATTTATTAGTTGGAATGTTTTTATAAAGAGTCACTTCCCCTCATCTTCTGTTTGGTTACCCCCGGTATCCTTTATAGAGGATAGACAGTATAAATGCTTGATTCTTTCCCTTAATTTAACATTTTTCAAGATAATGAATTAGTTCCCCTTTTTTTCCTCCAAAGCTGACTAGTTTGTTTTCTTTTAAATTTTAAATGCCATTGTGAGCTGATGGATTTAAACAGGATTTTGATCCATTGCAGTAACTGTCACTGAAGCTCAAAATGTCCTATGTTTGGCCAGTGGAAGTCTGTTCTGGAGACAACATGACCGTAGTGGTCTTTGATAGCTTACTTGCTGTCTGTTGTGATAAGATATTTGGGACTCATCCTGTACATTTCCTGTCCCAGATCTGGAATCAAACATTTCTCTAAATCTGGCTTCTTTTAATGAGGAAAAAAAATTCCTAGTCTGGGTACTAATATTCTGTTATTTTCAATAGGGTTTTATTCATAGATAGGAGAACTGATTTATTCTTTCACACTATGGGATAGTCTATCAAAAAATGTCATGGTACTGGTAGTTTTGAGCTCCTTTATCTGGATAGTATTTCCACCACACATTCATCTTCTGAGCTGGAAATTAGGCTAGGCATGTATAGACTCAAATTATGTGGTAGAGACTGTTTAGAGTGGACTTTTATCTTTGTGTTCTACTTATTTACTCTGGTTGTCCTTTGACCTTAATATTCAGTCTTGTTTTTTTTCTCAACTCTAAATCTTTCAGGTGACCTAGTGTCTTATTTTCTTAGATGAAAAAGGTGGAAAATATAAAAATCCAAGGCAAATAATATCACTGTTGATAAGATCAGATTTTAGGCCTTATTTTTAGGTAGAACTTTTAGTCTACCTTGTCTTATATACATAAAAATGTATCTGTATACAAACACATGAAATGTTAAGGGCATCTTAAGGCTACTTTATAAATCTAGCCTTAACTATGGTATGATGAATTGTAAAATGAAACACCTTCAGATATTAAATGTTATATGTTATTCCTTTCTAGTTTTGATATTAGCCCCTCTTGTTGAATAAATAAAATGAGGTAGTTATCTCAGTAACACAGTTGATAATTTGCATTTGTCACTGTGTCACAGAACTTTAGGAAGAATTAATATAGTTACTGTATTAAAATACATCAGATTGCACTTACAAATTGACATGTGAATTAGCCTGTTACCTTGCAATCAAATAGCAATCAGTAACCATTTTCCAGTGATCATCTTTGCAATGTTTTTTGGTAATAATCAGTGAAATTTGGATCCTAGGAAGAGGTTGGAGAAGAAATGATTGCTCTGAATAAAATTAATAGTTCATGTAACTCCTAAGAAATACCAGAAACAAGAGTCACATTAAGCATTGGAATTCCATAAAATTCCAGTGGAAATTAAAAATAAATGTACTAATTAACTCTTGAGAAGAAAGTATTTTGATGATATTCTTTTCCTGGCACATTGTCTATATGCTTGATTCTCATTGTATATTTCCTATTTTTTTTTTCTTTTTTGTAGAAGAGAATTCTAGCACTAGGCCAAGGGGGATTTTTTTCTCCTTTACTGACTTGTAGCACTTGATTAGTCAGTTTTAATTAATATTTATGAAACAACTCAATGTGATGTGAAGGAGCCTGCCAAAACAGTGATACAGTGATACTTTTAAAGATACTTAGCATCACTGGGAAGTAGGATGTGTCATGTGATGGATTTTTCAGATAAATAAACTACTTTAAGCATTGTACTTTAAAACATTTTAAAAACACTTTTAAAACAGCCAGTTTTGATGGAAGTCATTCCAGAATGAAGACACATCACCCAGTCTTCTGAGACCAGTCATTTGCTTTCTTGACTATTTAATGATATTTTTGATTTTTGATTTTAGTTACATGCTGAAACAGTGTGTCTTGGCAGTGTGTTTGAAACTTTGTTGCCCCATGTGGCCATTCTTCCCGTGCCCCCCAGTCTAGTCTTTTTCTTTTACTGTTATCTGTCATTTCTCATTGCTATGTCTTCTCTAAACTGCTGCTTATCTTAGAAATAAGTATCTGATCTGACAGTAGCTCTGCCTTTTCTGAGGTGGAGTACAGGTTCTTTGTGTCAGTTTTTGCTTTCCAAAGGACCTTTTTCTTCTGGGTTCAGTTACATCTTCAAATTAATCTTTTAGCTAAGAAGAACATTAACGTACATTAAAGAAGGAGAGAGAAACTTGTGCCAAACTTTTGTAAGTTTCTAAAATTTATATGAAAATAATCAATTCTTTTCTTGTCAAAAATTTACTTTAGAAAGCCCACAAAATTCCCAAGGTTAAAACAAATTTCTGTCATTTCGGAGCATTGCTTAGATTTTTAAGGATCTGTGGTATTTCTGAAGGTAATTGGAGTTTCAGAGGGTATTTATACCTGTACAAATATTGTTAATATTACATTTATAGGTGAGGTATTTAGGCTATTTATCTTATAATAATCTTTTATTCTGTCAGATACAGATGGGATTTTAAAATTTTATTGTCATTTCAATTAGCAATGATTACACCTTGGATATACCTCATCGGCTAACATACTGATTTTCTCTCTCTCTTTTTTTTTTTTGAGATGGGGTTGGTCTTAATTTGTAACTCAGGCTGGAGTGTGGGTGGTGTGATGGTAGCTCCCCTGAATCCTCTGACTCCTGGGCTCAAATGATCCTCCTGCCTCCTTTTCCCAGAGTGCAGGGACTGCAGGTGACAGCCATAGCGCCCAGTAGTGATTTTCATTTCTTAAAAAACCAAACAGGTGAAAATAATCCCAGTTTAAAAAAACAAAAATTATTTTCATAAAGCACTAAAATCATGAACTGTTTTTCCGTCTTCTTTCAATTTATTTACAAAGAACAACAGTGAACTACTGAGAAATGACTTTATTTGTGCTGTTGCTGTATAATCAGATAGCACTGAGAAATGAAGCAAAATAGTATCCATCTGTACATAGAGCTGAAAACAGCCACTACCTCTACAGCTCTCCCCCTAGCTCTAGTTATGAAAGCCTATAAAAATTAAGCAGACATTAAGAGTTTAAACCTTACTTGACATTACATTTTTACTAATGTATTAATGTTTGGGATTATTGCAGTTAATGATGGTTTTCTGTTAGGGCTAGGGGTAGGAAATTGTGAGGGTATAGAGATTAAATCCTCATATTTTTATCTTTAAAATTTGAGGCTAGGGAAAGAAATATAGAAAATATATGAGTAAATTTAGCTTTTAAGTATAGGTAGTATATTTGGCGCCGGTCATGGTGGATTTTTCTATGTGGCAGGTTCATGGGTAGACCTTTGTACGTTTCATATAGATATATCCTCTTTTTTTTTTTTTAACTCAGATTTTGTTGCCTTTTTTTAGATCTCAAACTAGGTATGGTTGTTAAGTATTTAAAATATTTGTAATGAACTGGATTAAAATTTATGAGCCTTCAAGGTATACATATTTCTTACAAAATTATTTAAAAATTTTATTTAAGTAGGACATGAGTATGTTAGAGCATTTTCAAATTTGTTTTGTCTACATTTTCTGGATTTGTGCTTTTGGAAAAATTAGTTATGAAGAAAGTGAATGCACAAACTGTGTTTAGGATTATGAAGTGTGTTACAGTGTTTAAGTTTGTAGAGGTTTGTTACAAGAAATGAAGAGGTATCATATAACTTTCCAGTTTATGGTAAGTGGAAACAATTCCTAGAAAATAAAAATGAGTCTAAGGGTAAAGGAAGAAGAGAAAATATCAGACAGATTCTTTTCTTTTAGAGATCCTTGGCAGGAAATTATAATTTGAGAGTACTTTTGGGCAAAGAGCCCGACCTGAAAGGAAATGGTATGATAGAGTTGAAAAACAAGACTTTCATTTAATTAAAAAAAAATTCTATCTATTGCAGAGCATTTATTTTCTTAGGTGGTTTGAGCTCTTAGAGTGCCAATAATTAACTAAACCCCATAAACTTAATACTGTTTTATAAAATTAAATACACTGTGAGACCATCAGATCACATCAATTTTACTATTAAAACAGTGATACTAAGTGAAGTGATTAAGAGCCAGTGCTTTCGAGTCAGGTAGACCTTGGTTCTAATCTCAGCTGTGCCATATATTGCAATGCAGTAGTGGGCAAGTTACCTAACTTATCTAAGTCGCAGTATACTCATTTGTGAAATGTAGGTTTTATACTATTTACTCTTTGGGTTTTTGAAGATTAAATGAAATACTGATTATGAATTTAGCATTTGTCTTTGAAGATAATTTCCTAAGTGTTTCAAAATTTTAGAGAAACACAGTTTTTTAAGAGTATAAGAGGACACCTTTCACTTGGATACATATGTCCTAGTTGAATTTTTTTAACAATTAATTTTATTACTCCAGAGCTAAACATTTACTAAATATTTACAAAATGTTTAGCCTTTGAAAGGCCAAAGGCTAAAGGGAGCAGGAAAAAAAATGATCCTTGAATTTTTGTTAGTTTCAGGTAAAATGTGCTTCCTGTGATTGAAGTATAAGAGATATTGATTTTTTGGATTCAAGATCAGATTCATTGGGAGGAGGTGAGGGAATGAAAACTTACGGGGTATAACATATGCTATTAAAGTAATGAGTACACTAAAAGCCCAGATTTCATCACTATACAATATATACGTGTAATAGAATTCAACTTGTGCCCCCTAAATCTATTTTAAAAAAAGAAAAAAATTCAGATTCATCCCATTGTGTAATTTAGAAAATACTCATTATCTAAGCCTAACCTTGAGACTTTTTTTGACATGATTAATGTTATGTTGAAGGACTAAAGAATGAAAACCCTTCCTTTGTTTTAAAGATGTATGACTTCTTTTTTCTTTTTCTTTTCTTTTCTTTTTCTTTTATTTTTCCTTTCCTCTCCTCTCCTTTCTCCCTCCTCCTTTTTCCTTTCCTTTTTTTCCATTTTCTGTCTTGTCCTTTCCTGTCCTACAAGGTTATATCGCCCAAGATGATCTCCAACTCCTGGGCTCAAAGGATCCGCCCGCCTTGGCCTCCCAAAGTGCTAGGATTATAGGTGTGAGCTGTTGGACCCACCTTGTAACTTATTTTTGAAGTTATAAAAACTTAAGTTTGAGAAAACTAAGACTAGTCTGTACAGAATCTGCCCCCCAACCCCCAACAAGACTTAGAAACCTTTGTATTGAGATCTAGGAAAAATACAGAAATCCTTATACTGAACAAGAAACAACAAAAGTGAGATAAAACAAGCTTATGGATGGGAGTATGGTTAAGGTGGCATGTAAAAGTTGAAATATTAGAGAATTTGGATGTCACTGAAAACAATTCAAGGAGGTTTCTAATGTTTAAAAACAATATGGGAGAAGTCTGCTTTTATCCTTTGATTCAGTGTAGGAAAAGAGGATCTGTCATTTATTACTTATGGGAGAATAAATTGGTACAAACCCTATGGAAGGCAACTTGCCAATATTAATGTATATATATACTTATATAACATACAATTATAGGCAAAATATACCAAGATGTAATCACCCATTTTAATAATTACTACATAATTATAATAATGATCTTTTGTTAGTTGCCCTACATTATCAAAATTATATTAGTATATGATTGTACTTAATATCTTAATATCAGTATATCTTTTACATATGTGTATTTATGTTTGTGTGTGTATGTTTTCTCTTGATGTCACAACTTCTGGTAATTTATTCTACATATATGCTGGCACATGTGTGAATTGACTTGTATATAAGGTTGTTCATTGCAGCATTGTTTATTAGAGGAAAAGAGAACCTAGATTTCCATAAGTAAAGGATTGGGCTCATAAGATATGCCACATCTTTGCAACAGAATAGAATGTAGCTGTACAAGAGAATGATAATGATTTATACAGGCTAATATCCCTTATCCAAAATGCTAGGGACTAGAAGTGTTTTAGATTTTGGATTTTTTGTATTTTGAAATATTTGTATATACATAATTAGATATCTTGGGGATGGGACGCAAATCCAAACATGAAATTCATTTGTGTTTCATATATACCTTATACACATAGCCTGAAGATAATTTTACACAGTATTTTAAATATTGTGCATGAAACAATGTTTATGTACATTGAACCATCAGAAAACAAAGGTGTCATCATCTCAGCTTTTAATGTGGACAGTCTATGGTTGTTTGGCATTACCATTATTTCTGACTCTGAATTTGTATGCTGCTGATAAGCAATCATTTTCTTATACTTATTCACACATCAGTACTTAATAGTAAAAAATATGGCACAACCTTAATATAATGAAAAAACAATATGTTCAGAGTAACTAAGCAGCGCAGTAGTATCACCTAATACCTGCTTCAGCTGTTAAACAACGGCAAAAACAAATAATGGCAGGCTTTCAGTTTCCACATTATGATCCTGGTTTTGATTAGAAGGTTGCTGTACCTTTTAGGAGAGAAGAAACATTAGAAGTAGTTGAGGTGCTTCTAGGCACCTGGATCTAAAGGATCCAGGAGGTGGATTCTCTAGGGATGAGGAGGCCTTTTGGTGGATGGTTTTTAAAAGTGTTTCCTCCAGAGTCATTTGCCTTATTAACAACAGTTTTTGTCTTAGAAGTCTCCTTTTGATTTTATATGATATGATTTTTTTGTTCTGTTATGAATGCACTCTGCTCAAGTCCTTCAATAAGCCCATCACACATTTTCCCTGTGCCATCTTTAGGTACTTTGTCTGCAGTGTTAATAGTGTCATCTTCATCATCACTATTACTGTAATAACCTTAATTCAGAACCATTTCAGCTATTTCACCATTGGTCAATGAATGAACAGCTGAAGACTCATTATCAGTGTTACAAACTTCTTTGCTATCCACTTCTTCCAGCTTACTGATGGACTCTGAAGGTATATTTTTTACATAGATAAAGAGGTTAGACATCATTTTTTTTCACTTGACATATGGAATCCTTCCAAGTCACTACCATGTTTATCATTATCATTGAATATAATTGCAGGCCAGAGGTTGTGTCAGAAATGTATAACTGAGTTTTTAAAAACTGTTCCAAGTGTTGGCAGCAGTATGTACAGCATCCTTCATGCTACACTCTTTTTTTTCTTTTAGACGAAGTCTCATTCTGTGACCCTAGTTAAAGTGCAGTGGTGTCATCATAGCTCATTGCAATCTCAAACTCCTGGGCTCAAGCAATCCTCCTGCCTCAGCCTCACGTGTAGCTGGGACTATAGGCCATGTGCCACTGTGCTTGGCTAATTTTTCTATTTTTAGTAAAGATTTGGTTTGCCTTTCTTGCCCAGGCTGGTCTTGAACTCCTGAGCTCAAACAGTCTTCCACCTCTGCCTCCCAGTGCTACACTCCTTTTGAAAACCTTTTATACCCATACCTCTGTTCACTGCTGTGAGCATGCTGTTCAAGAATTTTTACTCTTCATTGAGCTAAGGATACCCTGGTCACATGGCTTAATTAATGAAGTCACATTTGGGGGAAAGTATTAATACATAGGATAAACATTTTGTAAAAAAATTTTATTTTTTGTTTGCATGCTTCATTTTTTCTTAATAATATTTTTGATGAGAATACTGCAGGAGGATGAACAGAACATTTGTCAAGGAATAACAAAATCTTTCAGTTATCATTCAGTCTAGCTTCCTGCAGTGAGTTCCAGTTGTTGGTGTAACTGGCTCTATGAACAAATGTCATTGACCCCTATGTGTTTTTTATAATCTCCCTCTCATATTTTATATTTTCAGGCCAATAGGTCTTGATGGACAGAACCCCGTAACTTTTAACTAACTACTTGATCTTTCTGAGTTGTTTCCCAGAAATGACAATTTCTGTAAGACAGAGGAGTGGATATTCTAAAGGCCCCTGGGCAGACTTCCAAACTCCAATACTCCTCACCTTTCACCTACATGCCCAGTGGATGGATGTAGCTCCTTGTTAATTTCAACACATCCAGCCCCAAAGCAGGTAGCCCCTCCTTAAAAAGCCTGTACTCTCCCTTTAGAGAGATGGATTTGAGGCTGATTCTGATTCCCTGTGCTCCCAACAGGTATATTTCATATTAAAAATTCCTTTTTTCCTTTGCAATCCTCATTGTCTCAATAATTGGATCTTTATGCAGCAAGTAGCAGGACCTAGGCCAAAACCCACTTGGGTTTTTGATTTCACTGGTATAAAATGTTTGTGAAACAATTTTAGAAAACATGTTGCTGGTGATCCACGCTTTCTTGTCATGTAATAGTGGACTGGTAAGAAATTCACTCTTTGAAGATGGGAGGAGAAAGATGCAAGCTTTTGCCTGTACAGCAAGTTTCCACTTATGCTTGCCTTCTTCATTAACACATTATAGCACAGTTATTCTGTCCTTGGCATTCTTAATTCCTGTAGGGGCTATTCTGTCATCTGTAGTCAGTGTCTTTTTGGATCAGTAATGCCAAAACAGTGACGTTTCAACAGCATTCAGACTTGGTTTTCATCAGCAGTGACTTGGACAAACTCACCAATGAATTTCTTAGCTCCTTCATGATCAATAGATGCTTTATCATGACAAATCTTTAAAAATTTAGTACTGTGCCTTTTCTCAAATTTCTACAACCAGCCTTTTGAATATTCACAGTCCCTTTCATTTTTCAGTTCATGATAGATACTTGCATGTTTCATGATATTAACAGTAAAAAACGCAAACTGTAAAATATGTTAAAGAGATTCTGAGCCAAGTGTGTGTGACCAATGACCTGGAATACATGGCCTCAAGAAGTCATGAGAAAATGTGCCAGGTTACAGTTTGGTTTTATACACTCATGGAGTCAGGAATCACATGTAAAATCATAAATCAATACATAGAAGACGTACATTGGTGGGCTTAAAAAGGTAGGACATCTGGTGGGGGGAGGTTACAAGTTATAGGTAGGTTTAAAGATTCTTTGATTTGTAATTGGTGAAGGAAATAAAGCTTTCTCTAAAGGCTTGAAACATTTTAAGAATGTCTGTTAATCAGAGATAAGCCACTGGACATTTACAGAAACTCAAATGTTCCAGTAAGTAAATTGATGGCCTGTAGGTGTGGTTTAAACTTTGTTTTGCATGGCCTTACGTCCTGTTAATGATTTAGTATCTTATTGTTACAAAGAGTATCTCCAAAAGGGATGGGGCATGACCAGGCATGTCTGACCTCCCATCTCCTCATGGCCTCTAAATCAGCTTTAGGGTTTTTCTGGGGTCTCCTTGGCCAAGAGGGGGTCCATTCAGTCGGCTGGGGGGCTTAAGATCTTTTTTTAGTTCACAATGATCAGCATATTATTAAATGATATATGTTCACTGTCATCCACTCTTTCAGTACACATTTAAGATCTTCATTTTTACCTTTATGCAGTGTTTTTCTGTTTTTCATTAACTTCTGTTCATCACTTTCAGCATAGAACTTCCAACAGTTTATCCTTCTGTTTCTTCAGGTCATATCTGGTGGTCATTAAGACACCACAGTCTTCTCTAAGACTTTTGACACTTACACTGCTCCCCAGTTTCTCTAGCAGCTTGAGTTTCTGTGCTAAAGATAAACATAAATACTTTCTCTTATTACGGTTACCTGTTGGGTATCTGCAGGCTTTTTGACATTTTAAATAATTTCTTTATAGCACAAAGCAGAGAATAAACAGAAAAAAACAGTAATACATGTAGGCCTTGGCCCTGTGTGGAGCATTGTGGGGAACCTGTTGTTGGTGTGCCTGGCCTGCACGTGTGCCATGTTATTACTCTTTGTGGTTGTGCTTGCAAGGGGGAATCTGGGTGTGTGTGGAAAAGATACATTGCAATTGAAGGGTGCTGGGAGGTTCCTTTTTCCCTTGGGGTTGCTGAATAAACTGTTGTGTGTCTGCGTTTTGGCTATGACCTGTCACATGAGGTGAGGTGTGGAGTTTTCCACTGTGGAGGTAAGCCAGTGCTCAAAGAGTTTGGATCTTAGAGCATTTTAGATTTCAGATTTTCAGATTAAGGATGATTAACCTGTATGTACTGATGTAAAGATCTCCAACATAGGTTATATATTGTTAGGTGAACTCATCAGGAAAGACACTAGTAAGTATAAAGAAGAGTGTGTATAAAATACTATCTAGTATATTAAAAAGGGGAAGACTTAGGAATATATATTCATATTTGTATAAAGGGTTCACAACAAACTAATAAAAGTGGTTATTTTGGGGGATGTTGCTGGGCACATGAGGAATGTGGCTAGGGAAAAGATGTTTACTGTATAACTTTTTATATTGTTTCATTTTTGAGCCATCTGAATATGTTGCCTATGAAAAATTTTATAAAATGTCTCAAAGAAAATATTTTTTTTTTGTCAGTAAGCTAAAAAAGCTGAGTGAAGACAGTTTGACAAAGCAGCCTGAAGAAGTTTTTGATGTATTAGAGAAGCTTGGAGAAGGGTAAGTACAAAAAATATGAAAGCATTCTGATAGTGATAGATAATTAAAACATACTATATGATATTAATCTTTCAACTAGAGTTGCCATTTAATGGAATGGCAATCTCAAATGTCAATATTTGCTTGCATTGAATAGTATTTATAGTAATTAAATTTGGCAGTTGATATGGAATCTTAAAGATTAGATTGTGCTAGATCTGGTAATGGTGTTTTTCAGAGAAGTTGGCCATATATTAAATATATAAGGGAAAAGATATGTGCCGTGAGATGATTTCTAAGAGGACTGTTAATTTATCCCATATAACATTCTCATTAATAAACTTGAAAGGTTTTGACTTTGTTGGGCAAGTGACCATAAGGCCATCTTTTTCGACTTTGGGGTTTATTCTGTTTGGGAAAAGGTAAGTAGTAGGCATAAATTGAGTGTCTCAGTGAGGAAAATAGTATTTATAGGCAGAGGAATAGTTGACATGGTTTTAAAATAATAGTAGACAAACATGTCTCATTTTGAGTACAAAGAAAGGTAGGAAGCATTTAATGGAATGGCAAAGTATAGGAGACTTTCAAATATAAACAGAATTCAGAGCAGCTTAGATCAGTAAGAATAAGACAAGGAAATGGAAAAAGTGTAAAATAAGGTAAACATAAGATAGAAGGAATAAAGTCAAGTGTATTTTTCATTAAATGTCAATGCTCTCATTAAAAGACAAACTATGAGAGGTAAATTAATATGCAAAATCTAGCTATCTGCTATTTATGAGAGAGCTATATGAAACAAAAAATGGAAATATCAGGATATTCCTTATAAAAATATTAAATAGGAAAGAGATAAACATACAATTAATAAAAAGTATTAGTAGCAATATTTATTTTAGATAAATTAAAGTTAAAAGATCTCAACTGAATGAAGAGGGATATTACATAATGATACAAAAGATAATGTATGACGAAACATAATGTATATCAGACAACATAGCAGCTAAAGTTATGACAGAAAAGCTCTTAGTAATGTTGGAAATCTAATAAAAGTAGTTGCTAGTATCCTCTGGACCCTTTCTGTAAATATTTTTAGGGAGTGGGTGAGCAAGTCACATACAGCATATATCCATTCTATTACTCCATTTCCTTGAGCCTTTTATCTTCCTCAGTGTACACTGAGGGTCACTTGGCATCTTGCTTGATGTAGGCCTCTGTTGAGTTTAGGTTTCAGTTAAGTAGCTGAGCAAACTGTTAGGGACACCCTCAACATGAGCTAACACACTGAGTCTGGTATTTCTTGCATCCTTGTCATAAATTCCTTTCTCCCTGGAAATCTTAGAATCCATTCCCATACATGTTATTTAGATTTCTGCTGATAAAAATTGGCAAAAATCTTACAACTTTTTTGATGTGAATAGTACTTGTTCTTAGGTTAGATTTTATACTCATCCTCCTGGGGTCTATAGGGATTTGAGTATAATTATGGGTCCAGCAATGAAAGGGGGTGGTGGAGTGTTCCAGAGGAGAATCCACATTCTCCTGAAAAGTGACTGCCTCAGAGGAGGTAGAGAGAGTCTTCAGGCATTGTGAGGCTAATTTTCTTAGGAGGGCAGGGTTAATTTTTGCTAGTAAGGAAGGCTTGATAGGGTTTGGGGATTCAGAGTACTCAGATTAATGATAATCTACCTATGGCTGAGCATGGTGGCTCATGCTTGTAATCCTAGCAATCTGGGAGGCTGAGGCAGGCGGACTGCTCGAGGTCGGGAGTTCTAAACCAGCCTGAGCGAGACCCCGTGTCTACTAAAAATAGAAATTAATTGGCCAACTAAAAATACATATACAAAAAATTAGCCGGGCATGGTGGCGAATGCCTGTAGTCCCAGCTACTCAGGAGACTGAGGCAGTAGGATCGCTTGAGTCCAGGAGTTTGAGGTTGCTGTGAGCTAGGCTGATGCCATGGCATTCACTCTAGCCTGGGCAACAAAGTGAGACTCTGTCTCAAAAAAACCCAAAAAAACCCCTGATAATCTACCTAAATTTCCCTATACCAATTTTCTGGGTACCTGTCTTTATTGGTAAATTCCTTAACTTTAACATAACAGACCTGGTGATGTTGTGAATTCAGTTTGTGATATAATTCAGCTTCTAGCAAGATTGCATTTTAAGTTTGTTTTTCAGAAATTTCATCCTTATGTCTAGAAGAATTAAGTTATTCTTTTAGGGACTTCAAAGTTTTCTGGTTTTCTCAGACTTGAGCTGGTCATTTAAGCCCTGAGCTTGTGATATTTGTTGTATAACTTTTCCAGTGCAGGCACAGGCAGCACTCTGTTCAATAGTCATTGTACTTATCTTTTAGTTATTTCTCATCTTTTAATGATGATGATAGTATTTTTTTCTCATGTTTGTGGTTTGATAATGTATGTAAAAACACCTAGCACAGTACTTGGCTTATAGTAGGAACTCAGTATGTGGTAGTAGTTTTTAACCTTGTGTTTTTTTAGTTCATACAAAAGTATAAATGGTTTCCTCCTTCATTGTTTTTGCTTTTTAAAACACATAAATATTTAATCAGCAAAGTTTCAAGAGTTTAAGCAGAGATAGTTTTTTGGCAAGTGACCATTGGATCCTATTCATTTTATTTACATGTGAGTGTGTAGTCTCTCTCTTGAGGAAGAGGAGACAGTAAAAGGAGTATTTTAAGAGATCTTGGATCTGTAACTCAGGTAGAACCAGATGGCTGAAGATTCCCTGCTTCTCTAACTTTCTTGTTAATGTGGTCCCCATTTTCTTCTTAGAGTCATATTATATATATATTTTAACCCTATTTAAAGAACAAAATAAAACTTTGAGGGGAAAAAAAAATGTGCTCCCCAGCTGAAAGTTTTATCTGTTCTTAAGTACTCTGAGCAAGGGTGTGGGACTTTGATAGTCTAGGGATTATTTTGCTTGAGATTGGCCTTTTCTCCTAATTTGAGAATTTGGCTATTTTTTTAAAATTTATTTTTTTCCCCTGTACGTCAGTGGATGCAAAGACTTTGGCTATTTTTAATGTACTTCTTTTAATTTCCATTTATATCTTCTTAGTGCTGTGTTTATTTGAGTTGACAAACCATAAGTCTGTTTCTTTCATAGGTAAGAATAATAGCAACTTATATATTAACTTGATTTTAAGTCTGTATTTGAAGCAATTAAGCTAAGATACAATTCATTCACTTTTCTTATTATTTGTTTACTTTGATTTTTTACCACTTAAATGGTGTTTTAAATTAGAAAAGACAATGAACAAACAACTCATAGACTTTTTATCTAATAGTTATGATGTTTGGTATAAAAAATAATGTCATGGTTTTTTTTTAGGTCTTATGGAAGTGTATTTAAAGCGATACATAAGGAATCTGGTCAAGTTGTCGCAATTAAACAAGTACCTGTTGAGTCAGATCTTCAGGAAATAATCAAAGAAATTTCCATAATGCAGCAATGTGACAGGTATGAAGATACCTTAAATTTTCTTTGTTTACCTTCATTTTTATGAGTTTTGCGAATAATGTATAATAAAATGTTTTCTTTGGTCATCTGTTTAATTTTCTTTCCTGACTTCCTGTTGGAAGTGAGACTGATCCTTTAAGGAAGTTGAGGACAGCTTTCTAGGGTTGTCCTTAGGACTTATAGCTCTTTGTAGCTCTTCTGCTTAAAAGCAGAAATGATGTTATGAAAGAACAGGTGGCGAAGAAAAATACTCAAGTATTTTTTCTCTTTTCAGAACAAATTTATGGGTGAAAATGATTTTTTGATGTTAAGGGGTTCATTTAACAGTCTATATTATATAATCATTACTGATTAAAATAGTCATGTTTTATGTAAATCTAATTCATTCAACAAACATTTACTGAGTCCCTAGTTGATCAGGTTCTGTGCCAGGATCTAGGAATACCAAAAGAACTAAGATTTAATTTTTTTTTGAGGGCTAGTAGTCTAGTTGGGAAGACAAATATATAAACAAATAGCTCTGATATAGCATAGTCACTGTACTGACTGGTGCATGGGATGATGAGAGCACAAGAGGCAGGGCATTTTCCTCAGCCCAAGGAGTAAGAACGTCTCGAATGCTGAAGGAATGGAGAAATGAGAGACAGTAAAGAGAGTTATAGGTAGAAAGGTGAAAAACAGCTTACTGGTATGTGCTGTGCTGACATGGTTTAGAATTATTAGAGTGGAAAGTATGGGACAGAAATTGGTATGAAATGAGGTTGGATAGCTAGAGGAACCGAGAATGATGGGTCTTATGTGCAATGTTAAGTATCCTGAGATTTATTCTATAGGGGATGCAGAGTATATAAATTAGGGCTATGTTTGCCCTATAGTTACTTAACCACAGAGGGATTTAATATTTTTTCTTAGCAAAAGGTCTGAAGATAGGGCTGGTGGTACAGCAGCAACAAAGTGACATCTGTGTCTCAGGCTTCTTTTCTTGTACTCTCTTATGCTTAGCATATGGCCTTTGTCCACATGCTTATTATCTGTTGGCTACAAGAGAGCTGCTATAGCCCCAGCCTTATGTCTACATTCCAGGCAGAAGGAAGGAAGGAAAAAGCAGGAAGGGGCATTCCCAAGAATCCTCAGCTTAAGTCTTATTTGTCAGAATTACCTCATGTGGTAACTTATAGCTGATGATTTAGGAGAGTCTGGACACATTGTTACCCCGAATGAAATCACAACCCTATTAATAGATTCATGGCAAACTTTCCCTCCCAACATTATATAAGCTCTCTATGTGGCCAGGTGTGGTGGCTTACATTTGTAGTCCTAGCACTTTGGGAGGCTGAGGTGAGAAGATCACCTGAGGCCAGAAGTTTGAGATCAGCCCAAGCAACATAGTGAGACCCTGTCTCTACAAAAAATAGAAAAATTAGGCAATGTGGTGGTACATGTGTATAGGCCCAGCTACTTGAGAGGCTGAGGCAGGAGGATTGCTTGAGTTTAGGAGTTTGAGGTTGCAGTGAGCTATGATCATGCCACTGCACCCTAGCCTGAGTGACAGAGTGAGACTCTGTCTCAAAAACAAACAAACACACAAACAAAAAAATTATATGCTATAAGCTCTTTGGCGAATGAAGTAACTGAGTAATCCTAGTAGAACTTCACTGCTTGGATCTGTTCATGCTTTTCTTTAAAGTATGCTAAATATTCAAATTACGTTACATATTTTTCAAAAAGGCTATATAACTTGAAATTCAAGTAGTTATAGAAAAAACAATGCATTCTTCAGCCTTCAGATCAAAGTACATATTAATAATTGCAAAGTTTTCCCAGACCTTGCTATTAATTTGGTAACTTTGGTTCCCACAGTTTGATGTTGAAAAGGAGACTTAGCATAGTATAGTGCTGGGCCCATCAGGTGTGCTTGATACTTTCCTGATACTAGTATTATTTTATTATTATGGTTAAAAATAGTTCAGGTACTAGTGCTATACTTTAGAGATTTTTATTGAGTGTTGTCTAGGGAAGGCAGGGTCTCAAATATTACCTATTCTTCTTCTAACCTTTGTGCATCTTGGAATCATCAACTCTTGCTCAGATTTCTGCAATAGTGTCTAACTCATTCACTTTGTCTTTCATTTTTGCCTCCTTCAACTCATTTTCTTCCTTGAAGCTAGAGCAATCTTTCTAAAATGCAAGTCTAATCAAACTGTTCCCTATTTAAAATACATAAGTGGCTCCTCACTGGTCTCCTGAGGATGGTCTTACAGGGTCCTTCATGTTTTGGCTAGCATTTATGCCTCCAGTCTCTTATTCAAGTTTCTCTTTTAAGCACTGTTTACTTGCATTCTCCGTCATCTGAGTTTTAAGTTCCTTGAGTTGGAGCATTATGTTTTACTCAGTGTCCTTGGATCCTGCCATATAGTGGTTACTGAAATACTGATGAGTACTTGTAATTCTTATCTGGGCAACTCAACTGAAATATCCAGAAGGAGCTTCACATTTAATATTCTAAAACCAAATTTTTGATTGTTCCAGGCAAGCCTTTTCCTGTTGTGTTAATGGCATCATCATCTCCGTAGTCTTTCAACAACAAAACTGAGAATCATCTTTATTTCTTTTTCTCATACTTCTGATGATACTAAGTCTTATAGATTTTTCCTCTGAAATGTCTTTACTATCTTTATTCTTCTTTTATTCCTTGAAAGAAGGAGTTATTAGCACCACCTTTGGTTGAGTGAATGAATAGATATCGTATGTATGTGGAGGGTGGGGAAGAACATTATAGATTAGAGGAACACTAGAGAAATCAGCTCCAAGTTTACAGGGAAGGAAAAGTAAATAGAATTCTAGAGCTTGTATACCACTTTATAGCAGAATGCCATGTATGTAGTAGGTACGTTCCAAATATTTATTGCATGAAATAAATGATGAAACATATTTATAAAAATGGTTTCTGCCTTTTGGATTTCACTCTCAAATTCATATTATAAGTATGAAATTGTGAAGTATGAAAAAAATTAGTTGGGTAAAAGATCCTATAAAAATGCTAAAAGATAGAGTAAGTAAATAATAAATTAGGAAGTTACAAAAGCAAGCATTGTATGTTAACTACTGATTATTAACATTAAAAAAAATTTTAAATTGGTCTTTCTCTGTTGCCTGTTGCCCAGGCTGGAGTACAGTGGGACATTCATAGCCGACTCAAACTCCCAAGCTCAAGTGATTCTCCTGCCTCAGCTTCTGAAGTAGCTAGGACTACAGGCACATGCCACCATACCTGGCTAATTTTTAAATTTTTAAAAATTTTTTGTAGAGATGGGGTCTCACTACGTTGGCCAGGCTGGTATTAAACTCCTGGCCTCAAGTGATCCTCTGCCTCAACCTGACAGAGTGCTGGGATTATAGGCATGAGCCATTGTACCTGGTCCTGATTACTAGTATCAATATAGGTATGTTATTGAAAAATTGGCATAAAATGATTTGGAAGAAAATAGTACAAATTGAAAAATTCCCACATAAGACACTGAAATTTTGGTTAGGGAAAATGAGATAGGCATTTCTGAAATTTAACTATTAATCTATTCAACTTTTTGGGCACTTGGTAAATTGTCTTACTTTCTACACTCTATAAAGAGACCATGTTTTAATCATTTTTTCTTCATTTTAAGTGACTACTAAGCAATGTCCTGAATACTTAATTTTGGCATAAATATTTGAGGAATCCTATCTGCTTTGTTTAGTGCTTAATCTTCAGTGTCTAGTTCAGTACCTGGTACAGAGTAGGCACTTAATAAATATTTGTTGAATGGATGGATAAATTACAGAATATTAATGCTAGACTAGATCTTTGTAGGTCTGCTAGTATTTTTCAAATTGTACTCTGCTCTCAGGAGTTACTTTTAGGGGTATTTTTTGCAAACAGTGAAGAATTGAGTGGAATGAGAAACATCATTATTGTTTTTATCTTTTTAATATATTGGGACTCATTCTAAAATTTTATTTAAGGAAAAGGCTTCTGGTGCTAAAGCATATTTAAAAACTATTTTACAGGTATACAGTAAATGAGACCTCAATTTTTTATGTGAATTGCCCAAGATCACATAGCCAGTGAGTGACTGAGATGCAGTAAGAACCCACATTTGCCCTATTCCAGGGCCACTGCTGAGGAAAGCAGTGTCTGTAAAAAGATTCCAAAAGTTGAAAGTGAAGCACTCTCAAGGCATTCCTAGGTGTTGAGGCAAGGGCTGGTCAGCAATACTTGTGATACTATGTGCCATGTAATGTGGATACAAGGGAACTACAGTTGACACATCTCCTGCCTCCTGGTATTTATACTCTAGAGAAGGAGCTTTTCATATCTAAATGAAGAGAAATATGTTGGTATGAATCAGGGCACATAATTATTTACTTATTTACTCATCCAGCTAATATATATTGAGTACCTCTTCTGAGTGTAATCATCATGTGCTGCTCACAAAAGACATAACAATGAATGAATCCCAGGCTTTAGAGGAACTTTGAGTCAGATGGAAGAGACAGAGTATGGGCAGGCCGTTTAGTACAGCGTGATGAAAGCTGCGGAGGGATAAATATAGGGTACTATAGGGACTTGAAGAGATAGCTAACAACCTCACCTTTGGGGATTAAGGAAAAGCTTCCCCAGGAAGATCATACCCAAGCTGAGTCCTGATGGATGGAGGCGAACCAAGTCATGGGAATATTCATTTCCTGCTGGCCTGCTCAGAGTGTCACTGTGCACTCCCCAGCTTCAGCCAGAGCATCTTTTTCTGTTCTGTTTTCTCATGTTCCTGGGTAAGATTCCATTTGAAGAGATACTAAGGCAAAAAAAATAAAAACCCTCATATGTATGTTCATTCAGTTGTGGTGGGCCAAGAAATAAATCTCAATGATTGAGATTTATATTGGAAATAATTCAATTCTCATATTCACATTGCCTTTACAAAACACTATTTATATTACCCCTGTTAAGTTGTGTAACACTATTAAGGTTGTAGTGGAATGTTGATGAAAATTATGTCATGAAAAAATAGCCATTTCTTTTTTTTTTTTTTTTGAGACAGAGTCTCGCTTTGTTGTCCAGGCTAGAGTGAGTACCGTGGCGTCAGCCTAGCTCACAGCAACCTCAAACTCCTGGGCTCAAGCAATCCTTCTGCCTCAGCCTCCCGAGTAGCTGGGACTACAGGCATGAGTCACCATGCCCGGCTAATTTTTTAATATATATATATATATCAGTTGGCCAATTAGTTTCTTTCTATTTATAGTAGAGACGGGGTCTCGCTCTTGCTCAGGCTGGTTTTGAACTCCTGACCTTGAGCAATCCGCCTGCCTCGGCCTCCCAAGAGCTAGGATTACAGGCGTGAGCCACCGCGCCCGGCTATTTCTTTAGTACTTTAATTATCACATGCTCATAATAGGATGACTTTAAAAAGTAGACCTTTAGCAATACATGGTTTTTGTCAATTAGGATGAAATTTAAGTTAATATTTAAAAAGTCATCTTTTAAGTGATAAAAATGAACATTATAATCTTTCCTTTTTTTAACAGTTGTTAGTTTTTAAATTATCTTCTATAGCCTATGTGGACTTACAGTTTTTAGCAAGAAAGAGCAAAAGTCAGCAATATATTATCAATTCAATTGTATACCCTGTAAAGCTGGTGAATCTAATTATAGGTTATACTTTTTAAAATTATTTTGTAATTGACAGATAAAATATGTATTTATCATGTACAACATGTTTTGAAGTATATAACATTGTGGAATGACTAAATCTAGCTAATTAACATATGCATTACTTCACATAGTTACTGTTTCGGGGGTGAGAACACTTAACATCCACTCAGCAGTTTTCAAGAATACAGTATATTTTTATTAACTATAGTCACCATATTGTACAAGAGATCTCTTGAAATTATTCCTCCTATTTAACTGAAATTTTTTATCCTTTGACCAATGTCTTCCCCTTGCCTCTCCCAAATGTCCCAGGCCCTGGTACCACCATTCTACTCTTTAGTTTTTTAGGAGATCAACTTTTTTAGATTCCACATGTGTGTGAGATCATGCAGTATTTGTCTTTCTGTGCGCAGGTGATTTCACTTAACAAAATATCCTCTAGCTTCATCTGTGTTGTCACAAATGGCAGGATTTCCTTCTTTTCTATGGCTGAGGAGTATTCTATTATGTGTATATATCGTATTTTCTTTATCCATTCATTTGTTGATGGACACTTAAGTTGATTCCATATCTTGGTTGGTGTGAATAGAACAGTTGAATTTCTCTAACAAACTTAAACATAATGATTCATGTAATTTTTATTATGGGTAGTGTTTACATAAGGTACAAATAGATAAGAGTTTATAGTACTTATTCCATTTTTTTTGCCTCTGGTTTCTCTCACTTCTCTTTTTATACTGTTTCTATTTTGAGTTGTGATACTCAGTGAAGACCATTAGGATAAAGAGTGTAGAGGAGCCGTGAAGTGGAGACAGCAGCATGGAAAGGATGTGATCATTAGGCATAAGAGGAGAGAAGAGAAGAGAGAAAAAAAAAAGAAGGAAAAGAGAAGAAGATATGTCATTTCATTGGTGTTAGATAAAGGAAGAGAAGTAATTAATGGGACAGTAGAAGAAAACAGAGGGAAGATGCATAGGAGAAAGCTGTGGACCATGGCTCATGATTGCTCTCCTAGTAATCAAGACATCATGTTTCACCTCTGCCTCTTGGTGTAGTCTGTAATTTTACTTGTGTCTTCCCTTTCCCTCCACCCAGTGGAATTTTCAAAGACATAGCTGCTTACCCCTATTTAAAAGTGTTAAAACTATTGGCCCTCTATGTCCTGCCTATTCCATATCCATGGATTCAACCAACCACAGATTGAAAATAATCAGGAAAAAAAACCCAATAAAAAACAAGAATACAAGAATAAAAAATAATACAAATAAAAAACCAATGAAGTGTAATGATTATTTATATAGCATTTACATTGTATTATTACATTGTATTATTTATAATTAAGTAATCTAGAGATGATTTAAAGCTGTGGTCGCCAACGCCTGGGCTGCGGCCTGGTACAGGTCTGTGGCCTGTTAGGAAGCAGGCCATACATTACTGCCTGAGCTCCACATCCTGCCCCATGACACCCCACTATCCATCCCTGGTGCCTGGAAAATTTGTTTTCCACGAAACAGGTCCCTGGTGCCAAAAAGGTTGGGGACTGCTGATTTAAAGTATACTGGAGGAGGTTGTATGCAAATAACACTTTTATATCAGGGACTTGAGCATCTGTGGATTTTGGTATATGCTGGGGTCCTAGAACTGATTCCCGGTGGATACTAAGGGATGGATACTACAGAATTGCTGGGTTCTGATACAACCTGGAAGTCCATACAGTGGCCTAGTCAAGATTCTTGGCATTATGGCTGAATTAAAACTTTCTGCATTGCTTAAAATTTATAGACAGGCACACCTCACTTTATTATGCTTTGCTTTGTTGCACTTTGCAGATATTGCAGCATTTACAAATTGAAGGCTTGTGGTAACCTTGCATTAAACAAGTGTTGGTGCCATTTTTACAACAGCTTGTACTCACTTTTTGTCTCTGTGTCACATTTTGGTAATTCTTACAGTACTTCAGACTTTTTCATTATTATATATGTTATGGCGATCTGTGACGAATGCTGTTACTGTAACTGTTTTGGGGCACTGTGAACTGTGCCCACCTAAGATGGGAAACTTAATTGATAAATGTGTGTGTTCTGACTGCTGTACCGTCTGAGCATTTCTTTGTCTCTCTCTATTCCCTGAAATACAACAATATTGAAATATTAGTAAACCTACTGTGGCCTCTAAGTGTTCAAGTGAAAGGAAGAATTGCACAACTCTCACCTTAAAAGCTAGAGATGATTACACTTAATGGGGAAACCATGTCAAAAGCTGAGATAGGCCAAAAGGTAGGCCTCTTGCATCAGTTAGCCAAGTTGTGAATGCAAAGAAAGAGTTCTTAAAGGAAATTAAAGATGCTACGTAGCCAATAAATACATGAATGACAAAGTGAAATAGCCTTATTGCTGATATGCAGAAAATTTTAGTGGTTGGACAGAAGATCAAACAAGTGACAACATTCCCTTAAGTCAAAGCCTAATCCAGAGCAAGGCCCAAACTCTGTTTAATTCTGTGAAGACTGAGAGAGATGAAGAAGCTGCAGAAGAAAAGTTTGAAGCTAGCAGAGGCTGGTTCATGAGGTTTAAAAAAAGAAGCCATCTCCATAACATAAAAGTGCAAAATGAAGCAGCAAATGCTGATGTAGATGCTGCAGCATGTTTTCCAGAAGACCAAGCTAAGTAAGATAACAGATGAAAATGGTTACACTGAACGATAGATTTTCAATGTAGATAAAACAGCCTTCTATTAGAGGAAGATGCAATCTATAACTTTCATAGCTACAGAGAAGTCAATGCCTGGCTTCAAAAGATAGGCCACCACCAGTCAGCTGGTGACTTTAATTTGAAGCTAGTGCTCATTTACCATTCTGAAAATCCTAGGGCCCTCAAAAATTATGCCAGATCTACTCTGCCTGTGCTCTGTAAATGGAATAGCAAAGCCCGAATGACAGCACATTTGTTAACATCATGGTTTACTGAATATTTTAAGCCCCACTGTTGAGACTTCTCAGAAAAAAAGATTCCTTTCAAAATATCAGCTCAATGACAATGCACCTGGTCACCCAAGAGCTCTGATGGAGATGTACAAGGAGATAAATGTTTTCATGCCTGCATATGCAACATCCATTCTGAAGTCCCTGGATCAAAGAGTAATTTTGACTTTCAAGTCTTATTATTTAAGAAATATATTCCATACAGCTACAGCTCCTATAGATAGTGATTCTTTTGTTGGATCTGGGCAGAGTAAATCGAAAACCTTCTGGTGAAGGATGGTGAATCGATTCAACATTCTTGATGTCATTAAGAGTATTCACGGTTCAAGGAGGAGGTCAGAATATCAACATCAGTGGGAGTTTGGACGAAGTTGATTCCAACCCTCCTGGTTAACTTTGAGGGGTTCAAGACTTGAGTGGAGGAAGTAACTACAGATGTAAAAGAAATATCAAGAGAGCTAGAATTAGAAGTAGAGCCTGAAGATGTGACTGAATTGCTTCAATTTCATGATCAAACTTGAATGGATGAGGAATTGCTGCTATGGATGAGCAAAGAAAGTGGTTTCTTGAGATGGAATCTACCCCTAGAGAAGATGCTGTTAATATTGTTGAAATGACAGCAGAGGATGTAGAATATTCTATGAACTTAGTTGGAAAAGCAGTGGCAGGATTTAAGAGGACTGACTCCAATTTTGAAAGTTCTACTGTGGGTAAAATGCTCTCAAAAAGCATCTCATGCTACAAAGAAGTCTTCCGTGAAATGAAGAGTCAATCTATGTGGCAGACTTCATTGTTGTCTTATTTTAAGAAATTGCCACAGCCACCCTGTCCTTCGGCAACACCACTGTGATCAGCAGCCATCAACCAAGATGGAGGCAGGACCCTCCACCAGTAAAAAGTTATGACTCGCTACAGGTTTGGATGATCGTTAGCATTTTTTTAGCAATAAAGTATTTTTAAATTAAGTCATGTACATTGTTTTCTTAGATATGAGGCTCTTGTGCATTTAATGGACTACAAGATAGTGTAAAGATACCTTTTATATGCTCTGGGAAATTAAAAAAATTGTGTGACATTTGCTTTATTGTGGTGGTCTGGAACCTAACCTGCAATATATTCAGTGTATGTCTTTATGTAACACTGAATTAGTGTTTTGAGTGAAACTCTTCTTCCCCTCATCCCTATCCTTTAGTAATCAATGTCATGGTTAAAAAACAGATGTTAGAACATATAAACTATTGTTGTTAGTTAACTTGCTAGCTAGAATGAACAGTGTCATCTTTGGTCCCTGATCATACTGCACAGGATAATCTTCTTTAAATGCATTCTTTAAATGCTAGTTTGGTTATATTATTTCCTTGCATAAATTCCTTCAGGGGTTCCCCATTGCCTATACTGCCCTTTCTTCTTTGTCACTAGTCTGAAGTCTTCCTGTTTTTCTCATTAGCATCTGCCATTAGGCCATATATGTTATCCAGTCAATGTTTGTTGATTAAATTACTTAAAAAATGATACGTGACTGAATGTGAAGAATTCAAATGCATAAAATCTATGTTGGTGGAAATAGACTGAGGTAGAAGTCTCAGGTCTTGATCTCTATGAGCCTATTGGTATCTTTGTTACTTTTCAATTTTTTTTAAATGAAAGTTTTAAAATTTAATCTTTAGTTTGCCAGTCTTAAATGTATAGTCTGTGCGCAATTGGAGGGAGGCATGGTGGATAAAACACAGAAGAAAACTTGTTTACTGTTTCTCAGAACCCCAGTCTGTATCATTACCAAGTTTTGTTGCGTGTACCTTGAGATCTCTTGAATTTGTTCTTTTCTATTTCCACTATATTCACTCTAATCCAAGCTACCAGCATCTCTATTTTAAAATGTATGGTTTATTATTATTATTATTATTTTTTTTTTTGGATTTTTTTTTTTATTTTGGCATATTATGGGGGTACAGATTTTAAGGTTTCAATAAATGCCCATTTCCCCCCTCCCCCCAGTGTATGGTTTATTATTATTCACATATGTTGAGACCAATAGATCAAGAGACGATTGCCATAGAAAAGATACATTGTTATACTCACAGTTCCCAAGAGAAGGGGTCATGCCCATGCTGTGTTACAGGGGGCTATGTAGAGAAGCACCAGGGTCAGTCAGGAGGTGGAGGAGTGAGGGGGGAAAGCCAGGCCTTTATTGTGATTTCTGTGGGAAGGAACAGGTGGGACAGAATAAAACAGGTTTAAGATTGGCTACTTGGAATACTTTCAGTGGGCTCTGGGGCATAGGAACTGTCCATGGTTGTCTGGTACGTGGCCCTGGGGTGATTAGGGCATAGGTGATAGGTAGTGACCATTGGAGTGTAACTTTGGAAGTAAATGGGGTTCAGGGCTCTAGATTGGGTGGTTTGCATATCTAGATTGGGTGTAACATGGTCAAAGAGGGGTGAGTTTGCTATCTCTAGGAATTAGTTAACCCTCAGAGGGGCAGTCTGTCTAGTTTTAGCAAGGTCCCAGGTATCAAAATGTCAAAAATTATAGAAAATAAAAAGACGTACTTGTTCTGCATTCATAGACTAAGATAACATTCTAAGTGGTCTCCCTGTGTTCACATTTTCTTCCCTACAATTAAGCTTTCATTCAGCAGCCAGAAAAACCTTACAAGTGTAAATTAGATCATGTTATTACTCTGCTTAAAATTCTCTCTTCAAAAAAATAAATAAATAAAATTCTACTCTGATTTTCTCTTGCATATCAAATCCCAGTTTACCTTGGTTTTGAGTACCTGCATGATCAGGCTTCTACCTTTATCACAACTCATTATGTTGTACCTTATCCTTCATTCACTTTATTCTAGGCACGCTAGTCTTTAATGTTTTGAACATGATTTTTTCTTTTCTGTCCTCAGGGCCTTTGCACCGGCAGTTCTTGGTGCTTGCATATTCTTTATCTGGCTAATTTCTAGTTAGTCTTTGCATCTTAGCCTAAATGTTATTCCTTTAGGAAGGCCTAAATTAGGTCCTGTAATTTTTTTTTTTCCTCTGTAAATGTAAGCAGAGAAGGGTCCTGTCAATTTTTTAATGATTTCGTTATTTATTCATTGCTTTTTTAGTTTGTGCATATGAGAAGGCAGCTGCTGAGGATAAAATGGAGAGCAAAACCTATCCTCATGAAGCTTCTGTTCTTCTGGGGGAGGCAAATAAAAGTCAAAGACAAAATACTTGCAAGATGTAGTAAGTGCTTTAAAATAAAAAAGGTACTGATATAGAGAATATTAGTAACCCACTATACACATGTAAACTCTGGGGTTTAAACATTTCCTTCTTTTACATATCTCTGGATTTTGTAATTCAACACAACTCAATGGAGAGAGGACTTTTTTTTTTATTAAAACACATCTTTCAAAGTTTTGCCACATACTCTAGTGCTTCCCAAGTCAGAGGCTACCATGGAATATGAATGTATTCCATTCCTTCATATTAAGTAGGAACAGTTTTATTTGCAGAAATGGTGAATGCAAAATAAAGTCACAGCCAGTTTGTCTCATGACATCCCTCCTTCTTTTCTTGCCATAGTAATTATATTTATTTGTGTGTTAACTTCTCTAATACCTATGTATTTCACACTGGTTTATGCTATATGATGGTCAGAGTTGTGTATGTTTGGTTCACCAGTGCTTACTGAACATCTGGTCCAATGCAGGGACTAACTGGATGGTCAATGAATGAATGTGGCTGTTTAATTCTACTTGATTAAATACTTTACTAGTTAAAATTACTGAGGCCATGTTTTATCATACTGAGATGTTGGACCTTGATCCATCTACTTGATTGTGTATTAGATGGGCTACAAATTATTTTTTTTTGAAGAAATTTTACTTTTTCCCAAAGTGTTTTCTTGACTTAAACCTATGGAGAGACAGAGCTGCATTTTCAGGTAGCTTCTCAGGTTAGAATCCCTAATTTTCATAACAGCTGTCAATTCTACCCTTAGTATTATTCATTTATTAGTGTATATGGCAAAAATATACATTTTCTATGTGCTTTTCATTGAACTTAATCTTGAACTCATTGTTAACACTTTTTCAGAATTTTGAATGAGAAAATTAATATTTGAAGAGGTTTTTCTGAAAGATATGCAGTCTGTTTTCAGGAATTAAGCTGAACTCTTGGTCTGCCACCTGTAGAGCTTTTAAAAGACATGCTGAATCAGAACCTCAAACATGTGGGGCCTGGGTTACAGGTAGTTCTGATGCACAACCAGGTCTAAGACCCTGTAAAGGTTTCCACATAGACACTCAAACCTCAAAGAAGTATGTGGAAAGAAAACTTTTTAACGTTTCTCATATCTTGAAGCTCTAAGTGTGTATGTTAAGTGTGTATGTGTCATTTGTTTGTAAACAAGCACTTTTCTGAAATGGTTCGGTGGACTTTTCTGAGCTTCTACTAATGTACTTTCTATTCCCAGCATCTAGCAAAGCTAAGCATGTCTGGAAATTTAAGGCATGAGCTGTGGGGAGTAATGGGAGATGTGGGTAATGAGGTAGACTTTGAAAGGTCTTCTGTGTGACACGAAACAGGTAAGACTTATTTCTTTGGGTAATGGAGAGCCCTTGGAGTTTTTTTTTTTGATCAGGAGAGCAATATGATAAGCTTATTTTACTTTTATTTTAAATTAAGATAACCTTGTGAACTGTATGTAGCATAGATTAGAATGGGGGAGAAAACTATGACAAAGAGACCAGTTAGGAAACAATTCTATGCAAGAGGTAATAAGTACCAGTAGCAATAAAATGGGATTGAATTCTAGACCCATAGCCATCATTTTAGGTCAGACCCTTAAGCTCCAACCAACCTGGTCTACTTTTGACTTCAAGACGTAGCTTTAATAAAATTGTAAAGGCTCTATTGAGAAGTCTTCCCTGACAAGTCTTCTCTTAACCTCCTCTTTTGGTGGTTTCTCTATGTGTTCTTTTATCTTACTTTAAATTTTTTATTATTTTGTTTTAATTTGTTCCTATGTCTTATTTATCTTACATTGGTGACTAGAAAAATAGCTACTATTTTTGATTGTAGGTACTATTAGATAGCAGTTTCTGTTGTAGGGGTTGTCCCCTAAACATTCCATACTTGGTTTTTTCCTCTCCATTTGTGTGCCTTTGTTCATGACCTTTGCCTTTTTTGGAATATCTCTCTTCACCTGAATTTTGGAACTTTAACTTTTTTTCATAATCCCTTTTAAATCTTACCCCTTCCACAAAGTTCTCTGATGGCTCCACCATGGTCACTTCTTCCTTTGAGCATTTAGATTGTGTACTGCTTAGTTTATGCTACCTTGTATTTTCTATATTTTCATGTATTCTCTGAATATGGATACTCTGCCTCTTTGAGTTAGGTAAGATTTCTTATGCATTAGCATATGTAGCATATCCCTGGTAAATATTAATGGCAATGGTCATTTGTTCCTTTCTAAATCTTCCTGAAAACAACTTGGCTATGAACATAGTTTATTCTGCTCTGGAAGATGTAAAACTTCAGTTCAGAAATACTTTAAATTATTAATAATTTTAATTATCTAAATTTAAGCAAAACAAAATTTATAATTATTTTTCTCCAGAATTTTCAAAGACCAAAATAAAAGAAAATTTAAAATAACTTTTTTTGGCTTCATGGAAATATAGAATATTTTAAAGTTGAGTATTAATATTTGACTGCAAATTCTTTTAGAAGATTTATGTTTAAAATGCTTTGTTAAAGGAAAATATTTTTATTTGTTCCTTATGTTAAGTAGTAAGTCCTTTGCCAAAATGAAGCCTTATTATTTTCAGAATCACTCAAAACATTTGGGCCTCATCTGTAATCCTGTTAAATTTCATCCATGAATTAAAGCCTAATTATACACAGTTCATATTCTCTAGATATAGACAATTCGATATACAATAGAAATTTACTCATTTGCGTTTACTTATTGGAATAATATGAAATGTTGAAAATACTTTGTATTGGGATTAAGAAAAAGATTTTCTTTGGGGATTAACTAAATTTAATTGTTTATGTATTTTTCTTTAGCCCATATGTTGTAAAATATTATGGCAGTTACTTCAAGAACACAGACCTCTGGATTGTTATGGAGTATTGTGGAGCTGGCTCTGTCTCAGACATAATTAGATTACGAAACAAGACAGTAAGTATTTTAAAATTGTTTTTCTAATCACATTTCTAAACACTCATATTTTAGAATCTGACTAGGTAAGATTACAAAGAAAATGTTAGTGTGGAAAAAGATTTTAAATGGTATAAGGAAATCTAGTAGGATATATGAGAACCAGCTACATATCTTCTATGGCAAATTTAGGAATCGCATGATTGTTTATTAGGATAATTTTTGTAAGTCCCTGAGAAACTATGAAAATACTTTTCTTCATTTGGAATCTGTGTATGTTGTTTATTATGTGAGTTCAGAAAATTATGGCTAGAATTTTAAAGTTTATAATATTCATGGTATTTTCTTACGTTACCTCTATTATATTTTATGGCAGGTAGCAGTTGAAGTTAAATGTTTCTGAATTTTTAAAAATAGTCTCAAAAATTTTGCCTTTATTTTCCTAAATATTATCAGGATGTGTGAAAGTGATAGAACTATATATATAGTTCTATATATATATAGATAGTGTATATATATAACTATATATATACACTATCTATATATATATAGTATATATATATATATATAGTTCTCTCTATATATAGTTCTATCACTTTCACACATCCTGATAATATTTAGGAAAATAAAGGCAAAATTTTTGAGACATATATATATATATATATATATATAATTTTTTGTGAACCCAGCTTAACGAAATGTGTTGCTTGATAAAAACTTTTTATGGTTATTTTTTAACCATAAGTAGAAGAGCTATTTATAAAATTGTTTACTTTAGGCTAGTATTACATCTAGTTTATTTGGATCATTTATAGGGACCTAAGTGATCTTTTTATCTGTGAATGAGTAAGAATAATCAGTAAAATAATTTGTAATTCTGTAGAACAGTAACCCAAATTACTACATGACATTATTATATGTTGTCAGGCATGTTTTAGTAAAATACATTCAGAAAAAATACTTAATTACTTGAGTCAATTTGTGGTTAACCAGAATCATTTTAAAGTTTGATTGGGGAAGTATGTTGTAAGTTTATTTTACTAATTTTTTTTTCCTGTTAGAAAAAATAAATAGGCTTTCTTTTAAGGGAAGTGAGACAGAAGTTAAAATAATCCCTGTTTTGACAGAATGGATTAAGTGATCTATGACATTCTAATTATATATTTTAGAATTTTTATGGTGCTTAAGTAGCATTTATGTAAATCAGATGACTCTTGAGTGGCAGAACAATTCTTTAATTGAAAATAATTATACTCCAGTTTAAAGTATTTTAAAATCATTTCAGGGCTAAACTCAGTGCATTTGGTATTTAAAATTATCTAGTGAAATGGAAAATTTTAAACATCTCTATTTTCTTGGTTTGAAGTGTTATTGTTACCATTTTGAGTAGATAGAAAAGTATCTTTGAGTAGATAGAAAAGCCAAGTAGTTTATTTGTTGTTGCCAATAATTATGAATTGTGAAGGTATACTGTACTTTTCCTCAAGAATCTCCTTCATCAGTTATCAAAGGAAAGATTTTACCCCTTAATTTTTGTTTTTAGACGGTGGAGTCCACTGAGCATGTTGGGGAGTCATTGTTATTTTCACAGAACAGTCATCCTTGGTTCTGGGTAGCATGATAAGAGTCTAATTTCCATATGTGAAAAAGAACCCAGAGCTGTACATGAGACTGACCAGAAGCTGTAGGTATAACATCAGGGTGTTGCCTGATGACAGTTCCTGTTAAATCTTAAGAATGTTTGTGTCTTTCTTTTCCAGCATGAGGACATTTTTCTTCATTTGCTTATTGTCTGAAAAGAGTAACATTATTGTTAAGGTTAGCAATATAAGGATATGTATCATCCCATTTTTTAAAATGCCTAGACATTGTAAAATATTTGATTGTTTTGTGAGAATGTTCACTGGAGTGATAATCTTGATTGTCTGAATTTCAGAGGCATGGTTGTTACTGATTGGCTGGCTTTCAAAAATATGACAGTGAAATAGTCATCATTGATCTGTTAAATAGACGTAAAACTCACTCTAGTAGTTTTCATGGTTACAAAACAATCTTTTCCTAAGAATATGGCAACTTTTTTTTTAGAGCTTATATATTCTTTTGTTTTTTGTTATATGCTTTGTGTTTTCTTTTAATTCTGTATGCATTTTAAATAGCACAAAGAATTCTTGTTAATTATTTTATATTGTCGATGTTTATATTGGCCCATATATTTGTGCTTTTTATTGCTCTTTATTCCTTTCTGCATTTCCCAGTTGCCTGAAGACTGTTGTTTAGTATTTCCTTACATGTGGGTATGATGATGACAGGGTCTCAATTTTTTGCATGAAAATGTTATTTTACTTCATTTTTGAACAAAATATTTGCCAGGTAAAAAATTCTAGCTTGGCAGTTTCTTTTAGCATTTTAAAGCTATTCCTTGTCCTTTATTTCCTAGAACATATAATTATAATCTAATTTAGTCTGATAATTTTATTATCTTAATCTCCTGTGGGTCTGTTTTTATTACACATTGTTTCTCTTGGTTTTTATTGTTTTTGTCTATGTCTGGTTATCTCTGCTAGAGTGTTAGACATTACATAAAACTCAGTAGAGATTATTTGAACTTCTGAATGATGATGTATTTCATGTAAGGATTTTACTTGCTTCTACCTTCTGTCTACCCCTAGCAATCCTAGATCACCTTAATCCAGTCAGGGTTAGAAATAATTTGAATCTGGGCTTTAGTACAGTTATGCCATGCATAATGATGTTTCAGTCAATGATGGACAACATATAGGATGGTGGTCCCATAAGATTATAATATCATAGTTTTACTGTGTCTTTTCTATATTTAGATATACAAGTACTTACCATCGGGTTACAGTTGCTTACAGTATTCAGTATGGTAACATACTGTACAGGTTTGTAGCCTAGGAGCAATAAGTTATAACATCTAGGTTTGTGTAAATACACTATGTGATGTTCATTCAATGATGAAATAACCTGCCAACACATTTCTCATAACATATCCTTGTTAAGTGATGCATGACTGTACTTATGAGCCTAATCCCTCTTTATATCTAAGGTATAGTCCTTTGGTGTTCTAGGATTTCTTAACTTCTTGATAGGTTTTGATTTCTAATCTTTGACTGCCTTGCCTTATAAGTTACTCAAAAGCTCTGTTCTGCTTCTTGGCCTCTTGACCTCCATTCAGTAATTGACTGATGTCTCTTGGGCAAAACTGGCCTTTATAGGTAGGCTCACCTCTTTGGTTTTCTCATATCTTGTCTCCAGACAAAAGACACTGCTTTTTGTATCTTCATTAGCTTTCAAGTAGATTTTTAAATATATTTTGTCCAGACTCAGATCTTTTAGCAGGACAGTTGTCTGAATTGTCTAGTTCGCCATTACCAGAAGTGGAACTCTAACAGTTTAAGTTGTGTTATTAGCAGTTAAGTCTTTAATCTAGCTGGGATTTACTTTTTTGTATGATGTGAAGTATGGATATACAGTATTTTTATTTTTTTCTGTGTAGAAATCTAATTGTTATAACACAATTATCTATCCCTTTTTAACTGACTTATAAGCCTACTCTGCTAAGGTTCCATATATACTTGGTCTCCGTTCTAGCAGATATTTGTCTGCTTCTGCAACAGAAATATGCTCTTAATTATATGGCATGTTTGATTTTGGGGGTGCAGTTCCCTTAATTGTCTTTGTTTTCTTGATCTCTCTTGTAAGTTTTAGATTAAGTTGTCAAGTTCTACAAAAAGTTCTGTTGAGTTTTTGATTGGAATTACATTTAACTCATATATTAATTTGGGTTGGCCGGGCGAGGTGGCTCATGCCTGTAATCCTAGCACTCTGGGAGGCCGAAGCGGGCGGATTGCTCAAGGTCAGGAGTCCCAAACTAGCCTGAGCAAGAGCGAGACCCCGACACTACTATAAATAGAAAGAAATTAATTGGCCAACTAATATATATAGAAAAAATTAGCCAGGCATGGTGGCGGATGTCTGTAGTCACAGCTACCGGGAGGCTGAGGCAGTAGGGTTGCTTGAACCCAGGAGTTTAAGGTTGCTGTGAGCTAGGCTGATACCACGGCACTCACTCTAGCCTGGGCAACAAAGTGAGACTCTGTTTCAAAAAAAAAAAAAAAAATTGAGGTTGATTGATATTTTCCCATCCACGATCATAGAATATCTTTGTATTCAGTTCTTTTATGTCTTTAAATGCCTTTTAAAATTTTGTTGAAAATCTTGCACATTTTAAATGTGATTTGTTTCTAGAGGCCTTGTCATTTTTAGTGCTGTCATGAATGATGTCCTTTTTTGTTGTTATGTTATCTGGTTGGCTAATGGTGGTTTATAAGAATGCTATTTTTATATATTATTTAGTCACCTTTGCCATTGGTCCCCTACTGACCCTGTTGCTTGATTTTACTAATTAGTCATTTGGTTATTTACTTCCTATCCAAGTACTTCTCTTGAAACCCAATTAATAAGATCCTATTTGACTTTTTTATATTGATTCTTGCTTAATACCCTGGTTTTTCCTCTTAATCTTTTTACTCATTTTTAGGAGTTATATCTCGTCCCTGATACCCATGTTCTGTGTTTGGGGTCTGTTGTTGGTGTGGACTTCTCAGACTTTGATTTACTCATTTCCTTGCATCTGCTTATGCTCTCACTTGTGTGGGTATGTTTAGTAGAGCCCTTGAATTGACTTTTCTTGTGATTATATTCACTAAAATGAATTCATGTATGGTCTGTGGATATAAAACTTTCTTAACAAGTTTAACCCTTATAAATCTAAAAAGTGATATAAAAACATGATTATTGAAATTCTTATTTTTGTTCTTATCTTAAAATTGTTAATAAAATAGTAAAATATAGGTTGAGAATGAGGTTGGATTGGTGGTCAAGTGAACTCACAGAATGATGTTGCTCTGATGTAACATAATCCTATTCAGACCTGAGAGTTAAACTTAGTTCACTATGTTTTATGTACACAGTATATTGTAGCCATTTTAATAGTAAGCTTTCTCAGAGGAATGGACACGTTGATAATATCATAGAGACTTTTCTTTTGGATTTCAACTGACTGTGTAATTTACATATTTACACTATATATACATATTTACATATAGTGAATCTCTATAGATGAGCAAAATTAGGTGATTGTTTAGAGAGTTTGCAATGGGTCTTAGATTTTTTATTTGTTTTCAGAGAAATGACTCTTGGAAAACCACTTAAATAACATACTTAATGGTCTTTAATACTTAAGGAATTATGCTTGTCTTTGAAAAAAAGTCTCATTAAAGATAAAGAGCTCTTGATTTAAAATTATTATTATTTTTGTTTTTACTGAAATTATTTTGTTTTTACTTTTCAATGTTCCCCCTCACCCTTGTCTTTGCCTACTAAATGTGTATCCATGAAGGCCCAGCTTAAAATATTACCTCTTATTTGAAAAGTTCATGATTTTGCTGGGTAGTTTGTTGTCTGTTTAGTAATTTGTTAATTAATTAATTGGGTTTTTGTTGTCTGTTTAGTAATTTGTTAATTAATTAATTGGGGTTTCTTTTACAAAAAGAAAGAGCACAATAAATGCTGCTATTATTTTTACTATTATTAATATTATTATTTTGCTTATTTTGACTCTCAGGTATGCTGAGTACCTTTTCTTATGTGTATGGCTATTTTGTTTCCTTTTTGTGCCTATTCTTTGCCCTTTTGTTGTTGCTGCTTTTGGACTTTTTTGATATATTTGCAGGACAGCTTGACAGTTTGTTATATGAGTACTTTTCATATTATTTTAAAGTTCATGAAATGAATTATCTGATTATCAGCATAGATATTTTAAAAAGGGCCTTCAATATCTTATCTGTACTTTTTTTGATGAAACATATAGGAAAAGATGAAGGCATAGAATTCAGTTTGGGGGTTAATTAAACCTATCCCAGTGATTGAGGCTGAGTAGTAAAGGGTGGGGATTGTGTCTATTTAAGTGCTGATGCTTAATGTGGACCATATCACAGAGTTGGCACTTAACCTAGTAATGAATAGTAATTGTGGTAATTGTAGTGGTACTAGAATTAGGATGAAAGTGAAACTCTCTTATAGTCCAGTGGGTGATAAAAGTTTCTGTGACTCTCCTGGTTCCATTATGAATAAAAGTCACTATTTAGTTATTAATGGTATTTATAGAATTCTTTTGGTTTGTAAGTATTTGGGGATCCCTAAAGTAGTATAGGTGACTTAAATTTCTGATTTCTGTGATCAGATTCACATACAACTCAAGTCTTGGTATCATACATTTAGTAACTGATTTTTTTACACTGTTTAAGTTTCATGAAACTTCTTTGTAGATAACCCAGCTATAATATCTTATACTTGGAAATCACATTTAATTAGTCAGCTTTTAGTGTTTGGGAAAAGAGTAGTTGCAGTTGCCTTCACCTACTGTAAATTCCTCAAGGTTATGTGTTTTAGTATACTCACCTTGGAAATATTCCAAGTACCTAGAATAGGTACTGTCACCTAGCAAGCAATTGATAAATGTTGAGCTGAAATAGGATCAATTCTTTGGCTGCTTATCCTGTGAATATAAATTGACTCTACCTCTCTATTCAGTGTTATATTTTTGTGGATAAGTTATAATTTACATGGCTACTATAATACTATTTAGTATTAATGTAGATTATTGAACAGATATGGTCATATACTAAACACAAGCCATAGACAGTGTGCTTACAAGTAATTCTGGTGTGCCTGAAATAAAAGGAATGTTGCATTAGTTCCCTGATTCTTACAAAAGATATTGTCAGTGTGTTTATTTTTTCTTTTTGCTTATCTTTAAAAATGTATATCTTGATAATTTTTGACCATAAGCATCTTTTGGCTCATGAAAAAGAAAGCTTTTTTGTTGTTATTGTTAGTATAAATTAATGTAAGCATGATTTTTTGTGAGCAGTTAAGTGTTTTCTAGTTAAAAAAGAATAAAAAGTCTAATATATTTATAGGAATAATTTTAGAAGATTCCTTGTGAGGAAATTTTTAAAAAGCCAATTTATGTTATATCAGATGCCATTTAATGTCTTGAGACATTTATGCATTTCAAATATGATATACTGCAAAGTGAAATGCACAATTCTGAAATTGAAGCTTTTAAAAGGTTATATTTTTGATTAGAGGCTTTCGAAATGATCATTATGAACCGTAGAGCAGTGTCTTAATGTATGAAAGAAGTAGAATCTATGTCTTAGATGTTTATTTATACTTGGAAACATTCTAAAAAAGTACCTAAGGGGTTATTCTCTCCCATTTTTTCAGTTGACCACTTATTTTAATTCAACCTAGTATAGTAGAGATAGAATCAACCCAGACTCTCTACAGATTTTAGTTTTGGTTCTTCCACAAACTAGTTTTGTGATCTGGGGCAAATGATTTGTTATTGTGAGTTAACTCTAGTAAATGTTGTAAATGTTGCTATTTTGCATTGTTCACATAATAGATGATAGTACTAGCTATATAAAAATCTAAATTCTGTTCTATGAAGAGTTAGAGATCTTTAGGAAGAAAAAAGGAGAAGCACTGCCTAACAGTTCAGAGGAAGCTTCATTGGCAAGAGAATCCATTAGCAGATTTTTGAAGAGTAGGAGTCATTGACTGTAAACTCCAAAGGGGCAAGGATTTTGTTTATTTGTTCACTGTTTTATCTCCAGCCTCTGGAATAGATGCTCAGTAAATATTTGTTGAAGGAATGAATGAATAAATAAGTCCGAGAAGAGAGGGCAAAGGACTTATTGGGAGAGGAAACAATGTTATACTAAAATTATATTTCCATCTCTAAACGTCCAATGTCATACCCCCAGTATGGGGATTTACTTTTTTCACACTTAATTACTCAAACTCATTGCCACATTTTAGGGTGATGTATCTATGTTAGGGTCATGTTGTTACAAAATTCTTTGTTTTTCCTATTTTTTTTTTCCATGTTAAGAGAAGCAGCATATGCATCTCTAATGTCTTCTAGCTTCTTACTCATTTTATCTGTTTCCTGGAATGTGTGTGATTCTTCTTTGAGAAGACTTTTTTTGGAGCTTCCTGATTTCTTGTTCTAATGTGGACTCATTGCTTTTTAGGTCTGCTGTACAGCTGCATCCTTGGAATTACTTTTCACTGGACTCCTGGGTTAGTGCCACCATTTACTTACATATTTCCTGTTTCTTTGGTTTTCGCCTTTGTTTTGTAGTCTTCCTAAACTATCTTCTTTATGATACAAGAATAAGAGGTTAACTATTTGAATCTTTGCATATCTGAAAATATCTTTATTTTGCTTTTGTACTTGGTCGCTAGTTAGTGTATGAAGAATTTTACAATGAAAATTTTCTCTCAAGCTTTGAGACATTCCCCCATTATCTTCTAACATCCAGGGTTGCTGTTGTTTTAGCTAATGCCTGTCAGGATCGTATTTATTAATATTTATAAGTTTTTCTCCCTCTGGAAATTTTTGGACTTTTTTCATCTTGATGTTTCTGATATTTCACAAAGAACATGATATTTCACAAGGATGTTCCTAGGTGTGAGTCTTTTTTATTAGTTATGCTTAGCATTCAGTAGTTCCTTTTAATATAAACACTTTCTTCAGCTTTGGAAAAATTTCTTTGATAATATCCCCTTCTGTTTTCTTCATTGGGTGGTTGACCCTTCTGGATTTATTATTTATTTGTTTTTTTACCTCTTAAGACTTTTCGTCTTTTTGCCTTTTGTGGGTATGACGTGGTTTATCCTACTTTATTTTCTGACTCTTGTAACTGAACTTTTTACATCAGCAGTTATATTTTAATTTATAAAAACTCTTTTTGTTTTGATTTTTTTTCTTTCTTGTACCATTGATGCTGATACTTGCATGCAAAAGCTTTTCAAATTGCTTTAAGAATAATAGGTTTTTTAAAAAGTTATTTTCTGTTTCCTGAATCATCTCTGTTTCCTCTGGGGTTATTGATTTCCTTGTTTTATTTATTCTGGTGTTGCCCTTGGGACAGGAAGGCTAACCAGCTTTCACTGGAAGCATCGGGACAATACTTTTTGAAGGATAGGCATAATGTTAGGGTGAATGGGTTGGTTGGGAGCTGGCTTTGAGGGGGAAAGGCCCACAAAGGATATGTATTCAATTTCTTTAGAGAGGAGCACTCTCCAGTTTTGGTCTGGGGATAAATGCAGAATGTATATAATCTATATGTACATGGGAGTAGGGACACACTGGGGACAAGGAGCCAACTCTTGTTCCATTGTTTTCTTTTCAGCTTCCATGGAAAAGCTAACTACCTTTTCCATCATCCTTCTCACTCTTGCTCTCCCTAACTTATGGTTCTAAGCTTGGAGCCCCTCTGGGGTTTACTTGTTAGATCACTTCTTTTGTTGCAGATCCCTTCTTTGTCTGCTCTGGTTGTGATTCTTCATACAAATGCTTCCAGATTTATCATACTATCCTGTGCTGATTCTTTTGCTGTTAATTTTGTTTTTAAAAAAACATTATTATAATCAATTTAATGGAGTTTCAGAAGTAGGAGAAGAAAATAACTAAACAAATTATAAATTCAGGTTCTTGATTTTGAATCAGGGGGGAACCCCCCACCCCCATTGCCTTATGTATATTGTATATAATTTTTGTACTCTTAGGAGTTTCAATCGCTACAACTACTTTGAGGAGTAATTTGATAATCTCTCATTGTTGAATATATATGTAGTCTAGGATCCATCCAATGGTTTTCTTCCTCCTTCTGTACCTTTGAGAAGTCTCAGCATAATTATACAATGAGACCTGCGCAAGAATGTTGTCATGACAAAAAATTAGGAACAAATTTAAATGTTGATCGGCATTAGTTTTTGACTAGAGGATTGCTTTGGCTTTCAGTCTTTATGCTTTGTAGCTCTTTGGTGAAACCAAGCTCTGAGAATATTCTGGTTGAAGAGTACCAGATGAGACAGATGTACAGATGAGAATTACATTAAAATTCCAAATAGGTTTGTGTCTTAAGACATATAAACATTCTGTTTGGTATATAAGAGAAATTTTTTTTTTTTTTTTAAACAGAGTCTCGCTCTGTTGCCCGAACTAGAGTGCTGTGGTGTCAGCCTAACTCACAGCAACCTCAAACTCCTGGGCTCAAACAATACTTCTACCTCAGCCTCCCAAGTAGCTTGGACTATAAGCATGCACCACCATGACTGGCTAATTTTTTCTATATATTTTTAGTTGTCCATCTAATTTCTTTCTATTTTTTAGTAGAGATGGGGTCTTGCTCTTGCTCAGGCTGGAAGAGAAATTTTTAGTATCTACCTTTACCAGAATGAGATATTTCTGTGATACTAGGTGGGTGTGAGGGAACACAAAATAATGGGGAGGAAATTGAATGATTTGTATGTATTTTCCCGAAGGCTGGTGATGGGTTTATTTTATAATGGAAATAATTAGGAAAATCCAGTTTTCTTTAGTTACCACTTCATTAGAAGTGTAAAGGATACATTAAGACCATTCTGCTTAGTAAATGCTCAGTGATTATTAGTTTTAGAACAGTGATTTTCAGCTCCAGTGACAGATATTTGGTAGATATAATAAAAACAGACTTATGTAGTACTTGTTATGTTCCAGGTACTTTTTAAAAACACCTTATATTTCTTATTGCATTTAGTCCTCATGAGGATTGAAGAACCCTATGAGGTAAAAACTATTATTGACCCATTTTTTAGATGAAAAATAGAACCATAGAGAGGTAAAGTAAATCACAGGAAATGAAATAATCGAAATTATAGGCAACTGCTAGAATTGAGCTATAATGGCTAAGAATACAGAATTTGGAGTCAGACTTCCTGGTTTTGAATCCTGCCTTTGCTATATACTAGCTGTATGAATGTGAGCAAGTGTTTTTTTTTAACTTCTCTGTGACTTAGTTTCTTCATTTGTTAAATGGAAGAAGACTACCTACTTCATTGAGTTGTTCTGAAGATTACATGTATTTAATGTGACAGGATAGCACCTGGCATATAGAGGGCCTCACATGTATTTGCTTTTGATACTGTCATCTTCATCCTATCATCTCAGTTAGATGAGAGTGTCTTTGCATGGTGAACATTATTTATGAGGTGTGTTTGAGTAGAATAATATAGAGAGCTATGGAACCAAGGACAGAATTCTACCATTCACCATTGGTACTTTGAATTATCATTGGTAATGAAGGAAGTATATATTCCATAAGATAGAGCCTACATTTTTAGGTATAGTGACAGTTTCTTTAAAAGACTCAGGCAGTGACAATTCAAAATATGTTAGGATATTTTATCCTAGTGCCCTTAGAATTAATACCTTGCATGTTATAGCCTAGCCCTATATGGTAAACATTTGATTTGTTGTATTTTTAATAACAAAATTCTGCCTTGATATTAATTATGTGGTCTTCAAACAGATTTTTTTCTTGGTGAAGGCATATAAAATTTTTATTATTGATTATTAAGATTTATTTAGAGCTTAAAAGTTTGATATTATATCATTATTAATAATAGGCATCTTTTTGATATGTGTGGATTTCTATTCCATACAGCACCCTTTGGGGTTTATATTTGCCTCTGTGTTATTTGACTAATTTCATGTTTGACTTTCCTAATCACTTTGTTGCATGTTCCTCCTTTGTGTAATAGATACTAGTTCATACTGTATTTACAACTCCATATATATTGAGTGCTTTTCTGTTGTCTTCTGATCTCTTTTTCAGGAATCTTTTCATGTGGGAAAGGATTTTAAAATGTCTGCCCACTGACCATTTTCACAGTAGAGTATCAGTTCTCTTTCTCTGCAGATCAAGGGATTATAAGCAGCGTGTATATATGTATATTTACATATGGTGTAAGTAGTGAAAGCTTTCATTTTGAATCACTAGTTGTGGGGCTTTGTGATAGATTATTAATCTTTTTTTTCTTGCCAGACATGTGCAATCCAGATTTCATGAAAGACAACCTCCCTCTGCTGTCTTGTATATAATAATAGTTAAAATATTCCAGTTATTTTTTCTAATGTATATACTTTGTGTTGAACAGAAGATTTGTGTTTTTCTGGAAGAATAAATTTTTTATTATTTAAAACCTTGGGTATTTTATATTTTCAACTCTCTTCTTTTGGGTGGGATGAGATAGAGTGATGAGGAGTAGAAGGGATTTACTGAGCTGTTCTGCTCTTTTCCCAGATTGTTTTCCTCATTCTGAGTACCTGAGAGCTTCATTACATACATGTATTTTTTTTTTTCCTGAGAGAGGAGGAGAAATTTTGGTTGTATACAAGTTAGAATATGTAGCTTGACAAATGTTCAGATAAAGTCTTACATATGTAAGTTAAGTATTACTTTTGAGATTTAAGTATTTCAGAGATTGCTACATATTCCTCAAGTTTCTTTAAACCATTAATTTTTCAGTAAGGGGTTCTGGTTGCTATTATGTGTGATGATATGTGTATCATAAAAACTAATGGAAACAGAAACATTTGAGGAGTTCTATAAAATGACAACTCTAAATGCAATATTAATACATTTTGACATGAACGTTTATTAGCTGGGGGGAAAGGTGGTACTAGGAGAATGAAGGGAAACAGGAAACAAACAAAAAAACCTTTGCATGTTCCTTTTAAAAGACATATTTATTCTACTTCCCCTGCCCCCAGTAATTGTATCCCTTTTGATTGGGGGCAGAAAATAGAAATCAGCTTCAGAGATCTCATGGTGCTACTAAAATACATATCTGGAATAACCTCTAGCATTTCTGGAGTTAGTGGTTTGTGTTTTATGTAAACCTATTTTCTAGGAACTTTCCCTCTCTTTAGTATTAACTTCAGGTTTACTGCTCACTTTCAACTCTTGGTTATAAGTTACAGAATACCCAGCCCAAGAGGGCTTAAGTCAAAGAAGGAATTTATTTGTTCACATAACTAAAAATCATTGCAGAGTTAGCTTCCTGCATGGCTTGATTTAGGATGAAGGGAATTACTTGAATTCATGTCTTTGTTCTGATATTAATATTTCTTTATTGATTTCACTGTTATACAGACTCTCCGCTCATAGTTACAAGATGGCTGTCAGCAGTTCTCTTGGTTATACCTTTCTAGTTGAAATGTAGAAGAAACAAGTGATAATGTTCTGCTTCTGAATGGGTGATGTGCCTTTGAGCAAATCATTGTGGCTTTTGGAATGTCATGTGATAATTGGCTTTGGCTTTGACCTAGGTAATGTGTTTAACCTGGAGCTAGGATAGAGTTGACTACTAGAAATACATGGTCTGAGGAAAGGGAAGAAGTGATTTCCTAAAGGGAAATCAGAGTATGCTAATAGAAGGGTGAATGAGTGCTAGACAGGCAAAAAATAACAGATGTTTCTATATATTTACTAAACGTAAAAACAAAACAAAACACATCAGGAATAAAAAAACAGTAAAAACAACAACAACAAACCTCTAAAATACTCTCCAAATCAGCGTTAAACGTTGGAGGAAGTATTTGGTGACATTGAGAGTCAAAGCTCTTGGGTCCACAACTCTTTCTTCCTTCTGTCACTGTAAGGGACAGTACAGTTGATGTTTCTCAAGGAGCCTGATCCTGCTATGTCAACAGTAAATGTTTGCTTTAAGAATTCTCCTGAAAAGTCTACTCAATGTGATTAAAGACCCATGGCTCCCTTTAGACCAGGTTGCCTCGACCCTGGTGTTATTTCTAGTGTTTCTGATCCATTCGTCCAAGGATTTTCTAACCCTGAACAGATACTATGGTTCAGTGCTGTATTAGAATCTTAGGAGAATGAGTCCTTTTGTGTAGAAACTGGTACTACTTCCTCCTTATTTGGTGTCTCCCTTGGCGTGAGACTGAGTTCTGAGTCTACTTAAACTTGCCTGTTGAAGTTCTGAGCCACAGCATTAACATGACCATGCATTGTAGGATTAGACCATTAAAATTTTTCATAGCAATCATGTGCTACCACATCTTAATCTCTGATTAAATACATCATAGACATCACAGTCCATTACATCTTTTCTAAATCTTTTGATTGGATTATAAACACTTTATGATTTTTCCACATTACAATATAGTCCCCTGAATAGACTATCCCTTCTACCTTAACTAAGTAAATTAAGCTTACAAAGTTATTTCCTTGGTTTCGTTTATTGGTAAGTTGCCCAATTTTCACCTTTGTTGCTATTCTTCTTGGCATTTCTCCCAGTTCTATTTCCCTTTCATCAGGCCCACTTTCATACACTTTATTTTTATATTGTACATTTCTCTCCAGGCTGACTGCCTGTCACTGCCAGATCTATAGTGGGCCCTTCTTCCCTGGCATAAACCTGACCCATAGCATATTGTAACAGTGGTTATTTGGAGTGATGTGGTTTAGTGGAGGGACCTTTGGATGTGGAACAGTTAAGACCAAGCTTCAGTGCTAGGATTGTTACTTATTAGCTCTTTGACCTTGGGTACATTGTGTAACTCCTCTAAACTTCAGCTTCTTAATCCTAAAATGGATCCAATATCATATTACTTGCCTTACCTACATCAGTGTTTTCTTGTGAGAAACAATGATGATGAATGTCAGAGCATTCTGTAACCTGTAAAGTTCTATACAAATGTAAATTACCACATTATTACTGTTAAGGTAAAAAAACTTTTAAAATGGTATTTAATTTTAAATTACTAATGGTTTAAGAATTTTATATTTGTTTAAATAGTGGATATTCTCTAGTATTAGAAAAACATTAAAAAATATAAAAGAAAAACATATTAAAAGATCATTGTGTTTTATCCAGTAAAGTCTTGGTTTATTTTAGGAAATCAGGAAATGTACAGAAGTTAATTTTCCATTGAATAGAAATTTAGGCTCCTTAGATGGCAGATCTCTATTTTTAATAATTTTACATGGAGATCTCTTAAAATTATCTATATTAACGAGAGTGTATAAACTCCCCCCCACCATCTTTTTTTTTTTTTTTTTTTTTTTTCTTCTTGAGACAGAGTCTCGCTTTGTTGCCCAGGCTAGAGTGAGTGCCGTGGCGTCAGCCTAGCTCACAGCAACCTCAAACTCCTGGCTCAAGCAATCCTCCTGCCTCAGCCTCCCAAGTAGCTGGGACTACGGGCATTCGCCACCATGCCCGGCTAATTTTTTGTATATATATTAGTTGGCCAATTAATTTCTTTCTATTTATAGTAGAGACAGGGTCTCGCTCTTGCTCAGGCTGGTTTCGAACTCCTGACCTTGAGCAATCCGCCTGCCTCGGCCTCCCAGAGAGCTAGGATTACAGGCGTGAGCCACCGTGCCCGGCCATCTTTTCTTTTTTGAGACAGAGTCTTGCTCTGTTGCCCAGACTAGAGTGTAGGGGGCGTCATCATAGCTCACTGTTACCACAAACTTCTAGGCTCAAGTGATCCTCCTGCCTCAGTCTCCTGAGTAGCTAGGACTACAGGCGTACACAACCATACCTAGCTAATTTATCTATTTTTTGTAGAGACAGGGTCTAACTATGTTGCCCAGGCTAGTTTTGAAATCCTGGCCTCAAGCAGTCCTTCCAGGTTGGCCTCCCAAGGTATTGGGATTATAGGCATGAGCCACTGCACCCAGCTTTTAAAAAAAACTTCTGATAGCTAGCCACAAACTGCCTTGGTCTCCCCTACACCTCGGTGGTGGTGGTGATCAAGAAACCCCCTGGAGCTATAGGATCCCTCCTAAAGCTTAGGGCACTCATATATTCCACCTAGGGGACCATAGTCTACCATGGACACAAAAGAACATCTCGGCAGCTGGCTCTGTCACACAAACATCAACCAATGACAGGGAGAAAAATGATATAGCACACGATAGCATCTTCTAACTAAAGCAAGCAGGATATGGCTGATTCACACTCACAAGTACCACCCACCATCACTGAGACTAAGCTAGAGGACCTAACACTACACACTGTTGGGAAGAGGTGAAGACAGCAGGTCAGAGGTAACTCAAGAGGTACACCAAACATGCTAGAACACCCCATAGACAACTCAGGATTAGCACTCCTTTCCTTGGCACACTCAGGGATTGTTCCTTGGGGACCCAGAGACAGGCCTGTAAGGTGGGCCTAGCACCCCCATCTCTTGACTGAGAGGCCAGATGAGAAGGAATCAGTGAAAGAGCTCCAGAAACATGAAAAATCAGAGCGAAAGGACACCCCCAAAAAGAAAACAATCACTTCTACTGATGGCTACTAACCAAAATGAAAAGATTAAAATGACAGATGAAGAATTTTGAATATGTATTGTAGGGAAGCTCAATGAAATACGAGAGAAAATGGAAACCCAACACAAAGAAACCACAAAAAGTGCAGTAAATGAATGAAAAATTTACTAAGGAAATCAAATTATTAAAAAAAAATGAAACAGAACTCTGAAAATGAAAATTTCATTCAAGGGAATACAAAACACAGTGGAAAGCTTTAAGAATAAGCTAGATCAGGCAGAAGAAAGAATCTCAGAGCTTGAAGATAACACCTTTGAGTTAAACAAGTCAGTCAGAAAGAACTGAGAAACAAGAGGAAACAACAAAAACTACAAGAAATATGGGACTATGTAAAGAGACCCAACAAACGAATCATCAGCCTCCTGGAGGGTGATGAAGAAAATACACAAGGGTTGGAAAACCTAGTTGAGGAAATAATTGAAGAAAATTTCCCTGGTCTTGCTAGAAATCTAAATATCCAGGTATTATAAGAAGCTCAAAGGACCCCTGGGAGATTCATTGTGAAGAGGTAGTCACCACAACACATAGTCATCAGACTGGGCAAAGTTAAGGCGAAAGAGACTCTCCTGTGAGCCATAAGGCAAAAGAAGCAGTAACTTTGAAAGGAAAACTCATCAGACTAACTGCAGACTTCTCAACTAAGACCTTATAAGTCAGAAGGGATTGGGGCCCCATTCTCAGTCTGCACAAACAGAATAATGACCAGCCTATAATTTTGCATCTTGCAAAACTAAGTTTCTTATATGGGGGAGAAATAGAGTCTTTCTCAGATAAGCAAACACTGAGGGAATTTGTCAAGACTAGATGTGCCCTGCAGGAAGTATTCACAACTGCATTATAAATGGATCAGTATAATTGATGCCCACAAATATAAAACCACCCAAAAGCTAAAGGTCAGAGCCTGGATACCATAATGGCTCAAGAGGTAAAACAAAGCAATAAAGATCTACTCAATGAGAGGAACAGAAATCTACCCCACCTTAGCAGGTCTTTCAATACATGTAAGTGGATTGAACTCCCCACTTAAGAGACATAGGCTGGCTGAACACATAAAAATATAAAAGCCAAGTATATGCTGTCTCCAGGAAACACATCTAACCCATAAGGATTCATTCAGACTCAAGATAACAGGCTGGAAAACAGTATTCCATGCAAGTGGAAACCAAAAGAAAGCTGATTTAGCCATTCTCATGTCAGATAACATGACTTCATATCACCAAAAGTAGAGAAAGACAAAGATGGTCATCATATAATGGTGAAGGGAACAATTCAACAAGAAGACATAGCGATCCTAAATAGATATGCACCTAACAGGTGCACCCAGATTCATAAAGCAAACCCTACACGATCTAAGCAAAATGATAAACAGCAGCACTGTAATAGCCATGGACTTCAACACCCCACTGACAGAATGGGACAGATCCTCCAAGCAGAAAACAAGCAAAGAAATGATGGACTTACATGGAACTCTAGCAATTTTAGTTATAGAAAAATACTGTTGATAGGATTTAAGAATGAGTCTACCTAAAAAAAGATACAGATTTTGCTTTCGTTGCCTTCCTGCTTCACTGTGTGCTTTAACTCTTCTTCATCTTCTGTAATTTTTTTTTTCTAATTTTGCCTAAAGTGTTCATTGTTAATTCCACCACAGAAATTTCTTAGGATGTTAAGCAAGATTATATACCTGTTACTACTATTGCAAATACTATTACTATAAATTATTATATTTTCCACACTTATTTTCCTATTTCTAGTCTCTGGCTGAGAGTCTGATGTCAGAGTTTTCTTTCTAAAAGTTCAGATATGATCTTGTTATTTTTCCACTTAAAAATTTGTAGATGTATAAAATAGTTTGGCCCTAACCTGACTTTCCAGTTTGTGCTATTTTTCCTTATACATTACATTCAAACACAATCATTCACTGGTAAGAGACTTCATATATGTTCATGTTCTTTGCCTTTGCATGTGCCTAATATTTCCTTCCCTCTATGGTCACCTGATAAACTTTGTTCATTCTTCAAAGGTCAACTCAAAGAGAACTTATCTAGGAAGACTTTCCTGAATGGGGAGAATAGTGAGGTAGATGGTCGAGGCTGGCAGGAACGATACCATTCATGCTCTTAGTTGATGGTTAGGATTTTATTTTAAGAGTACTGGTTCTGACACAAAATCAGATTTACTGCTGTCCTGGAGTTCTCCTATAGCTAATCCTGTTGTTGCAGGCATTACTTAGTATTGTAATTATTTTTTCCTGTGCTTCTTACTGCAAAATTCTGAGGGTCATGAAGACAGGGACAATGTAATAGGCTTTCAGTAAATTCTTGTTATTGCCTACCTTCTATAGTTTTGATTGAGTATTAAATGAAATGATACTTGTAGAGTTGCTGGCATGGTAAGAACTCAATAAATGCAAGCTGCTGTTATTATCATTGTTATCACTGGATAGATAAATCCTGATTTGAGGAATATAAGGGGATTTCTTGAAAGAGGTGAGATTTGATCCAGGTCTTAAAAGACTGTAAGGATTATACTGGTGAGGATCAAACGGTTTTCAACACTTATGCAAAATCACTGTAAAAGTGAAACTTAAAATTTTGTAGTAAAATATCTGTAGTTATTATCTATTATCTCTGCATGGTACTTGAAAGTGACAACTATGTCCCTTTTTGTATTCTAAATATGTAATAGGAAATATATAATGAATGTGTCATTTTATATATATAATTATGTCAAAAGGAGAAGTTTAGCTAAGATTGTTAAAGACTCATTTTTAGAAAAATAAAATTTTTAGTTTTGTATGAACTTACAAAACATCACTTGAATTCATTTTTTACTGATACAAAAACATTAAGGCAGTATATAGATTTTAAAACTCTTTGTCCATGTGCCCCTGAGACAAGTTGGTGGGTGCATTTTTATCGAAACCATATTTACAGTGACATATTAAATGTATTATATTATTACACTAATCATATGACTCTAGAAACAAAGTAACCAGAAGACTAAAGCCTATCAAAACCATCTTTTTGTTTTTGTACAATGAAATTCTTCTTAAATTTGCCAGTGAATGCATACCAGTATTGAAACCAGATGTAGGCTTCTGTCTTTTAATATATTAGCTCAGCTGTAAATGTCTTATTTCTATCCCTGATTGTTGAGTATTTCATTCATGGTTTATTATCTCTCTACCACCCTCCTTTAAAAAAAATTATAAAATGTGATTCAAATGGTTTTAATGATACTGCCCCATTTTTATAGTGACAGAAATGAAATTAATCTGTAATGTACTGAGGATAACCTAATTAAATTCACAAATGAAGTACTCTGTTGATAAAATTTTTTGTTTGAGGGGATTCTTAACAAATACCACTAAAAGAAGTATTAGCTGTGATTTGAGAATGGATCTAAGACTTTTCCCTCTTAGGGCCAGCATGGTGGTTTACACCTGTAATCCCAACACCTTGGGAGGCCAAGGCAGCAGGATTGCTTGAGGCCAGGAGTTTGAGACCAGCCTGGGCAACATAGGGAGACTTTGTCTCTAAAAAACAACAAGAAAACTAGCTGGGCATGGTGGCATGCGCCTGTAGTCCTAGCTACTGAGGAGGCTGAGGTGTGAGGATCCCTGAACCCAGGAGTTTAAGGTTACATAGAGCTATGATCTTGCCACTGCATTCCAGCCTGGGCTAAAGAGTGAGACTGTCTCTTTAAAAAAAAAAAAAAAAAAAAAAAAGACTTTTCCATCTGAGAACTGAACTGAATTCTTACATTACCTCCTTCTTCTGTCCCAAGAGATCTTCTCTCATGTTTTTTTTCCCTTAATACTTTCAGTAAAAACATAACCATTTTGAAATAGTGGGGTATGGGTCCATCCAAACTGATGAAAAGTCTGACAGAAATGAACAAGGTACTACTTTAAATTTTACATAGTTACAGGAAGCAGTAGTTCTCTCTTTTGCCAAATAAAAATCTAGCCTCTTTTGATAATTGGCTGTTTTTTTATGTAAATGAAATTTGTTAAAACAGCTACAGATTATTTGAAAACAAGATTCTATCTAGGAAAATGACTGTCAACTTTTTTATTTTTAATAACAAAATGGTCCACATGTATCTAAAAAACTGAAATAAACATCTAGATCAGGGCCTGCTATTACATAGTGTCCACTGAATAAACACACAGTCCCATCTCCTACTACTCCTTTTCCCCATTAATGACACACAATACTTGCAGAGTGGCTTAAATGTTGATGTGTATTGCTCTTGTCAGAAGTTTATTTGATACCATTGATAGTTAAAAGAGACCAGGTAAACATTTATCCCTCCAAATTTCCTAAAATATGTCTACATTTTGGTGCAACTGAAATTTGGCCTATTAATATTCACCATTATTCTCATCTTAATGGAAGGAAGAAAAGTGGGCCTTACTTGGTTTCAGAGTTTCATTTCATAACTATTATATTTCTATTCTTTAGTTCATTATTTGAGTTACTCTATTGGTAGTCTTTTCTTTCTCTGGATGGTAAGCTACTTTTCTTATTCAAAGCCTAATTTTAATGCCACTTTCTCTTTCCTTCTCTAAGTGCACACCCTTGTGGTTCTATTTTCATTGGAAAGTGCTTTTTATGATAACTTATGAATTTAGAAGTCTGTCTTTCCTGCTAGATTGGAACCCCATGAGATTAGGTTAGAGTTTTTTTTTAATTTAACATGGAGTAGGTGCTCAATAAATGATTTTTTAGTAAATGAATGTTATCTAATGCTTTTTAGAAAATATTTCTGAATTTTTAGGCCACTTATACACATGATTTTAAATTCGAAGTATGCCACATGTGCCGTTATTCTTAGCAACATTTGGACCCATATGGTATAATTTTATAATTGATGCCTCATCGTTTTAATTTGCTTTTCTTTGGTAATTAGTACAGTTTAATAGTTTCCGTGTATGTTAACAAGCTCTTTTTTCAGTTTTGTGAATTGCATATTCAATCTTTGGCCTATTTATTGGGGTTTTATTGTTTTTCTGAAGGATTTATTTGAGTTCTTAATGTTTTAAATAATTCTATATACTAATATGTTAGTCACCATTTTTTCTAAGTTTATAGTTTTTATGTAGACAAAACTAAGAAATTCTCATAATTGTTTGCTCTTTTTGAATAGAAACTATTCTTTCTTCCTAGTGATTTGAACCTTACTTTGATTTTCTTCTTTTTATTTAAATATTTTAAAACTGTTTAAATCATTGATCCATGTATTTGTTTTAGTGGGAGTAAGCATTTATTTTGAATAAAATACTCATAAAGCCACCCATAGTATACGAAGGGTTTCCTTTCAGGCTTGGCAAGTATGCTTACTTGCAGGATTCATTAACAGGTGTAGTTGTTTTGATTGGCTGGCATATCATCTAATTTAAATTGGAATGCTGAGGTGGGGCAGGCACTCTGCCTGATATTCATGGCTGATAGTTTTACTGCTTATTGATGGCTGCTGTCCGATCTTACAGTTGTTAACACTGGTAGCTGTTCTGATTGATTGGTATTACGGATGACAACTGATTTGATTAGAGATTTGCTTTATTAATTGTCACATATTTTGAACAGCACCCTTGGAACAAGCCTTGAAACCCCCCTTTTTAATATTAAGACCAATTCATACATTTATATTTGCAACATCTGACAGTGGCGTGATAGAATGAGTATTGACTTTAGATGACATCTGAGCTGTGCCACTTAGTAGTTGTATGACATTTGGCAGACCACTTAATTTCTCTGAATTTGTTTCCTCATCTATAAAAATGGATGATGATAAGTGTTTCTGCTTACTTGAGTAGTTGTGAAATCACATATAATACTTTTTATAAACTGTAAAGTAATGTAACAGTTTAAGACAACAGTATGCCTCTATGTTCTTGAAAATATTTTTCGCTTGTTTATTGTTTAAAACGATTTTATTGAGAGATAGAAACCTTTTATTTCATAATTAAAGTTAAAAGGCTTAAAGTATGGATACTGCTTTCGAGCTTTAATATTCAAATGGGTTGTTAACATAATTTTAAATTAAGCCCTATTCATGTACTAGAATGAATGATTGGATATTGCATCATTTGTTGATTAAGGGAGGATATGAAGTAAATAAGAGGACACTGACTCCTTGCAGTAGGGGGATGGATTTATTACTAAAGGACAAAAAACCTCTTTACCTTTAATAGCTCAGAGCCAAATTCCAGCTGTGTGTGCCCTCAGGTATTCTTGAAGACTGGGACTGTAAGTTTCTTCATCACTGACCCAGCACCTTGAACAGTATCAGCACAGTAGAGCCAGTCATGTAGATATTTGTTGAATGAACAAATAGATTGATGTCCAAATAGTGAGAATTTTAGTAGAACAACTAAAACAATTTGAACCTTTCAAATCATCTAGTAAAACTGGACAATTCATGAATCAATATAATATCCCTGGCAAATCATCCTTTAGTTTTGCTGTGGATTTGTCCCATGGCTTTATAGCATTGAAATCAGACAGATTCTGAGACCCTAAAGTCTTTTTAATTCTGAACTCTCTCTAGTATAGCTCTGAAATATAGGCTTACAGAGGCAGAAATAACAAATCAAAGAATTAATGGAGGATTAGTGACTTATTGGTTGGAAATTGTGGAATGTTAAGAGGATAAAAATTGAAGTCTAGGTAACTGAAAAGGTCAGCACTGAAGTAATTAAACAAGACACAATATGGACTTATGGACTAATAACACCCAAGCTCTTTAATCTTTATACAAAGAGTAGAGAATGAGGACAGAGGAGAAAACCCAGACACATATGACAGTACCACCACCTGACACATCTTCTGCAGTGGTACAGTGTGGTAGCCCTGAATAGAACTCCCATCCCCTCCACACCACCCCTTGGATTCACACCACTAATTTAGAAAGATTGGGAACATCAGCTGAGGGTATCTCCTTTCTTTTTGTATCAAGTCTCTACTAATTCATTCATTATTGACTAAGTGCCAATAGTATGCCAGGCGTGGTTCCAAGCACTGTGACTACATCAGTGAACAAAACAAAGATCCCTGCTCATGTGGACTCCTTCTCATACAGTGCTGTGCAAAAGAAACATAACATGAGCCACATGTAATTTTAAATTTTCTAGTAGTCACATTAGAAAAAGAAAAGGTAAAATTATTTTTCATAATGTATAAAACATATTAATATTATATAATATGAAATATTTTATGTGCTATATTATACAATAACATTTTATAATATATTTAGCATTAATCAATATAAAATATTAATGCATAAAATGTTAAGTGTATAATCAATATATAAATTATTAATAACATATCTTACAGTCTCACTTTTTATATAAGCTTTCATCTTTGCTATATATTTTGCCTTTACAGAGTATCTCAGTTTATAATACTTATGATTCAAATGCTTAAGAATAAAAATTATAGCATATCTCAATTTAGATTAGCCATGATTCAAATGCTTAGGAGCAATGTGTGGTTAGTATCTGCTGTATTGGCTAGTGTAGTTTTAGAGCACAGTGCTTGCTTTCTGTGGACTGTCAAGTAAGACTTTCTGGTCTGAGGTAGGGAATAAATTCTTAAGACATACCAGAATTTTCAAATAATCCAGACTCCTTATCCAGGGCCTTCTTTCTTTAACTCAAATGTGGTAAGCTTTTTCTTGAATTAAGGTGTTTTTTTCCTGTCAATTTTATTTTTACTATGATAAAATACACATAACAAAATTTACCATCTTAACCATTTTTCAGTGTATAGCTCAGTGGTATTAAATATATTTATAAGTGCAACTGTCACTACTATCCATCTCTTTAGCTCTTCATCTTATAAAACGGAAACCCTAGTTTTCCCAGAACCATTTGTTGAAAAGACTATTTTCCCTATTGAATGGTCTTGGCACTTTTGTTGAAAATCATTTGATCATATATGCAAGGGTTATTTTGGGGCTCTTTGCTCCAGTCATCTATATGTCTTTGTGCCAATAGCACACTGTTTTGATTACTGTAGCTTTGTAATAACTTTTGAAATCAGGAAGTATGAGTCTTCGAGCTTTGTTCTTCTATTTCAAAATTGCTTTGTCTATTTGGAATCTCTTGAGATTTCATAAGAATTTTAGGATGAGTTTTTCTATTTCTGTAATAACATAATTAGGATTTTGATAGGGATTACATTGGATCAATAGATCATTTTGGGTAGCATGGGAATCTTAACAATATTATGTCTTCCTATCCACAATCATAGGATAGATTTCCATTTACTATTAAAGAAATTCTTCTTTAATTTCTTTCAGCAATGTTTTGTAGTTTTCATTGTACAAATCTTTTTTACCACGAAGGTTAATTTCTAAAGTACTTTATTCTTTTGATGCTATTGTAAATGGAATTGTTTTTGTAGTTTCATTTTGAGATTGTTCATTGTTAGTGTATAGAAATGCATCTCATTTTTGTGTGTTGACTTTGTATCCTGCTACTTTGTAGAATTTATTCTGTTTGTTTTCTGTGTGTGTTTGGAATCTTTAGGGTTTTCTACATATATGATCATATCATCTGTAAACACAGATAATTTTACTTTTTACTTTCCAATTTGGGTGCCTTTTATTTCTTTTTCTTCCTTAATTGCTCTAGCTAGAAATTCCAGTGCTATATTACATAGAAGTGGGAAAAGTATACTTGCTTATTTCCTGTCTTCAAGGAAAAGCTTACAGTCTTTCACTGTTTAGTATGATGGTTGTGTTGTGATTTTTATATATGGTTTTTATTATGTTCAGGTAGTTTCCTTCTATTCCTAACTTGTGTGTTTTTGTTATGAAAGGGTGTTAAAGTTAGTCAGATGCCTTTTTGATAACCAATTGAGATGATCATGTGGTTTCTTTTCCTTTATTCTGTTAGAGTGGTGTATTGCACTGTTTAATTTTTGTATGTTGAACCATCTTTGCATTCTAGGAATAAATTCCACTTGATCATAGTGTATAATCCTTTCAATATCCTGCTGAAGTCCATGTGCTAGTATTTTGTTGAGGATGTTTGCATCAGTCATCATAAGGGATATTGGTTTGTAATTTTCTTTTCTTGCAGTGTCTTTGTCTGGCTTTGGTATCAGGATAATGCCGTTTAGAATGAATTTGGAAGGGTTCCCTTAATGTTTTGGAAAAGTTTGAGAAGTTGAATCAAGGGATTTTTAAAACTGTTACATAATATTTGCGCATATTTATGGGGTACATGTGGTATTTTGTTGAATGGAATGTGCAGTGATTAAGTCAGGATATTGAGGATATCCATCACCACAAGTATTTATCATTTCTATGTGTTGAGAAAGTTTCAAATTCTCACTTCTGGCTATTTTGAAATGTACAATACATTATTGTTAACTGTAGTCACCCAACTCTACTATGGAACATTAGAACTTATTTCTACTATCTAACTGTATCTAATTGTGTCTTTGTATGCATTAACCAACCTCTCTTCATTCCTCCGGCCTCACACATTTTTCATAGCCCCTGCATTCTACTTGCTACCTCCATGAGATCAACTTTTTTAGCTCCCACATAGGAGTGAATACACACAATATTTGTCTTTCTGCGGCTGGCTTATTTCACTTAACACAATGATCCATCCATGTTGATGCAAATGACAGGATTTCATTCTTCTTTATGGCCTAATAGTATTCTGTTTTGTAAATATACCACATTTTCCTTATTCATTCATCTGTTGGTAGACACTTAAGTTGATTCCATATCTTTGCTATTGTGAAGGTGCTGCAATAAACACGGGGTTGCAGGAATCCCTTTGATACAGTGATTTCCTTTCCTGTGGATAAATACCCAGTAGTGGGATTACTGGATCATATGTTCTATTTTTAGTTTTAGGAGAAGCCTCCATACTGTTTTCCATAGTGGCTATATTAATTTGCATTTCCACTAACAGTTGAGAGTTCCCTTGTCTTCACATTTTTGCCAGCATCTGTTATTTTTTGTCTTTTTGATAATAGCTATTCTAACTGGAGTAAGATTATATCTCCTTGTGGTTTTGATTGGCATTTCTCAGATGAATAGCCATGTTGAACATTTTTTCATATACCTGTTGGCCATTTGTATGTTTTCTTTTTAGCAATGTCTATTTAGATCCTCTGTACACTTTTTAACGAGATTATTTGTTTTTATTTGGTGTTGAGTTGTTTGAGTATATTCTGGATATGAGTCACTTGTTGGATGGATATTTTGCACATAATTTTTTCCCATTCATGGAACATTAGAACTTATTTCTACTATCTAACTGTATCTAATTGTATCTTTGTATGCATTAACCAACCTCTCTTCATTCCTCCGGCCTCACACATTTTTCATAGCCCCTGCATTCTACTTGCTACCTCCATGAGATCAACTTTTTTAGCTCCCACATAGGAGTGATGTTTTTCCCAGGTTGTCTCTTAATTCTATTGACTGTTTCCTTTGCTATTCAAAAGCTTTTTTAGTTTAATGTGGTCTCATTTATCTATTTTTGTTGCCTGTGCTTGTGGGGTCTTAACTACAAAATCTTTGCCTGGGCCAATGTCCTAGAGTGTTATCCCTATGTTTTCTTATAGTAATTTTGTAGTTTCAAGTCTTATGTTTAAGTCTTTAATCCATCTTGAGTTAATTTTTGTATTTGTTGAGAGAGAGAGAGGTCTAGATTCATTCTTCTGCATATGGATCCTCCGTGTTCCCAGCACCATTTACTGAAGAGGGTACCCCAGTGTATGTTCCTGGCACCTTTGTCAAAAATCAGTTGGCTATAAATCTATGGGTTTATTTCTGGGTTCTCTATTCTGTTTCATTGGTCTATGTGCTTGTTTTTATAGCAATACCATGCTGGTTTGATTACTGTAGCCTTGTAATATATTTTAAAGGCAGGTAATGTGGTACCTCCAGCTTTTTTTCTTTTTGTTCAAAATTACTCTGGCTATTCAGGCTCTTTTTTGGATCCATATACATTTTAGGACTGACTTTCTATTTCTGTGAAAAATGACATCAGGATTTTGATAGAAAGTGCTTTGAATCTGGAGATTATTTTGGGCAGTATAGTCATCTAAACTATTAAATCTTTCAATCCATGAGCATGGAATGTCTTTCCATTTGTTTGTGTCCTCTTAAATTTCTTTCATTAGGATTTGTAGTTTTCCTTGTAGAGGTCTTTCACCTCCTTAGCTAAATTTATTCCTAGGTATTTATTTATTTATTTTGTGTAGCTATTAAGTGAGATTGCTTTTAAGCTAATTTGGTATTGGTATACAAAAATGCTTTGATTTTTTTTTAAATGTTGATTTTGTATCTTGCAATTTTACTTTTTCATCAGATCTAAGAATTTTGTGGTGGAGTCTTTAGGTTTTTCTAAATATAAAAGATTGTGTCACCTGCAGAGGGATACTTTGACTTCTTTTCCAGTTTGAATGCCTTTTATTTCTTTCTCTTGCCTGATTGCTCTGGCCTGGACTTGCAATACTATGTTAAATGGGAGTGGTGAAAGTGGATATTTTTGCCTGGTTCCAGTTCTTAAAGGAAGGGCTTTCAGTTTTACCCCATTCATTATGACGTTAGCTGTGAGTTTGTCATATATGGTCTTTATTGTGTTGAAGTATGTCCCTTCTATGCCTAGTTTGTTGAGGATTTTTTGTTATGAAGGGATACTGAGTTTTATCAGATGCCTTTTCTGTGTTAGTTAAGATAATCATATGATTCTTGTCCTTCATTTTGTTGATGTGATGTATCGTATTTATTGATTTGTATATGTTGAATCATTTTTGCATTTCTGGTATAAATGATGGTATAAAATTGATGGTGGTTTATTATCTTTTCTATGTGCTTTTGTATTTGGTTTGCTAATATTTTCTTAGAGATTTTTGTGTCTGTGTTCATAAGAATGTTGGCATTTAGTTTTCTTTTTTGGTTGTGACCTTTTCTGGTTTTAATATCTGGATAATGTTGGCTTGATAGAATGAGTTAGGAGGAATTCTTTCCTATTTTTTGTAATATTTTGATTAGCATTGGTATTAGTTCTTTATTATAAGTTTGGTAGAATTTGGCCATGAAGCTTTCTGGTCCTGGGCTTTTCTTTTTTGGGAGTTTCTTAAATTATTGATTCAATCTCATTACTGGTTACTGGTCTGTTTAGGTTTTTAATTTCTTCCTGATTCATTCTTGGTAGGTTGCATGTGTCCAGGAGTTTATCCATTTCCTCTAGGTTTTCCAGTTGTTAGTATGTAGTTGTTCATAATAGTCTCTGATCTTTTGTATTTCTGTGGTATCAGTTATAATTTCTTTCGTTTGTTTCTAATTTTGTTTATTTGGGTCTTCTCTCTTTTTTTCTTGGTTAGTCTAGCTGTGGCTTATCAGTTTTGCTTATTTTTTCACAAGAATGACTTTTTTTCCTGTTGATCCTTTGTATTGTTTTGTAGTCTCTATTTTGCTTAGTTCTGTTCTGATTCTTATTATTTTCTTCTACTAATTTTTATTTACTATAGTTTGGTTTGTTTGGATTTGGTTTGTTCTTGTTTTTTCTTGAGGTACGTCAGTAGGCTATTTATTTGAAATCTTTCTATAATACTTTTTTGATATGGGCATTTATTGCTATAAATTTTTCTTTTGTTATATCCCATAGTTTTTGGTATGTTGTGTTTTCATTTTCATTTGTTTCAAGAAATTTTCTGATTTCCTTGTAAATTTCATTGACCCAGTGGTTGTGCAGAAGTATGTTAATTTTTATGCATTTGTATAGTTTCCAAAGTTTCTCTTGCTGTTGATTTCTATTAATAGTTTTATTCCATTGTAGTCTGAGAAGATACTAGATATTGTTTCAGTTTTTAAAAATGTAAGACTTTTCTTTTGTGATCTAATATGTGGTATATCCTGGAGAATGTTCCATGTGCTGATGAAAAGAATTTGTATTCTGCATCTGTTGGATGAAATGTTTTATAAATGACTCTTTAGGTCCATTTGCTCAAAAGTGCAGTTTGTTTATTTTTATTTTTTTAATTTCTTTTGAGACAGAGTCTTGCTTTATTGGCCAGGGTAGAATGCTGTAGCATCAGCCTAGCTTCCAGCATCCTCAAACTGCTGGGCTTAAGCAATCCTCCTGCCTCAGCCTCCTGAGTAGCTGGGACTGCAGGCACAAACCACCATGCCTGGCTATTTTTAGAAGAAATGAGGTCTCACTCTTACTCAGACTGTTCTCAAACTCCTGACCTCATGCGATCCTTCCTCCTCGGCCTCCCAGTGTTAGGATTACAGGTGTGAGCCACTGAGCCTGGCTTAAAAGTGTAGTTTAAATTCAGCATTTCCTTCTTTTTCTGCCTAGATGATTTGTCCAGTGCTGTGTAGGGTGTTGAAGTCCACCAACTAGTATTGTATTGGAGTCTTATCTTTCTCATTAGATTTAATAATATTTCCTTTATATATCTGGTTGTACCACTGTTGGGTGCATGTCTATTTAGAACTGTTATATCATCTTTTTAAATTGATCCCTTTAGCATTATATAATGACCTTTTTTTGTCTCTTTTTACTGTTTTTGAGTTAACATTTGTTTTATCCATTGTAAGTGTAGTTATTTATGCTCATTTTTGGTTTCTGTTTGCATCAAATATTTTTCCATCCTTTTACTTTCAGTCTGTATGTATTTTTACAGGTGGAGTAAGTAGGCATCATACAGTTAGTTGGTTCATGTTGTCTTATCCATTTAGCCAGTCTGTATTCTAAGTGGAAAATATAATCTGTTTATATTCAAGGTTATTATTTATATGTAAGGACTTATTTCTATCATTTCGTTAATTGTTTTCTGGTTGTTTGTGTATCCTTTGTTCCTTTCTCTCTTGACGTTTATCTTTATGGTTTGGTGGTTTTCTGTAGTGGCAACATTTGAGTCCTTTGTTTGTTTGTTTGTTTGTTTTTTCTTTGGAAATAGGGTCTCAGTCTGTTGCTGGGGCTAGAGTGCATTGGCATCATCATAGCTCACTGCAACTTCAAACTCCTAGGCTCAAGTGATCTTCTTGCCTCATCTTCCTGAGTATTTGGGACTGCAGGGCACGTGCCACCATGCCTGTCTAATTTTTCTGTTTTTTGTGGAGACAAGGTCTCACTTTTCCTCAGGCTGGTCTTCAACTCCTGGCCTCAAACAGTCCTCCCGCCTCTGCCTCCCAGAGTGCTAGGATTACAGGCATGAACCACTGCGCTCTGCCTTGAGTCCTTTTTCTTATTCATTTGTGTTTTCTTTCTCAGTTAGTTTTATACTTTAATGTGTTTTCATGATGGTGGATATTTGTTTCCAGGTGTAAGACTCACTTAATCATGTCTTGTAGGGCTGGTCTAATGGTGATGAATTCCCTTAGTTTTTGTTTGTCTGGGAAGTTATTTCTTTATTTTTGATGGATAAGTTTGGTGGGTATAGTATTCTTGGCTACAAGTTCCACCCTCCACCCCAGCACTTTGAATATATCATCCTAATTTTTCCTGACCTGTAACATTTCTGCTGAGAAATCTCCTGTTAGTCTGATGGCTGTTTCCTTATATGTGACTTGATACTTATTTCTTGCTGTGTATAGAAATATGTCTTTGTCTTTGACTTTTGACAGTTTGACTGTAATGTGCCAGGGAGAAGACCTTTTTGGGTTGTGTCTTTTGTAGGTTCTCTGAGCTTCCTGTATCTGGATGTCTAAAACTCTTGCTAGACTTGGGAAGTTTTCAGCTATTATTTAGATAGGTTTTTCTATGTTATTAAACTTTTCATTTACATCAAGAATTGAAGATATCTCAGGAAAGAGTGTCTGAATTTACTTTTTCAGGCAAGATAGCTGTGATAGTGCCACTTCAGTGTTCCCCAGTGAAGACCTGGGGAATAGTGATTTCTTAAGGTCACGCTGATTCTTGGGGTATGTTCTGTGCTTTAGGAATGGCATTGATAATTTAAAGAAAAGAGAAATTTAATCATCAGTAAAGTGTGTAATAAGAGTGCCAAAGCATATTGTAGGGCAAGAAGAGTTTTTGATTATTTACCTGTTATGCTTTTCTGAGAGGTTTAATGGTCATTAGAAAGAAGTACTTGTTACCAGTGCTCTTTCGTAAGAATTTATTTAACATGGTATTCTATAGTTTTAAAAACATTTCTTTCCAGTTAACAGAAGATGAAATTGCAACCATTCTTAAATCTACATTGAAAGGACTCGAATATTTGCACTTTATGAGAAAAATACACAGAGATATAAAAGCTGGAAATATTCTCCTCAATACAGAAGGCCATGCAAAATTGGCAGATTTTGGAGTAGCTGGTCAATTAACTGTAAGTTAACTTCATTTATTTTATCTTTTTGATATTTGCTTCTCTATTAAAATTTATGCCCTGCTACTGCTTCCATGCCTTTCATTTAAAAAATTTTTTTCTTTTTAAATTTTAATAGATTTAAACGGTACATGTTGAATTTTGTTACATGTGCATATTGTATAGTGGTGGAGTCTGGCCTTTTGGTGTACCCATTACTCAAGTAGTGTACATTGTACGCATAGGTAATTTTTCATCTCTCAACCCAAGTTAACTTTAATAATTTTGGGAACATTTTTAACTTATTTCTTATGGTTTGATTGTGACTAATGTTTGATAACTTATTTTGGGGATATGGAAAGAAATGTATAACTTTGTAGTTTTTGTGGAGAAGGAGCTATAATTGAGCCAAATTTGATACTATTTAATTTACAATTCAAGGGACATTGAAGATGAAAGTAGATTTTATCATCAAAATGCTTAAGTATTCTAAAAGGGAAGCTACATTGATTCATTTCTTAGCTTTTATTGTTATAGTACTATTGTTAGTGTCTTTAATGACAATAGTGGAGATAAGTTACTTGTGGACTCTTTGTTATTTCAGAATTCAAAATTTCCAAATATTTCATGTTATAATTTATTGAGATGCTAACAAAATTGTCAATTTCAGATATAATCTGTGGTATTTGAGAATTCAACATTTTTTTTTTGAAAGAATATGTTTGGTATACAGATTTCCATTGTGTTTTCTTAGTAGTATTTATATCTATGTTATGTTATTGCAGGATACAATGGCAAAGCGTAATACTGTGATAGGAACTCCGTTTTGGATGGCTCCTGAGGTAATTCAAGAAATAGGCTATAACTGTGTGGCTGACATCTGGTCCCTTGGTATTACTTCTATAGAAATGGCTGAAGGAAAACCTCCTTATGCTGATATACATCCAATGAGGGTAAGAAAATTATGGTTTGCTAAAAAATGTTGACCTTATGAGTGTTGCAGTTTTGGAATGTCAGTATAACTATATATAAAGTATTTAATAAATCAAGTAAGTTCATTTGAATTTAGATTCTGTGCACACAACAGTAATATTATATGTCAAAAATTAATGACTGTTAACTTCTCTTTCACCTGCATTCTTAATTGTGAGAAAAGAACTGACGGCTATATTTATCTCTGTAATCACTGTTTTCCTCCCTCCAAAAAGAAACCTGTAACATTTTCTCTTGATTTTCAGTAGAAGAAAGGGTTGGTAAATCCTCTTTGTTTTTCAGTACATTGTTTTCTAATGTGATACTTTGTTTCTCCTCTTGATCTTCTTTGGTCTGAGGATAATATTAAGAAATCCTGATTTCTTTTTCTTTTATTTTTGAGACTGGGTCTCTTGCTCTGTTGCCTGGGTTTGAGGGCAACAGCATCATCATAGCTCATTGCAACCTCAAATTCCTGGGCTCAAGTGATCCTCTTGCGTCAGCTTCCTGAATAGCTGGATTCATGCACCACCATGCCCAGCTAATTTTTTATTTTTGTAGAGACGGTGTCTTATTATGTTGCTTAGGCTAGTCTTGAACTCCTGGCTTGAAGTGATCTTCCCATCTAGGCTTCCCAGAGTTCTGGGATCACAGGCATGAGCCACTGCACCCAGCCCAGAAATCCTGATTTTTAATATTGCTCTCTATCTATAAGGGAATTAGGCTTGTTGTTTTAGTTAATGCTTATTGAGAAAATGGAATTCCTTTTTTGAACACCATTATACTCTTCTGTGATCTCCTTTTCTGGGATAATTTTTGAGTTTGAAGTGTATTGTGTATTTAAGTCTAACTGCCTATGCTTCAGGATTTGTGATGATATAGATTTTAATTTTATTACTGTGAATCTCAATTCATCATAGATAAGTACATTTATCTTTGTATACTTATTGCCCTCTAGTGGCCATAGTTGCTATTAATATCAATGAGGATATAGGAATGAAGGGGGAAGAGTGTGTTTATGTGTGTTTGTAGAAAGGAGAAGATAATATCAGGGTGACTGGAGGAATGTGTGATGTAAATAGATAGGAAGGAAAATAATGCAATATTTTAGAATATTTGAAGAGGAATAAATTGGAATTATATTTGCTATTACAGTGCTATTGTGGGTTAAATTTCAATAATATAGGTTATAATATACTATACTGAAAATATTTAAAAATATGTCTGCCATATTAAAACACTTTAAAGAGAAAATTCTTTGAGTAATACAGTTGTATACAATTTATATCATCTTTCTTGTATGTATGTTAATAAATTTATTTTGCCAAAGCAAAAAATATAAATAGCATCAGTTATTTGAAAATAACTTGAAAAATAACAAGGTCAGCTTAAAAACGGGACCACAAATTCTCATTTCTTCTTCGATCATTAGTTATCTGTGGTACTTTTAGTTAGGATGTTTGTAGGGTAATCCCTATACTTAATGTATTTGAGTTTGAATCAGTGAAGTTTAATAAATTACCCAAGGCAATTTAGCTAAGTCCCAGAGCTGATATTTAACCTAGAAGTTATATTATTACCATTCTGCTTCCTCCCTGTGTTAATTATCTTATTTTCCCAACCAAGTAGTCCAATATATTAAATTTGACCATGTGCTAATAATCTCTCTCGCAGACAGAAAGCAATTGTAATATGTGGCCCCTTGCCTTCAAGGATCTTAAAATATAACTTGGGAGTTTGAATTAATATATGATGAAATAATAAAAATATACCAGAAGACAGTGTTTCTCTTAAAAATATGTAAATATTGTAATCTTCCTAAGATGCCTTGTTCACTTCTGAATCCTACCAGTTTTTCAAGTCTCAACTCAGATTTTATTTCTATATAGACCTTCCTTGATAACCACAACCAAAGTGGATTTCTCTTTTTCCTCACAGTTTGCATGTAGGTAGTTTTTGACTCTAGAGTTCTTTGGACAGTTTAACCAAGTGTTACTTTGTGCATTTCCAAATACAATGTAGTTTTAAGCGCCTATTTACATAATATCATTATTTAACTTCTTGTAAATTAGAGTATTGAACTATAGGTATTGGGAAACTGTGAAAATCATGTAGCAAATACAAGTTTTCCAAAATTTGAATATTCACTTGAAAACTCAAACTTTATTATTGGTAAGAAATACTGTCTATTGTTTCCCTTGAAATGGCAGATTCATTTTGTTCATTTTTAAGAAAATGTCAAATACCCACATCTGTGTAATTCTAGTTTTTCTGTCAATTATTTTTCAAGTAAAAGTGGTATTTGTCAAAGAGTTGCAGCTAGTTTGCTTGTAGCTCACTACGCAAATGCTCTTTCTTGAGATAATCATTATTCTTTGATATATGGATAAATATTTTATGCATGTTTCCCACTTTGTCACATAGACTATTCAAAAATATGCATTCAAGGGTAGAAATGTAATATAATTAACAATCTTTACTATTTCTTCAAGATTTGTAGTAGTTTAGTGGGGGGTAGAGTTGGAGGATAAAAGAAAAAGCTATCTCAGAGAAGAAAAAAATGGTGGTTGAGAGTCCAGCTAAAATTGATGAGAAACTGTAGTGTTATTCTAGTTTGTGAGCCTTTCTCTGGCAGTGCTCAGCTGTGGAGTAGAGTGCATCATGGCCTTGATGTCCAGGGTTTGGGTTTTAATGAGTGAGTTTCTTGGAAGGATGGAGCTACAGGGATTTAAAGATGCTGTTGAGAAAGCAGTTCAGGTGGCTACCAATGGGGTACAGTCTGGAGAGGGAAGAGTGGGTATAAGGAAATGGAAGGATCAAGGCATAGGCAATGTTCTCTAATCTTGTTGCATAGCAGTTACCTGGGGAGCTTTGAAAAAAATTCTGATGCCTGTGCCCTACACTAAACCAATTAAATCAGAATCTCTGCCTTTTCTTTGAGGTTAGAGAGCAGATAAAGTGGTAGTTAAAGTTTGAGAAAGCTGATGGGATATGAAATTGTGATTAGTGAGTGAAATATTGAAGTTTTCTTTTTAATTAAAAAAATTTTTTTACTATAAGAACTGTGTGAAATTAATATCTTAAGTTCCATTTTTAATGGGTAGACTAGACAAAATGGATATTTGAAGAATTATGTTATTTGTTAAGATGACACAATTTGTCAGTGGCAGAATTGAGATATGAACTCAAGCTGGTCTGCATTTTGCCTAGACACCAAAGAAATATCTTCTGCATTTATAGCCCAACTCTGTGCAAGTGGTGGAGTAGCTAGCAAAAATAAAAAACCTACAAACCATATAATCTCATCATTATAATTATTATTTAAATACAAATCCTCTACATTTCCCAAATTGGCAGGAAATATGGACAGATTTTAATTTTTCATGTTTTGTTTCCCACCCATTTTTTTTTTGGTCATAATATAGACTAATGAGGTAACCAGGACTCTACAAAGTTGTCACAGTGTGATGAGGATGTGATTGACATAAAGACCACCACCACAGAAGATAGAAGCAAAGAATACTAGTTCTTTTAATATAAGTAAAGAATTTTATATAATTTACTACAGTTAAATGGCTATTTAGAATACAGTTAGAAACAAGGATAGGACGTGGCAAGCAAGCTCCCTGTCCAGTGGGGTGCCTAGTCACTGTTCCTATCACCTGATTGGAGTGGGGATTCTATCTAGTCTTTCTGAAATTCCCTTTGTCTGTTCTCACAGGGATCAGGCCCTTTTCACTGGGCGTGCCCACTAGATGCACATAATAGGAACACCTCAGAACAGCAGGTGTTGATTTCTAGACTGAGTGAGTTGGAATTTGGTTTCCTAAGTCATTATCTCAGACACATGTCTTTTACCATGCCCAGGCTCCAGGCCTGCTGGGAACCTATTCTTGCTTAGGCTGGCAAAATTAGGGTCAAAAACAGATACTTTGTGCTTGGGTAATTTAGAATGGAGTTGCTCCTTCTTTAATAGCTGCAAATTAATATTATGTTTGTCACTGATTCAGTTTTTTGTAGGATGTATATTTGGAATGTCACAGCCTTAGAGATATGAAGAACTTAAAGATGGCATTAGCTCCCATCCTGAAGCTATCAAGGGGACCACTAAGAGTCACCTCATTATCGCTCAGGAAATGCCAAGGATTTTAGAAGCTCTGTATTAAGTACTGGGTACAAAGATCAAATACATATTTCTTACTGTATCACTTAATGGTTTTATATTATAAATCTACATCTATATTTTATTGCTGGGAATGATTCTGTAACTTTGTAATAACAGAAGTGCACATTGAATGGTAAATTAAATAACTTCTTTTCTAAAAAATAATTAGAAAATGAAAGTGATTGAATTAAATTGGAAATTTGCAGTTAATTGAGAATCAATCCTTTGAAAGGGGGTAAGGTGGAGGTAATTTGTCTTACATGCTTTAGTTTTTCAGTTCATCAAAGATTGGTACTTTCTTTTATTGTTTCTAAAACAGAGGTACTTGGAATATAGATATTTAAAGGAGGAATTTTCTAATAAAAACTTGTAAAAACATGGGATTTGTTTGATAGCAAGTGGACTAAGTTTTTTAGTTTTGATACAACTTTTTTTTGTTTGTTTTAAAAGAAACTTGTAGTGTATGCAAGCCAAATCTTCATTGTGGTAGATAGTAATAATTATCTTTCTAGTAAACGGCAATGATGAATTGCACATTTAAAACATATTAAAGCTTTAAACAGGAGAGGGATGAAAATCTGCTTATAAACTTAAATCTAGCCATAAGATTAAAATTTATAAGTAATGGCAAATGGAAATAAATCTGCTCTGAATGTTAAGTGAAACCAATTTTTATCAAAACCCAGTTTATTTTAGAAAGTTAAGTATGAAATCACCAAACTAATATTTGTCAGTTAAATAAATAAAATAGTTAAAAATGTAATTTTAAATTCTCATATTTCTGTGAAGAATGGTGTTCTGTCTTTCTTAGTCCTTTAGGAAATATAATTTTTTAAAAATCAGGAGATGAGTGAATAGTATCATTTTCCTGAATATCACTGTACCCTTCCACCAAACACATGTGCTTTATTCCTTAGACATGAATAAGACCAATTTTTTTTTTTTTAAACACCGTTTTGATTTTGTTTTGCTTTGTAAGTTTTTGTATTTGGTTGTCTGTTCCTCAGCATAGTGAAAGGGGTAAAGACAGAACCATTTGAGTCAGAGTGAAGATAGCACAAAAAGTACCTGATGATTTCTTGAGTCAAGTAAGGGAAAGAAAATAAAAGTCAAGCTAAGAATTTTACTTCTATACAATACAATACTGAATGTATAATCCTTTTAAAATAAGATATGTAGTACACAAATATACATTGTATCAAAGGAAGATTTATGTAAAATGTGAATTGAGCCAATTGGAGGCCCTTACTTAGATGGTAGTTTTCTGGAAATCCAACTTATATAAAGTATGACAATCTTTGTTTAAGAGTAAATTAGGAATTATTTTAGACTGATAGAAAGGTTTCTCTTTGTGTCTTCGCACTACCTACTTACAAAGAAAGGAACCCTGTAGATATTGTGAAACATGGAAGAGTTATTTTTGATGAATGATTTTTTTTTTGAAAATAATGTTATCCTTCTGTCCTGAAGTACCTTTTGCTTAACCTTGCTGTGTTTCTGTATTTTCCAAGTGGCTCCACCCCCACCCCCAGTTTTTGGAGAAACATAGCATTTTAATAGGTAACATAAATGCTTCAGTACATACAGGGTTGAAACAGACATAGGGATCACTATTTATAGTGCGTATTAAAAAGTAAAATACACACAGTAGTTTTCCCCCATTGCAAATCACATGGCAATACTTTTTCACAACTAGTATACGCCTAATACAACATGTTTTCTTTAAAAAAAAAAAAAACAAAAGACATAAAAAAGTGGTAATATCCACATCTAAGGAGTGAAAACAGTTAACCATTTTTCAATAATTAAAAAATCCCCACCACAACAAAAAAGAGGAAAGAATCCATGACTTTTTTCCTTCTCAGTTGCTAATAAAATTTGGTTGACTGGAAGACGGGGCCTGGATAGTGAGGTTGGCGTTGAGTAGAACCACACGTGCACACTAACATGCCTTTCATCTCCCAGCTCCTGCTGTGCAGGGCTTGGTAGATACGTCGGCCATCTTAGTGTGTGTGCATGGCACTACCCCTTGGAAGCTTCCTTGCAAGCATTTAACGTAGGGAGTGAGGAGGTGGGATTGGCATAGAGATGTGTTCTAGTGGCATAGAGAACTGTTTTCATTTAGTCCGGGAGGCCAGAAGTCTGAAATCAAGGTATTGACAGGGCTGCACTCCCCCCAGAGGCTTTAAAGTAGAATCTGCTCTTTGTCTTTTCTAGCTTTTGGTGGCTGCCAGCAGTCCTTGGTTTTCCTTGGATTGTAGTTTTATCACTCCAGTCTCTGCCTACATCTCACGTTGCATTCTCCCTTGAGTGTCTGTGTCTTCTTTTTTGTCTATCTCATATTTCTCTCTGCTTTTCTCTTGTCATTGGATTTAGGACCCCCTCAGGTGATCCAGGGTCATCTCTCCTTTCAAGATCCTTAACTTAATTACATCTGCAAAGGTAATTTTTTCCAAATAAGGTCACATGTAGTGGTTCCAGGAATTATGGCATCAACGTATCTTGGGGGGGGGGTCCATTACAGTCCATTACAACCCCTGAAATCTATTCTCTTCTTTCAAATGATATATATATTTAAGATTAATAATGAAAAAATACATAACAAAATTTTCCATTTTGACCATTTTTAAGTCATGTGTACAATTCATTGGCATTAAGTACATTTACATTGTTGTGCAAACATCACCACTGTCCCTTTCCAGAAAACTTTTTATCATTCCAAACTGAAACTCTGTACCCATCAAACAGTAACTCTCTGTGTTCTCTTGCCCCAACATGTTGTAATCACTATTCTACTTTCTGTCTTTCTGAGTTTGACTATTCTAAGTATTTCATATAAGCAGCGTCATGCAATATTTGTCCTTTTGTGTGTGGCTTTTTTTGTTTTTTTTTACTTAATGTTTTCATGGTTTATCCATGTTGTCACATATGTCAGAATTTCCCATTTTTGAAGACTGAATAGTATTCCATTGTATATGTATATATACCACATTTTGTTTATTCATCTGTTGGCAGACACTTAGGTTTCTCCACCTTTTTGCTATTTGAATAATGCTACCATGAACTGGGTATATAATCATCTTCGAGATCCTTCTGTCAATTTTTTTGGGTGTGTACCTATAGTGGAATTGCCACATCATGTGGTAATTCTATATTTAATTATTTGAGGAACCTCCATACTATTTTCACAGTAGCTGTACCATTTACATTCCCTCCAGCAATATACAAGATTTTCAGTTTCTTCATATCCTTTCTAGCACTTTTTATTTTCTGGTATTTTTCCTTTGATACTAGCCATCATAGTGTGTGAAGTATTTCACTATGGTTTTGATTTGCATTTCCCTGATGACTACAGATGTTGAGCATCTTTTCATGTGCTTATTATCCATTTGTATATTTTTCTTTGGGAAAATGTCTATTCAAGACCTTTGTACATTTTTAAATTGGGTTGTTAGACTGACTTTTCTCTAGTGTTGATCTGCCTTTTTCTCCTTGCTGGTGTAGGTCTCCTAGTCCTTTGACTTTTTACTGCCTTTGTTTATTGTGCTTTTTCAGTTGGCCCTTCTGTTACTTTCTATCCCCCAATTGTGATGCTCAGCCTAAGTCCCTTTGTATTTTTTCCTTTGTAAGAAGTATATTGAGAGGTCTTTGAATTAGAATGGTTTTTACTCCTTGTTTATATGCAGATGATTTAGTTGCATACCAAATAGAGGATTGTTTATTTTTATTTATTCACATATGTGTACTTTGCTTTATGCAGTGGATGTGTTCTGAAGATATTGTGTAAATATTTAATAGTTGTCAATCAGCATTTTAAATTCTTTGGATATTATATTTTTAAGATAATTTTTAATGAATCCTTTAGTGATGAGAATAATATCCTGAAAATTATCTGCCATGTAAATGTGTTATTCTTAGAATGGGATATTCCCATGATATCAATAATACTACGTTTAACCATTAATATTAAAATATTTTTGATTTAGTATTAATGTTAAAATGGAAGAAATGTATTTTAATGTGGAGATAGGGAATTCGGTTTTGGGACTAGTTGGAGAGTGTATAGGCTCTCCTACATTGGTTGTTTTGGGTCAGATATATTAAATGTCATCTAGATTATCTTGCAGTATTCTTTTATTCCCTTTCCCCTTTCCTTTATATTCTTCTACAGATATTTAGTGCACACTTATTGTGCACCAGTTGGGCTTTGAGGAAATAATGGTAAGCAGAGTAGACATGTTCCTTATTCTTTTGGAACTTCTAGTCCAGTGATAATTAGCATTCTATTGTTAGAACCATTTAGCTTTCTGTGTTATTGGGGAGTAAGGGGGTAGGGTATAAAATTCAGAATGTAAGTTCAGAATGTACATTCAGAATGTAAAGTTCAGAATGTAAGACCATAGGACTATAACAAATTTTATTCACACATATATGTATATACAAATTAGATAGGATCATATGGCTATAGAAGAGAATTTTATTATTTTGTCATTAATACATCACTTGCTTTTTTCTCTCTTGAACTTATCCACAGCTTCCTTTTTTTCCCTGTCTTCTTCCCACTGCCACCTTTACTTTCATTGTCCCTGACAGGGAGTATAGGTACATACTCACACCTTGCATTCCTCCCCACCTTTGGTGTTCTTTCCGTGTGCTTTTCTTTCTTTTTCTATTACCTTTCTTCTTCTCTCTCTCACCTACATTTTTTTGCCTTATTATTTTAGTTGATACCTTGATTCTATTAGCGATACGTTTTTAGATCAGAGATGGCCAAGGATCCAGGGGAATGGGACAAATTGGATCATCAGAATTTCAATAGTACTTCCAGGACATACGGTTTTTTACTTCATTTGAAAGTGTTCTTTTGCTTTGTGGTCCTGATACACATGGGACTATAGGCATTCCAACTCCTAAATTGGGGATTAAACTTTATTACAGTGACAGTTTCAACATATTTCTGCCTAGTCAGAATTAGTATTCTTGAAGAGATGAATAAGCAAAGAAAACAGAATAAAAAGGTTTCAGCTTCTCTTGGTTGAGCCTGCTGGGGTCACCCCTTAGGCTTCAGGGGGAAGAGGAAGTCCCACTCTTAATCTGTATTCAGACCTTGCTGTTGGTGTTGCCAAGTGCTTGTAAACATGATTAGTTTCGTAACTATTGAGGAAGCAATCATCATTTTCCTACTGACATAGATATTACATGAACATGAATTATAGTTTTGAAGACATATTTCCATTAAGTATTGGTTAGAGTAAGACTGACCAAAAAGGAATTACACTATAATCCATCTTTTTAAAGATTTTAATGTGGGATACTGACAAATATAGTATTTTTCTGTATTTGTGTGGGAGAGCTTAAAAGAGAATTTAAATTGATTTATTAATGATTAAAAGATAGCATTTACCTTCAGACTTTTTTGATTGTGATCTACAGTGTGAAGTACATTTCACATTGTGACCCATTATACACATGTCTACACACACACACACACATAAGTGAATCAAAATATACTTAAAACAGTATACTGATTTTTATGATTTATAATCCACTCTGATTTCTATTTTATCACAGTACTCTCTTCTTCTATTCTGTTTCATTTGAAAAATGGGTGGTTCATATTCATTAAATTGATTATATGACCAAGTAATGATTTGTAGCTTGAATTTGGAGAGCCATCATCACTGAACCAGTCTTTGAAAATCTGAATTCTTCCAATGCCAGAATGCTTCTGCTATTGCCACTATGTAGTGGTATGAGTTGGTGTTTGAGACTTGTGGGTCCTGAATCAGTTTTGTTATCTTTGAATTAGTTATAATGAATCCTCATCTGTCCACCTCACAGAGTTATTTGTGAGGATCAAAAGAGATAATGTATATGGGCAATATGTGTAAGATATTAAATACCATACAAGTCCTAGGTAGCCTAATAAAGTTACTTTTGGAGTCTCATATTGAGACTATAAATTCGTTCAAGTTCTTACAGAGGATGCCTGTTTAATAATATTTATCATTGCAATTGTTTTCGTCTCCTGACTTTGTTGTAGGACATCAAGTAAGATGAGAGGTATTGGGACCTTACACAATACCCAAAGGAGTTACTATTTCTGTGCCTGAACCTGCTTAATGTGAGTTTATTGCCAGCCAGGGTAGGTTGCTGAAAGCTTTTAAGCTTTTGCTTATGGTTGCTGAGATGACTTCTGCAGCCTCTACTGGAAGCAATATGGAAATAATGAGCCCATGAGGACAGAGAAATATGTTCTCTCTTTTCTAATGGTGATAAACATATTTTGTACTTCATTTTCACCTGTTGGTACACTAGGCCACTGATGGGGAAAGCATTGTTCACAAGAGGATAGAATGAACTTTTTCTGGGGCAAGAATTCAGTGTCAGTGGACCACATGAAGTATTAAGTGAATACACTTAAATATTGGTGTTCATGCAGATGTTCTCTTGCTGGTAAGATAGTTTATAGTTTTTGTCAAATGAAAATAATGACTCCTTAAAACAAGAGTTCTTTGAACCAAAATGATTGAGACTTAAGAATCTTAATAATACCGGTGATCCTCAAGAGGATTTCTTGTTATATTGTATATTTAGGATATTGTTTCTTTTACTATTTATCACAGCATTTACAATTCTGCATTTTAATCTGAAATCAGTAAATATATGTGTATAAGACATCCATGATCTTCCCCCTTCATTCTCTCTCTCTATTTTTTAAATTCTGGAAAGCTTAGTTTTAGGTAAGTTTGATTACTGGCAAGGAGTTCTTCATTGCACTGATTAAACAATCTTTTCTAAAATAGACAACCCACAGAATGGGAGAAAATATTTGCTCTCTACACTTCTGATAAAGGTCTAATAACAAGAATCTATCTAGAACTCAAAAGAATTAACAAGAAAAAATCAAACAATCCCATCAAGAAATGGGCAATGGAAATGAATGGAAATTTATCTAAAGAAGACGAAATAATGGCCTGCAAACATATAAAAAAATGCTCAACATCTTTAATCATCAGAGAAATGCAAATCAAAACCACAATGAGATACCATCTAACCCCAGTGAGAATGGCCTGTATCAAGAAATCCCAGAACAACGAATGTTGGCGAGGATGTGGAGAGACAGGGACACTCTTACACTGCTGGTGGGACTGCAAATTAGTGCAACCTTTGTGGAAAAGAATATGGGGATACCTCAAACAGCTAGAAATAGAAATACCATTCGACCCAGCAATAGCATTGTTGGGCATCTACCCAAAAGAGCATAAGACATTCTATTATAAAGACATCTGCACCTGAATGTTTATGGCAGCACAATTCACCATGGCAAGGACATGGAAACAACCCAAGTGCCCGTCAATTCATGAATGGATAATCAAAATTTGGTATATGTTCACAATGGAATATTACTCAATTCTAAGAAACGACAGCAAGCTAGCACTGTTTATACTATCCTGGATTAAGTTTAAGCCTATTATCCAAAGTGAGGCGACACAAGATCATGCAAATGGGCTCCACATGTACTCGCCATCAAATTGGTACTGACTGATTAAAACTATGGTGCTCAAATGGTGGTAGTACTCACCAGGGATTCAGGGGTGGGGGTAGACCCACATCTTAGGGGTGTGGTGAGCATTGTGGAGGGTAAGGGCATACCTCTAACCCTTCTTAGGGAGAGGCAAAGATATAAAATGTAACCAAAATGTCAAAAAACCCACTTTTATCGGGTGGTGGGCAGGTGGGAGGGGGGAGGAGGGGATAAGTGTATATTTACATAATGAGTTCGATGCACACCACCTGGAGGATGGACACACTTGAAGCTCTGACACAGTGGGGGGGAGGGTAGAGGTGGCAGGGGCAATATATGTAACCTTAACAATATTTGTACCCCCATAATATGATGAAAAAAAAGGAAACAATAAACTTTTCTTTCTTTGAATTCTTATGTCACCTTATCTATAACTTTCTTTTCTTTTTTTTTTTTTTTATTTTTGAGACAAAGTCTCGCTCTGTTGCCCAGGCTAGAGTGGCATCATCATAGCTCTGTTGCCCAGGCTAGAGTGGCATCATCATAGCTCACTGCAGCCTCAAACTCCTGGACTCAAGCGATCCTCCTGCCTCAGTCTCCCGAGTAGCTGGGCCTGCAGGTGTGCACCATGACACCCGGCTAATTTTTCTATGTTTAGTAGAGATGGGGTCTTGCTCTTGTTTAGGCTGGATCTGTAACTTTCTTCTGGCACCTTTTAACTTACTGTGTATTATCATATTTACTATGATGTAGTTGTCTTATTTTCCCTATTGGATCTAAGTTTTAAATGCAAATATGTTTCATCTTTGTGTGTCTAATTGAATCTAGCAGAGTGACTTATGCATAAGAGCATCCAATAAGTATTTTTGCTGAACATGTGCTGCATTCCCTCTCCTATCTCAAAGGTACTTTGGTGGTGTTAATATTGAAATATGCCAAGCTCCAATTCTTCTTTCTTACAATAATAAGTGTTGTACTTAACTACTTTGAGTAAGAGTCAGTGAAATAAACTAAAAAATTAAAGCAATTAAATGCTAATCAAATACAACTTGAAAGGCCTTCTATTGCTTATAGCTTGACTTTTACACTATACTTAGCACAGTTTATTTAAAATTTAAATTGATATAACTTATTTATATTATTGTTACTATTTTTGGTACTTTAGATCCTGTTCCTTATTGAGGGGGGAGATCAGGAAGAACGCTAGTGGGCACTGTTAGTGTCGGCCTCTGGACATAGTAGCTTTGGTTTGCTAGTTGGGGATGTAATTGTTACCTTATTGAAGATTTATGTCTAAAAGCAATTGTGTAGGCTTACAATATTGATCATCGTAAATTTTATTTTAAACCAGTCATTGTAACCATTTATGCTAGAATCCTAAGCTAGCATTTATTTTAGAAGACATAAATAGCTATTTTTTGCATAGGTTGGGAGTAGGTATGCTGAGGGTAGGCATTGACTCTGTAATTTCATGTATATAACACTTAAAACTTCATAATGTTTTTGTAGGAAATACTGTCTCCATCAAATTTGACTTTTGAAATTAGGTCTGGACAGATATATCTTATAAAATGAACATAGATAAGATGTACCTGATTTATAAAATAAATATGGATTTTAGTTAAATTCCTGGAGAATAGAATTCTTCAGCTGTCCTAGATGACTATATTAATTACAGATTAATTATTTGATTATGTTAAGCTAGTTTTAAATATAACTTTTGCGTGAATAGAACCATATTCATTACATCTGGGATCATTTAAATAACATAATTACATGTAGTTTTGCTATGTAATGAAAAGTAAGGAATAAATGATGAGAGGTGACTTTGTAAGCATTGTAGTAAGTAACTTATAAACTGAAGGTCACCATTTTAATTGGAAGGTTTGTGAATCTCTTAAATTCTGTAATCAAATGAATGATATCAAAGGAAGAAGTAATTTAACATAACAATTGTGGCTTATACTGAACATATGTTCCTGTTAATAAGTTGCATCATGATCTTTAAGGACTTGTATGTAGTTAGTACATTTTGGTTCATTTGATACCCACGGTTTTTCTTCATTTTTATTAGTGAGTTGTTACAGTGGTTAACAAGAAATACACAGATTTAAGTTGCAATAGTTTTCCCAGGGTTATATGATCTAACTTCACAAGCTTCTTGAACATATGTAGATGCTTTTCTATTTTGCTTTAGTTATGACATACAATTGATATAGGCAAGCATGAAAGCTTGGGCAGATTTTCATTGCTTTTTCTGGATCTTGCTCAGGTTCTGTGGTATTTATGTAAAGCACAGTTTTGTTACTTGGGAATGCATATTGAAATTATCATGTGCACTATTTTGCTGTAGGCCCGTTGGCACTGCCACAAAGGTAATATACTGCCAGTAGGCCATTTCCTTGTCGACTGCATTTACAATTTAATAGAAATATTACATGACTTTTTAAACAAGTGTTTTGGCAGGGAGGAAATGGCAGATTCCATACAAACAAGCATAGCTTCCTTTCCTTAACCACATTCCAGCTACTCAAGAAATTGTTGTTGGTTTCAAGTTTGGGGCTTAGGGGTAGAATGGGAAGTCAGGTTGTAACAGGAATGACATTGATATTTACTGTAAAGTAGTTATGTGTTTTTAACTGCTGAATTTTATTATTATATAGTTTGAGAGAGTGACAACCAATATGTTTCTGAATTAGAGCTGAGATTATTTTTATGCAGTTTATCTAGCTGGGAATACCTGCTTTTGATTGGTTGAAAAGGTCAGGACCACCAGATAGGCTCTAAGATGATAGCATTGCTTTTTACAAGTTTTTTGTAAGTTTATAAGTTTTGGCTTTGCTGTATAAATTGTTCCTTCATGACACTTGCCTAAGCACTACTTCTTTTATATCAGCTATGATTATATTTTAAAGATGAATCACTTTTGGGGTTAGAGAGTATAGAAAGGAAATTTGGTAGACTTTGTTAACACTAACATAAAATAAAATAGATTCTTATCACATCTTTTGATCAGTTTTTATTCTTTATTATGTATTTCAAAACTTGAAAAGTCATGTTCATAATTTTTTTTATGTGGAAATGATTCCATCGTATTCCTCTCTTATTTTATTTAGTTCTCTGGATCTTAAAGCATTTGTAGTTTTGGATAAAATTCTGCCCTCTTTAATTCTGAAGTATTTTATACTTATGCAGAATGTCTACAGAGAAAAATTTGTGCTTTACTTTTTAGCCTTTATTGTGGCCACATTCTGCTTTCTAGTGTAGATCCCATCTTTTTCTTCTGTAGTGAAAGAGACCATTTTAGTTAGTCTTTTCTTCTTTCTTTTCTTATTGCTTCTGACTTCTTAGCCAACTTACCTGGCAGCTGTGTTAAGTTATGCTGCTGTGGTGTGGTAGAGGCTGGCATTGGGTGTGTTCTTATAGCCATCATAGCATTGGCTTTTGTTATTTTCCATGTTTCAGTTTGTTGCTAATGGACATATGGACATCATATGTTCCACAGAGTACTGTATGAAGCCAATTTGAACTGTTTCCATTTGCCTCAAGTCCAATCATGATATTTATTTTTCCATGGCACTTACCCAGATTATCCATACCTCCTGCTTAGCTGTGTCACTGCCACCATGGACTGTATTCTTCTGATTGCCTCCATTTTTTCACAGTATCTAATTGCCTTTCCTCCGTTAACTCTCTTTGCATAGCATTGATTGATGTTTATAAATGATTCCAAGATCTTTTAGATAACAGATACTCAGGTGCATAGTAGTATGATATTCAGCTAGCTTTTTGTTTATACATAAGGAAAGTTTTATATCCAGTCTCATAGACTGGAATTGAATATTCTAGTGGAAAAGTTAGAAAAGTAACAATATAATTTTGGACAGAATTGCTTGCTTTTTAGTATCAACAATAACAGCACTATAATCTCGGTACCTTTGATATATCAAATCAAGTCATAATTTTATTCCTACATTTTGAAGGTAAGATCCTACATGCTCCCTTTTAGGCTTGAAAAAATATGACTATAGTGTTGTTTACTATAGCTGTTATTCAGCTTTCTAGTCCTATGTAATGCCATTTCTAGGCATTGACATTACAGTTGCTGTTCTTTTGTGATATTCAGTGAGCCAACTATTACAGTGATTGGGAAGCTATGGCTTTAAGCTTGTGGATTCACTGGAATGCATTTATTCATTCAGCGGATAATTACTGAGCACCTCCTATGTGCTAGGGACTGTTCTAGGTGCTAGGGATGCAGCAGTAAATAAAAAGGTGAAAATTTCTTTTTATTGAGTTTATATTCGACTAAAGGGAGAGAGAGAATATAGAAAAGAAATATGGCCAGCTGTGGTCAGTAGCTCACATCTGTAATCCTAGCACTTTGGGAGGCTGAGGTGGGAGGATCACTTGAGCTTAGGAGTTTGAGACCAGCCTCAGCAAGAGCAAGACCCTATCTTAACTAGAAATAGAAAAATAAACTAGGCATCATGGTACGCACCTGTAGTCCCAGCTACTCAGGAGGCTGAGACAGGATCACTTGAGCCCAGGAGTTTGAGGTTGCTGTGAGCTAGACTGATGCCATGTACTCTATTCAGGGTAATGGAGTGAGACTTTGTCTCAAAAAAATAAAAATAAATAAAACATTTAGTATGTTAGATAGTAATAAGTACTACAGTAGAAAAAAGTAAACCAGGGAAATGAGATAGGAAATCTCAAGGGCGGGGTAGAGTGGTGGATGTGTTGTGTTGGATTGGCAGTGAAGGTCTCACTGAGAAGGTGATACTTGAATAAAAACTTGAAGGAAATGAGGATATCTGGATGTAGAATATACTAGGTTGAGGTAACTAACTGTAAGTTCAGTGGTGTTGAAGTTGGGGTGTGCCTGGTGACTCCTAGTCCAAATTATAGAGGCTTGAAGGCTACAATCAATGCTTAGGCTTTTATTCTCAATGAGATGAGAAGTCACTGAGGATTTCTGAGTAAGGGAGAGACACAAGAAGAGCCAGAAGGATTGTAAGGGTGGAATCACATAGACCGGTTATGAGACTTTGGTATAAACCAAGCAAGACATGATGGTGACTTGGATGAGGATGGTAGCGGCAATGAAAAGAGTGAGTAGCTGGACTCTGGTCTATTTTGAAAGTGGATTAACAAGATTTTTTGATAGATCAGGTACATCAGAACACTGAGGATGCCAAAAAGTCACTCTGCACAGCTTTGGAAGATGGTTCTTTTCTACTCTGTCAAAATAAAAATAGGAAGGCAGAAATTGAATGGAATATAGAGTTTATTCTTCCTGGAAACTCTACTGTAAATGTAATGCATGATTGTTATAGAAAGATATAAAGGTGTAAAGGAAGAAAGCAAAGTATAAAGAAGAAAATAAAAATCACTTTTACTTCCTAGAGATTTATGGTTAACTTTTTGGTATATAGTCTTCCTGTTTGCTTTTCATATCTACTATGCCTGTGAGAATGTACTGGTTTTTAACCCAAAATTGGAATCATGAGATTATATTGTTTAATAATTTCCTTTTTTCATTTAGCACTGTATCTTGATCACTTCCTCATATCCTTAAGTTTTTGAGCCTTAAAATATTTTGCAAATTGCTTAAATGAAATAATTTCCTATACATTCTTCTTTTATGGCAAAGCTTTGTAATGAGTTGTTTCTTTAAGGCAAAAGAGAACAACTTAGGTGAAGATGCCCTTATTATTAATAGTCATTAATCCTAAAGCTTGTGAAAATGTCCTTGTTTTAATTTTTCATGCTCATAAATTATCCATTAATTACCATAAATTGTACATTTTAAGAATTTAAGTATTCTGATGACTTCTTTTTAATTAAGGTGTAGCATATCAGTTCTCTATGTATTTCATTTTTCTATTTTCTACAAATATTATTTCTACAGAGAATTTTAAAAACTCTATTAGAGGAAATATTTTTTAGCCTTAAAAAACTGATATTTACGTTGCAATTTATACATCCTATCTTTAACTTTGTATCAGTAAGCAGTTTTAACCAGCTGAATGATTGCATCAAGCTTAAATAACCATATCAGAAAACATGCAATTAATAATGAACAGATTGTTAGATACTTCCTTCTAGCAGTACAATCATTTTAAAAAGAAAACATTCGAAGTGTTTTTTTCATTTAAAATGTATTTCACTTGCCAAAAAATACAAATGTGGTTTTCTTAACCTTGAACACTGATACATGCATATGCAGTAGGGAACATTCCTCTAGTGCTAGCTGCTTAGTTATTTGTCGAATTATTCTCCAACTGCCTGACTCCTGGTACCTCTTGTGCTGATGGTATGCTGCATTTTAAGATGTTTTACAAAGTTTCAGAAAGAAAAGTTCTCAAAATTTTCTTTCTGAAACTTTGTAAAACATCTTACATCAATATCTAGAGAGGGAAAAAAGGATGAAGGACAGAATAACCAGTACCTATATTTGGAGATTTGGAGAAAGGAAGTAGGTGAAAGAGAGGCCAGAGAGTAAGAGAAGAATTATGAGAGTTTCAGCCAGAGGAGAAAAGAGTTTTAAGGAGGATGTGATTGATGATCTTTTACAAATGTTTTGTTTTCTTTTTTGCCTTTAGTTTGGGTAGTATGAATAGGTCATCAGATTGGAGGTCATGGTTAACTTTCAGGAGTGTAATCAGTCAAGTGGTGGGGCAGAAGTCAATTCCTGCAGGCTCAAGGAATGAATGGCAGGTAGGGATGTGGAAGCAGCACGAGTAGACTCTATTTGAAGTGTTTGGCAACCAAGAAGAGAGAAATTTGGCGGGTGAGGGAAATTCAAGGGTATCAGGGTTCAGGGAAGATTTTAATCTAACGAGGAGACCTAATCTGATTTTAGAATGATATAAAGGATCCAGAAGAGAAGATTAAAGGTGTAAGGAGTGGGGCCAAGGGTGATACATAATGAAACAAGGCCATAGTCAGGTAGAAGGGAATGTAACTGATGGCGTAAGTGCTGTTATCAGCTGTGGGGAAAATAGATTTAAGTATGTTCTGTTTATAACATGCTCATAGCCTGGATGTCAGGTACTGTATTTTAAGAGCTCATCACTTTCTACTGCAGAAGTAGTAAAAAGCATATTATATGGTTGCCAGACTTAGGTAGTGCCAGTGGGTTGAAGGGCAGTAATGCCTTTGCTAGGCAATGATTGGCTTAAGAGGGCTGGTTAGCTGTAGTGGTGGTTGTTACTTACAAAGTATTGAGAAGCCTCCTAGCAACTGTATTCTGACCTGCTCTAAAAACAATTCAGACTGAAACTAATTACTGAAAGACTTTACCCCAAATTGTGATAAAATATATATAAAATTGACCATTTAAACTATTCTAAGTGTAGAGTTAAGTGACATTATATACATTTATATTGTTGTACAACCATCCGTTTCCAGAACTTATTTTTACTGTGGTAGGGTACACATAACATAAAATTTACCATTCTATTAATAACTATCTTTAAGTGACATTAAGTACATTCATATTATTCTGCAGTCATCACCACTGTTTACCTCTAGAGCTTTTTCATCATCCCTAACTAAAAGTCTGTGTATTAAGCAGTTATTCCCTATGACTTTCTCCCTCTAGCCTCAAGTAATCACCATTCTATATTACTTTTTATCTCTATAAATTTGACTGTTATAGGTACCTCATATAAGTGGAGTCATAGAATATTTGTCCTTTTGTGTCTGGCTGCTTTCACATAGCATAATGTCTTCAAGGTTCATTCATGTTGCAGCATATATCAGGATTTCATTTTTTAATGGCTGAATAATATTCCATTGTATGTATATCCAACATTTTGTTTATCCACTCATCTGTTGATAGACACTGGGCTGTTTCTACCTTTCTGCTATTGTGAATAATGCTGTTATGAACGTGGGCTTGCAAATATCTGTTTGAGTCCCTGCTTCTAATTCTTTTGGGTATATTCCCAGAAGTGGAATTGCTGGATCATATGATAATTCTATGCTTGCTTTTTTGAGGAACTACCATACTGTTTTCTACAGCCCAGCCAACCTTTTTTAAATTAGATCTACAGATAAAGAGGGCATACAAAATGTGTAATATTTTTATTCAAAGATTTATGGAACTCATGAAATGCAAGAAAATCACATTTTTGTGTTTAGGGTAAATCACATTTACATCATTTCAGGAAGGTAGCTGAGATATTTGCTTAAAGATCTTCACAGAAAAAGATAACACAAATATATTTTTTATATAATAATTCTGATAGTTGGAGAGTTCTTTCTCATAGTATATATAGTGTAATACCATTAACAATCTTGGCAAGTGTGATACAGAATCTGTACAGTGTTTTAGTTTGCATAAGACTTGTTCATTTGAACTATTTTTATTCATAAAGTACTTTGTGTGTATTTTTTTTTCACTTTTTAAACATTTGGCTCTTTTAGGAAGCTTGACCTAAACTCTGTGCCTTTGAACCAATAAAGGTTATATGTATCATGTCTGAATTCTTTGACTGATGTCAACATATGTTTGAAAGTTTATTCTAATCATTTAATTTCATATTAAAATTAATGACAGTTTTCTTTTTTGTTGTTTATAAATGTATATTTGAAATAGTTATTCCCAACAGGAACCTTTTGTAGCACATTTAATGGAAATTGATAAGATAAACATTAGGCATGACCAAAAAAACCAAAAAGACAGCCGCCTTCTAATAGTAAAGCAAATATGTGAAGCAAAGAAATGGAAAATATGAAACATTCTCTTGCTTTTGGAATATTTCATGGTTTTTCTTTTGAGATACTGGTAGAAAATCCCTTATAGTTTCTTGTAGGACCTTTTATTTGAGAAGTGTTTCAGACTTGATCTCTTGGCTGCTGTAATTGTTTGGGAAATGACTGATTTCTTCATTTGTTGACATGTTCTCTAAATTATAGTATAAATGCTTCAAATTTGGTATATGAATGCTTTTTTCAACTTATCGTTTTTTTTGCCTCCAAAAAGGAAAATGAAGTCATTGATTTCTGATAGCCGCAAACCTAGTCTTATGATTTTATGTCCTTTTATAATTTACTTTAATTTACTTAAAGTAATTTACTTTTTTTAAATTTTAGAATATTATGGGGGTACAAGTGTTAAGGTTATGTATATTACCCATGCCCCCTTCCCCCCTCGAGTCAGAGCCTCAAGCGTGACCATCCCCCAAATGTTGCACATCTCACTCATTGTGTTTGTATATACCCATCCCCTCCTCCCCCCTCCCACCTGCCTGACACCCAATAAATGTTATTCTTATATGTCTACTGAGGTGTTGATCCGTTAATACCAATTTGCTGGTGAGTACATGTGGTGCTTGTTTGTCCATTCTTGAGATACTTCACTTAGTATAATGGGTCCCAGCTCTATCAGGAAAATACCAGAGGTGCTATATCACCATTGTTTCTTAAAGCTGAAAAGTACTCCATGGTGTACATATACTACATTTTATTAATCCACTCATGAATTGATGGGCACTTGGGTTGTTTCCACAGCTTTGCGATTGTGAATTGTGCTGCTATAAACATTTGAGTGCAGGTGTCTTTTTCATAAAGTGACTTTTGATCTTTTGGGTAGATGCCCAGTAGTGGAATTGCTGGATCAAATGGTAGATCTACTTGTATCACTTTGAGCTATCTCCATATTGCTTTCCACAGAGGTTGAACTAGTTTGCAGTCCCACCTGCAGTGTAGGAGTGTTCCTCTCTCTCCGCATCCACCCCAGCATTTATTGTTTGGGGACTTTTTGATAAAGGCCATTCTCACTGGAGGTAAGTGATATCTCATTGTGGTTTTGATTTGCATTTCCCTGATGATTAGAGATGTTGAACATCTAATTTACTTTACTTTTTAATTTACTTTGATCCAGTTCTTGATTCCCATTTTTTAATTCTATTATGAAGAATTTTTCTGATTCATCACAAATTAAACCTTCCATTGAGTTTATAAATATGTGTGAGTCTTTTAGTGATATTTTACATATTATATTATTTAAACATCTGAGGGTAACAATATTTACAATTGTGGGGTTAAACTTACAGAATAGTTTGGTTGTCATTTTGTATATGTTTTTTTTTTTCATGATTTAGCCCCCTTTTTTTCCCAGATAGTTTAAAATATAAGCATTGTATGTCAAAATAACATAACTTGGATAACATGCAGTAGTAAATATATAAAATAAATTCTTAGTTGCCAATTTTCATATGTATTTTCTGTCTGAATATATTTTTTGGGGGAAATGAGTTCATTGTAGATGAACTACACAATTTCATGCTGAATTTAAAAGAAATTGTTAAAATGAGTACCTAAAGGGAAACCTAAAACTCTAAACCCATGTATTTGAATTTGTGAAATGGCATGGATGATTATTTTGGCTTACATTTATTGAACTCTTTGTATCCTAACCATTGTTCTAAGTATTTTTTTGAAGGTATCAATTAATAGTTTATTACTTCTTTTTTTAAAACTTAAATTTATTGAGATGAAATTCATATAACATAAATTTAACCTTCTAAAACAGTTCAGTGGCATCATGTACATTCATGATAATGTTGTGTAACAGCTATTTTCATCTGATTCTTAAATATTTCCATCACTCCAAAATAAAGCTTAGTACCCATTAAGCATTTTATACTCCTTGTTTTCTCCCTCCATATCCTGGCAACCACCATCTGCATTCTGTCTCTATGAATTTACCTATTCTGGATATTTTATATAAATGGAATCATGCCACATGACCATTTGTGTCTGGCTTCTTTCACTTAACATAATGTTTTCAAGGTTCATTTACATTGTAGCGTGTATCAGTACTTCATTACTTTTTATGGTTGTGTTCTAAGTATTTTGTGTATACTAACTTATTTGGGTTTCACAACAACCCTATGATGTAGGTGTTATTACTATTATATATAGTTTACAAGTAAAAGTAAGGTAGAGAAATTAAATAGTTATTGGAAGAACCAAGATTAGAACCCAGACAGTAGACTCCAGATCCTGGCCTCTTAACCTAGATGAAAGATAGTATTTTATTCATCCTTGCATAAAGTAGGTCCTAGGGATATACTGAACCAAATTGAAAAGGGAATTTTATGACATTGAGGCAACCGGAAAAATTTAGGTCAAATAGCTGAATGTCTAGTTAGCTATGGAAAAGTTTAGAAGCCATAAATAAAATATGTAGTACCAAACATTAATTTATGGGCATCATCTGTCTGATACTTTTGATATTTTGGGGGCTAAATACCACCCAAAGTCAACAATGTACTTTCTTTCTTTGTTTTTTATAAGGAAAGAGCAAAGTGTGGTAGCTTCTTATTGGAGCCTCTGAAGTATTTCACAACAATTAAATGTCTTCTCTTCATGTAAAATTTAAGCCTTGGTAAAAAGCTCTTCAAGAGTGCCACTAACTCCACTACATACTTGATGATCAGATGTGTCAGAATTTGGCAGTTTGGCAGAATTCTGGTCATTAACCTTATTACCACCTCACTTTCACTTCTTTGAGAAAAGTTAAATCATTTTAAAGTAATTCTTTATTTTAAAATGATATAATTTGGCTAATAGGAAAGCATTCTTTTGATTTACTAAAGCAATTGCTTTGAAACCTTTTGGGAAACAATTAAGGGTTTCTTTACTCTTAGCTGAACTTTGAGTACAGGAAAAAACCCAAAACAACAAAACCCAACATCTTTCTTTTCTAAATCTCCTGGAGCCTGTGAAAGAGATGGTGATATTGTCTAAGCAGTGGAAGGCTCAGTGATATGTAGATGAGAAATTTTATGTAAAACAAAATTTTTAGTAATAATTTCATTGTAATGTTGGATATACTAGAGAAAATGTCTCTCCCAAAGCAGTTAAAAATTTATATCCAAAAATCTCAACATTTATCTCATTATTTTGTGCTATGTACAAGTAACTACATTGCTAATTTCTTCATGTGAATTGTTTGTTGAATTTATGGCATTTTCATTTATATGTAGCTATAATTAACTTTGTCTTTGCTTTGCTTCTCCTAGTGAGATGTACTGTTTTGTTTTTTTCCCTCAGATGGATTTAGACAATAGTTGTAGGTACAAAGTCTCCATTGAAGAATTAACCCTTCTATTTTTTTTTCACCCCAGTTTCCACATACAGTATTGAAGCCCTTCTATTTATTTATACAAGCTGTCCTTAATTTAATAGGCACTGTTTCTGGAAGTCAGGCCATTGACAGAAATGTTACAAGAGAAGGTTCTTATCCCAGAGAACTTTATTATACATTCTCTAATTTCATTTTGCCATATCAATAATATCTTTCTAGCATATTGTACATGCTTTAATATTGACTTTAATATTGACTTTTCCTTTATGTTTAATATTTGTCTTTAATATTGACTTTTCCTTTTATGTTTAAATAATGTTGATTGGGTTAAGATTTAGTGAGTTTCTAATTGTTCTTAAAGATACTGAATTAAATACAATGTTTTTTATTTGTGTTTACATTGTTGCATCTTATCGTGAGTCATTACTTTTTCCTTTTCTGTTTATTTTTTATAGTGTAGTGAATACTAATTTTTAAGTATTTGTTAGCATAAAGGCCTTGAAAGGGTTGAAAAGTTATCTCTAAATACAGTTATCTACTTCAGATATAGGTAGAGAAGCTTATGGTTGAAGACTGCTAGGAGCCAGAGCTTTCTAAACATTTCTCCATTTTTATCAATAGTTTTTTCTCTCTGTAAAAGGTATCTTGAATCTTTCCTACCTTTGAATTCTTTTGAAGGGCTAGGCCATAAATAGAACAGTATAGGAGAAAGGAGGTAAATAAAGTGAAGGGAGGAACAAATTTGTTTGATACATGTGTTGTAGGGAGTGTTACTGTGTTACTTTCAGTTGTGTAACATGTTGCTTGATGCTTTTGAAGACCCTGTGTTCCCTCACTTATTCATTGATTTTTTTGGGGGTGGTGGTGAGCTAGAATACTTCCTTGACTATCTGTATAAAGTACCCTAAGATAACATTATTTTCTTTATTATTTCCACTTTAAATTCTTGGAAGACTGCTGCTTATTAGTCAAACAAATATTGTAGCTTGAATCTATTTCTCCTGTCATCTTATTCTTTGACTAATTTGGATGTACAAAGGATGTCTTCCTGTATTTGAACCAACAAATAGACACATCTGGAAGTTAGTTTAAGGATATTTTGTAGGCTTAGCATTATGATTAGTTAGTGTTAGAGGAGTCTTGCCTAAGTCATAGAACCTTAGGGTACTTTATGATTAGGTTCTTATAATATACTTTGGTTTTAGCAAGAAGAGCTACTTCTAACACTTCTAACAAGGCAATTTAAAATTAGAAATCTAGGCCAGTGCTTTTATGAGATAGGTGGAGAATGTAAGACAAAGATAATTTTTTAAAAATTTAAGATTTCTAAAATTTGAAGAGTTAAATTGGGTATTTATTTTTACCTAATGCGTTGCTTAAGAGGTAAATAAACCATTAATATTCCAGGTGAATTTGTTTGTAGTTAATTTTTTTTTAATGAGCTCTTTGTTTGATTTGGAATGAGATGTATAATACTGTATACCTACTAGAATAAGTCAAAAATCGAAGTCTTTTGTTTTTAAATCTGTTTGTATGAATCATAAAAGATTAATTTGGCATGTGTAATCAAGTAGCAGAAGCAATTTGAAAGCTGGACACAATTGAAACCTAATTGGAATTAAAAAAACATTTACTTCATATTTCTAAATGAGGTTTTAATTAAAGTAAAATTGGCTCATCTTTTTTTTGACATGTCTCTGAGAAGGAAATTTGAAACACACTTCAGTTGATGGTTGGCTTTCTCTGACTTTGATTAATCACTTTCAAAGTAAGCAGTAGACCAGTACAGTAATTTTATAATTATATACAAGTGAGATTATTTGAAACTGTAACTAACATAACTGTAAAGAAGTTTTATATTGGTTAACTTTGTATAATGCTATGTATTTTTCTTTTATCATTCAAATTCTTACAAGTACTGATCTGAAAAAAGATTTTATTTCTATTATTTTACAAATACAACTTAACGGGAGAAATTTTAAACTAGAAATATTAATTTCAAAGACATTTAGCTATTAATACTGAAAACTATAAGCTTTTTTTGAAAATTAGCTGATGAAACCCTCAAGTGATTAACTATTAGAAAGAATCCAACTAATGGACCTGACTGTAAGTTATGATTCCACACTAATGAACCAACTTGTTTCTCTAGATTACAGCTAAAAATAAAACTTTGAACTGTCTGAAAGATTTGAAATGACAATGGAATTTGATTATATACTATCAGAATAAAGGACTCATCAGTGTAAGATTAAATGCCCCAACAAGTTTAAGAAATTTTTAGGTGATACAAAGAGAAAATATTTCTATTTAAATTAACAATACTGAAGAATGTACATCTCATCTCACCTATACATCTAGAATCCTCACTGGGCACAAAGTACTTAATCTTTTCGGAAAGATTCTTAATGTAGTTTTATCAGGAGCATCAACCTATTGAAAAATTTCTTATATGCTTATTTCTTAGGATAAAACTTTTAACAAAGTTAAGTGTGTTTTGTCAGTGATACTGTATCCAAGTAAGATAGTGTCTAATACTGTAGGGTATGTATTTTTTAAACATTGAATAATTTTTATATATTAAGAAGCACTTGTTTCATCTCTTTTAAGAGTGAAAAAGTGCTGTTTAATGGCAGAAGCCACGTACTTATATTCTTTTTAATACTAAAATAAGAAACAAAAGTTATTGGATTTTTAACAATAAAGATTATGCCACAGGTTTATGAGGAAAAGTTAAAATTTTCATGTAGCTAATTGCATAACTTTTTCCTTATATGTTGTGAATTTCAGTTTCTTTTATACTTAATTTTTCATTTCTAAAACTATAAAGGGTCAAAATAAGGTAAAATCTTTCTGAAAAGACTATTTAAGTCAATACTTGTTACCTTTCTTTATTTTGACTTGCTTTTTATTATATATTCATTCCATTTTTTAAATGATGCTGCATATTTAATGAAAGAAAGTCTTTTAAAAGGAAGTGTTGCCAATCAGTCTAAATTTGTTACAGTTAAAATTTGATGGTCTACAGACAATTTATAATCCTTTTTTTGTTATAAAATATTGTCAAATTTATAGTAGTATCAGTTAGGAAGTTTATGGAAACATTGTTTAAGGTGGTTTAAAATAGAACTAAATCTTTAATTTGAATTTGATGGCACCTGTTTTCATTTTGTTCCCCCGGCAACACCACTAGTACCCAAATTGCCCATAGACCACCCTGGTTTTTGAGAAGAATGAAATCATTCTGGTTTTTAAAAATTTCATCCTTTTACTGACTAAATATTTAAACAGTTATAAAACATCTGTCAGAGTTTGTGAACTCACTTTGGACTAAAAGAGTTTAGGACACATAATTGGAAGTTTTGCATAAAAATCTCTGAGTAGTTTTGGTTTGTCTTTCTTAGTTATGCTAACGTTTTTATTAGAATTTAAATTAGAAATTAGAGAAGTGACAGCAACAAGAGAAAAATATCTGGATTTAGAAAGTGGTCTTGGAAAGCTATTCTTTCTTTCATTCACTTACAATTGAGATAACAAAAAATATATAGAGAGTATGGTCCTTTTTTCTGGAAGGTTCTGTGCAGTCAAGATATATAAATTAAGGCTTCACTAATGAGACACTTGTGAGAGAGAGGTAAAGCTGACATAAATGTTACCTTTTCTAATTGGGTCTACATCCCCCCCTCTTTCTATCATTGATGCATGTATTTGGGACATCATAAAATGTCGCGCCCGCCTCGCCAGCAAGGAAGACGCGGCAACTGGAGTTCTTCTGACAGTGCTTTAATGGGGTTCCCTTTAGACTTACATGATGCGGAAGACCCAGCCCGGCAGCGCGCAGGCTGCTATATACCCCAGAAGCACAACCCCTAAGCTGGGATAGGCCGCTCAGCTGTCGAGCCACCAAAGCATTAGTCCATAGCAGGACCCTTCGTTTGCATTCTCGCGCCACAGGGCAACCGACAATTGCGACAATTGCGCGTGCGCTGAACTTGTTTGCTGCTCTAGGCAAAGCCGGAAACAGGCGCCAACTTGTAATGGCGTTGACACCGCGCCCCACAATAAAATGCCATTATTGTTTTAGTTGTGGGTAATTGAGACTTAGATACAGGAAAACAAGTGGTTGAAAATGATTAATTTTCCATATCCAGAGACCAGAATTAAGTATCTTATAATAGACAAGCTGAACTAGATATGTTATATTAACATATAGTCTTCTGACAAATTTTTTCATCAAATGGGATTTATTCCAGTGTTCTCCAAAGGAAAATTTATATGGGAAAATTTTGGTTTACTTTGAGAGAATTAGGTATATAGACCAGCAAATCTTTGTTTTATTTAAATATTCCTTGTGTGTGTTTTTAAAAATTTAGCTTATATCCTGACATAGAATATTTATAGGAGACTGAATCCCCAAATCTGATTTGATTAGGAAGAGCTTTATATAGAATCAATAAAGACATTAAATATTTGACATCTACATTAATGAATGTAAATAATTCATTAATAAATGTAGATTGACCTGAGTGGTGTGCTCTCTTTCCCTTTGAAGAACATACTATTGGTAGTGTTTTGGGACTTGAGCATTTCATAATAATCATAGTAATATTAACTAAACATATGTGAAATTTTTACTATGTACTGGGCACTATTCTAAGTGTGGTACATGAATTCTGGTCTTCTCAACACTCCTATGAAGATGTTACTTCTATTTTATATGTGAAGAAAAATTGAATCTAAGGGAGAAAGTACTTCAGACTATGGGACTTTTTTTCTACCTTTGAAATACAACCCAAAATATAGCACATTAAACATTTTAAGACCACCTGGAAATTTTGTGGTTTCAAAAGCTTTTTAACACATTTGCAAAGCTATTGGTGTAGTGTTATTAATATTTAAGCTTTTTCAGTTTAAAAGTTTTTACTTTTTAACTCACAGCAGCATAAAAAAATCCCTCTAATACTGTTAATTTGTATTATAAGATGAAGCAAATTTAATATAGCTCTCTCTTTTCTACATAGGGTATTAAGGCTGACATATGAATCATAGGTTATATTGTTTAATTTGCTGCAAGGTTACTTTGGAGTTCTGCATCAGAATTTGAAAGAAATTCATGTCTGATTGTAAAACTTTTGAGGAGTGTCTCTAGAGTTTTGCTGGATCCCACTTTCTTGTAAAGGATGAAAATGTCTTGAAGAATGAGCTACAAAAATTTAAAAGTACATTATTATATTGCTTATTTACTTGTTTTTACTAATTATAAATTTAGTAAAGATTTTCATATTTCAGTTTTACTAGATTATTAATTAAAATTTTTTTTTTGGTTATAGAAAGTAAAAATCAAATAGCTTCTCCATAGATCTCTTAATGTATAACCTGTTTCATCTTTTCCATTTTTTCTCCAAACATTTATTAACCGCCTAATCCATGGCACGCACTTTGTGCATCTATTAAGGATAAAAAAATAGGAAGAAGAAAACAGTCTTTAGGTTCAAATAGCTTGTGGTCTATGGGAAAGGTATTTATATAGCAAGCCAGTATTTATGGTATATTTTGATAAGTACTATAGTGATTATGTTCAGAGTCTATAGGATAATAAAACATGGCATTATTGGGAGTATGGGTGGGTATAGATGTAAGTGTTGAGCCCTGAAGAATAAGGAAGTCTTTTTTGGTATAGACATGGTGGTGTGGTACAGGTAAAGTTTTCCTATTCAGAGAAAGTAGCATTTGTAAAGGGTGATGTACAACATTCTGGGATCCTATATAGCTATAGGGCTATAGCATGGAGTGTGGGTGTAGATTATATATGTGGCAGTGGTAATACTGGAGACAAAAGAAGTGGCCATGTTATGAAGTCTTGTATTTTATGCTGGGAGTTTTAATTTTTCTCCTCTGAAGATTATGGGGGAGCCACTGGAAAATTTTAAATAGAATAATGGGATCCGAGTTTTGTTTTTGTTGTTGTTACATCACTAATCACAGCAGTGTAGGAAATGGATTAGTGTGAAGAAGGACCAAAGTTAGGGAGACCCATTAGGAGGCTGCCAATAATCCAGGAAAGGATTAAGGTATATCTGTGGTGATGGAGACAAGGGGATAGGTTCAAGAGATGTAAGGGAGGTAAAATAAGCAAGATATGATTAACATTTTAAAACTGTATCGAGACAAAGTTATAAGTGTACTAGATGTCTATGACATGTAGAGGGATAGTTTGTCCACTACTGGTTTGTTTTGAAGCATCTTCTTATTTTCAGAGATGCCTCTGTATTTCCCTTAACTCTCTCTATTTTGGAAGTGAAATAGAAAACTTACTTTTAAAACAGGTTTACTATAATATTTACCTGTTGTAGTCCTACTTTTTAAAAAAATTGTAATTTATATTTATGGTGGAAATGCTATTAATATATAGTAATACAAACACAAAATACATTTATACTGTCTTGTACTTTTACCTCTGTGGTTAACCTTTGCTGTGCTCTCTATTTCATTGTGTGGATTTAAGTTACTATCTAGTGTCCTTTCATTTCAACCAGAAGGACTTCCTTTTGTGTTTCTTATAGGGCAGATCTTCTAGCAATGAATCCTTTCAGTTTTGTTTATCTGGGAATCTCTTAATTTCTTCTTCATTTTTGAGAGGGAAGAGAAATCCCAGGCAGCAGTGGCCTCTACAGTGATGATGGGAAAGTAAAGAGAGAAGGGAAGGAAAAACCTGAGGTGGCAGGTTGTATGTTTGAGACTGTATTGGGGAAGGTCTTTCAGAGCAGTTCCTGGCTTGGAATCTTAGAATGTTGATGGGAGAAAAGGTGAATGAGTATAGCTGAGGGAGCAGTTCTAAAAGATAAATTTTGTAGTGTTTGTCAGAATTGATATGGAGGGAGCTGGTATATCACATTCATTGGACACCAGATACTAAAACCTTTGGCTTTCCTGAAGTTGTAACACATAAGATATGTGTTTTATCTGTAAGATGTAACATTTCTTTGTAGAAAAACTATGCTACAAATACTCTATGTTCACTCTCCTATTTTTTGTGTTTTTTTAAAGGCAGTGTCTTCTTGTTGCCCAGGCTGGAGTGCAACCATGTGGTCATACCTCACTGCAATTTCTAACTCCTGGGCTGAAGCAATCCTCCTGGTTCAGCCTCCCCAGTAACTGAGATTCTGTTCTTTTAAAAAATATTTTTAATTGTAAAAAAAATAACAAATTTACCATTTTAACCATTTTTAAGTGTACAGTTTAATAGTGTTAAGTATATTCACATTGTGGTGTGACAGCCCTGTAGACTCAGTTCATCCTGCAAAATGAAGCTCTTACCCATAAAATAACCATTCCCCATTGCCTTCTTCTCTGGCCCATGGTAACCACCATTCTACTTCTGTCTCTATGAATTTCACCACTTTAGGTATTTTGTGTAAGTGGAATTGTATAGTATTTGTCTTTCTATGACTGGCTTATTTCACTTAGCATAATGTCCTCAAGATTCATCCATGTTGTAGCACGTGAAAGGATTTTCTTTTTAAGGCTATTGTTCCATAGTATGTATGTACCACATTTTGTTTATCCATTCATTATCTTCATTCATTTTTAATTTTATTTTTAGTATAGATTATCTTTCTTTTTCACTCATTCAGTTTCTTTATCTCTAGGTTTTAGTTTATATAGGGACATAAACTATTTGCCTGGCTTGTTTTTTGGAAGTCATATTAATGGTTATATTTTCCACCTGTTTTGCAGCTATATTGCAAATTTATATATTGTTATATTAAATATACAGCTAGAAAACTTTGAGTTATTTTATTAGTTTTCTTAGATATTTAATTGATTGAAAATTTTAAAAGAACTTGAGACTTTGCCAGTTAAATAATTAGCAATAATGAGGCTAATAAATTCTTTTTCACTCTTTTTCACTAGTATGTAAACTACACTGCACCGGTTTAAATTATAGCACCTAACACTGCCTCAAGGCTTGTGACATTATAACTTTTCAACTGAGCAATGCTTAATTTGTTATGAAAGTAAAAGAAAAGTTAAGTAATTCCATCAAAATTGTACTGCTGACATCTGTTTCTGATGAAATTTTAGTAATATGATAAAATTAAAAGCATTGTGTGATTACTGGTTTCTGATTCCCTTGATAGTAAACCATAGATGACTTGTCTTTCCTTTGTGAATCATTTATATATGTGAGGTATTATTAAGTCCAAATGGAAAAGAAATGTAGTACTGAGGGACACTAAAGTAATAACTAAGTTTCTTTCTGACACTAATCTTCTTAGATTTCTTGGTAAATTTGTTAAATAAATTATATCTTCTTGGATTTTGCAAAAATAATGAAAAGTTGCATGAAAGAATTTTTAATACAATCATACATTGCTTAATGATGGGGATACTTTCTCATAAATGCATCCTTAGGTGATTTTGTCACTGTGAATTTACACAAACCTAAGATGGTATAGGCTACTACATACCTAGGCTATACGGTATATAGCCTATTGCTCCTAGGCTACAAAACTACAGCATGTTACTATACTGAATATTGTAGACAATTGTAACACAATTGTAAGTATTTGTGTATAAACAACTGAAAGGATGTTATGTGGTACATGACTGTATACAATTGTGTTTAGGACGTAATTTTTTTCTAAAGCCACATAATATTTTAGCATACACAGCTTAGTGTGTTCAATCCATTTTTTACTCTGTAACATGGTGAATTGTGTAAATTTTTCTTAAATTACGAATACTGAAAGAAGAGATAAGACCTTTGAGATCAAAATTTATCTGGAAATAATAATGAAAGTATATATGAATGATCTTGAAACTAAACTCTGGTGCTGTGAGGGAAGAAAGAAAAGAGGGAGTTCTTGATTAAGATAATGGAAGAAAAAAGTAGAGAACTGGTAGTGAAGAATCAGAAAGAAAAAGAGTTAAATAGAGGGAAGAAAGAAGAGCAAGGTAGTTAACAGAAGGTGAAAATAGTATTTGCTGAAAAAAGAGAAGAGAATGGGGGCTTAAAGGGTGATTTGTAATTTCTTACATAGTTAGGGGGGATTGCCTTTTGCTCTCTCAGAACTAGGGATAGAGTTGTCTGATTAGGTATTTTAGGATTGCTTTAGTTTGCTGTTGTTGCTGAGCACCTTTGTCAATGGTGCATTCACTGGGGTTATTGCAAGAGTAACCCTGCAGATACCAGTCTTAGCAAAACACCCTTTCAGTTAACTCCCTAGGCTAGTCTACCTGACTTGAATCAAGAATATTTGGCTCCAAATATTCCAAAGCTTATTTTCTTTCCACTGCACAATCCAATTTTGACAGGGAATCACTTTGCTGGATTTACTCTGTATCTTATAATTTTGCTGAGTTTGTTTATTTCCTGTAGTAAGTTGATGTTTTTGGATATAATTAACAGTCTATGGTCATGCTATCTGCACAAATTCATATTTTAATAAAATGTTTTACCAATTCATATTTTTATTTCTTTCCCTTTCTGCCCTATTATGTGACTTTAGGGCAAGATACTGATTAAGGTTTACTCTCTTCATATATACAATAGACATAATAGATTCATTGGAATCACAGGATTATTGTAAGGATTAAATGAGACATTGTAAAGGATCCAGTACAATATTGGTACATAGGGGTGGTATGCAGATATCCTAGACTTATTAACATTTTCATTGAGAATGTGTCTATTTCTTCATTTTGTATAATTCTAGTGTTTAGGTTTAAGAAGTTTAGAAAGTGTTTTAGTTTTAGAAGTTTTTCCAAAAAATCACATTAAGATACTCTCAATACCTTTTTTCTTTTTTAAAAGCATTTTAATACTGAGTACTATCTCTGATCAACTCTTGAGTGATAAGATGATATAATATAACTTAAACATTTTCCAGTAAATTTAAGATTGTTATTTTAGCTATATATTGTAAGGTTGAATCTAAGGATATAATACAAATATTTTAATGCATTAATATATTGGTTTTCTTCATCAAGTTTATAAGTATGTTTATAAACAGTCTTTATAGTGGCTGCTGTATTTGCCAGGAATTCTATTCTTCCATATAATCCTATGACTCTCTCCTGCCCTCGTTGCCTTTCATTATCTGCTTAAATGTCATATTATCAGAGAAGCAATAAAGCGTAATGGTTAAGAGCTGAACAGCTTGGCTCTACTACTTACTTGCTGTTTTACTTTGGGTAAATTAACCTCTCTGTGCTTCAGTTTCTTCAGTTATAACATTTTTATTTTAATAATAGCTACTTCATAGGATTGTATGTCCAGTACTTAGCACACAACCTGACGCTTAGAAAGCACTGTGTATGGATTAATAGCTATTGTCATCATCATCTTTCCTGACTACTGTGTATATGTGAAATGGCTGTTATTTTACACCACCATTATTCTTTCCCTGCCTTATGTTCTTTCTTAGCCCTTATAACCATTTTATATTTAATTTGTTTACTCATTTCTGTGCTTATTGTCTTTTTCAACTGGAAAATATGTTCTTTAAATGCAGGGACTATTTTCTTCATGGATGTATTCTCACATACTACATAATACAGATTTTTGATAAGTGAATGAATAAGTGACTCAACCAATATTTTATCTCTTAGAATGAAAGATATTTTTCTGTATTCAAATATTTAGTGAATATATCTCTCCTTTACTTCATTTCAGGAAAATAATTGAATAAACTCTAACCAAATAGGAAATGAGTGAGGACTGAGGCCTTAAAAGATGATGAAGAGAAGAGGAAGCAGTTATAAGCAAAAAAAATCCCTTTATATACACACACACACACACACACACACACACACACACACACACACACACATATATATATCTCCAAATCCAAAATGGAATAGTGATAGGATGACTGGAAGCATGCTAAATAAAAATTCTTAAAATATAAAGGACATATAGTTAATAGCCTTTAACCAAAAATAATCACCTCTGAATGAATTAAAGGAACCGTGAATATCATATAGTATTCGTCAGCTTGAAGAATTAGATAGCTATAATCAGTAGATGAAAAAGTATTTAATAAAATTCAACAATTTTTCTTAAGTACATAAATATAATGTATATAAAAGTATATAAGTATTAAAAGTATATAAAAAGTATAAAAAACAAAAGCATTTAGTGAAATGCTAAAGCTATTTCTAATGACAGGTATGCCCTCTATTGTTATTATTCAGTGTTTTATATGTTGTAGCATGTTCAATAAAGTAAAAAATGGAATAATCAGTATAAACATTAGAAAAGAGAAAAAATTTATTTTGCTGATATGATTGTATGCTTAGGATATCCAAAAGGTACTAGTAAAAGATTATCAGACTTAATAAAGAGAATTTGGCAAATAGCTGTATATACAATAAATAGACAGAAATCAGTAGCTTTTCTTAATGTTAATAATAATGTTAAAGAAAGACTGGAACAAATAATTAACCAAAAGTAATTTCAAAAACTAGAAAATACTTAGGAATAAATTTAACGAGAGAAGTACATATCTGTATGAAGAAAGCTATAAAAATCTCATTGAAAGACATTACATTGGAATTGAAAGAGCATGCTACCTTTATATTCCCAATTCTTGTTATACTGTGTTGCCATCTAAAAACTATGTCATAATTCCCTTTTACTAAATATACTAAAAAAAGGTTTATTGTAGTTCTAATTAAAATTCTGTTATAGTTTATGTTGGAATTGGGGGAAATGATGTTTGTTGATTAAGAAAATTAAGGAAAAAAGTGAAATGTGAATAGTTTTATCAGATATCAAAATAAACTCTAAGGCCATTATAATTAAAATAGTATGGTACTGGCATATGTCTATAAATCTAGAGGCCAAAGGTTTTAGTATATGTGGGAATTTAATATGATAAAGGTGAAAATTTGAGTGGAAAAATGATAATCATTCTGTCAGAATTATCTTGTTATCTGAAAGAAAATGGAATGTTTTGTCTATTATACCTAAATTCTAAGTGCACTAAAAACTTAAATGAAAAGTAAAAATTCTAGACTATTTGTATGATTTAAAAGTTGGGGAGAAGTTTCTAACCAACACAGGAAACCCAGAAGTTACAAAAGAAAAGATAAGTCTAATCATGTAATTTTTTGTGACTTTTGTAAACTCAATAGACAAACAGTGGGTTGGGGAAAGATATTTCTACTTCATGTTATAGTTAAATGGTTGATATTTAAGATATAAAAAATTATAAATTAATACACAAAGATAATCCAGTTTAAAAAGAAAAATCATAAGAGGTATGAATAGATAGTTGACGGGAGAGCAAATCCAAACAGTCAAATAACACATAGGAAGATAATCTACAGTACTTTGGGGAATGTAGATTAAGGTAACTGACAAGGATATTAATATATCATCTTATATCCAAAGTTAAAAAGAGTTGTGACAATGCTAGTGGGAAATCAGAGTAAAAGGCATGGGTCATAGAAATGTGAAATTTACTGCTTTTATTTTGAAAGCAGCTTGCAATTTCAGTCCTGAGAATCTATTTCATAAAAAGAAAAGCATCAATATATAAGGATATGTGTATTTTTTATGTAAGTATTATCAGCAGTGGTGAAAAACTGGAACAAGTGGGATAAGTTGAATATACTTGATACATTTCAGCCTTGTAACATTACGTAGCCATTAAAAAGAATGGAGTTCTGTCTGTACCAGCTAATGTGGCCCACTTAATGTTGGTTACCTGGAGTTATGGAGAAAAGTAGAAGAAAGATTGAGAATAGAAAAGTAGGAGGGATGGAAAAAGACAATGGTTACATGCTCATATTTCAACAAGGGACTGAGTAGAGTACTAACAGTGCATTAATAATAGGCCTTGAGGCAAAAAAGGGAGACCTCTTGATACACATTGAGTTTATGGGACACATGTTAAAGGTCTGGAATTGTATCAAAAAAGATATGTTGGCCACAGTTTATTAAGGGTTACTAACAATTTATTGCAGAGCAGGCATTAGAAAATCAAAATATATTGTATAGTCATTGTATTTAAATATACTCAAGTATATTTGCATGTATTCAACAAATTTTTATTTGGTGCCTACTCTGTGTTAGATACTGTTCTAGGCACTTGGGATACTTCAGAGATTACATTCTAGAAGGAGTCAGTAGATAACTAACAAATATAATAAGTAATTTATATTAAGAAGGATGGAGAGAGTTTAGATGGACAAATTTGCAATTTCAAATGTGGTGGTCAGGGCCCTATTCAGAAGGTGATATTTGAGCAAAGACTTCAAGGCGTTGTGGGAATAAACCACACATATAGCTGGAGAGACTGTTCCAGGAAGAACAAATAGCCAATGATAAGCACTTGTGTGTTTGGAGAACAGAAGGGAACAGAATGATCCAGGGAGAGAGAAGTATGAGATAAGATTGAAGAAAGAAGGGAGAAGTATAGGAGGTGATGGTGGAGGTAGGTCAGATCAGGCCTTACGGACCCTTGCCAGGCATTGTGCAACAGAATGGTAAGATCTGATTTATATTTTTAGAGGATTACTCTGGTTTTATTGAGAATAGACTGTGGTAGGGGGTAGGGAAAGATAGAGGCAAAGAAACTATTTAGGAGGCTATTACATTAATCCAGGTGAGAGATGATGGCGGCATACATTAGGTTTGTAACAGTGGAGGTAGTAAGACCTGGTCAGATTTCGGATATATTTTGAAACTAGGACCAACAGAATTTCCTGACAAATTGGATATGTGTGTGTTAAAGAAAGAGGAGTTGAGTTAGCTGGAAAGAATTTTAAAAAATAGAAAAAAGGAGGGAAAGGGTGAGAGAAGGAATGAAGGAGAGATAAGAACCTCAAAAAGAAGGAGGAGTTTAACAGAAAGAAATGTATCTCTAATAATCTCTAGCAGGTGTGTGTATTTGTATGTGTATATATTTGTGTATGTTAAGGTTGCGGTCTTTTCTGTAAGCAATTAAGTCACATCTAGAAGCCTACTGTCTTCCCTTTTGTACAAGGCTAGCTCTGAATAGATAATAGTATTGGATTTATTATATCAAACGTTAAAATATTTAGTGAGAAAAGGAAAACTGGGTGTTTTGTGGGAATTAGGTCAAGAACAAGTTGAAAACAGTGTAGAAAGTGAAGTCAAGAAGGGAATGGGATAACAGAATTCTTGTCTAGAAAAGGGTAAGACCAAGGAAAAGAGCACTAACAATGAAATAGGAGAGAGGCTTTCTCTTTCCACATGGTAAAGGACCTTGAAATAGGTTTCTAAATTTTAGGAAGCAAGAACCTCTTTTATTTAGTAAAAACTGGGAATTTTTAAAATTAATAATCCTTTTTTCTGTCTTTTTTTTTTCTCCCTAATTTCTCCTTAGTTCTAAATGGTGAATGAGCAGTGATAGAGGCAGAGAGGGGAGGAAACTATTGTTGTTGAAGGAGTTTGTGCCAAGTTAAAATATTGTGGGAATTTCTAGCAATTCCAGGTGCTTCTGGGTATTGTATGAGGATTTAAGGGAAAAGAGAATTTATTCCAACTTGCTTTCTGTGGAAACTCCTGAGAGTTAATTCTTCTGATTTATCTGTTAATGAAATGGCATAGTCTGATGTTTAAATTTTGGGAGACTGTACCAGTTGGGAAAACAAGAAAGCTGGTCTTTCCTTTTAGTAGTCTGTTGCAGTACTTGCTGGACCAATTTGTTTGCCAGGTAGCTTGTATGATCTGTAGAAAGGAATTGGAGCTACAATTAAAGGTCTGTTTTCCTTATTTTAAGTATCTGTTAGGATCACCTGCATTCAAAAGTTATGTTCTGTGTAGCTTACTATACTTTTTTATTGATTATTATCAACAACATTGACTACATCTAAGTCTCCCTCATTAAAGGGTAAACACAGTTATTCAGGAATAAATTTAATTTGACATTTATTAGCCTTCAGTTTGTATGGCTATTTTTAGGCTGAACTGGATAGTTAGGTATTCTTTAGGACTTGGTGGCCCCATTTTCTTTCTTTTTCTTTTTCTTTTTTTTTTGAGACAGAGTCACTTTGTTGCCCAAGTTAGAATGAGTGCTGTGGCATCAGCCTAACTCACAGCAACCTCAAACTCCTGGGCTCAAGCGATCCTTCTGTCTCAGCCTCCCAAGTGGCTGGGACTACAGGCATGCACCACCATGCCCGGCTGATTTTTTCTATATATATTAGTTGGCCAATTAATTTCTTTCTATTTATAGTAGAGACGGGGTCTCACTCTTGCTCAGGCTGGTTTGGAACTCCAGACCTCGAGCAATCTGCCCGCCTCAGCCTCCCAGAGTGCTAGGATTACAGGCCTGAGCCACCTCGCCTGGCCCCCATTTTATTATTATAAAATTATAGAGGCATGTTTCTGCAATAAATACCTCTGAAATTTCAGATTAACTTCAAGGGTGGGAGAAGACTCTAGAAGGTACCTGTAGGCATGGGATGGGAAGGTGAGAATGAACAGGATTAAATCTAGGTAATTTTTTACATTTTTCAAACTGACCTTTCACCTCTTTTCCTTCAGACTGTTTGGCATAAGGAATGGGTTGATGTTGTAGAGCTGAGATTTCACAGATACATGGAAGAAAGGAGAGGAGGCTAGTGGCATGGTTAGATTTCACACAGTGTAGTGGAGCACTGATCATTTTAACTTTTAGAGTTAAAGCTTTCAGAGTTGAGGCCAGGCAAAGTCAGGTGATGGCAAGGACTACTGCTTTTAGTGCTATTTTACTAGTGTTTGAGTTGGCCTATCTACTCAAAAGGTAGATTGAGTTCACCACTTGAAGATTTGAAGTAGACTGAGGACAAGGGATTTATAGAACAGAAAAGATAGTAGGAGCTAAACTGGTTAGGAGGTGCAGAAAGAAATCATCCTGAGGAAAGTTACTGTGTTCATTCAAAAGACAACTGAATCATGAATGCCTATTTGGTTTTAAGGGGACCTTGCCTCTGACGTAGGACAAAAGCCTTACAGCTATCCAACCTACCACAAAATAGTTTCTTGACTTTTTCTTTTCGTACAAATGGCCACTAGGAGTAAGGAAAAGCAGATAGCCAAGAAGGATTTCATCACAGTGATACCATTTGGAGCATTGTAACATTGAAGAGTTTTGTAACAGTATTCTGAGAGTAGACTGATGTCTAGCCAACTGACTTTTTATTTCTTGTGCATTATGCCATATACCCTTTTAGTATTGATTCTTAGGAGTTAAGGGTAGATTTAAACTTTATTGGAAAGGTACAATTTTCTTCTTGAAGTTCACATGAAAAGTAGTGAAACTGAGTGTTTTTTTTTTTTAAATCATTGTTCTATCATTATGTTGTGTTTATTTAGTAAGTATTTACTTAGTATCAATTCTGTATGCAAGCACTAGAAATTCAAAGATGAATGAATTAGATGCACTGTCATAAAGTAGCTCACAGTTTATAGGTATGACATTGCAAATATTCATTTGAATTTTCTTGTAGAAACATTTACCCTTACTATAGTTTAATGTATAATGTAGTGTTTAGCTAGAAAGTGCTTCTGACATACTATACATGTATCATTTAGCCCACAGCAGCTTAATATACTTAAAAAACCTACTTGTTCCACAAAATCTGAGATATATAATTATTTCTCAGGCCTTATGTGTTGCTTTAAGTTAGAAGTCCAGATTTGACATATTTTTGCTAGACATTTAGTCTGAAAATGTTTTGAACCTAGTACCACCCGCTTCCAGGGTTTCTGGACCTTTAAAGACTCTAATAGGCGGGAGGATGACCACCCTGCTAAGACATTAGTGGTGATTTTTGATTAGATGCTGATATTTAAATTTCTGCATCTGGTTTTGTTGTTTAAATGAGTCTGGTTCAGCTGAGCAAAACAAAAACTGAAATGTTTTAAATCATTTAAATTACAGTACCTGTAATTGTCCATAAACAATCGATTGTAACTTTATGAACTCCCAAATCTTTGGTACACCAGGAGTTGTACTAATAATTGTTATAGTTGGTCTTTGTGGCTGTATGTTTAAATGTTGGAAATGGGACTTTAATATGAACATGCAGTAAATCTTAACCACAGAGGCATACACAGGTCTCACTGTAATATGAAGCAGGAAAGAGACACATGTAAACAGACATATTCCTCATCTTAATACATGGAGCCATACTTCCACAGAATTGCATTCAGTGTTTATATACAGGGAACTGGCAATGAAAAACTGCTGTTCCTACGGTTTTACTGTGTATTTTGATCTCTAGGTTATTTACTTCTTCTAAATGTGTAGGGATGGTATTAACAGATACTCAGTTAATTGTTTAATTGAAGTAATAAAAAGTTATATAATGGGGGAGGAATCACATGCTTTCATTTACCTTTGGAGAACAAGGTTATTATTGAGAAAAAATATTTTAAAATAATACATTATAATACATTATTTTGGATATAGATTTTTTTGTTAAACATAAAAGACATGGATAGTTTAAAGCTAAAATATTGTGTGGCATTGTAATTTCTATTGCATTTGGGACCCTTTATTCATGTGAATGTCTCATAATAAAATATTTGGTTACAGAACATCTCTGTACAACATAAGGAACTCAATTTTCTCAGAAGCTTTTGTAAAGATTTAGGAATATTAAATGCATTCAATACAATGGATATTAATGCTCACTTAATGTGAGGGATGCCATAAAGCATCAAAGAAAATCTTAATTTTCTTAATCTATGAATTTCTCTTTCAAAAGATTATATGCTTTTTAATAAGTTTATGGAAATGAGAACTAATAAATGTATTTATACCAGTTTAGTTCATTCAAACTTTGACTTTTAAAGTCAAACCTTCATTTCACTTCATGTTAAACTTCCAAAGAACAATGAATAGAAGATTGTTGGCCAGTGTAAGGAGGTAAACATTATATAAGAAAGAGAAGTTTAGTATGTACCAAATAATATAAAAGTATACTTTAAAAGAACTCTTAATTGAATTATTTAGCAGCGATGAAATCATACTCAATTCCTCTTTAGGTTCAAATAATTAAGTTCATTTATTCAGTCAGCAAATAATTTGTTAAGTGCCAGGTACTATTCTATGGGCAGGATATACAGCACTGTGTAAAAGAAAAAATCCTGCCTTTGTTGTTTTTATATTCTAGTTGGGTTAGAGAGATAGTAAATGAAACAAATAAATATGTAGTTGAATGGTGATTAGTACTTTGGAGAATACTTAGAGGGAAGATGAAGATCCAGTTGCACTTTTAAATATGATAGTCAGGGGAGGCCTTGTTAAGGAGACATTTAAGCTAAAGACTGAAGGCTGTGAAGGAGTGAGCCAGGTGGATATTTGGAGTAAGACTGCTTTGGTTAGAGGGAACAATACAAAGTCTGTGAGATGGGAACATGCCTGGCTCTTTGAGGCTTAACCAGGAGGCCAGTGTGGCTGGAGTGAGCCAGAAGGACATTAATAGGAGATGAGGTAATAGAGGTAATAAGGTTGTTACAAAGATCTCAAGGGAAGTTTATTATTTCTATAATTGTGCTTTTGGAAATAATGTCAGTCAAATGGACTTGCCACTGGAGACTTATAAGAGCACTGTGGAGTAGAATTTAAACAGTTTTGGATCTCATTATACTTGAGATTGTGTTCTTCCTTCCATCTGTCTATTTGCCTCTCTCTGGTTAGCAAGCTAGCTAATCATTGGTGATCCTATTTTCAACAAGGATATAAACTGTTTCAGATCAGTTCATATATGTATCTATATATAAGATGGTTAAAATAATCATAGAAGGGGAATTATTAATAATATCCCTTAATATTAGACTCTTTAGAGGAGTGGGAAGCTGTGAGGTATAACAAAAAGAGCCCTGATGTTCATACAGTTATATTCCAGCCCAAATGTTATATGGCCTTGGGCAAATTACACAATCTCTCCCACCCTCAGTCTTCGTATCTACAAAACTGGAGAATAAAAATACCTACTTTTAAGATATGTAAGCCTTAGAAATAATGTTATATAAAGGGTACACACAGTGCCTCTCCTGCTGTAGGCACTTAATAAATGGTAGCTAATGTCTTTGTATGAATAAGAGATAGGATGATAAGGATCACCACAGTTAACCTATTAATTTTATAGAAGTTGTTTCACTTATCCTTAGAGAACCTTTTTCTTGGCTGCTAACAAGTGGCAACATTGAGTTATTTTAATTTTCTCTCCTTTTCCGTTTACTATTGAAGATGCTAAGGGGGGCATACATTGTGAAGGTCAGGTAAATTAGCACCTGTAACTGACCTCTGAGAGAGATATCATGGATAATAAAGCTTTATTGTCTTGGGAATTCCTATTCTCTGGAGGAAGTGCCTGTGTTTGGTTGATGTAGGCAGAGGAAATTATGGTCCTTGTGATGGTTTACTCAGTAACATCTGCAGAGAGGCTTCTTCCTCTCTACTCCCGTAGTACTTTATATATGCTTTTGCTATCGTTTACATATGCATATTTTACTATTATATGATAAGTTGCATTGAGGTCTTTTTGTTACCATAAGTAGATTAAATATTCTTTAAGGAATGGACAGCATCTTCATCTTTGTATTCTTGGTGTGAAGCATAGTTCAGTGATGGTAAATTGGTACTACTAGTGCAAGCTCGATGAGGGTAGGAATTTTTTATTTCTTTCATTTACTAATATGTGTTAAGTACTTACTAGAACAGTGCTTGGCACATAGTAATTACTCAGTAAAAATTTGTTGAGTAACTACTGTGTACTCATAGTAGTTGGATCAATGAATCTTTTATAACAAACACAAAAAAATCTTAATTGAATGTTCTTTTGGTGCTAGATTGGGTCAGATTTGACAAATCTAGTCAAAGGGTCTAGAACCAATGCTTAAAATTAATAGATTTAAAATGTATTATTATGCCACCAGAACTTGCAGTCACCTGACACTTTTGCTTTAGAGTAGCTCCTGGTTTGAGGGCAGGAATTTAGCCAGTTTGGATCTTTAGCTTAACAAACACTGAAATGGTTAAAAGTCATCAAGGGAGAAAAATGGAAATAAATGACCTAAATATTTTACAAATTCAATAATCCATCTACTATTAAGTAATCTTTAAATGTTCTGTTTTTAGCCACTAGTAAGGGAAATCCTCCTGTAGGGAAGGTATAGTGCAGGGAAATTTGGGGATTATAAACTACAAAGTTGAAGTAGTAAATAAAGGGAAATAGGAAATGTATTTGGAAAATCATAAGGATAAGTTTGTAGAATTATGTATTTATAATATATAAAAATATATTTTATATTTATAGCACATAAATATATAGTAGTATAAATACAGTATACTCTTAAATATTTAAGATTGGTAAATAGTTTAATCATACTTTTTTCATGTTTTTTCAGTGAGCTAGTGGTAGTTTATACTTTTTCATGTTTTTTCAGTGAGCTACAGATTTTATAGTTAAATGTCATTATTTGATTGAGCATATTTTCTTTATTAGAATAAAAAATATATTTGATAATCTTTATAACTATGTTTACATAGAAATTTGTTAGGTATAGCATGTTAATAAAGAGGGAAACATGAGCAACAGACCAAGAATAATTAACTAAAGTAAATTGTATTAGAATGTTTCTTTCAAGGAGGTACTTTGGGGTTTTTAATTTAATACTTTAATAATGAATGCAGATTGTTTATTACTATAATGTTTATTGGTGCAGTGACAATATTGAAGGTAAATATTTTCATAAGAATGACATTATAAAATAGATTGAGAATAAAATCAAAGTTTATTGAATATTAGGAACTCATCACTAATGCATCATTAACTATTATGTTTCTTATATAACATTTTTATCTACTAGATTATAGAACTACAGAAAACATGTTCTTCCTTGAAACTTTGCTACAATTTTTGTGTAAAATTTTTTGAATAAAATAAATATGAAAATAGGAAAATTAAAAGAGGAAAGATTGTCAAGAATTCTTGAAGTTTTGAAAGCCTTCAGCTTGGGGCATCCTTTCTCCTCTAAAATGAGGAACTAAAATATTTAAATTGAACAAAAATGTATATTTCTTGCTATATAAAGTTAAACTTTCATGTTAACATGGAAAAACACTTAAGAAATATTGAAGATATCAGTGACCTTGGATCAACCTTAGTTATAAAAGCATAATCAACTATGAATGCCTATGATTTTGAAGAACAAATGAAGAAACAGAAAAGTAAATTTTCTCTAAAACCTTAGCAGTCATGCAGCTGATTGAAGATAGTAAACATTATGAAAATTTGTTGTGTAAAGGGTTAAAATATCCTGTTAGGATAAATATTCACAGTGTCATGTCATTTTCAGTAAAGGAGAGGAGAAAATCTCAAGTTTGAAACTGAGGCAGTTATGGTATTGCATTTCAAAACCTCATCTATTTCAGGAGTATTAATATCTGTATTGTGATTTTTGGAATACTGTTTCTACAGATAAGTATAACTGTTGTATTTTCATAGCTCTGTGCATAGATGTTATAACAGTAATCCTTTTGCATAGCATATAGTTATTATATTTCAGACCATAAGCCCATTTTATCTCTTGTTAATTTTTATTTAATATTTAAATATTTGCTCTGTTCTAAAAATATAATTACTGCACTAAATAAAAATTTTACATAACCAATATTTCATTGTAACATTATTTCTAAGTCTTTGGGAATGGTGCTTATTGATTTAATAATGAGCAAGAACTCAGCTATAAATATCTAAGTGAAACAGATATTGTCCACCCATTCCATGCTCCATGTTTAACTCTTTTGGCTATTTGATAAAGGTTAAAATGGTTGACTTAGTCAGTTCAGGCTGCTATCCCCAAAATACCATACAACGGGTGACTTAAACAACAGAAATTTATTTCTTACTGTTCTGGAGGCTGGGAAATCTAAGATCTGAAGTCTGGTAAGAGTCCACTTCCTAGCTTGTAGGCAGCAGTCTTCTTGTTGTATCCTCACATGGTAGAAAGAGGAATCATTGCTCTCATGTCTTCACCTCCTGATACCATCATATTGGGGTTAGTGTTTATACATAGGAATTTAAGAGCAGACATAAATATTCAGTCCATAACAGTGTTTAAAATGTTCAGTCTGATAGTATAGGTGTGTTTTGTCTAATCTACCCATTCTTATTTTCTTTTCAGAAATATTATCTCACACTGTAAACTCACTGCTCCCTCTGTTTTTGCTGGTATTATTTTCCTCTATACTTTGCTTCTTGATTGTCTCAGTTTCTTCTCAATGTGAATAGCAATAGGAGGGATGATACTTCTTTTTCTTCTGCCTTAATCACCAGCTAACCTCTGCATTTTGTCTAAAAAAGTCACCTTTATTCACTAATTGCCTTCTATTCCCATTCTGTTTCAGTATGCCTTGATTGGTTGTGTCACCTGTGCAGTAGTTGAAAATGGATATGAGTACACAATTTCAGGACCTCCCTGTTTACTTGTAGATCATTTGGCCGTATGTAAGTGATTTAACAGTCATGCAGTCAGAATTTTCAGAGTAAATAATTTCCATCTCCATTACTGTACCTTTGTATTCGTGAACACTTGTAGGAATATAATAGTCTTCAGTTAAATTTAAACAGGTTAAAAAAAAGTTTTTATTACTAAAAATAAGTAATAAAAGTTTTTAAATGAAGCTAATTTAAACATTTGGGAACTTCTATTTTTTGTAATAATGGTGAGTGAATGGTGGTTTTTGGAGTACTTTTTAGTTTAAAATACTAACAATTGATAAAGTATAAATTTATTTGAGGAATTAATGTAGGTTTTTTTGTATGAGTGCAATCTGATCTCAAATTAGGTACATTTTAACTTAGTTACATTGTAACTTTTATAACTTCTTATTTTTTATTCAAAAATACATTATTGAGTAGAGTTTTAAAGGAATAGTAAAACAAATTTCTTTACATGATAGACTATAAGAAAATGTTGAGTGCCAACTCCTGATAAAATATTAAAAATAGTATTGCTTTTAGTTATATTTCTTCCTATTACCCAGTTTATCATATGCCTAATTAGATGGTGGTTCAGGTTGATGTAATGTTACAAATATTGATGTTGAAACTTCATAGACTTAGACCATCTTTTTTGTGTGTTTATGTTAGTTAAATCATCAGCTTCATTTGCTCATTTATAACTGTGATAAGTAAAACAACATTGACTTAAAGAGGGTCATTATACTTTTTTAGACAATATGCTGATTTCATTTTAGTAGCTCTAAGATGTTTGAGTTGAAGTAAGGGAAACTAATATTGTGCAGGAGTGCTGTCCTTGGTTTCACCATAAAATGTATTTAAATCAGAATGTTCAAATGTGAGAAATCTGAAAGGAATAAAAAAATTGCCAGTCCTTAGTGTTAGCCGTATGGTTGGTGTTAGCCAAAATGAAGTTCAGGCCCTGATGCTCTGTAGCCACTGTATGACCTACCCAAAGGCAATCAGAATGCACTTCTTTCTTCCTTTTTCCTTTTTTTCTCCTCCCTCCCCACTTTTTAAACTAATTGGCCCATGTTTAGTTTACTGAATGTCATCTGGACTCAGTAAAAAGCAAGTGACCTGCATTGAATTAGTGTAATTGTAATGCAAACAGAATATCGCATAGTTTTGGTCTTATACAGGAAAGGAGAAAGTTGGAAAGATTTTTCTGTTTGATAAATAGAAACTGAAGATACAGGGATCCAGACCTAGTTCATACTTGATTTTACCTTTCACATCTTTTTCGAAAGATCAGTATTTGAACTTTTAGGCATTTTTCCCATGTAAAAATATTGGTTTTCCCTTCGAAACTTACTATAGAAGTTTTTTTTTTTTTAAATCTTACAAATGAAGTGTATTAAGTCATGAATCTAATTGCATCCTAAGAGTTAGCATTGTTCAAAACGGAAGTACATTTATGCACTACTAGGATTGTCAGGAACTTGGCATATTATTTTATTTTTATCATGACCAATATTGTAAGGATATTTTCAAATGCAATTGTATTAGTTTTGGATAGTTTATTACATTTTGTTTCAGAGAGGTAATAGCTACATTTGCCAAGGGGGAAAAAAAAAGCTGAAGAATTTCAGTGTCATTTTGAATAATATGTTTTAAATTTTAACTATGTGACTTTGGTCTTATAATTAAATATTTGGTTTGATTTGAAAGTGTCATTTTGAAATGGATTTATTTAGCATTTTGAAATTCATATTCTGTGTAACTTCTTCCCTAGTATTAGGACATTGAAAGTAAAGTACAATAACTGTAAACAGGTTAGATCTTCCTCTTATAATCTCAGAATGTCTTGTAGTTTTTGCCTCTAACACTTATTTATGGCAGTATTTCTGTGATTTTTAAAATTTAATGTCTTATCTTCCCCACTAGGTTGCCTCAAGAAAGAAGGCACTGGGTCTTCCCTTTTTTTACCTGATAGTTTTTAGTATCTAACACAAAGCCTGGCATATAATAGGCACTCAGTAAGTGTTGGTGAAATAAATGTAAAAATGAATAAGGAAATCGTTTAGGTTAGTATTTACAAAAATTTATTATCTAAACAACACCCAAGTACTGAACTATCTATTAATTGTTAGTGTAGTATAATTGGAGTATAATAATCCTGGCTCTTCTACTTGCTAGTTGTATCACCTTGGGCAGATTCAGTCTTTCCATATCTCACTTTTTCCTCCATAGGTAAAATGAGAATAATTATGGTCTTTATCCTGAGGAGTTATGAGGACTAAATGTGATAATTTGTATAAAGTCCTTGGGGATGCCCCACAAATGTTGCTTGATGATATTGTCATTGTTCTGTTTCTTATTATTTTAGAGGTACTTTGGAATCATAGAAGGAATGTATGGCTTTATTAGGATGGGTTGTATTAGGGAAAATATTTTAAAAAATAGGTAATGTTCTAAAAGCATATTGAAGGTTGAATAATTAGACAATGGCTCATGGGTCAAAGGGTCTGTAAGCCATGTTGAGAAGTTTGTACTTTATTTTGTAAGTAATGGGGAAACATTGGGGTATGAAGTAGGGTTTCAATAATACAAGTCCCTCTAAGAAAATCTGATGCATGGTAAAATTTAAGAACCATTGTTATATTTATGTATTTATGCAGATTAAAAACATACAGATGTTTTTAATATTACTTTTAATTCTCTAGGTTTTCTTACATAATAAATGTAGTCTAGCAAGTTTCTGATGAGTAAACTTAATTTTCTCCTGTATCTACTCTAAAATTAGAAATATTTTCTGCTAGAAAATAGTTATCCTCAGATTTAGTAATCAGAAGTATTCTACCTTTAGAGAGGTATCATAGTGTGATGGTTAAGAACATGGGCTTTGGGGCTAGACTAGCTGGGTTCACTTTCCAACTCTGTCCTTTATTTGTTGAGTATTGAAGGGCAATTTATTTAACTTCTGTATGCCTCAGTTTTCTCATATGTAAAAGGGAGAAATAATTCCTTGCAGGGTTTTGGTAAGGATTAAAAGAAATAATTTTTATAAAGCTACTTAGTACAATTGCTATGCACATAGTGCTATATAGAGAAAATGTAATACTAACAACAGTAATTATTCCACATATGATACATGAATGTATCAAAGCTTACATTATAAAAGCAATTAAAAATAGTGCTGAGATAGCCTAAGCACAGGATGCTCATTATTAAAAAAAAATATTGGTTAAATGGCCATTATGTGCCTGAACTTTGAGGCTCATTTCTCTCTTTTATGATTTCAGTAGAAGTGCATGCCCCTTCTCTACTTGTGTTCTGTCCTCCACCTGTAACATCTCTCCCTTATAGAACTTTATAGGCTCAGGTGCCTCTCATTTTCACAATTTCCTTTGGGCTCATGCTGCTCTCTACTTGCTGCCCTATCTTGCACCTTTCTTTCATAGCCATATTTAAAAAGATAATGGATAGTTGCTACTTCAATTTACTCACCTTCCTCTCATTTACCTCTGAATAGACTGATTGTATCTTCCCTACCACTGTCCTGAAATTATTGATGCTTTTACTGATTGTCATTGGTTATCATTTTGTCCTCCTCAAATATCTTACCTCCTTACCTCAAATTTCTTACCTTACCTTCTCTATTTCCTGGCTTTCCTCTGGCTTTTTTCTCTGTCTTGAATTCTAGACTCTTTAAATTATTTGCTTAGATAATTATCTTTTCTATACTGTTATGAGATAGTTCAAATCCAGTACCTCCAAATTTATTTTCATTGTTTTTTCTTCAGAGTTGTTTCTGCGTATTTATTTTCTGTCTTGGGTAACGACGTTACCATCCAACCAGTTGTCAAGTTGAAAATCTGGAGAGTATCCTCCCTCTGTCCAATCTTCCACATTTAATCAATCTCCAAGTCCTATTGATGTTGCCTCCCTTCCTTCCTGTCCAGCTCCACCACCACTGAGTCATCCATGTTACTTCTTAATATTTCTCAAATAATATCCCCTTCTTTCCATCCACATTTTTATTTCCTTATTTCAAACCTCATATTTTTATTCTGAATTCCTACATCAGTCTCCTAATTGATCTTACAGTCTTTAGCCTCATTCTCCTTTCCAAAGTAACCTTCATGATACTGCTAGATTGATTGTTCTAAAATGAAACACAGATCATATTACTCCCTTACTTAAAATCCTCCCCATTAAAAAGCAATTTCTTTAATTTGTCTCTAGGTTAAGAGCCAAATTCTTAAGGGTGTCATTTAAGGCCTGAGGCTCTGCATACCTCTTTATTCCTGTGATATCCCCTTTCCTTTAGCCGTACTTTCATTTGTAGGTAGTGTTAGATTTACCTCTGCCCTCTCTGCTCAGTGTTACTTTGTGCCTGCATTTTCTTCCATCTGTCTTCTACACATTTTGACCTGAGGACCTTTCCTTTGGTCTTACTTAGTAAGTACCCTGTGTTCCTCAAGATCATAGGAGTCACCACTCTTTATTATAGTTTCTAAGACTTCCCCACCAGATTGTGAATTTATTGATAGCAGTATGTGCGATTTTTATTTTGCACATTCAGTATCTAATACAATGGTTTGTGACATGGTAATTATTTAATAAATGATTAATACATTTATATACAGATTTTGAGTACATAATTTTCATTTCCATTTTTTAATAACTAGGAAGATAGAGGTAGACATGTCTATATTGGATAAACCTTGAAGAAAAGAACTTTATCTCTCTCCTCAGCTTGAGTGCTACCATGTGTTCATCCCTGGGTGAGGTACTGCATTGAATGAAATCAAAAGACATAAAGGAAGAACTGGTGTTATACTTTTCTTTTTCTTTGACAAAATGTTTCTTTAAATAATTCATTTTATACTCATAATTCAGCATGTTTTATTTTTAGTCCAGTTTAGTTTTGGGGAAACAAAATAGAAATCATTTAGGTTAGCATCTAAAATGCTAATTTTGAACTTTCTCACTATAGTATGGCACTTGTCCAATAGAATCTGTTAAAAATTTTCCTCTGGGTCAGATCTAAGTTGAGAAGAATGAGGTAACTTTAATGTGAACCCAGATTGTAATGTAGGCTTTCTCTCCAGTGAGTTGCCAAATTCACAATTCCATTTGTATCTGGAATTGGGGAAGCTGAGTTTAATATGGATGTTTGCCAAGTTAGAAAATCTTGGCAAGGTGGTCTGATTCTCTGTGCTTAATTATATAGTTTTATTATAAAGTTCTTCACATGTTCATTTGTAGATACCTATTAGTTTCTCAAAGTGAATTTTCTGGTTGCCAATCTCATATATATTATTCTTTTGGTAGTTAATCATTTATAGTCAAGCCTTCCATCTTTCTAAGAAGGCCAGCGTACATTTTTGGATATTGCCACTAGTTATCCAATTCTGTATCTTTGCTAGATTTATGAATTTTAAAGCTGCACAGTGTAAAACCCTCAGAAAGACTGAGTTCTTGATATATTAATTCATCTCATATTTATTGAGTGCCTGCTCTGACCCTGTTTTTAGGCACTGAAACATAGGCAACAGTGAATGAAACAAAGTTCTAGCAGTGGGGAGAAGTAATAAATTACCCATAAAAAGCTATAACATATCAGGTACTGATAACTGCTATGAAGAAAAATAAAGCAGGATAAGAGGGATACAGAATGGCAGATGTGTTTGTGATATTATATATAGAATGATCAAGAAGGCCTGTCTGATAAGGTAACTTTTAGTAGAGATGTAAAGAGATAAGTAAATTAGCCTTACAGACTTCTGAGGAAAGAATGTTTTAGTCAGAGGAAACTGATGTGGGAGTGTGTTTGGTATTTAAGAAACAGCAAGGAGGTTTAAATGGCTGCAGTTGGATAAAATAGCAAGAGAAGTAGGAGATGAAATCATAGGGATAGCAGGGGACTAGATCACTTAGAGCCTTCATAAACCATGGTAGGACCTTTAACTTTTACTCTGAGTGAGAGAGGAAGCCATTGAACGGTTTTGAGCAGAGGAATGATATGATCTGACATATGATTTAAAAGGCTTATTCTTTATTGAGAAGGGATTATAACAGGACAAGGATCAAAGCTGGGTGAACAGTGAGGAGGTTACTTCATCAGTAGTATAGGTAAGAGATGCTGGTGGCATGGACTGGGTATTAAAGAAGTGTTGATAAGTGGTCAGATTCTGGATATATTTTGTATTTTCTGATTATCTACATGAGGGTTTTGAGAGAAAGAGAGTTACAGATTTTTGGGCTAAGCTTGGCTTGGATATCCAGAAGAATGAAAGCAGGAAATGACGTTTAACATATCTATAGTAAAGGTGTTTTAATTTTTTTTTAAAAAGGTAATTATTACTATATGTCATGATTATCTCTAAAAGCATATTCTGCTTTATCTGCTTTAGTATCTTCCATAATTCAAAAATGTCATCTTCCAGCTGTTTCTTACTACCTCACATTTTGTTCTCCCTGGTCATGCTGTTTGTTTGGTGCTTAGTTCTTTACTCTCTTTTAAAATGTAGGTTATATTATTATGCAACTATTGTGAGGCTAACAGATCAGGAGACAACTGCCATTGAAAAGACTGGTTATTATAGTTCATAAGAGGAGGGGGCATACCACACCACACCACACAGGGCCTCCCAGGGAAGCTTCTGGGTTGGTTAGGAGGTGGAAGGAGCTAGAAATAGCATGTGTTATAGAACCTGGACTTCCTCATCAAACTGGCAGTAATGAGGTATCCCTCCCCTTACTCACTAGAGAGGTCCAGAAAACAATCAAGACTTTTACTATCACCCAGTAGTAATGTCACCCCCAAACAACGGAGACTATATAAGGATACAGAACTCCTACCCCCACCCAGCAGAAATGAGGAACCACGCCTGCCATACTTTGTATATCAACAGAGGCTAAGTGGGGAAACTGGACTTCAAGCTATACCTGGCAGTAATAAGCCCCCTTCCTTTGCTAAAACAGTCTCATAAAAGTCCAGCTAAAACAGAAAGTTTAAATAAGATCCAGAGTCTCAGAATGTAATAGGAAAAAATGTCCAGTTTTCAACCAAAAATTACTTACTCATCATACTAAGAACCAGAAAGATTATAAGCTGACTTTAAAAAAGGCAATCAACAAATATCAACACCAAAAAGACAGAAATGTCAGAATTATCTCACAGATATTTTAAAGCATTCATGAGAATACTTCAATGAATAATTATGAAAATGGCTGAAAGAAATGTAAAGATAGAATGCCTTAGCAAAGAATCAGAACATACAAAGAAGAACCAAATGTAAACTTTAGAACTGAAAATTACAATAACCAAAATAAAAAGCTCAGTAATTGGATTAAACATCAGAAAAGAGGGACAGAAAAAAGAATTAGTTAACTGGAAGAAAGAACAATAAAATGTATACTATATGTTTAACAGAGAGAAAGCAGACTGGGGAAAAAACGAACAGAGCTTTAGGGACCTGTGGAACTAAAACAAAAGATCTAACATTCATGTCTTTGGAGTCCCAGGAGAAGAGAAAGAGAGTGAGTCTATAAAAAGTATTTGAAAATATAATGGCTGAAAACTTCCCTAATTTGGCAAGAGACATAAACCTACAGGTTCAAAAAGCTGAATAGTCCCCAAACAGGATAAACCTAAAGAAATTAATTCCATGACACATCATGATTAAATTTATGAAAACTAAAGACAAAGAAAAAAATCTTAAAAGCAAAGAAAAATGATACCTTACAGTCGTCCTTACACAGAGAAAAAACAAAATGACATCAGAATTCTCATCAGAAACCATGGATATCAGAAGAAAGTGACATAACATTTCTCAAGTGCTGAAATAAAACAACTGTCAACCCAGAATATTATATCCAGTGAAAATATCCTTAATGAATGTGTGAAAAATCAAGACATTCTCAGATGAAGGAAAATTAAGAGAATTTGCCATCACAGACCTATGTTAAAAGAATGGTTAAAGCAGGTTCTCTACAGGAAGGAAAAAAATAAAAGTAGAAAACTTGGACCATCAGGAAGGAAAAAAGAATATATTACTAGTAAACAAAAATGGGGTAAATACAATAAATAAACTTTTGCTGTATTCTTTTTACATAGTCTTACATTTCATTTTGTTCTTTTATAATGTATAAATGTTTATGGTTCATTATTTATGCTTACTGCTAAAGCAAAATATATATTTTATTATATTCCAGGTGAGACACTTTATTTAAATAGCTGAGATAAAAATTTCAAGGCTTATAATGGCAGCCAAACAATACTCCTTTTTTGAGGGGGTATTATACTATTGAAAATCCCTACTACTACCCTAAAATTAAGCATTAAAAGGTCTTATCTCCAAACTTATTTAATATTTTTAGATACTATTGGTTTTTTCCACAAATTTTTTACATTGGTTTTATCTACTACTCTTCGTAAAGCTTCATTCTCATTACATTATTCTGACGTATAACCTTAATCTGCTTTTTTATTAGCAAGGCTCTCCTTTTTTGCCAGTGTGGAAATTTCAGTCATCATTGGTGTAGTATGAACGTAATGCTTTCAGGAAAGTTCTGTGTTTTCTAAGGAAGGTCAGTGCCTACCCAGACAAGATCCCAAAGAGTAGTATTTATCATTCAAGCCTGATCTATTAGTATAATAAATATGGAAGTATCTCATAGGGTGGACTTAAATTAACCAAGTTTATTGGTTTACAGACCAAAATTCCAATTTGTTACTTTAAAAATAGATATTTAACTCTGAAGCTAATCATCATATTCTCTTCTGAAGTCAGTTTTATGTAAGAACCCAAATTTTGGTCAGAAGTCTGTCAGGTGAACCTGCTTATTAGAATAAAACAGTTAGTTGGATGATCTTATTCACTGCTGTCATCAAGTTATGCTTATCCGTTTACCTTATGAATTTATTTCATATTTCATATTCATATTTCAAGGACCAGGTATTTTTTTCTGTCCTAGGGCATCTTGGACAGAACTGGAGGCACACAACCAATTTCATTTCTCCAGATGCCCTTTTATTGTCTTATGCACCATGTCCCTTCATCATTTTTTTTCAGGCATAACAACATAGAGTTACTCAGGAAAAAAAAAATCATGTACCAAATTGTATCTATGTTGGCATTTCAAATGTATAAAAAAGTATCTAAACATAATAAAGATTAGGAGGACACATTGTAAAACAAAAAACCTTTGTGGTACTATTGTTGGTGAATGTAGGTCAAATAGTAGGAAATACTCCTGTCAGTTTTTGTAATTTGCATTCATTGTAGAATACTGGTTTCAGGACCTTTTGGTGTGAGCATTCCTTTTCACTCTTAAAAATTGATGACCTAAGGAGCTCTTGTTTACGTGGATTTTATCAATATTATATTAAAAATTAAAGTGAGAAAGTTAAAATGTATTTTAATTCATTTAAAAGTAATTCTATATGTTAATATAAGTAATATATATTTATGAAAAATTAGTATTTTCCTCCCCCAAAAAGTAATGAGTGGATGGCTTAAGAGAAAACAGTTCAATTTCCTCATTTGTTTTTGTACTCATTTTGTTATAACACATTTTGATTGAAGTATATGAAAAAAATCTGTCCTAACAAAGATGTTAATATATGGTTGAATAAGGGATGGCAGTGTTCTAGTGTTTTTCTCTTATAATTATGAATATTCTTCTTTGATATTATACCAAAACTCAACAGTTGTATTTTTTAAAGGTTAATTCTAATATTGGAATCTGAAATCATAGTAGTAAATTGACTATTTTGTTAACATTAAAATCCATTTTTCGCCGGGCGTGGTGGCTCACGCCTGTAATCCTAGCACTTTGGGAGGCCGAGGCGGGCGGATTGCTCAAGGTCAGGAGTTCGAAACCAGCCTGAGCGAGACCCCGTCTCTACCAAAAATAGAAATAAATTAATTGACCAACTAAAAATATATATACAAAAAATTAGCTGGGCATGGTGGCGCATGCCTGTAGTCCCAGCTACTCGGGAGGCTGAGGCAGTAGGATCGCTGAGCCCTGGAGATTGAGGTTGCTGTGAGCCAGGCTGACGCCACGGCACTCACTCTAGCCTGGGCCACAAAGTGAGACTCTGTCTCAAAAAAAAAAAAAAAAAATAAAAAATAAATCCATTTTTCTATCTTGTACTTTGAATCTATCTTTACTTATGCATGATTATTCCAATTTGTCATTTGAAAAATATTGATTCACTGGATCTGTAGATCTTTCAAATTTTGACATAATATACAGTATGAAAAAGTCGTTTGTGAGTATCACTACCAGTCTCATCAGAAAAGTTTATAAGTATTGGGACACTGTTAAGTTCATGGTGGCAGAAAGAACCTTTTAAAAATTTGACTTTTCACTTGAAAGCTTGAATTTTATTGATATCAAAAACCATTTGTGTTTTCTTGATGTAATAGTCCCACTTGATTCATTTCTGAGAAAATTTCTGCTACATACTGAAATCTGAATAATCAAAGTTTGTATATCAGTCTTTCTTTCAAATAAAAAGGATATTTCCTGAAAAAAAAACTGTGGTTCAGCTTGCAATTTAACCACATAAAATTTTCCTTGAGACAGCCATTATACTTTGCTATGCTGCAGACGAAGTTTATGCATAATTTCCATTTCATCACACAGAGTGCTAAAAAGATGTGTACTCAAATATGAAGATTCAATAAAATGAATTTTTTAAATCAAGGATATTCTTAATAAAAATGACTTTTTTGGGTTTATTTTTTGCTTTTTTATTTTTATTGTGAATACATGGCAATGAAGAATATTTACAGTTTGGTTCCATTGCTTTATTGGTGCTAGGGTGCCAGCAGTTTTATCCATTATTGCCTTTACACTTTTAGTATGAGAAATAAAACTAAAATCCTAAGTCCCCCAATTGACTGGATGGACCTCCCTGTTGGCCGAGGGGACCCAAGAGAAACCTTAAAACTGAGTTCTTGGCCATGGTGGGATGGGAGGTCACATATGCCTCCTTATACCCACCTCCCTCATCCGCCATTAGGCTTTCTTCCCTAAGGGTTAAATGGAACTAGCCTTTTTCTTATTTCAGCATATTACAGGTGTACAAATGTTTAGGTTACATATATTGCCTTGGCCCTGCCTGAATGAGAGCTTCAAGTATGTCCATCCCACAGATGGTGTGCACCACATTCATTAGGTGTGAATATACCCATCCCCTCCAGCCCCTCTCATCTGCCCCACACTTGATGAATGTTACTACTATAGGTGCACATAAGTGTTCATAACAATTTGATGATGAGTACACGTAGTGCTTGTTTTTCCATTCTTGTGATACTTTACTTAGTGGAATGTGTTCCACCTCTATCCAGGATAATACAAGAGGTGCTAGATCACAATTGTTTACGGTTGAGTAGTACTCCAAGCAGTACTACACAGCCATAAAAAGAAATGAAATGATGTCTTTTGCAGCAACTTGGTTGGAAGTGAAGACCATTATCCTAAGTGAAGTATCTCAGGAGTGGAAAACCATATATCACATGTGTGCTCTAATAATTGAGACCTAAACAATGGGCACACACAGGTGCAAGGAGATGTAAAGATCATTGGAATCTGACAAGGGGGAGGGAAGGAGGGAATGAAGGGTAATAATTTACTTCTCAGGTACAGTGAACACTGTTCTGGTGATAGGCACGCTAAAAGCCCTGACTTAAGCATTACATAAGGTATCCATGTAACAAAAACATTTGTATCCCCTTAATACTTTGATAAATAAAGAAATCTAAACTAGAAAAAACTAAAAAGACTAGTGGTTCTCAGTGTTGGTTGCACATTATAATTATTTGGGAGATAATAAATATATTGTGCCTGGTCCTCACCCTAGATCAATTAAATCAGAATCTTTAATGGGTAGAACTAATTTCTACAGGTTCTGAACATCTTTTGACATGACCCAGTTAGTATTTGAGTGATTTATAGGCAATAAGATACTTTAGGCTCATCTTGTAATTTCCCTGCCCTACATCTGAAATGAATCAGTTTCTCTCAGAGACTCCATGGTATTTCAGACCTTATACATTTGAACATTCTGATTTCTCTTCTATGCTTCACTAACTCATTCATTCTTTAGGATTCAGGTTAAATTTCATCTTTTCCTTAAACAGCCACTGGGGCTAAGTCATCTTATAATGCCCATTGCTCACATCTATTTGAGCACTTATAGTCTTTTACGGAAATGATCTGATATGTATTTTCCTATCCCATTAGACTCTTGAACTTATTGAAATTCTTGTATTGCTGGTATGGGTACATTTTATGTGCTCAATTAAAAAAGTTAAACTGATCAAAGGACTTTTAATTTGGAGGATCTGAGAAAATGGAATTTTTGATAAAGTCTCCTAGGTATTAACTCTTGTTCACTTTTGATTTCCTCTACAGCCATGTTTTATGAATGTTGTTGAATTGTACTAAAGGGACATTATATTTCAATCTAGAAAGATGGTTAAGATTTAAGTGGAAGCAGTGGAGGGTGTAGAGATTTAAATTGCCCATGCCTGAGTGGTGGTTGTAGAGGCAGACTGGAATAGGCAACAACTTAAGGGTTGGTGTTAAATGAAGCCTTTGCAATTGCAAATATAATTTTTGAAAGTTAAAACAAAATTTAAATTTATTACAGTAAAAAAATTAAAAGGAACTCATGCACAAACGTGTCTGTTTTGAATTGATAGTTTGAATTTTTGTGATTCTGTTCCATCTTTCAACCTTTATTGCTGCAAAGTTGTCATTTTTATGCAAAGATAATCATTATTTACTGTTGTTTTACTTTCTCACTTTTACTTTTTAAAACTTTTCTTTGTGGTTTTGTAATTCACACATTTATCACATTTTATGGCAGTATGTTACTCTGTTTTATTGATATATAGTAGTTAGCCATTTCTCAGTTCTACATTTTTTGTTTTCAGTTTTCTCCTGTTAGAGACAGTAAAACTATAATTTCTTTATACAAATACTTTCCCTTTTTCTTTTCTGGAGACTGAATATATTTAACAGAGCCGTTATCTTAGAATTATCTGTGGCAGAAATTTAATACAAACACGGAGCTGTTGCATATATGCTAAGGAATCAAATAAACCTGAGTTCTTACTTTGACAGCTACTTTACTAGCTATGTGATCTTGAATAAGCTAGTTTACTCTTGTGAGCCTGAGTCACAAAATTAGGTTAATAATAGCTTACATTGTTGAGTATTTAAAATTGTGGCAAGTGCTTGTCTATTTTACATGTATTAATCTATTTCATATTCAAAACAGTGTTAATATTTCCATGTCAAGTTGTGGCAACAGAGGCATGGAGTAGTTAAATAGATTAGATAACTACTAATAATGGTGCTGTTATTGTACCTGGTGCCATCTAGAGCTCTTTCTGACCTCTGGAGCTGGTTCTCTTACTCTGTAGTGCCAAGGCACCAACTGTACCCTCTCCCTTAATTTGGTTTCCAGGCTGGCAAATTGGCCTTTATTGGCCAGATTAATGATTACTGAAGTTCCTCTGACCACAGCTGGAGTGAATTCTGAGTTTATGCTCCTAATACTTTAACCCTATACTTAATGTAGACACTGTACTGTAGGAGCAAGATTCACTTTAGATTTTACTGTTCTCTTTAAAGTTTCTGTGTATTTCATATTTGTTTTTGAGGGAGGGATGATAAAAATGTAGATTTGCATTTTTATGTTAATATCTAGAAGGCCTTTTGTTATCCTTCCCTCTCCTTCCCCATCTCCATCTCCCTTGTAACTAGAATTTAATATTTGTCTAGCTAGAATTTTACTTCTAGACTGCTAGCAGTTAGAATGCTAGAGTCTTGTATACCCAAAGAGGAACCTGATAAATACTGCAGCCTCCTTACTTACATGGGAAAAAACAAACAAAAAACCTGAGATTGCACAATCAGGGAGTGATTTAGAACTCAAGCCTGTTTTTCTGACTCAGGTCCAGTATTGGTCTCATTCCACTGTACTGTTTGCTCTCTTATTTGTAGTGGTTTTTATCAATTAATATTATTACTATTTTTCCTTTCAGAAATTATTTTTTATTTTATTCAGTAGCTTGTTACCTATATATTTGTTTGTTATCAGGAAATAGCAATATTTGTTTAGTTCTTTGTGGTTTTGTAAAGTGTCTCTCATTCTTTATCTCATTCATTTGTTGCAAAGATAACCTTTTGCTTATATACCTGAAGTTCTTAAATAGTGGCATGAATTTCTTTGTTATCCTGGCCTGCCCATCATTTCTCTACTTTCACAAATCCAGATTCCTTAGATTTAGACATGTGTTGACTCATTCCACTGAGATTACAAAGTTTAGGCATTGTAGCTTATCATTTCCAGGTTTTTCCTCATCTTCTGGGTACTCCTAGAGTCTAAGGCAGGTGTCCTCAAACTACGACCTGTGGGCCACATGCCGCCTGCCTGGGACATTTATCTGGCAAAACACCCACTGGGTGTTTTTGCCACCGCTGCCTGTCCTGCGTAGCAGCCGATTTGTCCCAGGCCCACAGTGCACACTCTCCAACTGTCTGAGGGACAGTGAACTGGCCCCCTGTTTAAAAAGTTTGAGGACCCCTGGTCTAAGGCATGAAATTCCAGTTATGAAGATGATTAGTTGTTTGGAAGCACCTGTATTTCTTGGCTTCTTAAGACAACTAGTGATCAGGGAAGTTCTTTTTAAAACTTAATCAGAGGTTCAATATGTAGTTAAGCAACACTTTGTGTAGAAACAAACACAAGGATAATCATATCATTTATTGTACTAACATTCTTCAATCAAAATGGTGTTAGAGATAAGATAAATTATATGGCTATAATGTGTGTTAGTGTGATTTGGTTGGTGGCAGGGGAGTGGATTGTCATTGTAAAGCTAGCCACTGATTGCCAAAACTTTCTACAATGGGGCCTGTTACCTAATCAACTAATACAAAATCTAGAGATTCTTAAGAGAATCCTCTGTGACTCGTGGTTAGGTTAAATCTGTTGAACACAGTATAGTCTCTGAGAACATCTATTAGTGTGTTTTTGATTATCCAGCCTTAAAAAATGGAAATGAAAGATGTAGTTTTCCTGGAGACATTTTGGTAGATCATACATTAAGACTTATTTGTTTGAATGGTGTGCTCAGTGTTCATGCTTGTTCAGTGCTTGTTTAAGAGTAGGATGTGAGATTTTAAGTTAACTTTATGATAGTACTGGGTAAATAAGAGTTAGTGTTAAGCTTTTTATCCTTGGGTTTCTAATAGCTACTGCTGAGGTGAGCCTTATATATGTTAAGATTATCTGAAGATAAGACTGCAGCTCACTGGCTCAGAGTTCAAAGGAGAGCATTAGTTTCAAGGACACAAATCATTGAGTTGTTATCCTCCAATTTGTAACAGAAGTGTAGGTGAACAACATTTATCTAGACAATCTAGTGTCATTTACCTGCAATTTGGGGTCAGTCTATATAGGGGCTTATGTAGGTCCTTTGAACTGTTTTGCAGAGATGAGAGTTCAAATTTATTTTTATTCTCTAATTTGCAGTAGCAAGTGGTTTTGTGTGCCTTTTCCAGCAGCTGCTGTTAACCACATTTTGCCCATTTTTAAAGCTATCTCAGGTTCTGCCTCAACTATGGAGCTGTCTGAGATTAATTATGTTGTTTACAGATAGGATTTCATTGTCTGGTACTCTATTGTTTGCGATTTGTTTCATATGTATTTTTTTCCCTCCACAAGTTGACTGTGAGCTCTCTGGATCTGAGATATATATTCTATTTTAAAATCTGTAATACATACTTAAAGGGATCATGTGATAAAGTAGATAATTAATCCAGGCTAGATGGGCCCATGCAAAAGGGAGAACATACACCGCAGTTGGTTTAAATAAGCTTAATTATTGCAGATTCTTACCTTGTGGGAATGTGAGCTTAATGTTGCCTGAACAAAATATGTCCCCTAGCACTCGGCCTGTCACCTTGTTACATCTAAATTATAGCATTGTTCTGAACACAGAAAAATGCCTTATAAATACTTGCTTGATTGAAAGATGCTTATTGTTATACTGGCTATGCTGCTTTTGAAGGATTATCATAGATATAATATGTATAATATGATGTAAGATGTGTAAAAATGTTATCATCTATTAAAGGATTTGCCCCTTTTGAAAGAAGATGCATATACTGATAGATTAACTCTTACCCTAGAATCAGCAAACTTGGATATTGAGTCTTCACTGCTGTATCCACAGAAAGTCTTTTGGATCACTTTCCAAGTTATTATAGAAACCAATGAAAACACATTCTACTAAATGGCTGAATATTCTGAGGGCATTCAAAAGAATCATATAGTGAGTTGTTAGAATACCTGAGTGCCTTGTAATTAAGGTGTCTATTTTTTATTTCTTAAATTCTGGAATAATCTTTCATTCTTCCTTTTCCTACCATGCCCCAAAAATATTGTTAGCATACTCTTGGTTCTTCCTTTGACGTATCTCATGCCTGGTTTTTCCATTTCATTTTGGTAGATACCATCCTAGTTTGTACTATTTTGTTACTCATGTTGGGATATCTACACTAGCCCCTAACTGACTTTTGTATTTCATATTTTGAGTGCCTCTAGGTTTCGTTTGTTTTTAAATCTACTTCTTGGGTCATAAACATACTCTTGATTAAAAACAAAACTAAACACACCCCAGAAAAAAACTTCTTTCAGTTGTATATCTTCTTGCTGACCAAAGGATGTATGGTGGAACTCCATGTCCTCCATTCTTTCTAATCTTACCTTTCCCTAATCACTTACATAACAAATCCTCTTGCTTTCTGCTGCTCTTCACAGCCTTACTCCCCTCTCTTCTTTTCCTTATGTTATTTCTTCTAATGGGAGTGATCTCTCTTATTTATGCCATATATCATTTCTTCTATTATTGTACTATTTTTTTAAATCTTTTCCTGTTTGGTCTTTCATCACCAGAGTAGGTAATAAGTTCCTTAAGGATAGTAACTTTGTTTCTTGCTATGTCTTTCAGCATGTAATGCCTAATACTATGCTCTGTATAGTAGGCACTCAACAAGTATTTCTGAACTTATTACATTGTATTTTCCCTCATTCATATTTTTTATTGTAAAATGTACACAACATAAAACTCACAATTTTAACCATTTTTAAGTGTACAGTTCTGTGGAATCAAGTACATTCATATTACTGGGCAATAATCATCACCGTCCATCTCCAGAACTTTTTCATCTTCTCCAGCTAAACTACCTACCCATTAAAGCTGAATCCCCATTGTTCCTTTCCCCCAGCTCCTGGCAACCAGCATTCTACTATCTGTCTCTAAGAATTTGATTGCTCTAGGTCTTCATGTAAGAGGAATTATATATCTGTCTTTTTGTGACTGCCTTATTTCACTCAAAATAATGTCTTCAGGGTTGATCCATGTTGTAGCATATGTCAAAATTTTCTTCCTTTTTGAGGTTGAAAAATGTTCCAGTATATATAAACCACATTTTGTTGATCCATTTATCTGTCAGTGGATATATGGGATGCTTCTTCTTTTGGCTATTGTGAATAATGCTGCTATGAATATAAACGTGTATATAAATATCTGTTCAAGTCTCTGCTTTTAATTCTTTTGGGGTATATATCCAGAAGTAGAATTAGAGGATTATATGGTAATTATATGTTTAATTTTTTGAGGAATTGCCATATTGATTTTCACAGTGACTATATCATTTTACATTTCTTTCAACAGTGCACAAGGGATCAAATTGTTCCACATCTTTGCCAACACTTGTTATTTTTTTCTTTCTCTCTCTTTCTTTCTCCGTTTCTTTTCCTTCTTTCCTTCTCTTCTTTCTTCCCCTCCCAAAATAGATATTCTAATGGGTCTGAAATGGTATCTTTTTGTGGTTTTTATGTATATCTCCTTAGTAACTAGCGATATTGAGTCTCATTTTGTGTGGTTTTGGGCATATGTGTATCTTCTTTGGAGAAATGTCTGTTTAAGCCTTTTGTCCATTTTTTAATGGTAATGTTTGTGTTTTTGTTAAATTGTAGGAGTTCTTTATTTTAGGAATTAACTACTATCGGATATGATTTGCAAATATTTTTCTTCATTCTGTGGGTTGTCTTTTCAGTATGTTAATAGTGTCCTTTGATGCACAAAGGTTTTTAATTTTGATGAAATCTAGTTAATCTTTTTTTTTTAATTGCCTGGACTTTTGTTATACTAAAGAAATCATTGCCAAATTCAATGTCATAAAGCTTTCCCCCTATGCTTTCTTCTAGGAGTTCATAGTTTTAGCTTTTATGATTAGGTTTTTGATCATTTTGAGTTAATTTTTATATATGTTTTAGTAAAACATCCATTTACTTTTTTTTTGCATGTGGATATCCAGTATTCCCAACATCATTTGTTGAAAAGACCTTCTTTTCCCTATTGAATGGTCTTGCATGTTGGATTGAATGATCTTCCACTTTATTGACTGTCATAATTGTGATTGTAGGTTTTAAGATCTTTCCTGTCACTGCTTATCTTAAAAGCTTAAAACTTGTGTATGCTTTCTTTCCCACTTGGAAATAAAAGGAAGAACTTGGTAGATCTATACATTGAAAATAGAATCATCCTTTATTATCTCTTCCATCCTCTTACTAGGTATTATTTTAAGTTTAGTAATCCTCTTTGTTTTGTACTTTACCTTCTTCTTGAAACATATTAGAAGTATTAGAATACTTTGCTAATCTTTTAAATAAAGGGTCTTTTGTAGGTCTGAAATTTTGCTTTTAACTTGCTTAACCTTTCTGGGCTTTACATTCCTTTTCTGTGAAATTGAAAGGATTAAACTAAATTATCTGTCATATATTTTTAATTGTGGATGTTCTGTGATTCTAAGATACATATGAATGGCTTTTAATCAGTTAATAAAAATTCAGTGGAGAAAAGAACACTTTTATGTAAGGAATGCACTGAAATAGATACCCCCAGAATATATATTATCTTTATTACTTTTTCTACAGTATTGGTGTTTTCTTCATATATAAACAGAATTTAAACATAGCTAGTTTAAAAATTTAAACTAAAATTTAAAAAGTAAACCTGGTTAGTCTTTTTCAATGGTAAAAAACTTAATTTCTATGTATTATTATTGTATTATCATCTTTATCCTCTTTATGCATGAGGAGAATGGGCATTAATTAACACACTGACTGCCACACAAAAAAACCAGGAACTTTTCCTTGGGGCCACAGTGTTATATCATGAAAATAGAATGAAAACTTTGAGTGCAATTTAAAGGTAAACATAAATAGAAAAATGAAATTTATTGATTTTTATTCACTTAATCCACAATTTTAGAATTGAATTTTCAGTATTAATTGTAACAGAACATTAACAAGTAATATTTTTATTTATTTATTTTTATTATTATTGTTTTAGCATATTATGGGGGTACAAGTGTTAAGGTTACATATATTGCCCATGCCCCCTGCCCCCCTCAAGTAAGAGATTCAAGCTTGTCCATCCCCGAAACGTTGTACATCTTTCTCATTGTGGTTGTAAATACCCATCCCCTCCTCCCCCCCCTCCCGACACCCAATAAATGTTATTCCTATATGTCCACTTAGGTGTTGACCATTAATACCAATTTGCTGGTGAGTACATGCGGTGCTTGTTTTTCCATTCTTGAGATATTTCACTTAGTAGAATGGGTTCCAGCTGTATCCAGGAATATACAAGAGGTGCTATATCACCATTGTTTCTTAAAGCTGAGTAGTATTCCATGGTATATATATGCCACATTTTATTAACCACTCATTTTATATTTGCTTCACGTGGCCCCAGGGTCAAAACTAGAGTGACTTAAATACAATTCTTATGGCAGTTAATGTGTTAATGTACATAAAAATTTATTTGCACATGAAGAGAGAGGACCACCTAAAGACAGGTGAAAAAGTAAGGAGAGAACAGACAGATGCCTTTTTCCTGGAAAGTCAGAGCATTCTGCATCCTAGAAAGGGAATTTTTTGATGCTGTACCCCTGGATATACATTTGAGATGACCATAATTATATGGTACATATGTATATATTGATTATTGTATGTATGTATGTACATATGTATATATTGATTAAGATTACTAAAAAGTCATTTTTTTCATCATCTCACCTATGTGTTGATTATGTAAACTTACTTGTTAAACTACAGTTAGTTATGACATAGCTTAATTCATTTTGCTTTTGCTTTGTAAAATCTTTGTCAATTGCTTGTTTACCTTTTGTCTTTTTTTATGTGGAAATAAAAATGATAATAGTCTGTATTTATCAAGTGCTAATACATTTGTTTCAATTTTATTGTTCTTATATCTTTCATATCTTTTCAAAGAAAATGATGTTGTAGTGATGGTATTTTACCAGGAACTATTCCAGATGTCCAGGAGAGGAGTTAATTCATTACATACAGTGATTTCCAAAGAACATTAGAGATTAATTCTTTTGGTTAAAAAGGGTGACTACACTGGCTAGGAGAACAGAGATGCAATGGAGACTTTTTATGACTTTTGAATTTTGAACTATCTGAATGCATTATTACTGTTAAATTATTAGCAGTAAATTAAAGTGGCATATTGCCTTTAAAACTTATTTGGAATCCTGACTCATATATTTAAAAAGAGAAGTATCAAGCATCATTTCAAATCACAGCAATAATTTTATTTATACTTAAATTTTCTGGCTTGCAGAAGCAAATTGGACTGCTGCTATTAGCAATTCTGAGCAGTAGTACTTATATAAAGCTGAAATAAGTAAATCTGGCATGCAGCAGCAAAATTTGGGAATATATCTGTTTAACTAGGGTAAGTCCTTAGTGTGGCAAAGGGTCGAGAATATAGTCTTCTTTGGGGATTGATAAAAAATAATAGATAAAATAAAGAATGATGTGCTCAATAAGCTACAATTTAAATCGAGGAAATTTAATGGGAAATGATTACATTAGTAGCAGATGGACTTGCTTCCTGAATTGCAGTCTTACTGGAAATCCTAGAACAACTTAAATTTGTTTTTCAGATTTAGAGTCTGACAAAAAGATAAAGAGATTTGTTTATTTGGTTGTGCTGTTGTGATTCTTACTGTGTCTTCTGGATATTTCATTTTTATTAGGCTATTTTTATGATTCCTACAAATCCACCACCAACATTCAGGAAGCCAGAACTTTGGTCTGATGATTTCACCGATTTTGTTAAGAAGTGCTTAGTGAAGAATCCTGAGCAGAGAGCTACTGCAACACAACTTTTACAGGTCAGTGCTTGTGCCTTAAAGGAAGAGTATTTTCTTCATAACTTTTAGCTTTCTGACATTGGCCAGAATTGCTGAGAGTTTCATAACTGATTTCTAAAGATGTAAACCACCCCAGGAAATAAAGATTATTAAGACACACACACACACACACACACACACACACACACACACACACACACACACATCATTCTTCTGTACATTGTCTTTGTCTCATTTTCTGTTTTCCGGGTTCAGTCTTCGACTTTTTTTCTTTTTTCTCTTTCTTTCTCTCTCCTTCCCTCCCCTCGTTTCTTTTCCTTTCTTTTCCTTTTCCTTTTTTCTTTTTTCCTTTTATTCCTTCTTCCCTTGCCCTTCCTTTCCTTTTCTGTTTCTCTTCCTTTCCTTTTTCCTTTCCCTCTTCTGTTTTCTTCTTTTTTTATTCTTTCTTTCTTCTTTTTCTTCTTTTTTGTTAGCTATTTCCCCCAACATTATTTTAAGACAAAATTTGTAAAGGGTTCTCATTTCGCAAATGAGTTTGGTAGTTACTGTTTCTCATGGTTTTTTCTTATGTTGCTTAACTCATTTTTCCTTTGACTTTTTGCTCCACTATAAGATATAAAAGTACAAGATCCCTGAACTCCTTGAAAAAATTACCACATGTTGTAAATACAAGTTACAAGATTACCTAAATGAAGAGTTGCAGTATCCCTGCTACAAATAGACTTTGTAACCAGAATGTCAGGAAGTTTTTTTAAAATCTGCCTTGAAATTTAATGCAAATTAAAGTACTTTAATTTAATGCAAAGTAAAGTAATTTGATATTTATAATGGGATTTCATGAACCGTTATTTTACCAACAGAATTGCCTCAGAATTCTCAGCTAATAGTATGTCTCACATTTAACAAAACTTATTTGCAAAATGATTCTTACTGTTAAATGACAAAAGGATTCAAAACATGGTTCTGGTAAAGTGACTTCCCAAGGTGCCATTTTTACAAAAGGATTTTTTTGAGGGGTATGGAAAACAGACTCTTAAATATAATGCTTATTGTTATGAAAATTTAATTTCCATGGAAACCAATTTAGCAATATCTATCTAAAATAAAAATCCACATATTCTTTGACCCAGAAATTACACCTCTAGGAATTTATTCTACAGAAAGATTTAACCATGTGTGAAATGACATATGTATAAAAATATTCATAGAACATTGTAATAGTAAAAGGATTGCAAAGATGGCTGGGCGCGGTGTCTCACGCCTGTAATCCTAGCACTCTGGGAGGCCGAGGCGGGCGGATTGCTGGAGGTCAGGAGTTCAAAACCAGCTTGAGCAAGAGCGAGACCCCGTCTCTACTATAAATAGAAAGAAATTAATTGGCAAATTAATATATATAGAAAAAACTAGCCGGGCATGGTGGTACATGCCTGTAGTCCCAGCTACTTGGGAGGCTGAGCCAGGAGGATTGCTTGAGCCCAGGAGTTTGAGGTTGCTGTGAGCTTGGCTGATGCCACGGCACTCACTCTAGCCTGTGCAACAAAGTGAGACTCTGTCTCAAAAAAAAAAAAAAAGATTGCAAAGAACCTAAATATCTGTCAACAAATTGGAAACAATCTGAAATCCATTGAGGAGTGATTCGAAGAATATACTGTTAACAACAAAAACAACAAAAAACATAATGAGGTTTATACTTTAGAAAGAGGAGAGTTTTATTTCTCATGAAGGGTAGCAACTGCTAGACAGCCATTGCAGCAGGTTGGGAAGCTAAGCCCTGGCCAGAAACCAAGCATACATGCTTTAAAGAAGAGACAAAAGGCAATAGGATTTTATAATGATTGGGGTGGTCAAATACATATGCTTAACAAGCTATAGGAGTAGTCATGAATATTTATGAAGGGAAATCATATGCATGTGATTATGCTTCATCTCTTCCATCCCGTCATGGCTGGGAACTCACTTTTAAGAGGTTTCTGGGATCCTGTTGGCCAGGAGGGGTCCATTCAGTTAGCAGAGGGCTTAGGATTTTATTTTTAGTTCACAATACCTGTAGACATACACGTATATATATATATATATATATATATATATATATATATATATATATACATATATATATATATATGTCAATGCTTATAATAGATAATTTTTATCTCTGAAAAAATAAGCAAGAAACTGGGCTCCAAAAAAGGCAACTAACTATATGGATGAGAGGCAGGAGTGGGATAGAGACACTGAATACTTTTTATGAGACTTTTGAGTTATGTGCAAATATTATCTTTCAAAAATTAATTAAGATGATAAATTTTATGTATATTTTTCCATAGTAAAAATTGAAAAAAATTAAGTAATTAAAACATTTATTTTGAAATATTTTCAACATATTTCATTTTGAAATATTTCATATAAAAGAGGGTTGTTCAGTGGGGACTACTTTTGCACCCCCTGGTATCCAGTGCTTAATACATATGTATTGAACTTTGTGTTTATTTATCAAAAACTTCTGACTTAAGTATTTTTTTTTAGATAGGATAATTATGTTTAGTCTCATTAGAATTTTATTTTGCTGGAAGCCTAGAAACCACTCTTTAAGAGGTTTTGCATATGTTTTATCTATTATGATTTAAATCATAGTTTAACTCTCAGTGGACAATCTTATTATCAAGTTTTAGTAGACACATTTCCACAGCTCACATGCACAGATTATACCATGTTGATTTCTAGAGCCCAATAAATAACTAATTTTTAAAAAGAAATCATGGTGGATTTTTAAAGTAGTGGTTGGTATTCTATGACATAGATAGATAATGGTGTAATTTTAGAAGAATCATAGACTGGAAGGATCCTTTGAGATTATTATGTTGAAATCTTAGAATTTTTTAAAAGATGAGGAATTTGAACTCCCAGAGCTATTAAAAGTTTATTTTTAATTTAGCAGCACTAGACTTTCTGATCTGCAGATGATCCTTATACTTGCTGGTGGGCAGCCTAAAACCCAAAAGTCAGCTCCTGGCCCAGGCTGGCCTCCAGAGAGACTTTTAAGTTGACTGAGATCTGCCATTATTTGAAACAATTTCTGTGCTTGGCTCGAACAGATGGTGTCATGGGTCACTTTGTGAACTCCTGTGGCATGTGACTCACTCTTCTTTTACCAATTCAAAGGAGGTGTAGAAACTTTACCTCCCTTTTGTCTCACCTTTTATAATATAATTGTCTTAAATACTTCCTCAATACACCTTGAGAACCACATCAGTATTATAATATTTACTTTAGCCTTAAAACATAATTGAGGAAAATCAAGAGAAGGGACATCTACCGTATTTACTGTATTTTTGCTCTTTGTTGTTTTTTTCCCCCAATGTTACAAAGTTCTTTCTTGTATTATTTCCTTTCTGTTTAGATAATTCCTTTAGCCATTCTTTTAGGGTAGGTATATGATAACAAATTCTCTTAGTTTTCCCTTCATCTGAGAATGTCTTGATTTCTCTTTCATTCATGAAGGATATTTTCATTGTTTGCGTTGACAGTTATTTTTCTTGCAGCACTTGATAAATGTCATACCACAATTCAAATCTGTTATTTGAATTGTTTTGCCACTGCACTTTTCAAGATTTTTTTCTTTCTCTTTAGTTTTCACAAGTTTAATTGTGATATGTCTTGGTATGGATTTATTTGGGCTTATCTTTTTTAGCCTCACCTTCTTTCTCTTTTTCTTGGACTCTAGTTACACAAATATTAGATCTTTTGTTTTAGTCCCACAGGTCCCATATTGTATATTTTTTATTTTTTATCTTCCAATTCACTTATTCTTTCCCATTTTGCTGTTGAGTCTGTCCATCAAGTTTTTATTTTGGTTGTGTGTTTCAGTTTTAAAATTTTTATTTGTTTCTTTTTTATGTCTTCTATTTCTTTACTGAGAAATTCTAATTTTTCATTTGTTTACGAACATTTGTAACTGCTCATTGCAGCATTTTTTTATGATGGCTGCTTTAAAATCCTTGTCAGATAATTCTGGCATTCCTGTCATCCTGTTGTTACCATCTGTTCATCGTCTTTTCCCATTTAAGTTGAGATTTTCCTGGTTCTTGATATGAAGGGTGATTTTTCAGTTGAAACCTGGACATTTTGGGTATTATGTCATGAGACTCTGGATCTTACTTAAATCTTGTGTTATAGCAGGTGTTCTCTAATGCCCAGTTTGAAATAAATCAGGTAAAAGGAAAACCCATGGAACTCACAGTTATGTCTTTCCTCTGGTTCCACCACCTCTGTCTGTCACCTTCTTTCCACCTTTCAGAATCTTTTAATGCTTGTTTTATATATAATGTCCAGGGTTTTAGCTATACTTTAACGGGGAGGTATAGGGGAAAATAGGGTTGTCCAGAAGCAGAAATCCTTTCTTAGTTCACTTTAAATTCTCATATTCTCTGAAGCTTTTTTGTATAAATCATTAATTTGAACTCTATCAGTTCAGAAATTGATAATTCAGAACATGAACAAAATTTAAGAGGAAATATTTCAAATTTTAAAAGCAGAAACTTTTCAAGCAGTCTTCATTTTTAAAATACATGGTCAATAATGTGATCAGTTTATTGGGGTAATTTCTTTTTATTAGTTTAAGTGGGTTAAGAATCCTCACTCTTTTTTAGTTTGATTTTCCTTTAGATACATTTAGAAACAGTGAAACTTTATTGCCTTTTAGAATTTGGTGTGTTCACCTATTTCTTGTTGGAATACTGACCCTCTGCTAGGCTGCCTTTGACTCCACACCAACAGTGTTCTAAAACTCCAATAGTTTTTAATTAAAAAAACCTTTCATATAGTCAGCATCTTGTCTGACATAAATGCTATAAATGTATTTTTTAGTTTGTATTTTTTGCCATTCATACATTTTTAAGTTGTATGTATTCAAATTGTCCTTTTTTTCTTTCATTTTATTACATTGGATTGAATATATAAATATTCTCCTATATTACCCTCTAATTCTTTCCTATTTTCATTTTTTTAAACATTTAATACCTTAATCCATCTGGAATTTATTTTGGTGTTTCTGTGGTAAGGATCTAGGTTAACTTCCCAACATCCCCAAAGGCAGGCAGTTATCTCAGCACCAGTTTGGTTTTTTTTTTTTTGCTCACTAATTGAAAATGCTATCTTCATAATATGCCAGTTTCCTTTGTATATATTATATTCCGTTTCTGGACATTTCATTCTCTTTCGTTGTTCTTTCTATTCTCATGCTGGAATCAGATCCTTTTTAAAGCATTCAACAAAAGGATGTGGTTTCTGTTTATTGGGGATGAAGGTTGATATTTCTGTTAAGTCAGTGATGTTATTCAGATGACTTACCTTCGTTTATCTTTTGCCTATATTATTTCTCAGTGGCTAAAACAGGAATATTAAAATCTCCCATGTCTTATTTATATTGACCTCTTCTTATATCTCTATAGTTTTCATTACATACAGTGCTATATTAAAATATCAAGATTATAACTATGTATTTTTATATTATATCCTTTATCAATATTAAATGACTCATTTACTGCTTTATCCTTTCACTTTTTTTGATCATGTTTTTCATATCTTTTTATGTTTAAATATTTCATTGCCTGTCTTTAATTTTTAACCCATTCTTTTAAGTATGCCTTATATAGAAACATAAGTTCAGTTTATTTTATATATCTCATGTAGAAGGCATGTAGTTAGAATGTATCTTAGTAACTAAGTGAACCTTCGTCTTTTAGTACTTAACTAAAATTATATTTAATAAGTGGAAATTTAATCCTTTATTTACACTGACATATAATTATATGTGAATATCATTTTTATCATAACTGTCATGTTTTACTTTTGCCATCTTGTTTTGTCTGCATTATTCTTTATGTTGTTTGCAGTTTTAATTTTTACCACCTATTTTTTTAAAAAAGCCTTTAAAAATATACAGGTAGTCCTTGATTTATAATTGTTCAACTTAGTATTTTTTACAATGGTGCAAAAGTGATATGCATTCAGTAGAAACTATCCTTCGAAGTTTAAATTTTGATCTTTTCTCAGGCTAGTATATGCGGTATGATACTCTTGTGATGCTGGGCAGTGGCAGTGAGCCATAGCTCCCAGTCAGCCCTGTGATCGCGAGGGTAAATAAACCATCCTCTACAGTATACTGTTTGCCAGCATTTTTTGGATATTGTATTGTGTGTTTTTGCATCCTATCATGTCTTCTATAAAACACCCATCTGTGTCTAGACTAATGAAAATGTTCTGAGCATGTTTAAAGTACGATAGGCTAAGCTTTGACGTTCGATAGGATAGGTGTATTTTAATGCATTTTCAACTTACATTTTTTAAACTTATATTGGTTTATCATGATATAACACCATCATAAGTCATGACCATCTGTACTTACTAATAAAAATCCGGCAAATATGTCTGATAAAACTTTTCTTCTTCCTATCAAGAGTGCTCAAATAATATGGTCTTGTACTTCAAGTACCCTTTTAACTTTATTAGTCAGTTCCTCTTTGTTGGTCAAAATCATGTCTATAGTAGTTACATAGAGAAAGCATGAGTACAAATGATATTAGACATACCAAGTTTTGGAGATTAAGAGCATTAAGCTCTATAGACTAATGGTAGCATAACATTATAGTCAATTCACAATGATTGCATAAAGGCAAGGTTGCAGTGGACTACATGAATCAGGTATGTACTTTGGCATTTCCTAAAAATAATTGTATCTTGGAGGGGTGGCTTATAGTTTTCCCTCAGAAGACAAAGTATAATACAGTTTGAAATTTCTTTATAAAGAAATATAATTCTACTGGTTCCAAGTTTTTACAATGTTGGTTTTCTTGCATTTTTGTTAATGTAAAATCAGTCACTAAATCCTTCTTATTCTTCCATCAGATTTAACTGTTTCCTCTCTATTTCTGGCAACTTTTTTGAATTCTTGTTCTTAATAATTCATACCTATATTATTACAGTTTTCCCTACTCTATTTCATTTGTAAACTCTGCTCAAGATTATTCTATCAAAGACATTCTTTTCCTTACATTATTCTCTTAGGAAATACACTATTTCCTTACATTATTCTTACATTATTCCTTACATTCTTTTCCTTACATTATTTCCTTACATTTATGCAATTTAAAATGGCTCTCAAACACAATTGAGGCTTCTCACCCTAAGCATTTATCCTTCCTGCCTTACTGTTGTCTGTATTGAAAGTCATAGACACCATTTCTCTAAATGGTGTTTCTACTTTGGCTAGGCAGATGTTTTTACTGTGTTCTAGCACACATCTCGTATTTTTGTGTCTTTGTTCATAATTGTTTATACTGTTTCTCCTTCCTAAAATGACCTGTTTCTTTTGTATGAGGCATCTGTGATTACCTTACCCCTTCTACTTTTATATCTCTTAATCATATAAGCTGTGCACTAAACCATCATGAATATAACTTCTGTGTCCATATTAACTTTTTAAAAATACATGTTTGTCTTTTATTTCTCAAAGAACAAAAAATTTAGAGAAGGACAGGGATTCCTTCCTTCTTTTTTTTTTTTTCTTTTTTTTTTTTTTTTGAGACAGAGTCTCGCTTTGTTGCCCAGGCTAGAGTGAGTGCCGTGGCGTCAGCCTAGCTCACAGCAACCTCAAACTCCTGGGCTCAAGTGATCCTTCTGCCTCAGCCTCCCGGGTAGCTGGGACTACAGGCATGCGCCACCATGCCCGGCTAATTTTTTATATATATATCAGTTGGCCAATTAATTTCTTTCTATTTATAGTAGAGACGGGGTCTCGCTCTTGCTCAGGCTGGTTTTGAACTCCTGACCTTGAGCAATCCGCCCGCCTCGGCCTCCCAAGAGCTAGGATTACAGGCGTGAGCCACAGCGCCCGGCCCCTTCCTTCTTGTTATTCTAGTGTCCTCTAGGGAACTGTCTCTGTCTTTATAATTGTTTGAAGTTGCATTGCAAGTACCTCTGTTTTCCAACTTAGCACCAAGTGAGGAGATTGTAGAATAGTTACTCAATGTTGTACAGCCCAGACTAGAAAGTAGAACACAACAGTTTCACTCAGGTTCCATTGATGAGAACTTCCTCACATAGTCACAACCAGCTTAAAGGGAAATTGAGAAATGTAGGCTCTATTAATAACTGGGCAGCTGTAGGTCCAGTCACAACTCTGTTTTGGTATAGGATCAGGAGTTTCCACTACAGATAGGTTAATTAGTCTCTATTACAGATATGTCAGTTAGTCTCACCACAGATATGGTGATTAATCTATAGCTATTACAAAAGAATTTATTGGTTCTTTACAATCGGTCTTAATATTTCCGTATTTGGCAAAAAATCTTACTCTTAGTTTTTCCAAATGGTATATTTACTATTTTAAAGCCTCTTCCCAATGTCTATAATTTCTTCCTTAACACTAAATGTTTTTTGTCTTTAGTATATTTTTGTGTTCTATTTATGATTATTGAAGTAATTCCAGTGGCTTTTACTTGACATTATCTACTGATATAAATTATGAAAATTGCATTTTGAACCTGAATTGCTTCCCCCAGATAAGGTTATCTCTCCCAAATTATAACCTCTCCCTCTACTTTCTCTCATGCCCCTCTTTCTCAATAATAAAGCAATTAAAAACCCAGATCCATTCTGATAATTTCCCTTCTGCTTATCAGAATTGTAGAGAACTCAGCTATTTTAGCTAGATCATAGTGATATTAAAAAAGAAGCAACAAGTTATTTTATATATAGTATAGAAATACAGTATTTACTGAAAAATATTTTTCTGTCTTCATTGGAAAAGATTAAATTATTCATGACACAATAAAATAGAAAACATGTAAAAGGAGTAACAGTATAATTGTCTTCCTTTTGACCACTGATTTTGGCTGTCAGTTTATTAAGATTAATTAAATTCTGTAAATCAATACCAACATGTTTATTTTTATATGTAATATAATCACCAACCTGTTTCTTAAAATTTATTATCTTTTTTACTATCTAATGTACACTTCCTTTGGACAATTACATCTTCAAGGATAATGTAGTTTTATTAACAGGGTTGCACTTTTGTGTGTGTGCTTCAAATTTTTTAAAACACAAGTAAATCCAAAAGCAAAATCTTTATTTCTAAAGCAGCTTAAATATTCTCTTTCCTTAACCAATACATTTAATTCTAGATGAAAAAACAATCATTGAAGCCTATGATGTTTTAATCATAGTTTTAATCATGATGTTTAAATCATGATGTTTTAATCATAGTTTAAACATGTTGTTTTAATATTTATTAGCTATAATCCTGAAAAATCTTTTGAATTTATACCATTGAATTTTACTTTTCCAGCATCCTTTTATCAAGAATGCAAAACCTGTATCAATATTAAGAGACCTGATTACAGAAGCTATGGAGATCAAAGCTAAAAGACATGAAGAACAGCAGCGAGAATTGGAAGAGGAGGAAGAAAATTCGGTCTGTAATTATCTTCAAAAAGTTGGTTTTCTTCCTGAGTCATTTTTCTATAATTTTGTTTTTGTTTCTTTAAATATATTAATACCATTTACTGTTTTATTTCACAGTAAATGTGTTTCTTCATTAAATCTCAAAATATATTTTGTTTGCATTGAATGTTTGCTATCCTTTTCTGATATTTTAAGAATTAGTGATTAGTGGAATGTAATATTCATGTGTTTGTTAGGCTTGCATAGTGCCTAGTAACTAGTTGACACTAACTCTTAAGTTTGTTGAATAAATATCTTAAATTTGGGCAATCTTGTGTCATATCTTGTGGAACTAATTTTCTTTTTCTTTTTTTGCTTTTGAGACAGGGTCTTGCTCTGTTGCCCCGACTGGAGTGTAGTGGCGCAATCATATATTACTGCAGCCTTGAACTCTGATCCTCCCAAGTAGCTGGGACTACAGGCGGCTGCCACCATGCCCAGCTTTTTTTTTTTTTTTTTCTTTTTAGAAACAGGGTCTTGCTATGTTGCCCAGGCTGGTCAAAAACTCCTAGGCTCAAGTGACCCTCCTGCCTCAGCCTCCAAAAGTGCTGGAATTATAGATGTGAGCCACCATGCCTGACCTGGAACTGTCTTTTAACTGGTTAGCAACTATGCTATAAATAAAGAGTACCACAGTAGAACAGGAGTTACCAGAGAAAGCAAGAGGGACATATAAGAACCTAGCATTTTCAACTGGTTTGTTCCATATACTGTAGATTGATGTGTCACTACATTTTAATAATAACATAAAATAATTGTATTTACCACATTTTGTAGTATCTAATGGTTTTATCCTTTGCTAATTATTTTTTGCCTTGTGTTTCAAATAATCTTTTTTTATGGATAAAGAGATAAATAACCCTTGGTATTCAAATAGTTATAAAATCTGAACACATGGATATTATTTTATTTTTTTACTGATTGAAAATGTCTTTGATAGCATTATCTATATTTTCCCTTTGAAATTTTTTTATTTTATAGTTTATACAAATAACATTATTTTGCTAATTTAAATTCAATATAAATAGCATTATTTATTTTGATAATAAAAAATTTATTTTTAAAATATTTATTTACTTACCCTCCCAAGTGATCCTACATGGGAGGACCACTTGAGCCTAGGAATTTGAGGCTGTGGGGAGCCATGATTTTGCCATTACACTCCAGTCTGGGCGACAGAGCAAGACCTTGTCTCAAAAACAAAAAAGAAAGTAAATTCCAGAAGATATGCATAAAATTATCCAAATTCAAGATGTTTATTCAATTTTAATTTCAGAGATTGGTTATTGAATTGGGAATTTTTTTGAAATATTTTTATCCGTTGCACCAATTATTAATCCTAGTGTTATGTAGTAGTCCAGGACAAGGAGAAATGTATAGCTTTGCGGACTTGACTTACAATTTTTTTCTTTAGATATGCTGCCACATGAGTTATTTTTTTGGCAATCATCATGGATTGCCTAGTGTGACAGATGCTTTAAGCTTATATTCTAAATGTAAAATCTTTCACTAATGAAGTCGCCATTCAGAATTTTAATCATGTCCTCAAAAAGTATTTTTTCATAAGTTTGCAATTAAATAGGTGATATGGGCAATGTAAAGACCTTGGCTCTTGCTTTCAGGGGGTTTTGTAGTTCCCACCCTTGGTTCCTGTGCGATGATAGGTACAGTTAGTTTCTGATTTCTTTCCAATTAGTGTTTGTAAATGTGAGATTTTTGTAGTTGTTTTTTGTGGTTTCATTACATCCATATGAGGTTCATTGCGTGCTGCTCAAGGAAGCCATTACACTGAAACAGTAGGGGATACAGCAGAGAAAGAGTTTAATATTGCAGGCACCAAGCAAGGAGAAAGGAAGAAGTTCTCAAGTCCATCTCCCAGAGAATATTGGAGAAAGGGCTTTTTGAAGATAGTTTGGCAGGCAAAAGCCTAGGCAATTGGATCTGCTAATTGGCCGAGTTCAGGGTGGAACCAGATGGGTATAGAAATTGTCTTCTTTGCTGAGTGAGTTCTTGGTTGGGAGTCACAAGACCACTTGAATCAATTCCTTGGTATTGACTGATTGACCCACTGGTCTGGGTGGGTCAGCTGTGCCATAGAAATGCAGGGCTTAGAAGATATCTCAAAAAATAGCATTAGGTTTCACAAGGGTGATGTTATCTATGGGAGCAATGAAGAAAGCTAAGAATCTTTATGACCAGCAGCTATATGACTCCTGCATAGTAAGCAATCATAGGAAAGCAAGCTAGTGAACAATGTCTGGTTATATGTATATTTCCCCTTCCACAGTTCCCATCTTGTGACCCTTTATTAATTTTATAAAGGATGGTTTCAGTTTCAAAGGTACTTTATCATATATTATTTTATTCAATTTTTTTTTTAAAGATTGGGCATATATGTTATTATTATCCCATTGAGCATTTGAATAAAATTAGGTTAGGAGAGAAGTGATTTGGCAGAGTTCACAAAGCTAGTAAAGAGCCAAAACTAAATATTTTACTTTTATGCTTCCATGCTCCTTCAATAGTATTATATGCTGATTTTTCTTTGTCTTTTTTTTTTTTTTTTTTGAGACAGTCTCTCACTCTGTTGCCCTGGCTAGAGTACCGTGACGTCAGCCTAGCTCATAGCACCCTCAAACTGCTGGGCTCAAGCGATCCTTCTGCCTTAGCTTCTAGAGTGTCTGGGACTACAGGCATGCACCACCATGCCCAGCTAGTTTTTTCTATTTTTGGTAGAGACGGGATCTCGCTCTTGCTCAGGCTGGTCTCAAACTCCTGAGCTCAAATGATCCACTCGCCTCGGCCTCCCAGAGTGCTAGGATTACAGGCGTGAGCCACCGCCCTAGCCTATATGCTGATTTTTCAATAAAATATTTATTAGTACTTGTAAAAAGAAACAACATTTACTTATTAGAGTTGCACCATTTTTGATAAGGTTGTGTTGTCAGAAAAGCCTGGTTTTTGTTCCTCTATAAGGGTACTCATTTGCCTTCTCTTTGCCTTATGCATATTTCTAATGAGTGCTGGGTTAGTGAACTGCCTTTAGTTAGCTGTTAATGGGTAGGTGATTATTTTTGCTTTGCTATTATCTTCCTTTACTTAATTATAGACTAGTTTTCATTTTTGATGGATAGGAACTGTTGACTACTGCAGAACTTACTAGTTTTTACTAGATTTTAAGATCTTGCTGTAGTCACTTTGGTTACTTTCTGCCACTTTGGTGATCTCTCTCTCTTTTTTTTTCCTTATTTCAGAAAATTATGTACACATGTACAGTTTGAGTCAAAGTTGTAAATGTGCCCTTCACCCAGGTCGTGTGCATTGTACCTGTCAGGTGTGAATTTATCCATCCCCTTCTTCCCCCTCCCACCTACTTGATTTCCGTTTAGTTTTACTTCCATATATACACATAAGTGTTGATTGATTAGTTCCAATTTAGTATTGAGTACATATGGTGTTTGTTTTTCCATTCTTGTGGTACTTCACTTAGAAGAATGGTCTCCAGTTTCATCCATGTTTTACAAAAGATACTAGATCGCCTTATTCTGGCTGAGGAGTATTCCATGGTATACATATATCACATTTTTTTTAACCCACTTGTGTATTGATGGGCACTTGGGTTGTTTCCACATCTTTGCAATTGTGAATTGTACTGCTATAAATATTCGAGCGCAAATGTGTTTTTTGTTGTTGTTGTTTTATAAAATGTCTTTTTTCCCTTTGGGTATATACCTAGTACTAGAGTTGCTGGATCAAATGGTAGGTGTACTTTTAGTTCTTTGAATTATCTCCATACTACTTTCTGTAGAGGTTGTACTAGTTTGCATTCCCACCAATAGTGTATAAATGTTTCTTTCTCTCCACATCTTCGCCAGCATCTGTTGTTTTAGGAATTTTTGATAAAAGCCATTCTCACTGGAGTTAGGCAATATCTCATTGTGATTTTGATTTGTATTTCCCTGATGATTAGAGATGTTCAGCATTTTTTCATATGTTGATTGGCCATTGGTCTATCTTCTTTTTTTTTTTTTTTTTTTTTTTTTTGAGACAGAGTCTCACTTTGTTGTCCAGGCTAGAGTGAGTGCCGTGGCATCAGCCTAGCTCACAGCAACCTCAAACTCCTGGGCTCGAGTGATCCTTCTGCCTCAGTCTCCCGAGTAGCTGGGACTACAGGCATGCGCCACTATGCCCGGCTAATTTTTTTTTTTATATATATATATATCAGTTGGCCAATTAATTTCTTTCTGTTTATAGTAGAGACGGGGTCTCGCTCTTGCTCAGGCTGGTTTTGAACTCCTGACCTTGAGCAATCCGCCCGCCTCGGCCTCCCAAGAGCTAGGATTACAGGCGTGAGCCACAGCACCCGGCCGGTCTATCTTCTTTTGAAAAGCTTCTGTTCATGTCTTTTGCCCACTTATTAATGGGGTTGTTTTTTTCCTTGCTGATTTGCCTGAGTTCTTTGTAGATTCTCATTATTAGCACTTTATCAGATGTATAGCATGCACATATTTTCTCCCATTCTGTAGGTTGTCTATTTGCTATATTGATTGTATCCTTCACTGTGCAGAAACTTTTAATTCGATTAGGTCCCATTTATTTATTTTTGTTGTTGCTGTGATTGCTTTTGGGGTCTTCTCCATAAATTATTTCCCTAGGCCGATATCTACAAGAGTTTTTCCAACACTTTCTAGAACTCTTACAGTTTCATTCTTATAGCCTTAGGTTTAAGTCTGTTATCCATCATGAATTAATTGTTGTGAGTGGTGAGAGGTGTGGATCCTGTTTCAGTCTTCTACATGTGGCTATCCAATTTTGCCAGCACCATTTATTGAATAGGGATTTTTTACCCCAGTGTATGTTTTTTCTGCTTTGTCAAAGATCAGATGGCAATGTGAGGATGGTTTCATATCTGGGTTCTCTTTTTTGATTCATAGATCTATGTCTCTATTTTTTGTCAGTACCACTAGCCCAGTTTCTCTGCAGGGTGAGGCATTCACCCTTCTTATTGACTTCCTGGAACTCCACAGCACTTTCCCCTCTGATCAGTCCACGTGCATTCCCTCTCCACCTAAGAGCAGCTCTGGAGCTACTTCCACAGTTTGTGTCTGACCTGCTGGCATGCATCTCCATGTGATGCTGGCGAGTAGGGGGAATCTCCAGCACCTCTGGTCCACCACTAGATCCTAAGGTGAGGGAAGTAGGCCACTCTATCTGCAGAGTTCTCCATGAGGAGCATGCTCCCACTCAAGGAGAAGTGGCTGCTCATGAGTCTCTTGAATCTAGCTGTGCTCCCTATTATAGTGAATGGTGGGAGGGGCCACTGTACCTGTTCAGCCTGCATGGCAGAGGCTTTTGGTTGCCATGGGAGCCAGGGGCTAAGCTAATCAGTCTGAGTGCCACAGCCTTCTCCAATATGACAGTTCTCTGATGGGAGTAGGGGATAGGGTGTGCTCACAGACCTCTGCTCCTCTGTGCCCCACCACAGCCTCCCGTTGTATATGGTGGTGAGGGCTCTCTCACTACCTGAGCCTGGAACCTCAACCTCTCTCCTATGGCTCCCCACCTGCTCTTGCCACCTGGGGGCACCAGGTTCAACTCGCCTGGGTGGCCAGGGAGTGATCCTGCTAAATGCCTGTGGGCAGGAAGATGGCAGACTGTGGCTACAGCACAGAGCACTCCAGCAGCTCTATGGTACAAAGAGGGGCTGTGGTCTCCCTGCACTGCTCTCGTGTCTGGAGGGCACCAGGCCCTGCACACCTGTTCAAGGTGTCAGCAGGCAATACCACACAGCACTGCCAGCAGCTCCGCTCTCCAAGGTAGGTTTGGCTGGGAACTCCTCCCTGTCACTGAGAGACAGGCCTCTCAACGTAGAGCAATTTCACAGTTCCTGGGGGTTAGTGGTGTGGCTGCAAGCCGGCTTGAGCCACAGTTACTTTTCCTGAAACTGTCTTAAAGGCTTCTAACAGTTTTTCATGGCTCATCAGGCTGTTATTAAAACTGTCTTCAAAGTACTGCCAGCTTCTACCCACTGCTCAATTTCAAATCCAATAATACCAAATCATTCTAGGTATATGTTACTTAGTCCTGTCCATATATAAGGTGAGGTGAATTCGTTTCCATCTTTTGAGGGGAGAACTGTGAAAATATTTTGAACAAACTTAAAAATCATATCAGGCTTTTATGAAATCTTTTTCTTCCCCCTGATAAGCATTTATTCTCTGGAGCAAAGCTAGTGTTTCTGAGTAAAACAATTACTTTTTTTGTTGTTTTTAACTGAAATTATTATATAAGAAAAAAATCAGAAATCTTTGTAGAATCACACATTGAGCAATATTCACATGCTTTGCTTTAGATTATTTTCTCAGGCAGCAGCTTCCATCTTGAGATCATTTTATCAGTTGCCTAGAATGTAAAATATATATATATATATATGTACACACATACACACACACACAAACAAGCACTGAAAAGAATGATGAGATAGTCAGAAAAGAGCTGAAGTCTTCCTACAGTAAAAGTATATCCTACATTGCCATTCATTTTTAGCAAATTTTAAAATTAGTAGTCATAATTTCTCAGGAACATCCATACTGAAGGCTCAAAATTTTAAATAGTTTGTCTTTATACTGTTTGTTCCTTTGGGATTCTTTTGCAAATTGGCTTAAATTGGATTACATGCACAGTTTTAAAATAAAACAGCTAATTTCTCATAGAGAAACATCAAGAGAACCTCTTGATGTTCACTAAGAGGCCAATTTATGTCATTAAGGTGATACTCTTTTTCCATAAAGTCAAATATTTTCATAAAATTTACAATTATTTTTTACCAAATCAACAGGTTGTCTATGTAAATTGCAGGTATATAGGACTTTTCCTTGTTCAGATGATACTAATTTATCAGTAGCATTCAAGATGTAAGCATGCAATTTGGTAACTTTAATTATACAGCAAGCAGTATTTATTCTCATGTAGTTCTTGAACTAGTTGATTTTTAACATACTAATTTTAAGTTTTCTAGTATGGTTTATTGAAATATTATACTTGAATGAGTATTTTACTATTTATACAGTAAAAGAGTACTTGCTGTTTTAAAATAAAACAACAAGGCAAACACTCCACACATGGTACATTGAATGATTACTTAAGAGTGGAATGGATGGTGGTAATTGAATTTATAAGATAAGATATAGAATGCACCATTGACAAGCCATTTTTAAAGTAGATTAAAAGATTGATAAGGGGGTTACAAGAATTGCTTTGTCACTGGAGCTCAGACATTTCTTATGTGGATCACAATGTTAAGTAAAATACAAGGAGTTGAATGGATATAGAAGAATTTTATATTAAGTGAAATGTTGAGCAAAAGGTGGGATTCTTTTTTTTTTTTTATTTCGGCATATTATGGGGGTACAGATTTTAAGGTTTCAATAAATGCCCATTTTCCCCCCTCTCCCCACAAGTCTGAGTCTCCAGCATGACCATCTCCCAGATGGTGCACATCTCACTCATTATATATGTATATACCCTCCCCCCTGCCCAATACCCTATTACTGCAGTACCTATGTGACCACTTAGGTGCTGTTCAGTTAATACCAATTTGCTGGTGAGTATATGTGGTGCTTGTTTTTCCATTCTTGGGAAACTTCACTTAATAGTATGGGTTCCAGCTCTAACCAGGAAAATATAAGATGTGCTATATCACCATTGTTTTTAGAGCTGAATAGTACTCCATGGTATACATATACCACATTTTATTAACCCATTCTTGGATTGATGGGCACTTGGGCTGTTTCCACAGCCTTGAAATTATGAATTGTGCTGCTATAAACATTCAAGTGCAGGTGTCTTTTTTGTAGAGTGTCATTGGATCGTTTGGATAGATGCCTAGCAATGGGATTGCTGGATCAAATGGTAGATTCACTTGTATCGCTTTAAGGTATCTCCATATTGCTTTCCACAGAGGTTGAACTAGTTTGCAGTCCCACCAGCAGTGTAGGAGTATAGAATTTTTTTATTTCCATCTTGATTTCTTCATTTATGAAGTAATCATTTAGTAGGAGGTTGTTTAATTTCCACGTTTTTGTGTAGAAATGTGAGTTTCTGTTACGGTTGATTTTTACTTTTATTCCACTGTGATCTGAGAAGATACATGGTATGATTTCTATTTTTTTAAATTTCTTGAGGTTTACTTTGTGTCCTAGGATATGGTCAATCTTAGAGATGTCCCGTGAGCTGATGAGAAGAACATATATTCAGTGGATTTGGGGTAGAATGTTCTGTAAATGTCAGTCAGACCCAATTGTTCTAGAGTTTTGTTTAAGTCCATTATTTCTTTATTAATTTTCTGTTTGGAGGATCTGTCTTGTGCCGTCAGTGGGGTGTTGAAATCTCCGGTGATTATGGAGTTGCTATTAATCCATTTGCTTAGGTCCAGTAAGGTTTGCTTTATGAATCTGGGTGCACCTAAGTTGGGTGCATATATATTTAAAATTGTTATCTCTTCTTGTTGAAGTGTGCCCTTCACCATTATATAATGACCCTCTTTGTCTTTCACTACTTTTGTTGGTTTAAAAACTAAATCGTCTGAAATTAGAACTGCCACGCCAGCCTTCTTTTGGCTTCCACTTGCTTGGAATACTGATCTCCACCCTTTTACTTTTAGTCTATATGCATCCTTGCAGGTTAGATGTGTTTCCTGAAGACAGCATAAACTTGGCCTGTATTTTCTTATCCATTCAGCCAGCTTATGTCTCTTGAGTGGAGAGTTTAAGCCATTCACATTTATTGAGAGAACTGATAGGTAAGGTAGATTACTGTTCATTGTGTTGGGTTGGATGTTGTTGCTTTGATTTCTCTCTTGAGCCATTGTACTATCTGGCCTTTAATCTTTGGGTTTTGGTTGTTTTTATATTCGTGAGTTTTTATTATGGTTTTCCGTGCGTAACACTGTTTTGAGTACTTCTTGTAGGGCTGGTCTTGTCTTGGTGAATTCTCTGAGACTTTGCTTTTCTGAGAATGTCTTTATTTCTCCTTCATATATGAAGCTTAGTTTTGTAGGGAAAAAGATTCTAGGGTGGGCATTGTTTTGTTTCAGAAGAGTGAGAATGGGGCCCCAGTATCTCCTTGCTTGTAAAGTCTCATTAGAGAAATCTGGTGTTATTCGAATTTGCTTTCCCTTGTATGTCACTTGCTTCTTTCATCTTACAGCTCTTAGAAGGTCCTCTTTTGTTGATATTTTGGTCAGTCTGATGACTGCATGTCGTGATGTCTTCCTGTTTGCATTGACTCTCCCAGGGGTCCTCTGAGCTTCTTGAACTTGTATATCGAGATTTTGAGCAAGGCCTGGGAAATTTTCCTCTATTATATCTTCAAATAGCTTGTCCAACCCTTGGGTGTTGTCCTCTTCCCCTTCTGGTAACCCTATGACCCTCACATTAGGTTTCTTCACATAATCCCACATCTCTTGTAGGCTTTGCTCTTTTCTCTTGTTTCTCTGCTCTATCTCTGTGATGGTTTTATTTAGTTGGAGGGTGTTATCTTCAAGCTCTGAGATTCTTTCTTCTGTTTGACCTACCCTGTTCTTGAGACTTTCCACTGTATTTTGTAGTTCCCTGAATTGATTCTTCATTTCCAGGAGTTTGGTTGAACTTTTCTTCATTGTGTCCATTTCTTTTTCCAGATCCTGGAGGCTTTTTGTGGTTTCTTTGTGTTGGTTATTGAGTTGTTGTTGCAGCTCGGTGAGTGTTCTTATGATCCACATACGAAATTCCTCTTCTGTCATTTTGGTTGCCTGATTTGGGTTGGTGTCCGTTTCTAGGGGGCTGGTGCTCCTCTTTGGGGGTGTGTTTTCCATTTGGTTCTTCATATTTCCTGAGTTCCTTTGCTGATTTCTTCCCATGTCGATCAGTTGTTGTTTCTTTCCTTTAGGTTTTTGTTTGGTATTCACACGCCTTGTTTAGTTTCTGAGCCGTTAGGTGGTGTCTGTGCATGAGATTTGACCACTCCCTGTATAATGAGTCAGTGGGTGCCGTGAAAAGGCTGTGCAGGATGCCATCCCTGTCAGTAGGTGGCACTTGCTTGGAGGAACAGGCTGTGCTGTTGTTTTTGTGTCCTGTTATCTTCTCTTGTTCTGGGCGGAGCTGGGTTGGGTAAGCCTGCCCTCAGGCACCACCAATGCTGTTAGCAGGGGTCAAAGTTCTGTTCTCTGCTTCCAGGAAAAGTTGTCAGGGTGGGGCTGGAATGGTCCCGCTCAGCCAGAAAGTCTGCTTGTGGGGGCGGGGCTGTCTGAGACCTGCAGTCTGGAGCAGGCCTCGCTTCTTTCCACCCTCCCCAACTCTGCAGCTACTCCTGGGCCTCTGCCAGCTGGCCAGACCACAAGCCACCAGGCCTCCCCGGATTGTGATGCTGGCGGGGAGGTTCCCTGTGCAGAAACGCTGCCTGGGCTGGGTGCACAGCCTCCCTTTGGTGGGATGGTTGCCCTCTAGGACGCTGATCTGCCCCTGGAGGCACACACACCTCTGCGAGCTGTTCACAAATATCCCTTCTGTGCCCCGGGGAATGCTAGACCTCGGTGCACGGGATCTGGTCTGCAGGTCCAACCTCTGGGTCCCAGAGTTCAAACTGTATCCCCACCAGGGAGAGGATTTCCGGTCCCAGTTCACCCACAGGGAGCCCAAGCTGTGTCTGTGTCTCTCAGCCTCTGAGTCGGGACCGTTCTCCTGGGAACACCGTGCCAGCAGCACCTGGGAGGGCTGGCGGGTAGGGCGCTCACAGTCTGAGTTCCCCTTAGTCAGCTGTAGGGTCCCAAAAGGGAAGGTCCCGTTCCCTGGAGGTGCCTCTGGCTGGTGGCTATATTGTCTCTCTGGGCAGCCGCAGGTAGGGTTGGCGGAGGGGAGAAGGAGGCAATATGGCGCCTGCCACGCAGCTCAGGTCTGTGCACACGGAGGTGCCCCGAGGGATTTGGGAGTCTGGTGCCGTGTCTGCTACAGGCTCACCGCTAGCTGTCGGTGGCCGTCTCTGGGCTGGTGTCCACAGGTCTCTCCACCCGCTGGGGAGCCCACCAGCAGTCCCAAATGCAGGGGAGGGGAACGGTGATTTATCCACCTACCCTTCCCGCTGGTCTCCGGGCTGCTCCGGCGGTCTCAGCTTCCAGTTGTCCTCCGCAGCCTCCTCCCATGGAGTCTCCCGGGGTCTCAGATACCCCTCCTTCCGGCCCTCATCTGCTGTATGCTCGCCTTCTTGCTTCTTTTTTCTAATTTCTGCTAGAATCTGTCTTTTCTGCAGAGACACTCTTTCTGGCGGTGTTTCTCGTCCGCCATCTTGATCCTCCTCCTAGGCTCATCGGGATTCTTCTTTGATGCTAAGCTTGCATGAGATCTTTTCACTTTAATGCCCATATCAGGCCCTTTATTTTCATGTTTATGTAAAGAAAGGTGTTATTTTACTTTATATTAACTTAGTAATGACTCAAAGAAAAGAGTATTTGTCTAGTTTTAGACACTGTCTTAGAGCTTCTATCTTTGGAAAAAGAATAAGGACTTTCTGGTGATTTCTTTATGGTCTGAACTCAAAGCTTTTCAGGCTATGGTCATTAATGTCTGAAGAATGGCATTTCCCTTTAAACGTGATTCCCTGAAGCAGTAATTCTCAGTGTGAGTATGGGGAGAAATGCCAGGATGCTTTGAAAGTCCCACTACAGATGGTAATATAGCCTCCAGGTGAACATTTCTCAGAATGGTCTCCCTTTTCCTGTCCTTGTTCAGTAGGGAGCTTCAAGTCAGTCTACGTTTTGGGAACATTTTGAACTATGTAAAGAATAGAACAGCAGAAGAATCAGCCCACGTCAGTCCAGAAGCCTCTAATGTACCTAGTTAGTTTAATGAGAGGTAGAACAGGACAGATTGTTTGGACTTGAATCCTGAGTCTGTTCCCAAATAACTATATCTTTGGACGTGTAAGTTACTTATCTCTCTGCTTCAGTTTCACTATCTGTAAATAAATTTGTTATGAGAATATAATTAAAAAGATATATATATATATGTATTTAGAGTAGTGTTTTGCACATAGTATGCTCAATAAAGTTTAGCTTTCATTTTTATTAATGCTCCTACTTGTACCACCACTACTGCTATTATAACATTTAAGCCAGGTTTTTTTGTTTTGTTATTCTTTTGTTATTTTTTGGCTTTTTTTGGTGGTGGTGGTTGCTGCTGGTTTTGCTACCTAAGGGCCACCAAAATAATATTACTGATCAGATTTGAGCCAATATAGATTCAGATTTTTTTTTCCAGCTTTTTTTATTTAGAGATGAGGTCTTGTTCTTTCACCAAGTCTAGAATACAGTGGCATGATCATAGCGCACTGCAGCCTCCAACTCCTGGGCTCAAGCATTCCTCCTTCCTCAGCCTCCCAAGTAGCAGGGACTACAGATGCATGCTAATTTTTAAGTTTTTTATAAAGATGGGACCTGGCTATATTGCCCAGCCTGGTCTCGAACTCCTGGGCTCAAGCTATCCTCCCACTTCAGTCTCCCAAAGTGCTGGGACTGTAGGTGTGAGTCACCACACATGGCTTCTTTTATGCATTTTAACACAAATTTTAAGTGGCCACATGTGTTTGGAAGAGTTGGTAGAGATTTTTATAAATATAGTTTTTAAATTAAAAAAAAATTGAACACCAGTAAAGAAAATTTTTTATTGATCCTTATTCCTTTATTTCATGGAAAATAAATTTTATTTAGTAAGAAATATTTGAGGTAAAATTATTGACCACAAACTGAAATCCTTTAAAAGAATTGATTACTTGTTATTTCTCATTTTCCCTATGTAATTAAATCACAGTGAAAAGAAATCCCTACGTAGTTATGACCATGTAAATACTGTTCACAAATATCATAATATGTTATGATTACACGTGATTTCTTTTTGTGACTTCTGGAACTAATAATTGTTTCAGTTTTTGTAACTGTTGTTAGTTTCTATGTATCTATCACTAATTTGTTCACAAATGCTGTATTTCCAAACTCTCTGTAGGAGCTGTCAACTCCTCTGTGGATATTTAAACAGTTAATTTATTAGTGCCACATTCTTTTCTTGACTCTTGCCTTCTCTAGTTCTCTATCTTTTTCTAATCTGAACTAATTGCCCTTTTCCTCTCTTTTGTAGTGTGTCTCTTCCTGGATCTTTTTTTTTTTTTTCTTGTTTTACTTTCCTATTTGGATGTACCATATTTCCTTGGAGCTTCCTGGCATTTAGCTGTTTTTTTCAGATGTTGCATATCTGACCATTTATTGTACCTTAACCCTTGATTAATTGGGTATAAAATTCTAGATTGAAAATAATGTTCTTTTATTGTTTTGAAGGCCTTGCTCTGTTTCCTTGCTCAGCAGTAATGCTGGTAAGAAGATGGATGCCATTCTGATACCTAGTTAGAAGCTTTTTGGATCTTCACATTCTCCTTGTTATTTAAAATTTTCATGATAATATACCTTGGTATAGATCTTTTCCATTCATTTTGTAGAATGTCTTTTGGCATTTTAAGTCTTGAAATACCCTTCAGTTCTATGTTATTTTATTTGCTATTTCTTTTCACAGTCTCTCTTCTCTCTTTTTTCTTTCTCTGCCTCGGGAACTCCTTTTATTTGGTTTGGTTATGGGACCTCTTAAATTAATCTTTCAAAGATCTTATCTTTTCTGTCTTCTTTTTCCTCTTTTTGTTCTTTCTCTGACATCTCCTCAAGTTTATTTTCCAACCCTGCTCTTTTTTTCATATCAAATATTTAATTTTTAAGATATCTTCCTCATTATTGTTTTTATTATTATTATTATTATTTTGAGTTTTCTTTCACTCCCTGCCTTGTCTCTGTTTCCTTTGTGTTTATTTTGATGTCTGACTAATTAATGGACTTTCTTCAGACATCTAGTGATTATATTTGAGAGAAGTGCTAAAATTGCCTTTTGGCAGCTTAATATGTAAGAGCAGAACTAGTCAACTAAAATCTTGCTATAAAAGATGTTAGGGTTCACTACTCTGAATTTTCTTGCTTCTTGGAACTTTTGGGCTTGCAAGTGTAAGTTCTGAGTGGTTTTGGTCTGCTGAGTTAGCTATTTATGTATTTATATGCATTTGTAACTTCCAAAATTTTTTTCTAACTTCTAGATGTTTTTTAACATCTCATATTTACTGTTTATCCTTGCCTATGCTGTTTGTCTTTATAGGTCTATCCTTTTCTGTAACTTTATTATGATTTTGGAAGGGTTTTGGGAGAGATAGGCATAAACTCGTGTTCTATCCTCCATTTTAATGGAAGCTCCTGCCATTTGTTGTTTCTTGTATATTCTAAAATTATAATTTTAGATACTGAGTTTGTAATATAATATCATTACAAATAAATTTATAAAACAATTCTTATATCTTGATGATTTAAAAACTCCTTGAGTATGCATACATTAGCACAATTTAAAGAAAAATTATAGTCTATTCAGTTCTGGTTTGTTCTGGACAAGTTATAAATCAAAATGATCCAAGCAGGGAAGGGAAAACTTTGGTAAGTTACCATTATAAGACATAAGGGCAATTAGGCAAGTCATACTAAATTTTTAGTTGATTAGAATAGAAGTAAATTATATTTCTCTCTTCCTGAAATACTGGATATTTTACAAAGTAATTTTCTCTAGGTGATGGAGCAGAGATACAGTCTTAGACCCCTCCTTATCTGATTGATACTGTGCTGGCCTTAACATCCATATCCTTGCAGTCAAGATTGTTGCTTTTAGAACCTCTTCTTATTTGTGTTTGCAACTCATTTTGGTTACCTTTAACCCATGAAACTTGCTAGTTCTTTTTTTGAATTGGCTCCAACTTGGGGGATTAATTTGACCAATACCTGCTTAATGATAGTATTGGGGACTAGGCTGCCTTTTAGACTATGATAGAAGGTTTTGGATGGATATTTTGATATACCAGTGTTTTGAATGAGATTTCTCTCCATTCCTTTTTTCCTCTTTTTAGTTATTTCAAAGATGAAAGCATGGTGGGAGATCTGTGTTGCCAAATTTTGCTTCTGCATTTATTTTTAGCCCAGAGGACCTGTTTTCTCTGGTAGCCTCCATTATAGCTATTTCTAGTCTAGACCTTGAATTGGTCCTTATCCAGTGACTGGGCTAAAATGACACAAAGCCAGTTTGGCATTGGACCCTTGAAAAATTTCATAAAGCTAAATTTTGAGATAATATAGATCAAATTATTTCTCTGAGTTTAAAATTTCAAACTGTGAAATCTACCATATTGAGTTGCTACATTATAAGAGAGATTTATATTTCATTTCAGCATTAATACCTGGGTCCATTGTGGATTCTGCTTTTTCCATTCTGTCTGAGCATAATTTTCAGAGAATTTATGGGTTTATACCATTGTGAACTTAAAAATTTTCCAAATTTAATTTATTTCTGTACAGTTTGGCTTACTGCAATTGGGGGGAAAAATCAGTGGCCTAAAATTAAATTTAAAATTAAACATTTCCTAAAATTAAATTTAAAATTAAACATTTCCTAAAATTAAACATTTACATCAACTCACAGTGTAGTTTTTGAAAAGGAAATAGTATATGATAACCATTTCAAGATATGTTGTTTTAATAAAATTTTAGTGCTGTATACCTGTACCCTGGGTAACTATTATAAACAAACCTCTTTACATATTTTTTATTCAAGAAAAATATGGAACATAATTGGAAATAATGCCTTCTGAATTTGGTTTTTATACCTATTATAGAAAAAGCTTGTCTGATGAGAATATATCTTGACAAATCGACATGTTTTGATAGGTGCTGAGGTAATTGTACAGATTTATAAAATTAAACAAATTGCAAACAGAGATTTTTAAACAGGTTAATGCCAAAATCAAAGTTTTTGTGTTAGTTTAAGCATTGCTGAATATGACAAAGATTGTCTTTTTTTTAAATTTCTGATCATGTGACATAAATTTGGTGCTAAGATGGGTCAACTTTATTACATAGTAAGAATTTGTTTTCTGGATGTTAGTGGAAGTTATTCCCAAAACTTTAGTGTGAGTTGATTAAATAGTATGTCTATATTTGTTAATATTTACTGTAAATACCTAAATTGCCTATGGCAAGTCCACCTTTTAATGAGTATGGTTTAATAAAGTTGCTTTTTCTATACAACTCTGAAATGTAGCATTTTGTTGTTACTAAAAAACATTCATGGTAGTGTTGGGAATGGTATAGAGCAGCAGTCCCCAACCTTTTTGGCATCAGGGACTGGTTTCATGGAGGACAGTTTTTCCATGGACTGAGGGTAGGGGTTGGGGGATGGTTTCGGTATGATTCAAGACCATTATGTTTATTGTGCACTTTATTTCTATTATTATTACATTATAATAATAATGAAATAATTATACAAACTCTTCTGCTAATGATAATCTATATTTGCACTCCCCAACACTAGCTTCACTGCCTCAGCTCCACCTCAGATCATTAGGCATTAGATTCTCATAAGGAGTGCACAACTTAGATCCCTCGCACATGCAGCTTACAGCAGGGTTTGTGCTCCCACAAGAATCAAATGCTGCTGCTGATCTGATAGAAGACAGAGCTTATGTGGTGATGGGAGTGGCTGTAAATGTATATGAAGCTTCACTTGCTGGTCTGCTGCTCACCTCATGATGTGTGGCCTGGTTCCTAACAGGCCACAGAGTGGTTTGGGTCTTTGTGGCCTGGGTGTCGGGGAACCACAGTTCTAGAGGTTTTATGGTCTTACATGTTATATTAAAGTTTGTGATACATTTTGGGTTAATTTTTGTGAAAGCTGTAAGACAATAGTTTTTTTTTTTTTACATGTGAATTTTCAGTTCTAGCACCATTTGTTTAAAAGACTGTCCTTTCTCCATCGAGTTGCCTTTGTGACTTTTTCAAAAATCAGTTGACTATATTTGTATGGGCCTGTTTTGTAGTTCTGTTTTGTTTCACTGATATATCATTGATATATATGTGTATTCTTTTGCCAATGTGGTTTTGATTACTGCAGTGTTATAGAAGTTTTAAAATTGGAAAGTGTGAATCTTCCAGCTTTATTTTTCTTAGTATTATGTTGGCTGATCTAGGCCTTTTACCTTTTTATATAAGGATTTTTTTTTGTCAACATTTACAATTTAGCTTGCTGGAATTTTTATAGGGATTGAATGAAATCTATACATCAAGTTAGGAAGAAATGATATCTTAACAGTATTGACTCTTCTAATCCATAAAACATGGAATGTCTCTCAATTTATTTAGATCTTTTATTTCTTGCATTGGTGTACATAGATCCTGTACATGTCTTAATATGTTAGACAATTAAGTCTCATTTTTTTCTGGTATTATTGAAAAAAATTTTTTAGATTTCAAATTCCATTTGTTTATTGCTGGTATATAGGAAAGCAATTGACTTTTATGCCCTCACATCCTGTGCCATTGTCTTACTTATTGATTCTAGGAGTTTTTTTGTAGAGTCTTTGAAATTTTCTACACAGTTATATCATCTGCAAATAAAGATAGTTTATTTCTTCTTTTGTAGTCTTTATAACTTTTTTTTCTTATTGTACTAACTAAACCTCACTTTTCTTTTAACTTTAATATGTTTCTGTATCTTCACTATGTTTCTTTGTCTCCCTGTTTCAGAGGATATATCTTTTTTCCGTTCATAAATATTGGTATAGAAGAAAAATAAGACATGGTATTTGCCTACAAGAAGATTGCAGTCTAGTGGGTAAGACAACAAGTAAATTGATGACTGATCATAATGCAGTATAACAAGTACTCTAATAGAGATATGCGTAAAGAATAATAATTGTTGTTTTACTGCTCTTGGTTTTTTAGCTTTTCATTTCCCTCAAAAGGCCCCTTCTGTGTTTGCCTCTTCTGTCAGCCATGTTATCCTTTTCTTCTGGGCCCTTTCTCCTCAGTCTAAAAATGTAGTATCTTTTGATTATTCAAAAAAAGAAAAAAGACCAAATCATTCACAACTAAACTTCTATATAGAATAGTCATAGTCTTGTTTTTTCACTTTGCCCACATTCTGTCTTTTACACAGTTACTTAAGTATTCTCCAGCAGTATTCACTCCAAGGTGTCTTTCTGGGTAAGACAAGATCACTTTAGCACTTGAGATGTCCATGAGTCATCTTAGTCATTTTGTGTAGTGGACAGTTGGATATGCAGGTCTGAATCCCAAGGGACAACTCAGGCAATTAGAGGATCAGCACTTTCAGCAGTTGGTAGTTAAACCATGAGCATAGATGGGATTGCTCAAAAAGTGTCTAAAGAAAAATAGAGGTTTTTGCTTTTATGTATACATCTTAGCCATTGTTCCCTCTGGAAAGAGGGAACCTTTCATGATGCTTCTCCAGGCTTGACTTAGGCGAGTGCTTCTTTATGCTCCTATGGTATACTGTACCACTAAACTGTACATTTCTTAAGGACAAAGATGGTTCTGATTCCAGCACACTGCCTGGAACACAGTAAGTATTATATAAATATTTGCCTGGTAGATATTACATATTATAATATAATATAAATATATTTATATAAATATAAATATTTACTTGGTAAATATTTATTGAATTAAGAAATATATGTATAAAACTGCTGTATAATATTTTTTGCCTTTTACTCCTTATTGTTTAGGATAGAGCCACAAGAGTATCATCAACACAGAATGTATTTGCATTTAAGAATTAAAAGGTTCATACTAGTACATGAGATATTTCTTCAGCAATGGTTGCTGATAGATATTTGGGTTGAGGAGGATATTGTTTTTTTGCTGCCCTGACGTTCCTCTGTCCAAGAATTTAATTTGTATCAAGAGTTTCAGTAACACAAACTGCTTGTTAAAATCAGTGTTGCTATTTTAGTGTGTTTTAAGCTGTCTTCTCTTTTTTTTATTTTCATTTTTGAGGTGGGGTCTTGCTCTATTTCCCAGGTTGGAGTGCAGTGGTGGGATCATAGCTTATTGTAACCTTGAACTCCTGGTCTCAAGCTATTTTCCTGCCTCAGCCTCCTAAGTAGCTGGGCTGGTACTACAGGCGTGCACCACCATGTCCAGCTAATGTTGCCCAGGCTGGTATCAAACTCTTGGGGCTCAGTAGTTTTTAGCTCAGTTAGAGCCTCCCCCCTCAGACTCCCAGAGTGCCGGAATTATAGATGTGAGCCATTGTGCCTTGCCAATCTCCTTTTGAAGTTTATATTTTAGAAATTGATTTTTAAAAATCAGTTTAGTATATTATTTCTAAATTTATCTGTTAAATGTTTATTAAAATTTCTGTTTGCTCTTAAACACTATCATAATGGAAGAGAAAAAGAGTAAGAGAAAGAATGAGCAAAAGAAGAAATTCTTTTGAAAGACCTATTAGCCCTTTATTGTATTTGTTCTAGGAACATAAGATATATAATCAAAAGTCTTTATTATATAAAAGCAATGTAGAATGAAGTGATAAATTGATGTTTGTTATTTTCCTTTTGTGGAATCAACATCTGTTCATTGAGCTCCTGCTTTTATATGCAGGTTGTTATGGATATTACCAAATGTAGAAGATATCCATTGTCCTTAAGGAATGTAAACATTGCTTATATAAAAATATAGTGACATAATGTTGGTTATAGTATTTTAAAATATCTCATTTTCAAAAAATTTATTAGTGGCCACTACTCTGTTTCTGAAAGATATTTATAGTATCCTAATAAATTTTATAACTTATATTATGAACCTATTGTGTAAATCTCCAATTAATAGAATTTTAGTCTTTTGTCTTTGGTGCCCTCTAGTGGATATTTTCTAAACTGTTTGTAAGAACACAGTTTTTAGAGGTGTTATTATAATATTTGATTTTATAAGCTTCTTTATATTTTGTTAATCCTTTGACATACTTTTGGCTATCAGAGAAAAATGAAAAGTCATAGTTAAGATTGCTTTTACTTTTTAATTTACTCTATTGTATGTCAGCATTGTGCACCAAGCACGTAAGATAATCTTTTGTTTGGAAAGTTGTAGTATAATGCCAAAAACTTGTGCAGTCTTGCATCATGGAGCCTCTGAAGTCCTGCCCACATGCTCTTTCACCATTTATGCTTATACTGATGAACAAGTCTTTTATGACTTTTGGAGATCCTGAAAGCTTTGATGTAACTTTAAAACATGCCTGTGAACATGCAAAAAGTTAGGATCCATGAAGTTTCTGTTTGCTAAAGACAGGTATGTCAAAGACAGCAGCTATACAAGCTATTATGCTGGTTTTGTAGTGAAAGAAAAGGACCACCTACTTACATCAGTGCATTCTTGGTACAGATTTTCAGATACTGCAAATCTTAGCAATTTTTAATGGATGAATACCAATTTATTACTTTTTCTCAGCCTGTCAGATATTGAAGTGGTGCTTAAGGGAAGCTGTTTGTAGGAGAATACTTTTACTGTTTTCCCAGTAGATCTTAGCTCTGTTAGATTGAACATGGTACCAGTGAGACCAGAGTTAACCACTTGACTTATATACAGTAGACTATTTCACTTGTACCGTGTTTCCCCAAAAATAAGACCTACCCATAAAATAAGCCCTAGCAGGATTTCTAAGCATTTGTGCAATATAAGCTTTACCCCGAAAATAATACCTAGTGATGGGCGTGGCTATGCAGCATATCTGCACAACCCATGCATTTCGTCGTGGAGCGGTAAAGAAGATGAGCAGCCCTTCTCATCTGCCCCATGAGAGGTCTATTGCTCGACATGAGAGCTTGGGGCCAATGGTTCTAAAGGAAATAGAGTTGCAAGAAATTCAGGATGGACTTTGAGGTTTGGAGAGTTAATGATGATGTTCCAGAAGAGGACGACTTAACTATATTCGAATAAATGTAGATTGTTGTACCATACTTAAAAAAAAAAAAAATAACACATCCCCTGAAAATAAGCCCTAGGGTGTCTTCTTGAGGAAAAATAAATATAAGACCCTGTCTTATTTTCGGGGAAACATGATAACACAAAAAAGAAACAGATGCAACCTTGTGTGTTGATAAGAGGGACAATGAGATGAGTGCTTTCTTTTACTATATCTGGATGCAGCTTAAAGGTAATGCTGTATTGGGTCACATCAATAGTTTCACTTTACAATAGAATTTGTAGTTTAGTAGGGATCTTCCATGATTTGAGACATACAAGCAAATATACAATAGTACCCTTTGATTTTTGCCTTTTCAAACTCAATGATTAAAATTTATTTATTGACCCAGGTTAGCATGTTAGCATCAAGTAATCACCAGCTCCTAATTCAGTTATGCACAGATAGAGAAGTGAAAGATTCTTGCCACAGTTTTCCCCAGTTTTATTCTCATCTCCTTGAAGTTGCACTGCACATGCCTTGTTGATTTCTTATTCAACTCTTTCACCACAAATAAATAATTAGGTTTCAATTCCTCTATCATGTGCTAAAGTGGCAAAGTCCATCAAGTCACTTTTTGGTTAAAAATAACCAACATTATCTATTTTTTTCCCCTGTTTTCATTTATTCAAATTGGAATCTTTCATGACTTTCTCCTTAGAGTCAGTTTGATCTCTTTAGGTTCCAAATATGGGAGTTATTGTTAATCCATTATATTTGACTGGCCAGAAAATTTCTAGAAAATGTCGTTTCTTATTTCATGATTTCTTTCAGATTCAGCTTGTCCTTTCTGTTACTATAGGACCCTTTTTAGAATAGGCTCTAATTATCCTCAAATTTGGATTCCAGTAATAACCTTCTGATTCCAGTCTCTTTCTCCAGTCTTGCCATTGTCTAGTTTCTTTAGTTTCCAAGATTCCTATCACTCCTTTGCCGAGTAACTTATGCTGGCTCCCAGTGTTCAAAGCATTCCATAAGCTGTAAGACATCTCTTAATGACTTCAAATTTACTACTTTCCATTCTAGCAAGACTATTACTTCTTTTGTGATTGTTTTTCCCCCCAATCTAGAATGCCACTTTCTACTCTTTCCTAATTTTTTTTTTTTTTTTTTTTGAGACAGAGTCTCGCTTTCTTGCCTAGGCTAGAGTGAGTGCCGTGGCGTCAGCCTAGCTCACAGCAACCTCAAACTCCTGGGCTCAAGCGATCCTCCTGCCTCAGCCTCCCGAGTAGCTGGGACTACAGGCACAAGCCACCATGCCCGGCTGATTTTTATATATATATATTAGTTGGCCAATTAATTTCTTTCTATTTTTATGGTAGAGACGGGGTCTCGCTCAGGCTGGTTTTGAACTCCTGACCTTGAGCAATCCGCCCGCCTCGGCCTCCCAGAGTGCTAGGATTACAGGCGTGAGCCACCGCGCCCGGCCTTCTTTCCTAATTTTTATCTTAAGATCCAGTTTTCTAAAGGGAACTAACTTAATTTCTAAGGAGTAAGAGTAATTCTATTTGTTTTTTCTACGCATTCTTAGTACCTTGTTTATTCATGTGTTTATCTTTGGAACTATGTGTTCATGTTTAGCTGGATTTTATCTCTGAGAATGTTGTGACCGGTAGGTTGAGGTTTGAGTATGAATTTCCCTTTAAGATGGATTTGCATTTGTTTCCATCAGGCACCTACTGTTAGGTTAATTTCTCAGCGTGAGACCCAGACCATGTGGGTAATAGAAAATTGAAAGCCAAACCCATGATTGTAAATTCTAAAGGGAGACATCCCAGTCTCCCCCTTACCTATAGCTCAGATGAAATTTGTTATCTCCTCTGCTTTTGTGTAAATTTTTTCTTGCTCCCCCTTTCACTGAGGATATAGACCTTTAAGATTCCCAACTTTATGTAGAAGTTTCAGTTCTACTGTGGAGATAACCCAAAGACTTCTCTTTCCTTCTTTATTCACTAAAATATAAAACTATTTAACCACCAATAACCTATCCCCATCATCATGTGCCTCTGGGGTAGCCCTAAGGTAAGATTTAGCTTATTACCACAGCATTATCTGTCTTGAGCCCTTGGAGATTTCCCTTACTATCTTGATAGCTCAGCTTTTCATTTGTAGTATATTTGTTACATTTATTATTTGTCATTTCCTTTGCATCTTTAAGAGGTTTTAAAGATATTAGACCACTATAATATTGTAATATTTTATATAATCGGTTTACTTATGTATCTTACATATTTTTTCCTAAAGAATAATTTTTTGCATGCTGTAGCGGAATGTATATTAATTAGAATTGTCCAGTTGAATGAAAGCCATTAAGATGATTGGTCTTATAGTGATACTGTACTATTACCTGATTGCATTTTCAGTAAAGAGTGTTTAATCATTTCAAGAAGAAAAATAAAATTAGGAGATTCTCCAGTTAGGACAACTATTTAAGGAATAGTCTATGTCTTTAGTGTTATAAATGACAAATACTTTCGAAAATGTTTCTGTAAATATTCTTAAATCATTCAATTAGTAACAGAATATTTAGAAAATACTTTAAGGTAGTAGATATTGCAAATGTAAAGATACGTAATGCAAAGTCCCTGATTATTTCTTAGACTATTATAGCATAAATCTGTCTTAGCAGTGGAGAAGGATTTCCTAATAATGTTTTCAAATATTTATATTCCATGTGGATTTTATGATTCATAAACTGGATTATCATCAGTACTCTGTTTTGCATTCCTGGCACATGATGGCCACTGATTGAAAATGCTATTGTATTCCTTACTGGAATTGGCTTCTTTCTACAGTGAGGAAGCATCTGTTCTGCAGACCTTTTTCTATAAAGTGTCAACATGTTTTTCTTCTGCTTTTCTTTTGTGAGGAATAACAGAATATATGTAAGTGAAGTATAACTTTGAAAAAGCATTATAAACAACTGTTTCATTATAAAAATTTAACAAGTATCAAATGTAATTTTAATAATAATCTAAAATATCAAGAATAAGTTTAGAGTTAATGATTTTTAAAAAGTAAAAACGGTTGCTGAGAAGTTTTCAACACCATCACCAAATTTTTAGTGTTTGAGTTTTCTAATTTCATATACACTAGTTCTCATTCCATCTGTACTTCATTAATTTCTGTTTGGGTGTCACCTGTCATTAGTGCATTGAGTGTTCATGCTATTTTTTTAACAGCTATTTTCTTTTTTACTGTCAATTTGTAAATTAGATTAACATTCTTAAGCAAAGTGACTAATGTAAGTAAAAATAATACACAGTAAGACCCCTTCCAAACTTGAGTCAGTGTTTTTACAATTTTATAGACTATCTAAGCCAGTTTTGTGAATCCTGAGGTGCAAGCTTCATTATCCATTTATAGATTCATTACCAACGTATGATATAGGAAGGCTAAAAGTATTGTTTCATACCAACCAGATGATATGTTTCTTATTAAGTGTAATGGTCACAGCATTGAATCTTACAGGGATGAGACAAATGACTCACACATGTAAAAATAGATTTAGTGTTTTGGGAATAAACTGGTTGTAACCGTGATAAAATAAGATATTAAACTAGCAGATTTTAAAAAGGCACTGATAGAAAATAACTTTTTCCTCCATCCTCAGTGGGGCCTACTGGAAAGAATAAATCACAACTATTTTTTAAAATTATAATAGCTTTTTGACCAAGTGCAAATCAGCCTGTTTATGAGTATGTTATTTTCTTTATTGCTTAGCAAAATGAAACATGCTCTAATGAGCCTCTAGTATAAATTAAATTGGGCTTGAGAAATGCTGTAGATAGTTTAAAAGGCTTACATAATTGGAAGTTAGATCTTGGGCTTTACAATCAGATAGACCTGGTTAGAATTCTTGCTTCTCCACTTATTTGCTGTATGAACTTGGACAAATTATTAAACCTACTTGAGCTTCACATTCTTTTGCACAAGAGTGACAATAATACCTCTGAGGGTTAATAAGAGGACAAAATGAGGATAGCTTATGAAAAGACTTTAGCATAGTACTTCCAACTCATTGATAATAACTATATTTATCATTATTGAATGATCAACTGAATAACTCTAGTTAATAGCATTATTTCCCATCCCAAAGTATCTCCAATAGCCATTCTGTGTTTTATAATCAAAATATTGTATCACTCACATAACATTGTCGTTAGTTCTGTACTCTGGCATTACCTCATAATGAGGGATTCAACATTCATTCAATAGATTACATAATATGTAACCTTAACACTTGTACCCCCATAATATGCTAAAATAAAAATAATAAAAATAAAAAAACAATAGATTACATAATAAAAATAATGCTTGGAAGTGAATATGAGGAATATAGCTGTTAACAAGATCTGGTTACTGCCCTATAGATTTTAGAGTCTAATGGGGGAGTTAGACAAGTGTATAGATAATTACAGTATTATGTGTTAAGTATATGATCAGCATAAGCGCAGGGTGCTATGGGAATACAAAAGTATGACAACTAATTCAGTCTTAGGGTGTCTGAGCTGAGAAGGGATGTGTATGAGTGTAGTTCCGATGCACAAAGAAGTTGTAATATAAGGCACCCTGCCCAAATTTATGTATGTATGTTACATATATAGTCTACTCATCCTTTAAGACCCAACTCAAGGGCAGTCTCCCCTATGAGGCCCTCTTTACTTGCTAAAGGCAGAATTAGAGGTGCTACTCTTGGTATTCCTATTGTACTGTCAACATTTATAGCATTTAAGAGATGTGAACAAATTTATTATTCACATGTCAGTAGATTTCTGCTAGACCTCAGACTCCCTAAAATATCCCCAAATGGAATGAAACTATGTCTTATTCATTTTGTTATCTTCAATACCTGGCCCACTACTTGACCTATTACAAATGTACAATAAATGCTTGTTGAATGATTTAATAAATGAAAATATAAATTGATTCATTCATTGAATAAATATTTATCAAATACCTTTTGTATGCCAGGTATTTTAGCAGTGGGGATTCAGAAGTTAAAAAGAAGTCTTTTGCCTTCATCAAACTTATATTCTAGCGGTAGAGAAGACCAGATACAGGCTGTGAAAAATGTGGAAGAACAGAGAATGACGGTGGCTTCATTTTAGATTGGTGGTCAGAAAAAGCCTCACGGAGGAGGTATCATCTAAGTAGAGACTTCAGTTAAATAAATAATCAAGCTGTCTTGTGAAAGAGCATTCCAGTCTGAGAGATCGGCCCATTTTAAGGTTCAAGGGGAAACATGCTTAGAATGCTCAAGAAATAGCAAAGGAGACCAGCCTGGCTAGAGCTTGGTGAGCAAGAAGGAATGTGATAGGAGATGAGATTGGCAGGTATTAGTAGGCCAGATCACATTTGGCCAGGATAAAGGTTTTGGTTTTTGTTTTAAGTGTGATGAGAGGCCAAATGCAGAATTTTCAGCAGGAAAGTAACATGATGTGATTTATCTTTTGAAAGTATCGATCTGCCTTGTGTGTGAAACTAAAAGGGGCAAGAATGGAAACAGTGAAAACAGTTAGGAGGCCATTTTAATAGTCCAAGTGAGATAAGGTGATGGCTTGGACTAGAATGGACCAAATAATTTGAGACTCTTTGGGAACAGGAGATGGTGACATAAGCTGTTAAAATTGTCAAGCCTGCACCTCAAACTTAAGCATTCAGGTAAATAAAAATTTAAATGTAAGTAAGGCACATATATGTAGTGGAATTATGGGCTAAGAAATAAAAAAACTTGTTTCTTAGTCCCAGCTATACTTTAAGTAGGTGTGTGACCTCAGGAAATTCTCTTACTTTCTATGGATCTCGGTGCTTTCAGATATAAAATACAGGGTTGAATTAGTTTTCTTTCTAACTGTAAAAGTCTATGATTTTATAATTCCATGAAAAAGTGAATACGTGTTGAACATGTCAACCTAAATAATGGAGACTCGCTAAAAGAAAGTGATATTTATTTGGGAATAAGTCATTGCTATGGGAACATGGGTACCATAGTAAACTGTGTGAATATGCAGGGAGGTAAAGGAGAACAAAGGTTTTTAAAGGAAAAATGGAGAGGATTACATAATTGTTTTCAGATTATCCTTGGCTACAAGGATCAGTAGTAACACAGGTGGCACCATCCTGAGGTTAGACAGGCAGTTTCTGGGCAGATGTCTTCACAGAAGTATTTTTTTGTGTAAGGTTGTGATGGCCTTTGTACAATGTTGTGCTCTTTGTAGAGTTTTTGTTATCAGGCATTATGCATGAGAACCCAGCTCTATTTGTCAAAGTTTTTTTTTTTGTTTTTTTTTTGAAGCACAAATTGACTCCATTTTGATTCTGACAACTTTCATAAACACTGTATTTTGAATATTGAATGAAACACTTTAGTAGATTCAGAAGTTTTGTAAGGCATTCTTGTCTGTGAGGTACTTACATTTATAAAAGATTTTACAAAACAGTTGCTTATAATATGAGATCATAAATTTAATGCAAAAGTATAATGCAGGTTGTAAATTCTACAGAAGTTTGGAAAAGAGGATAATTAACAAAGACTGAATTAGCCATAGAGGTAATAGATGCTTGATCTGTAGGACTAGGTAGGATTTAGTTAAATGGGTAGAGAGGAAGGGCATTTTAGGTAGAAAAGAAGACATGAGCAAAGATAGTCTTAATGAGCATAACATCTTCTGGAATTACCTTACAGAGTTATGGCAGAGAGAGTCAGTTAAAGTCAGCCTGCTGATTCGAAGATATATTAACAATGTGAAAGTAGGATTGAATAAAATAAGAACATAGAGGACATTAAAATCTAGGCAGAAATGTTCGGCTTTACATAGACAAGAATTGTAAACCATTACAGATTCTTCACTAAGAGATTATTGTGATATAAATAATAATCAAGAAAGATTAATATAGTGTTATTTACTTTGAGGAAAATATCAAACTAGCTTGTTCCAGGTAGCATGCAGGCATTTTTGCATACCTTTTGTCATTTAATCATTATTACACCAATGGAAGAAACTAAAGTTCAGAGAGTTTAAATAACTAGCCTAAAGGTCTTATGTTTAGTAAGTGATTTGAGCTAGGATTTGAACTGTCTGTCTGATTCTAGAAGGTTAGATAGGAGAGTCTTCAGTCAGGAAGCATTGTCTGCAGTGAGTAGTATGCTCAGTAGCAGTGGGAATGGAAAAGAAGAGATGAGATGGAGCTGAGATTTTTTTCTTTTTCCTCTCTCCCCTCCCCTCCCCTCCCCTCCCCTCCCCTCCCCTCCCCTCCCCTCCCCTCCCCTCCCCTCCCCTCCCCTATTCCCTTCCCTTCCCTCCTCTCCCCTCCCCTTCCCTCCCCTCTTTTCAGATTAGGAGAGATGATTTATTTTTATTTTTTATTTTTTTTGAGACAGAGTCTTGCTTTGTTGCCCAGGCTAGAGTGAGTGCCGTAGCATCAGCCTGGCTCACAGCAACCTCAAACTCCTGGGCTTAAGCAATCCTAAGCAATCCTTCTGTCTCAGCCTCCTGAGTAGCTGGGACAGGCATGTGCCACCGTGCCTGGCTAATTTTTTCTATATATATATTAGTTGGCCAATTAATTTCTTTCTATTTCTAGTAGAGACAGGGTCTTGCTCTAGCTCAGGCTGGTTTCGAACTCCTGACCTTGAGCAATCTGCCTGCCTCAGCCTCCCAGAGTGCTCGGATTACAGGCGTGAGCCACCGCGCCTGGCCTTCTGTTGATAGCGTCCTTTAATGCATAAAATTTTTAATTTTGATGAAGTGTTATTTACTTTTAGAAGTCCAAGATCAAGGTGTTGGCTGGATTGGTTTCTCCTGAGGTTCTTTTCTTGGCTTGTAGATGGTTATCTTTTCTCTGTGTCTTCACATCTTTCAAAAAATATTTTTTAAAGAACTTGTTGGTTGAACGTGGTGGCTCATGCCTGTAATCCTAGCACTCTGGGAGGCCGAGGCAGGCGGATTGCTCGAGGTCAAGAGTTCAAAACCAGCCTGAGCAAGAGCGAGACCCCATCTCTACTATAAATAGAAAGAAATTAATTGGCTGACTAATATATATAGAAAAAACTAGCCAGGCATGGTAGAGCATGTCTGTAGCCCCAGCTACTTGGGAGGCTGAGGCAGGAGGATTGCTTGAGCCCAGGAGTTTGAGGTTGCTGTGAGCTAGGCTGACGCCATGGCACTCTATCCTGGGTGGCATGTGCCTGTGGTCACAGCTACTCAGAAGGCTGAGGCAGAGGGATCTCTTGACCCAGGAATTTGAGGTTGCAGTGAGCTATGATGATATATATCACTGCACTCTAGCCCTTGCAACAGAGCAAGACTCTGTCTTGAGGGGAGGGGGAAAAAAAGTCAAAATGGTAAATTTTATGTTATGTATGTTTAGCCACAATTTAAAAGAAAAATCTAATGGCTGTTGTACAACATTATAAATGTTATTATGCTTATTGTAATAGAAAGTGCCAACATGTTCTATCTTAAAGATCCTCTCTTTTGTATGTTTAATTATTTCATCATGGTATTCTTTGTAATGTGTTTGTTGCTAATTTACCTATCTCCAGTTCTTATTTTAAAAGCAAGAGCAGTCTTCTATTACATCAAACAGTTTCTGTTCCTTGATGTTTAATTACCTAAAGCTTCAGGTTATTTTGGATAAGTTTGGCTCATATGATAACATTTGTATGTGTGTCCTTATATTAAAATTAGTAGTAATAGTAGTATTTTTATTATTAAAAGTATAATATATCCATACTGTTGTTCAAGAAATTAGGAAATCTGGTTGTCTTAGAAAAGTCTTTCTTCATTGCAGTATTTTGCTTGCAGGATGAAGATGAGCTGGATTCCCACACCATGGTGAAGACTAGTTCTGAGAGCGTCGGCACGATGCGGGCCACAAGCACAATGAGTGAAGGGGCACAGACCATGATTGAACATAATAGCACCATGTTAGAATCTGACTTGGGGACCATGGTTATAAACAGTGAGGATGAAGAAGAAGAGGATGGAACTATGAAAAGTATGTGGCTTTTCCCCATTGAATATTTTGAAAGTGTACTTCCTTAGAAACCAGGATAGTTCTTTATTACTTCTTATAGGCAATTATGATAAACTTTATTTCTTGGCTTTATGTAATAGTAAAAAAAGAGTATAGCAAAAGTAAACTTTTTAAAATTTTATTTTAACATAGTAGAAAGCAACACATCTTTAACTTAGAGTTATGGAACTCTAAGTTTTTCTGTTGAAGGCTGCTAACCCATAATTTAATTTGTAAAGTATTTTAGAAAGAAAAAGATAGTGTTTCTAATATTTACTTTTCCAATTTAAAAAGTGAACCTAATATTCTGTTCCAATAAATACAACATAATATTATTTCATGTTGTCCAAATTATCAGTTAAGCCACAGAGACAGAGTAGTGCAAGAGCTATGTGAAGAAATCAGGGCTGAAGTGGGAAAATAAACACTAGAAAGAAGGAGAGACAGGGATGCTCACACGGAAGATTTGCTTCTGTGCATATTTACTGCTGCTTATCATGTGTGAGGCACAGTGCCAGGGGTGCTGCAGGGGCCAAAATGATGATTAAGACATCCTCTCTGGCCTCCTTTGCTTACAGAGTGATTAAGATAGGGATGCTTTCACAAACTCACATTTCTTTTTTTTTTAAATGGTTTTTTAGGAAACTGCAGTTAAACAATGTAGGACATTGTGATTTCACAGTGATAGGCAAAAAAAATTGTTGTCTTCATACCAACTGACCTTTCTCATCCCTTCCTGCTACTACCCTAGTCCTGTGTGGTTAATGTCAAAGTCTAAGCACTAGACAGTATTGCTTCTAAGTGGCAGAAAAGCAGGATTACATGACTTGTACCACTTTTGAATCCAGAAAATTGTAAACATTCAAGTGAGTTGCTGGTATTGCAAATGGATATTGGAATTTCCTCTCTGGTATTTCCATTTTCTTTTTGCCCACTGCTTTCTTTTTGCTACTCCCCCTGTGAGGTCTCACCTCATAGCTTCAAGTCACTTGGCTTGCTGCTGCTGCTGCTGCTGCTGGTGCTTTCTTCACATTTCCTTGTGATATATAGCCCTTTATGGGGTAGATGTTCTTTGGAAGGGGAGGGTCATGAAGCACAAGGTGTAAACCGATTACTATGTGGTTAATCCTGCGGGTGGGGTATGAGTTTTCTACCCCCTGCCACTGGTGAGTCTCCTGAGCCTTTGCCCTGGAAAGCAGCCTAAATCTTAAGATTTCTTAAAATTCCTAGCTGGGCTTCTGACCAGAATAGGCCTTCTGCCTATTCTATTCTATACAGATACTATAGTAGTATCCATAACATGCATGAACTGCAAAGGATGGTCTTGTGGCCTCCAGAGCCGGCTAGTGTTAGGGTACAAGTCATATGCCCTGTATATCAAAAAGATCCTGTGGTAAAACAGCTAATGTATTTCCCATCAGATGTAGCACTATTTTTCCACAAGCTGTTAAATTTCCTTTACTCAAATTTTATGATTCCTAGCAGATCAGTTAGAAGGTCATTGAGTACTCTGTTGTATCTCTAGCTACTCTGTTGTATCTCTAGTGAGCTACTGAGCTGCCTATGAAACTATATAAACAAGTTTTCATGTATTAATGTAGTTGAACATCAGCATATATACAGTGGTTAAAAAACCAAGTCTTTATAGAATCTAATTCATGTTAGATTACATTCTGTTATATTTTGAGGAAGAGATAGTGGTAATGATTTATCAAACATCATACTTTAAAATTATATCACAGATTTCCATATATTTTATATAGTGACTTTTGGCTTTGACAACCACAGAAATCAATATATATTATAATTTAGTTATAACAAATTATATATAATAGGTATGACTTTTTGTCACAAGAGATTTTATGGAAAATCTACTTGTAAGTTGAGCAGATAATGGTTTATTATAGTTGCAGTTGTTTTATGTGTCTCAGCAAGTTTTAAATCCTATGAACCAATTTTCCATATATTTTAAGTTTCTGCAAGTTAGACTTCATTCTGTAATGTGGGACTTTGATGTTCCCCAAAATCTAATCAAGTGATGTTAGTATAACCCTCTTAGGGATTGTCATACTGTAGAATAGTGATAGTAAAGAATGTAAAGAAGTTATTGAGGGAAGACTGACTTTTCCTGAAACCACATAGTTAGTTTAGTTTAGTTTTTACTCCTGATCTAAATCTTCTTTAAAGCTTGTGAGATTAGTTGGTATGAGGTCTCAGCTTATGCCACTTTAGTCAAAGCCTCATTTGCTAATGTATTTTTAGAATTTTTGTTCCTTAAAAAGATTATAGTAGTATATTATTTTTGGTTTTCTAAAATCTCTAGAATGTTACATTGTGTGCTGAAGATTCTGATTTCCATCTCTTTTTCCATTGGAGTTTCAAGTGAGTTGCCTTATATAACATTCTTGTCAGTTTTTTTTAACTTTATCCATGACACTAGAAATTACAGTACTGTTTTCCTTACCTCTGGGAAGCAAAATTATTCAAAGACCTTTTTGAAGGGTAATTGAAAAAAGTGACAAAAAGTATTTAAAATTTGATCTGTTTAAAAACAGTGGGCATGGATCCTACAGTCATAATCCCAAGAAGAACTTTCCAAAACAGTTTTCAGCAGTGATGGCATTACCTATACCCTTCTACTCCCACTCTTCCTAGTCACATATCTCTGGGGCCTCCTTATTACCCATGTAATGTCCAGGCTTCAGCTGTGTAACCAAAGTCCTTCATGATCTGGCACAGCCAATGTTTATACACGGATCTCTACTTTTTCCTTCCATACTGGTCTGTGCCAGTTTGAATTCTGAATGATTGACACTTGATATAAGCAGGTTGATTATTATTTAAGGAAACCAATTTTTAGGACTTTTTATCCTGAATAAATAGATTAGAACCAGGTCAAGAATCTATTGTCAAGGTGGCTCATGCCTGTAATCCTCGCACTGTGGGAGGCTGAGGTTAGAGGATCACTCAAGGTCAGGAGTTCGAAACCAACCTGAGCAAGAGCAAGACCCCGTCTCTACTAGAAATAGAAAGAAATTAATTGGCCAACTAAAAATATGTAGAAAAAATTAGCTGGACATGGTGGTGCATGTCTGTAGCCCCAGCTACTTGGGAGGCTGAGGCAGAAGGATTGCTTGAGCCCAGGAGTTTGAGGTTGCCATGAGCTAGGCTGATGCCATGGCACTCTGGCCTGGGCAACAGAGTGAGACTCTGTCTTAAAAAAAAAAAATCTATTGTCATCAAGTTGGTGGGCATAATTGAGATTATTGTATTGTGAGTGACTCTGGGAGAGCAGCAACTTCAGCAAAGAGAAGACTGGGACTTTTTATCTTGTTCAACTAAAATCTTCTCAGTTGGTGCTGTCTCTGTGAAGGAATTTTCTGGTCTTACAGAACTGGGGCTGGATTGGTAGCTCTAGCTGCTCCGATGGGGAACTATACCTTGTTGGTATCTGAGGAAGAGCCATACTTTTCAACCAGGTTTTTATTTTGTGTGAGTGTGTGTGCATTATTGTGTGTCTGTTGTTTCACCAGATAAACTGTGAGGTTTGTCCTGATAAGAATCCTGTGCCACATAATAGTAGATGTTCTTGGGTTATCGGTTTCATACATGACTAATAATTACAGTATAGTCAGAGTCAAATCTTGCTGGGTTTTTCTGTGTTGACTTATAATAGTATTAAAGAGTCATACCTCTGAAAGCTAAGAGAACTCTCAGGTAAACCTTAGTAAGCTATTACCTGGTAACATACCACTTCTTTTTAAGTGTTCTACTGTCCCTAGCTTTCATTTCACAAGCAGACCTTCTGAAAATGAGTTCCTTAAGATACCCATTCAGTGAAATTCTCTGATAAATATAAATGGATAGATTGAAAATAAATAATAATCAGAAGTATTTATCATGAAGATAAATTATTAGAGAATTATAGTATATATTATTAGCTTATTAAATGCTCTGCAAGTAGTGCAGGAAGGAAACCTGTTTAAAACTTATATTACCCAGGCTTTCCATAACTTACTTGACCATGAAAAGCTGATAATGAAAAGCATATCAGCGATTAACATCCTATGTAATTAGCGTCTGAGAAACTCTTTTTGGGAAATGCTTTTATGGGAGTCCTTAAATTCCTTGACCCTTTCCTAGTTCCTAGTCTGCTTTCTTTTTATTAGCATACCTCCCCTACAGTTCTGTATTCAGCTTAGAGGCTATATTTCATTGTTTCAGCCACTCTCTTACTCATATCCTTAACTCTTCTGCCCTAATGTCTGTCTTTTCTGTCTCTCCTGGAAAACTGTGACTGTGGACAGTCTATTTGTTCATTGTCTCTGTATCTTCTCCCTGGCTGTTGAGTGCTGCTGGAGAAAATCTCACATCTGTACAGATGAGGGCTACTAGTTCAATACCTTCAGCCCCATTTGGACCATTTCCAGAACTTTCCTGGAGATCTATGCTTCTCTGCTCGGCTCTTTTTCATTATAGAAATTGGCTGTTTTAGACCTTCACTAAATCTCTTCCTGCCACATCCTCTCTCAGTTTTAGATGCTCTTGCTTCCTACTTCATAGAAAATCATTAAACGTTATCAGGCAAGAACCTACAGAAGCTATATAGGTGGGGTGTTTTGGGATTTTTTGTTTGTTTGTTTTAAAGAGACGGGGTTTTACCCTGTCACTCATTCACTATGCCTGGTTTGTATAGGTATTTTAACATGGACTTTTGGAATGAGATAGAAAAATTTGGCTAAGCAGGTGGCTCACACCTATTATCCTAGCACTTTGGGAGGGTAAGGTTGGAGGATTACTTCAGTCCAGGAGTTCGAGACCAATTTGGATAACATAAGGAGACCCCATCTCTACAAAAAATAGAAAAATTAGTCGGGCATGGTAGTGCATGCCTGTAGTCCCAGGTATGTGGGAGGCTAATGCAGGAGGATCTTTCAAGCCCAGGAGTTTGAGGTTGCAAGGAGCTATGATCATGCCACTGTACTTTAGACCAGGCAATAGAGCAAGACCCTGTCTCAAAAACAGAAAAGACAAGAAAAATTTGATTCATTCTTAACTTCTCTCTCTTCCTTCACCCTCATGGAATTAACATCATCTCATCAATTCTGCCTCCTAAATATGTCTGTCCTGTTCTTACCATTGGCTAGCATTTCTCTTGTGCAGGTCCTCATAGTCTCTCACTTGCATGGCTTCCTAATTGATCCCATGCCTGTGATTTTGATCCTCTACCCTTCATAGAGATCTTACTGCATCTCTCTTCTGCATATCACCTCCCAGTGACCCTCAGTTGCTCTTAGCCTAAAGCCTAACATGGGTTAAAAGGTAGTATATGCTCTGGTCCCTCTTTACCTCTTTTCTCATATCTCACTATTCTGTCTTCATCCTCCTTCCAGCTCAGTTCCTTCCATCCTCCTCAGCTCTTACAGTACTCTTTCTTACCTTTGGGTGTTTGCACCAGATCCTTCTATTTGGATTTCTGCTTCTTTGGCCAATTCACATTCATCCTCTCAGGCTAAGACATTGCTTACTCTAATGACCCCCAGTTAGGGCTGTATGCTCCTCCCATATGCTCCCATCTCACCCCAAATTTTACTCTTATAACACTTGTCACCCTGCATTGTAAGTGCCTGCGTTTGTGTGATTACCTTTTTATTGCCCACCATATTTCTAATACCAAACACTTAGTACGAGTTCATCAAATATTTTCTGAACAAATGATGTGGTATAGTGAAAAGATCATGGGATTTGAAGTCAGACCACTTATTAATTGTGTGTTACTTATGTTTTCTGAGTTTCAGTGATGCATATTTGTCTCTGTATTTGTGTGTGTGTGTGTGTATTAATTTAGATAAATTCACAGAGCACCTAACCTAGCAGGGTGCTTTAAGTATAGTAGATAATCTATCAAGGGTATTCTCCATCTGCCCACTCTATTTTGTCCTTCCAACAACTTGGGAAGCTGGAGCATCTGGAGGGCCTTGGGCTTTGTTAAGCTCTGCTTCACATGCACTAAGGAAGGCCTGATCCTCCTGGCACTGAAGACTGAGCTGTTGAACAGCTCTGTTTACTTCCTTCCCATGGCAAATTCTTGCTCCCACCTTTCCCTGACTTTTCTAAGACCTTGCTCTATCTCTCTTTATTCAGTAAGTTTGTCAGAGGGGAGTCTACAGAGAATGATGATCTCCAAAATAAGCTGAGTACAACAACCATGAATAAGAGGGATCCGAATGGTAATATGAGGAAATGAATGGCAAGAGTGTACTCAGCTGGTTTGGCATCTCCTGACTAGGAGTGTATGTTTGATAATGTGTATTGAGATGACTTGAAGTGAGAGAACTATTTTCTACTGTTTGTGAAATTTGACGTCTCTTTGAGAAAATGAGGACAGTGCCATGAAATCATGAAATGGTAAATTTAAATTTTATTTTTTTATTTTCAGAAAGGGAGAAAAAAATAATTTCTCAAGTTATAGCTATCATCATCTGAAGTCCTACTGTGGGCCAAATATTGTGCTCAGGACTTATATGTTATCTTATTTTACTCCATACCAGGATCCTATAAAATAGCATTTTCACTACCTTTTACCACTAAGGAAACTGAGACTTGGAAATGTTGTTCAAGATTTCATAGCAAGTAAATGATGGAAGTAATATACAGATCAAGGTTGACACCAAAATCACATCACTACTCTGGAGCTGGTGACCTCAATGTCTCTTTTAGGCAGGATTCTGGAACGTGTGGGTTCTTTAGGAAAGATCAGGGTCATTATATGTTAGCATAGGTTACTGGAAGCAAATCATATTGGAATAATATGATTGCCTTTTTTACAGCATTGCTAAACTTCTAGATCAGAGGAAATGCAGGGTTTGGATATTGTACCTTAGGATACTGGAAAAGTATTTGATAAGGTCTTTAATTATATCCATGTAGATACCATGTACTATGACCTAGGTGATGATCCTGTTATAAAGGTTGAACAATTACACCCAAATGTTCTTACATCAGTGAGAGTTTTTTGGAGGAAACAGAAACTACTCTAGGTATTTTAGAAAGAGATTTAAATCACAGGATGTTAACAAAATCAATGGCTGGAGGAGAAGGTGACTCATATTACTGCAGCCACCACTCAGCACCTGTAAAACTGGTGACTAGATGCTAGAATGCTACTTTAAAATCCCCCAGGTCTCCATGACTCTTATTGCTTAAAAGGAAATAATTGAAGTAGCGGACATATAACCTCTGCTCATATTTCCTTTTCCCAGCCATGAAAGAGTACAGTTACCCAGAAATCTAATTGCAAAGAGTCTGGAAAAGATAATGTTTAGCTTTCTAGCCTCTATAATACAAAGGCTCACAGAGGCAAGCGGCAGCAATTGTTAATTTCAGTCAACAACAGTATTAAATAATTGTTGTTTATCTGAGGATTTCTCATTGTGTGATATAGAGCCTAGGCCTCAGCCCTGGCTAGCTCAACATTTTTCATAGAAACTTGGATGAAACTATAGGGGGTGAAAGTCCATCAGAATTGCAAATGACATGAAGTGTAGCTAAATAAAAATACATTCTACAACACAATCAGGATCTTAAAAGATCTCCACAGCTGGGGCGGTAGACTTGATTTACAAGATGAACCCTGCTCTTGGGTCCAGATAACTAACCTCACAAGTGTACATCAGCAATAGCTCTTTAGAGATGTTGGTTCTGCAGTCTGGAGCAGGGCTTAGGCATCTCTATTTAAAAAATATATTTAACATTTTTTTTAAACTCTGCAGTTGCTTCTGAGGTACAGTTAGGACTAATAACCACTTTATAGAAGAAGGAAATAAACAGCTTGACTCTCCTCTCAGGGACTAGAACTTATCTGGACTATTGTGTTTAGAACCTACCTTGAGTATTTGAGAAGGATGGAGATCCAAGGGAGCATATTCAGCAGAGAGGGAGCTGGATGGTGATGTAGGGAGACACCATGTTTATTAAGAATGGGTGGTGAGATAACTAGTTGTGTTTAGATCATATATTATTTACATTTAACTTTTACAACTGTTTATCAATTATTAAATGCTGGGTTAAATAATTTAATTGAACAGATATATTTTAAAATTTTCCTCTTTGTATATGCCTGGAGTATATAATGATTTTGAAAATATATCAGTTTATTTTGGATAGCACATATGCAGTTTCATTTCATTGTAAGAGAAAGCAAATGAGGTTCTGCTTAGATTTGGAGAGTTTCTGGAAACAGATGCTAGATTGATTTACAAAGGGTTTATGAGAGATATCAAGAAGGGAAGACTGACCATTAGGTATCCTCACTCCCTGGTTCATCTAGTGTCCCTAGACAAAATTTTAAGTATGAGGGAGTCTGTTTGCTGTGAGCTCCACTTCATGTCTCATTCTTTGCTTAGTAATGTTTTTCTCTCAATTCTGATTCATGTACTTTTCCTCCTCCTTTCTCGCAAAACCTGTTTCAGGATGAGATACACTGGTATAAAATGCCTAATAATGTTTAATGTTTATGAAATACATTTTCCCCATAATTGCCTTAAGCCAAAGGAGTAAATCACTAAGGATGGAATTTCAGATGGCACAAAATGATTAACAAGGGTAGGAGAGTATGTAGGGGAATTACTTTCTGACTTTACCAGAGATGTTACCATTCTTTCATAAAAAACTGTTGTATTCCCCTTTAACTCGTAAGGTTAATCTTGCCCAGGACATGGCAATCAAAGTGACAATAGTAAAATACGGGTCCCTCTTGGAGCTGGATGCTAATATACATAATACTTCTGGACAACTAGAAACCCTTCATTTTCCTCCACAGAAGTATTAGCTGTCCAGGTGAGGTGTGGCTATACTGGTTTGGAGTTCTCTGTGAGTCTTGAATATGGTCTGCTCTTCTGTGTGCTCTTGGTCTGTGTGTGGGATGTTTAATAAAGTATGACCCAGCTCGGGCCTGTTGGTGAATGCATTTTGGTTGTAGGATGCTTCTTTTATTAGCACAAAGCACAGACAAGTGTGTAGATATTAGTCTTCTTTGTACAAATGAAAATCTCTTTTGTGTAAAGGCCTCTGAAGAAAGAATTTTCATAGATACACAGTGGCTGTTACAATATTCATTACTTGCATAGGAAATCCTCCCTTTTATGTAACTAAAATCCTTGGGCTTCAATTTGTCTGTTTCCTTCTATTCTACCCTTATTGGAGATGGAAAACAGCTGGTCACTATTTTCTGTGCAAGAATCCTTCATGTATACATGGATACTTATTAAATTGTTTCGTAGACTTTCCTTTTCCTGGCTGAACAATTTCAGTCCCTTTAACCTTTGTGCAGGTATTATTTTCTAAGCTTTTAATCTCTTTTGTGACTAGCTCCTGGACCTTCTCCATGTTATGTGTATCCCCTCCTGGTTTAAAATGCAGTATAATGAAGTTAAGAAAAAAAAAAAACCCTGATGTCAGTAGCTGCTATATTAACATCTTGGTTTTTATATGTATTCACTTTATTCTTGGCAGCAAATTAAAGGACAAATTTCCAAGATCATTAATCAGGTGGAACACCCACATCTTAAAATATTTTTAGAAGAACAAATTAGGTAATCATCATAAATCCCTTTGATGTTGACACATACTATGCTAAAGTTATGATTAATTGTTATTTCATTCTCTACACCTGAGTATCTTTGTCATAATTGTGCTAAGAATTTAAAAATTAAACAAATTACATTTTATTGAAGTATTTTAAAAATTCCTTTATACATTTAAATTTTCATGAAGACTTCACCTGTTTAGAAGACATGCAAACTAGGAAAGTTAAAGAATAATTGTGGGTGGACTGGCATATTTTCTAAGGTATTATATTCCTCACAATTCCAAACACTTTAGTTTCCTTTAAGTGTTTTGGAAAATGCATGAAGGAGATTGAAAACAAATTTTATCTTTAAAATTTCACATGCACAAAGGGAATACGTGGTGGTTATTTTATTCGTTATTGCTAATGAGTATTTAGTTGTATAAGCAAGCAGTTGAAGGAATTGGGGCCAAAATTGAGGAACTAGGTAATTTTGAACATTAAATTTATTATTAAAATAAAGTATATTTTTGTAAGCTAGGTTCGGAATTCAGCTGCAGCTGGAGAAATTGATGTCAATTTTATGTGATTATTCTTTCTGTGCTTAAAAAAGTATTTGCCATAGCAACCACAATCACATATGACAGTGGTTACTATCTTGAGATTTCCTGCTTTATTTTCTCATTGAAGGGCCCAATATTTGCTTTTTTTCCTTTTAAATAAATTATAAGTCATAGCCATCAGCCTCTCTGTCCCACTTCTGTGAACATGCATCTCTCGACTGCACACTGTAGCATGCGTTTCATATTGTGTAGTTAAATATTACTGCACAATTGTGGCTGCCCCCTCCCATTAACTTTTAAAACAAACAATGTATTTTCCTCTTTAATTTTTTTTTAAAAATGGTTTTTATCTTTGTGTATAACCAAGATATCCTCTAAATATTAATACTAGGTTTTAAATTAAGCAATAGAAAATATTCAGAAGTACAGGCACATACAGTTGAATAAAAAGTTAAGTGTAAGTATACCTTGGTTAATAATATCTTGTTATAAAGCCATCTAAGAAGAAAAATCTGTTAGAATAGACACAGACCATCTTTTAAGTTGATTTTAGACTGTTGTTAACTCTCTGTAAGAATGTTTAATTCCATCTTAAAAATGGGTTATTTTAAAAACTTTTGAGTGTGGGACTCAAAAGGCATTTTACCATAGCCTGTAAAAGACCCTTAAAACTGTAATGTGTCCGAAATGGTGATAAATTGAACTACTATGTATAATAGTGGATTTCAAGTTTCAAATCAGGATTTTCCTGCTGTAAAACTGAAGATTCTTACTACTTCTACTTCTTCCTACATCCTCCTCTTGAGAATAGAAATGTGTCAGTTAGTAACCGAATTTGGCTCTGTGTACCAGAAAACCCAAATAACAATGGTTTAAACAAAGTAAGATTAATCCCTTTTGCCACTTAGCAAGCAATTCAGAAGCACAATGTCCTGCACTGGTATAGTGATTTCATGATGTCATTAAGAGATCCTTTCTGTGACACCATCAAAGGGTATTATGCTCATTCCCCTGCTTGCAGAATAAATGCTAGATCTCTAGCCATCAAGTCTGCATTCCAGGCAGAAGGAAAGAATAAGAAACAGAAGGGGTGATGACTACATCAAGAATACAGAGCTTTCCTAGAAACCCTTAGTTTATGTACATGACCATTCCTACCCACAAGGCAGACACCTTTTCAACCCTAATAAGAAAGAGAGGGACTGTAGATATTAGGTGGGCAACTTTTTCATTTTGAGACACTGCAGTACTAGTGGTGGCCCATTTGACTTGGGTTAGAAGCCCCTTATTGGGATAGTGTTAAGAGTAGGCACAGGACTGTTAGGGATGTAAGTAGATTCCTAGAATGAAATTTCTTAATGATTTCCTTTCTTTCTTTAGTCAACCCCAGGGACTGGTCTGCCTCTCCCCTTTCTATTGCCACTGCCTGTCTCTGAGCTCGTACTTCCTTGACTCATTGCAGAAAGAACACTTTTGTTTCTTTCACTCTCCTTTCTTTTCCAGTCTTTTCCTTACTCTCCCTATTTCTAAAAGAAATGCCTGCTGAGGCCCTCACCTTTTTTATGAAGGAAAATGAAAAGATTCATTTTCCCCACTTTATTCTCTGTAGTGAAAAAGCAACTCTTGACATTTTATTTTTCTCCCCCTTCCTGGTGCATGCTGCTGCCCTTAATATGTAGGCCATATGAGAGTAGCTGCTCCATAAATGTTAGTTTCTGGTAGGAAAAGATTAGTCTTCCATTTACTCCTATAATGCTTTGGGTGAATTTTCTGACATACAAAGGTCTGAAGTAGGAGTTACTGGTATATCAAAAAGACCCCTACTGTTTATTACTGCGCTAAAGACTTGGTGAAGATTCTAAATGAAGACTTGCATACCTCCTAGTCAAGGAGAAAACAAAGAAAACAATAACTGGAGTCTCTGCAGTGAAGCCAGTATTGGATGGAAAGAAAACTAGTAAGAGCAGTGTGGCCCTGACCCGGTGTGGACAGAGATTTGGGGAGGGACACAGGTCACAGAGTACTGTTTTCTTCAATGGATCAGCAATGCCATAATGTGTGTTTGTTGATGTTGTTATTTTTGTTTTACCAAAGCATTTATGAATACTAAAATTGGTCTTTTAAAGAATACTATGGAGAAATATGCTTCAATGAAACATTTCTATGTATTTGTCAAATGCAATTGATAGTGGTAGTCTTTATGAGTTTCTTACTTTTTCAGCACTTAATTCCTAAAGAAACCATTTTTTCTCTCTTCTCTGATTCTGACTTTGCTACATAAACATTCATAACCATTATTATACTGAATGTTAAAGTTTTCAGATGTCTTTATGTATGAGACCCATTTTAAGATTTCCTGGCAAAAATCAGAACTTAACTATGTAATTCTTTTGCAGAATTATTCTTCTCTTTGGAAAAAAAAAAAAAAGGAAAAGAATATTAAGCAAAGTATTCCTTTAAGGGATTATCCCCCCTACCCTGGCCTTATGATTTGATTTACTCATTTATTTCATAGGGAATATGTGTAAGTTGAACTACACTTGTACTTTTTAAAAATTTATTCTCACAAAATGGGGAAGAAGTAGAGAATATCTGAAGTTAAATTCCTATTCTCTATTAGGAATAAGGTTGCCATAGGGACCAAATTTCAATTCTGAAGGTACAGAATATGTCTTATAATGATGAGACCCAGAGACAAATCAAAGGTACTAAAAATCTATTGAGAATGTTAATGGAATGTATGTATCCCATCCAAATGTCAGTAATATAACCTGTCAAATTAACCAATTCATTCCTTCCTTTCTTCTTTCCCCCTCTCCCTCTTCTCCCCCCTTCCTCTCCCCTCCTTCCCAGTGGAGGATTTCAGGGAACAAAGTTGAAGATGAATACCATACACACAAAATCTTTACTTTTAACATAGTTATTGATCATTAAAATATTATACCTTTTCTTGGGCTGGGTGCAGTGGCTTGTGCCTGTAATCCCAGTACTTAGGGAGGCCAAGGTGGGAGGATTGCTTGAGGCCAGGAGTTTAAGACTAGCCTGGACAATATAGCAAGACTCCCCCATCTCTAAAAAAACAAAATTTAAAAATTAGCTGGGCATGGTGGCATGCACCTGTATTCTCAGCTACTCAGGAGGCTGAGGCAGAAGGACTGCTTGAGCCCAGGAGTTTGAGGCTGCAGTATGATCACACCACTGCTGTCTGGCTTGGGTGACAGAGCAAGACCCTGTCTCAAAAAAAAAAAAAAAAAAAAAAATTCACCGTCTCTCCTATATATTTTGTTCATTTTTAACACACCAGTAAAATCTGTTCTGATGGGATATCTAAAGGCAGCCTTGGCCATTATCATGATGAACTGTCCCTAAGGAGTTCCTTTTTCATGGACTTTGTTTGTGGGATGTGATAGTATTCTAAGTTTTGAAGGTTCATCATGAATATTGGTGTTTTATACTATCTTCATTTTGATGGAATGTCTCAGTATCTTTTCAGGGGATAATTGGGTCCTAGATATCTTCTCACATAGATTTTCAAGTCATCTGAAGCCTGAACAGCTGTATTTGGAGGATGAGTCCATAGATAAACAGTTACATTGAGTGTCTTTTTCTGTTTTTCCACTAATATATGCATGTTCTGAAAATCAGATTCTTTCTGACTCTACTTGGACAGATCATTCTAATAATTATAGTAGCACAATTTCTCAAATATATTATTTAATATCACCAATGCACAGTTGCTAGTAATGAAGAACTAATAGCATCTACTAATTTAAAAATAATGATGAAAAAACACATGATGTCTCATAGCTTCTCCTCATGTTTATAAATATTGAACATCTAGGTAGATAGCCAAAAACACTCAGTGATAGTTAGAGTTAGCTTATTTGTGAAATTATTTAGGTAAAGAACTGGGTTCCTACATCGGAGAACTTACAGTTTAACGAAAGATAAAGATGGAAGCACATTTAAAAGATGTAACCCTTGGGATGTAAAATATTAATAAATAAGCATTACCTTTACTAATAATTATATTATTCATATGTTTACATTGTTATAATCATTTACTTGAGCATAGATTAGGTTCAACCATCAAAACACCCATAAAAAATGAATAAGCCCTCTATGTAGGTATTAAAAAATAAGATCACTTGCAAATACGGATCTGCACATACAGAAAAACTTAGTTATTTTAAAAAGAATAGTTAATTTAAAAACATAATTAGCCTCTCTAAGAAATATCTGTATACCCATGTTCATAGCAGAATTATTCACAATAGCCAAAAGATGGAAGCAACCCAAATGTCCATTGACAGATGAATGGATGAGCGAAATGTAATATGTATGTACATGCAGTGGAATATTATTTCACCTGGAAAAGGAAGGAAATTCTGACACATGCTATGACATGAATGAACCTTGAGGACATTATGCTAAGTGCAATAAGCCAGAAACAAAAAGACAAATACTGTATGAGTCCACTTATGTTAGATATTTAGAGTTGTGACACTCATAAAAACAGAAAGTAAAATGGTAGTTTCCAAGGACTGGGATGATGGGGAAATGAGGAGTTTAATGGGTACAGAGTCTCAGTTTTATAAGATGAAAGGAATTCTGGAGATAAGTTACACAATATTTAATGCCATTTCTTCACTTAAAGATGGTAAGATGATAAATTTTATATGTATTTTACCACAATAAAAAAAACTGAAAAACATCATCTTAACCATTTTTAAGTACAGGTATACCCTGTTTTATACTGCTACACTTTATCATGCTTTGCAGATACTGCATTTTTTACAAATTGAAGGAGTTTTTAACTGTAGCAACCCTGTGTTAAGCAAGTCTATTGGCACCATCTTTTCCAGTAGCATACGTTCACGTCATGTCTCTGTCACATTTTTGTAATTCTTACAACGTTTCAAACTTTTTCATCATTATTATGTCTATTATAGTGATCAATGATCTTTGATGTTACTGTTGTAATTGTTTTGGGGCACTCCATCTAAGACGGAGAACATAGTTTAGTGTGTGTGTGTTCTGACTGCTCTACCATTCCCCTCTTTCTCTTCCTCTCCTCAGGCCTTCCCTATTCCCTGAGACACAACAATATTGAAATTAGGCTGATTAATAACCCTGCAATGGCTTCAAAGTATTCAAGTGAAGGAAGAGTCACGTTTCTTACTTTAAATCAAAAGCTAGAAATGATTAAGCTTGGTGAGGAAGGCACGATTTAAAAGCTGAGATAGGCCAAAAGCTAGGCCTCTTGTGAATGCAAAGGAAAAGTTCTAGAAGGAAATTAAAAATGCTACTCCAGTAAAAACATGAATGATAAGAAAGTGAAACAGCCTTGTTACTGATATGGAGAAAGTTTTAGTGGTCTGGATAGAAGATCAAACCAGGCTGGTTGCTCAACACCTGCAGTCTCAGCACTTTGGGAGGCTGAGGCAGGAGGATTGCTTCAGACCAGGAGTTGGAGAGCAGGCTGGGCAACACAGTGAGACAAAAACTCTCTACAAAAAAATAAGAACAATTAGCCAGGAGTGGTTACTCATTTCTATAGTCAGAACTACTCAGGAGGCTAAGGCAGGAGGATCACTTGAGCCCAGCAGATTAAAGCTGCAGTGAGCTATGATTGCACCACTGCACTTCTGCGTGGGCGACAGAGTGAAACCCTGTCTCTTTAAATAAATGAAATACATTTTGTAAGGTTATAGCTAACATAGTGATTCTTCTGATAGAGCTAGACAAAGTAAATTGAAAACTTCTGGAAAGGATTCACCATTTTTGACGCCATTGAGAACATTCGTGATTTGTGGGAGGAGGTCAAAATCTCAGTGTTAACAGGAGTTTGGAAGAAATTGATTCCAACTGTCATGGATGACTTTGAGGGGTTCCAGACATTGGTGGAAGAAGTAACTGTAGATGTGATAGAAATAGCTAGAGAATTAGAATTAGAAGTACAGCCTGATGATGTGACTGAGTTGCTATAATCTCCTGATAAAACTTGAATATGAATGAGGAATTGCTTCTCATGGATGAGCAAATAAAGTGGTATCTTGAGATGGAATCTACGACTGGTGAAGATGCTGGGAACATTATTAAAATGACAAGAAAGAATTTAGAATATTCCATAAGCTCAGTTGATGAGGCAGAGGCAGAGTTTGAGAGGATTGACTGCAATTTTGAAAGAAGCTCTACTGTGGGTAAAGTGTTAGCAAACAGCATCGCATGCATGCTACAGAAAAATCTTTCGTGAAAGGAAGAGTCAATGGATGCAGCAAATTTCATTGTTTTTCCTTATGAAATTTCCACAGCTGCTCCAACCTTCAGTAGCCACTATCCTGATCAGTTAGCAGACATCAACACTGAGGCAAAACCATCCACCAGCAAAGAGATTATGAGTTGCTGAAGGCCTAAGCGATTGTTAGCACTTTTTAGCAATGAAGTATTTTTAAATTAAAGTATATACATTATTTTTTAGACAGTGCTATTACACACTTAATAGACTCCAGTATAGTGTACACGTAACTTTTTTTTCTATTTTATTTTCTTTAATTGACATATAATTGTACATATTCTGTTTATGGGTTACATAGTGATGTTTCAATACATGTAATGTATAGTGATCCAATTAGGGTGATTAGCATATGCATCATCTTGAACTTTATCATTTCTTTGCTTTGGAAACATTCAGTGTCCTTCTCCTAGCTATTTCATACTATGGGTTGTTATTAACTGTAGTCATCCTACAGTTCTATACAGAACCCTAGAACTTATTCCTCCTATCTACCTGTAATTTGGTTTCCTTTAACAAATCTGTCTATATCTCCCCCTTCTGTCTACCCTTCCCAGATTCTAATATCCTCTATTTTACATTTTATTTCTATGAGGTCAACTTTTTTAGCTTCCACAAATGAGTGAGAATGTGATGTTTTAGCCTTCTGTTCCTGGCTTATTTTACTTAATATAATGTCCTCCAGTTCCATCCATGTTGCTGCAAATAACATGCTTTTATTTTTATGGCTGCATAGTATTTCATTGTGTGTGTGTGTGTGTGTGTGTGTGTGTGTGTGTGTGTGTGTGTGTGTACACATCACATTTTCTTAATTCATTCATCTGTTTTCAGACACCTAGGCTGATCTGTATCTTGGCTATCGTGAATAGTGCTGCAATAGAAATGTGGGCGCTGATGTCTCGTAAATATACTGATTTCTTCTCCTTTAGATAAATGCTCGCTGCTAGGATTGCTGGATCATATTCTATTTTTAGTTTTTTGATGAACCACCATACTATTCTCCATAGTGGCTGTACTAATTTACATTACTACAAACAATGTATAAGAGTTCCCTTTTCTATACATCCTCAGCAGCATTTGTTATTTTTTGTCTTTTTGATAATAGCCATCCTAACTGGGGTGAGATGATGCCTTATGGTTTCGATTGTCATTTTGCTGATAATTAATGTTGTTGAACGTTTTTTAAATATATTTGTTGGCCATTTTTGTTTGTTTGTTTGTTTGTTTTTTCTTTTTCTTTTTTTTTTTTTTTTTTAGCCATTCGAGAAAGCAGGAAATTGTTGGCCATTTTTATGTCTTCTTTTGAGAAATGTCTGTTCAGATCATTTGCCCATTTTTAAATCACATTTTTGTTATTGTTGATGTTTGAGTTCCTTTTTACTGGATATTAATCTCCTGCTATAGGAATATTTTGCAAATATTTTCTCATGTTGCATAGGTTGTCTTTTTACTGTTGATCGTTTCATTTGCTGTACAGAGCTTTAGTTCAGTACGATTCCACTTGTTTACTTTTGTCTTTGTTGCCTGTGCTTCTGAGGTCTTATAAAATATTTTCACATATTAATGTCCTGAAGCATTTCAGCTGTTTTCTTCTAATAGTTTTATAGTTTTGGGGTCTTATATTTAGGTGTTCGATCCATTTGAATTGATTTTTATATAGGATAAGAGGTGGGGGGTCTATTCTTCTGCATATGGATATCCATTTTTCCCAGCATCATTTATTGAAGAACCTGTCTTTTCCCCAGTGAGTGTTCTTAGTGCCTTTGTCAAAATAAATTAGATGTAGATACGCAGGTGAATTTTGGGGTTCTCTCTTCTGTTCCACTGGTCTAAGTGTCTGGTTAGGATTTCCAGTACTATGTTGAATAAGAGTGGTAAGAGTGGACATCTTTGTCTTGTACTAGTTCTTAGAGAAAAAGCTTTCAACTTTTCCCTGTTTAATATATTGTTAGCTGTGAGTTTGTGGTATATGGCCTTTATTGTGCTGAGGTACTTTCCTTCTGTACCTAATTTATTTTTTTTTTCATTTTTCTTTTTTTTCCCACTCCAGAAAAGCAAAGATATGTTCCTAATTTATTGAGATAATTTTATCAAATGCTTTTTCTGTATCTGCTGAAATGATCATATGGTTTTTGTCCTTCATTCTATTGATGTGATGTGTCATGTTTGTGTGTTGAATGATCCTTGCATTCTTGGGATAAATCGCACTTGATCACGGTATATTATCTTTTTGATGTATTATTGGATTCAGTTTGCTAAGTATTTGTTGAGGATTCTTGCATCTATGGTCATCAAGGATATTGGCCTTTCGTTTTCTTTTTTTGTTGTGTCCTTTTGTCTGGTTTTGATATCCAGGTTATGCTGGCCTCATGGAATGAGTTAGGAAGAGTTCCCTCTGCTTCAGTTTTCTGGGAATAATTTAAGGATAATGGTATTAATTCTTTGAAGGTTTGGTGGAATTCAGTAGTCAAGCCATATATTCCTGGACTTCTTTTGTTGGGAGACTTTTTATTGTTGTTTCAATCTCATTACTTGTTATTACTTCTATTCCTTCACTTTCAGTCTATGTATGTCTTTATAGATGAGGTGAGTTATTTGTAGGCAGTGTATAGTTGGTTGTTGTTTTTTATCCATTCAGCCTGTCTGAATCTTTGAAATATGGGGAGTTTAATCTGCTTACATTTATGGTTATTATGGATAGGTGCGGACTTACTCCTGCCATTTTATTGATTGTTTTTTGGGTGTTTTTTTTGTTTTGTATATCCTTTGTTCCATACTTCTTCTCTTAATGTCTGTTTTCACAGTTGGGTGGTTTTCTACAACGATGAGTTTTGATTTCTTTCTCTTTGTTCTTTGTGTATTGGCTCTACCAGTGAGTTTTATAGTTTTGCATCTTTTCAGGATGTTAGTTATTGTCTTTTTCGTCCCAAATGTAAGACTCCCTTGAGCATTTCTTGTAAGGTCAATCCTAGTAGTGGTGAATTTCCTTAGATTTTGATTGTCTGTGAATGATTTTATTTCTCCTTCATTTCTTAAGGGTAGCTTTGCTGGGTATAGTATTCTTGACCAGCAGGGGTTTGGTTTTATTGTTTTTGTTTTTTTCTTTCAGTACTTTGAATATATAATCCCATTTTTTTCCTTTTATGTGACTTGGCTCTCTTTATTTTGCTGTTTTTAGAATTCTTACTTTGTCTTTGACTTTTGGCAATTTGACTATAATGTGTCTTAGAGAGAACCTGTTTGGTTGAATCTATTTGGAGTTTTTTGAGCTTCCTGGACCTAGATGTCATTCTCTCTACCAAGAGTTGGAAAGTTTTCAGCCATCATTTCATTAAATATATTTTTCATATTCTTTCCCTTCTTCTCTTCTGGAATGCCCATAATGCAAAGATTTGTTCACTTAATGGTTTTCCATACTTCCTGTAGGCTTTCTTCATTCTTTTAAATTCTTTTTTCTATTTGTTTTTTTTGTCTTTCTGTGTTATTTGAAAAGATCTGCCTTCAAGTTCAGCAAGTCTCTGCTTGGTCTAGGCTGTTGTTAAAGCTCTTGATTGTGTTTTTTGTTTGCTTCATTGAGTCTCCAGCTGTAGGATTTCTGGTTCTTTTCCTATGATATCTGTCTCTTTGTTGAATTTCTCATTTAAATCATGAATTGTTTTCCTGATTTCATTGAATTATCTATGTTCTTTTATATCTTACTGAGTTTACGTAAGATTATTATTTTGAATTCTTTTTCTGGCATTTCATATATTTTCTTATGATTGGGGTCTGTTACTGGAAAATTATTGTGTTCCTTTGGAAGTGTCATATTTCCTTCATTTTTAATGTTTGATTTGTTGATTTCTATAGATCAATTTCTATACATCTGCTCTAACAGTCACTATTTCTGATTTTATGGAATAAATTTTGCAGGGAAAGACTTATTTGTTTAGATGGGTCTTGGGATGTCAGTTTGGTGGGAATGTGTTGGATTTAGATCTAGGTGGACATAGTAGTCTCCACACAGTTTCTTCAGCTGGAATCCACACTAGTGATGTTTGTGAATGTCTTGTGACCTAGGCTAAAAGCATTTGTGGCAGTGGTGGGGCATCTTTGCCAGGGTGGGCTTTTAAGGCTGTTTTCTCAGGTCAGGGTCACTTTGTGTGCATACAGTGGGTCAGTTTGGAGTCTGGTTCCCTGGGGTTGGGGTTATTACTCTGACTAGGGGCACAGGTATATAGTTACCCAGCTTGCTTTGGGGCATGTCAGCTGCTCAGTGGCTCAGGGACCTCTCCCACTCAGGGCACACACAGCAGTTTTGCTGGCTCAAAGGCAGACTCTTTGCTAGACCATTCCTCTAGCTGGAAGTGCAGGCGGCAATGGTTGATTTCTCTGCTATACAACACCAGAGTCACGGCTGATCCTGGACCCAGCTGGAGTTATGGTGTTAGGCTGCCCTGTGAGCTTCGTGAAATGAAAATGGAGCTCCATTACTGGAGAGGTACGGTGGCTACCGGTCTCTAAAGGAGGGCACTCTCCACAGGTGGCTCCTGATCTCAAGATGGTGCTGTGCAGCAACAGCTTGGCCCACAGGGTCTGGGTCAGGGGTTGAGAAGTACACACTTTGTGCTCCTAATCTGAAGCAATCCTGCTGCATGAATTCTTAGCATCTCTTCCAGTGAAGCTCAGGTCTTACAAGGACTGTAGGTATTTGTGGTGGCATTGGAAGCTGGTGGGTTTTTCTGCTTATCTTTCCCCTACAAGGGGAATTCATTGTCTTCAAGCTTATATGATCCAGATGGAGGACATGGGGTTGTAGAGGACAGGTGCTTCCACACTGCCCTTCTGGGCTTCCAGTCACCACAGGTGCCACTCTACTGCCCTGTTTCACTCCAGCACTCTTCTTTCAGCACTCCAGTCATATCTGTTTATTTGTTGCCTTGGTCCTTTCTTGTGTAGGGTATGAGTGCCAGGCATCCATAGTTAGCCATCTCACTGATGTCATTCCTAAATATAACTTTTATATGTCATGAAAAACCAGAAAATTCATGTGACTCATTTTATCATGATATTTACTTTATTACAGTGGTCTGGAACCAGACCTGCAATATCTCCAAGGTATGCCTGTGTACAGTTCAGTGGTATTAATTCCATTCATATTGTGCAACCATTACCACTATCCATTTCCATAACTCTTTTCGTCTTATAAAGCTGAACCTCTACATCCATTAAATACTAACTCCTCATTTCCCACCACCCCAGTTCCTAGCAACCACCATCTGTTTTCTGTCTATATTATTTTGACTACTTTATCTGATACAAGTGGAATCATACAGTATTTGTCCCTTTGTTACTGGCTTATTTTACTTAGCAAAATGTCCTCAAGGTTCAACCATGTTGTAGCATGTGTCAGAATTTCTTTCCTCACATTTTCCTTACTCATTTATCTGTTGATGGATATGCGGGTTGCTTCCATATTTTTGCTATTGTGAATAATGCTGTGACAAACATGGATGTACAAATATCCCTTTAAAACCCTGCTTTTGCTTCCTATGGGTATACTCAGAAGTAATATGGTAAATTTTATGTTATATGTATTTTACCACATTTTTTAAGAAACCACATAATCAAGATGAAGTCAATAAAAGCTTTGTTTTGATATGGAAAATCATGTCATTTTAAGGCAAGGAGATGAAAATTATTAAATAAATAAATACCACCATTACCACCCTCTCTTGAATTCTCACCTAAACTCTAAATCTTCCAAATAATGCATACAGAAATCTAAAAGTGGGGAGAAAGAGGAAATTGATTGCTTACCTGACAATTCCATCTCTCTCACTCAATCCTTTTCTCTTTTAATTTAGAGAATTCCAGACTCTCTGATCCAGCACATAAAGCAAACATCAATTTAGATTTGCCCTATATTCTTAAAGACTAAAAATAAAGGTCTTAGCATGCATTGTTTTGACTAAAATGATCTTATAGCTCAATCCGAGTCAACAACGTTACTTATTTATTATAGTAGTAACTGCAGTATTAAGCTGCACTAGTATTATTACAAATGCAGTCTAGATTGGCCAGGTCACTATTACGAATATTACATCTCATTTTAAAGGAACATTGAGAGACTGGAATGTCTCCATAGGCAAGTAAACAAGATGGTGATGAGTCTCAGAAACATGTATCAAAGGAACTGGGGATGTTTCATCTTAAAAACAGACAGCCAAGACAGGACCTGTTATCTAGGAATTTATGTGGAACATGAGTATAAATTACAGAAAGACAGATTTCAATTTCACATTTAAAAAATAGTTTTTTTCACTAACAATTGCCCAACAGGCTTCCTTGTGAGGAGATATACTCCACACAAGAAGTTTTCAAGAAGGTACCTTACTTTCTGTTTGAGGAATTGTATGGAGTTGTACGGGAAATGCCTTCTTGGTGGTCTCTGGGACATTTATTTGGAGCCCCAGAGCTTTAAGGAATCCAGTTTGAAAACCACTGATCAAGACCTTAACAGCCAGATTAAAAATCTAGCTATTCCAAATGTTTATTTTCCACTGAAATTATTGAATGTAAAAAATGAGGAGCCATTGAAAGATTTTAAGCAGAAGAGTGACATGTTTTGATTTATGTTTAGAAAGGTCACTATGTTGACAATATTCCATACTGTCACTATTCCATAATTAAAATCAAAATGAACATACCAGAAGCAAGGAGACTAGTCTGGAAGCTGCTACAGTGGACTAGGCAAGAAATAATTAGAAGCTAAACTATGACAGTAGAAATATGTACGGAGAAAAAGGGTTAAATTTAAGCATCTCTATTGAGAAGTAGAACTGAAAAGACAATGATCAGTTTGACGTGATGGGAAGGGAGGAGTGTGAGCTAATTCTCAACTTTATTACTTTGGGGATTGAGTAAATAATGTCCACGTTAGCAGAGATAGAATATGTGGGAGGAGCCACAGGTTTGAAGGGAAAGATCTTGAATTTAGTGTTAGGACTGGTAAGTTAACTGGTAACTCACCTCAGATCAAGTTGTCTGATAGCAAGCATTTGCAAAGTCAGATGTGGAACTTAGGAGCAGGGTCCGGGTTGGAGAAATAACATTGGGAGACATGGATGTAAATATGACAGGCAAAGCCATGAAGTCCAAGGAGAGGGGGAATCAGCTAGACAGACTATGAGGGAGCAATTAAATTGATATAAGAGGAACCTAGCTAAGTCCTTATAATGCCCTATAGCCGATAACGTACAATGACAATAACAATGTAGGCTTAAATGCGAAAAACCAAAAATACTTAGGTTTTTAAAATTTACTTCTTTTAACAAATTTCAAATGCAGCTGAAATGATTTTGAATAAAATTATAAAAATTCTAAAATTTCAAAATGTTTCTATAAGAATATTCTGGATCTTTGCCTAATGATTAGTTTAATTTTTGTTTGGCCTGGATATTTTTATCTTTTTCATTCTTATTTTGTTTTACTTTGTTCTTCATGAAATTGACTATGTTGGCCTTGGATCTGACCACTACAAATTTATTATATGGCTCCATAAATACTTATTTAAATGAAAAGCTTATATACCTTCCTTATGTTCTTTGTTTACCTAAGGAAATGCAACTTCACCACAAGTACAAAGACCATCTTTCATGGACTACTTTGATAAGCAGGACTTCAAGAATAAGAGTCATGAAAACTGTAATCAGAACATGCATGAACCCTTTCCTATGTCCAAAAATGTTTTTCCTGATAACTGGAAAGTTCCTCAAGATGGAGACTTTGACTTTGTAAGTACATTTTAATTCTCCCATTCATGTTGTCTTCTGTATTTTATCATCACATTGAGAAGCAGAGTGTATGAATATATGAACTATGTATATATGTACAAATTATAGACTGTATATTAATATTCAATATACAGCCACATATATGGGTAGGAAAATTGTGAAATTATAGTTCACTTGTAGAAAGGTACTTGCAGAGAAATGTAAATAATTTCTAGTAAAATAAATAATAGTTTAAATTTACACAGGTTATTTGGGACTTCTTAAAACTAAAATGACAACTATTTCAAAAGATGTTTTCAATAATGCAAATATGAGGTAATTCTGACAATCAGGAAGCTCGGTTACCAAAATAAATGAGTGTTTGTGACATAGACTTTGAGAAATTTGCTTCAACTTTGAAAGTTAACTAAATTAGTTTCTACTTCAGTGTTAATTCCACTTGGTTTGTCAGAAATAATAGTCTCATTCTATATCTAAGTAGCATATAAACTTCAATATAAAACTGTGCCTTATCATGTTTTTTTGTTACATTTTATTTCTTCTGCCCTGTTTATCCTCCTCTCCCGTCCCGTTTTCCTTTTCCTTTCCTTTCCTTTCTTTCTTTCCTTTCGTTCCTTCTTTCTTTCCCCCCTCCCCCACAGGGTCTCATTTTGTTGCCTGAGCATGAGGACAGGAGGGCAGTGGTGTGACTGTAGACTGCCCAAAGCAGTCTACAGATCATAACTAACTGCAATCTGAAACTCCTTGGCTCAAGGAGTAGCTCAGACTACAGGTGGCGCATGCTACCATACCCAGCTAATATTTCTATTTTTGTAAAGACGGTGCTATGTTGCCCAAGATGGTCTGGAACTCCTGGCCTCAAGTGATCCTCCCACCTCAGCCTCCCAAAGAGCAAGGATTACAGGCTGTGAGCCACCACCCCCAATCTATTATTTCTTTTAAAGAATGCATAGAATACAGATGAACCATTTTAAAGCAACTGTTTCCAGAACTTGAAACAGTAAATTCTCAAAATGAATTCTTTAAAGGAATGAAAATTTTATAGTTTAAATTTTTACTTTAGCATGTTTAAACAATAATGTTACTTCTACATTTTGTTTTGGAACATATTTTTTTCCAAATAAGTCTATAATCCTGTAAGCTGCTTTATAGTCATATTTACTAATCCTTTATAGTCATATTTACTAATATATTTATAAGTAAATAAATTTTAGATATATATCTCTCTAAAATTTTTAAGAATAATATTAAGCCATTTTGCTTAAGCATCATGACTCTAAATGCTTTGGGATTATAAATATTTTGAATTTTAAGTACTTTTCTCCTAAATATTATGATTACTTGAGTTTTTAATAATCAGATAATAAAGTTTCAGAAATATATCCCAATAAATTTAGTACTAATTGCTGGCAAATATTAGGAATATAATTCAGAGATTAGCCTGAAAATATTAATTGTAATACTTACCTAATTTTTTTCAATATCATAATAAGCAATGAGAAAAATAAAATCAGTTTCTTTAGGTTTAATAAGACTTCATTTTAAGCTACCTACTTTTTAAAAACTTATAAATTATTTAGAATGCTGACATTCAAGCTTTAAATCATTCATGAACATGATGAATAATGTACAGTGTTTAGCATCAGAAATCTGTCTTATCTCGGAATAAATATTAATAGGGAAATAGCTTGAAATGAGCTACAAAGTAATGAGTAAATTATCATAGTTAAGAAGTAGCAAATACAATAATTTAATTTAGTTTTAATTAGTCTTTCTACCACCCCAAAACTTAGTGGCTTAAAATAATAACTGTTTTACTTGCATCAAAACCACAATTTTGTGGGTTAACAGTTTGGCTGGGTTCAGCTAAGTAATTCTTCTGCTGGTCTCACCTGGCATTTCTCAAGTGGCCACAATTGTTTGCTACCTTGACTGGGGCTGAATGATCTCTCTAAAATTCTCTCTCTCATGTGTCTGGCCATTGTACTGACTATTGGCTAGGTCATATGAACCCATCAAGCAAGCCTGGAGTTTTTATGTGGCAGTAGCAGCCTTCCTAGAGGGTGAGAACAACATTGCAAGACCTTTTGACTTCAGCTTAGAATCTGTACCATATTGTTTATAATAGCATCAGGAGGAAAGAAAATTAGGAATGATCTTAACCAAGGAGGTAAAAGACTTTTATATGCTGAAAACTGCAAAATGTTGCTGGAAGAAATTAAAGAAGACATCAATGCGTGGAAAAGTATTTCATATTCATGGATTGGAAGTCTTAATATTATTAAGATATTAATACTGCCCAAAGCAGTCTACAGATTCACTGTAATCTCTGTCAAAATCCTAATGACATTTTTTTGCATAAATAGAAAAATTCATCCTAAAATTCATATGGAATATTGAGGGACTCCCAATAGTCAAAACAGCCTTGGAAAGAAAAACAAAGTTGGAGGTCTCATATTTTCTGATTTCAAAACTACAAAGCTACTGGAATCAAAACAGTGTGGTACTGGAAGAAAGACAGACATACAGACCAATGGAATAGAGAGCCCAGAAATAAACTCTCATCCCTTTAGACAAATGATATTTCACAAGGGTGCCAAGACCATCCAATGGTGTAAATGTCAGTCTCTTCAACAGATGGTGCTGGAAAATGGGATATCCACGTGCAAAAGAATGAAATTGTGCCCTTACCTAATACCACATACAAAAATGAACTAAAACTATAAAATTCTTAGAAAAAATATAGGGGGAAAGCTTCATGACATTGGATTTGGCAATGACTTTTTGGATATGGCTCCAAAAGCATAGGCAATAAAAGAAAAAATAGATAAATTAGACTACATCAAAATTAAAAACTTTTTTAATCAAAGAACACTATCAACAGCTTGCAAAGGCAAACAATAGAATGGGAGAACATATTTGTAAATTGTATACCCAATAAGAGATTGTATGTATGTATATGATTGTATGTATGTATGAGATTGCCAGTATGTATATGAACTCCTACAACTCAGCAGCAACCCAAAAAACAAACAACCCATTTCAAAAATGGGTAAAAGATTTAAATAGATATTTCTATTTATCTTTATAATAGAAGATAAACATGGCTAATAAGCTCATGAAAAAATACTCAATATCACTAATCATTAGAGAAGTGCAAATCGAAACCTCAGTAAAATACTACTTCATGCCCATTTGGATGGCTATTATGAAAAAACAGGAAATAACAAGTGTTGGTAAAGATGTTGAGAAATTGGAACCTTATACCTTGTACACTGTTGGTGGGAATATGGTATAGTCACTATGGAAAACAATCTGGTGGTTCCTCAGAAAAATTAAATATAGGATTGTCATTTCCAGCAATTTCACTTCTGGGTATACATCCAGAAAGCAGGGCCTTGAACAGATATTTGCATACCCATGTTCATAGCAGCATTATGCACAATAGCCAAAAGATGCAAGCAACCCATATGTCCATTGATGAATGACTAGATAAACAAAATGTGGTATATACATATAGTGGAAGATTACTCAGCATTAGAAAGGAAGGAAATTCTGCAATATGCTACAACATGAATGAACCTTGAATATATTATGCTAAGTGAAATAAACCAGTCACAGAAGGACAAATGTTGTATACTTCTACTTATGTAAGTTACCTAGAGTGGTCAAATTCATAGAGATAGAAAGTAAAATGGTGATTCCCAGGGACTGGGGGGAGTGAGAAATAGGGAGTTATTGATTGTTTGGGTACAGAGTTTCAGTTTTGCTAAAAAAAAGTTCTGGAGCTGGATAGTGGTGATGATTATGTAAGAGTGTGAATGTACTTAATATCACTGAACTAGACAGTTAAAAATAGTTAATTTTATGATTTGTATATTTTACCATGATAAAAAAATAAATACATAAGAGGCACTAAAAAGAACTTGCATAGTGTCACTATAGCCATATTCTGTTAGTAAAATATGTCAGAAGGCTAGTTCATATTCAAGGGATATGGAAATAGATTTCACCTCATGATGGGAGGAATAGCAAAGTCACATTTGCTCAGGGTCCAATGGGATGAAAGGAATTGTTACAATCCTGTTTGCAAACAATCTACTAGAAAATGTGATAATTAAAATTCAACAGAAATTATAACGTTGAATTTGGGGAATTAGAATTCATTAATGATTTTGATAATGGCCATTTCAGTACTTCTAAAATGTTGACACAAACCCAACTTTTGCATGTAGATTTCTGTGTCTCTCTTAGGCTCATTCTAGTTTTGTGAATTAATTTTTCCAGTGGCTAGCTCCTATAAGCAAACTTTCGGTAACATTTTCAGCCCATCATAGATTTTGGAGTTATTCTGTCTGGAAATTCTAAAATTTGTTAAAAAGCATTAAGCTAATTAAACAAATGTTCTACTTTCTGCTTTGTATTGTGCTAGGCCATGTGGGTAAAAATAAATAGTATATACTGATTTATTAAGAAGATAAGGTATGAATTAATGAAATGGCTAGTTATAATCCAGACATTGCTTTGTGGTTTGGATAAGAGGGGGATTTAGTGAAGGCTAAAGTTTATGAAATTATAATGTAGCGGGTCACTTTGTCTAAGCATTGAAAGATGGATAGCAGAAAAAGGGAAGGCAAGCACTATATGGAATGATGTATGTAATAAAAGCTTAAATAGAAAAGCACAAGGTGTAATGAGTGACAATGAAGTAGAGACCTTCGAGTTTATTGTAATTAATTTGGAACAATATGGGAGATAAAATGGTAAGGTAGGTCCACATCAGATAGTGGAAGCCTTGCAAGATTGCAGAATTTGAATTCTTATTTTATAGACAGTGGAGAGCCACTGAAGGTTTTTAAGTTGGAGAATGACGTGATGAAAAGTATCTGAAGAATATTAATCCTGAGGATAGCATGTAGGATTGATTAATAGGAAAAGACTAGAGGTAGGGGAAATCAGTTATGCAGTATGGGTTTGGAATAATGTAATGGAAAAGAAAATAAACAAAAACAGGAGTAGATGTAGGAGACAGTAGAAAAGATTAATCAACAGAAATAGCCAACTTACTAGATGGAAGAGTATTGTTTTGGTTAATTAAGATAAGGAACTGAAGGATAAAAGGTAAAAGTAACAAAAAAAAATAAAGGAAAATGTTCTCACCATGGGAGAGAGACTTCAAAGGATCCATATGACTGGATTCAGTTTTTTGTAGTTATTTATTTTCTGACTTACACAGGGCAGATAGTCAGAAAAGGGGAGTCGAGGGAGGGACTAGAACAGTTCTTCTTTCCCCAACATTTGTTACACCTATGAACTGGAACTGCTTAGCCCTTTTATCACTTTAAGTGGAAAATGTTTGTAATAGTCATTGAGGGGACTGTAAATGGGAATAAATAAAGGAAACATCACTAGGAGATGAGTAAAGAATTGCTAAGAGTAGTAGTGAGTGTGGTCAAAGATTAAGAAAAGTGTGGGAGGGGGCACAGAGTAAAGAGAGGATGCATAGATGGGCACAGTGTAAGTAATCTAATGGAATACTTTGCTCACAAAGTAGAGAAATAGACTAAAAGCAAAAATAGATTTCCACCAGCTGTTTATGATAAGGAAAATCTAGTGTTATTCATTCCCTCATTTATAAGATATAGAATGTTAAAAAATGTGACTCATCAAAGTGTAAAGGATACTAAGGTTTATGTGTTTATCTTCCTTCTTTGATGTATCTTGAGGCTACCTTCCAAGAGAAATGGATTTTATGCGATTCGTAAGTCTATTTAATAGAAGTTGCTGAAAATAAGCCAAAGTTGTTTTGACAGTATTTTCAGGATGGAGAAGGCTTATCCTTCTGCCTTGAGGAAAATAGGGTTCAAGAAAGAAAATGAAAGATAACACTTCAGTGTCTTTTGAGGTATTCAGAGCAGATTCCTAATGGACAAAACTTATTCAGAAAGGCACCTGCTAGACAGATGTGCAGAGGAGGAAGCATTCTTTATCTTAAAATCTGTATGCAATATAATTTGTGTATTTTCTTTTAAATCATTAACATTTGTCCTTTGGATTTTCTGTGAATTGTTGTTTCATGTTATATTCCTGGATGTAAGGAGATAATAAAAGAATTTATGGTGTCATCAATTTGGGGATTATAGTAGAAAGATAGGAGATTAAAAATATTTGGGCTAGTTGAACCAATTCTTTTAACTTTGTGACAAAAAGTTTTGTTTAGGGTGTGCCTATGAAGATTTCTAAATGTAAAAGGCAAATCTGTTTATTATAGCACAAGTCTAATGTTTCAGTTTTTGTTAGAATTATTTCCAAACAGCCTTAGCATCCAGATTGTTTAGTGTTAAATAAAGAGCATGTAGATCATGTTTTGCAGAAATTGCAGTATCATATTTAAATAGATATATTTTGGATAACGTAAAGATTTTGGAATAAGAACAAATCTTTAAAAGCCATCTGTTAACCCACTATATTGGTTCCAAATTTTTAAAAAGAAAGAAATTGGATTGACAGTAATTACTAGTGTATAACAAAAATTAGATAAATCAGCCATTTTTGGTTTTGGCTGAAACTGAATTATAAGTTAACATTTCTAGATTACTCTGATTCTTAAATATTCAGTTTGTGTTGTTCTTATGAGCTAGTGGACACAAATCCTCAAGGGCAGCATTCGAGAAAAAGTCTCAGTAATTGTGGCAGAGAAAAAGAAACAAAACAAAAACTCTGTTCTCCAAGCGTAAACTTACTTGGAGTTCTCCTAGGTTTTCTACAGTCCTACCTCTGACTCCTGGGTTGGCAAGTCAGTGTGGTTACAGGGAAACAAAAGTCACTGCAAAATGGAGAAAACATTAAACCCAGGGAAAGTACCAACCCTGCTGCTGGAGCCGCCATGGGCATTCAGAATGAAGAATTTAAGGATTCTTCATTTGTTCTTTCTAGGGGTCTTTTCACCTTCCTCTACAGCCAACAGTTATGAAGGAGTAATAAAAGAAACTGGACATAGTTGTGGGCTACAAGAGCCTGTGAAAACGCTGCAGCAATGTCAACCCTTTAGAAAGCAACACAGGCTCTGTATAAAGCCTTAAGGTCAAAACTTAAGCCAGAAGTATCTACCAGTTTTTTACCAGTGTAGCAGTATGCTATCATCTACTTTATCTGTTTAAATAGAGATGATGTTTTTGCTTTTTAAAGAGATGTTGGCTAAAAGTTTCCCTTATAGTGTACTCTTTAGTCAAAGAACTGCTTGTTCTCTTTAGTCCTTAGTTCTGTGGACTAAGGAAACCACTTTAGCTAAGTGAAGTATTTAAGCATATTGTCATCGATTAGCTTTGCATTAATTAAATGATTATTGTCAAGTATTTCCAGATGTTTGCAAGAGTATTAACAAAGTATGAAAATATAACTGTAGATATTGCAGATTTATTTCTTCTAGGGTAAAGAAGAAATAAACATGAAATCCCAAATGTTCCAGTGGATAGCCCTGGATAAGAGTTTATGATTACAGGTGTACATGTGGCATGAACTTGAGTGTATGTGGCACATTGTGGTTTCACTACTCACTCATTCCTTGTAGAGCCAACAGGAAATTAAAATTAATGAGAAGCCTGCACTTTGAAATACTTGCAGAATTCTTGACTATTTCAGTCCTTTGCCAGCTCACGAAATCTGTGCTGGCAGTCATATCCAACAGATGGTGTGGCGTGTGCACAGTTGTGTCATGTGATTGTCTAGGTCCATGTAGAATTTTTATGAGATTTTGACCATCAGTCTACTGAGGCATTTAAGATAGTCATAACCTTTGTTTTGAAAGGAAAGTGATCTGTTTAAAAGATAAGTGTTTATGTGCAAGTAGAAAATAATGTTAATAGTCCCTGAGCAACTAAACTGGATTTAATTGATTCTGTAGTAAAGACAAAAAGTTTAGCACCTCTGAACTGCTCCACTGGTTTTTTTGTTTAGTAGAATTTAATCCATTTAACCACCTTAGGTAGAATGAGCATTTTGCTTTTTTATTCCTGATTATTCTGTTTCAGACTTCCATAATTTCTGAAAATTTTATTTAGTGGTTGTATTTAGGCAAAGTCTACTGAAACATCAAGCTAATTCTACTTATTTAGGTAATTAATACCTTAAGTTAAAACTCATTATATCATCATTTCCTTTACAAATTAAAGTGAACAGGCCTGTACTTATTGAATTAATTAAGATAGAAAGCACAGGTGCAGTGTGTGGTTTCTTGTCACCATGTTGTAATTTATTAAGATGTTGAAAGCACATGGCAAAAAGAAAAATGGCTTACCAAAAAGAGTTCTAAAGAACACAAACTTTCCTCATAGTAATTTGTTCTTTTTAAAATGTCCTTTATTTAGAAGAATATGATGAGAAATTGTCTACATTTTAAAACAAAGATATTATACTCCAAGCATATGTTGTGGCTAATGTTGATGTCTGAGGAAGTTATTTTGACTATATGGGCTTTCTGTTCATAACTTCATTTTGAACATTTAGTCATTAAGCACTGGGAGGGAACTTTTGGAGTGATTACATCAAAAGAGATGTTAACGAATAGTGGAATTTAGGATTAAAGAGTAGACAATCTAATTTATGATCTTTTAATTTGAGGCTGATGCCCCAGTGTTTAACTCTTGAAATAAAATAAACTGTTATATTTCAAATAAGTTGTTAGAATTGATTAAGGTAACTAGCAATGCATATATTGGGTTGTGTTTTGATAATGGAATAGTTTTTTACTTTAACTGTCATAAATGAAATTTCTTTAAATCCAAAATTGTTGTACTTTCATACTTAATTCAGGTTTTCAGAATATACATAGTAGTCAGTATCAGAAACCTTTCCATACTTCCTTCATACTTCCTTATGTGTATCTTTCACAGTCAGAAGTATGTACAGAATTCTTTGGGGACCTATTATAATTGCTGGCCTGTTTGAACTAATACTGATACCTTTTCCTCCTGTCGTGCAATTATATTGGCAACCTTTTCCGTAGTACCTCTCACTCATTAAGATAGAAAGCCTTCATTAGGTTGAATTCTTCATGTTGGAAGACTTTCCAGTAAATAACACTTTTAAAAAAAAATCCAAAACCCGGTTGTCTTGATTCAAACCCAAAGTAGTATGTTTTATAATTTTGTCTTCTACTATTGGTAGATCTTAAGGAGATAAGTGAAAGAGGGTATCAAACTGTTGTTATATATTGTAGCAGATAGAAGTATCTTGGAAAAAAGATATCTTAATTTCATTAATTTATTTTTAAGATACATTTTCATGATTCTTTTTTTTTTTTAAGAGACAGTCTTGCTCTGTTGCCCAGGCTGAAGTACAGTGTAACCTCAAACACCTGGGCTTAAGTAATCCTCCTGTTTCATCCTTCTGAGAAGCTGAGTAACAGTATCCAGTTAATTAAAAAACATTTTTGTAGAGATGGGGGTCTCACTATGTTGCCCAGCCTGGTCTTGAACTCCTGGCTTCAAGCAATCCTCTTGCCTTAGCCTCCCAAAGCACAGGATTACAGGTGTGAATCACTGCATCCACCCATTTTCATGGTTCTTAAAAAAGAAATTTTTTTTCTTCATGAATTAAGTAATGGTGCATATTGAAATTTGATGTGCTTTATACTGTTGTTAATTATTAAAGTGTCTTATTAAAAAGTTCAGTAACCTGGGTTAGACTATCAAATTGTAATTCCACAGACCTTCAATTTAGTTTTTAACTCTTGTCCTACAGTGAGAATGCAAATGAAGCTACATAATAGTCAAGGCTACCAATACATAAATGTATAAAAAGCTAATAACCAGCCGTATTCTTGTACTAACTAGTCCAGTGAAATGAGTAGTCAGTTGTGGATTACTTTTGCTAAAGAAATAAAGATCTAAAGCAGTCATTTTAATTATTACATTCTTTGGTGAAAATAAACTAACTCATGAGAACTTCAGAGATGGTACAGAATTCCTAAAGTTGCCTTACTTTTGGTTTTGAACATTTAATCATTCTTGTCCTGACTATGAACATAGAAAGACTTTCCCTTAGCATACCTATATAAGGCACAATAGAAATAAGGTGCAAATAAGTTCCCCTTTGGTTTGCAGAAATCAGTGAATTATAGCTAATGTCTACAAATTCTAATTTTCCATTTTCCTTTATTTTAGAATTATAGGTATAGTCTTCTAGAAAAAATATTTTTAAATAACTGACTTAAGGAAATTATTAAGCTATCATCTAACCCTTAGCTGTCTAGTAGTCATTTAACAGCGGCTCTTTCAATATGCTAGAAATTCACCTTTTTTGTTGTCATTTTTAAAAGATTTTTTAGAACTTAGTCAACCTATGAGTATCTTTTCTATATTTTGTATCAGTTACTCTCACCTGTAAGAATTTCCTCCTTGTCTCTAGTCATTTATACTTTTTTTCTCTTGGCTTCATGTTTAAACTGTCAGGCTTCTATTAATTCAGGCTACTATGCCACATTTTGCTGTGACTCATTATAGGAATCTGCTTTAAGATTGAAACTTGAGCATCTGAAATTGTTTTTCTAACTATGCAGTTAAGTTCAAAATGGTTTGTGAAGTTTTCTCTATATGTATAATTTTACAGCTCAGAATATGTCCTATCTTTTTGCTTTAGCTAATTAATAAATATTAGTAAAAATAATAATATATATATTGAGATCTTACATGTGTTAGGTACTTTTAAAAGCACTTTTCCTGACAATGCAGGAAATTCTTTGCACAAGGTATTATTAGTATGCTTTAAAAAAAGAAATATAGCTGAAGAAACAAAGTCACTTAGAGATTAAATTCAGTGGTCAAAATCTCATAGCTTGCAGATGGTAGAGCCAAAATTTGAACCCAGAAAATCTGACTTTAGAGTCTGCTTTGTGCTACTTAACAATTACACTATTACTGAGCCTTTAGTGAAGAGGTTAGGTTGAGCCAGAAGATAAAGCCATTAATCACACAAAAAGAAGAGATGGGTAAGTTATTGCCCTGAATCCAAACTCTCAGTAGTAGCAAAACTAAAGACCATTAGAATAAAGTAGGAGTTGAGACATGGGGCAGGCAGAGGTGCCTGGGCCAGAGTGAGTTGGCTTATTCTACAACATAAAAGACTTTTCTGCACACTTTAGCTGGGCCAAAGAACAGGTCCTAAAGGCAATGATGTGTACTGAACAGGGTAGTATTAAATATGATGCAGTAGTGATATAGGTTGTAAAGGCTTTAACTGTCAAGCTGAGGCTTCTAGCATTTATCTCTAATCCTGTGGACAGTGGATAACTAGTGCACAATTTTTATCAGGGGAATAATTATCAAATGTGTTTATTAGTGTCAAAGTGAAGCATAGATAGGAATCGGAGATACTGAAGACTTAGAAGAACTGGATTAAAGACTGTTGAAATTGTCAAAGTGGATTAAGGCAAAAATAAGTGGAATTAGAGAAAAGAAGCTAAAGTCAAAAAATCATCTAGATTAGATCATTTTAAATCATCTGGATCTGATAACCAGTTATGTATAGGGGATCAGGGTGAAGAAGGTTTCTGATTTAGAGAATTAGATGCCATTGTTTGAGATAAAAGAACAGAAAAAGAGGGAAGAACAAGTTTTAGAGATTGGATGTGGGAGATGATCTAATGGGTTCTGTTGTGGATGTATTAAACTTGGAATGCCTGGAGGACATATAAATCCACTAGGTAATTGAAAATATAAGATGGAACTATGAATTTGTGAATATTTGGCATAGAAAGTACATGAGATCAACCAGAGAGAGCTTTTAAGTAAGGAGAGATGGTTACCTAAAATGGATTTCTAGGATGTCTCAAATTTTAAGCCAGCAGAGCAGGAGCAGTGAGCAAAGGACATTGGCTTTGTCTAACCACAGATATATATTGAACCAAGCCAAAGTGCAGGCAGATTAAAGCTGTCACCTGAGAATTTACCATGGCTAAGCTTTTACTGTTTTTTTGTGGGGAGTTGGGGGAGTATATCAGCCTATACTTGAACTTAAAGAATAGTTTCAGCTGTCAAGTTTTTTACTAGCAGTTCTTTGAGGATTCATCCTATCAGGGAATGTAAATAACTCTTTAAATGGCTGCAGCTCATCAGGTATATAGCTCAAATGGCTTTTTTTTTTCTTTTTTAAACAAACCTCCTTTGAAGTATGTTCTCCCTAGTCTCCATTTTCTGTCCTTTATGGCTTTGGAAAAATGCTACAACTGGTTGGTCACTTTTAGTTAGTAAAAATCCGACTAGTTTAGAATTTTAATCTCAAGTTTGATTTAAATGTCACCTAATTCTTCCCCACCCTCAGAGTAGGCCACCTAAGTGGCCTAAGACAGCTGACAGGCTTTCTCCTCTCCCCGGTTTAGCTCTTGGAAAGATAGAGATGGGGGGCAGGATGAAGGAAGGAAAGGAAAGGCAGACATCATCATCTAAACCTGGGTGTCTAGAGATAGTTGGTCTTACTCTGGCATAATCTGATTCTAATTGCTGTAGAATGTCTCTGACAATGTCATAATTTTCATGTGGATGGTATGTGTGGTTTTCTTTGGACAGTAGTTTTATCTTAGCTCCCTTTATCACTGTCCTCCAGGAATGGGCATATATCTCCTTTCTGTCCCATCCATTCATACCCCTACCCCTTCTCTATGTGGAGCATTGATGCATTTGACCAGAAGCCTTCGCTTCTTCCCTAACCTGTTTCCTCACGTGAGCTGTAAGGAATTAGTGATGTTCTATTTCTAGGGTCTCAGAGAATGAATGGGTAGGTAAATGAAAGGGAATGTGCACATGAAAGGGAAATGTGCGAAGTACTCCCCATTCTGTCTTCTCCAGGTATACTGTTTCTGTGGTCCCATTAGGTTGCTGCCACGGGCTGCTCTGCCAAACCTCCCACCTTTAGAAATCTCTAGATGAGGAGACAAGTTTCTAGGTCAATATATTTTCCCCATTTCTAGGGACATATGTCAGGTCACCTAAGAACACTTTCACCAGGCTAAATTCTACTCCAGTGGTAGCACCAGAGCTAATTTGCAGGTTCCAGATTCAGTAATTAGTCCAGCTAGAAAATGAAATGATAGTCTTCCCTTATTGCAGGGAAGCACAAAGTCTATGATGGAATATCTTGGTGTTCCCCAACTTGGCTTGAGTGAGGAAGCTCTTATGACAAAGAGTGTACCCCAGTGCTCCTAATTCATACTTACCCTCTTAGGTAGGCTAGGGTGATGATTTGGGAGTGGTAGGACTCATTCTGCAACCTCTTAGTAAACTTAAGGTCAGCGGTTGAGCCCCATTTGGTTGGTGGTTCTCTTTAAGATAGGGGGTGCTTGTTGCTTTTGTCTTTGTTGTGAGCTTTAGTCTTCAATTCAGGGGCAGCCCAAAACTTCCACTTAGCATCCTTTGATAAGAATAAACATTACTGATTTGAAAATTCATTTTTAGAGCATTTCATCTTTCTATCTCTACAGAAATAGTTTATTTGTTCCTTCATTCATCGTTTATCCAGTAAACATTTTCTTATATCCTTATTACATGCCAACGACTAGGCACTGGTAATTTAAGCAAGTTGCTGCCCTGGAGAAGCACTGATAGATATAGACATAGTAACACTTAATTATTTTGCCCATAGATAAGTTGAACAGACACCACTGATCTGAAAAAATCAGATTGTATTGGAAATGCCAGGCTTAAAAATAATAGCATAAAAGTGAAAATGTGAAGTTTTCATTGAAGTTATTTTTGATTGAACAGCAGTGTCTGACCAACATTCAAAATTCATGCTAAGATTACAGAAATTTTTGATGGCCCTGTGTACATAGGACCATGCAGTCACATGGATCAGACTGATAATTCTTACAGATCATTTACTTAAAGATTTAGTTTTCAGTTTCTTCAAGGGAGGAATATAGGATAATAAGGTAATGTCTACTTTTACCAACTTTTTGCTAGGAAATTTTTAGCTTCAAACTAGTAAAATATTTTATTAAATGGATACTTCCTTTAGGTAACACATTATTTATATATTCTTGTTTATGTCATCCAGAATTTTAAACTGAGACTTCTTAAAAAATTATACTTATCTTGTATCTCCAAAGTAATATTTTATACTTTATTTACTTTGTAAGAGTTGAATCTGAAGCATTAACTGTGAAAATAAACAGAATTTATGCTGAAGAACTTAGAAAAATTCAGGCCAATCAAATACTATAATCTCCATGTATGGTTTTATTACTTTGAAAGTTTAAAAAAGTTATATCTATCTTATAAGCTAAAGGCTATTTTAAAATATGATACATAAGAGATTTTTTTCACTCTAGTTTCTGTTTCATAACTAAAACATTAAAAACAGTATCATTGTTAACAATTTAATGCATATTCTCTAAGTTAAATGAGTATTTTTCTAAAGTCACCTTTATTTTATAATTTAGGTAAAACCTGTTTTATATTAATATTTAAAACAAGCATTGAATAATGAAACCAGCTTCCAAGGGTGGGGGGAAGTACTTTTAAAACACTTGAACTTTTCTGTTCAGGTTCTATGTTCTATGTTCAGATTGATTGTATATTACCAGAGGAAAGTGGATGGTATACACCAATATATTTCCCTGAATCATTTTTAGGAAACTATTATTTTAATTCATGATAATTCTAAAAAGAAATGGAGACAATATAAAAGAAAGCTTTCAAGGAACACACCAGCTCATACTTTTACTTTATTTCATATTGTTGTACGCAACAATATAGCTTCTTGTGTTTAAGATAACATCAATTAGCTTTCCTTTAAGGGAAAAATGTTCTATTAAATAAAATACTTACGTGTGACTATGTACTTATATTCTTTTTTTGATTTTTAGGATTTTCATTTAATATTTTTTATATATTAAAAAATTTCATTTAATATTTTTTATATATTAAAAATTTTCATTTAATATTTTTATATATTAAAATAGTCACAAGTATACAAAATATCCAAGAAATACTTCCTATTTTTAAGATCCAATATCTTACATTGTTATATTTAAAAAGTTGTAAGATATGTAAATACTGAATTATTAGATACTGCATTTGAAGTGATAGAAATTTTAAAAATATAAATAAGTATTTGTCTCACTATATTTATTTATTTAATAAGAACCGCTTTTTGTTTTAATGAATTTAATTTCCAAGAGCATGAGAAAATATTAATAATAAAGTTAACATTGAGGTTAGAATATCTTACACATATTTTTGAGATTTGAGATTACTTGGTTTAAATATAAATATTTAATGTTCTAGTTTTAGTTTTTCTAGAATAACATACTAATAATTGAAGTTCCTTTTTAGTTTTTAATGTTTCTTTTATTCAACAAAGGTATTTTAAGTACCTTCTATGTGCCTTTTACCTCCCTTTAGAAAGTAACTCAGTCAAGGGAGCCACTTGCAAAGTATCCCTATATTAATTGTTTCACTCACCTTACTCAGAATAAAGGATATTTTATTTATTTTATATAACTGTTAGGCTTTAGGGTCTGTCTGATATAGTCAGCTGGTTTGATACCCTTTCAAATAAGATATTTGCAAAAATGGAAACAAACAGCATTTCCCCAACTCCCAGCTGCTAGCTACTTTATTAAATTTAAAGAATTATTTGTAAGAGGAATGTAAACTTTGATATATTTACCTTCAGTTTGGCATTTTCTTGTTTGTTCAAATGTGACTTCTAGCTGTAAAAAAACTGGATTTAAATATTTTTTATAAATTGTTAGTATTCAAAAGAATATTAGTTCATAATATCATTGAGAACAGTTATGAATAAGTCTTATAATTAGTTAGGATTTATTTATAGTTTAAAAAAATCTTCTGATGTTACAGGGGCTAATAAAAGAAGGCAAATTTGTGGATAGGGTAGAAAGCATACGGCTGTTTTGCCTGGTAAAAATTTTGTATTATAACTATTTGCAAAACTGATGAAGAAATTGGAAGGAGGAAAATAGCATACGTAACTGTCTTCTGACAGAGACAAAAATAGGACTTGCATATTTGTGGTGTGCCTCTGGATTAGGCATTAAACTGAATTTGACTATTAAATACTTATTAGCAGCATAAAAAAGTGATATTTAGTGTCCCTGATAATTCTTTCTTCAATGTAGAAATTCATGTGTTAGAATAATATGTATCAAGATCATTCTTTTATTTTGCCAGTTTCTGCTTTGATTTATATTTGTATGTAACTCAGACACCAATATTGATAGGATATTTTGAAACCTAGTGCTTTTCTTTTTTAAACCTTTCTTTTGAATTTATTCTAAGTTACCATTTAACAAAATACCCTGATATTGAGCCTTACAAAATTTCAACATGGAGAACTTGTTTTTATTTTTAAAAAGTGATTTGAATAAATGTCAATATACATTAAATATTATATTTCAAATAAAATTTTAGCAAGTGTTAAAAAAAAATATTAGGTTAATTTTCAAATGCATTTTTATTGAAGTAACTTTTATAAGTAGACAAATAGAATTTTTGATATAATGTGGAATAGTAATTTTAATTTATAGATGAATCATTTAATATTGATAGAATTAGGTTTACTTACAGTCTTATTAAAAGACAATTTGTTGATCATAGTACTTCTCTTTCTGTATACGTTTTTTTCCCTAGTATATACATTAATTTTATGGCCAATTTAAGGTTGATAAATTTTAATCTGCGATGAACTGTGGACTTAAGTTTATGGTATAGTTTATTTTATACCCTGTTGCTTAAAAAACCTATTTGATTGCTAGGTAGGATTCTTTCAAATCAAAATTTAAAGTATGTCAAAGTAATTCTCCTTAGTAAAATAATTCCATTAAGATGTTTTCATTAAATTTACCAACCTCTTAGTAATCTGCAAAATAGTCACCTAAGTGAAACATTTTTATTCATAAGGTAGTTTATATATATAAAGCAGCCTAAGTATTTTAATGCTATGAATATAGATTTTTAAATGAGTATACTGTACATTTTATACACACATATCTATTTGAAATTACTGTGAGCATGAATTATACATGTAAATTCTAAAAGGCTTAAAAGTAAAATAAAATTTATATTGGTATACTAGTCTTAAGAGTGCTTAGGAAAGAAAACCTTAGAGAACTGCCTAAGAAATTGCCATTTTATTCTGTCTAAACATATTGTGTCCAAGTTAACAAAAGGAAAGGTATTTTGTTCCTGTAATTATTTTATTTTCTGCATGTTCCCTTTCATCATATGCTGAATCTCTAACAGGTTAGATCATTAAACAAACTTCTTAGATTAAAAAAAGTCTAAGGCAGATGGTTAGGGAAAGATTGGTTACTTGATTGGGCAAATTTGGGATGTGTTTTGGAAAGCTTTTTGGTTTTTTTAGATCAATTTCCCTGAGTTTTGGTTTACTCAATTTATGAGGTATGTAAGAATACATCATTAGTTTTTACCTTGACCTTTCTCAATTCTTTTACATCTTAAAAGGGATCAACACCATATGGTTAAAATATTTATTTGAAAGCTTTTAGAATATGTATACCAATAATTTTGCTTACTTTAATTTCTGTCAAATTGTGATGGTAATTCTTGGTCCTAAATTGTGAAGAATTTTATTTCACATTTTCCCATAATTTTTCCCAAAATTATGTTTTATTTTTATAACCAATCTAAAACATTATCAGTCACAACCACTTAAAATTTTTAATAACAGCCTTATTGAGATATAATTCATATACCATATAATTCACCCATTTAAACTGTACAATTTAGTGGTGGTTTAATATATACACAGTTTAGCAACCAGCACCATAATTAACTTCAGAATATTTTCATCATCACTCCAGAAAGAAACCCTGTACCCATTAGTAGTCAATCCCATTTCCCCCAAAACTCTCTTCTTCCTCCTAGGCCTAGGCAGCCTTTCTACTTAATATTTCTATAGATCTGCTTGTCTTGACTTTCATATAAATGGAATCCTATAAGATGAGCCACCGCTGTTCTTTCCGCCTTTCCAGTACATAGGTGATTACTGTAGCAGGATGACTATAATATCGCTTTAACTTAGGAATTTGCCAACTATAATAACAGATAATATAAAGTGTTTCTTAAAGCAACATAGATGTAACTTGAAGTCCCAAATAAAAATATTTTTAAGTGGACTTTTCAGGACCTTAAATACTAGGGTAGTAAAATCCGTATATTGGAAATCAGTTTGAGTACCTAATAGTTGTTCCCCAAGAGCCTAGTTAATCCTGCATGGCAGTCTGGATTGTCACATTGTTATTTTTCCTGGGTCTGGCTGGGGGTGGTACTTCCTCACATAGTTTCCTTTAAACCTGCCTTGCAGCAGAACCACCCAAAACTCTTTGTAGCATGTTTACAGTGACCATACAGCTTGAGTATTTCACATATTTCGGTCTAATGTCAAACTGTGTGTTGTGATACTTGATTTTCAAAATTTAATAACTGTATAATTTGTTGGGAAATTTGGCTGTACCCATCTTGCCTAGTTAAACTTAATTCATAGGTAATACACTCAGAGTTTTTAAAGCAAATGAATATTCCTTCAGAATATTTAGTGAATTTATTATGAGTAAACTTTCAATTAGGTTTATTATTATAAATGTTTTCTAAACTTTCTGTTCTTTGTCAATGGATATTAGGTGATTTTATAGATTTATCATCCATTTTCTTAAGTACAAGAGTAGTACTGTGGTAATATATGAAAATGTCCTTATTCTTAGAAGATACATACTGAAATATTTAGGTATGAAGTGCCATGATGTTCTTCATATGCTTTCAGATGGTTCAAAATAAAAAGAGTGTATGTGTGTGTGTAGAAAGCAAGCAAGCAAATGTAGTAAAATGTTAACAATTGTTGAATGAAGGTAGAGGTTATATGGATGTGTTTGTTACATTTTTATTTTAACTTTACTATGACTATTTTTAGGGAAATTACATACATTCCCTTTCTATAAATTATGACCTTTTTTGTCAAGGCATGTGGCATTTAAAAACATTTGCCCTAAGACTTAATATACATAAACTACATTTGTATTTCTGTAGTTGCTTTTATTTGTATTTGTCCCTACCTTTACCTTTTGTAAGTTTTTTATTTCCATTTACATTCTTAAATCTTGTACACCAAACATTATATGTATAGGTTAAAAAAATAATTACATATATACTCAAATATCTACCACCTTGATTAAGCAATATAAATTATAGTTTCTTAGAAGCCCCAATTATGTCCCCTTCCCCTCCTCATACAAGTATTTGCTATCTTTGACTTGTAGTTATTATTACATTTCCATTCTTTTCCTTGTAGTTTTACTAACCAGGTGTGGGGTTTTTTGGTTTTTTTTGGTTTTTTTTGGACATAAGATCTTACTCTGTTGCCTGGGCTAGAGTGCAATGACGTCATCATAGCTCCCTGGAACCTCAAACTCCTTAGCTCAAGCAATCCTGCTGCCTCCCTGAGTGAGCTGGGACTACACATGTGCACCACCATGCCCGGCTAATTTTTTTAGTTTTTATATTTTGTAGAAACAGATTCTCACTCTGTTCCTCAGGCTGTTCTCAAACTCCTGGCCTCAGGCAATCTTCCTGTTTGGGCCTCCCAAAATGCTGGGATTATAAGTGAGAGCCACTGCACCCAGCCCTTAAACAACATTTTCTTTGATGTTACTGGTTTTGAACTTTATGTAGATTGAGTCATATTTTGTATATTCTTCTGTGCCTTGATTCTTTGCAAAGCTTCCATAATAAATGACTACATTTATAACATATATAGCTACTTGGCTATGAGGGTTTTTTGGGCGTAGGGGTGAACTTTCATTATTAAAAATTCATTCAATAATGTCATAATGATTTTTTTGTAGAATTTGATATAGTCTAAATTTCATATGGAACTGTAAGGGGACAAAATAGCCAAATGTGGCTAGTAGCATCTGGCACTGTTATAGATACTAGTGATATATCAGTAAATAAACTAGACAATAATCTCTCCCTTCACAGAGCATACATTCTAATGGAGAAAACAGTCAATCATAATAAATTAGTAAATTATACAGTATAGTGAAAGATGATTAATGCTATGGAGAGAAAAAAGAGCCAGATAAGGTAAAGATGCCAGTGATAGGGGGAGAGGGCTTGCAATATTGAATAGAGTGGTTAGAGAACGCTTCATTGAGTAAGGAGACATTTGAGTGGAGATTTGAAGGAGGTAAAGGACCAAGTAGGGAGTGATCCATGTGGATATCTGGAGGAATAACGTTCCAAGTAGAGGGACCAACCATTGCAAAGACTCTGAAGTGGAAGCTTCCTTTGGTGTGTTAGGGGAACAGCAAAGTGACACATTTATTTGGGAGAGCTGAATAAATGAGGGCCAGAGCATAAGAAAATGAAGTTAGAGAGCAGGGTGGGGAAGTGGTAGGGTGGACAAGATGGTAGGCTCTTGAAGGCATTGTGAAGATTTGGGCACTTATTCTAAGAGAAGTATATAGTCATAGAGAAATAACTTGACCTATAACTGAGTAACTTTAAAAAGTTTACTCTGGTCACATTTGAGAATTGATCTAGTGGGGCAAGGGTAGAAGCAATCATTCAGGCAAATAGCACTGGAGATAGTAAGAATTGATCAGGTTCCTGATAACTTGGAATATATAGGCAACAAGATTTTTGAATGATTGAATATAGGTATGAAAGATTCAGGGCAAGGTTTTTTGTTTGAACAACCAGGATGAAGTTGCTTATAACAGGGTGGAGATTCTTGAGTGAGAAAGGATAAGGAGTTCAGAATTTAAGTATGAAATATCTGTCCTACATCCAGGTGGACATATTGAGTGTACAGTTGTATATATAAGTTGGGAGATTGGGAGAGAGGTCTAAGCTAGGATTTGGAAGTCATCAGTATATAGGTAGTATTTAAAGTCATGAGACTGGATGGGATCAAGGGACTTTCCAAAGGAATGAATATTTATAGAGAAGGGAAGGGATTTATATTAGTTGCCTATGGCTGCTATAACAAATTACCACAAATTTAGTGGCTCAAAACAATAAAAACTTACTCCTTTATAGTTCTGAAGGCCAGAAATCTGAACTAAGTTTTATGGAACAAAAATCACACCATCAGCAGGACTGCACTCCCTTCAAATGCTCTGTTTTGGTTTTTAGCATCTAGAGCTACATTCTTTGAGTCCTTGGTTCATAGCCCCTTCCTCCATTTTCAAAGCCAGTAGTATAGCATCTTTTTTCTCCTGCTCCGCCTCTTTCTACTTCTGCCACATAACCTTTTTCTTCTATGTAATAATTCCCTCTGCATCCATCTTTTAAGGACACCATGATTGCATTTAGGGCCCACCAAAATAATCCAGGATAATCTCCCCATCTCAAGATCTTTAACTTAATCACATTTGCAAAGTCTTTGCCATGTAACATTTTCAGGTTCTGTGGATTAGGACATGGACATTTGGGGAACCATTATACAGCTTCCCACAGTCTACCCTTTGGTCCTCAAGAATTCAGATCTATCACGCATGCAAAATATATATACCTCATCCTAATATCCCCAAAATTCTCAACATATTACAGCATGCACCCAAAATCTCATCTGATTTTCATCAGCTCAGATGTCTCAGATCTCATTATCTGAATCAAGTATGGGTTATTCTCTAGTTATGATCCATCTTGGGCCAAAATTCCTCTTCATCCATGGACCTATAAAACTGGAAAACAAGTTATCTGTGTGTCTTAGTTCATTTTGTGTTGCTATAACAGAGTACCACGGACTGGGTAATTTATTATTATAAAGAAAAAAAAATTTTTTTTTCATACATTTCTGGAGGCTAGGAAGTCCACGGTTGAGGGGCCTTTGACTAGTGAGGGCTTTCTTGCTGCATCATCCCATGGCAAAATGTGGAAGGGCAAAAGAGTGTCAGAGAGCAAGAGGTGACCAAACTCACTTTTATCAGAAACCCTGATGCAATAAATAATGCAATATCAGCATTAATCCATTCATGACAGTGGAGCCCTCGTGACCTAATCACCTGACAATGGCAATTAAATTGCAACATGAGTTTTAGAGAGGTCTTCAAAGCATAACACTGTCCCCAAAATACAATGATGGGACAATCATAGGATAACAGTTATAGACATTCCAAAAGGGAAATTACGGAAGGAATAAAAGGAGTCACTGGTCCCAACAATTTCAAAATCCAATAGTGAAAAGTCCATTAGGTTTCAAGGCCTGGGAGTAATCCTCTGTGGCTCAAGGCTCTGCCCTCTGGGCCCCAGGCTCCATCTTCTGAGTCACCTTTCCTTTGAAAGATCACACATACTTGTAGCTAAGTAATTTTATCAGCCTGTTTCATTCCTATAGAATTCTGGGAGTCCAACAGGCTTCCTTCATTTCATCCTGCCCTTGTCTCTTTCAATCCAAGCTTGCAGCATTTCTGCTGGTATAACATTCTCAAAAACTTTGTGGGCCTTTTATGTATGTCACAGGAATTTATACCATTAGACAAGAGGGGTCCTTTGCAGATCTTTCCTGGATAATCCTATCTCTGTTGCTGGCTTCTGCTGAGATGGTTGAGGGTGTCTATGAGTCACACACTTAATCTATTCAGTAGTAGCAAAAGGTTGTCCACCCTTGACACTTTTTTCCAGAACATGCTTTCCTAACAGTGCATCTCCTAATTTAAACATCTTTTGAAATCTGGATAGGCTAAAAATTTTCTGAATCATCAAGTACTGGTTTCTTTTTTCTTGGATTTCTGCTCAGTTCTCCCTTCAATTTATCTCTTTCCTCCTCTTTACATTTTACTACAAACAGAAAAAGAATCCAAATCTTACCTCCAGTACTTTGCTTGGAAATCTCCTAAGGTAAATATCCAACTTCATTTACAAGTTACACTTTCCACATAATTGTAGAACACAAGTCTCCTAAGCTTTCTGCTACTATATAACAAAAAATTCATAGGTTTCCTCCAGTTTCTAATAAATTGTTGCTCATCTCCTTTTGAGGCCTTACCAGCAGCATCTTTACTGTTTATTTCTACCAACATTCTCTTTGTGATGTATATGTGTTCTCCAGAATGAATTGGGATTTCTCTACTCTGTTCCTCACTTCCTTCTAAATTGTCACCAGCAGTGCCTTTAATGTCCATATTTCTGCCAAAAGTCCATTTAAGACAGTCTAGTCATTTTCTATCATACACCTCACATTTCTTCCAGCCTGTGCCCATTGTTAATTCTAAAACCACTTTCATAGTTTTAGGTATTTGTTATAGTACCACCTCACTTCCAGGCATTAAAATCTGTATTAGTTTTCTATAGCTGCTATAACAAGTTACCACAAATTTAGTGGCTTAAAACAATAGAAATGTATATTTTTGTGGTTTTAGAGGCTAGAAACTCAAACTAAGTCTTACAGGGCTAAGTCGGGGTTTCCGAAGGGCCACACTTCCTCTGGAGACTATAGGAGAGAATCTAGTGTTTCTTGCCTTTTTCAGCATCTAGCATTGTATTCTTTGGTTCATAGCCACTTTCTCCATCTTCAAAGCCAGCAGTGTAGCATCTTTTCCCTCTGACTGTGCTTCCAAGGCTGCCTTCTTTTTGAAATCTTCCTCTCCCTCTCTCTTATCAGAACATTTGTGATTGTGCTTAGGGCTCACCCAGGGAATTCAGAATGATCTCCCCATTCTTAGGGTCATAAGTTAAGAGCCTTAACTTAACCACATTTGCAAACTCTTTGGCATCTGAGGTAACATTCATAGGTGCCAGGGATTGAGACATAGTATCTTGAAGGACCATTATTTAGCCCACCGCAGGGTTTAAGGACTGATCCCTAGGGCACTCTAACATTTAGAGACTGGGGAGAAGAGGAAAAATTAGCAAAGGAGACTGAGAAGGAACAATCAATGAAGTAGGAAGATAACCAGGTGAGTGTGGTGTCCTGGAACCCAAGTGAAGAAAGTGTCCTAAAGGAGGTAGTGATCAGCTGGTTCAGATTCTATTAAACTCAAGAAAGATGACGACTGAATTGACTATTGGATATTTAGCAAAAAAGAGGTCATTGGTGGTCTTGACAAGTATAAAAGATCCTCCCTTATGCTCCAGATAATGACAAAGAAAAATTATTATAGTAATATGAAATAATTATTTTATGAAGAAAATTGCTTGGAGGGCAGGTCCCTTTCATGCTTTGTGTAATACCCACCACAATGAGGGTTTTCACCTTTTCTCCCATTTTATCGCTCACAGTAGAGATGACTTGTTACTGCAGAGTGGAACATAGGAACTAGTTTCTGGGATCTCTTATTCTCATTAGCAGCTTACTGAGAGTTCCCCCTCCTCCTCCTGCGGCAGCACCACCCCATTCAGGCCATAGATAGAAGGGAAGAACTTGATAACAGCATTTTCTCTCTCCAGATCTTCACATGGGGATTTAAAGATACAATAGTTTGGGAGATTTTTTTTTCATATATTTTTTTTGAAATTCCACTCTTTGAGCCTTAGGTTCCTGAACTGCCATGCTTTCTGAGCCTTAGCTGTATCTAATTACTGTTCCTTCCTATGTTTTGCAAACCTCTATGCTTTTTTATGAATACTCTTTTGGTCCCTCAGCTCTCATTTTAATGAACTCACATCTAGGTTTTCATTTTACTAAGCTGAAATCACCTTATCACAACCTGTGGCCTTTTCTTATTCAATAACTATTTTTCTTTGGTTGCTACTATTTTCTACATGAGCATTTTTAATATTCTGTTACTGTGGTTTTTTTCTCTTCTAATTTTGCCTACTTGCTATTTTTAAGAAGAATTTACTCCAAAATTTTAAGTACTGCTTCCTTGATGATTTATTATCATTGCACTAGCCACACATTTTTATCTCAGAAGAACAGTGTTTAGGTGTCTGTGGTGTTATATATTTAAAATGTAGACAAATTGCTTATATTTCTAGTACCTTTCAGTCAGGAATCTGGAAGACAATTTAGGTGTGAAGACTTCAGTCTTTTGCAACCTTTTACTTTCACATCATTGTTTTCTGCTTTCTCAGGAACATACTTTGATCATTTAATAGTCTAAGCATTGTGTTTGTGTTTTTAACAGCTTTATATAGGTATAATTTACAATTCATTCATTTAAGTGTACAACTCAGTGACTTTTAGTATATTCACTGAGTTGGGCATCCATGACTACAATCAAATCTAGAACATTTTCATTATCCCCAAAAGGAATGTAGCACCTCTAGCCATCACCCTCTAGCCTCTGCCCCCCTCAGTGTTCCACCCTCTGCCCTAGGCAATCACTGAGTTACTTTATGTCTTCTAAATCTATATATTTGCTTATTCTGGACATTTCATCTAAATGGAATCATATAATGTGTTGGCTTTGTGTCTGGTTTCTTTTACTTAACATATTATTTTCAAGGTTCATCCATGTTATAGCATGTATCAGCACTTCTTTTTTATTTTCTTTTTTTTATTATTATTTATTTTTTTTAGGGGGGGAGACAGAGTCTCACTCTGTTGCCCGGGCTAGAGTGCTGTGGTGTCAGCCTAGCTCACAGCAACCTCAAACTCCTAGGCTCAGGCGATCCTTCTGCCTCAGCCTCCCAAGTAGCTGGGACTACAGACATGCGCCACCATGCCCGGCTAATTTTTTCTATATATTTTTAGTTGACCAATTAATTTCTTTCTATTTTTACTAGAGACAGGGTCTCACTCTTGCTCCAGCTGGTTTCGAACTCCTGACCTTGAGTGATCCACCCACCTCGGCCTCACAGAGTGCTAGGATTACAGGCGTGAGCCACCAGGCCCGGCCGTGTATCAGCACTTCTTTTTTATGGTCTTGTAATATTCCATATGATGAATATACCACATTATGTTTATCCATTCATCAATTGATGGACATTTGAGTTGTTTCTACATTTTGGCTATTATGAGTAATGTTGCTGTGAGCAATTTTGTACAAGTTTTTGTGTAGATATATGCTTTCATTTCTCTTGGGTATATGCCAGGAGTAGAATTGTTGAATCATATGGTAGCACTATTTTTAACCTTTTGAGGTTCTCTTGGGTTGTTTTCCAAAGCAGCTGCATCATTTTATGTTCTCACCAGCAGTTTCAATTCCGCTACCTCCTCACAATACTTGCTATTATCTATCTTGATTGTAGCCATTCTAGTGAGTATGAAGTAGGATCTCACTTTGCTTTTGATTTGCATTTCCCTAATGGCTAATGATGAGCATCTTTTTGTGTGCTTATTATCCATTTGCACATCATCTTTGTAGTAATGTGTATTAGGATCCTTTGTCTATTTTTTAATTGGGTTATTAGTCTTTTTATTATTGAATTGTAAGAATTCTTTATATATTCTACAGACAAGTTCCTCATCAGGTATTTTATTTGAAATATTTTTTCCCATTCTTTTGGTTTTTATCACTGTCTTGATGTTGACCTTTGAAGTACAACATTTTTTAAATTTTGATGAAGTCTAATTTCTTTTTTTGTTTTCTGGTTTTTGTTTTGTTTGACTTGTGCTTTTAGTATCCTAGCTAAGAAACTATTATCGAATCCAAGGTCACAAAGATTTACAGTTATGTCTTCTTCTAAGAGTCTTATAGTTTTAGCTCTTACATTGAGGTCTTTGATCCATTTTGAGTTAATTTTTGTATATGGTGTGAGATAGGAGTCCAACTTCATTCTAGTATATGTCAATATTCAGTTGTCTCAGCACCATTTGCTAAAAACACTATGCTTTCCCTCACCGATTGTCTTGGCACACTTCTAGAAAATCAATTGATCATAAATGTGATGATTTATTTTTGGACTCTCAATTCTGTTCCATTGATCTGTATACCTCTCCTCATGCCAGTACTACACTGTCTTGATTATTATAGCTCTATGGTAAGTTTTGAAATTGGGGAGTGTATGTCCTCCAACTTTGTTCTTTTTCAAAATTATTTTGGCTATTTTTAAAATATTTTTATTTGGTACAAAACACATAAAATTTACCATTTAAACCATTGTTAAGTGTACAGCTTAGTAGTGTTAAGTATATTCACATTGTTGTGAAACAGAGCTCCAGATCTTTTTCCTCTTGCAAATCTGAAACTCTGTACTTATTAAGCAGCAAGTTCCCTTTTCTCCCAGCCCCTAACAACCATGATTCTACTTTCTGTTTCTATACATTTGACCATTTTAGATACCTCGTGTAAGTGGAGTCACACAGTATTTGTTTTTTCATGACTGGTTTATTTTTCTTGGAATAATGTCCTCAAGGTTCATCAACGTTGTAGCATGTGACAAGATTTCCTTCCTTTTTAAAGGCTGACTAATGTTCCACTATATGTTTTGGCTATTTTGAATTTCTCAAACTTCCTTATAAATGTTAGGTTTAGCTTGTCAGTTTCTGCAAGAAAATCAGTTCAGATTTAATAGGGATTGCATTGACTATCTAGATTGTGTAGATCAATTTGGGGAATATTGCCATCTTAATCTTCCAACCCATGTAAATGGAATATCTTTCCATTTGTTTGAGTTATCTTTAATTTATTTGAACAGTGTTTTGTAGTTTTCAGAGTATAAGTTTTATACTTCTTTTGTTAAATTTGTTCACCCAGAATTTGGTTTTGATTCTATTATAAATGAAATTGTTGTGTTTTTTTTTTTAATTTCATTTTTGGTTTGCTCATTGCTATTGTACAGAAACACAACTGATTTTTTTCTGTTGATCTTATCTTCTGCAATCTTATGGAACTTGTTTATTAGATCCAGTAGTTTTTTTTGGTAGATTCTTCAGGATTTTCTATATACAAGATCATGTCATGCACAAATTGAGATCGTTTTCAACATTGTATTTTTAAATATATTAATTCAGCAAACACGTATTGAGGACCTGCTCAGTGCTAGGCACTTTGCTCCATGTTGGGATTATAGAGATAAAAGGTACAGATTCTGCTTTCATGAAGTTTGCAGTCTGGTTAGGGGACAGATCTTTAAACCAATAATAATAATTCAGCATTGTAAATACTGTGATTGAAAGATATATAAGATGCTACAATAGCATATGGAAGGGCTTACTCATTTACACTGTGAAGAATTAGGGAAAATTTCAAACATGAGTTTACAGAGTTCTAGACAGTTTTGTAAATAAGTAGTCATAGTTATGATAACTTATCATTTCAAGGCCAAAATGACTTTGGATTTTTAAAAAGTATTGTGTAGTATGAACTTCAGCTTTCAGATTTTTTAGGTCTATCAGAATTTAGGCAGATTTGCATTAACAGTGAGATAGTACATCAAGTTTTAAAGTATGTACAGATGTTTGATTATGTATTAAATCTGTTGCTATAAAAGTGTATGATGATCACATTTGGAAAATTGCTATTGCATGTCTTGGCAGTTTGTTAAGAACTGAAAACTTTTAAAACTAACTGGTGTTTTGATAGATTAAGTTCAAGGCCACCTTTTGTTTAAATGATGTTTTGTTTTCTGTAATTAGACCATGCAAGGTGAATTAAGTATGTAATTAAAAACAGAAGGTTTGGCTAATTCAGAGTAAATGAGTACAAAATACAAGGTCATTATCCATTTCTAGTGAGACTCCAGATGAACAGTGCACATGGAACTATTTATAAGATATTTTGCATGGTCAGAGTTCCTCTAGGTTGCTGTCCATGGCTTTTAAATTAAAGTATTCACAGACTTTCAAAAAAATGTACCTGTAATTTGGAAATATGATCCCACTTACAGTGCTCATCTGAATGAAAAACCAAAAAAGATTAGAATCTAATCTTCTATCCCAAATAGAAAGATAAAATGTATTCCTCCTGTTTCAAAAGTGAACATTTAATATATTGCACACTGAGTTCATGGTTAGAATTGTGGTAACTTCTGAGTCCTAAGTCTCAGTTGTTTTCATTTTCACACAGCCTAGAGATGTCCCAGTAAAACATCTCTAGTTTGATCTCTTTCCTTTGTGCTTCGTCACAATGGGTGATGTGAGATGGATTTTTCTTCTGGAAAGCCTAAGAAGTGTTTTATTTGGAATATTTTTTCTTTTATGATATAGGAATGTGGAACTTTTAGAAAACAGGTGTTTAATTTAGTGGTTTGATTCATGGAGAAAATTTGAATTAGTTACTGGAAGCGTAAAGTTTAAATTTCTCTTAGAAGTTCCTTCGCAATTTGGCTCCTGGTGCCTCTCCAGTTTCCCTGCTGTTGTCTCTTCTGCAGTATCTGTGCAGCAGTTTTTCTGGGCTTCTCTAACATCATCACCCCTGTCTTTATCCCCCTGTCTTTTGCCTATCTTTCTAGGCACTGTTTTAAGATAGATTTTTTTCAAGGAAAAAAAGTATGTTAGATTTCTCAATAAATGTTTCCATAATTTGTCAAGCTCTCATTATACACCTTAGGATTTACTTTTTATACTGTGTTCTCCATATTTTAAATTCTTCTAGGGAAGAGGAGATCATAGCTGTCATGTTTAGCTCTGTATCCTAGCACCAAGGGTGGTTTCTTGCTAATAGTAGTTGCTGAAACAATATTTTTTCAGTGAAATACTTATTGGGTAAATGCTGCAGATCTTCAATTTAAATTAAATTTAATAAAAAATAATGCATGTTTTAAAAATCTGTGTGCTTGACACTGTACTAAACAATAGTAAAGCAAATGTAATACATAGTCTCTTATTCCTTACTATCACATAGCTTAAAATTAATTAGTAGACCTTTCTTTCTGGGCATATGTTATTACAGAACTTTTTAAATTAGGGGAATAGTCTGATAACTACTGATCTGGGATACAATATCTATTTTGATTTTCTAATCTAAGCCAATTAAGATGTCCATGTAAATAATTATAATGCAGTGAGATAATTGTTTAATGAAATAATCTTCAAAACTACAGTTGAGAATATATAAGGAACACCAAGTCCACCTGATAGAGAAAGGGTATGCTGTTAGAGAAGTTAGCATTTTAAAAAATACCTAAGAATGAGTAATAATGCACCAGACAGACAAGTGGAAAAAATGGTGCTTGAGCATGTACAGAAGAATTGAGCATGGGAGAAAGCATGTTCTTTGTTGCTGGGGCATAAAATTGAGTTGGGAGTTGGCATTGGTGGAAGGCAGGCTGGAGTATAGGCAGGTGCATCATTATGCCTTTTGGAGAAGTTGAGAGTTTAGCTTGTAGATAACTGAAAGCCATTGAAAAATTACAGTGACCTGTTCTCCTCTTGAACGTGACTTGCAAGTGATTGAGATTAGAGGTAGAGAAATCATTAAGGAGGTTATTGTAATATGACATAGTCCAAATGAGAAATGAATGAAGGCAATGGAACTGTTAGAAGTTTTGAGAGAATCTATAGTCCTAGTGATTAATGTGGGAAGTAATGGAGAAGGAAGATCTCACATGATTCCCAGATGTTTTACCTGATAACTAGGGTTGGGGTGGATGACTCCATTCAGGTTAAAGAATAGTGACTTTTTAAGGTGGAACATGATGAATCTGTTTTGAATGTATAAGTACTGTCAGCTATTCAGAAAGAGCTGCTGCTTAGACATATTCAGAATCAGAGCTCCACAGAGATCTGGGCTGGAGATTTCAGAATTATAAGTCATTTTTTAACTGGTATAGTTGAAGTTATGAGTGTAGAAGGAAGAGTAATATTAAATAAACTGAGATGAGTCCCTGTGGAGCAACAACAGAGGAAGGAATGTGATGTCTTAGATACTAAGGAAGGAGAACATTTCCAGAAACAGGAGGTGAATGTGTAAAAAGCTTCTGCAAAATTGAATCATGTGAGAGATAAAACGTGGAGATTGGATTTGACATTTAGAAAGTTAATGTTGCTTTTAAGCAAAGCAGCCTTTGTGAGATGGTGAGACCTAAAACCAGATTGCTTCTGGGTGAAGAAAGTCGACTTTTTTCTGGGAGTTGCCTGTCCAAAAAGAGATACGAGATGATAGTTAGAGGAGGACAGAAGGTTAAGAAAGATTTTATTTCATTTTATTTTTCTTTTAGATATGAAAAATTTTAGGATTTTTACATGTTGAAAGAAAAGAACTAATGGCAGGAGTTTGGGGATTGACTGAAGATAATCAATGGAATGAAGTCCCTAAGGAAAGAGAAGGGGATGAGACCCAGCACATTGGTGAAAGAAAGCAAGTCTGGACTGGAAGAGGGAGAAGTGTTAGTCTGGTTCAGAGGAATTAGGGAATAAGTGTGGGTACAGGCTTCAGGATGTAGATGCCACCTTATAATTACTCTCCTCACTTTATCTCTCTAAGTTTCAAATCATAACATCATTGTGGGTCTCCCTGATTTCTCTATCCATGAAATCCATTCCATTCCTGCCCCCAAAAAACAACAAAACACTTTTTGGGATCATTTCCTTTAACCAAGACACTGAATATTGTTCCCTTTCTTAAAACTATTTCCTTTTTGAAATTATTATTATCTTTGACATATTTGCATTGGAATTTTAGGCCTTTCTCCAATTTCACACCTTTTTAAGATTAACTTAGTTCTCTATCATGTTCTATTTCCCATTCCAACTACCATTTATGGAATTAAATGTACTTCTAACAAACTCTGGACAGGCAGGAAGACATCATTTCTTAAAACTATTTAAATCCGGTCTGTCCAGAAAGATCCTATGGAGTGAATCAGAAATTGCAACTTAATTCATTTTTGATGGGGAAAGAATCTTGTTTTATTGTTGTTTTAATTTTACTTCTCCCTTTCATTCTTTCAGTATTACAGAATTTTAAAATATTCATTTGTACTATTTAACAAACATTAGTATGTCTCATTGAGCTTTTTAGAGAAACTTTACTAACAACAAATGAATAATGTAGTGCTTTCACCATAATCAAAGCTTAGTCTTTTAGAATATAATCTTTTTATCTTAGCTAGTAATTTACATATCTTTTATTAATGTATCTATTTTTAAAATTTTTGTTTCAAGCATACATTTGAGTGCTACCTTTCTTTTTTTTTTTTTTTTTTTTTTTTTTTTTTTTTTTTTTGAGACAGAGTCTCACTTTGTTGCCCAGGCTAGAGTGAGTGCCGTGGCGTCAGCCTGGCTCACAGCAACCTCAATCTCCGGGGCTCAGCGATCCTACTGCCTCAGCCTCCCGAGTAGCTGGGACTACAGGCATGCGCCACCATGCCCGGCTAATTTTTTGTATATATATTTTTAGTTGGTCAATTAATTTATTTCTATTTTTGGTAGAGACGGGGTCTCGCTCAGGCTGGTTTCGAACTCCTGACCTTGAGCAATCCGCCCGCCTCGGCCTCCCAAAGTGCTAGGATTACAGGCGTGAGCCACCGCGCCCGGCCAGAGTGCTACCTTTCTTTATGTTTTGTTAAAGCATGTAAGTAAAGGTCAGTTGAGCCTTAGTTTGTTTGTCTATTAAAAATAGCTTTTATCTAAAAGATGAGTAATAGCTAAGTAAGTAACATCTATAATAGGATTGCTTTTTATAATTTTTAATTACTTTATTATCAGTGTAGAAAAGAAAGTCTCATATGCCATATTTAGCCTTCCTATATTAACACTATCCTCCAGGTTTTTAAGATGCTATTTGATCTATGAACCCAAATCCTTTGGTATGTTAACTTTACTTCTAGTTTTGGAATTTTCAGGCTGAGTTTCTCAAAATTTTTCTTGCTAAAGAATTAAAAATGAAATGAAAATGTATTTATACTCATTCCTATTTTTAAGTCTAGATGAGAAAAAGAGATATTGGTTTTCATTTTACTAATTAGTATCCTAAATAGTCCTGATAACTAGACTGTTATCAATGGCTACTTTTAGAAGATGAAGGTGGGAGACAAATTAGCTTTTTCTTTATATATCTTGCTATTTTTTGTCACTTTTATATATGAAAGATATACAAAAAATATAAAGAAAAAATAAAACTCTCATCCCATCTTTGAATTATTGTCTAAATTAGTAATTTCTAAACTGGCCTCTGTCTGAATGGTCTAGGAAGATTTTTTTTAAAATTAGGACCCCTGACACAGACAGAATCTTAGAGTACATAAAGTTATATAGAGTAAGCATTCAATAAATATTTATTGAATAAATTAGATAAAATTACCTAATATATGAAAAGATTTAAAAAATAAACATTTTTGCAATCATGGTTTTCTCTCACTTTCTCAAGAAAGAAGTTATTTTAGCTCTTATCAGCAGTAGACAAATACATGCAGCCTAAAGAAAAGTCTATATATTTGTTGTTTAAAGTTAAAACTGAAGCAGATATAGCATTAACACTGACAGCAGCCACCTCAACTCAGCTCAATCTACTAAAAAGCATCTACTAAACAGCACCTGGAACTCATTACATTCATTCATTTGAATTTTGCTGCCTTGACATAGAATCACACCGGGAATCTATGTATTATCTGGCTTTCTTTCAAGTATTATTTCCAGAGAAGGTATTTGCCTAAAATTCATTCATGCTCCCCCCTAACCCTTCTCCCTCTCCCCTTCCTCCCCTGGCGTCACCTTTTATCCCACGACTTTCTCTTGACTTTCTTTTAACCCTCTAAAATTCGAGTGACACACTGTCCTCCTAGGGGTTGTGTACTGTAATTTGTGTGGTAAAGTGGGGAACCTGGTAATTCAAGGTGAAAATAAAACACCTTAAGGTTGTGAGCAGCCTGTTTCAAACATCACCTCTATTAAGACTTCATTGATTTCTTTAAATTTTACATAGTCTTTAGTACCTTTACACACTATCCTCTGTGTTCCTGTTTTTGCTCTTACTCCTAGTATAGGTCTGATCACATTATATTACTGTCACTTTAGCTGTTTATATATCTGTTTCCCCAATCAAGTAGGAGCTACATTTTATTCGTCTTTTTATCATTATTTGATGCTGAGTAAATAAATGTGGGCATGATTTAGCTAGGCAACTTTATATTTTCTCACAGTTTTTTCACACAGGCAGGTGCATTATTCCTATTTTATAGATGAAGAACCTATAGCTTAAAGGAATTAAGAAACTTGCCCCACTCCAGAAAACAGGTATTTGGAGGGGCCAGAATTCAAATCCAGGGCTTCCTGAAGCCCAGGCTCCTTTCCCTGTATCATTTTGCCTGCAAAATTTGTCTTTCAGCCTTTCTTCCAGGCTGCTACTGTCCTTAATCAGCTCAATACTACCTCCTCCTTATAGCATTGTCACAGGCCCCTATTCTGTCTACTTCTTGTCTTCTCTTCCATTCTGACTTGTGCATCATTGTCCTTTGAGAAACCTTTGATGGTTCTTCACTTCCTGTAGGATAAATGCTGAACTTTTGGGAATGTAGCTAATCTGTTTTGTAATCTGCCCCATTGACTTCTCCAGCCTCATCTGCCACTCCTGCTTTCTCTGTGACCTCTAAACTCCTGTCTCACCCTGCTGCTTCATTATCCTCTACCTGTACATGGCAGCCTCCTACTTCTTTGCCATTACTTGTGCAATTGTCTGTCCTATTTGCTTGTGCCTTTCTGTGCTATTTTCAAGTGTATTTCATTCCTGTGTTGCTAGTTGAAATCTCACCCAGTTTAAACCTGTTTCTTCTATTAAACATTCCTCAGGTCCCCCAGTTGTAATCAATCTCTTTTTTGTGTGCTGCTTTTGTGTGCTTCTTTGTGTGTTCTTGATAATACTTTGGAAGTCCTTTGAGAATAAGGATGTGTCTTCAGAAGACTGTTTTCTAGAGCTTCATGTAATACTTTGTCCATAAAACATACTCCATCAAATTTGGATGACTAAAATGAATCTGGCTTCTAGGGCAATAGTAATGGTTCTGTGTCAAATTCAAATTGACTAGTTGTATATGGGTTATCTCCTATACTGCCACTAAAGTGTTGGATGTATAAATAAAATTCTTCTAGATAAATCAGATAACTAAGTTTACTTTTGTCAAGAATAACAAAAAAGATCATATTTTATTCTTCAATATTCAATGTGCTATAGTTTGTAGTTTGTGTATGTATGTATATGCACATGTACATATATATGTGTTATATATGTACACATAGTACTTTAAGTCATAAGTGTCTTAAAATTTTAAATCTTATGTTTTCTATCATATATAGTATTTTTTAGACTACTCATTATTAATTGCACAATTAAAAATCTAATTCCAGTGTTATTTTCTTTACATTTACCTTAAATAGTAAAATACAGTGAAATAGTTTAGTCACATTGAAAGTACATATATAGGTATAAAAAGTCCATAAACTTACACTATTATATTCTAATTCATTGTGGACTGTTCAATCACTTCTTTACCTAGCTACCTTGTATCTACCCTACAAAACTAATCTTAGGTATACCTCCTCCAGGAAGCCTTCTCTAATCCTCCCCCTCTGTATTCGGAGCATGTGCCGTGTCCCTTGCCCAACTAGCTGTTTAGTAAAGCCATTTAGTAAAGGTTTGTAATAAATGAACAAATGAAAGAACTTAGCAATTAAATATATATGTGTGTACATATATTAATATATCTTCCCCCATTAAAAGCAAAGCAGTAGATTGGTACAGATATAAAAGACTAAACATGATACATTCTCTAATGAAACAAAAACAAGTTGTGGGACAGAAAAAAATGATTGCATTTTTGTAAAAATATTAATATGTGTGTGTGTGTGTGTGTTTGTATTGGGAAAAGGTGTGGAAGTTATACAGCAAATCACAGTAGTTTTCCCTGATGCGTTGGGAGTTGAGGGGTGGAGAGTCAGAGGTGCACTTTCACTATTTACTACATTTTGTATTGGTATTGTTTGAATTTTTCCATTGAATATGTACTACTTTTGTAACTTTTAAGTAAACAATAAAATATGTTAGTGTCTCTGCTCAAAGTGTTAATAATGACACTTTGGTATCAAACTAGAACTATTTTTAATGACAAACTTTGGCATTTCCCCCCAGTTTTTGTAGGAAGGAAATTACTTTCTTAGTTTAAATGGCTTCCTGGTCTTTTTGAAAAATTGTGGGACTTAGAATAAGTGGACTATATTAATTCTTTAAGCAATGGTGGCGCATATGTTAGGAAACTAAATCCTCTCATTCAGTCTTTAACGTTCAAAGTCAAATCAGTAGAGGCAGCTCTTAGAAGGTAGTAAAAAAAGTGACTAATTTTCATTGAACAGAGGTAAGAATCTTAGTTTTTTGGAAAGTGTCCTAGCCCCTGTTTTCAAACATACCCCTGTACTCTGTTGGATAATTTAAGCCCATGCCACCTAGCAGCTGGTCTTAATCACCATGGTAAACCATTTCTTATGAGCCCGGGCCCAAATTAAGTACCAATTTAAGATACCCAAGATAATTCAACACATCCTAAATTAAATTGGTTCTCCCACCTTTTACTTCCTTATCTTTTTTTATGAACCAGGAAAATTATCTTACTAAAACAAGGTTTGTTGAGCCTTCAGAGTCTTAGTTATTTTAAGTCTTTTCTACAATTTTTTTCTCATGGTCCAGCTGCCAGACAGATTGTACATCAATTTCCTGCAGCATTTGGCAGACCTGTGTATTTACTGCCTTAAAAACAACATAAATTTATTGATTTTGAAATTTGTGATTGCTTTCTAACTGCCTCCCCCCCCCCAAAAAAAATCTAAATTTACTTTGGAAAAAAATAGCCACAACAGAACACATCAGCCCATTTTTATGCCAAGATTTTCAGGGAAATATTTTATATGATTAATATTGTGTGGCTAATCTGGCATAACAAATCAATTTTATCCATTTTAACTTATGAGAGCATGACCATCCTGTGTGAACTATTTAAAGAGCTTGTGACTTAACTAATCCAAAATTAAGTGTTTGTTACTGCTTTTATTTATGTGTGTTTATTAATCATGTAAATTAATATTGGGTCCCATTTCTTTATAAGAATTAAATCAGATTTCATCAGCAGATCCCTACTTTTCTTACCAGGCCAGCATTCTAACCTTGCCTTGGGCAAGTTGAAATTAGTGGACTCTGGACTTGGCTCAGTAAAATACATAGTTCTTGGTATCAGGACATATTAATAGGTCTGGATTCAGTTAGAGAGTTTCCTCCTTATCTGTCTATTCCTTTAAACCCATTTGTCCTAAAGGATTGGTGTTCTCTCTCTCAATAATCAAAAGAGAAAGAACATTATAAAGTCTATATAATCTTATTCCATCAAACTCAAGCTTTTTTATAAAACATTAGAGCATTTGTTACTAAGTGAGTTATTCTGAAAGATTTTATGTAAATACTTTGGGAAATCTAGAAATAGCTATTTGTAATGCTTGTACAATACTCTATTATCCTTGAAGTTACAGCACCTCACAAATAACATAACTTCTATCCAGGGAATAATTGACTCACCATGGAGGTCTGGCTCCCTGTCTCATTAAATCTTCTAGAATTGCTGGGAGGTTAGCTAGCAATTATTCTTTTCTCTGTTTGGCATATGTGGAGAGTTAGGCACCAAGTAGTTAGAGGTCATGCACAGAGTCTCTAAGAGAGTGCCGTTTGAATAGTGGTCATTTAATCAAATCACCGCTGAGCAAATGTGGAGGCTTAACTTCTGAGAGCCATATTTTAGGGGACGAAGTGACCTAAATACCAGAAAACAAGTCCTTATCCATCCTAGACATTCCTAATCCCTGCCGTCATTTACAGATTGTATTTCATATGTATATTTTTAAATCTTTATATAGTCTCTTCACAGGACCCATAGAAACACTTAACTGCCTCTTGTTGTTCTCATTTAAAATTTAATAAAGAACATTTAGAAAGACCTATATAAAATTGTTTTGGGAACATTTGGCTTTGAACTTAATTGCTCTTAGAATTCACAACTTTCAGATTTGTTTTTATTGAGGGAGACATAATGCTTTTAAAGTATATAACTGATCTGGAAGACTGCTATATTATTTCATCTGCAAGACTTGCTTGTCAAAAATCTACCTGCAGGCTGTTTGCTTCTGGAGCTCCTTTGGAAAGGTGAATGCTATAGATGAAGTAACATTAGTATATGTTTACATTTGTTTTGAAATATCAAGATGGGGCATGCTGGAAATTTGAATTCCTTCATGACCTTTTAAATTAATCTTTGATGTTAGCTCAAGGAAAGTGTGAGAAATGTATGAAACTACCTTTAGTTGAATAAATGTTTCACTTCAGTAACTTTAAATGGTTTTTACTGTGGAGGACTCCTAAGTGACAGGAGAAACATGATTATCAAAACTTTATTCCACCATTGAAAAAATACCAAATGTATGCTGACCAACAGTTTTTCCAAATAATATTCAGAATTTATGTTAAGAAATCCTATCTTGAGATTATGAAGTCTAGGAATTTTACCAAGTTCTTAAACATCCAAGGTAGGTATTTTTCATTGACTCATTCAACAAATAGTCCTTGAAAACCTTCTGTGTGCCAGATGCAGTAGTGAGCAAACTAGAAAAAGTCCTAGCCCTTGTTCTAATGTTCATCTGTATGGATTTTCCAGCAGTTGTTGATATATATCAGAGTCATGTGAGGTTCTTTTTTAAAAGATATAGTTGGTACATTCCCCCAAAAAAGAATATTATCTAAATATAAAGCAAAGAGAGGGGAGAGTATTTCGAATAAAACTCTTCTAGCTAATTTTTCTCCAACGTTTTTTCAGCATGAAAATTTTTATACATTCAAAATGCTGAAAAATAGTACAGTGAACACTTAAACATTCACCACTTAGACTCAACAATTATTAACATTTTGCTACATTTGCATATGTGTGTATGTGAATGAATGTGTTTTCCTTCACCAACTTTGTTGCAAGAGTATAGCCTGAATCTTTCCCCCAAACAGAGTGACTTAGTAGGTTATTAATTTTGTTTGATTTCATTGCAGGGGTTGGGGGACATTAGTGAGGCTTGGATTTCCTTTTGGTAGCCTCTGTAGTCATTGTGATGTATGTTGGTCAAGATTGTTACAGAGAGAGATTGTCATCTCAGTTATCTGATGCAGTTTGAATTCAGTGCCATGGTGCATTTGAAGGGAGTTTTTTTGTTTGTTCTTGGTGAGTATTCTTGTTTTTATTGAAATTACACTGTGGCAGCTAGGCAGGGGATATGCTTTTTTCTCCTAATATTAATACTATAGTCACTTCAGCTTCCTTGTGTTTACTGTTTACATGTTAAACCTTCACATCCATTTACTTTAACCTCTCTGTGTCCCTGTATTTAAAGTGAAGTGTGCTTCCCGCCCCCGTCCCCCACCCCAGAATGTTAAAAATATTGTTCCACTTGTCTTCTGGACTTCATATTTTCTAAAGAAAAGTCTGATGATTCAAATTGTTGTTCTCCTGTGTAAATGTCATTTTTCTCTATCACCCTTCAAGACCTTTACTTTTGTTTTTTTTCAAATCCAGGCATAGATTTTTGTGATTGATCTTGTTTTAAGTCCTCTTTATAGTTGATGAGCTTTTTGAATCTGTAAATTTGCCAAATTTAGGAATGTTTTCAGTTATTTATGCAGATATTTTCCTGCCACATTCCTTCATTTTCTACCTTCTGGGACTCCAAAGAAGGTCTGTATTAGACCTTTTGATATTATTCACAAAGTCCTGAAACTGTTTATGTTTTCTTTTTTTATTTTATCTTTTCTGTCCTTCTTCAGATTGGATAATTTCAATTGATCTTTTTCTAATCATTTTTTTGTCATCTTTCTGCTATTAAGCCTATCAAGTAATGCGGATATTGAATTTTTGAGTTCTAAAATTTCAAATTTTTGTTGCTGTTTTATTTCCTGTTTCTCTGACAAGATTTCTCATTTATTCATTCATTATGAGTATCTTCTCTTACCTAATTGAGTATAATTATAGCTGCTTTAAAGTCCTGTTACTTCCTGTATCAAGGTCTTATCAAGGTTGGTTTCTGTTGGAGGTGGATCACATTTTCCTGATTCATTATATGGCAAGTAATTTTGGATGACATCTCAGACATTGTAAATGTTTTGTTGTGGAGGGGGGATATGTGTTTTTGGTTTTTTGTTTATTTTGTTTTTGAGACAGGATCTTAGTCTATCTCCTGGGCTAGAGAGTGCAGTGGCATCATCATAGCTCACTGCAACTACAAACTCTTGGGCTCAAACAATCCTCCTGCCTCAGCCTCACAAGTAGCTGGGACTGCAGGTGCACACCACCACACCTGGCTAATTTTTCTTTTTCTTTTTTTTTCTTTTTTTTTTTTTTTTGTAATAACGGCGTCTCACTCTTTTTCAGGCTGGTCTCGAACGCCTGGCTTCAAGCAATCCTCTTGCCTTGGCCTCCCAAAGTGCTAGAATTACCGATGTGTACCCAGCCAAAACTAGGTTTTTGTTTGTTCTCCAGAGTCTTCAGTAGTTGGTTCTTGTATTTTGTCCACAGCTTAAGATTATTATCTGTGAAAGAGTTAATATATTAGGCACTTTCTCTGACATAGCAAAAGCTGAACTCCTTATATCCTTCTTACTCTTTGACTGTCTCTCAAGTTTCCTGCTAAACTATAGGCCTGCTCTATCATGCAGAAAGAAATTCCCTCATGTCTTCACCCAGGTGGAGTTGATCAGAGCTGCCAAGGGTGATAAAGATGAAGTTTGTCATCCTCATGGCAGCATCCTTTTTCCTACATCTTGCCCACTGCTACCCCTGACATGCACTCTTTTGTCACCAGAGATGAAAGAATTTAGATGCATGTAGCAGTAAGTACTACTTACTGCCACCTCATCAAGAACATGGGGAGAGAGGAAGCGCCCAGAAACAGATAATGACAGAAGCTGCTAAATATAATATATATGAGCAGAAGAAGGAAAGCTTCGATGGCACAGATGTGGGCATATAAGTACCTGACTGAAAGGGAAAGAGAGTTTAAAAAGAGGGGGAGACAGGACAGGGAGCCAGCTAGGCCACTGTTGTGCTAGGCCCTTTAACACCTGTGGTCACATGTAATCTTTACACGTGATCTGAAATGAGTTGTAGTATTTCCATTTTATTTGAGAGGCTCAGAAACTGAAAGAACTGAGATGATTTTCTCCAACTCACATAACACTATAAATGGGTAGGCAGAAAAGAAAATGTCCTTTCGCTTTCCTAAGGTTAGTTTTAGTCATCTGAAGTCCCTCTGGAAACTTTGTGGAGTAGTAAGGGTCTTTCTAGCTTCTGCCAGCTTCCTCAGTGAGAACCCCTGGCTTGGAAAAGTTTCTTAAGAAGCTACACTGCAGTCCTCTCATATATTTTAGTTCTTTGCTCTGTTCAGAAGTAAAACTTGATCTGATCTTAAGCTTAAGCTTAGGTCAGCTATGGGAAGCCCTGCTCTACCTCCCAGCTCCCCTTCCCTTCTCCGATCCCACCCCAAAATCTCAGTCTCAGTCTGCTTCTTGATGGGCTTTATAAACAAGAGCTTAAGAGTTGGAGTACTCTTCAGTAGATACACAGGGATCAGTGAGAGGCAGATTATTTGGATTTGGAATTCTTCCTTACAGATTTATCTCACTTCCTCTGACCTCTAATCTCTTGTCCTTGTGCTCACTCTAAAATTTCCATCACATTGATTAATATTCAAAGACAGAAAAATATATGACCAGGAGCCACTGACTGCTTCCACACATAGCCCAATGGTATGAATTCAGGTTCTTCTCTTGTTTAATTTTCTTATAGCTCTCTATCCCCAAGACTCTATAGAGTAGATCATTGGGTCTCAACCAGCTGTGATTTTGCCCTATGGAGACCATTTGGTAATGTCCAGAGACATTTTTGCTTGTCCCAATTTGGGGAATGCTACTGGCATCTAGTGAGTCAAAGTGGAAGATGCTGCTAAACATCCCACAAAGCACTGACACCTCCTCCCACAAGAAAGAATTACCCAGCCCAAAATATCATTAATGCCAAGATTGAGAAGCCCTGAAACAAACTCCCAGAGCCTTTTCTCTGTGTCCTTTCCATTCCTTGTCCCTTGCCTTCATTAGGGCCACTCCCCCTGGTGTGATTATTGTGCTAGGCTAGCCATTGCTACTTTATACTGCAAAATTTCAGCTCCCCAGGCCTGTCCAGAATTTCAAAGCTGCAGGGATGGCTCCTTCTGGTGGAGAGCTGAGACGGAAGTGGGTGAATGAACTGCCAGTGGACTTTTGGGGAAGGACCCATAAGTGGGATTCATGGAAAGGGGGAGATCAGGAGCCCTCATTTGCCAGTCACGGGCATGGAGGGTGCACAGTGGCAGCTAAGGTGCTGGAGTGAAAACCTGTGTTTCTTAAAGGATATGTATGTGTTGTAAGGGAGGCAGAATTTTACCTTTACCTACTTTGGGTTTTTCAGCTGGGCCTGAGAATTAGATTGATACAAGATAGATCAATGGGAAAAAAGTTTACACATTTACTTTACAAGTTTTACGTAGCATGGATCTTTACAAGGAAATGAAAACCCACAGATGCAGTTTGAATTGAACACTTACATACTGAATTGGACATCGTGAAAATGTGACAAGGCAAAGATGCTTGGGTACAGTACTTAATTGGGTAGAGAAGTCACTAGGAAGATGAAGTTTAATTTAACAAGGTTGGTTGTACAAATTTCCTCTCAGTCTCAACTTTCTATCCTTCATGATAAGAATGATACTTTCATTCTGGTATAGGGAGGACATCATTCACATGGAAGCTTCATCTCTGCTTTTAAGAGAGAGGGAGTTCAAAACGTTCTTGTACTTGCTGTTTTCCAAGTGCCTTTAACTCAAAATAGTCAATATGCCAGAGCAAACAACTCATTTAGTGAGAAAGTATTAAACCATGCAAGGTTGTAGTGGAAATCATTGAGTGATTTAATTTATAGAAGTTAGAAAATTTGGAAGCTTTTTGCGTTGACTGTTTAAAAATAATTTTGGCCAAGGTTATTTTTAAGATGAAATTATGAAAAACTATCATTTGATCAGTATCTACTATTCATGTCATTAAAAATGCCATATTGATTTTGTGGTAAGGTTTGATTCATTGTAACACTAAAATCTGTTCATGCATTTGCTTTTTTTGTTTGCTGGTAACATGATTGTCAGTTCTCAACTTTAAAAAGAGAGAGAGACATATAGATAACATTGCCTTTAAGATGGCTGATAAATATAAAGTATAACTGTATTACAGTGACCTCATGTCAATGCCCTTTGCACTTCTGATTAGTCCTAATAATTACCTTGGACCTTTCATCACCTAACCAGTATAAACCCAAGCGTGCCCAGTATTAGAGTTGGTGGGGCAAGTAAAGGTCTCTACACTGGACTAAGGTGCTCCCAAGTTTTCATGTCTATAAGAAAAACACTGCATCATTCTCACCTTCCTTCCACCCCTCCAGTTTTAACAAATTATCTGGATAAAACATAGGATATTATTTTGTTGAATACATGTGTAATGTTAAATTTTTCTCCCCTAATAGTTTGAATAAAACTATTTTAGTTTACACTTAAGTACATGTTGGATTAAAAGACAAATCTTGATGTTTTCTCTGCCAATTTTTTTTTCTCTACCTTTGTCTTGAAGTGTATCTAAGGCCTAGATAGTCCTTATAAATAGTTCACTAAATAGTTCACTTCAGAGTGAACTAGAACATCATGCTACTCTGTTTACAGACTGTCTTGATTAAATAACAGTTCAGTCAGAGCCATTTATGTAGTGCCACTTAGGGGTGAGCTGAGAAAGTCATAAGCAGCAAAAGCAAGAAATTCTAGGGGAGAACTAGCATTATTTGTTTTGCACTTGGCAAAAAAGAAAGATTACCATTGTTAAATCTGCTTTATAAGATGCTCACATTTTTAACCCACAGGGCATGGTGACAATGTTTTGTTTTACTTCTTTAAACTAGTTGCTGAATTTATCATAGTGTAGATATCAGATGATGCTTTAAAGGACCTCCTCAAGATATTTGTCTATTTTTATTTTTAAATATTTCAAATTCATGGTGTTTTCAGCCCCGACCTCATTTTTGTGATATTGAATAGAGTCTGATCTTTAACAAATTTTATTCAATCTTATTGTGGATTAATTTCTAATATGATTTTGTACTTTCCAAAAAAAAGTTGCCTTCAGAACAATCTAGTAAAAGATCTGTTTTAGTCAGTTCTAAAATTGATTTGCTTGTGCTAGAAAATGAAAGACTTTTAAAGTAAACAAAATAGGCCATCTCTGCTGTCACTGTCTCCTCTGCCCATTATTTTTCTATACAAATGGGTGTTCTACAATCTCTCCTCTTGTGACCTCTGGTCTTGGTGCTTCTGACCAAGGTCATACACAAACCTAAACACTGGCCTTTAGACACAGGATCCTGAGAGTCTACAAAGCTTCTGGCTTCTATCCAGTGTTAAGATGTCAACCATATGAATTGTAATTCCTAATCAGGTTTGGGAATTGCGCTAACCAATGAATTGATTAAAGCATTTCAACTCATTGGATATGGGTATACAGATGAACTCTGATTTCAGGAAACTTCATAACAGTAACATCTTTAATGATTAATAGTGGTTTTTTTTTTCTGAATATCTCTATGCTATGGTCATGGCAAACACTAATAAATTGACAAATAGAATCTTCCATGGTGGTTTTTGCAAAATAAGATGGCTTTTATTATTAAGAGATTATTGATGAGTCACAGATTGAATGATATTGGATCATCACTTGTTAATCCCTACTGTTATTACCATAACAGTAATATATACTATTTTCTCTTGATAGCCAGCTCTTTAAAAAAAAAAAATCAAATGCTGATTCTTCAGAATTCAAGTTTTTCAATGTCTGGCCAACATGAAATTCTGCTTAAAAACTAAGCAGAATTAAGATGAACTGTAGATCCAAAAAAGCCCTTTTAGAGATTTACGAGGCTAGGATAGCTTTGAGAGTATGGAGATATGCTTATGCTTATTTCTGGCTCTTAATTAATAAGCATTTGTTAGGCACCTGCTAAATTTGAGGATCTGCAGAATAAGGCCCTATACTTAGGTATCTCACATTATACAGTTCTAGTGTGACAGAAATTTAAAAAAATAATTACAATGCATTGATAAATATTATAACAGGTAAATGCAAAGTTATCTTTAGGTATATAGAGAAAAAAAGTAACTCCTCTGTTTACAGAGAAAACTTGACCAGGAAGACTTTATGGAGATGACATTTAAGCTCAGTTCTCATCAGGCAGATATAAGGAAAAAGATGTCCTCAGTAGAAAAAACTGTCTTAACAAAGACTTGGAGCCAACGTGGGGGGTGTGGAAAAACATTCTAAGCAAAGGAAAGGCATGTAATCATTAATCTTAACCTCTTAATTTTGGGACCATTTTACTCCCTACTGAGTGTGGAAAGAGCTGGGTGAATATGAGAAACTGAAGGAGAATCAGTGATGATGAAAACAGGAGTGATGGCAAGAATAGCATAACCTGAAGCTATAGACTAGGCAGTGCTAGATTCATGCATGGCCACATTAGGATTTTACATTCAATAGCCATTTAAAGGTCTTAGGGACATGACATGACCCAATACACATTTTTAAACAATGATTCTGGGTGCTGTATGAAGAATGAATTAGAAGGAAGCAAGAATAAAAGAAGGAAACTAGTCAGGCTATTGAAACAGCCCGCTCAGATAAGAAGAGGCTTTGACTGGGGAAGTGACAGTGGAGATGAAGAGAAGCACATATATTTGAGATATATTGGAAGGTAGCATGAACAGGGCATGGCAACATTTGAATAGGGTAGGTTCTTAGCATTAGCAACTAGATGCATAGAGGAAGAATCATTTAGTGAAATAGGAAAAGTTCGAAGACAGGTTAGAAGGTCTCTATCAGATATGGGCATATTGCAATGTCCATGAGATGCCTAAATAGAATTACTAAGTTCTGGAACACAGAAGACAGATCTATATTACGGATAGAAATATGAGAGTTGCTATCGGATTTAAAGCCAAGGGCATGTATGAGACTGCCTAGGAAATGGAGTATATAGTAAAAGCTCAGAGAGCCCTGAGGAGTTCTGACATTTAGGAACTGAGAACAAGAAGCTGATAAAGAAGAATGAGAAGTGGCCATAAGTTAGGAAAAAAGAAAGCTTAATGTTCTAGGAGCCAAGAGAAGGAGGTTTCGAGAAAGTAGGTGTACACAAAGTGTAAAATTCAGCTTAAGGGGTCAAATAAGATAAAAGACTAAAAAGAATTCATTTGATTTCAGTGATCTAACAGGATTAGTTTGGAGAGCATGAGAGGGACAAAAGCCAGTATGCAGCGAGTTGAAGTTTGACTACCAATTTTAAAAGTGAAGACTGTTTTCTCCATACCTCTGAGAAGTTTGACATTCAAAATATGAGAAATGGAATTGTGACAACTGGAGGGGTAGGTGGGAATCAAGGCAGGGTTACTTTTCTTGGTTGGTTTGTTTAAGATGGGAGCTATTAGAAAGTATTTTGTGTTGATGGTAAAAACTAAGAAAGTTTGAAGATGCACAAGAGAAGATAACTGCAGTTAGGTTTCTGAGAAGACCACTCAGGAGTGATCTGGCCTGTAATCAGAGGGGGTGTGGAAGATGGGTACAGCAGGAATGTTTGTAAATGGCATTCCTTTATATTCTTAAAGAATTTAGGCCTTTGTGTTGTGATTAGAGTCATAAGAGGTTTTCTTTTAAACAAAAATAATAGCTTACTTTCATAGTACTTTTGAAATGTTCTTGATCTGTCATGTAAAGGCCATTATGTCTCACAGTGATCTCTTAGGGATTGTAAAAGAGTAGCAAATTTTTGAAGGCACTTTACAAAATTAAAGAATTACAAAAATGCTGAGTACTTTGTGTAATCATCTATCTTAATCTCATAATTTTTGGACCATTTTGCTTCTAACTCAATGTGGATTTTATGATCCATACTTGTTCTTATTCTCTTTTTTATAGCTTTTTATGTTCTGATTTTTATTTCCTCCTTATGTGGATTTTTGCTAGTTCAGCAATAGTAATTACTGTTGAATTATTTATTGTAGATAAAGTAGAAATAAAGTGAAACCAAATTTTCTAGCATGAGTAAAATTTTCTTTTGGTTTATTGTGAAAAATCTCATTTTTATTTTGTATAACACAGGGTAAAGATCATAGACCTAGGCTAATTCATTGGACATTCAGTCATTTGGGACATCTTAGATTTTGAGGGAATTGTGTTAAAGAAGTTTCTTATTCTAAGCCTCATTAATCTCATTTGTAAAATAAAAATAATCTCTATTTATAAAATTATCTGGCCCATTTCACAGAATTATTATGATGTCCACCTGGCATGATGTATATAAACATGCTTTGTAAATTATAAAATACTATAAAATATGATTTGAAAAATATTAGATCTCAAGCTCTTGTGGCCAATTATAAACTCTTCTCCCCACTGTAAGGTATATTGGAATAAATATTCTAAAAAATGAACACTCAGCTGGCATAGGATTGTAGTTTAGCTTTTAACCATCTTTGGCCTGCAAGTCAATACTAATCTGAATCTAATCTAAAATCTTTACGAAACTCTTCTATTTTGAGGAAAAATATATTATGGCTAATAAACCATGTATCTTTAATTGTAAGTGCAGTGTTTACAAGTGCCAGCTTTGAAATTAGGTTGCTTTGTGTTCAAATCCTGACCACACCTTTATTAGCTAAATGTCTTGAAGTTTAAACTCTTGGTGCTTCTGAAAATTTAAACCCTGAAAAATGGTAATATTAATCATTCTATGTCATAGAATTATTGCCTATTAAATAACAGCATAGTGTCTGCCAGTGGTGACAGTCAATGCATGATAGCTATTATGTACATGATATTTATAGCAATATGAATCTATATATTTCATATGAAGTAAATACCTGCAAAGAATTAAATTTTAAATAGCTAAATACTGACTAGATCTTTTCATTTGAGTAGCTGCACCCATGGGATTTTAAACACATTCAATGGAACTTTTCTCTTTTTCAATCATTATAATAGCTTACCTTTTTGGGTGCCAAACTTACACCTAATAAGTAGTTTCCCATCTGCCCATAGCCCAGCATATTCCTTCCTTGTGTAGAAAAGGTTTTGAAACAGTCCTTGACTTACGATGTTTTAACTTAGTTTTTGGTGACATAAAAATGATATGCATTCAATGGAGACTATACTTTGAGTACTCATACAACCATTTTGTTTTTCAGTACAGTATTCAATAAATTACATGAGACAGCCAACGCTTTATTATAAAGTTTGCCCAACTAAAGGTTGGGCAAAATCATCCAAAACCTAACCTATGGTGTTTGATAGGTTAGGTATATCACGTGCATTTTTACTTCAATAACATTTTCAACTTACGATGAGTTTATTGGGCTGTAAACCCCATTGTAAGTCGGAGAGCATCTTTTAAATGAAAAGCAGGTCTCTTCTCTTTGAAGGCAGAGAGTCTGTGGTGCCAAATATGGCCACCAGAGGGTGCTCTATAGCCAGCGACCTGGCCCACCCAGAGAGGCTGAAATCTTGCCCTGTGAGAGGGGTTCAGTAGATGCCACTATTCATATCCATGGAGCTCAGTGGCCTCATGTTTTCTCAGTTCCAAATACCATTGATCTGATAGTGGCCCATCTTCGTGACTTCTCAGGGACCAGTGATCGAGCTGGAAGCCTGCCATCCTTTACAAACCTTTAGACTCCTTCAGCCAATCAAGCTGTTTAACTTTGCCCCACCCTTTTCAGAAGCTGCCTGCCTATTCAGAAGTCATTTTGGTTACAATGCAGTTGATTTAGGATGGTTTAATTTTATTCTGTTAGACTGATTCCACCTTTGCTGCTATCTCTCAGGTATTCTATAAGTTAATTTCTTAATGGAATTTAAAAGATTTTACAAAATGGTTTACCAATTATTAAATACTTGGTCACTCTCCAAGTTTAAAAACCCACTACCTCTTAAGAGTCAATAAACAGTGTCTTGTTTGTTTTTGATACTCAGAGCAGAGATTTGCTAAGGGATAGGAAAACTTTCACTGCTGTCAACCTAGCAAAACTCGCTGGTGGGAAATATGTCCTCTTTATTATAATATTAGTTGGTATAATTCAGGATGACACTCATTAGAGATCAGTAAGAGACAATTTCTGGTGATTGAAATCAGAAGATAGGTAACCGAATCTGCAACTGCCTCAATACTTACGAGTCCCCTTTCCCTTCTTTTGGCAGTGTGGTCCAGCACAGCTGGCTCTTCTGACTATAATATAAGCAGACTATGAGAGTGAGGGTGGCCTACTACAAAGGCTATGAGTGGGAAGAGGCAGTGAACACACCTGTGAGAAGAATACCGTGACCAGAGCCATGCCTGTTTCTCACAGCGGGTGATTAGAAGAGATGTGTGGTTTGGTGATGCCAGGGCTAGGGTGGGCCTGACACAGTTACAAGATCATGCACTCTGGTTAAAAGAACTATAGCAGGAAAAGGTTTATTCTAATGGACATTCCTAACTGAAAATATGCTAGAAGAACTGAGGTAACTCATGGGTATCCAGAAATGGGCAGTCTGTATGGACCAGCTTGCAGTATTTGAGTCACTTTGAAGGTAATTCCTTTGCATGCAGTATTTTTCAAAATTACTTTATTCTTTCTGGTATTGTACCTCTATTCTGAGTCTAATAAGGTAAAGGAAATTTCACTCAATATTCTTGTATAAAAATGCTTTGGAGAATTCTCATATCTATTGGTACCAGGTACTAGGTGCTCATCACTAGGTCCGTTGGGTAATGTATTCGAGACTGAGAGTTACATGATATTATATGTGAATACAAAATAATTTCAGAATAATGGTCCAGTGGATAAGCTATTCTTTGAATAATAGTTTATTCAGTCACTTGCTAACAACATCTTATGGAAAGTTCCTCAAGAGCACATTGAATCTAACAGCCTTATAGCTATTTTATTACTTTTTCCACAGGAGGGAAACCAATAGTATGTTTTTCATTTGGTCAGTAATTAAAGATGTGTTTTTCCTTTTATCCGTATTAAAGTGGACTTTTTAAGACTAAGCTAAAACTTCATCTTCTAAAATAAAACGTAAAGATTTACTAGTAAAATTATCCCACGTTAATGTATAGTATTCAAGCCAAAGCTGAGATTCTAATCCTCAAGTTTCCACTCTTGATCACAGTCTCCCAGCTTCCCAGTAGATGCAAAGTAAAATCAGCCATTCTCTATGAAGTCCCCCAACATCAGTTCTCTGCCTCTACTTCTGTGTCCACATTAGCAGTGAGGCTACTCAGAAAGCAGGGCTCCGGCTCAAGGAAGATCAAGCCAAAGCCTTGCTGCCTCTGGAAGAGGTGGCAGCGTGGTCCAGCCCCAGCTCTGAAAATTTCTGGTAGCATTTGAGAATGCACTTAATTTGCAAGATAATTAAAGGTAAAATTTTGTTGCCATGTTCTCTATTAAATCAGTTGATACAAAAAAAAAAAAAAACAACAATTTTTAAAAACCTAACTTGGTGCCAGTCTCAGACTAAAATAAAGCCTTTTTGGATCATTCATTTACTATAGTAATCTAAAAGTAAAAAATTTAATTTGTAATAAATGTTTAATCTGCTCTGTTTGCAAATGACATTGCCATATTACTTTCTCGTCTTTATTTTCAGTGATTTATGCATATTAGTTGCCCAGTCTGAGATGATAACATAACCCACAAATACTGTTGTCCTGTCCCCAATCCAGAAAGTTGAAAGTTTGAAACGTTTACATTTGAAAGTTGATTCATCTCCTATAAGACACAGTTAAGTTAATAACTAGGTTTATGTTCAATTAGTCTTATTTTCCATCTTTTTCCTCAGCATTTATGAATACATTTTCTCACAAATATTAATGAAGGGACAAGGGTAGAAGCTATCAGCTTCTATGAGATTCAAGTTTATCACTGTTCTGACTTCTAATAACTAAAAGTGATCAGAAATCAGTGAGATCTGCTTCAAGATTCCTTAGGGGTTTGTCAAGAAATTTGGCATAGCATAGGTGAAAAAGTGTGGTCGGAGAAAAAACTATTTTAGGTTTATATAATAACTCCACAGAGATTTGACTACCCAGTAAGCTAGTTACAGATATATTTTACACACTGTTGTTTTGTAATGTTTGTGATCTTTCATAATAAATATTTGTCATATAGTTAATTTTTAAAATATTGAAGTATATAAAGAAAGTTAACCACTTAAATTGTTAATCTCATTTATGACTTCATCAGTATTTTAAACTATTTAAAGTATTAAGCAGAATCACTGAGGTAAGATATCAAAGCTGATGAAACTTTTTCATCTGCCTTTAATATATACAGACAGATTTAATTACTATTAATAGTTGGGTTTGAGTTACTCACATTTTGTTGTCCTGCCCTAGAGTTCTAGAGCTGCTTATGATAGAAGAGAGCTGGGCATAGATCAAGTTATTCCTGATAGCAGGCAAAACTACTTACTAGAAACCAAAAAGCATAAAAGGAATGGGTGTTCAACTGCCATTGAAGAATGCAACTGAAATTTCATCATTCCTTTTTTAAATAGGTGGCCAAGATTTCTCCAGGACATGATAATTGTAGTTATGCTCATCAGTTTTTACTTACGTGCTAGATCCAAGAGAAAGATAGCACCAAACCAGCTATGGAACAGTCTAAACAGACACAAGTCTCACTTGTATGAGAAGGAGACATAGTGTTTTATTGGTTTTGTCAGGGCATATCTTTTTTTTTTTTTTTTTTTTTGAGACAGAGTCTCACTTTGTTGCCCAGGTTAGAGTGAGTGCCGTGGCGTCAGCCTAGCTTACAGCAACCTCAAACTCCTGGGCTCAAGCAATTCTTCTGCCTCAGCCTCCCAAGTAGCTGGGACTACATGTATGCGCCACCATGCCTGACTAATTTTTTCTATACATATTAGTTGGCCAATTAATTTCTTTCTATTTTTAGTAGAGACGGGGTCTCACTCTTGCTCAGGCTGGTTTTGAACTCCTGACGTCGAGCAATCCGCCCGCCTCGGCCTCCCAGAGTGCTAGGATTACAGGCGTGAGCCACCATGCCCAGCCAGGGCATATCTTTTTTTATAGATAAAGTTATGCAGTCTATCCCAAAGGGCTATGTAGAAATGTGTTTATTTTGCTAGAGAGATTGTTATATAGAAAAATGCTTAATAAACATATATGCACTTATTTCATAAGGCCAATTATGGCTAAAATACATGAGAATACCTTATAAGTAAAATACTTCACTAGGTACAATCTGGTAGGAAAGGTGGGATTTTTTTTTAAGTAATGTTTCTCTATTTTTAATCTGTAAACAATCTGTTTCACATGATATTTGGCTTTTGAGTGTTTTTTGTAGTTTTTGGGAGATCCAAGAAACAGCTCTTCATAGGCTCCAATCCAAATTTATGTTAGTCAGTTTGATGTTGTCTTTGAGTGCCTGTATAAGCACCTCTAGTTTGTGACCTAGGTTTGGTTACTTGGTCTCTCTGAGTGTCCCAACCTGTAAAACAGAGTTAGTAATATCTACCCACTAAGGTGACTGCTAGGATTAAATGACGTAGTGCACAAAACCGAGGAGGATATACAATACATTGTAAATAATCAATAATGGTTACTTTCCCCTTCTCCTTTGTTGATATCCACAAGAAACAGTTTTCTCCCTTTTCTTTAGGAATGGAAATATAAAGTCTTAAGTTTCTCCTAAATGTGCTGAGGTTAAACAGCCAAAACAAATGTTGTATGGTAGTTTCCTGTTATAATCCCAAAATATTTACAGTCATTCATTCAGCCAAAGACCTGGACCACTCAGCACAGAATAGGGTAAATAATGTCTATTTGGGGAAGAGGAGTCTGCCAGCAGATTTGATGTTAATGCACCTTTTAAGATCACATTTTATAAGGGATTTACAGTGAGGAATTTGCCTTTTTTCTATAGTATGAGTGTCAAGTGCCTGAAATTATCACAATCTTAATTATTTTTCTTAATGCATATTTAAAATGTACATGTAAAGTGTTCTTTAAACAGACTTCATAGTAGTTTGGATCAACTTGAAAGCTCCTTTATTGTATTCTTCTCAGTGCCAGAAATTAAATCAGGAAAATGCCTTGATAATGTCTTAATTTTGTTTAACTTTAAGTACTGTTATTATCCCTGTTGCTCAGTCTTACTGACAGAACGCCCCTTACCTGTTTATATATGTGTACTAATCAGTGGACTTGACTGGATTTTTGCTAGTACTTTGGTGTGTTTCCCATTCTCACTGTTGATAAAATGAGTGTGTCAGCCTCCATGAACAGTGTTTTCTAAAACCAAACCAGATTCTGTTCAACATAGTAAAAATTTTAGCTAAAATGGAGTATTAAGAGAAAAAGGAGTATATTACTCCAGGCCACAAACAACTCAAAACAGTCTGAGACATGCACTGGTAAATCTTACAAAATGCTATAGGCAATTCAGCATCAAAATTGCCATAGAAAATTATTGCTGTTAGCCATTCTGTTGATAGTTCATATTGTTAGAATTGCTAGCAGATGGGAAAATAGATGAGTCAGGATACAGTATTAGAAATCCATATTTTTTTAATCACAGGCCACTAATAAGGTCTGTAGCATCTGCAAGATTTATTTAAACAGTTGCTAGGAAGAGTTTGTTTTCTCTGTAAACACAGCAAACCTTGTACAGGATTTTCTTGCTTGACTATTTGACTAAATGTGTTAACATTAACATGTAAGACCATTTGCTTCATTGTGGTGGTGTCTCATTTATTTTGACAGACTGATTATTCCAGCAACTTGTAGATCAATTAAACCTTGAAATGTTATCACTTTTATGCATTTTTTAAAAAGCAAACAAAATATCCTTTAGTAGGTGAATGGTAAACTGTGGTGCATACAGACAGTGGAATATTATTCAGCACTAAAAAAGAAATGAGCCATTAAGCCACAAAAAACTATGGAGGAACCTTAAATGGACATACATTACTAAGTAAAAGAAGCTAATCTGAAAAGGCTACATACTGTATGCTTCCAACTATATGACATTCTGGAAAAGGTAAAACTACAGAGACAGTAAAAAGATGAGTAGTTGCCAGGAGTTTGAGGGGAGAGAGGGAATAGGCAGAGCACAAGGGACATTTAGGGCAGTGAAACTGTTCTGTATGCTACTGTATGGTGGACACGTGTCATTATACATTTGTCTAAACCCAGAGAAACTGTTCTAAAAAATAAAGTCAATTTTTTAAAAAAGTATCTATTTCTGCTATTTTTTGAGATTGAGACTTTTATAAAATCTGTCATGTAATTAGGACTATTTTTGATAAAATGGAAAATAATATAAAAATGTATGTTTTCCTCTAGAGATCTAAGGCAAAATTATTTTAGAAAGTAATTCCATCATATCACTTGACCGTGATAGTTTAGGTTTTTATAGTAGATTGGATATATAAACTTAAAGGAAGTTCTAATTTTACTGACAACTCTTCCTGATCAGTAATAAGCAGCCTTTCAATACTTCAAATGGAGTTCAGAAATAATTGATTATTAAAAGTTTGAACTGTCAGTGGATTGATTTAATCTTATTTTCCATCTTTTCACGTCTCTGAGTTATTTGTGCTGCTGTTTTATGCAAGAGCTAGTAAATGAATTATTAATTTGCATAAATTTTACTTGGCTTTTCTTTTTGAGATACTGAGAAATGTAATTTTTTGGATATTGATCTATAATCTTACCTTCTGGATGAAATGAGATTAATTCAGGGCTATCATTAACAAAATGAATTGCTTATTTGAGCTGTCATTCATGTACCAAACAATATCAGTTTTCAAACAAAATGTTGACTCCTATTGAAAAGTAGTTTTGACTTTTTCATTTAACTTATGAACAAGTATCTATCCATCCATCCATCTAATTATTATTGTTGTGAAGTTTGTGGTATTTCTTTAATCTATTTCTTTAACCTATTTCTTAGGTTTTATTTTTTGTAAACAAACTTTTTATAAGAGCTGGGAAATTCTAGTCTACCACTGACCTGAAGCTTAAAGAAGATAGCAGTTCTACCTTTTGCCATTTATTCCACTGTAAAGGACACCTTTATAAAAATGTCATATATGGGGTTTTCTATTCACTGTGGCTGTCATAGCTGAATAGTTAAAAAAACATTTTTCCTTACAGCTCAGTTTGATGACCATGGGAATTTCTCAACAACACACTCACTTTTGGTGACTTTAACATTTTGAACTCTAACAGTGCTAGATTAAGAATATCAAACCTGATCACTTTGAACCTGTATCCAAATAACATTTGCTACTTGGAAACATGACCAAGTTTCCAATGAAATTTCATATTAAACAATTACTTAATTTGAACTTACAGAATTTAAAAGTATGTTTGTCCTCTGATAGAAGGCAGTTAGCATGTTTCCACTCTCTTCTGCCTTCTTTCTTCTCTCCCCTCCTCTAAACTACCTAAGAAGATCTGTTAGATTTTAATGAAAGAAGCACAAAATATTGTCATTTTAAATCAATTATCTCATGAGTCAGAAATCAGTACTTTGAGACTACTGTGAATTGCCCCCTCCTCAAGATATTAAAAGTCCAACTGGACTCTGGGCTTTGTTTCCTTCTGAACCAGACAGGAGAAAGGGTCCCATACCTGAGCTGAGCTAGCTATACCTTTATAACATTCTTGCTGTGTCATGGATTTGGTTTCATTGATGGTTCAGGAAATGGGAATTGAAAGGTAAATTTGGGATTTTTCCCCCATAAACTTGTATACAGTATAGTAATTGAGTGCCAATAATCAATATGGTATAATGAAAAAAATGTAAGTGTTGACTCAGAGGTCAAGTCATGTCTCTGCCATTAACCAGCAGTGTAACCTTGAGCAAGCTCTCATTTCCTCACCTAAGATAAGGAAGTTAGAGTAAATTATCTCTTAGGATCTCTTTTGCACTGAAATTTTGTGAAGGTGTAACTCATAACACAACTTTATAGTTTATGCTGTTGTTAAACAAATGACTTAGTCATAAACAATGACTTTTAACAATCCCAGATCTCAAAATTTGTTTCTCTCAAGCCTATACAATTTAATTTACTTGATCTCAGCTTAAACCCTTTTATAGAAATTCATTTTATTCTCTGCTGTTATTAATGTCTTGCCTCCTGATATTTTTCATTTAAAATGTCTAAGGAAAACAAAATTTTTTATGAGTTAAAAATAAAGCTTCAGGTAATGAATCGTTTTGAAGCTCATCTTTTTCTTTGACTATGTTTTTGAAGAGGTTGTGGGTTCTGCTTCCACTACCTTTGCATTCAAATTCTTCTTCCTACTACATGTCAGTTAATTTATTCATTTAATCAAATGTGTGTCCTTCATGTTTGTAAAAATTGTCAAGCCACAATATCCTTCCACAGTGTTAAGACTTGAAGATTACAGAACCACTGTTAGTTGTGCAGGTTCTTCTATTTTATCATTAAATTAAAAACTAAATTTTATTAAGTAGAATTAGCCTAAAATATAGAAAAGCCATTTCTAGATGGTATTCTTTTTTGTACATGTTCTCACATATAGCAAAACAATGTATGCATATTTAAAAATTCTTCTGTTTACTGACTTACTAAATTCTAAACTCTGGCAAATGTAAATCAAACCAACACTAGTCCACTTCTGCATTTATTTTGGAATTAGTAAACTAGCATTTAGCTATGGTAATACAACTACATTGTGTTTTATGTCTTGTAGAAAGGTAGTAAATTATGTTTCTTTCTTACATTTAAAAAATATATAAATTCAAGTCAAATTACCATAAGCTCTTTAGATATATAAACATAATTCTGAAGTGGTTTCCCTTTTCATAAAGATTTTCAGGAAACCTGATTTTGATAAAGGAAATTTTTGTCACAATAATATTGATATTAATTTAGGAAGCTCAACTTTTCCTTCTAATATTCTTATTAGCCCAATAAAACCCTTAATTTGGATTAGCATTGTAAAAGGGTAATAGTAGGTTATAATACTACAGGGCCATTTTTATCATTATGAGTCTCAATAAAATTTTATCTGGTTTGTGAATGTTTTTACTACTCCAACATTGAACAGTAGCAGTACCATTTTCCAAGAGATTGAAAAAGCCACTTATGCCACATTTTCCTCCCCAAAGCATTTTCATGCCTGTGGGAGGCTTGATAGCAACAGAAATACCAACCACTAAATATGTATGTATTATTAGGGCTTAATCAGAAATCAGAACTCAACTAGAGGTTTATGTCTATAAATCACAGTATGAAAGGTAAAAAATTCTGCCAGTTAACCTCACTGGTGTTTTGTCTATACAGCACCATAATCTAGAGTTATTTAGAAACCTACCAATATTGCTGTTCTGTTAACAAAATGAGATGATTCTCCAACATAAAGGCTAAGGTTTGGGAATTATCTTCTGTTGGGTACCATAGACAGATTGTAAGATCAGTGAGAAAACCTTCTTTTCCTGGATAATCTTCTCTTCATCAAGGGCTTCAGTTCTAGCCTAAATGTTGATGATTCTCTAAGTCTCTAGCTTAGATCTCTCTCCTGACCCCTAAACCCCAAATTACAATTCATGTCTGATGTCTCCACCTTGATGCCTTAATCATATGTCAAACTCAACAAGGCTAAAATAAATTTCATTAACTACTCTACCTTATTAATAGTATCAATGTCTACCCCATTACCCAAGCTTGAAGCCAGAATCATCCTTAACTCTTCCTTTTTCCTGATCTTCATAATCAGTCAGTCAACAAAGCAAGCCCTACCAATTCTACTTTCAGATCTCTCAAATCCTTTTCTTCTTTCCAATCTCTACTCCCATTGTCCTGGTCCAAGTTTTATCTTCTCACTAGACTGTTGCTATACTCTGTTGATGCGTCTTCCTGCCTCTACTTTTGTCCCGTGGTAGTGTATTTTCTATACCTGCTGCTGGAGAAATTTTTCTGAAGCTCATGTATGATCATGTCACTCTTTATGCTCAAAATTATCTAGCATTTCTTTCTGGTCACAGAAAGTTTGTAACAACATGCTTAAGGCCCTCGGCTATCTGGCCTTGCCCTCCTTCTTGCCTCATCTTCTGTTCCTCTTCCCACGTGGACTCTTCTAAAATCTGAGCAGTATGCCACACTGATTTGCAGAGATGCCAAGCATTCGTGTGCCTTGTACATTTCTGCTCATGAGGTTTCCTTTCTCCCCTATCCTGTTTCCCATTTTCTCAGCTTACTCATCCTTCAGTGAGTTAGCTGTGCATGGACCTGTCTTGCCAGCTAGATTGCAGTCTCTTTGTGGGAGGTAGAATGTTCTGTTCATCTCTCTACTTCTGCTGTGCTTGGTCCACAGAAAAATCTCAATAAATGATTTTATCATTGAGTCCTCTGATGTTCTCCAACAGCCCACTTGAAGACATAGCTATATGTGTAGCTTATGCAGAAGTCAGATTTCCTGTAACCTCAACCTTACACAGCCACAAATCTGAAATTAGATTTTTTAAAACAAATACATTAAAAAGTAAGCAAAAGACATGAAAATAAACCTTTCAAAAGTAGATAGAGTTAATAGCCAACAAACATGAAAAAATGCTCAACATCTCTAATCATCAGGGAAATGCAAGTCAAAGCCACAATGAGATATCACCTAACTCTAGTGAGAATGGCTTTTATCAAAAAATCCCAAAAAAACAAATGCTGGTGTGGATGTGGAGAGATAGGAACCTCATACACTGTTGGTGGGACTGCAAACTAGTACAACCTCTATGGAAAGTAGTATGGAAATACCTCAAAGAACTAAAAGTAGACCTACCATTTAATCCAGCAATTCCACTACTGGGTATTTACCCAAAGGAAAAAAAGACATTTTATTAAAAAGATACGTGCAGCTGAATGTTTATAGCAGCACAATTCACAATCACAAAGATGTGGAAACAACCCAAGTGCCCATCAATACCTGAGTGGGTTAATAAAATGTGGTATATATATACCATGGAGTACTACTCAGCTATAAAAACAATGGTGAACTAATGCCTCTTTTATTAACCTGGATGGACCTGGAGACTATTCTTATAAGTGAAGTATCCCAAGTATGGAAAAACAAACACCATATGTACTCACCATTAAATTAGAATTAATCGTTCAACATTTATATGCTGAAATAACACTCACTGGAAATCAAGTAGGGAGGAGGGGATGAGTAAATTCACACTTAATGGATAAAATAATTTTGACTCAAACTGTACAAAAGCAATTTATGTAACCAAGATGTTTGTGTCCCCATAGTATTCTGAAATTTTAAAAATAAAAAAAATAAAATAAATACAAACATTAGTAATAAGTATGACAAGCTTTAGCACTGAAACCGTTCTCTGTCTTTCCTAAAACAGCCTCATGCTTTCACTCACAACCTATTCTTATTTAGTGTAACACCTTATAAGATTGTTTAATTTTTTTCTGGTTCCCAATAGATGAGCAAACTTGATGTAGAGATAGAAGGGTATTTGTCCAATGAGGGCCAAAAAGAAAAGCTAACATCATTCCCTCAGATGAAAACAAGCCAAAAAAGGAGTGAGAAAATTATACATAATAGAGATTAATAATGACAACTCATCACCAAAGAAGGGTTGTTTTACATTCTATGTACTCTGTGTAGAAGGCAGTATGTTCTGTAAAATACTTTTTATAAAGATTTTCTGTTCAAAATGATTGAGACAAAGTTTTGTCACTTAACCAAGATTTAGGTACTTTATTAATTTACTTATATGGAACACCTAATTCCTTAACGACACCAGATAATGGTTCTCTGATGTCACAGACCTGTTTTTCATAAATTTTACATATTGAAAATATAAAAGTCTGTTAGAGCAGGAAAATTTTTCTTCTAAGTAGCTTCTTTCCCTGAATTCAGTCCATTACTGTAATATAATATTCATAAACTATTGGCAGTTTGCCCCCCTGTAAAGGTAGTATAAAATATTTAAAGGAATATCTTTTTTTTTTTTTTTTTTTGAGATAGGGTCTCTGTTGCCTGGGCTAGAGTGCAGTGACATCATCATAGCTCCCTGCAACCTCAAACTCCCGGGCTCCAGTGATCCTCCCACCTCAGCCTCCCAAGCAGCTGCGACTACAGGCGCACGCTACCATGCCAGGCTTATTTTTCTATTTTTTTGTAGAGGCAGGGTTTCACTCTTGCTCAGGCTGGTCTTGAACTCATGGCCCTCAAGCACTCCTCCCAACTTGGCCTCCCAGAGTGCTAGGATTACAGGTGTTTGCCACTACACCATGCCATGAATATCTTAATGCAAAAAAATTTTAAAGTAATGATAATGGTTTGCTTTATATGATATGCTAGAGTAACCCACTCCTTTGAGTCATTTATTCTTATTTATCTACTTACTTTCATGTCATGTTATTTAGCAGTATTGTCGGATAGTTTCTAGGACTATGTACAAAACTCCGAAGTCTAAATATTTTTTTAATATCTGGAGTGAGGACATGAAACTCATGCATTAAAATTCATTATAAAATAATACATGATCTAGAATCAAATACTAAATGGCTTTTTTAAAATTATGAATGTTATATAGAAATGCAGAGATGGGAAAGATTAATGTGGGCTGAAATAGAGATAATGTTGAAACATTCAGAAGTAGAATTGGATCCTGTGTAGAAGCAGCTGGGAACTTCTTTCTCAGGGAAATTTGGTTGTGTGGTCTGCATTGGCCCTTCAACTCACCATCACCTGTTTATACAGTTCAGAAAGTTTTAGGTTTCCCTGTTGGCTAATTCTTTATCCTCACAGTGATTTGAATAGCACTGAGTATATAATGGATATATGATTAATATTTGGATTCAAAATTAATGAAGAAAGTATATAATACTATGTATTATATATGAACATATATTATGGCATAATATAAAAAGCTAGGTTCTTTTGTGATGTATGACTAAAAAATAATAGGGCTTATTTTACACATGTGAGAACTTATACACCATAGCAAGTGGTGTTGACCTTCAGAGTCATCATCACGGAGCCTGTACACTCCTTCCCGTAACACCCATTTCTCAAAATATTTTTGGAACTTGTTTTGAATTTCCTTCAGAGTCTGTGACTCATTCTTGTCAGTATCCTCAGAATCTTTCTCAGCTGAGAATGGATTTGATTTTTGGAAGCAGAAGTCATGTAGGGCCAGGTATGGCAAGTAAAGTAGAGGATCAGCTGAGAAATACCATTTTTGGCAACTGGAAGTAATGAGAGTGTTTTCTAGCTTGACTCATAAAATAACCAAAGACAGTTATCTTCTTAAAACAAAAAAGTTGCAAGTTTTATCATTTTAAAACTAAGTGTAGTGGCATGCACCGGTAATCCCAGCTACTTGGGAGGCTGAGACAGGAGGATCGATTGCTTGAGCCCAGGAGTTCCAGGCTGCAGTAAGCTGTGATGACACCACTGCACTCTAGCCTGTGCAACAGAGTGAGACCCCATCTCAAAAACAAAGTGGCCGATCCCAGAACACAATTTACACAGCACAAAAGAACAACAACAAAAAAGAAAAACCAACTCTGGATTACTCTTATAATTTTCTTGTTCCAGAATTAATCTTGACTTCATGAAGTCCAAATTTTGTTTTGCCTGGCTTTTAGAGCCTCACTGGCCTGTCTAGATTTACTTTCAACACCCCACCAGAGTCCTCTTCTGAGCCCCTAGTTCTCTAGTGTCCTTAGTCCTTTAACCTAGCACGGCAGAGGCCTCCTCCTTGGGACTGCACATGGCTTAGAGGGACTCCTCTTCAAGGACCTTCGTAGTCCCTGCTCCCAGAAGGGAGGCTCTTCTCTGCCCAAGTTACATCGAATTTATATGAGGCTCTTTTTTCAAGGGGAATTTGCTTCAAAACAAAGCAAAAAAATAAATACTGTCCCCAAGAAAACGTACACATGAACATGCACAATTTTGCACATGAGAAGTTTGTTCATGGACCTCTCACTGTAATCTGTACCACACTTAGTAGAGTTTAATTGTATAGGGCCTCGCATTGGTCCTTAATACACTGATTGCCATGCTAGCAAAAAAAAACTTTTTCCTTGAGGCCACAGTGTTTTATTACAAAAATAGAATAAAAACTTTGAAAACAAAATGATCCTTTCTAATTTAATGAAAAATTTGTTGTTTTTTCTTGTCTCTGCATGAGTTATATGCAACTTGAAGAATGGTTCGTTCACACAGCTCCCAAGGTAGAGATGTGTGAGTACATATGCTTCACAGGGCCCCGGGTTTAAAACTAGTGTGTGTTAAATACAACTCACATGACAGTTAATGTGTTCAGTGTTTATAGTTGCTACTGTTACCCTTCCAACTGATTTCTGAGTTTCTTAAGAGCAAGGAAATAGTTTAGTTCTTCTTTCTTTTCCTTATAGTACCTACTGAAGGTGCTGAGTATGTGACAGCATTCTATAAATCATTGCAGTTTAACAGATTTTTTAAACCACCTGCCTGCTACCATTGCTTTAATATTCAGTTTTTAAAGGAGACAGTTTTAGATTTTTTTAATGTTAATGAGATAAAAGCCCAGGTATTAGGTTTTATATTTCAGGGCATTCTATATGCCCTCAGATAACATCCCTAAAATATATTTCTCAGGAGATAATCTGTATCTTGCTGTTTTGACATATAAATAAATACAGTAAAGCTTAGGATGCCCTAGATCTTGTTATGTAGCAGAACAGAGTTTATCCCCCTTACACACATGACCTAAAACCTCTATCCTGTTACACAGAAACCTAGTAAAGGATGTATTATTGTTGTCCCAGTAGCCAGCATAATCAAACTGTAATGTGTATTGGGAAAATTTAACAGGCAATTCATTTTCAAATTGGCCAAGCCCACATCACAACTTACACAGCACCGTTTGTATCAGGTTTGTGATATTTTGGATCATAAGTACTTTATCAAAATAAGTACTTTATCAAAATGCTTGGGGTAAAATTCTGTATAATGTAATTTTCTGATTAACTGAGTGCTTAAAATTTAAGCATTTGGTCAAAAGGAGGATAGAACAGTTAATTTACCCTTTATTGTGTCTTGTCACATTCTTGGGTGATTTATGCAAGTGTTCGTGATTATTGCAGCACTCCATAGCTGGCAAAGATGGGAGAGATTGGAGTGAATATACCTGGCACATATTCTGAAAGTCTGTTTTTTGGCAGTGGTGTATTTGCCTTTGTACCTTTTTAAAAATTTCATCAGCTCATTTTTCTCATTTGCTCTTTTCTAAAAGCAGAGGCTTTGATTGTTTTGTTGCAAATTACTTGAGGTGCTTTCAAGATAGAGCTTCTGGGTTCTTCAGGGAAGGAATTCCTCTTTTAATTGTTGAACCATACTTCAAAGATGATGTAAAGAATTTGCTGAAATATTCATGCCAAAACTCTTTAAACTTTATTGTGGATAACTTTACCATATTAATATCTTCATTTTTTTCTATATCTAGTTAAAAAATCTAAGTTTAGAAGAACTACAGATGCGGTTAAAAGCACTGGACCCTATGATGGAACGAGAAATAGAAGAACTTCGTCAGAGATACACTGCTAAAAGACAGCCCATTCTGGATGCAATGGATGCGAAGAAAAGAAGACAGCAAAACTTTTGAGTTTGGTTTCTTCTCTGTTTAGCTATTCTGGAGAACAAGAAACCACTAAGAATGGAAGAAATATTAGGGCTTTTTTTAATCCCTAAGATTTATGCTCTACCATTAGGCAAAGATCAAAAACTGATGATGGTACATACCCAGGTAAATTCCCAAAAGGCTAAATTTATAATTATATTCACTCTGTTTTCACTCTTACATGAGAACAACAGAAATGTATTCTCTTTTTCTGTCGGCTGTATACCAGAAATAAAACTGGGTCATAATATGAAGGTTGTGTTTAGAGACCTTGAAAATCCAAAACTATTGTTTAATTGTATAGCACTGAAGGGCTTTATGTTACAATATTCTTTATTCCTATGTAGTAGTGTATTTATTGTATCCCCTTAGGTAAACTTATTTATTTATGCTATTTCACTTTGTTTTGTTTTTAAAGGATAAGATCAGGATAGCTTTGGTGAAGGTAGGGTCATATTAATAGATGATAATGTACAACCAAATTATACTTTAAGCAGGGAGATATAGGGTATGTTCCTTGATTTCCAAGATAGTTTTCCAATAAAAGCGAAGCAATAATGGCAGTAGTACTCCAATGGACTAGGCCTTTTTATATTGAAGCAATAATTCCATTTTTACCTTTTGAAATTTTGTTTAATCTTTTGATTTTTGATGTTTGGTACAAATAGAACTATATATATTTAGGTCAAGCAAAGCTATAATGTTTAAAACCAAAGAAATCAATGGAACTCTTGCACAAAATGTGTTTAATATTTTAAAAGAAATGAAAACTTAATACAAATGTAATTTGTTAATATTATTTTGTGTTTCGTGTGTAGGTCTGATAACTAAACTGAATCAAACTGTAATAACCTCATCAAATTTACTTCTCTGAAAATATACCCTTATTGTCACAGGACTTTTTTTGTTGATTTCATTTATTTTCTGGGAATTGGTAAATATCATGTGCCTGATGATAACACAATAGCAAAAACATTTTTACTGAACTGTGCAAGCCTTGGGGACTGAAAAAGAAGATTAAAATCATTAAAAAGAAACTCATTTCCACACTGAATGAACATTTGTATGATTGAACTGGGACCAGTCATTTCCTAAGCTACATATGGCCATCTTGACAGTGTTTGTTCTGTTGTGTGTTTAATTACTACGTGTAAATCATAAAGAGAAATAAATTTTACTGTGCCACCCAGCATATTTCATCCCCACCTCCTTTTTTATAACTCATGACCTAGACTCTGTCTTTCCTAAGCAAGGCAGGCTTATTAGTTAGGGCAGGCTAGATTATGCAGTGGTGACAGCCCTCAAACTTTAGTGGCTTCACATAACACAGGTTATTCCTCACTCATGCTCCAGGCCCACCCCAGGTTGGCAGAGTGCCCTGCTCCTGTCATTCTCACCCAGGGACCCACTGGTGGGGCCTCAACCATCTGCAGCATTTGTGGCCACCACAGTGAGGGGAGGAGGCACTGACAAATCTCATGCTCACTCCAGCTGGCAGCAACACATGTCAGGTCTGCCACAGCCCGGTATTCAGAACTAGTCACATGGCCACTCCTAATGTCAAGGGAGCCAGGAAGTGCAGCCTCACCATGTGGCTGGAGGGAGAGAAGGAGAAATGCTGGTGAGTTCACTAATGTCTGCCAGAGAAGGTAGGTATAGCATCTCTGGAAAGCTTTCATTCCTTTTTAAAAGAGCATTTGTGCCCCAGGTAATGCCTTGAAGTGGCATTTGTCTCTGCCCTGTTGAGTACTCACATATAATAAATTGTGTGATTGGATGCAAATTATAAGACTGTAAAAATAAATGGTGATAAATATGAAACCTATATAAAGATTATTAAAAATAAAGATTGAATTTACAATATATGCTTCAGCTATTCATTACTGGAGTCTGTTTGGGTCAGTCAGATGAGTTGATCAAGTCACCCCCTGCCCTTTTTTTCCTTTCTTAATTGTTTTTCTTTTCCACTAACCTATCTTAATGCCTTGCCTGAGTTGATAGAGTCAAATGACTGATTTGCTGTCATCCAGCCAAAACCACCTATGTGAAATGGACAAAAAACCTAGGAAGATGATTACTCTCCAGTTTGCTAAATTAGAAGATTTATGCAAATTAATTCAGTGAGGCCTGTTAACCACTCTTACTAATTCAATCTCAACAAGAGTCCTTCTTTTAATGTCAAATGTTCCAATCACATTATAATTTTTATGTAAACATACCCTTATGTTATACCTAAGCTTATTATTATTATTATTATTATTATTAGTTTGAGACAGAGTCTCACTCTGTTGCCCAAGCTAGAGTGCTGTGGCGTTAGCCTGGCTCAGCCACCTCAAACTCCTGGGCTCAAGCGATCCTCCTGCCTCAGCCTCCCAAGTAGCTGGGACTGTAGGCATGCACCACTATGTCCGGCTAATTTTTTATATATATATATTTTTAGTTGTCCAGGTAATTTCTTTCTACCTTTTTAGTAGAGACGGGGTCTCGCTCTTGCTCAGGCTGGTCTCAAACTCCTGAGCTCAAACAATCCATCTGTCTCTGCCTCCCAGTGTGCTAAGACTACAGGCATTAGCCACTGTGCCTGTCCTAAGCTTATTTAAATATATGTGCACGAATACACGAGTAATAGGCATGTTTTATTTTAGCATCATAGAAAACTCCAAAACATTTTAGGATATCTAGTTTAAAATTTTTCCTATCTTCTTACTCCCTGCCCCCACCAATTAATAAAAAATGTAAGGTAAGTTTTGAAGACCATAAGCCTTGAAAGAAATCTTCAAATCTAGTTAAGTCTTAATCATGATACTTAGGACAGAGAGTTTTTTTAGTTATTTTAATGAGTTTAAGAAAAAACTCTTATTTTAACCTTGGTTGCTGAGAACTTTCCAAAAATAAGTAAGTGTACTTTCTGCACACCCCCATCCTTTAATAAATACAGTATTGTCAATGTAATTGAAGCTAATGAGTCAGGGTTTCATCTTGCTGAAAAGCCAACATCATTGTATATATTGTCCTCTAGATGAGAAACTTTTTTCTTTGATTTAATGAACTTAGATGACTCATTTCTACAGACTTACAATACACTTAGCTTATTTTAGTATAAACAGTTTTATGTTCAAAATCTGAACTAATTTGGCCAATATAAATTGGAAAAGAAATATATTTAAATGGATTTTAAAATAATAACATCTATTATTTAGGGCACTTACTATGTGTCAGACTGTGCTAAAATCTTCTATACATTATTTACGTGCTTTTATATTTCTTTCGTCTGCTTATTTACTGAATCACATCCCCAGGGTTTAAAATCATGCAATACTCACTGAAGGATATGTAGTTCTCTAAGGACAATTATATAATACATTAATAAGATGTTTTTAACTTAGTCACAGGAAATCTTTTCAAATTACTGACACATTAGCATTCAATAAGAATGCTATTTTCATTTCCTATCCTGTATGGAAAAGACTAGTGATTAAAATAAATTCTGAAAATACTAATGACATTCTAAATAGAACGTCATGTAAAAAAATAATTGGAGTTACCCTGCATTACTAAACTGTTATTAGGCACAGCATTTAATTAGATATTTTATCAAAATGCTGTTTGGAGTACGAGATATTCTTTTTTCGGCATGGAAGGGTAGGAATCCAGAGTCTCCTGAGAACTTTCTCTTTGCTGCTTGAGCAACATGCTGAGACCTGGACCCAAGGAAGTTTTATAAACCTTAATTGGGTAATCTGATGCCACTGAGGGTGATTTGTCCTCTGGGTGTCACTCAGCTTCTTCCTGTCCCATGCCCACACAAACCACCTTTGACCACAGCCAACCACTTCCTACTTTTTGAGTCAAAAAAAGACCCCAAGAGGGAAAGCAGGCAACCAGCTTAGTTTTCCACCAATCTTGGGAAAACAATTCCAAGCTCATACTCTTCTCACACCAGACCATATTAACGAGACTCCCTGACACCAATTTCTTTACTTTATTAAGCTACCTAAATAAAAAGTCTGGTTTTGGGAGTCACTTTTCTGCTTACAGAATTTTGCCTATTAAGTTGAAAATGAAGTCTGCCTCCTGGCATTCAAGACCTACAACATGCCTCAACTGACATTCATGACCTCATCTCCCATTATTGCTTTATTTGAGCCCTTTCTCCCACCAAACTGAACCGCTTCTAAACTCTTAAAATTATCTATCTTCTTTCTGGGTTGTAAAGTTTCTGAAAACAGAGACTTATCCATTTTGTTTCCCCCATAGTGCTTGCCAGTATATTAGATATAATTTGGTATTGAGTGAAGTTTTGTTGAATGTAATGAGCTCAAACAAAAAATTGTCATCATTAATCATACAGGTGCCTTTCTCCAGGTAATTACTGTAACAACAATAATAGTCATTTTTTGAGCATCTACTAAGCAATGCACTTATGATAAATTGTCTCAAACCTTCACAACAAGATGCATATTCCTTTTAATGAAAAAGAAAAGGAAGACTGAAAAGAAAGGATTGGGGAGATTAAATGAGGTCACACAGCTAGCTAATGCCACTATGGATTTTAAACTCCCCTGTCTCCAAAATCATTGTGTTTTCCAGTAGACTACATAGCCACACAGGAGGTCTGGCTTTCAAATGTTGGACAGGTTTTCTAAGCCCGCCTGCTGCTCTATCTTAGGAGGAGATGGCTTTTTGATTAAAACTTAGAGGAGAGGACCATTGTTAGCTAACTTTACCTCTTTCACATTTCAGTGAAGTGAACCTACATTTTCTGAAATGGCATCCTTTCTACACATAGAAAAAAGATGCAGGGTGCATTTATTCAAGTTTACAAGATGAGTTGTACAAAAAGATTTTTTCCTTTATTATTAGGATATGTGTGGAGTTCTTGTGCCTTGAAAGCAATTTTTGTGAATGATAAGGTATTCCATTTTCTACCAGTCTTTCTTTGAAAAACATTAATCAGCATGGTGGAAGGAGCTGATTCAAATCCCAGTTATTCCTTTACATCTTTGCTCTCCTGGGCAAAAAATAACAATTTAATCTATGTTTCAATTTCTTCATCTATGATAATTCAGCAGTTGGGAAGATCAAATTTTCTTGCACATGGAAAATATTTAGCAAAGTTCCTGGCATATGACACATAGATATTAGCTTTAAAAATAAACTTTTAACCCTTTTCAGTGTAGTGCATTGTTTTTGCATGAATGAAGAAAAGAACTCTGTTCATTGATAAGCAAGTTGACTATTACTTCTAAAGTGAATTAAAGTCTCCTAGAACCCAAATAGGTCTTCTTTTAAGGGCCTGATCTACTCTCTGGAGCTGGTTTGCACTGAGGAAAATCTATTGTATTTAATTTTTTAATGTATTTTCTTTATACACAGAGCAAAGTAAGTTATGTGTCTTAGTCCATTTTGTGTTGCTATAACAGAATACCTGGTTCTGGGTAATTTACAAAGAAAAGAGGTTTATTTGGCTTACGGTTCTGCATGCTGGAAGTTAAGTGTTTCATCGGAATCTGGTCGCTTCTGGTGAGGGCCTCGTGCTGCATCACAACATAACAGAGAAGTGAAAGGTGGGTGGGCATGTGGGAAAATGGGCAAAACATGAGAACAGCCCACTCTAGACAACTGGTTCCATCCTGGGAGAACTAACCCAGTCTCAAGAGAAAGACATTAATCTATCTCAATTACCTAATCACCTCTCAAAGTTGCCACTTCCCAACACCTTTACCCTGGCAATTAAATTTCAACATGACAAACCACATCCAAATCATAGCATCATGTTAAGCTAAACTTTCCGCCCTCCTCTTTTTAAGACCATTATTTCTATTGTAGAGATATCATTAAGCCCAGCATCTATTGCCTCATTTGTGAAGACCCATTTCTAAAGTTTTGTTTCGCTAAAGTTTTAGCGTTCTTGGTCCTTACAAATATGAATCATGTAATTGACTTGGTCCCAACTTACTTTGTTGCAGGGAAGTTCAAAATCAAGTTTATATTTTAATAGCTTTATAGAATTCTATGATCTGTATATACTGCCCTGATCTTATATTTATAAAACTGAAAATATTTTTTAAAAGGAGATATCTGGAGATATGAGTGCTGCCACTGTACTTAAAAAGATCTAGCCTATCATGAGAAATCTTTTTATCCTCTTGTAGGGTTCTTCTGAGTGTTAAATATGGTAATATGTCTCAAGGTGATTTGTTGTTCAGCTCCTGGACCTAGAACCCTGTTGGAATCTTCCATATGGGGGTATTACCACCTGAGGAAAGGGGAGCCCTAGGATGTAAGGTTGCTGAAGACTGAGATAACTCCTGTTCTTCCTCTTCTGGAAGGAGCCAAGCTAGAAAACACTATAATGCCCGTGGCCCTTGCCCTTCCTGGCTTCATGACCTGTTCAAACCACATTTATACAAAAACTGATTCAGGCTGACCAGGCACACACCTTCCAGCCCCAAGTCAGCCAACAGGTCAGGAATCCCTTACAAAACATTTACCTCTCTGTATTTTTCCACTTTTATTTTTCTATTCATATGCCACTTCATGTTCTCAATGGAAAGAGAAAGATATGAAGGGGAGAAAAAAAAAAAAAGAACAAACGGAAATAGTTTTTCAAAGCATGATACAAATGACAATTTTAACCCAAAATTACAAAATAATGTCATACTCTACATATCCTGAACAGAAAAGTAAGTCTATTCCATTTTATGAGATAGCACTAAGAGCTAGTAAGTTCACAATTTTTCTAGTAGAAAATCCAGTGCCTGCCCATGTTCAAACCAAGCAACCAGTTGTCTTTTAAATTTTTATAGAATTTTCCAAGGTGAACTGCAATTAGTTGAGTGAAAGCTAAATAGAACCTGATACTAAAGCTCTCAGCTTTAAAATATTCTCTTTCTAATGTTTCAGTGTCTGCACAGCATGCAGATGGGGGCAATCCTGCAGCTGTGCAGTTTTCAGCCTTTCCATTTATTCCATGACAGCTTTCTTTCCTATTTAGAAAGAAAGTATTCTTGGCAAAAATATTCAAATGAAAAGACATAATAGCACTTGGAACAGAAGTCTTTGATGTTAAAAAACAAGAGACACTGAAGAATCTGAAATGTAGAACTGTTTCATTATTAATGAGTCAATGTGAAAATTCATGAATTCATCCCCTGTTGACCTTTCATAAAGTATACAGAAGTTTATTTTAAAAGCCGATGACCATACATTGGTTTGCATGCTTAGGATGCGGTCTTTGAAAATTGTATCTGATATTAGAGCCTGATAGTAATGAACTAATGAACCTGGGCCTTAGAAAGTTTCAGCAAGACTTTTGGATTTTGAGGATAAATGAATTGCTGTAACAAGTAAGTAGTAATTTGGGGTATGATTTGAATTTGAATGTGACAGGCCGTTAACAGAAGTTCAAGCAGAATGTCTTTAAAATTTTTAATGTAAAATTATTTCACTTTCACAGAAATCTAATGGGTGCTAGAAACCATACAAACTATGTTCCAGCATCTATGCTAAGTGTGGAGAAACAAAGGGAGCCTGATTCCTGCCCAAGAGCCGGTGCTTACAGCCTGGTGCAGAACATGGATCCCTAGTGTGGGGATTGCAATAAGAAAGATACTTAAAAAGCCCTGCAGTCGTAGGGATCGAAGGTGGCTTCACGGAAGAGATACGTGAACTGGATCTGGAGGCTTGTGACGACAGGAAATGGAGAAGAGCACTTTGGGGTAGGCAAAGCATAAAGGCAGAAAGATGAGAAAGAATATTTAGTACACCTTTCAGTGAATGAGAAAGTTCACTACATAATTAAAACATTTAGTAAAAACGCATTGAAGATAATTTGTCTTGCTGACTCTCTCTGTCCTGTAATTTATGAGAGCTCATAATGATCACATGGTCTGCTTCGGTTTTTTTCCTCGGATGGGCAGTAACAATTTCTACTAGTTAATAAATATCTAGAAATAATGATGTCCTCAGAGGCTTGCTGAGGGTAGGTATTGGGGCAAAGGGGGCAGAGAAAGGTGAGTAGAGTTGGCAACAGCTTCTGAAGAAACAGGTTTAAATTCAGCTCCTCAAATCAGTTCACTAGCTGTGTGCCTGAGTGGAAAGCTTATCTTCTTTTATCAGCAGTTTTCTTCTCAAGACCACCAGTAGTTTTCACTGTTAATTAAGGCGATTTATAAGGAAAGATGCATAAAGTATAACAAAGTAGCATAAATAAGAACAAATGAGAAAAGATGAAACACAACAAAGAAAACAAAAGTGGAGAAGCAATCTGGACCCATGAATCATACTAACAAAAAACTGCTTACTATGAATTTGGCCTGAAGCTTCCTAGAACCCAAAGTGAAGAAGGAAACCAGAAATAGTTAGTTACATTGTCTAATTATATTGTCCAATATGGTAACCGCTAGCCTTTGTAATGTGGCTAGTCCAAATGGAAATGCACTGTGAGTATAAAATACACATTGTATTTCAGAGATTTAGTACAAAAAAGTAAAATATTTCAATAATTTTTTTATACTTTTTACATGTTGAAATGATATTTTGCATACATTGGGTTAAAACAATTTATTAAAATTAATTTCGCCATTTCTTTTTGCTTTTAAAAATGTGGCTACTAGAAAATTTTATTTGTAGTTTGCATTATATTTTTATTAGATGGTGATGGTCTGTTAGATAAAAGGATAAACCAACTCATGAATGGATAAATAGAATGTGGTATATCCACACCAGGGAATATGATTCAGCAATAAAAAGAATAGAATAATAGGTACAGCTTGCTTTTTGGGGTGTGGTGATAAAAATGTTCTAAAATTGATTATGTGATAGTTGCACAATTCTGTGAATATATTTAAAACCATTGAACTGTAAACTTTAAAATATGAACACATTATATTTAGCTTTATAATCATAAAAATTAGTTTTTGGAACTTCAGAAAATGAAAGATAAAAGCATACTCTGTTTCTCAGAAGACACCCAACTATTGTTAGTGCCAAGATTCTTAGTACTCTCTAATGGCACCCACTGGAAAGCACGCCATCAAAATTCAGTTTAATATTCAATTATCAATATTCTTGGAGTAAACACAGGGGTGACTTTTGCAGGTCTGTCTTTTATGGTGTTTTCACCATTTGCCCATGGCATCATGCTCAATTTGGTAAACTTCTACATGCTAGCAGCTCCCAGAGTCCTGCCTTCAGTCCAGACTTCTACTTAAAACTCCATACCTGGCATTCTTAGTGTCCCACATATGCCTCAAGCCCACCATGACCAAACACTGTTCCCCTTTGTATTTTCTGTCCAGTTGGTGCCGCCATCTTCCATCCAGTCACCAATGCTAGAAGCTTGGGCGTCCTCCTGGAATCTTCATTGTCTTTCACCGCACACCGCTCTCTCTGTCTCTGCCGGTTTGGGCTTCCAGATCGTTCTTGAATCTGTGTCCTCATCTCTATTCTCCCTCCACTGTCCTTCAGGCCTCACTATCTCCTGCTGGACTACTGCAGCAGCCCCTCACCTGGTCTCTGCTCCAGGCTGGTCCCCTTAAATCACGGTGCCCACGTTCTCCTTGCCTCTGTAGCACCAGCACAGGCCCCAGCATAACAATGCTTAATAAACATTCCTTGAATAAAGGACGAATGAACCACGGGTAAAAGAAATGTGATTTAAATTTTGAATCTAAGCCAATGGTTAAGAAGTCCTAGAAACCCAATTTTTAAGTGCTAAATGCCTTTGCTTGTCTCCATGAGGACATAGATTGCATGTGTTTTGCTCATCATCACTGTGTCTCCGATGTCATTCAGTGTTTGCTGGAAGGGTGGATGGGAAAATAAACGAATGAATGAACAAACAAAGACACAGGCAGATAACTGCATTGAAAACCGCTTTCACAAACTGACGTTCACAAAATACCTGTGCTATCTCCCAAACCTGAGTTAGTTTACTTAGTATCCAATAACCTGAAACCTTGGGAAGCATTTATTTTGCCCTTGAACAAATAATTATCCAATTGAATGTGAAAGTTTAGGTGACACATTCTGCTGTATTTCCTGCATCCAACTACATTAAGAGGCCTGAGTGAATATGCCCTCATTTCTAGAGGGAGAAACATGAGCTTCTTTATTGTCATTACGGAGTGAAAATGGTCACATCTCTGGGGTTCTTCAGAAAGCATGTCTAGACTATTTGATTCATACAAAATAGACTGATGCCTCACATCTGCTTCACGAAAATAAGAAAAATGTAGTCCTTTTCTTGCTTTGGGTATGAGACAGTCTAATTTTTGTTCCTATAATTCCTGTAATCAATGGTCCAGAAATCTGTATGAAAATTGAGGGATTTCTATGTTTCTCAGAATAGTCTCGGGGTTTCCTACATAACAAGAAACCAACCACAGTACTGAAAAGTACTTTATAAAATACAATATTCAATTGATGTGTTGAAAAAATAAAAAATTAACTTGAATGCAGCAAAGTTAGAGCAATAATATATCTGTTGCCACCAGTTCTATTTTTATTTTATAAATTTGTTATTAGTGTGATTACTATGCCAAATCCAAGGATTCATGACAGACCAACAATCACCACACAAAGATGGTGAAAATGGTATGATGTGTAACACTCCTAAACTGCAAAATTGTGGAATGAGTTTAATGGTAAGAAATTCATAGTCAGCTTAACTGCACATTCAGATGGAGAAGCCAGACATCCTACTTTGTCCTTGTTCCTACTCTTTCACTATAATCATGACATAAAAGTTGAGGGCCTCAAGTAAAGCACCTTGGTGGTTTGATCTAGCATTTCTGGAAATGTCATAGTCGCTAACACTCACTCAGCAAACATTCAGGAAAACTGAGGACTCAGCTTGGGCCACCCAAAGACAGTGTGGTACAGCTCACTGGAATAGGAGCAGGTTCAAGGAGTAGGATAGTGAGTTCAGATCTGGACATGTTCGGTTTTAGATGACGATGAGACACCCAGGAGTTAGGTGTCCAGGGCGCCACTGAAAACAGGAATGTGGAGCTGAATGGAGAGCAGACCTGGAAATGAAGACCAAGGACACTGTGCTAAGTGAGGGGACAAAAAGCGACAAAGGATCAAATTCTAGGGGATAGCTGAAGCAGGAGGAATGGCCAACAGATTTGACAACAAGCAAGGAGGTATGAGGTGGCACCAGAAGCCAAGAGAGGAGAAACTTCAAGGAGGAGATTCTGCTATGACACATAGTAGATGCTCAATAAATGAGATAAATTAGGGTTGAACAAATCAATGTGCTCAGTAACTGCTGAGTTTCCACCTGACTTTAAAGCAAACTTTATGTTTGTGTTATTTATATTATAGAGGTTACGACTGTTGGCCTCGGAGAAGTGAGCTAGAGCCCAGCTCTGCCACTTGCCAGTTGGATGGCCTTGGACAAGGTCCCCAGGCCACATGAAGATATCACCCACCTCACTAACTTACCTGGTGAGTTCTCCTGACCTGGCAACAGGAAGCCACCTGTGGAGCATCAGCTCTGTGGCTGGCACTTCTTTACAATGGCCTTCTCCAGCAGACAGCTGTTACGTGTGGCCTTGGGCTAGTTCTCTAACCTCGCTCTGCTTCAGATTCCTTACCTACCAGTGGGAATAACAACAGCACCAATTTACAGAGTGTCAGGAAATTTAAATGCATGGATGCACATAAAGCTCTCTGATCAGTGCTTAGTGAATGTTTGCTGTTAATATCAGCATCATATTTTAACATTATCCTTATATTTTAGCTGAGAAGACAAATGTTCAAAAAGATAATGTTACTTAACCAAGTTCTCACAGCTAGTAAATGTGTGACCTAGAATTTTTAATGAAGATCTATGTAACATTTTGCACCGTACCACTGGGTGGTGATACACACACGTGCACACATGCACACGCACTCGCACACACACACACACATACATGTGCTTATGTAATAAAACTGAATAGAAAACTGAATATGGGCCAGGGGCTGGTTGGGAATGGGAAATTATTGTTTAATGAGTACAGAGATTTAGTTTTGCAAGATGAAAAAAGTTCGACGGTGGTGATGGTTGCATAATAATGTGAATGTACTTAATGCCACTGAACTGCACACTTAAAATGGTAAATTTTATGTTATATGTATTTTTACCACAATTGAAATTTAGGAAAATAAATTTTAAAAAGCTGAAATGAAACAAACTTGCCTTAAGACTGCCAGCCTAGCAACTTTAGCTGTAGCTGGAGGACCCTGCCTGTGCCTGAGGTTCTCCGAGCCTCTGGCCATGGCCTCCCACACTCACGCCATCTCCCAGGTCCCCTCCTTCCATGCATCTGTGCCTCTCAGGAGGGCTCCCCTGGAGCAGACTTCCATCCACTCCCCTCAGACTTCATCCGTCTGGCCCAGGGGAGCAGTTTTGACGTCCTCCTTGGTCCTGCCCCCAGCAATCTGAGCACGTGCTCGTCCCTCTGACATCCCTCCTCCCCTCCATATGTCCTAGCTCAGGTGTCACCTCTTCCCCGAAGGCCATAGAGGTGCCACGTGGTACCCAACGCCTCACTGCTGGGGCATGGTAGACCACAAACGCACACTGGAAGTTCCTCTTCCCACACCAGCACGGGCGCTGGGGGTCCAGCCAGTGAGCTGCAGGCCAATCAGTATGCAGACCTCGTCCTGCTCAGCCAGCCACAAAGACGATACATTTAAACGAAGCGCTCAGATTTGGGTTTTGGGTTTTGCTATTTGCTGGAGGATCAGCAATGAAACATTAATTAATGTTAAGACTGTCCCTCTAAGCAGTACAAGGAGTACGTGCCCATCCCAACCGTGGGCACATCTAGTGACTTCTGCTCTACAGCCTAACAGTGTGGGTCTTCCCTACCGACCCCTGCCCCAGAGGACCCGGGCGTTTGCACAGAGATCCCTCCTGACATTCCCACCTGCCAACTGGCTCATGCATTAGTCATTACCCAATGGGGAGAGCTGGCATGCTTTCCTCCTGTCTGGAGCTCATTCAGAAACATGCCTCGCAGGGAGGCTGTCCCTTCCGATCTCATTGTTGGTGGCATTGCCTGACCAGCATGTCATGGATAAATCACAGGTCCCGGGGGAGTGGATCTGATCCACTGCATAGCTGACCGTGCAGTTTATCCAGCAGGGGCAACGAGAGGGCATTGCTTGTCAGCAGTCACGCCATTCCAGGCACTGTGCTGGGCGCAGGAGATAAATATCCCTGTACCCATGGAGCCTCCAAATCGGTGGGGGTGATCACCCAATAAAGAAAAACCACTAACCACACTAGCAGCCAAGAAGGGGAAACATTGAATGGAGGGAGACAATGCAAGGGAGGGACACAGGGTGGCAGAAACCGTAATTTAAACTGGGGGGAGTGCAGAGAGAGCCCCTCTAGGGAAGTGACGTCTAGCCGGAGCCCAGGAGAGCAGCCTCGCCACCTTTCCTCAAAGGGAAAGGCTCGCCCCTCATCTGCCCCCGAGGACAGACACACACTCAGGCACATGGACACACACACAGATTCACACACATAGCACACACACAGACACACAAGGCATACAGACATGCATATGGCCACACACACACACAGACACCCAGACCCACCGACACGCACATACATGTGGGCATACAAACACACACACACACACACACACGTACACATGTGTACATCCCTCTGTGACATTTCAAACCTGCTCCTGAGGGGCTGTCTGAGGTGCACCCGCATGAGAGCACTGGCAGCCACGCATGAGCCAGCGCAGGGTGTGGCCACGGCCTTGCCCCCAGCTGAACAATGGCTCCTGGCTGACGCAGTTCTGCCCCTTGGTTCCTCTCCTGCCATTGTCTGCTGAGGCCAGCACTTCAGTCACTCTGAATATGTGACATCTGCACATTCCAGTTTCCAGGCATCGAGCTCGTCCCTGAAATATCAGCACAAACGAGTCCCTCAGGCTCAGCAGCGTCTTGCTGTTCTGAAGCTTTGACACACATTCACACGTTCCCATTGGGAAGGGGAATTCAGGTAAATGGGAACGTCAGTAGGATATTTTGGTTCGACTGGAATTTTTTTTTAGCACGAAAAGGCTTTAAAACAAACACACACAACACAAGGGCTTTTTTTAAAATGTAGAAGCTACTTGAATAATGGGTGATCTCATGTTTTAAAATTGGAAAATTACATAGCAATATATTTAAACACTGTGCATAAGACCTCACCATCCTCCTTCTGAAACTCAAACCACTGGCTCCCAGGTTCCCAGGGCAGCGTGAAGGCCACAGTGGAACCGGGTTCCTCCTGGGCTCTGTCAGTTCCCACCAGCGCCGGTTCCCGGAGCCGGTCCTCAAATCTCCAATCCAGGAGAGGCGCAGAGGAGGCTGCCTGGCTTCTCTCTAGCAGGCGGAGGGAAAGCCCGGGGACACCCTTGGTCTTGTGCATTGCGGTTTCCCTCCTCTCCTCCCACATTTTCCACAAAAAGAAATGCAGACGCCAAACCCACGATGGCCTTTGAAGTGACCGACCTGGAGACAGTGGGTTATAATTCGGCCCCGGCAAGACCCACAAAGTTTGCCAGAAAAAATCGATAGGAAGCTGACAGATCAAAAGTGAGTCATGCCAGCTCTCCTCTTAGGAAACAGTTAGTTGGGTGTCTGACTGCTAACACCTCAGTTCTTTTCATAGTAGGTCTGAAAATAGCTCAGAAGTCTTTAAATGTCTGGAGACGTAGGCGACGAAAAGAGTTTTAAGTGGAAAAAAACCTCCCTGAGAACCCCAATTCTGTTCCTATCACGTTCGCCCAGTCTGTCTGCTCACACCAAACTCCTGGGTGCCCGGGGACGGCGGGACAGACCACAGGTCTCTCCGGGAGACCAAGAGTCTGGCTGGGACTCAGGATTGGCCATCTCTGGATGGGAGACGAGACTGGTCATACGACATTCAGGTGGCCAGGCCCTTTGTGCTGCTAACCTGGTGTGTCCTTTGTTACATACACATCTCTTATGTCCCCGCCACCCTACTGCCTGCCCCCAGTCACCCCAGTGAAAGGCCACTTCTTCCTAAGTGGGCCCTTTGCCCTGTCTGAGAGCCTTGCAGGTCCCACACGGATTTTTCACATCCTCAGCTGCGACTCTTCGTGTGTGTGGTTGGATTCAGCATGAGAGCCAGCAGTGGCCAAAGAAGTCGCCAGCAGGTCTAAGATCCTGAAAGGGGGAAGCTGAGCCTGGTGGCGGGGGAGAGAGTGCAGAGAAGCGTGGATCGGAGGGGGCGGCCTGGATGTGAGTCTGTCGGGAATGAAGACGAGTGTTAACAAGGACTGAAGTGGGGGGAAGGCCTTAGAATGGAGCCCGGGTCCCCACGTGCGAGACTCCGTTAGGACAGTGTTGGTGAGAACCTGGTGTCCGGTCGGGTGTGGGTGGAGGGACTGAGCGGTTGTCAGGGCTGACCCTGAGGCGGCATGCCCCGTGAGTGGCCTGAAAACCACCTGCACCAACCTCACCTGAGAGCCTTCAACAGCACATTCCTGGTCCCACCCCGAGAATCTGATTTTGCAGATGGGGTGATGCCCAGAAACCTCCATTGTCAAAACCTCTCCAGATGATTTCAGTGCACAATAAAGGGACCTTAAAGTCCATGCTGCTTAATGGCCGTGAGCAATGCCCTTCAGACTTATTCCCCGTATATCTAAAATTGTATTGGCAATTAGTCAGCTGTCCCTAAATGATCCCTATGGTGAGCAAATGGATAAATAAATGGAGATGATGGAAATTTCAACCTTCGGGTCTGGGAGCACGGAAGTTCCATGAGCAGGAATGAGGAAGGGGCTGAGAGGAAGTGCAAGCGGGAGTCAGTGCAGGAAGTGCCATTTCAGCCAGGGTGACTGCCAAATGCACAGGGTGACATGGGCAGTGGGCTCAGAGGTGGGGAGGGGTGGGCAGGAGACATGAGGGCCCCTCACAGGCAGGCGGGTGGAGGCTGCAGGGGGCTAAGAGCACTGCGGGCTGCTGGGGACAGAACTGTGGGAGTAAAAGGTGAGCGGGGTGGCAGGGAGGTGAGAGGCAGCGCCAAGGTCACAGTGTCCTAGCATCAGGGAGGAGGGAGTGCAAGGGACGTAGAGGTGGATCTGCAAGGTCTAAGACTTGGGGGGAGCTTGTGACCTGAGGAAAGGCCCCTGAATTTATTAATAGTTCTGAGGAAAGCACTGTGACCAGCAAGAGAGCAGTTTCAAAAGGGTGCTAGGATCAGAGGCGCATCACGGGGGGAAAATGAGGCACAGGCTGGCGAGGAGAGCTGAGGCTGCCATGGAGACTGCCCGCCCCGGGGTTTCTCAGGAAAGGAGAGAAATAGGCTGACAGGTCAGGGGTCCACTGAGAAAAACTCACCCCTGTGGCTGCTCCTCTGATGCCAGCCTCCCACAGGATGCCACCTGTCCTTTCTTCTCTTTCTCCGGGTGTTTCCTGGCAATCTCACTCATGGTTTCACTGCCATCTCCAAGCTGATGACTCCTGTCCCAGGCCTCTGCCCACCACGTGCCAGCATCTGTGTGTCCCCAGGCTCCGCCTTGGGGAGGATCTGAGTGTTCCCTCTCTTGGTGGCCCCACCATCCAGCCAGTCACCAAGCCAGCCAGGAACCCAGAAGCCACCCTGCCCCTCCCTCTCCCTCCTGTTGCTGACGGAGACCTGCAGAGCCAGCCCCCTCCCCTCTGCCCCTTGCCCTCGCCCGCTCCTTTTGCCCGGGCCGTGCCGTGGCCACGACCTCAAACAGGCCTCCTGGCCCCTCTCATGCTCCCAGCTGCTGCCGCAGTCACGTTCTGACAACATTAATCTGGTCGGGATTTCTCCACCCCAGTGACAAAAGAATGAAGCTCAAGCTCGTTAGTTTTTCACATGGTTTTGCTCTGACCTATTTTTGCACCTTGCTTCTTAGCCAGACCGGCTTACGTGTTTCCCACATGCGCGGGCTGCCTTTGCCTCCCTGTCTTTGCTTATGCAGGTCCCTGTTCCTGGAGAAAGAGGTTTCTTCCCTGTCCTCGTCCCCCCCCCCCCCCGCCCCATCCCTGACTCCCACCACCACCCTCTGTCTGGCCGGCAGCCTGTCCTCTTCCTGCACAACCCAGCCGTCCCATCTTCAAGAGGAAACATTTATTCTTTCTTTCCTTGTATCCTCACTGCTCCTTTCATCCCAAATGCTTTTAGTAGTCTCCACAGCTGTCTACCCTACCAGATTGCAATGCCCTCGGCCAGCGGGCAGGGGGTCCCGGCTCCAGGTGGAGGAGGGTGGGCGTGGCCTCCTGCAATAGTCACCTCCAGGAGGCCCCAGGTGGGCTAAGAGCCATGCTGACTGCAAATGCAATGCATTTAATCAAAGGCCTAAAAGTACCCCGTTAAACCTTGCCTCTCTTATTCTCCCTAATATGCTCTCTGCTCCTTTTCCTGGCTTCTCCCTACCCCTTTTTCCTCCTGCAGGAACTCACAGCAGCTACAAGGCGCACCTGCCCTCGTTCCCTCCTCCTTTGTATCTCTTTCCCCCGGCCAGGCCTTCCAGGCCTTGCTTGTGTCTACCTGCTTCTGATGGTGTCAGCTTGTCAGCTGCAGACACGGTCACCTGCTTGGGAGAATTTAGCCAAGAGGATAGTGACATTGATAAATGAGGTCACGGAAGGAGGAAAATGTTGCCATTTCAGACCTGCAATATCAATTGGATGTAACACCCATATTAAGGTCCTTGGGTTGTAATGCTAGTTAAAAGTTCTAAAAATAAAAGAAGATAATAATCATGTAAGTGCATGATTATTATCACTTCCCTCAAGAGGAAGTGCTTCCCTCAAGAGGCAGTATTTGTTTTTCCTCTTAAGACATAAGGCAGGCCAGGGTGGTGGCTCATGCCTCTAATCCTGGCACTCTGGGGAGGCTGAGGCAGGAGGATCCCTTGAGCCCAGCAGTGAGGTTGCAGTGAGCTATAGTGATGCCACTGCACTCTGTACTCAGTGAACTATGGTGATGCCACTCAAGACTCTGTCTCAAAAAAAAAAGAAAAAAAGACACAAGGCATCCTGGCCCCCAAATCCCCTGAACATCCATTTATACCCCTGCTGGAGGGACAACAGCTAGAGGGGGAGCCAGGCTACGCCCCACTTGGTGGGAATGCCAGGACCACGAGCCTCCTGGGTGCCGCGCTCCCTCTTCAGGCCCCACGAGCCCAGGGCAAGTTCCCACAGACCCCTGCTCCCTTCTGCAGAGTGCTGGGAGAGGACAACTGCAGATCCCACCCCTCCTCAAGGGGGAGACCCATCTGCCCTGTGCACTGAGGGCAGCCTCACGGGAACAGGGGTAAGGGATCTGCCAGGCTCCACACAAGGGACCAAAAACAGTGTGCAGAGTCAGCCCCGAAGCCAAATGGGATCAATGCAATTTTCTTCTCTGTTTAATGATTTTTAATAGCAGGAATTTTGACGAGGTATAAATGGGTGTAAATAGTTCAAAGCCCAAAGGAGACACTTAATCATGACTTTAAAACTCTATTCACTTGGAACAGACACTAGCCCAAGCAGTTTTCTGGTTGCCTTGTCCCTGGAACTGTCATCTATTGTGGCTGACTGCTGAAGAGGAGATGAAACCAAATAGAAGGCTGTAAGCAGTCCCTCTGCTCTGATTACAAATAAATTAGGGATCTCAGGATCTGTTCACAGCTGTAATGAGGGTGCAGAGAGACATGCAGAAATTCTGTTTCTTACATTAAAGCGAGGAACTTGGCAGGGCTTTAAGGATTATCTAATCCAACCTTCTCATTTTGCAGCAGTGGAACGTGAGGCTCAGAGAGGCCAAGTGATGTGCCCACGACCACAGAGCTGAAGGCAAAACCGAGCACAGCCTGGTCAGCCCAGCGCCCTTCCCACTGAGTCACCACGGCCTTCGGAAGGACTCGCGCTCTAAGTCTGGGTTTAGTAACGCTAAGACTGGCTCCACACGCCCCCAGCAATATTCACACTCAAGCAGCCAGGGCACTCAGGGTTACCTGGTACCCTATGTCCTGCTGAGGCGTTACTTCAGCAGCAGGGACGGTGGCCCCTGGTGGGACAGGATGCGGTTGGCAGGGCTGGCTGTCAGAGCCACAGAGCAGGGCAGTGTGCGGGGGGGGGGGGTGCTGCAGGGGTGTCTGTTTCTAGAGGGCTCCAAGAATACATGGCCATGCCTTCTACAGAGAAGGCTAGTAGCTCTAGGTCCTGGCAAAAAAGGGACCCCACCTCTGTATGCCTGCAAAGAATAGACACAGCCCAGCCTTTCTCAGCAAATCCGGCCCCCAACTTTGAATGCTCTTGTTGTGTTTGCCGCTGCATATGTAATTGAAGTGCCTCCAAGAAGCGCAGATAATTTTTTTCCATTTAATCTGCATACTTTTCGAGGCTGGAGTCCTGAGTGTGTCAGTGCTACTGCTTGTTCCTGAGTCGCGGCACGGAGAGGAAAGTGCAGCAATCAGACATAACGGTTCGGCGGAGCCTGCCTCAATGCTTGCACAGTAGTGTGTTAATGAGTGTTAAAACTGACAGCACAAACACGGCGTTCTCGGTTTTTAAAATTACAACTCTGTAACAAGTCATGCTGTTAAAACATGCAAGAAATGCCAGTTAAGCCTTCAAGTAGATAACACACAGCCTGCACAGATCACCGCTATCCCAAAGTGCGTAACAACTTATTTTCTTTGAAATGAGGCAAAAATTAGCAGGTAGTTCAATTACTTGAGTGCTAAGATAAGTAGAAATAACAAATTCAAATGTTAAATACCAATTACTACCTTATGAGCTACAATTCAGCTCGGCATTACAACATGCCCTTCCTCAGTAGCAAACCCCGGGAAATGGAGGGTTTGGCGGAAAACACAGACCTATAACTGATATGCATTTGTGCAATAGATGTGTGTCACTCCCCAACCCAGCCCTTCCAAAATGCTCATCACATATATCATGAGACAAGCCTGCTCCATATATTTGTCCCAATGGCATTGAAAATAATAACCTTCAAATGTTGGGAGTGAAGCCGAGTTCAAGCCAATAGCTGCAAATAAATGATCTCCAGTTTTTACTGAGTCCCCCCTAAAGGAGGTTTATGGGTCAGTCTGACAGCTTGGTGGCATTAAGATGTCACCTCATATTAATAGTCTTTGCTCCAAGAACAGAGCAGAATGTTAACCTGACCCTCCCTCCCTGGTTAGCTTCAGGGACTAGAGGAAACTGTTATATTAGATGTTATCTTGCAAAGTCATGCAAAGGTCCCATTGAGGGCACTTGTGACCTTCTTAGGTTGGTGGGACTCTGGGGGAGGGGAAGACTATTTCTCCCTGCATCCCGGTTTAGTCTCCATCCTTTGTGGGAATGAACTCCAGCGTTCAAGCTAGGTGTGTTGTTCTGTCTCCCACTTATCTGAAACTACCACTTGGAAAACTCAATGCTATTGGGACATTCTCATGCTCAGAAGTGATTGGCGGTCCAGGTGGGCAAAGTAACATTTTATACAAGTATATATATATATATATATATATGTACAAGAGATGTTAAAAAGATAGTCTCTAAAGCACTTTGGGATTCTTCCAAAGAAAGGCACCAGATAAATGCAAGTCATTACCAAAAAGAAAAGTCAAGTTATCCAGCTTTCACATCTGCAAAGGTACCCACTAGGGTACCTCTTTTTTTGGTGGTAAACCATCTTGTTAGGAAAAATACTCATGAGAGTGACTGAGTTATTCTGCCTCCTTCCTTGTTTCCATTTTGCATAATAAGCTTCATGGTCAGCGACCATGGAGACCACACTCAGGTGACCTGATACCAGCAGCCTTGGCAAACTGAACAGTCTTCACAAGTTTGTACTATCACCTGCCTTCGGTGCAGATTTGGGGGCTGATTTGCCTTTGGGGCTGATTTTGTTAATTTTATGCCTTCCAGTGCTGGAAACATCAGCCAAAGCCAAGTGTGTTCCCTGTGCAAATTCTGAAAAATAGCTTTGCTCCTCTGATTTAGTGGCCACTTGCCTCAACATCATCTCATCTTTCCTGATGCTTCTAAGAACAGGTATAGACACTGGGAGGTGTCCACCTCCTGCCAACCCTTCCTTCCCAGGTGACTCCAGTCTGATCGAAGGATTTGAACTGGGGACTCAAGGGCGTAAGTGATGAGTGCACTAATCCAACAAATCGCCCGTGCTATAGTAGCCATGGCAACCACCAGTACACAAACCTCTTAGAATATCCTCTCCACACCTCTGTGAGGTATGTGTTTTTCTTGGTCAACTAAAATACAGAATGGAACTTCTGAAAGGGAGACCCAAGCCTTGGATAAAAAGCTTGGCTAACTCCACGATCAATCCTCTGGATTCTACAGCCCTTTCAAAGACCAAACTTAATGACAGCCACAGGAAAACCATCAGATTACCACGAAGATGGTGGAAAAGGATTATTTTTACACAGGGCCCAGGTTCCCCTTGTTCACAACGTCACATGCTGATTAACCGAAGAAGAGGGGGTGCATTTTGGAAAAGGAAACAATTGTCTCCATTCAACACAAGTTTAGAAGCCTTTTGAATACCATTAAGCTTTTCAAGAAGTTTACAAGTATTTATGACATTGTATGAAGTAGCAATTTTTTGTTTGACGGCTCTTTCCTTTCTCTTGGTCTCTACCTACTCTCCCACAACAAAAGGCAGGTGAAATGGAAACAAGAACTGCAGTGTTTCCATCCTCAGCAAGCCACACCACCTTCACGCACGTCTACATTCTGAGTATTTACTTCCGTACCACCACCAGGTTTCCATGTCATGGCAGGAACTCCAGGGCAGTCATGGCATCATCTACAATATACCGTATCCTAGGAGCAAAACTATTTGAGTAAATCCTGCTTGGAAATAAAAGGGCTCTCATTTTATGAGCTTTCAGAGCAGGCAACAAAAGTATTTAAGCTACTGCTCTTGCTAGCAACACAACAATGTTCACCTCGGGGAGACAACACGACAGTAAACCTTTTTTTAGTTGAGAAAGACAAAACACGACCTTATTCCTAAACATCTTAAAAAATAAATATTTTAAAAACATGCTACTGTCTAAGACAAGCAAAGTTTGGTCACATGTCCTAGACCAGGAACTTCACCCAGAAAGAATGCACGTCTCTACGATCACTGTAGGACAGACGGGGCTTGGCCATGGAGGAGAAGCTTCAGCTTCCACTGAATTGGCTTTAAGCACCCTGGTGTTTGAACTGTTTAGCTGAAGCCCCTGTCTCTGACACATCCGTTCTTAGAAAGAAAAAAAAAATTCAGTCTTCACTACATGTTTAACTAAGTAACGTTCTCTAAAGAGTGACATTTACCAGATGAACATCAGTGTACATCACCAAAAGATGATTGGGGCACCCATGCAAGCCACAGAGCTACAGATCATTTATAAAAAACAATTCACAGACTTGCATTGGTCAAGTGTGCTTAACTTGCATTCTCTTTGTTTTGGTATTAAAACTAAATGAAAGCAATGGATAAAGAACTGAGATTTTGTTTTCACATGACTGTGAGCAAAATCTCGTGATATCCTTGCCAACCTCATAGATGCATTTCCACTGGACAGACTCATGGGGACTTTTTGTACAGAACTCACAGGACAACCTCAGAAACAGGAGCACAACAACTCACAGACAGTACCAGGCCACAAGCACTAGAATAGTGTACACAAAGAACAGAAAAATTAGCATTCTGGGTGTACTCATCTGGCAGAAAGGTGAACATTTTATGCCCACGATGCAAAGACCAGTGAGTGTCATTTCGTTGAAAGGTGCAAAGGCATGGTGTCAGACACACCACCCTCTAAAAATGATTCTAAATACTGTAAAAGAAACCTGGGGTGCATATCCCATGCATCTCTCCCCTCTGGGGCTGGGCATACTCCTTACACCATAACCCTAAGGTGCCTGGACTGTGCCAGAGGCACAAGAGGCAGCTCAGCAATGTGGGACGGAGGGTGACAAATCCTCCCAGCTAATGTAGGGAATCATTTAAACTTAGTTCACTTGGTGAGCTCCTGCTCATGTTCGTCAGGCTTGCCATCAGGGATTTAACTTTATGGGCATAGTAGTCCCTTAAATTGACAGAAGGGACCTCCTTCATTCCATCTCCAAAGTCACAGCTGCGCATGGCACTTTCAAGTTGCTTTTGGCGCCGGTAGAAGTGGGAGAACTTGTTGAAGATCAAGGTGATGGGCAGTACCACCACAAGGATACCTGCCAAGATGCAGGCAGAGGCAGTCAGCTTCCCTGCTGTGGTCCCTGGGACCACATCCCCGTACCCCACTGTGGTCATGCTGACAGTGGCCCACCACCAGCAGGCAGGGATGGTGGCCAGGCCCTCATTCTCCTCCTTTTCAATGGTGTAGGCGACCACGGAGAAGATGGAGATCCCCACAGAGAGGTAGAGCAGGAGCAGCCCTACTTCTTTGTAGCTGTATTTCAAGGTGGCCCCCAGGGAGCGGAGGCCGGTGGAGTGTCTGGCCAGCTTTAAGATGCGGAAGATCCGCATCAGCCTCAGGACCTGGGCCACCCTGCCCAAGTTGGCCAAGGTAGGCGTGCTCTCCACCACCAGGTTCACCACCAGAGTGATGTAAAAGGGGACAATGGACATGAGGTCAATAAGGTTTAGGGCATTCTTGAAGAACTTGAGGAAGTCAGGGGCCACAGCAAACCTGGCCACCAGCTCAAATGTGAACCAGGCGATGCCAAAGTGCTCCACAATCTCGAACCTGGGGTCTTCACCAGGGTTGCCCTGGCTGTCGGGGATTTGGAAGTCCGGCAGGCTATTGAGGCACATGGTGATGATGGACCCCAGAACCACCAGGATGGACAGGATGCTGAAGACCCTGCTCAGGACTGAGTAGCCGGGGTTGTCCAGCGCCAGCCACAGCTGCCTGCGGAAGTTGCCCAGAGGCTGCCCATCAAACTTGGAGGCATCGTTGTAGAAAGCGAGGATCTCATCGAAGGAGGACGTGGTGCTCTCCTGGTCGCTCTGCTCGTCCCACTTCTCCTGCTCGGGCTCCACTTTGCGGCCGTGGTAGCTGTAACTGCAGCAGGAGTCGATGAAGAACTCGTTGATGCCCCAGTACTCGATCTCCTGGCTGAAGGAGAAGACGCACAGCTCGGCCATGACGTGAAGCTTGCCGGTGTGATAGAAATGCAACACGTAGGGGAAGAGCTCCGGGTTGCGGTCGAAGTAGAACTCACGCTGGACGTCGTCGTAGTCGTCGCAGAGCTCCAGGATGGCCTCGCGCGAGTGGCAGAGCAGCAGGCGGCCCAGGCGCGTCTCGGGGAAGCGCAGCAGCGTGTGAGAGCGCAGCCTCCTCTTGAAGCCGCCTACATTGATGCGGATCTCTCCATCCTCGACGTTGGCCTCCGACACGTCCCACAGGCTCTGGCCGGTCATGCTGGAGACGCCCAGCCGCCCGCGCCGCGCGGGGGCGCTACACCTGGAAGCGGAGAAACCGCGTCCGCCAGAGCGCCGGGGCTCCCGGCCCCAGCGCCCCTGTCTCCCCACCCGCCCCTGCGGGCCCAGTCCTCTCTAGGTGGGTCTCTGGGTGCTGAAGGGCACTGGGGTGGGAGAGCCGTTCTGTGGGGTTTGGACTCTCCCAAGGGCAGGCTGGGGTGGGCATGTTTCTACTAGCATGGCTGTGCCTCCGCCCCCACCCCGGGGGTCCTGGCGATCGCTTTTCGCGTGCAGGGGTCGCGCCCGCGGCTCTGAGAGCCCAGGGGGCCGTATGCGACCTTGCCCGTGGGCAGGCGGAGGAGACGCCCCCGCCCGCTCGCCGCAGACAGGCGGGACCGGAGCTGAGATACGCACGGGCAGGGCTGGGCCGACTTGGGGGGGCGCGTAGCTCTGGGAGGGGGGCGGGCGGGGAAATTCTCTCGAGTCTGTACACCCGGGCCGGGGGGACGGGGTGGCCCGGCCTTCCCTGCGCCCGGCTCCCACGACTGGAGCCCTCGCCCCCCGCCCGGTCTCCCCGCCGCCTGGCGCGGTGCCCTGGGGCCGCGTGCGCTGCGCCTTAGCCGGCGGAGCTGCCCGGGCTCGCCCCGCGCGTTCTGGAAGCGCTTACCTGGGAGCTCCGGCGCCCGCGGCCGAGGCCGGCGGGAAACTTCCCCGACCTGCTGGCGAGCATCGCGGCGGTGGCCGCTGCTGGCTGTGCGTGTGCGCGCGGGTGCGAGTGTGTGCGCCTGTGTGTGCGCCCGGCGGGCCGGCGGGCGGGGTCCGCCGAGCGTCTCCTCCAGTCTCCGGCCGGGCACGCCGCCGCCGCCCGCAGTTGCGGCAGGCTCACAGGTGGCCGCGTGGTCCCGCCGCTCGCGGAGCCCCCCTCTGCGGATCCCTGCGCCCCTCACCCGCCGAGACAGGCAGGAGCCCGCGCCGCAGGCGACCGCGGAGCCAGGGCGGGGGCCGAGCCGAGGTGCCTGGGCGCGGGCCCCGCGCTGGGCGCGGCGCGGTGGTGCTGAACGGACAGCTCCGCGCGCCCAGTCCGGGCGCGGCCGCCGCCCCAGACTCGGAAGATGCAGTAGCCGCCGCGGCTTCTCAGCGCTTCTCTGGCGCGTCACCGCGATCCCCTTGCGCCCCGGGCTCCCGTGCGGGGCTGACACCTTTCCCTACCCTTCCATCCCCCGGTGACAGCTGTTTTTGTCCCCACCCCCAGGGCTCAGGCAGGGGGCTGCCTACGGTGACCTTTCTCCGCGGGGTCTGATGGGGGCAGGGCTGGAGAATAAGGGGCGACTTGCGCAGCAAGGCTGGACCAGAGGAACTCCGGGTTTCCCTTTTTAGGGACCTGAGCAAAAGTTTCCTGAAGCCAAGGGTGGGGTTGTTGGGGACGAGAGCTGGAGGGGAGCAGAGGAATCAGGGAACCCCGTGGGGGAGCTTGGCTTAGCTTGCGGGGGGGCGAGAGCGCAGGGCTCCCCGCGTGGGAGGGAGTCACGGAGTGACCTTTGGGAGCTCGGTGTGGGCACCGTGTGTGCGCAGGCTGGGTGGTGTGTGGGCCGCGGGGGAGTGTACGGATGTGTGTGTGTGTGTTTGTAGGCTGAGGACACTAGGAGTTTTCAGTGTCTGTGTGTGTACAGCCTTGACAAAAATGGGTCCCCTGACGGGTGGGGAGATGTGTGCAGTGTGTCAGTACAGGAGGAACCTGGGACATGTGTCAGTGCTGTGTGTGTATATAATAGGGAACCGAGTGCCCTGCGCACAGTGTGCTGTGGACATTGTAGTATTCAGTGGGACTGTGACAGGTGTGGGTAATCTATTGAGAGATGTGTGTGCGCGGACAGTGGGGACTGGGGGTGTGAGATCAGTGTAGGTGTGCTCAGGATCTGTGTCCTCATTCCCAAGATCTGAGATCTGAGCTCTTGATCTCCTAAGATTGTCCTTAAGGCCCTGCCTACTGGGCTGAGCTGAGAAATGGACCCACAGTCCCTGGGGAGCTCCCTCCCTTTGGTCCCTCAGGCCTTCTGCATGGTGTCCATTTGCAAAGACTGGAGCACTATGAGGTGTGTGAGCTTAGCAGGGGGCTAGCGTCTACATGTCTTGGTCAGAAGTCCTGGGAAAGCCCTTCCGGCATGGCTCTGGACTCACAGGGCAACCACTACAGCCACAGTGGGAAGCACATCCTTGACGTGCCCTGGCAATGCCATCCCAGCTGGAGATATGCCCTGTGTCACTCCAGAGTGCTTTGGGCCTCCTTGGAGGGCCTGGGGATGGCCCTTGATCTGGCTTCAGGTGGGGGCTCCTGCATCCAAGCCTGCATCCCTGTGCCAGCCACTTGCATCTGGATACACGTGTGGGTGCGTGTGCAGTTGTACTGCCGCCGAGAGGGCTCCACACCCGTGCCCTGCAGGCGTCTGCAAGTGTGGGGGCTGCAGGGAGGCAGCCATGTGGGAGGGAGAATAGGGCAGTGAGAGCCATGTAAGCTTCCTGTCTCGTGTCTGATGCTGGAGGGGTGTGTGTGTGTGTCTGTGTGTGTGTCTTCGTCTCTATCTCCTTTTCTTTCAGGGGCTGTGTTGGGGGTATACTCACCCCATCCTCTGTGTACGTCAGCTGGATCTATCATCTGAAGTCTGGGGCTTCACACGAGCACACTGCACACCTGCCTGGGGTACAGTCTGGAGGCTCCTGGGTCTCCTCCGGCAGGGTGCCAGCATGTGTTTACATGCATGTGTAATCACTGTGTTGCAGCCCCTTCCACCCTTTTTTAATCCCACTCCACCCCACACACACGTTGGGGATGATGGTGGCTGTGAAGTCTCACTGCTGCAGGTGCCCTGGGCGGCAGCCCTGGCGGACAGCCTAGACAGGCTTTGTGAGCCCTGTGGCTTCCTGCAGCCCTCACCCTCTCCTCTCACTATAGGCTGCCTTCTGACTCCTCCAAATCTCACGGCCCCCTTCTGCTTCACTGCCACATGCCTGTGTGGCTTCTGCTGCATGCCACTGTTCCCAGCCACTCCCATTCCATTGGCCTCAGCTCCTCACTCTTTTGGTTTATTTCAATGCATAAATCACCTTCTCCTGCTGTATTTGGAGGGTCCCTCCTCCTAGACATGCTTGGGTTCGATTACTCTGGGGTTTTCCTCTCTCCCCTGCTTTATTTATCTGCCTGCCTCCTTCTGTTCCAGTCTGTTTTTGTTCTTGCTCATTCCTTCATCCTTTTCGGTAGTAGGAGATTTTGCCCATGGAGAGAGAGTCCCTGTGCCTTCTGTTTCTCTTTGTTTCTCCCACACTCACGGCCACCCGACCAGCAGACCACTAGTGGTCTCCCCAGGCTCTCCCCCTCCTATCTCTGTAATACGGGCCACTCTGTGTCCCTCTCAGCTCTGCCCCGCTCCTTCCAACCCCCACCGCCTCCTGCCTTTCCTTCCAGCCTCCCTTCCTTCCTCTCTCCCTCCCTGTTGTCTCCTCCCCAGCTGGGAGAGCTGTGCCAGCATGCCCCAGGCTACACTGGGGCCCCGGTCTAGTCTGCACCTGCCCTTTGAGAGCTTTTCCTGTGAGGCTGGAGTCAGGGACAAGCCCCCATGCCTGCCTTCCCTTGAATGGCAAAGTGAACTTGGAGCCCGCAGGGAGAAGCCTGAGTTTGGGGCACATCAGTTATTTCTTGGAAAGGCTGAGGCAGAAGCTCTGTGGGTCTGACAGATGCCTTTGCAGAGGGTTAAGTGTATGTGACAGGCAGAGCCACTTGTTTATTTCCCAGTCACTGTGCTGAAGAGAAATGGAGCCATCCGCCTCCTTCTGTACCGGGGAAGCTGGCTTTGTTTATGGTTTATTTAGAGGTCTGAGCCCTGCTCTTAAAATACAGCCACCTGCTCCAGGCGCATGTTGAGGCCTGCCTCTGGGCTGGCCTAGCCCGCTGTGGAGATTGTGAGGGGGCCGAGGCACCCCGGGAAGGGGGATGAAGGGACCCCAGGTGGTGGCCCAGATCCTTGCACCTGGGCGACTATTATCTCTGCCTGCCCTGCCAACGCTGATCTCTCAGCTGAGCCCACACATCTCAGACTCAGCTTTTCTCCCCCTGACAGGCGAGGGGGCTGCCTTGGCGGCTTGGCTGAGGGAGCAGGGCTGCCTGACCTACATTCTCCCGTACAGGGAAGAGCTGAGTGCTATCCTTCCCCGGGTGTGAGCACAGGGCTGCCCACTAGCCCGATGGAGTGGACTGTTCCCCTGTGTCTGGCCTGCTCCCCATCCCCCCACCCGCGCCACCCGCCACATGCACACTGCAGCCAGCGTGTCTCTTAAAAGCACAAAACCAGGTCATGGCATTCCCTCCTGAACACCTTCCCGGGGCTTCCCGTTGCCCCGACAATGAAAGCCACTTCCTTCCCACAGCTCCAAGACTGCCCGAGGTGCGCCCCAGCTCGGCTCCAGCCTCGTGCCCCGGGCTCCCGTGCAGGGCCTTTGCACCTGCTGCCCTCTCTGCTTGTCAGGGCAGCTCACATGGCAGCCTCCTCGTCACTCGGGTCTCAATTTAAATGTCACCTCCTCAGAGAGGCCTGACTGCCCAACCTAAACTTGGCACCTCAGTCAGCTTCGATCATCACCATAACAGCACTTACATTAAATGGTTATCGAATACATTAAATAGTTGTTGAATGGTGAACGCATGAAGCTCTAGCTGCTGTCTTAAGTTACTCTGTGCCAGCCAGTCTTGGCCTCACTCTTCTTCTTCCTCCTGGTGGATCAAGAAGGGGAGTTGCATGCCCGGGACCCCAGAACAGGCTCTGGGCTGCTCTCCCAAGCAAGTGATCAGCATGGTGGAGCAGGGCCCTAGCTGTGGGTTCGAATCTCCTGGGAGCTTTTAAAACAGCCAGCACTCCTAGAAGCCTTGGGCCTCACTCCAGACCTCCTGGTACAGGGCCCCGGGGACCAGTGTTTTCTTAATCTCCCTAAGTGCCTCCAATGTGGAGCCAAGGCTGAGACCCCCGCAGCCTGCAGGTGTGGACAGAGAGCCACATGCCCATGAGCCGGCAGCCCGGCGGACACCCACCCGCCACCCCAACTCTTGGGACAGAGCCCCCTGCCATGGGGCACTATAGAGGCTGTGTGCCTTTGTCACCACCTCCCCATCCTCGCCTCACAAGGGGTTCCCTGTGCCTGCGCCTCTCAGAATACTTTTCCTCAGAGACAATTTGTGATTAGCAATAATCACAGTTTCTTTTCCTCCTAGGAAGGGGATCAGCCCCGGAGCCTTTTTTATTTGATGGTGGTGAAGGGCTGGCTGGCCTCTCTGGGTGGATGTACAGGGACGCCGCTGGGGGAGGCAGGCCAGGAGGAGGTGGGGGCGGGGGGGAGGGGGGACCAGGACACCGGCATGGGGGAGGGGCAGTCTCTCTCTGGGGGGAGGGACGGAATTAATAGAAAATTTGGGAAACAAAGGATTTTAAGAAATTTTGCTGCACATTATGAAAGCAATTCCTCATTTAGTGTTTTCTCAGGCGGCAACAGTAAATATGTACATAGCTTTCACATTGTTTTTGGATGCTGCACTGATTTTTTAAAAAACATATCAGTCCTTGCCTGGGCCATTTGGCTTTGTCCCCAGAGGCCACCTCCCTATCCAACGACAGCCGCTCCGTCCCTATGTGTCCCCTAGAGGCTGACAAGGGAGAGCAGGTGGTTGTTTCTGAAGGGCTCCTCCAGGAGTCCTTTAGTAAAAACGGGACCAGATCCTCCAGGCCTGGCACGTGCAGGGGAGCTCCTGAGGGGTTGGGGTCCTCCTGCAACAAGTCCCCTCTGCCCGCAGGTCTCTCTCCACCTGCCCCGCCAGGCACCGTCCCTTGGGGCTCTTCACTGAATTCCTCAGAACATCCTGGGACAAGGCTGAAATAATTAAGAGAAGCTTGATTAAATTTAGACTGAGTCACCACAAGGGAAATTAGCAAGAGGACAACATGCCTGGAAATGTACTGAAACCACCTCCCTCTAGGGGACCCCTCTTGGCCCCACTCTCATCTGCTTCAGGGATGCTCCTGAAAGCCCACCGTGCAGAGGTCGGGGCCCAGAGACCCAGAAGCCCCCTCTCCATCTGCCTCAGGCGTGTCCTCCGACTTCTGCAGTCTCTCCTCTCCTGAACTTTCTCTGGGTGGTTGACAGCTGAACTGAAGCCCCCAGCCCCTCCCACAGCCCTATTCTCTGGGCCCCCTGGGATGCCAGGTTCAGGACAATTCACCCTGAGGCTCTCCCCTGGTCCGGGCAGTGGGGGAGTCTCAGCATCTGCCCACCACTGCAGGTGACTGAGGAAGACGAAGATATGAGCAAATGAAGAGGCAGCTTCTGTGCCCTGAAGCTGCACAGTCCCAGTCCTGCGCTTTAGCCATGTATCCTCGGGCCAAACATTCACTCTCTGCGTGCCTCATTTCCTCGCCTTAAAACCTATGATAATCTCTAACTGATAAGATTATCGTGAGAATTAAAAGAAGCATTAAAGAGCTATATACCAAGAGCCTGGCACAGAGCATGCGCTTAAAATGTTAGCCATGGCGAGTGCCAATTATTGAGCACTGATGCCACGTCAGCTCTGTGCTAAGCTCTCCGCTGGCCTCTTGCCCCCACTTTGGTACTATTAGTACCTCATTTCACCGACGCCCATTAAGTGAGGTATTTAGACTCACACGTGTCTCTGTGGTTCCAAAGTCTACACTCTGAACTATCTCAAGTAGGTGCAGGATTAATTAGGGAGGGCTAACTACTGTTTCAAACAACCCCCAAGCCCCAGGGGCTTAACATAATGCAGCAGTCCCCTCTATCTGCAGGGGAGACGTTTCAAGACTCTAAGTGGATGCCTGAACCTCAAATAGTACTGAACCCTATCTATACTATGTTTTTTTCCTATACACACATACCTCTAATAAAGTTTAATTTATAAATTAGGCACAATAAGTGATTAACAACAATAACTAATAATAAAATAGAGCACTTATAACAATATGCCAGCATCACTACTCTTACACTCTAGGGCCACTGTTACTTGAACACAGGTGCCACAATACCACGGCCGCTAGCTGATCTGGTAACCAAGATGGCTCCTAAGTGACCGAGGGGCAGGGAGAGGCTGCAGTGTGGATACACTGGACAAAGGATAACTCACGTCCTGGGCGGGACAGCATGAGATTTTGTCATATTATTCAGAACAGCGCGCAATTTAAAACTTAGGAATTGTTTATTTCTGGACTTTTCCATTGAATACTTTTGGACTGCAGGCAGCCAAGACCTTGGAAAGTGGAAGCACAGATGAAGGGGAGCTACTGAAAAACAATGATTTCTTGCTCGTGTGACAGGAGTAACCTATGGGGATTCCAGGGGGACCCAGGCTCCTTCACCTAGAGCTCTGCCAACTTCTAGGGCCTCCGAATCCTGTCCTGGCATCCTCTGTGTCACCTTGAGAGATGAGGGAAGAGACAGAGAGTGGACAATGGCGTGAGATATTTTCAAGGCTGGGTCTGGAGGTGGCAGACTTCACTTCTGTCCACATTGCTTGGCCGGAAGTCAATCACATGGCCCCTATAACCACCGGGTGGGTGTGGAGAGAGGACCTCAGAAATTGGGGGTAACAGCATTGTCTGCTGCCGATGAATAAGTAGAAGCTGGCAAACATCCTGCACTCCTTTCTCCCCAGGTGGTGTCAGGTCTCACAGGGAGGTCCCCAGTTGCTAGAAAGACTTCACTCTCCAAGTGGGCCCAGGACGCCCTGTCTCTCTAGGAGTCCTAGCTGGCCCTGAGGAATGGTCTCTCGACCCTGGATAAGACTGTTTCATTTTTCTCAGAACGACGCTTCCTGCTCTGAACTTACTCACACTGCGTGTCTGAAGAAGGTGTCAGTCTGGGTTCCAGGCTGAAGCAGCAGGGAATGGTGCAGAAGAATGTAATGAAAGGTATTAGGTAGATCACAGACTCTTGAGGCCAGAGGCAGACCTGGAAGCTACAGAGCCAGGACACACAGGCGGTTGGTGGCACGATGCACCAGTCCTGCTACGGTGCTGGGCACGATGTTTGGCAGGCACCAAGGGTGGTGGGAGGTGCTGGGAAGCTACTGCACTGACTGGCTGGACTGGCACTTAATGCACGGTCTGCATTTGTGTCTGCAGGTTGTGGCAGAGTGGAGCGCTAAGTAGGGGCTCAGGAAAGCCTGGGTGATGCCCATGGGAGGAGGCTGGCAGGGGAGCTGTACCATGCAGGAATATGGGCGGGGCAGGATCCCCCCAGACTCAGAGTAGAAGCACAAGGACCCCGCTCTAAAAACCCACTCCCTTTTTCCCTTGACCTCTACTCCTTCCCTAGTCTGGGAAGTTGGGAGAAGTAAGATCCCTTTCTGTCTTCATCATGCCCAGCTGTCCACCCCAGGACACATTCCTGGCTCCCCAAACCTCCCCTGGCTTAGAGGTGCTCGCAGCTGCTGCCCTGGCCCTCACCCTTCTGCTGTGAAAGTGACACCCGCCCACCCATCTACCCATCCGTCGCCCATCGATCCATCCCTCCATCCACCCACTTACCCATCCCACACCCTAGATGCCTCTGTGGGCTCCTGTTTCCATGGTTACCTCCAGGGCCTGAGTCTTCTCTGGGTTTGCTGAGAGATTCTCCAGCTCCAGGCTGTTCCCCACGCCAGCTTAGTTGCTGGACCCAGACCTGGATTGCTCCCGGGATCCCACCCTGCTTAGAGCTCTCGCTGCCCGCAGCTCAGAGATTGTTTGCACATTGCTCCATCAAGGTGATCAGCTTCCTGGATTTAATATAAAATCAAAAGCTCTTCAGTATTTGAACAGTGAGAGAGGTTGGGGTGGGGGGAGTGTGGCTGCCACAGTAAACCAAGTGGGAGTCCCCAGGGTAGGGAGGGCCCCTTAGTGATAATAACAAAAGCTAGCATTTCTTGGACACTTACTACATGCCAGGCACTGTTCTAAGGATTAACATCTAATGACTAGGTTAATGCACACAACAACACTGCGGGGTATGTACTACAATTATCTAACGGGGAGACAGGCACAGAAGGCTTGAGTGCCATGTTCAAGGCTACTGAACTATCCAGTGATAGAGCTGGGATTCAAAGCAAATTAGAGTGACTCCAAAGTCTGTGTTCTTATACATGGCATTCATGGCTTCTTCAGCCATTTCTACCCCCCGCCCCCCGCCCCGCCCAGGGATTCTGGAAGTTTCCCTGAGTCATTTTTTTCAAGACAGGAGGTTCCTGAACACCTCCCCAGCACTCAGCTCTGCTTGGAGCCCATATGTGAGAAGCCCACTTTCCACTCTAGGCCCACTTGGGAGCAGCTGTCAGTTGCTCATAAGCCTGGATGGGCCACAGCTGTCCTCAGAAGGGGCCCCCTGACCCCTGCCACCTAAGCTGGTCTGTCTGTGGGCTCTAGAAGCTTCCCCAGGTCAGGGCCAAGCTGAAGCTTATCCTCAGAGGCCTTCAGGAGGGTGGGAAAAAACAATCTCATTAGAGAAACCCAGCTGAGGGAAGACACAAGATGTTCCCCTCGAGTGACAGAAAACCAATTCACACTCTTTGCAGCCAAGAAATTAAGCTAATTTTTCATTTCTCTGCTTACGTGCGACTCAACTAAACATAGGAATCTAGGAATGCAAACAATGACTCGATTTTCTTAATTTAGGGCAGTTTTAATTAAATCTTGCTAAAATGACGGAGGCTCCAGATATTTTTACCATGGTAGAAAGCCATGAGATTTGGGGAGAGGAGAGGTGGGGAACACGACGATAGCAATGCTCCCTCCCCTGGCCATCCCCTGCCCTGCATGGACCTCCCACACCTCCCCCACTGAGCATGGCCCCCTAGGAGAGGATGGCTCCTTCTCTTGGGCTTCTTATTTCCTTTGCTCTTGTTTATGTTGAAGAAAACGAGCTTCCTTACATTGCATTCATTCTCATTAGCTGGGGCTGGAAAGAAAAAGTCCAATGACTTAGCAAAAGAAAAGTTTAAATTACAGAATTATTTTGGAGAAAAACTTGGATTTATCAGAAGTTCATAGTAGAAATGTTAAGATACCAAAATCAAAGGTGTCAAAGGTGGAATCTTATAGTGCTGACTGCTCACCCATAACCAGTTCTTCTCTCCCTCTGAACATATGGAAAGATTATATTTCCCCACCACCCCCAAGTTTGGAGGAATAGAGAGCTGTAGAACTGGAGGTGATTGTCACATATGGGCCAGGACGTTTAACTGCCCATGGGAGAAGTTAAATGTTAGTTAAACAGCGTTAGTGTTCTACTCCTCTGCTGTGGAAGCAACATATTAAGATGTTGATGCCCCAAGACCAAAGCAGCCCCTGGACCTACCCCATGGAGTACAGCTGCCCTGGGGTCTCCTGGATATGAGGCCAAATTTGTATTTTGTTTGGGTTATATGACTGAGTTTTGGGATGATGGGGGGTTGGTTTATTGTTTCCTACAGCAGAGCTTCTCTTATCCTGCTTAGCAAATAATGCTTTACTAGTAATCATTGTACCATAACAGCACATTATTTTAATTCTTTTATACTAGATTACTTTGGAATTTCAAAAATCATCTGTCCAGTTTAGTCTGCAATAGGATGAATAATAAACTGCAAAGTTTACTTTCGCTGGGTCTAAATAAAATTGTCAGAGAACATATTTTACTGATTAAAGCAAACCTTATATGTCAGTAAGCTTTAACATTTACTAAAATTTCAGGTTAAGGATAAAGGCAGCCCCTCAGAAGAAAAGTGGTCAGAATGGGAGTTAGATTACATTTCTCTATGAAACTGTAGGAATCGTGGTTCCAGGCATGATCATGAGTGGAAAACAGACTTTTAGAAGGTGATAGTGATTGGGTGGTTGGGAAGAAGAAAGCAAGAAGATGTCTGAAGAATTTGGAGAAGTTTTTTGGTGTGATGTGCTGCCCATCAGGAAAACCCTCATTATAATGTCTTAGTTAAGGTAATGCCAACTGATATAATAAACAAACGTATTCTGGCTCAAACATGATAGAAGTTACTTCTTATTCACATGGAGTTTGTCTTAGTCCATTTGTGCTGCTACAACAAAATATGTGAGACAGGGCAATTTATAAAGAACTGGAATTTCTCACCAATCTGAAGTCTAAGAGCTAGGTGTGAGCAGGATCGGTGTCTGGTGAGGGCTGCTGTCTGCTTCCAAGATGGTGCCTCATTGCTGCATCCTCCAGAAGGGAGGAACAATGTGTCCTCACATGGCAGAGGAGCAGAAGAGAGAGAACTTTCTCAAGCCCTTTTATGAGAGCCTGCCCTCATGATTTAATCACCCCCTAAAGGCCTATCTCTTAATATTATCACATTAGCCACTAAGTTTCAACACATGAATTTGAGGGGAACACATTCAGATCATAGTAAAGTCCAAAATTTTTTTTCTAAATTGGTGGGCAACTTGTCTGTAAGCGGTGATTCAGGGAATTGGGCTCCTCCCTCTCTTTAACATATTCCTCCAATGTTGCAGAGTTCATTGCTCAAGCCAGGGGGAGGATAAAGAAGGTAGAGATAGATGTAGGATGTTTTTGTAGGCTGGGCCTACAAGTGGTACACATCACACCCCCTGGCATGTCATTGGTCAGAATTCGGTCACATGACCACTCCTAGTTGCAAGGGAGCCTGGGAAATATTATCCAGCTGTGTAGCTAGGAGGAAGAGGAATCAGGTTTGGTATAGAGCTAGCCAGTTTATGCCACAAAAGTTCTCCATTCGGTCAAAGTTGAATTTGAGTGTGCTTTAGCATGTCACCCCATGTAGAAAGAGCTACAAATGGACCCAGTTTTGTGCAGATTATATTTGGGGATGAGGGATAGGGCTGGGTGAGATTTTGCTTAGGACACAGTCTTCTGCTTCTTAGATTAAAATAATAATCATAGATACACCTTCCAGGATTGCCAAATTGTTGGAATTATAACACAAACAAGTGTAGGTGAATCAGTTACAAGCACTGAATAGCATGGGAAAGCCTGAGAGGAAATGGTAGACCCTACTCTGACATCCAAATGACTATTTTAGAGAAGAACATGCTTTTCAGGTCTCAGTGCCACACAGAGAATCAAATGAATGTAGAGCCCTGTGTACTAGTCAAAAGGAAGATGCCTACAAAAACTGTCTCTTGAGATTGCAAATTGGACATTAGTGTTTAATCCAATCATCATAGACATGCAACTCTGTGTTGGCAGTAGGAGCTTTGTGCAAGGAGTGAGGAAGTCAATGATAGGAGTTCAAGTTGTTACCCTGATCTAGCTGGGACCAGCTTCCCTGGAACACGATTGCTACTGTGAGGCTTGCAATCAAGTTGGCTTTGAAACTGTTTATACAAGCTGATTGCTACTAGGAACATAAGAAATTCACAGGAAGTTCCACACAAGGAACCAGAGAAAAGGGCTTTGAGTTGCGTTAGTGGTTCCATTGGAAAGTTTTGGAGACAGTAATCAGAAAAGGCAGAGAAGAGATGCTGTTAGATAAGGAACTGAACATGGTGGAGATTTATTTGCAACTCTAAAGCCACCAGATGTTTGATTTAGTGACCAGCCACCTCACTGCCCTAGAGAAAGTAGAGGATAGAGGGAAAGGAAGTTAGGATCTGTGTACTGAATTCATAAGTAGGAGTCTGTCCCTTCCCTAATGTTTTCCAGTGCTGTGGTAGGAGGAGCCACAATGACACAGCATCCCCAAAGGGAGTGGTGGAAACTACCTTGGATAATGAGAGGCGCTTGGATCAGTCCTTGCAGTAGTAGGATCAGCAACTTTTGGCAGAGTGGCTGTGCAATTTGAGATCTGGTTTTAAACCGGAGGGGCTCTTTGAGTTCCCTCTGTTGGTGTGGCTAATCAAGGCTGAGGAACAAAAAGAGGCAATGTGGCACCTTCTGTGAGCAAGATTGAGTAATGGGTTGAAGCTAGGGAAGCCAGGGTGGTTTGGGGGCCAGCACACCTCAAACTGGGAAGCAAGGTGAATGGGAGAGCAGCTCCCCTCGTTCCATTCAGGAGACACTTGACATGCAGCTGGGAGCCTAGGCTGAAGACAATATGCCCTGATGTGTCCCCCCAGGAGTGATGTTTGTCGCACTTAAGGCATTTCTCAGGCCCCAGCATGGGTGAGTCAGTGTCACCCCCAAGGCTGCATTGAACTTTGGAGTAAATGACACGTGTATTTTATTTGTGGCAAGAAACAGCATTTTAGCTTGTAACTTTGAGGACATGTGGTCTGTGGATATCATTGAGGGGCCCAGATTTTGGTGGGAGAGGCTGGGTGGTGGGCTCAGATGTTAATGCTACCATAATGGTGGGGACAGTCTCCAGAGTCAGAGTGTCCCACTGCCTTCAGTCCCCAAGGCTCCAACCCTGTAGGGGAGGGAGACAAAAAGAGAACCTGAGTTGAATGAGGGGATGGACATTGGGCTCAAGTCAATATTATATTTGGGCTGTTCCCACATACTTCTGAAAGGAAGTTATGAAATTTATTTATCAGCTCTGGAAGAGTTGTAAGAAGGTGGAGGATTTTATTGCATTGAATTCAAAGCACAGGTGGGTGGCTTCTCATGAGAACAGCAATTAGAGCATTGCAAAATCCTCATGCCACCTCATCCAAAAACTCATCTCCCAATCTCCATTATTCCTCAAGGATTTAGGAGTTGAATGTTTATTTCTTTTGACTGTACAAGAATTGAAAGGATCATGAAGACCCTCAAATTTATGTGGGTTATGCTGACTAGGCACATGCAAATGGGCATGGCTACTTGAAAATAAGCCTCATCTCAGGATTAAAACCAACTGGCCAAACTTTTTGGGGAGGCGGTGATGGATGCCTTGCTGGTATATCATTCATTGTAATAATAAAATGTTGTTGTAGAGGATGTGCTGCTAGAAATTATGTTCCCAGTCCGGGGCCTTGAGATGTGCCCCAAACTCCTATTGATCTGAGGGTGAATTAGTAAGTGGAAAGAAACATTTAGAATCCACTCTTTGTCTTTCTTCTTCCTCTCAGCACCTGTGCCATCTGTGAACGGTTTTGTCCTAGTGGACATGCAAATGTGTGTGTGTGGAGGGGGCACTCGCTGGAGGAGAGGTAACATGTAAGGGGATGGCGGGAAGAGCACGGGATCATATCACAGACACATCTAATGCTGTTGATTCAGTTATACATGGTCAGGAGAGAGAGCGAGCGAGAGATGGTGTGTGTTTCCATCAGCCATATCACTCAATGAGTGACAGTTTGATCATTCATTTATTTATCCCTACATCCACCCATTCATACATGCATATCTAACTCTCCAAAAAAGTATTCGAGGCAGATGAAATGTGTTCTATCCCATTCCTCCTTCCTTCATTTATTTATTTATTCAGCAAATATCATTAAGGCCTTACCAGGTGCTCATGAGAACAGAGCTTTGAGCAAGACAGATAGGGAAAGGGTGCCAGAGCCACGTGTTGGGGACGTCCGAAGATCCCCAATCCAAAGGGCAATTCCCATCCCTCTATCTCACTATTTCCAGAAGGAGGTGAAGGTGAAAGAACGGCTTTCACATGACTGCACATGTGTTTTCACTAGGGAGGGCGGCAGAGCTGTGTTTCAGCTGTTCCTTGGCCTGTGGACTCTCTCAATTTTGAGTTGTACAGAGTTTCAGTCAAAGATTTTTGCCTTCTAAGATCTTCCAAACCCATTTTAGCCAGCTAGTTTTTAATGCAATAACCGCCAAGATATTCCATTATCTCTAGACCAATGGTTGTGAAGTTTTCCCTTTTCTAACAGCCCAAATTAGAAATAATGTGGAAAAATTTAGGAAACACAAGTGCAGAGAAAATAAATAAGACTGATTCAATGGCCTTATGTCCTAAACAAAATCTGATTGTTGGGCCTCTGACTCGTGTCAGTTCTTTCCTCCTGGATGGGTGGCACTCTCTGGCTGAGGCCGGGACCGCTGCGGGTGTTTGCGAGACACGGGCCTTCCCTCCGTCACCCAGCCTGGCCTAGAAGCCATCTGGCAGAGAAGGTGTGGGAGACTGCCCTGAGCTTGAAGACAGCTGGGAATGAGTCAGAAGGGACTTAAGGGCAGTACAAGGCCCCCGAGCCATGTTGACCCTATTTTTCAAGGCTTAAAATGAAACACATGGTTTGACACAAGGGTTACGACAGGATAATAACTCTGGAATTAGAAAATCACATTGCAAGGTGTTGTAGCTGTGTCCAAAGTGGGATTCAGAGATGTGCTATTGGTTGAACTGGTCCATCTGTTTACAGGAAGTGACATGCACAGGACCTTTGTTAGCTAGAGAGCAGGGAAGGAGTTGGTGGTAGAGTTGCCTTGGAAAAGAAGGAAGGGAGAGACCAAAGGATGGAGGGGGTGGCCTAGGGCCAGTCCCTTGCGCCCCCCCCCCCATGCAGACAGAAGGGCATAGAAGGAAAGCCAACAGGGCTTGTTCCATGAGGAAGTCAAGAACACCCTGGGTACAAGCAGGGATGCTTCTAGGCTCATGTGCTAAACACGAGAGATACTGTTCTCTCTCCATGTGGAACCCAGCACCGCTCTTGCATCTCATGGGCTGGTGACTTTAAGTATCCTAAGAGATGGCACCTCCCCCTCACCCCAAATAATCAGCATTCTCCAAGGGACATTCTCAGCAGCGGATTCCCAGAAAGCTTCAGCTGAGTGGACAGGGGCATGGAGCTTAGTAGACAATTGAGGGAGGGAAGGTCCTGCATGAGAAGAGAGTGACAAGCGGAGGAGCTGTGGTCATTGTCATTTATTAGGCTCGAACAAGGCAAGCTGCACTGCAGAAATAATTGAAGATCACATAGCAACCAGGGGACATTTTCTTTCAAACTCAAAATTGGGTCATATGGTGGGGGACACAGTTGGGTAAGAGGATAGAGTATCTGAATTCAGGACTGGTCCAGAAAAATTGCCAAAGCAGTGTCAGATTAGCTTGATTAAAGGTTTAATTTGATTAGATCCATAAACCCTGGTAATATATGCTCATTCATCCCATCTATTGTCTAAGCAGAACGGGAACCCACGGTCAACTTTATAAAATCCACAGGAGCATTGCCAGCCAGCCTCTGGCTTTGAATTTTTTTGTGATCTAACATTTTAAGGAGGTTATGTCAGTGAGACCTATTTAGAATACAAATGATTGCTTGAACTCTCTTAAGGCTTTAAGAATATATTTTAATCACTGAGTGTTCCCCTAAGCCAGGCAGAGTATTTGTGAATAAGTTGTTGTGCCTCTCAGTCAGCAGGAATTGGGTAGACTCGCTGAATTAATGAACCTTTCTCTTTTCCTGGTCTTTCTCACGGCTGTGGCAATGTGCGTTTCCACTAGCTCTGTGAAATGCAGATGAGGTATAATTTTCCCCAAATTGATCTGTTCTACATCACTGAATTTCAGCTATTGCATTTTTATGCCAGAATCAAATTTAGCTTATTATTATTATTGTGGAAAATAATTATAATCCCTTAATTGTCATGGCACTTGACAACTTTTTAAAAATTCACAAAGGTTATTTAATTCCATCCTCATCATAACACTGGGGACCAAGCAGAATAGGAATTATCATCTGGGCCTCCAACTCTAAACTGTCCCTTTTTTTCCAGATGGGAAATTGAGGTTCTTAAAGGTTAGGTGACTTGCCCATAGCCATGAGGACATTAGCTGCGGAGGCAGGAATGGAAGCCAGGGCTAGCGACTCTGCAGTCCTGGGTTCTGGTCTCATCAAGTCCTCTCTTCAAGGACGAAGTAGGTCTGATCATCTTCACCTTGCAGACTTACTGTGCGTGTGATGGGCATGTAGGTGCCAGCACAATGCTGACACATGGCGGGTGCTTGGTGGGTCCCTTTCTCTTCCCATCTCCAAGTGATTTCAGGTTCCATTTGGAGGCGCTGAAGCCCACTGGGGCTGAGATGTGATAACATACAGCTTTCCCCTCAACCAGGCTGGAGGCTAAGTGGCCAACAGTCATGCCATACATGCACGCACACACACATATGAGCACGTGTCCACATGCACACACAGGCATGCGTGAGCTTGAAATCTTTGAATTTCAAATCTGCAGCAGGTTAAGAGGAAGAGACCGCTTCCCCATGAGCTACTATTCCCGTCTCTACAATCAGCTCTGTATACTCCCCACCTCTTGCCCCGCCCCACACACATTCCTGGCAACTCACTTTTGAGATCTAAACATTAAAGCCCTCTAAGTCCTTCACGTTCATGCCTGCCTGCTGACTTATGGGCAGCTTTTGTCTTCCTCCAGGCCCAGAGACCCTGCTGGGTGTGTCGTCACTCCCTTCCTGTCCTGTGGTCCTTTTGCCCAAAGTTTGGTGAAGGATGTAACAATGGCCTGGGACTGTCTCTGTTTGGGCCTCGCACTGTCTTAGCAAGCTCAGCTTGAGAGGAGGTGGGTGGGGATCACAGGACGTTGCCACGGTGGCCTCCTCCTCCAGGCTGGACTCCAGTGCTGAAACCTTTGCCATCACCTGGTCCAACTCCCTTCTTTTACAGAAGGGGAGTTCCAGGCTTAATCCTGGACTTGAGCAACCCTTGCAAGATGTTTTCATTCATTTGAGGCAGGATAACTAGATAAACCACCTTGTATTTACCAATCTTGGGGCTCCTCTGGAAGGAGTCAGAGGCATCCCCACCAGGTTTCAGTGAGGAATTGCACAGTTGCAAGAAACAGAAGACTTACCTGGAGCCAGTTTAACCAATAGCTCGCAGGCAGATGTCTGGAAGCACTGGTTCGTAGCTCAGGGACACCAAGGCTGGCTCATGCGTGACTGTCTCAGTCTTTTCCTTACACTGTGTCCTCACGTTTTCAAGAGGACTGCTGCACCTCCAGGCACGTGTCTCTATACCAGACAGGAAGAAAGACAGAGAAAGGGACATTGTCAGCAAGCTTCTTACATCCCACTGACATATAGGATATCACATGACCACTCCTGGCTGCAAGGGACACTGGGAAAAAGAGCATTTTAGCTTCTCTAGCCTCTATAGTAGATGCAAGTCAAAGAGAAGGGGATTAGAACTGGGTGTTGGTGAATCAATCTACCAGACAGTTCTCAGTCAGGCATGTGAGGGCTAGCGCCAGATTTAATTAGATCTAGAAGGAGGAAAGAATGCTCCTTTCGCCTGAATGTAAGAAGGAAATCCATGCCCTTCATACTTGTTATAAACCTATTAGTCTCTACTACGGGATGGAGACTGTGCTAGACATTAAAATGCACGGGGAGGGAGATAAATGAGCAAATATTCACTTGACAAACACTAACTGCAGGTTTGCTTTGTGTCAGGCACCGGAGGTTCAGAGAATGAAGGCATGCTGTTGGTTGCCCATAGCACGAAGTCTATTTTGGAACAAGAGTTGTATGCAACGGGAACACACAGGAGCATGACAAAATCAGATGGAAAGGAAAGCTTCCTGGTGGCAGTGACACTGACCTGCGTCACCTTTTTATCCCCCTCTGTACAGTGGACATCTGCATTTTCTGACCCACTGCCAGTTAGGCTCTGAGGTGTCCAGGTTCTCGGCCATGGTGGAGGCCACTTTCAAGTGAAGTCAGATTCCATACATAGGGCCGGGAGTGGTGCCTCACGCCTGTAATCCTAGCACTCTGGGAGGCCGAGGCAGGTATAGTTTGAGCTCAAGAGTTTGAGACCAGCCTGAGCAAGAGTGAGACCCTATCTCTAATAAAAAAATAGAAAAACTTAGCTGGGCATGGTGGCTCATGCCTGTAGTCCCAGTTACTCAGGAGGGTGAGGCAGGAAGATCGCCTGAGCCTAAGGGTTTAAGGTTGCTGTGAGCTAGGCTGACGCCACGGCACTCTAGCCTAGGCAACAGAGTAAGACTCTGTCTCAAAAAAAAAAAAAAAAAAAGATTGCATACACAGCGATTGAGATTTTACTCTATGCTTATGAAGTTTACAACAGAAGAGAAGAGAGAATAATAATAATAATGTCATAATTATAACATAACCACCACCCCATGCATCAAGGGCTTACTATGTGCCAAAGTTCTAAGCCCTTTATATGTATTAACTTATTTAATCCTCAGAACAATCCTGAAGGAAGGTATCTCCCCACTCATCCAAAATCATCACTATTCTTCTAGGGGCACATAGCAGCGGATTCTCAGAAAGTTTTAGCTGAGTGAGAGAGAGTGGGATAAAATTATGGGCATTGGTAGACTTTCTAGGCACAAGAGGTTCTGTGTGAGAACACTAGGGCAGGAAAGGGAACTGTCGGTGATTGATACAGGCAGGATGCAATACAGAAACAATAAAAAGCCATAGAACAAGGGACATTTTTTTTCCCAAACTGACAATTGAGTCATATGGTTGGAGACGCAGTTGGAAAACGAGACAGATTATCTAAATTCAGGACTGGCCCTTAACTTGATTGCAGGTTTTATTTGATTGGCTCTCTAAACCATAGTTAAGTATGCTTATTTATCCAGCCTATTGTCTGAGCAGAATGGGAATCCACGGTCGACTTTAGAAAGCCAACAGAGCACCACCAGTAGTGTCTTTGCTGTGTCGTGGAGGGTGGCTAGAACTCCGAGAGAAAGCCCATCGTCTTTCTGGCAAAAGGGCAGCATTTGAAGCAGCTATATTCACTGGAAATGGAGACCCATTTGAACGGAATGACAAAAAGAGGAGGAGCCCCAAACCAACTATATGAACCTCGCCCAAATCTCTGCTGACCCCTGGGCAATGCACGTGCAGGGATTTGAGCTGCCAGCCCAGTGACGGAGTGTGCAATTTGGGTTCAATCAAGTTAACGGCCTGCTGAAACAAATCAATAAAACAAAATCTATCTCCACAGCCACCCTAAGCGGTAGGTGTCATTTCCCTAGTTTTAGCTGTGGTTGTGATGGAGGCTGTGGGTGCCCTGCCTTGCCCCTTGGCACTGACGCCCGGCACCTGGGCCTGGGCCTGAGGGCTGTCCCTGGCTGCTGGAGTCTGCTCTGCCTGCGCCAGGCCAGAGGGGCCCCTCCCAGGAGCAGCCTCAACCAGTGACTGATGGGAACTGGTGGCTCAATGCCCCGGCTCCCTTGCTCTGCGGGGAAGGGTGGTACATAATTCCAGGGCATTTGGCCTGCACTCCTAAAAGCGCCCTGGGGGGAAATACGTTTCAATTTTGGCACTTGCTCGATAACATCTTTCATTGGCTCACTTCCCTTCCTTATCTTCTCTCCTGCTGGTGCTTCCCGGGATCATCTCCCAATTAAACTGCTTTCGCTAGAATCCACATCTGGGGGGCTGCTTCTATGGGGGACACCAAGCTAAGATGATAGGAAACCCCAGGCTTGGAAAAGTTAAGCGAATTTTCCAGGGTTGCCAGTTAATAAGTGGGCAGCCGAGACTTAAGTGTGGGGTTTACTGATTCAAAGATGGTCTTCTCAGCTCTAACTTCTTAACTTTATAATGTATGTGCACATAAGAAAAATTGCTCATCTATAACCTCACTGGGCTCCAATAGAGGCAATAAATTCTTTCTTTCTTTCTTTCTTTCTTTCTTTCTTTCTTTCTTTCTTTCTTTCTTTCTTTCTTTCTTCTTTCTTTCTTTCTTTCTTTTGAGACAGGGTCTTGCTCTGTTGGCTAGGCTGGAGTGTAATAGCACGATCATAGTTCATGGCAGCCTTGAACTTCTGGGCTCAGGTGATCCTCCTGCCTCAGCCTCCCCTTCCCCCCAAGTATCTGGGACTACAGATATGTGCCACCATGTCTGGCTAAATTTTTTAAATTTTTGGTAAATATAGGGTTTCACTACGTTGCCCAAGCTAGTCTCAAACTCCTGGGCTCAAGTGACCCTCCCTCCTCACCCTCCCAAAGTGCTGGGATTACAGGTGTGAGCCACTGAGCCCAGCAGGATTCTTGATGTGTTTGAGTGTAGAAGTTTTGGATTAGGAGCTTGGGGGGACCTGAATTATTCTTCATAGCAGGGGGAGAAGAATTTTAGTTCCCAGAGCAACCCGAGAGGAGGCTGAGACTGGGAAGACGTGGGAGGGGAGGAGGCATCAAGTTGACAGAACCTTGTGTGGTCGGCAACATGACCTTCCATTTCCCGTGCGGTCTGAACTGCGAGTGTCTGAGCCTCTGGAGGCAAAGGCAGGGCCCGCGTCCAGTGGGGGGCTGTGAGTGTGGCTGTGCGGAGGGGAGGATTTGGCTGTCCTTGGCCTCGCTCAGCAGCTGTGGGAACAGCTGGGGCACAGATTGATAACTCAGTTTTGAACTCTCCTTCACTATTAGTTCAAGGCTCAAGAAAGTCATCAAAGGAAAGGTCAAGCCCTCCCTGGAGGCTGCTCCTCCTCCTTGGGGCCCACAGTAACCCCAGTGTGGGGTCTCCCACCTCAGCCTCCTGCCCAGGCTCCCTCTGAAGGTGGGACAGAACAGATGCTGGTTTCCTGGGGCTCTGCTTAGAAAATGTGCTCATCAGGAAAGGTTGACAGGGAACACGCTGCGTGTTCCTCCCCAGGGGAGAGCAAGTCCCACCTGCCAAAGTCTCTTCTAGGGCAGAGGGAAGAAGCACAGAGTGTCCCCAAGGCATGTCCTCCTGGCCCAGCTGGCCCTGCACAGATGCAGCTGTCATGACTTGGGACAAACACTCTCTGGGAGGAGGAGGCTGATGACACATGCTGAACTCATTGGAGACCACCCCCAGACTCTCAGGACAGCAGGGCCCTCTCGATCCAGCAGACATGGAGGCAGAGGGGGGCTCCTATCTGGCTTTGCTCTGCCACACCAGGGACACAGAACCTTCCCTGTCTCTGCTGTGGGACCCAGAACTCTCAGAAACTCAGCTCCACCAGGCAATGAGCCAGCCACAGACTCCAGGGAGCTCTGATCCTTGGGCTCTCTGTACGAGGAAACAAGAGTGTCTCAGGACACTAGATCAGGCTCCAGATGTTCAGGGCCAGAATAGTCCCTCCACAGTGGTGTGTAGGTTTGGGGAAAGGATTCATATTTAGCTGAATGGTTCAGTGAAGGTGCGTAGGCCATATGGTTGGGTGGGCCTGGGTTCAGATCCCACTCAGTCTCTTCCAAAAATCTCTTAGGAAAAAGAAGAAAATGGAAATGCGCAGTGAACACTTCAGCATTGTAGTAGGATTAGATGATGACACCTTTATGCAACTGCTAAGTACTTAGCAGGTGCTAAATAAATAGTAAAGCAATTATTAATACCAATGATACCTGGGAAAAGTATGAAACAAGAATAGTATGATCCCATGTATGTAAAAGTATGTACTGATAGGATGTTTATCAAACATTAATAGTGGGTATCTCTGGGTAATGGGATTTTGGGGGGTAATTTTTACTTTCTTCTTTTATTTATTTGTGTGTTCCTTGATTTTTTTTTTTTACAATGTGTGTGCACATAAGAAAAATTGCTCATCTGTAACTTTAGTGGGCTCCAATAAAGTCTGGATTCTTGATGTGCTTAAATGTGGAAGTTTCCAATTAAGAGCTTGGGGGAGAAGACTTGAATTACTCTTCATTGTAGAGGGGAAGAATTCAGGTTTCCAGAGAAACCTGAGAGGAAGGTAAGACTGGGAAGAGGTGGGAGGGGGAAGAGACAGCAAGTTGACAGAATCCTGTGTGAGCAACAACATGACCTTAAGTTTTCCATGCAGTCTTCTACTCACCCAAATGCTTAATGTGAGTGATTTTTGTTGTGGGAACTAAAACTGGGGCCTAATTTCATGTAAGAGTAAATGTGGGGTTGTAGGACAGAGACAGCACTGAAGACATTTGACCCACAAATGAACAAACCATTATATTCTTCTAGGAATCAGTAGAAATCTTGGGAAGACTTTTGACTTCCACAGGGCATAGAACTGTTGGGGCTTGAGCCAAATTGTCCCAGTTATCTACTGCTGCATAACAAACAATCCCAAACTTAGTTGCATAAAACAGTAATTATTTATTCATGTTTCTCCAGGTTCTGGGGGTTGGCTGGGCTCAGCTGGGCGGCTCTCATGTGAAGTCCTTCCTGTGGTTGCAGCCAGAGTCATGGAAATTCTTCCCCATTCATAGGTCTGATAGGCTGTCTAGGCTGCAGAGGCTCAGATAGCTGGAGCTGGAACATCTGGGGCTCCTTAGAATTTCTCTACATCTCTATGTGGTCTCCACATGGTGTCTCTAGCAGGGGATCCTCGAGGGGCTGGACTTCTTATGTGGATCTTCATGGTTCCAAAGGCATGTGTCCTGACAGAGACTGAGCCAGGTGGAAGCTGTATTGCCTCCCTGACCCAGTTTTTTGGAAGTCGCACAGAGTCACTTTCATTAGTTGAAGCAGTCAAAAGGCCCACCCAGGTTCAAGGGGAGATGACACAGCCTCCATCTCTTGATGAAGGAGTTGCAAATTTCTGGAATGAACATAATGAGATTGAAAATATTATTGTGGCCTTTTTTGGAAAATACAATCTGCTACAAGACATTTCACAGATGTTGAGGGGCAGGGCGGTCTCCAGCTGATATCTGAGTTACAATCAGGAAAACAGAACAAAACTATTTTCTCTTTTTATTAAAAAAAAAAAAAGCAAAATATTAACAGAAGTAGACTACAAATCAAATCTAGGATTATTTACGAGAACATGGTTGATGAATAGGGACTTTTATTGTAGTAGATTTACTGGAATTGGCTGTGAAAATCATAATGAAAATGAACGAGCCAGAAAGAAAAATGTTACTCTTTTGCTCAAAATTCTTTCTGGATGGAGCGAACAGTGCTGCAAACTGAACGAAAAAAGCCTGGAAGAGGGCCCAAGGGTCAGAGGGTCAGACCTTGGCTGTTGGCAGAGAATTCAGGGATCAGTGTGAGTGACGCTGACATGGAATGTCAGGGCAGAGCTCAGGATGGGTGCAGAGAGGGCAGACCTCAGCGCAGCAGACACCTGCTGTCTCTGCATGTCACCCTCCTCTTGTATGTGTGTGTTCCCTCAGTGATGATGCATGGGGGGTATGGCCTCAGGGCCCCAGGACTCTCCTGCCCTACTCTAGGCCCCAGCAAGTGAGTTGAGGGCACCTGGGCTTTGGCATCCTTTCATTATGGAGTCCCTGGACTCCAACCTCAGGGACCCTGTCCTGCAAGTGAGGGCCCTTCATGGCAAGGAACTGGCTCCCTCTCTTGTGTCTCTGGCTTGTCACTGACACTGCCTTCTAAATCCCTGACCCTGGGCCTGGAGGGAGCCTTAGGGTCATTGAGGTTGGGAAGTGGCTCTCACTCACCATCTCTATCTGATGGGTGGGCAGCAGCTTTTGTGTGGAGAAGGATCGAGAGGGTGCCTTTGGGCACAGAGGGAAGAGGGCCTCTATCAGTGGGCAGTGGACGGTGGAGTGGTATTACGAGTCTGAAAACATTTCCTAACTCTGTTCTAGCTCTGGGCATCAAGACAGTGGGCAAACCTCGACAAACACTTGGCCACCACTTTTTCCTCCCAAAGTGTCAGGGCCAGCGCTCCATGGGCTCCTGGACCCACCCTGCCTTCAGTAAGCCACACCTGCGGGTCCGGCACCCCATTCTCTCCTGACTTCAGTGGATGACACTGTGACCCATTTTTGTTCTGGCTTCTTTGGAGATGCAGTGCAATGGATTAGCACTTTCTGATTTCTCTTTACATGAGTTGCCCCCTTGATCTTCTTTCATAGACTTTTGTGATGCAAGTCTTGAAAAGACCTTGGAGATCATCTCATTCTACCTCTTCATTTTATGAGTGCGGAAACTGAGGCCTAGAGAGGAGAAAAAAAGACATGCCTGCCGGTCTCCTCTCCAGCGTCTCAAGGAGCACTTGCCAAGGGGCCCACTGGGGGCATGGCACAGACTGCCCTCCCCATTGCCAACAGCGCCCCTAGTCCCTTCCCTGCAGTGGCCAGGCCATGTGAAGCTCATGCCAAAGAGTATCCACCAGAGACACGTCTTCTCTCTTGAAATGCACTGTAGATCTGCAAGCTGGCCCCTCAAGACCCCAAGCAATGCAGCCTGCTCAAAGCCCAGCACACAGTAACCCAGAAACATATGTGGCAAGCAATAATAGTCATAAATTTTATGAGATTATGTGTTCCTAATGTGAGATTTCAGGCTGATCTGTTTGTTGAGCTATGCCAAGCTTCAGCATGATTCAATCAAGTTGTGCTTAATCTTCCCTTATTTACTCTGGGTGAGGGTGAGTCATGGAGTATGTCTCTAGTCCAGTCTGCTGAACTAATTTACCCCAAGGATTTTGATGGACTGGTGAATTGTTTTCTCCAAATGTTCAGAGTTTATTTACTTATAGCATTAGATGGGGTCTGGATTGCATACAGTGAAAGTCTGTAGCCATGCTGAAGACTAGGGCCTCTTTGGAGAGGCCAGCAGGGACAGGTGGGACCTTGGAGATTCCATAGCTTCTTTTCAGTCAAGGTCAAATCATGCAAAATGTTCTGTTACCTGTTGATTAACTCACAGGATTTGACTCTGTGGTCTCTTTATCACAAAGAAAGGCATTTTGGCCAGGTTCTAGTATCTCTGACTCTAGGCCATGTGGAACTGGAATAAGGGGGGAGTATTGCTGTCACATCCAAAGATGTAAAAGCTTGGAAAATTTTCCCCAGGCTGGGGGTGACACCAGCGGCCAAGCATCTCCATCTTCCTGTGTCCAATGTTTGCAGCCTCTGGGGAGAAGGGAACATGCAGATGGAATTTGGGGCCTGTGTCCTCAATGCCTGTTCTCAACTCTCCAAGGAGTGTCAATCCCCTTGAGCTGCGAGTGGTGAAGACCAATTTGCAGTCAGACAGTGAGGGTTGTGGGACCCCTTGGCTTCCACAGGATGGGACAGATGTGGGTTTTGGCCTTCCAGGCTTGAGGCTAGGGTAAAAAGGGTTTTTCTTGATTTCTACTTTGATCATGGTGCCCACTGCCCTAGTTTGCCTGGGACTGAGGGGGTTCTCAGGATGTGGGACTTTCAGTGCTAAAAAGGGGAAAGTTCTGAGCAAACTGATGCAAGTTGGTCACTCTAACTTTGATGTCTCTTGACTTTGGCAAGTCAGGCCTTAAGATGGAGCCAGAGCTTTGGGTAGGGATGGGAGTGGGGTGGCACACTTTTCTTCCCAAGCAGCTGCTGCAGGGTCTTGGGCCCTGGGAGCAAAAATTCCCCATCCACACCATCCACCCCTACCATGGTAGGTAGGAGTGAAAGTTTACCTGCCCGGTTTTCCAAGCACATGATGCCCTTCTCCCTCTGCTGAGCATGGCAGCAGGTTTTCCTGCCAGTGTGGGGCATTGATAGGCTCTCAGCCCACCCTAAGAAACAGAGAAGCTCGGTCTGCATGGGAGATGAGTGAACAGAAGCAGATGTCATTGGGAAGATGGGTTGACCCTGCAGGAGAGGACAGATTCTGAGGTTGGATGTCGACATTCCTGATGATCTGAAACAGTTTCAAACTAGTTTTAAGCTGGCAGCAGGTTTTGGATTTATCTTGGGGAGGGAAGGAGAGGAGACTGAGTGTATGTGTGTGTGTATTTTCTTTTTAGAAGTAAAAACTCAGAACACTATGATGAATGCTTTGGTTATAAAGGTGACCAGATTCAGATTCTATTGCATCTTGGTTAAGAGTATGGACTCTGGAGCCAGACTCTGCCATTTAATTTGACCTTAGGTAATTAGTATAACCTCTTTGGGCCTCAGTTTCTTAATCTAAAGAATGACCACAAGGGTAGGGGGGCTATGAGGATGGAACTAATATTCATAAAGAATTTAGAATAGGGCTTGGTACATAGTAATTACTCAAAAAATATTCTCTGTGGTACTAGAATGAAATGACAGAGTCAAATATGTTAAATTACTTTGTGCAATAGTGTACAAAGTTTTGGTTGTCATCAGTATTGCACACCAGCAGGACGCTACTTGCCTGTCACCTCTGCCAGCTCATCTGACTGCATTGCACTGCATATCTCATTCTGTCTTGCTGCCTGGTCCCTGCCTCCCAGGCTGAGCTGGACTGGCTGCACTTCTTGCTTTTAGTATGGACCTAAGGGAAGACTGTGGAGTTGGACAAAGTTTTATTAAAGTCCTTGGTTGACACAAGTTCTGTGCAAAAAAACTTACTGACCACTGGCCATCAGATGTGAAAATCCCAGGATCTCAGTGGCAGAGGTCCTTTACCAGGGACCCCTCCTCTGCCTACCATGCTGCAAGGTAGGCTGCCCCCTCCCAGAGACCTGGATTCAACCACACACTCTTACCCAGAGTCCAGACACCAACAACCTTCTCTAGGCTCCAGCAGGGGGAAACGCCTCTAGTCTTGCCCCATCTCTCAGTCAACACATGACTTCTTAGATGCTTCTTAGGGAAATATGTTGAATTTCAGCTCCTGTATTATTTTATATATATATATATATATACACACATACATATATATGGCATTAATTTTACTTAAAACATCTTGCCAAATGAGTCCTGAGCAAATAAATTTAGTAGTGGATGTTCTGAAAACTTATCTTTGGCTTGGATCTCATGATCCTTGTCTATATTAATATACCAAAATTTTCTTAAAAAGAATTTCATAGAGTCTCTAGTTGAGTTTTTAGTGCCATAGTGGCATAAACTCAACTTTCCCATCATTCCTTTGACAGTGTTTCAAATTTATGTTTGTAAATGTGTTTTTAATACACAACGTTTCACCGAAGCTGAAAGGCAGTTAAATAGATCCTGTATGGTACAAAAAAATTCAACCATGTCAGAAGAGAATTTTACTGCACCATTCACTACTAAGATTAGAATATCTACAGTCAAAGAAGAGAAAATGCTTTAGACTTATTTCTTGGAATCATCTGTTTCATTGTCATGTTTTCTGTGCGTATTTACAACGTTGTGATGTTGTTTTTGTAAGTGGTCTACTAACTATAATCCTTCTCCAGTTGTGTCATCTACTGGAAAAAATTCCCAGTATGTTTACATACAGAAATATTTGCATTTGGGTAATCCATAAATCCAACAAAAATGATCTGTTCTATATCCATCAGGGTTTGTGTCTCTAGTATAATATCAAGGTGATAGCCAAAATAATGAGTAATATTTAGCTCTTCTTACCTCATTCGGACTGATTTCATTCACTGCATCTGCTACAATTTTAATTATTTAATTTTGTATTTCATTCCCTAAATAGGTGCAATATTATTTGGTGTCAACATTTATATTATGCATAAACATTCTGCCATAATATTATCAAATTTTGCTCTGGCTTCTGCCAAATGGATAGAATTTCCATTATCATGTGCATGCTCATAAAGTTTTTTGGATGCTTTTCTGAACACTAGATCTTGTTTGCCAAAAATTAAACCATGTATAATCTGCATTGAACAATAGCACAATCATTTTTTTCTCATTTTTCTAATGTATTAGCAGCATTAATGGTTTAAAAATATCACATGCCAGTTTTTCAATACTGTATTAGTGAGACTAGGTCAGGGAATGTCTCAGTAACAAGCAGTGCCCAGACCCCAGAGGCCTGACACAACCAAAGTTGATTTCACATTCATGCAATACCCACTGCAGGTCTGGGTGACTTCTAGGACAGTTTTACTCCAGGGCCCAACTCCGGGATCCAGATGGACAAAGATGCCACCATCCGATAGCTTTACCATGTGGGACACATGGCCTCCTCTGTTCATGTGGCAGGCAAGAATGATGGAAGGTTTTATACCAGCACTGAAATGCTTCAGCTCAGAAAGACAGGGTCACTGCATTCATCACTCATTGGCTGAACTAGTCATGGTTCTCTCCCAATAGCAAAGGGAGTGAGCAGAGATATGTAATCACACTTGCTTGGGAGGAGAAGAGAACCCAATACAAGTAAGCACCAGACTTCTTTGCCACAATAACTTAATACTTGTTCTGCTTTTCATTTTTTTCATGTTTACAAATGGTGTGTGATAAATGCTGCTAGATTTTACTTCCATTTTTCATTTTTTTATTCTTCTTATCCCCAAAGAATTGGCAGCATAGAAAAACATACAGACTCTTTTGATGAAGAATAAAGTAAATATGATCTAGTGATTTTTTTTTACTATTTGGAAGAATTCATGAGTAATAAAACTGCAAAAGCTTCCTATTTCTAATGTCTTTTATAAAGTTACAATTTCTTATTTGAGGTTAAAAAATTCAACCAGAGTATCCTCATATGTACTATTCAAATTATGTGTTCTCTCTGGCTCCAACCATGACCAGTCTATAAGACCTCTTGCCCCTTTATATTTCTTACATATGAATATTTCTGTGAGTCCTTGAGACAGTTTTTTTTTAATTTTTTTTTATTTCGGCATATTATGGGGGTACAGATTTTAAGGTTTCAATAAATGCCCATTTCCCCCCCTCCCCCCCAAGTCTGAGTTTCCAGCATGACCATCCCCCAGATGGTGCACATCTCACTCATTATGTATGTATATATCCACCCCACCCTCCCCTCCCACCTGCCCTATACCCTATTACTATAGTAGCTATGTGTCCACTTAGGTGCTACTCAGTTAATACCAGTTTGCTGGAGAATATATCTGGTGCTTGTTTTTCCATTCTTGGGAAACTTCACTTAATAGTATGAGTTCCAGCTCTAACCAGGAAAATATAAGATGTGCTATGTCACCATTGTTTCTTAGAGCTGAATAGTACTCCATGGTATACATATGCCACATTTTATTAATCCATTCTTGGATTGATGGACACTTGGGCTGTTTCCACAGCCTTGCAATTATGAATTGTGCTGCTATAAACATTCGAGTGCAGGTGTCTTTTTTGTAGAGTGTCATTGGATCTTTTGGGTAGATGCCCAGCAATGGGATTGCTGGATCAAATGGTAGAATCACTTGTATCGCTTTAAGGTATCTCCATATTGCTTTCCACAGAGGTTGAATTAGTTTGCAGTCCCACCAGCAGTGTAGGAGTGTTCCTCTCTCTCCGCAACCATGCCAGCATTTATTGTTTGGAGATTTTTTGATAAAGGCCATTCTCACTGGGGTTAAGTGATATCTCATTGTGGTTTTGATTTGCATTTCCCTGATGATTAGAGATGTTGAGCATTTTTTCATATGTTTGTTGGCCATTCTTCTGTCTTCTTTAGAAAAGTTTCTGTTCAAATCCTTTGCCCACTTTTTAATGGGGTTATTTGATTTTTTCTTCCTGATTTTCGTGAGTTCTAAGTATATTCTAGTTATTAGTCCCTTATCGGATGCATAGGATGCAAAAATTTTCTCCCATTCTGTAGGTTGTCTGTTTACTTTCATGACTATTTCTTTGGCTGTGCAGAAGCTTTGTAGTTTGATCATGTCCCATTTATTTATTTTTGTTGCTGCTGTGATTGCCTTTGGGGACTTCTTCATAAACTCTTTGCCCAGGCCGATGTCTAGGAGAGTGTTTCCAACTTTTTCCTCTAGAGTTCTAATAGTTTCATACCTTAGGTTTAAGTCTGTTATCCAGCGTGAGTTGATTTTTGTGAGAGGTGAAAGGTGTGGGTCCTGTTTTAGCCTTCTACAGGTGGCTATCCAGTTTTCCCAGCACCATTTATTGAAAAGGGATTCTTTTCCCCAGCGTATATTTTTGTCTGCTTTGTCAAAGATTAGATGGCTATATGAGGATGGTTTTATATCAGGATTCTCACATCTGTTCCACTGGTCAATATTCCTATTTTTGTGCCAATACCATATTGATTTATAGTTTTAAGAGTGCTTCTCCACCTGATCCTATAGGCTCTTGCTTATTCAATTCTTTTCCTGCTCTGGCCACTCCTGCTGCTAGTGAGTGCTGAGACAGCAGCAATGTCTCCAAAGACACAGCCTCACACTGCAGCTCACTGTCGCCACCACTGCTTCCTGTCTCCACCTGTTGGCTGACTGGTACCACTAAAACCTGTGCTCCCAACATCCCAAGAAATGGTAGAGAAATAGCTCTTTTAGTGCTCAGCCTTTGCAGTGGTCAGCTTGTGCTACATAACAAACTACCCCAAATTTAGTGGCTTAAGCATTTATTTTGCTCGTGATTCTGTAGGTTGATGATTTAGGCTGGAATTAGATGGGCTTCCTTTTGTGTCTGCAGCCAGCTGCAGGTCAACTTTGCTGGCCTTGACTGGGTTCTTCTGCATGCCTGGGGTGTCAGTTGGGGTGACTGGGCCGACCAGCTCTGGTGCACATGGGCTAGCTCAGGCTTGTTCACATGGATGAGGCAAAAGTCGCAAGACTAAGAGCAGAATTGTATAAGGCCTGGGCTCAGAACTGGCAAACATCTCTTACACTAGATTCTACTGGCCAAAGGAAGTTGCAGGATCAGCCTCAAACCAAGGATATGGGAAAGAGACTCCACCTCTCGATGGAAGGAGCTACAGAGTCACTTTGCAAGCAGTCCTGACACAGGAGGAGCAAAGGATTGTTGCCATATCTCTAACCCTCCACAGCCTCTCCTTGGAATTGCAGTAGGAGTCCTTGGGGATCAGGCTGGACGACATCAGAATGAGAAGCACAGGCTTGCTCAAGATCACCCCTGCCCCCAGTACTGGTCTGTTGACCTTGACCATATTCAGACATGCCAGTGCCATGGCAGTGAACATAGCCCAAGTTCAAGTTGAACCCAAGGGACGTGAGGGGGGTCTGGACATGGCTGCTGAAGTTCACCAGGTAATGGGGGAAGAAGCCCTTCAAGAAGCCTCCTGAGAGATCTCTCCTTCTTAGCCTCCCACTTATTAGTGTCACTTCCCCAGGACTGGCAAATGGCGGGGACTCTCCCTCAGAGGGAGACGGCTGCAGGCTTTGTCTCCAGAGCGTCACTAAGCAAGGGAGGGAGGGAAGAAGAGAGGCTGACCTGGGTGCTGCATTCATCCTGGCCTTTCTGTGCTCAAGGCTCGTTCTGTCCCTCTCTCTGAACTGAGAGGGGCGCCTCAGTGTGTAGACGAATAACCGGAAAGGGTCACAATGATCATCTTTCACAGGTGCTAGCTGAAGCAGTTTCTGTGCCTCTCCTCGCAGTGCTAACCCAGGAAGGAGTGGACAGGAGTAGGAGTGGATAGTTGTCCAGTGGACAGGCTGACCCTGTTCAGGAGATGAGTCCCAATTCCACGTCAGATTGGAAGGGAAACCATTATTATGCTCCCCCAAGTGATATCAATCCTCAGGCGTCCTTAGGGGTCCTCAGATTCCAAAGGTGATGTATGAGCTAATTAAGGGGCAGCCTGAGAGAAGAGGGTGTGGTAGGGAAGTCCTAGGCTTGGGGTTCCTAGGGTGTGGAGTCCAAACTGCTTGTAGCCTCAGCATACCATTCAACAGGAAATATCAATGTAGAACGGTTCATCTCTGGTTGAGTAGGAGGGGTGCCCAAGGATCGTCAAGCCAGAACTGCAGTGGCGGGGCTCAAGCTCCTCCTTGGGGAGAGGACTTGTGCTGCCTTTCTCCCTCATTCATATGAGGGCATTGCTCAGAATGAAATATGGAAATAAGCAGCTTTAGAAGTATGAAGCAAGCATTCCGCAAATGCAATTTTTTTTCATTTGTTTGTTCATTTCTGCCTTGACCACTCCCAAACAGAATTTGAGGCAGCTTATAAGATTAATATGGTAAAAGTAAGTCCCCAAATGACTATCACAGAACTGCCAGAAAAAATTCAAATGATTAAAGACATGGAAAAGAGTAAAATTATATCCAAAAATCAGACTGAGAAAGGTTTCTTCTACTAAGCATAACATTTAGTTCTTGGGGAATGATAGGATAGTCAGGTGTAGAGATGACTAATGTTCACTAAGCACTTCCTATGTGCCAGACACTGCAATTAGGTTGTGTGAGCCAAATCGTTTTTCCTGAGCTTTTCAGTAACAAGGGTAAAGAGGGAGAATTAACAGGCCTATAAAGAAATCTGCATAAATTTGTCAGGAAACAACCTTTGTCTGACTTTGAGTTCTAAGACGAGTCTTTATATTAATATACGACACATCCAGGAACATATTGAAGAATGTCCTCTAATGCAGTTTCATTTGTGTCCAGGTCTTGGTAAATTGGAGTAAGTACACTCCACCCTGTCTCTCCCAGTGAAATGCAGATTTAAAACCTGGAGAGATGGCATGAGATGCTAGGCAGTGACTCTGGAAAGTAAAATAGTAGGAGGCAAATTGGGAGAGAAGATCAAAATTTGATATACTATCAAACTGGTGGTGAGTTTACCACTTTTCCCTTCTGGTCCTCTTCCAGCTTGGACTTAAAGGTGAGTACAGTTGTGGGAGGGGGTAACTGAAACCCAGCTTTCTGACCAGGAACTGAAAAAGGGGACTCCAGGGAGTTAGAAAGTAACACAGAGATAATAGAGGAGGAGCGTTATGGAGAAGTGACCACGTAAAGGTGTTTATGAGCTTCAGGGCTCACCCCTGAGCTGCACATGTAGGAGTCAGATCCCAAACAGCATACCAAACACTACCAGATAGACCACTGCCCAGGTCCCAGAGTTTCCACCAGAGTGATATGTGGACAGACTTGAATAACACTGCAAAGACTTAAAAAAACAGAATGGACACTGAACCACAGCCCACAAAAGGCAGGTTGGAAATTGAGGTTTGAACTTAACCAGGTCCATTGCCTTTTAACACAAAAACAACAACATTCTTCATAGGATTTAAGCAAGACCCAAATTCTCATAACATAATAATCAAAATGTCTAGGATACAATTCAAAATTACTTGGCACATTAAAAACAACAACAACAACAACCAGACAAACCTCAGCTTGCATGAGAAAAGATAATCAACCGATGCCAATGCTTAAATGACACAGATGCTGGAATTATCTGACAAACGCTTCGGAGCAGCTATTATAAAAAGGATCCAAAAGTAAGGGCAAATTCTCTTGACATGAATGGAAAGATAGAAGGTCTCAGCAAAGAAACAGAAGATATAAAGAGAACTAAATGGAGATTTTAGAACTGAAAAACATAATAATGATTGAAATAAAAATACACTTGATGGACACAATAGCAGAACTGAAGTTACAGAGGAAAGAGTCATTGAACTTAGAGATAGATAAATGGCAATTATCTAATCTGAAAAACACAGAGGAAACGTGTTGGAAAAGTGAATAGAAACTTAGAGACCTATCACACGATAGCAAAAAGTCTGAATTGAAGTCATTAGAATGCCAGAAGGAGAAGACAATAAGTGTATTGCTGAAAAAAGATACTTGAAGAAATAATACCTGAAAAATTCTTCAAGTTGGTGAAAGACATAAATCTACACATGCAAGAAATTGAATAAGTCCCAAACAGGATAAACCCAAAAAAATCCATGCCCAGCCACTTCATAATCAAACTATTAAAAACTAAATATAAAGAGAAGTCTTGAAAACATTCAGAGAGAAACACATTACTTATAGTGGAACAACAATTCAAATGCTTGAGAACTTCTCATCAGAAACCCTAGAGGCTAGAAGGAAGTGGCACAACATTCTTAAAGCGCTGAAAGGAAAGAACTGGCATTACAGAATTCTATATCTAATGAAAGTACACTTCAGGAATGAAGGTAAAATAAAGACATTCTGTGAATCAGAATAAAGAAAACTAAAAGAATGTGTTGCTAGTGGACTCACTCAAAAAGAATTGCCAAAGAAATTCTCCAGACAGATGAAAAATGATACCAGATAGAAACATGGAACATCAAGAATGTAGAGAGAACAACAGAAATGACTAGAAACAGTTTCGATGAAAATGCAAAGGTGTTCCAATTTCAGCTGATCTCAGATCAACCCCGAGAGTACTGCGAGGGCATCTGTTAAACTGCAGTTCTAAAGATCAATGCTGTGGGCGAGGTGGAGTCATGCAGAATGTGAGATCATCCCAGATCACATCCCTCCTCTGCTCAGTGGTGCCCCATCTCATGGACACTTCATGGTTTAGCTGTCCAGTGCCTTTCTCTCCTTCTGGTGGCAGTTGACCCATTTTGGGGTGCAACTCTTCCTTTCCCCATCTTTAACATGTGATCCAAACAGGAGCTCCATCTCACTTTCTGGCTTTGTTGGTTGGACTGAGGTGGGCACTGCACCAATCAGTGTTCCTCCCCAGGAGTCTTCAATTGGAACTAAGCAGGGAGGTATGGGGCAGGGAGCTGTCCACAAGTGTGCTTGCTGCCACAGGGAAAGGGGTGCCTGCAGTTGCAGGGGATGAGATGACAGTCAGCAAGTCCTGCACACCAAACCCTGGTAGCAGTCGTCCTTCAGTGCCAGCGCCACCCATGCCCTTCCTGTTATTCGGTTATGTGAGCCAGTTAATTTATCTTCACTTAAGGTACATTGAGTTGAATTTCTGTTGCTGCAAAAAGAGTTCTGACTAATGCAGTTTATTTGAAGCTTCAGCTATCACCATCAACAAACACGTTCTTATAATTAAACATTGTGCTAGACTCTGTGGTGGCGGAAAGAGTAGATAAATGACACAGAGTCCCTGTTGTCAAGAGTCCTTCAGTTTAGTTGGGAGACAATTATACCCAGAAATGTCATTTCGGAGTACCAAATGAGCATTACAGACAATATGGGCTATGAAAAGAAGAGGGAGAAAATTGCTGTGGGCTGAAGTGATTAGAAAAGTTTTCTTGGAGAAAGTGAAACCTGGGCCGGAAGTAGAAGGAAGAGTGAGACATCTATAAGCAGACAAGAGAGGGGAGAATATTCTGGGAAGGGAGAAATTACTTGAACAAGGACAAAGAAGCAGTCATGCTTGAAGGAATCACGTAGGTCAGTCATGGGAGATGGCGTATATGGTTTATAAAGTGCTTTCATATCCATCATCTCATATTTTCACAATTAACCCAGTAAGGTGGTATATTATTAGTAGTAATATGTACCCACTTCACAGATGGTTTTGAGTTATTCAATGACTTCCTCAAGGACACAATAGCCTAGTAAGTGGCAGATCTAGGACTCAAATCAAGTCTTTTCATTCAACTGGAAGGCACTGAATGCCATATCAGAGAGTTGATTTTTACCATAATGATAAAGGACATCTGCTAATATTCAACAATTTCTTAATATTGTCAGCTAGCCAATCAGCAAATTTCTTGCCTTTTTAAAAATATTGACATGTTTGAATCAAGACCCAAACAAGGTACACAAATTAAGTTTAGTTTGTAAGTCCTATAAGTCAGTCTCTTTTAAAATCTGTAGGTTCCTTTTCCTCTTTTTTCCCTTGCAATTTATTTGTGACACTCTGGATTTTGCAGACTTCAGTCCAATGGTGTCACTTAACATGTTCTTTTGTCCTTTGTATTTCCTAAAAACTGTGGTTAGATCTTGAGGCTTCATTAGATTCAGATTCATTTTTGGAAGAATACTTCATAAGTGGTGGTGTGTACTGCTCAATGTATCACATCAAGAGACGTGTTTGGTCATCTCTCTTTCTGTTATCTTAAAATTGATTCTTGGATTCAGGTATTGTCAGCTCGATCCACTCATTATGAAGTTCCCCATCAGTTCTTCACCAATTGGTTTTATCAGCTATTGATATCAAATGGGGACTACAACATGGTGATGTTCTGCTTCTATAATTCCTTCTCCATTTATAGGCTAGAATCCTTTCATAAAAACATTTTGCATATCAACTATTTGGCTATCAGCAATGGTAGAATAAATGCTTAATTCTTTCTCCTTATTTGTAAGTTTTCAGAATAATGAAGTAGTTGCCTAGCATATTCCAAAGGTGACCGATTAGTTTGTTTTATGATTATTACGGACTCATGGATTTTGATATTTTTGATATGTTTTAATCCATTATAATTACTATTCATTTTGATGCCCAGATTGTCGTATCTTTGGTCAATGGGAGGCCCTTCCAGTCAGTTCCTGGGCCCTTTTCGTGTGATTGCTATAGTCTTTGCTATCTTCCTTGCTTTCCAGGCTTACCTTGTACGTTTCTTGCTCCAGACCTGAAAATAAGGCCATTTCACAAAGAGCTCTGATTCTGTTCAGTGAAAATGGTATTTAGAAACAACAATCTAGGCCTTGGGTGCTATTTCCAAGCAAATCATTGTCACTAGGTCTTATCAGCAGACAGACAAGGGAAATAAGTATTTTTTTCTTTCATAGAGAAAATACATCATGGAATTATGCTAGGTTTCCAATTCAAATTTAAAACCACATGGTTTTTACTTAACTCCTGTGACTTTGTATGTTTTTTCTCTTGTTCTGAAAATCTTGGCTTCTAAGGTGAATTACTTATTTGTTTTATCCTACTACATATGTGCTTTAGGATAACAACAGAAGTATTATTAACAACATAATAACTGAAAAAGCAATTTAATATTTATATGCAGGATTTTCTTTTAATTCTCATGTTGTATCTCACTAAGGTTATATAATCAAATTACTGTTTTAAAGTCATTTGAAATAATTCTTCCCTATGTGATTAAGCCACCAAACTGACACACAGCTAGGCTTAATTGTTTTATTTACTTTCCACTTTTAAGTGTTACATTTTTCTACTTGATTAATTTTTGCTTTATAATTATGTAATTTAACTAAGTGCGGTGTCTCACATCTGTAATCTCAGCACTTTGGGGAGGCCAAGGAGAGAGGATCGCTTTAGGCCAGGAGTTCCAGACCAGCCTAGGCAACATAGCCAGACCCTGTCTACAAAAAATTAAAAAAGTTAGCTAGGCATGGTACCATGTGCTTATAGTCCCACCTACTTGGGAGGCTGAGGCAGGAGGATCACTTGAGCCCAGGAGTTCCAGGCTGCAGTGAGCTATGATGGTGCCATTGTACTCCAACCTGGGCAACAGAGTGAGACCTGGTTTCTTAAAAAAAAAAAAAAAAAATTATGTAAAGCACTTACATTGTTTGATGGTAACAATCTATAAAACAAGTAACCATTACTAGGCTTTGTTATCCTGTATTTTAAAAATATATAACCAAGGTGTGTATATAATCAAATAATCTCCCCTTTCTCAGATAAAATACTATATTTTGCACCTTTTTCCACACTTAATAATATGTTAAGACCACTCCATAGCAGCATGTAGAAATATTTCTCATTCCTTTTTATAGCTACATGTTAATCTATTATGTATTTTAATAATAATGAGCTCCATACTTTACTCAACCAGCTCCCCATTGATAGGCATTGGGGTTGCTTCCAATTCTTTGCTATTATAAATAGTGCTGCAATTAATAGTGTTGTGCACATCCCTTCACACTTCTATCATTATTTCTTTAGTATAGATTCTTACAAATAGGATAACTGGTTCAAAGGCAAATGCATATGTAATTTTACTAGGTGTGGCTAAGCTCCTGTCCAGAGCGGTTGTACCATTTTGCACGTCCACTTTTAATATATTGACTGCCTGCTTCCCCCGCCCCCGGCTACCTAACAGAGTATGTTGTCAAACTTTCGGATTTTCACTTGAAAAATGGCCTCTCAGTGTAATGCTATTTTACATTTTTCTTATTACACTCAATTTAAAGTTTTAATTCCCTAACACAGCTCCTGGCTGATTATAGCCATTCAATGATTATTCTTTGAATCCGTGAAAGCATGAAGTGGCATTTGAGGAAGATTAATCTAGCTGCAAAATACAGACTAGTTGGGAATATGGACAGAACCGAGGCAAAAAGCACTAGTGAATTTCAGGACACAAATTCAGGTCATAAGAAACGCAAGTTTCTTTTTCTACCACAATTTCTATTTTATATTTCCTCATCTCTGGAGTGGGGTGGTACCACAAATTTAATCTCTTGTCAATTCATATGCCCCCCCTGAGGTTGTGTCTGAATTTCAAGGTCTTGGGGCAGGAATATGATGGTGGCCATGGGCACTGGGAAGGGGAGTCAGGTTCTTAGTCATCATCTGCCCACCCGGGCACCTGCTGAGACACCCCTCTCCCTGGAGGTCCTCAGTCATCGAGGAGGTTGCTGCTGTGTGTGGCCTCCTTCACTTCCATCAAGGGTCTTCTTCAGTTGGACCTTTGCTCTTTCAGGCTTCTGTTGGGAACCTAAGGACATCTGGCTGTTCTCTCACACCACCTGGGGACCACTGCAGACTCTGGGAGGACATTTAAGGTCTTCCTTTCTGGATACCTCATGTACCATTTCTGTTCCTCAGCTCTATCCCACAGCTCCTGGGCTGTGCTGGGCTCCTTCCTGGAAAATGAGACACATGTTTCCTTTGCTCTGAGAAGTCCCAGAAATCTATCTAGGACTCAGCCCAGTTTGGGAGAAATGCACAGGCTTTCTTCTCAGGGATCCACCAGACCTTCCACACCTTCCCCATGCCCGATGTAGGGGATATTTCTCTTTCAGGGAAAATGGGTAGGAGAGGAAACTGATCGCTGGCTTTTGAAGTTCAAAAGCCAACAAGCTGACTGTTTTTTAACAACCCTCCCTTGAAGCAATGGGTGGATCCTCCCGTGGGGGAGGCCTACAGGAAAAAATAAAGGAATATGGAAAGGAGACATCAGTTAATATTTCCAAATATTATCCCAATTACATCAGTTAAGAGCATATAGTAATGGCCCAGGCTTGATGTGATGAGAGATGGAATGAGACATTGGCTGAGGGTTAGGGGCTGATTGATGGAAGGAAGAAGGGATTCAAGAATGAGTCTGAGATTTGGAGCTGCCCAAGCAGAAGAGTGATAGTGCGAGGGACTGAAATGGGGCCAGCTGGAGGGTGGGCATGCTGATTCTGGGAGGAAGGCTGTGAACTTGGCTGTAGGCTAGGGCAACGTGTAGAGGTGATAGTAAAATCCATGAAAGGGGCTGAGATCCCTTGTTTCTGGAAGACGAGACAGAGAGAGAGAGTCACTGAGGTTCCAGGGCTGAGTCTTGGGATGCTTCCCCGTGTAAGATGTAGGGAGACAAAAAGGACAGTTCTCAGAGGCCAAGTCTTTGCTGGGCCATGCAACGTGTGAACGTGTCCTTCTACCCAGGAAGTGGTCTCACCTGACCTGGGAGGAGAGTTCATTTCAGAGCTTTTCACAAGTATCTTAGCCTGGTCTATATGTGCATTTGATAGGCCGTCGGCCGTCCCCACAGGCAAAACACCTGCGCTGTCATTCAGAATTGTGCATCCTTGGGAATCTCTGAGATTCAAACTTTTCCCCCCTATAGAAACAGCTGCTCCTACAAGTAGGGCTGGTTTACTTCCTGTTTAATGTAGCAAACACTACACACCTCACATGCCCAGAGCACAATGGTGCAAGTACATGGTGTAAGATTTGCAAACTGCTAGCTTATGGGCTCTGCCTGACCCCATGACTTCTATTGTTTAGTCTGAATAGTGTTCGTTTTGTTTTATTTTGCTTTTATTTCTAACTAGTTACCAAAACTTTAAATTCAGGATGCTTCACCTAAAAAGGTGGATTTCAAGCTTTTCTTGAAAAATTCACTTGGCCACAGTGGGCGTGCATTCCCAAGTGGCAAAATCAGCTAGATGTTTGGAGTGCCTGCTCCCTCAGACAGACATGTTTCTCCTGTTCTATGAAGGATGCCACCTGCCCCAGGTCTCTCATTTATACTTCCGGTCTGATGCATGTGGACCTTGATGTCTGAGAGCCCTGGCTGGGGGATTCAATGCATTTGGCTTTGGTAAGACACAGGCTCAAGTCTTGATTCAGCCACCTACTGGTGACTTTGGGCAAGTTATTTTGCCTCTTGAAGCCTCAGTCTCCCCATCTGTAGAATGGTAATGGTAATAGTTGCCTACCTCCCAAGGCGAGGAGAAAATGTATGTCGGGATTGCTTAGCAAGTGGCAGCTGTTACTGTTAAGGATGAGTGAGACACATTCCCTGCTGACCAGACTCTAACCGTCCGCAGCAAGTAAGGGCACAGCAGTTGTGATCTGGGACAGCGCGGGCCCTGAGATGGAGGTGGGGAAAGGGGGTAGGAGCAGGCAGAGCCCTCAGACTGTAGCGCAAGGAAGGTTCCCTGAGTGAGAAGGGACCTCGGGTCCTGGGTTTCTTTCCTCTTCTGTGGGAGGCAGGCAGCCCAGCTGGGGCCCGCCTGGACTTTGAAACCCTGCCATGCAGGACAGAGCCCAAGCCCTGGGAAGCCTGGTCCCCACCCCTGTCGGCCGCCTCTCCGCTGTGATTCCAGGAACCCGGCCCTATCAGTTGGGCCCAGTTTCAGGAATCGGGTTTCTTGCCATTTCCCCTCAGTCATGTGGCCGCTGGAGTGGACAACGCAGGCGGGAATGTGATGAGCTGTCAGGCCACTTTCCAGGCAGGGGGAGCCCGGTTAGAAGGTGAATGGGGGCGGTGGGAGCCCGGGGCGAACTAGACAGGCCCCACCTCAGAGCAGCCCGGGCAGGTCTCTCGAACAGAGAGCTAGGAGGCTGTCTCCCATCAGGCCCCCCACCCAACCCCCTTCCCTCCAATCTCGGAAACACAGACCACTCCCAGGAACACTGGCTTCTGGGCTGGGGGAGGCAGCCTGAGAGAAAGAGGAGGCCTGAGGCTGGGAATGTCTCATCTGACTGCCCTGGTCTTCTGGGAGCCAGGCTGGGAAGCGAGTGGGCCTTTTAAAGAAAATAACACGGGCGCTGCGGTAATTCAGAACTGCTCGTCAGCCAGTGTCAAATCAAATCCTGTGCATTTACGTGGAAGACCTTTCTGCTAAAGAACTCCCAAAATGGGCATGGGGAGCGCCATGTTCATTTTCCAGCCCTGCTTCCGAGGCAGGGAGAAGCGTGTCTGCTCCTGACAGCCCGAGAGGCACGAGGCCGGCCTGCTGTGCAGAGCCACACAGAGTCACCGCGGCAGGCTCATCCCCAACCCAGGGGCCCTGCCCTAGCTGCACACAGCTGGTCAATCCTACCACTTCCTAGTCCCCATCTATTTTTCTTTGAAATTGATGGAGGTCCTTCCCTTTGGGGATGCGGTAAGTGAGGCCTTCACTTGGGCACAAAATGTAAGGGGGCAGGGGATACAAATAACGCTCAAGACAAATAATATTTTAATGCAATATATTTTTAAACATCAAAATGAATGCGAACATCCATGATATACAAAATGTCAAACTTTTAAAGAAAGCAGGATGCAGCCCTGCACTGACCTGACTCACCTCCTCTGCCTCCCCTGGCCCCAGCCCTGCTGACCAGCTCTGTCCCCAGAGCCCGTGCAGGGTACAGGGAGCACCAGATCCTATTCCACGCTCACCAGCTGGTGGCTTTAGGTTAAGGGACTGAAACTCTTCAAGCCTCCATGTCCTTGGCTGTAAAATGGGGACAATAATATCTATCTCAAAAGTTGTCCTGAGGGCTAAATGGGGGACAGGGGACAAAATGCCCAGTGCAGAGCAGTCGCCATTCCCTGTGGTTACCCACCGGCTTTTTCTCCATTGTGAACTAGAAGTGATGGACCTTAGCACCCAGCCCAAGTGCCTGCGCCTGGCAGATAAGCCGTGTATGTTTGTTGAGTGCTCAGATTGAATATGGAAACGGAAATTGATCCAGGGCTATTAATTAAGTGATCAGTGAAGCAGATCTACAGACAGGATTGGAAGAAGAAGTAGGAGCCCCCACAGAGGCCAGAAACGCAGATCTCAGCAGCCTTGGAGTAGAAATGTGGGTCAACACAGATAGTAAAATTAAAATACACACACCAGTCTCAGGGAAGTATTTGCAACTTTTATGACAGAAGATTGATTTTCTTGTTACATGTTTTATAAATCTACAATAAAAAAGATGAAGAATACTCCATGGGAAAGTTACCAACAGATATAAACAGGTAATTCATAAATGAGAAATGCATAGGACCAAAAATCCCATGAAAGCATGCTCAACTTTACCAATAATCAGAAAAAATGCAAATTTCCCATGTATAAAACTATGACTTTTTAAAAAATTACAATTTCTGGTACTAGCGAAGGTCCAGGGAAGCAGATAATCTCATACATTGCTGAAAGGAGAGCAAATGGTTTTCTGGAGGTCAACTTGAAAAAAAAGCTTTTAAAATGTGCAAACTCTTTGGCTCAGTAATGGCACTCCATGAAGTAACATCTATCCTAAGGTAATAATAGGAGATGTGAGCAAAAATGTTAGTTACAACAGACAATTGCTTCTGAGCACATTAACATAACTTGAGTGTCCTACCATGAGGGATTATTTTTTTAAGTAGATAGAAAGATAAGTAGATGACACCGAAGTATTAATGGTGTTTATCTCTGGATAATAGATTATACTTGTATTTTCTACTTTTTGGTGGTATTTTTCCTAAAATTTATTTTATTGTGGTAAGAAAACTTAATGAGATCTATTCTCTTAAACTTTTGAGTGTATAAACATTATTGTTGACTATAGGTACATTGTACAGCGTATCTCTAGAGCTTACTTATCTTGCTTAACTGAAACTTGACACTCATCGATTAGTAGCTCTGCATCCTTCCTGCCCCCAGCCTCTGGTAACCATAATTCTATCCTTTGATTCTATGATTTGACTATTCTAGATACCTCATATAAATGAAATCACGCAGTGTTTGTCTTTCTGTGACTGGCTCATCTCCTTTAGCACAAGGTCCTCCGGGTCCATCCATATTGTTCCATATTGCAGGATTTCCTTCTTTTTAAGGCTGAGTAATATTCCATTGTATGTAATATACCACATTTCCTTTATCCTGTAGTCTGCTGGTGGACATCTAGGTTGCTTCCACATCTTGGCTGTTGTCAATAGTGCTGCAATGGACATGTGAGTTCTAATATCTCTTTGAGATCCTGATTTCAATATTTTGGGTAAATACCCGGAAGTGGGATTGCTGGATCATAGGGTAGTTCTATTTATTGCTTTTTGCTTCTCTATATATTTCCAATTTCCTACAATGAACACATGTTACCTTTTATAATCATTTTTTTTTAATAATGAAAGAACTTGAGGGTCTGACTATCTGGGGGAGCAGAGGCATATGGTGTGGGTGACCCTGCACCTGTGACTTCGGGAGCTCTTGTGTCCAGTTCTCTAGTCCTGGATACCTGAAGGAGGGATGGGGCTGAGGCCAGATTCCAGATTCCTGGCTGCCCCACAGGCCACTGCAAACCAACGTGGCCAGAGGAGTGCGGGAGCAATTTGTGAGGCCTGGTGCAGGTTTCTGCAGCATTTAGCTGAGTTGAAATATTAATAACAAAGAACAAAGTTTTTGAGTAGAGTGATTGCATTTTCTAATCCTACAGAGTCTGAGAGGAAACCTGCTAATAATTGTTTTAAGCTAATTATTCAGTAAAGGTCAAATAGTGCTTGCGTACCTTTGTGGCTGCATTTAGGGAAGTTATGCAAACAGACCCGTCCATTGCCGGGGGAATACCAAATTGACTTTTTGAGTTTAACATATTTTAGCAAATGTTATTTTTCCTTGTAGGAGCTGTTCAGCAGCTGAGAATCAGACCCTTTAATGATTCTGGAGACCTCTCAGATGTTAACCCTTGAGTTACCTGGCTTACCCAAACTGTCCTTCCCCCAACACACCCTACCTGAGCAAGGTGACCATCTGAGATGGACACCCCTGGAACCCACAGACCTGGGCCCATCAAGGCCTCCAGCAGCCAGGGCTTAGAGCCTCCTGGGGCCCTGGCTTCCTCCCTGCTCCCAACACCAGAGTTCTCAGTGAGGTTTTCATGCTAATCTCTGAGCTTTGAAAGGATTACAAAAGGCCAACGGGGACCAAGGAGGCCAAAGCCCATCTGACACGGAGATGCCACATCTCGATGGGAGGGGCTGTGTGGAGAGCTGTTTTTGTTAGGCAGATATTTGCAGGTGATGTTCAATCAGTGGTTTTCCCATCCTGGGCCTCTCAGTACTAAATAGGCCAGGGAAGGAAGTGGAGCCTGAAATTAATAATAGTCATGATGATGAGAAAGAGAGGAGGAGGAGGGAGGAAAGAAGAGGAGAAGGGAGGTGGAGGGAGAAGACAGGGAGAGAGGAGGTGGGAGGAGGGGAGGAGGAGGAAGGAGAAGAGGAGGGCAGGAGGGAGGAGGTTAATAGGGACAATTGCTATGTACTGACACACACACTATGTGTCAGGCAGTATGTTAAGTGCTTTACACACATTATCTCATACAACCCTCACAATCCAAACATCATTTTTACATCTATCCTAGGTACAAGGAAACCAAGGCTTCGGAAATGTAAGTAACTTGCTAACGTTATTCTTCATGGTACAAGATTGAGTTCTTTCCCTCTAAGACTGAAAATAAGGCCAGGGTGCCCACTCTCACCCCTCCTTTCAACATAGCCTGAAAGTCTTACTGCAATAAGGCAAGAAAAAGAAATAAAAGGTGTACAGGTTTGGAAAGAAAATATAAAACTCTCCCTCTTCAGAGATGATATAATCACCTAGAAAATCCCAAGGAATTCACATATATAAAAATCCTTCCAGAACAAATACATAAGTTTAGCAAGGCTGCAGGATAAACATTTAGCATAAACACTCAATTATATAATATATTAATATACTAGCAATGCACAACTGAAAAACAGTAACATTTGAAATAGCTCCAATGAATGAAATATTAGGTATCAATCTAACAAAACACATATGAGTCTGTATGTTGAAGACTACAAAATGCTGATGAAAGAAATTAAAGAATATCTAAATAAATGGAGAGACATCCCATGCTCATGTGTTGGAAGACTCAATACAGCAAAGATATCTATTCTTTCCAAATTGAGCTATCAATTTAATACAATTACAACAAAAATCTCAGCAGAATTTCTGTAGATATACAAACTGATTCTAAAGTTTATATGGAAAGAATCTGGAATAGCTAAATAATTTTGAAAGGAAGAACGAGATTGAAGGAATTGCACTACCTGATTTTGAGACTTACTATACAGTTAGCAGTAATCAAGCAATGTGGTATTGGCAAAAGGATAGATCAATGTTGCAGAGTAGAACATCCAAAATAAATGCACATGAATAAGGCCAAATGATTTTTAACCAAGGTGCAATAACAATTCAATGGTAGAAGGATAGTCCTCAAAAAATGGTGTTGGAACAATTAGATATCTACATGCAAAAGCTGAATCTCCACCTAAACCTTAGATCTTAAGCAAAAATTAACTCAAAATGGACCAAAATGTAAATGTAATACATAAAACCTTAAAACTTTTAGAAGAAAACATGGGAGAAAATCTATGTGACCTTGGGTTTGACAACGAGTCCTTAGATGTGGCATCAAAAACACAATTTTTAAAAAAAAGATGAGTCAGACTTAATCAAAATTAAAACCTGTGCTCTGAGAAAGTCACTGGTAAGAGAATAAAAAGACTATAGACTGGGAGAAAATATTTGCAAATCACATACCTAACAAAGGACTTATATCCAGGATATATAAGGAATTCTCAAAACTGAACAGTAATAAAACAAATAATCCAGTTTTAAAATGGGTAAAAGACATGAATGGATATTTCACCAAAGTGAAAATAAAGATGGCAAATAAGCACATGGAAGGATGTTTAACAAGATTAGTCATCAAGGCCGGGCAAGGTGGCTCACGCCTGTAATCCTAGCACTCTGGGAGGCCGAGGCAGGCAGATTGCTCAAGGTCAGGAGTTCGAAACCAGCCTGAGCAAGAGCGAGACCCCCGTCTCTACTATAAATAATAAAAAAAAAAAAAGAAATTAATTGGCCAACTAATATATATAGAAAAATTAGCCGGGTATGGTGGCGTGTGCCTGTAGTCCCAGCTACTCTGGAGGCTGAGGCAGTAGGATTGCTTGAGCCCAGGAGTTTGAGGTTGCTGTGAGCTAGGCTGACACCACAGCACTCACTCTAGCCTGGGCAACAAAGCAAGACTCTGTCTCAAAAAAAAAAAAAAAAGATTAGCCATCGAGGAAATGCAAATTAAAACCACTACATACCTGTTGGAATGCTCTAGAAAAATACACTGGCAGCACCAAGTGCTGAGGAGGATATGAATTAACTAAAACTCTGGACACATTGTGACAGCCTCACTAAGGCTTAGTTTTTCATTAAGTTAAATATATACTTATGTCCCAATAATCCCATCCCTGTGTATCTATCTACTCTACAGAAATGAAAGTGTATATATTCACAAAAACATGTACATGATTATTATAATATTATATAATATAATAAATGCCTTTATTTATAATTAGCCCAAGCTGAAAACAAACCAAATGTCTTTTAATAGATTGGAGGTGGGGGATCTGTATTGCATACATACAAGGGATGAGTACTCACTAATAAAGAGGAATGGACTGGCCAGGTGCAGTGGCTCACGCCTATAATCCTAGCACTCTGGGAGCCCGAGGCGGGAGGATCGCTCAAGGTCAGGAATTTGAGAACAGCCTGAGCAAGAGCAAGACCCTGTCTCTACCAAAAATAGAAAACGTTAGCAGGGAATGGTGCCTGTAGTCCCAGCTACTTGGGAGGCTGAGGCAGGAGGATCATTTGAGCCCAGGAGTTTGAGGTTGCTGTGAGCTAGGCTGATACCACTGTACTCTAGCCCGGGGAACAGAGTGAGACTCTGTCTCTAATGGACTTTCAATACATGCATTAAGTAGGATGAATCCCAAAGATATTATGTTGAGTGGTGGGGAAAAGTCTCAAAAGGTTACATAGTCCATGATTCCATTGACATGACATTATTACATTGTTGAAAAGACAAAATTATTAGGATGGAGAATGGATCAGCGGTTGCCAGAGGTTGGGACAAGGGACAGTGACTATAAAGGAATGGCACAGCGGAGCTTTTGGGGATGATGGAACTGTTCACTATCCTCATTATAGTGGTATTATGTGAATCTGTACATCTGTCAAAATTCATAAAACTCTATAAAACAGTCTCCAATAAAGGGTCAATTTTACTGTGTAACAATTTTTTAAAATAAAAAATTCTAAAGTATGTAATAAAGTCTTCCTCCCAACCCTACCTCCATTCACCCCATTCCTACCAACCCACCTTCCTCTTACTAGTTGCTTATATACTCTTCCAGAGTTTCTTTGTGGATATACAAACAAATATGAATATTACTTTAATTTTCCACTGCATCTGCACAAAATACAGTTTATACAGTATTTATTTTACTCAATATATCCTGGGGCTGTTCCCACGTCAACAGTAAAGAGCTGCTCTGACTTCTACATTCTGAGAGAAGATTTAGTTGCAGCCTTGGATTTGGTTTAGCTGATGTTTTCACATACTGAATGCAAAATCCTTGAAGAAGAGGGGTTTGCTCTCCAGGACTGACTGTACCCAAGGGACAGGGAGGGTCTATTTATTGTAGTGTTTAGCCAGGTACATAGTGCATAGAGGCCCCTGCCGTGTGCAAGGCTAAGCTACTGCCAGAAATAAATGTTCAGATGTAAACTATTGTTTCAGACTGCCTGGCTTATCTGGTAAATATTTGTAGAATAATGGGTTGGAAGCGAACTCAGGCACCCCATCTAATTCCTGGGCCTTGGCTGTCCATTCTGTAAAGCCACCAGATATCAGAAGTTGGTGCCTGGACCACTGGCTTAGACAGATGGACCCTTTCCATGGCGACAGCTCAATTCTGTGGCACCCCCCGCAGTTGGTCCAACCTGACGGTCTATGTCTCTCTGACATGCTTCTCCCAGGATGCTTTGTAATTCCAGTGCTTGATCTCACCCTTAGGCTTCTGCTCTTTCTAAAACTTGTCAAATGTTCCTTTCATCACACTCCCCAGAAAGTTATCCCTGTATTTAAAATATAATGAAAAGTTTTGATTGACATAAACTCTTGATTGAGCCTAGACATGATTGCTACTCTTCTCACCACACTCCTCCACTGTAGGTGGGTCTCTAGATTTTAGCTTCTAGAATGAGATTATTCCATTTCAGATCTATAGAAACAGAGGCCCCTATAACTTAGCAATATGCAGAGGGAGGAAATAGTGTGAGATAGTAGAAAGATGGAAGAAATACAAATTTGAGGGGCAGATATTAAAGATCTGGGATCAAATTTCAGCTCTACTGCTTATTAGTCGTATGACTTTGATAAGCCTCATAGATTTCCTTAGCTTGCTCATCCATAAAACCTCTGAGGTGGTGATAAGGAGGAGGGGGATAAGGTATACATAAAGCACATGCTATAGTGCCTGGCACATTGCTGATACTCAAAAAAAAAAAAAAAAAAGAAAGAGAAAGAAAGAAAGAAAGAAAGAAAGAAAGAAAGAAAGAAAGAAAGAAAGAAAGAAAGAAAGAAAGAAAGAAAGAAAGAAAGAAAGAAAGAAAGAAAGAAAGAGGAAAGGAAAGAAGTAGATATTACCTTTTCTGTGTCTTTGGGCAGAAAGAATTTATTTCTATCACCTTCTTTGGGCTATGAGGGGGCATAGCAAAGCGTAGCGGTCAGGCAAGCCAAACTGCCTGGGTTCAGTACTGGGTCCAGAACTGTGTGGCTTTGGCCAAGTGTCTTAATCTCTCTGGGTCTCAGTTTTCTTATCTATAAAAACTGGCATGAAAATAGCACCTGCCTTATCGAGCTGTGATGATCCAATACGATAATGAAGAACAGTGTCCAGCACATGCCAAGTGTTCCATAGATGTTATCAGGAATGTAAGAGAACAGCCAGACCATGAGCCTCTATTGGTGTCGTGTCTGCTGACACTCCATTGGCCAAAACAAGTCCCAGGGAAAGCAGTTCTGCCCACAGTGGGAGGAAATGCACTTTCCAAGAAAAAGGGTGTGGATATAGAATCCTGTTCTGAGGGAGTGAAGGTTGGCAGAAATCATCTAATCACCACAGCGGCCCGTGACTTTGACCTTGGCTGGGGCACAGGAGCCATTAAGGGCACTGATATGGCTCAGAAACATCACCTCACAAATAGCAATAAAAAATAATAACAACTGCCGTTTGTGGAGCACCAGCTATGGTGGGAGGGGCTGTTCTCAGACACTCACAGTATGGGCTGGGTGGACAGCCCAGTGATTCTCCTTCCCCTCATCTGACTCCCTGCATGTCTCCCCCCTCAGAGGAGGCTGTCATTCATGGTGTGGGCTGTCCCATTTCACGGAATTTAATAATAAAGATGAAATCATAGCTGCAACCATGATAAAAGTAACAGTAATAATATTTATTGGTTACTTCACACCCATTGTCTCATCCAATCCTCATAGCAACCCCATGGCGTGAGTGTTATTTTTCTCATATCATAAATGAAGACAGCAAGGCTCAGGGACCAAGTGGCTTTCCCAGAGTCATGCAGCTAGAAGGGAGCGGAGCTAGAATTTGAACCGTTTGAGCTCAGAGCCCATGCTCTTCTCTATCCCACTCTGCTTCTGCCCAGTGCACGGCACAAAGTCTCAAGTGCCTCTATTCCCCAGACTACAGTGGAGCGAACGTTCTACCCTCTGCCTACAGAGCGTATAAATAGTAACAGGGATATTGGTCCTTATGGTAACAGAAAACTGTATTATTTATCAAATCCATGAAGGACGTCCAGAGCCAAGCGTTGAGGAATAAAAAGCCAACTGAGGAGAGGTGTGTCCGGAGCTGAGGTCTGTCTGTCCCCACGGGAGTGGTGGAGGGGAGGGGAGCTGTGGTGTCCCGGCTGGTGGGATCTGTGGGCACCAGGGTCTGGAACTTGGAGGCTGCGAGAAGAGCCCTCGGCACTAGTTTCCCAGGGCTGCCTTAACAAAATATCAATACTACAAACTGGGTGGCTTAAAGCAGCAGTCCCCATCCTTTTGGGCACCAGCGACTGGTTTCATGGAAGACACACTTTCCATGGACCAGGGTCAGGTGGGGGGATGGTTTCAGGATGATTCAAGCATGTTACATGAATTGTGCAGTCAAACCTCTCTGCTAATGACAATCTGTATTTGCAGCCGCTCCCCAGCGCTAGCATCACCGCCTCAGCTCCACCCCGGATCATCAGGCATGAGAGTCTCACAAGCAGCGTGCAGCCTAGGCCCCTCGCATGCACAGTGTACAGTAGGGTTCGCGCTCCTCTGAGAATCTAATGCCGCTGCGGATCTGACAGGAGGCGGAGCTTACGTGGTGATGTGAGGATGGGGAGCAGCTGTGAATACAGTTGAAGCTTTGCTTGCTTTCCTGCCACTCACCTCCTGCTGTGTGGCCTGGTTCCTAACAGGCTACAGACTGGTATTGGTCCTCGGCCCAGGGATTGGGGACCACAGGCTTAAAGCAACAGAAATTGATTCTCTCACAGTTCTGGAGGCCAAAAATCTGAAACCAAGGCGTCAGCAGGCCACACGCCCTCTGAGATGCTGGGTGGAATCCTTCCTTGCTTCCTTCTAGCTTCTGCCGGTGGCTGCAGTTCTTGGTATTCCTTGCAACTGCATCACTCCAGTCTCTGTCTCTGTGCTCACATGGTGTTTTCCCCATCTTGGCATCTGTGTCCACATTTACCTCATTTTGTACGGTCACTAGTCATATTTGGTTAAGGACCCGCCCCTACTTAGTGTGACCTCATCTTAACTTCATTACCTCTGCAAAGACCCAATTTGCCAAAAAGGTCACTTTCCACAGGTACAAGCTTCCACCAGTGGCCCTTGGACAAATTTAAAAGCACAATCTTGAGGGGTCAGCCTATAAAGTTCTACTCTCCTGCAGGTGTGGGGACCATCCCTAGCTTTGTGACTGAAGACTTGCCAGGCCCTGGAAACATCTGGGAAGTGTTTTTGTCGAACAGACTTGAACGTTTGAAGAAGAAAATAGAGCGACCTTCCCGCCTGCCAGCTCCCCTCTGATGCGCCGCCCTCACGCTGCCTCCCGCCACACTGTGGTCTGGTGGTCTAGAAGGAACGTGGGCTCTTGAGTGAAAGCCCAGCTGCATCACTCGCTCACTATTTAACCTTAGGAGTGCTATTTCAAACCTCTTGGAGCTTCACCTTTCCTTATCTGTCAAAATGGGACCATCGATACTCACTCAGAGTTTGAGGGTGAAATGATATGGGCAGAGAAGTGCATATAACACATTTTCAATATGTGTCAATTTCTGTCTCTTCCCTGCCCTCAGTAGGTGGGATCAGAGGGATGGATACCCCAGTTATCTCTTCAACAGTTCAACAAATGCTTTTTGAGCACCTACTGCATACCTGGGTTCCTGCTGGGCCCTGGAGATACAACAAATACTAAGACCAATTCCTGTCCTGTAGGCACACACAACCATGTAAGAATATTGTATGTTTTTAAAATTTTTCCCACCTCAGAGGTTCTTTGGCTGTCCAACTTCCAAAGAACATTTCAAGTCTTGTGGTCTGAGATTTCAGGAGTGCTCTCGACCTCTTTCCTTTCCTAAAACATAGTGGTAAGTGCCTAATCTATGCAGGGTCTTTCACATACAACACTCCTGATTCTTACAGTTTTCTGTATGGTCATAGATCCACATTTTTCATGGGAGGAAAATGAGGCTCAGATGTGAAGAAAACAACCAAAGGTCATCCAGATGGGACTTATCCTGATATTTTTGGATCCAAAGACCTTACTTCCTGATGGATACCACTCACAATTTCAAATCTGTGACCCTAAGGGAATAAGATTACTTTTTTCCTGGCCCTAAAGCTCTCCAAAGGGGAGCTGGTTCCAAAGGCAGGAGAGGTAATGACAACTTTTCTGCACGACAGGTGGCCTCCTCAAGACCAGCTTGGAAGGACAGCACACATTTGTGTTCGCACTCCGGTGTGTCTTCTTGGTATTATACCTACTCACACGCCACTTTATGTGTATTTGATGAACAGCTATGAGATGATGGTCATTGGAGTTGCCATCCTGTCCTCTTTAGCATATTTCAACTTTTCAGGCACAGAATGAGCCAGTTCTGATTAAGAGGCCCAGGCATTTCATTATGCAAGATTCTGAAGCTTGGAGGCAGTGTTAAAACCAGTGCTGTTTAAAGACACACACACACACACACACACACATACACACACACACGCTGCAGAGGTCAGGAGGTCTGTGGAGTCAGGCCTCCCCATTTCTTAAAAGAATGGAAGTCCCTGGTCCACTCATCAGAGAATATTGGTCACTTCGGGCCCTGCCCAAACTGAAGACCTGGGATGCCCAGGGTTCCCAGGACCTAGTGGTGTTAGGGAGAATCTTGATGAGCCTCGGAGACAAACAGGATCTATTGCTCCTTTCCAGCCTGTAAAAAAAAAAAAAAAATCAAAATACCATGTTTGATGGCTGGCAGCTTCTCAGGCCCCATCCCCCACTTCCCTCCTGCCCCAGGTGTGGGCAGGCTGATGAGAAAGCCCATGCACACCTTCCTTTAGCACTAGCAGAAAGTTCAAGCTACACAAACCTTCCCCTACACGCAGGAACCCTCACCCCAGCCCCGCCCCCTGCCCACCATGAAACCCCGAGCCAATTTCAGATCTGCTTGGGAGCCTGCCCTGCTCTCCCTAGAAAGCCTCATTCTGTGAGTAAGAAACCTTTTTAATACCCTCTTGGTGCATGGGTGGTGTCATTCAGGCTTGACATCTGAACCAAATTTTGGGTGGGGGTACATCCTGTCTCCATGGAGTCACTCAACACAGCCTCTTTTGTTTTATCTCTAAGGCCTGTGCTGCTCTAATACATCTAGAGTGCTTCCTTCTGATTTCTTTCTTGGGTCCCTCCTCCCTCCTGCAGGGGAGTTCCCAGTGCAGGGCTGCCTGCACCAAAATTGTAGGGCACAGGAAGTTTATTTTCTGCAGTCCCAAGCCTACCCTCTGGGTTTTTTCCTCCAGGACATTCCTCTTACATCCTTGGGTTCTTAAGTACCCTCACCTCTACCCCACTCCCACACCCCACTCCTTACGAAAAAGACACTAAAAGGAATCTGAAAACTTCCTTCCCACCAAGGCCTTAAATGACAGCTGAATCTTAATACATTACTTTCGTAGAGAGAAAAATTCCCCATAGTTTTAGCAAAGACTTAATTGCTAATGGTGGAATTTCAGGCATCAGCAACGAAGACAAGCCTCTGTGTCAGCAGGGTCCTCGCTCCCAAATATCTTCCCCTTCTCCTCCTAGCTAGAATTCCACAATTAGGGCTTCACTGCTTTGGTTCAAAGCTTCATTCTGCTAAAAAGCAACTTCTCCTCCTTGTTTAGTAACTGATACCTAGTGTACACATAATTGTCACATCCTTTCCTGAGGACAGAAATTTACAGACAAGGGATAGAGATGAGGAGGATGTTGGTAGTCGAGGGGGCAGAAAGTAAATAAAAACTTCACAGAGGAAGAGTTGCAGGGCCCAGCAGAAATGGTCATAGAGCACAAAATTCTGTTATCTCCTCCTTTCCAGGGACCTCAGACATGCCCAGTACAACAGAAGGTTGGCCCAGAGAGTATGAGTGCTGCCAAGGGCCCGAGGCCACCAGCCCACCCCTACTCTTTCATAGATGAGGAGCTCAGTGTTCTGAGAAGTACCCTACCCAAGGTCACCAAGCTACAGCCAGGACCAGGACTAGAAATCAGGTCTCCAACCTCCAAGATGGCACCATGAGATGTGACGGCACCATCACAATTAATCTGTAACAATCAAGCATGATCTTTATAAGCAAGTTCCTTTTCTGATCCATTAGTAGAGTCTACCTTTGTTCTGACATGCTTTCCTGAATGCAGGGGAAATGGGTATCGTTATAGCTACCATTCCCTGGAATTGGCCTAGCCCTGGATATATTCGTGGAGGTGTGATGTGCATATGAATGTGGTCTGCCACATGTCAGGGGTATGTGTGGGGACCTGTGTGCTACCACACTAGCATGTCAAGGAATGGGGGTCCCTTTATTCTCCTATTGTATTTCTGGGTCTGAAATGTTGGTTCTCCACACGCTCATAGCCAAAGAATGAGCAGATGCACCAAGGTAAGGCAAGCATGAAAAAGAGGTTTATTGAAGAGAGAAAGACAGGATTATAGAGCAAGAGCAAGAGGTTTATATAGTTTGATACACATGCCACAGATGATGACCAGACCCCATTGTCCTAGCAAAAGAGGGCAAAAGAGCGAGACACTTGGTTATAGTCTCAGTTTTGTATTACGGTGTCTGGATAGGGACCTCCCATGGTTCAAACATCACCATGGAATCACTTTGTCTGGACAGTCGGGAGTTATATGACCTGAGTCTTATGGATGCATATCTCCTATGAGCCTCTCTGAAAGCTGGTTGTTCTAGGTCACTTTCCAGACTCTATTACACCTATGCTGCTTGCCCCATAGGCTAGAGAGTCTTTGTGTTCTTTTACAGCTGGAGCGCTAAGTTCTGATTGGCAGATTCGTAGGGTATTCCCTCCTCCCCCAAGTATGGCAGGATTAAGGGGGGGCAGGACCAAGACGTGGGCCTGGGACCCACCCTTATCCTTCTTCCCAGGTGGGGCAATTGCACCAAAGCAAGGCACCCATTTTCGTCCCTAGGAGCCCAAGAATCCCTCACTATCTACTAAACACTACAGTGGACAGCTTCTCCCTCAAACCTCTGCAATTTTAAACATAGGCTGGATGTTCCCCTTTCCTCTTAAGCATATAGAAAGATTATGGGATCCCAGGATCCCCACTAGGTTCAGGGAAACTGTAGAGCCTGTTTAAGAGAGACATCTACACTTTCCAAGTCAGTCAGGTACAGAGAAATCCCACGGCAGTGAGCACCTGCCTTAATACCCAAGCCAGACCCCAGTGAAGGAAAATAGGCTCTAGCCCTTTTGGAGTCTCAGTAACTTGATGTAGTTTCCACTTCTTTAAAAACCCAACATATTGCTTCTTGCAGGACTCAGGCAGGATTTCCAAGTCAAACAAGGGAGAGAGTGTGCTGTCCTCCCCACTGCTGTTTTTCTGTTTTTCTGACCCCTGCAGAGTGCCCTGGGGCCATGGCCAGAGCTGTCAATGACACAGCGCAGATGTGAGTGGTGGAGTCAAAGAAAGCCAGTAACCAAAGCATACAGCCCACTGCTTCTGAAATAGAATCAGCGTGGAAGTACATACATACATGTGTATATACGTGTCTGCTTTTCCTATGAAAACTTTAATTAGCAAGAAAATTGCAAGTGACCATAATCCTCCGGTATTAAAGGCAGCCTGCATGCTAGTGCTGAATTTTTCAAGTCAATCAGCTTCCTTGGTCAATGTGGTTCCCATTAGCCAAAGAGTTGCCTGGAAAAGCTGTCTTATTTCACCTTCCTCCTCTGAGGGAGGCCTACAGTTGCCTTGTTGCCAGCACACTCACTAAAGGGATGGGGACTCTGGCCGCAGCCTGAGTCAGGGCAGCCCAACTAGGAAAGAAAACACCTCCCTTCAGCCCTGAGTGCCTGGAGATGTGAAATCTGGGTCATCATGGCCACTCAACAGTCAGGCTTACTGTACAAGTTCAGAGCTCTAGAATAGCTGTTGGCCCTCAGGCCCCAAGGTTCAGCTTCCCCTACTCTGGCCTTCCTGTTGCTTTTGGGAGCCTCTAACCAGAAGAAGCAGCAGAGTAGAAGGGGGAGCTATCCAAAGATGGCTTCTATCCCTAGTCACTCACTCCTACTCACTCTCATTTAACTCCTGCTAGGATTTTAGAGCCAGGATAAGTGGGCTGGGGTAAAGTAAAAAAACCAAAAAATGAAAAACAACACCCCCACCACCACCAATACCTTAGCAACGGCTACATGCTTCTTATTCAAATTTGGATGATGTTTATAGAGTACCCATTATGGGCTAGGCATTGTGCTAGTGCTTTCAAATATACAGTCTTACCCAATCCTTATGACAACCCTATGAGGGAGCAATAAATATCCCCCTTTTACAGATGGAAGGATTGTGCAGGTTGTGGCAGCTAGAAAATGGAAATGGAGTGCCACTGATACTCTGGAGACAGACAGACCTAGGTTCCAGCCCCTGCTTTGCCTTTTACTGGCTATGTGACATAGGCATGTTATTCAGTTTCTGAGCATCAGTATCCTGATTGACAAAATAGGAATTGACTTATAGAGCAGTAAGGAATAAACGAACAATTCATGTGCAGTTAGCACACTGCCTAGCACACAGTAGGCACTCAATAAATCAGGTGATGATGATTCTTGGAAAGATAGGTGTGGATGGATGTATGCAGGGCAAAACTATGGAGGGAGATGTTGTGGGGGAAGTTGAGATAGGAGGCTATGAGTTTTATCTAACGTTCTCAACAGGAGTTGGGCCTGGGATAGACAAATAAATCAGTAAAATAGAATAGAAAGCCCAGAAATAGATCCAACATAAATTGGTGCTTAGTTTATGATAGTGGAGGCCTTATAAATGAGTGGAGAAATTATGAGCCATTCAATAAGTATGTTGGCTTCCTATGTGGAAAGAAAAAACCCCATTAAATCTGTACTTCACACCATACCCCAAAATGGAGTTCAGATGGCTTAAAAACCTCAATGCTCAAGTGAATGTTTTTATGATGGACATAAGACATTAAAATAAGAAATCATAAAGAAAAATGTTAAAAATTTAAAAATTTAAATTTCTGGAAAAGGGTAAAACACAAATTATGAAGAAAAGATCAATATTTAACCACTTCGATATGAGCGTTGACTATAGTTGACAGCCACGGATGAACGGGCACAGCAACTTTAGCCGACAGCTGTGATATGACTTTTCTAATTTTTCATTTATCAAAATAACATTGTGAACATTTAAAAATAACGTAATGAAAACATATATGTATATGTTACCTATTCTGATTTACATTCCAAGTAAAGCTGCCTGTAAAGTAAAACAAGCTTTCAGTGCTTTAAAGCTTTCCTCATCACACAAGAGCAAAACAGATTCCTCGTCAATGCACAGCACAAACTATTGTGCAGACTATGAGTGCCGGCTGTGGGCAAGGTTTCGTGGCCGGTGAGCGCCGTACCAAAGTGGTTAAAATATATAAAGAAGCTCTTTAAGTCAATTTTTAAAAATGGCGAAGAGTGGCCGGGCGCGGTGGCTCATGCCTGTAATCCTAGCACTTTGGGAGGCCGAGGCAGGCGGATTGCTCAAGGTCAGGAGTTCGAAACCAGCCTGAGTGAGACCCCGTCTCTACCAAAAATAGAAAGAAATTAATTGACCAACTAAAAATATATATACAAAAAAAAATTAGCTGGGCATGGTGGCGCATGCCTGTAGTCCCAGCTACTCGGGAGGCTGAGGCAGGAGGATCGCTTGAGCCCAGGAGATTGAGGTTGCTGTGAGCGAGGCTGACGCCATGGTACTCACTCTAGCCTGGGCAACAAAGTGAGAATCTGTCTCAAAAAAAAAAAAAAAAAAAAAATTAAATAAAAATGGCGAAGAGCTCAACTGAAAAATGAGCAAAGAATATAAGCCAACGATTCACAAAAGAACCCTGAAGGTCCACATTAACACACATGAAAAGATATCTGGGCCTCATGGTAAGCTGGGGTATTCAATTTAAATGAGGAAATTCAATTGCATATTTTTAGTTTGGTAAAAATAGAAAATTATGAGAATATAAAGTATTGGTGAAAATGTAGGAAAACAGGAATTCAGCATGTAAGTAAAAACATTATGGAGAACAATTTTGGAAAAATGTAATAAAACTGCAAATACACATTCCCAAATGACTGAACACTCTACTTCTAAGACATATCCTAGAGAAACCCTTGTATATGTTTTATAAACATTGTTTATAGAAACAACAACAACAAACAATTGAAAACCACAAAATGCCCACAATTGAAGGTATGGATAAAATGAATAGATTGTAGAGCACCCATATGATAGATTACAGCAACTAGAATGCATGGATCCAATCTATACGTATCAATATAGCTAGATCTAGAAAACACGATGTTGAGTGATAAAAGCAAGTTGCAGAATGTTATGTATCATAGAGTGATATTTTTCAAACAAATTAAAAAACATAGCACAAGGTTGCATATTGTTTATCAATGCATGTATATGTGATGAAAATACAAAGATAAGGACTGGTACACAAGAAATTCATCACAGTGGTTGCTCTAGGCAGGGAGGGAGGAGAATAGAACTGGTGTGAGGACATGGGATATTTTAATTCTGTAATGTTTTATTTCTTTTTTAAAACATCTGAAGTAAAATTTTAAAAGTAAGCATTTGTTATTTGGGGTCACAGGCACAAAGATTCTTTCAGGACCTTTTTCCCCTTAAAAATAAGCATACCCAGGGTCATTCTGTCTCACTCTCTTCTTTCAGGGCCTTGTTCTCCCTCGCCTCTTTCTATCAAGGAATAAAAGTCAGGGGTGTCATCAATCATGGGAGCAACTTCTTGCTTTTCTTGTGAGACCTTTTTGTCTCCGAGAGTGCCTTTTCTTCCTGTGGCCCAGGGCTTTATCAAGGAATTTAACCTTTCTAGAGTTCTAAAACTTTTAGTAGATGTGATATTAAAAGCAAAGCATCCACTCTAGTGATCCCAGTGGAAAAATTATATAATTTCTAAAGCACTGTGAGTCAAATTCTAAAATGAAAGCTAGAAGACTATTGCATCAGTATGGTCACAACAGGAAACAGAATTCGCCCCAGAAGGCTCAGAGACGTGAATGAAAAGTCAATTTATAGAGGTGTGGGCAGGGTTATGGGAACACAGAGTGATGGTGAATCACCAGGGACCAGCAACAGTGGGAAGTCATTACCACCCTAAGGCTAAAGGGAGGAGGAGAAAAAAATGTAACTGTGGCCCAGTAAAAACGGAAACTCCATAGGATGATACACCTGGTGGCAACTCGGGTCCTAGAGGGCCTCGCCTAAAACAGAACCAGCACCAAAGCAAAGAGAAGGTATGGAATAAACACAACAGCTAAGGAGAAATGCCTTGACCTAGCTTTCCTCCCAGTCGCGAATCTCTTCCGGCTGCCTCTCATTGGCTAAACCCAACAGGAAGCCATTGGGAGACAGGGCATTCTGGGAGATGTGGGGACAGGGCATTCTGGGAGATGTGGGGACAGGGCATTCTGGGAGATGTAGTCCATAGGAATCACTGCTCCAACTCCTTCTCCCCCTGGTAGGGAAGAGGACGGGTCTGGCGAGGGGGTAGGGCAAGTGGAGAATCAGTAGCCTAAGAGCTAAGAGAATCCAAGTCATGGAGTTAAACTGGTGATAGCCACAACGGTTCATCTGGAAGAACGGCAGAGACCTGGGCTACAACTGCCCTTGGAGAGAAACCACTGCTGAGGAAATGGAAATGGAAACCAGAGAAGAAAAAGAATGTGGCTTAGAGTTTGAGCTCTTGCTGAGCCTCTGGGTAAAGTGACTGGCAGGCCTCATGAGACCCACCGTGAGGGCCAGAAGGAGGGGGCCAGGGACTCCAAGATAGGACTAGCGGGAATTGGCAGCCAGTGGCTATAAAGCCCCATCTGTTTCTTCCAAGTGGGGCTTTGTAGGTAGCCACGGTGGCTTGGTGCACAGATGTGGGAGAAAGCAGGCAGCTGATGGGAAGCAGGCGGGTGGGAGGGAGACACACTGTGTGTGAGACTCAGCATCTGCAGGATCCCACCGCCAAGACCACCCTTCAGCCTGAGGCTGCCTGGGGCTTGTGGGAATCTTCTTGTCCCCCTAACCAGGCTCCAGGCTGTCTGGAGATGCCTCTGGGCGGGCTGGAGATGCCTCCAGGAATCCCATGCTGGCTGCCTCCTGCAGTGGCCCTCCAGCAGACAAAGTGACACCCACCAACTCATTAAGATTTCTCCCCGCTCCAGACTTCTTGGCTGAGGTCTATTTGGCCTGACTGAGACAAAGAGAGACGAGTACTGGGCAACAGCCCAAGCCAGGGTGGCATCCCGGCCTGTCTGTACTCCTCTCCTGTCCTCCCCAGCACTCTTCTAGCTCTGGTGGGATGTGTGAATTTAGAGGTTCCATAATCTATCAACGGCCAGTAGCAGAAGAGAAGTCCACAGGCTGTATCCTGGCTGTGGAATTTCTGACATCACTCCCAACCTGAGACTGTTCACATCAGGGAGGTCTTAGGTGAGCCACGGAGCCTCAGCCTTCCAAATCTGGAAGAGATGGCTCTCGCTCAACTTCCTTGGGGACCCCAAACCCTAACCATGCAGCACCATCCTTATCCAGCTACATATAGACTGCGTGTTCCTTGAGGACTGGAGCTAAATTTTGGCTTTTTTTTTCCTTCTTTTTTTATTCCCACTGCACATTCCCCCTGCACATGTCTCAACAATTGTTGAATTTGGTCTAGTCTCTTCCTTTCAAAGACAGGAGGACAAAGGCCCAGTGAAGGTAGGCATGTTTCCTGGGGAAACACATTGAGGGCAGAGCCTGTACCGGAACTGGGGCCCCTTCTTCCTTGTCCACTGCTCTTGCTGCTCCAGCGCCATGATTCACCTCGTTATTCTGCTAAGTGATTTTCTGGGGGAGCGTTTCCACCAGATGAAGGGCATAATATTTTGGCCTCACAGATTTCCTGGCCCCTGGCTTCCCCCAAAAAACATAGATGGACTCTTTCTGGCATTGAGCTGGGTGCCATGGAAAGCTCTGAACTCAATTTTTATAGAAAAATGTGTGCTGCTAAGTCGGGCTCCCCAGGGGACATTTTAGCTGCATGACTCATGGGGTATTCAGAGATCCTGCTCCATTTAGGGTGATCTATTTACAAGCATGTGTAAGTTTTTAGAATTTTACAGTGGTTTGTGAGGAGGGTGGAGTATATATTCAGAATGTATGAGCCTGTCCTGGACTGTAAATAAAATTGGATGAGTGTGTGTGTATGTGAGAGAGAGAGAGTGCACGAGCCACAGATAATGATTGTGTAGGAGCTTTCTAGAAACACATAGCTAACTCCTGTCAGATCTGAAATGATTTTCTGCAAATAGGAATTTGCTGACTCCAATTAGACCTGCAGAGTATCTGTCCTTGTGGTTGTGGAGGGAGCAAACACAGGGAAGAGGTGCAGCGGCGGGGATGGAGGGCGAGACCTCTCCCGCACAACCCTGGGCTTAGCCGTGATGGTGGGGTAGTAATTCAGATGGAATCATCACAATTTTGCTCCCCTTTACCCCACCTTCTAGAATTGCACTGTGGGAATCTGTGAGTGATAGGAGCAGGATCCCTTCCTGTAAGCAGCCTTTGCCCTAGACCTAGGGAAGGACAGATGTCATTCCAGCAACCCAGGTGGGGACTCAGCTAGATGCTAGATGCATGCAGACTTGGCCCCAGGGAAGGGTGCCCCAGAATGCCCTCCATCACCCTGGGTCTTCTAAAGAGCAGTGTGTGTGTCTCAATCTCTGGGGTGCAGAGTTTTGACAAATAGGATGATGGAAGACGGAGCAGCAGGGCAGTCATAGACCCCACCCTGCTCTGTCTGGAAAGGAGGTATGCAGACAGTGGTACCATAAGCACCCAGTTTCTCCAAAAAAAGAAAAGTCTTGGAGCCATTCTTGGGCCCCCTCTGTCTCCCCCTCACAATGAAGCCGTCAGCAAGTCCTGTCAGTGTTAGCGCCAATGAAGATCCCAGGCGTGCATACTTTCCTTCTTCTCCCAGTGGAGCTAGCTTCATCCACGCTCGTCTCTGTATTCTCTCCAGAAGGGTCTGTTGACTATTAAAGGGAGTCTAATATACAACTACTATGTACCCATAATAATTAAAAACAAAAATAAGTAAAAAAAATAAAGGGAGTCTAAATTCCTTTCAAACCACCCTCCTTTGCTCTCTTCTAAGTACCTTTCTTCCTGGGCTGACCTACCTTCCCCCTGTGAGGAAGGAACACTTTTGCACAGTCCTCCCCAGAGGGACATCTGCCACCTGGAATCCAGTCTAACTGGCTCAGCTAGGAGCTTGTGCAGTGTCTGCAAAGCCAGTTCCAGCTTATGGAGGACTCAGGCTGGCAGCAAGGACTCGGCTGAGATCACCAAACCCTTGGGACTGCCTGGCTTGAGTTCAAAATGCTGCATGCCCTGTGCCAAGAAGCAACAGAACTCACTTGTGGCTCCCTTGTCCTGAAACTGCAGGGCCACCTTCTGAAGTCCTGTCCCTGCAGCTCACTCCAGACTAATCAAGCCAGCAAAACCACTTTGTTTCTAGGTCCCTTCTAGAAGCCAGCATGCCAGGGGTCAAAACATCCAATGTCCCAATGAAATAAAAACCACTTATACAAGATAGGCTGCTTTGTCATTGTCAACACAGCACGTGAGATGGGGGTGGGCATCTTGAACCCATCTTTGACTTTAAGGCGATCCAAACAGATATTAAAGTCTGTCCACCCTTCTTGTGGAGATCATAAATATAGCTCTCATTTATTGTAATGTTCACCTGTGTCAGGCACTGTTTTAAGCACTTCGTTAGCTAATTTAATCCTCTCAACAACCCTGAGAAGTAGGTATTATTATTAAATATTAACTCCGTACTACAGATGAGGAAACTGAGGCACAGAGAGGTTAAGTAACTCCCAAGGAGCACAAAGCTAGTAAGTGGCAGACAGTCTAGCACCAGAGCCAATGCCCTTAATCACACCATTATATATATACATGGGGGTCGATCATACCTAATTTTAAAAAGAAACACTGCATCCTTCTCTCTGCAGCCACTGCCTCTAACGCTGTGAGCAGGAGGCAGGGCCCAGGCTGCAGAATATGTGGGCCTTCAACTCCCAGTAAGTGGCTTTTCAGCCTCTGAAGGTGTTGGCCACACCTCTGAGCACTCATTAAAGTCAGACATGTAATCTCTCCATCGTCCACTTTAGTTGGGAATGGGGTGTTCAGTGTAATTTCATACCCTGAACATTGTATACGTTTTGCAGGTTTTTGAGTCTACAGGAGTCTGACAACAATAGATTATCAGAATGGCAATATACAATTTTGACCTTGTGATTCAATGTCCTGCAGACCTTGGGTTGGATAGATGTGGACTGAGCATTTAATTTAGTGACTCGCTGACACCCTGGAAAATGCTTTAGCAATCCATGATCTCTACTTGTTTACACATCATTTTGCATAAAAGTAGTTGAGGGCATGTCATCACGTAGCCATAGCACAACTGGCCTGTTAACAAAGCTATCTAATTGCTGGCGTGCCAAGCGCACCACTAACCTTGACTACTCGACTGTGACACTTAGATAAACGAGATGATGCCCTTATACACCCCAGAATGGCTGCGTTATAAAAGATTAAGGTGATGGAAGTGTCTGTGAGCAAGAGCTCTCAAGGGAGGAGGAAGAACACAGCTAGATGCATCTGACAACAGATGCACCATTCACAGGCCAAACTGCGACATCATCAGTCACAGATCTTACTGTGTTGGGAGCTTGGGCAAATTAATGATCAGAAAAAATTGTCCCCAAAGGTCAAGGTAGCCTTGATAGTCTGGGCGAAAGGAATATGTTGATTCAGAAAATATTTGAGCTCCTCCAGTATGATGGGCACTGGACTGGGCCCAGGGACGCAGTAGGAAAGACGGTCCCCCTGCGTGGCACTCACAGTTTAGAGGGTCAGTAGACAGGCAGCTACATACAGTGTGCAAAAGGCACAAGAGGGATAAGCACAGGGAGATGAGGAGAGAGATATCAAGGAGAGTTACCCTCGCAGTCTTGGGGGTCAGGACAGGCTTCCCCAATGTAGTAACTTCTAATTCAATATTTGAAAGATAAAAGGAGAAGGAGGGGATAAAAAGAGAGCCCCCGGAGGGTATGCAAAGACCCCAAGGGAGACTAAAAACCATACAGGGGGCAGAAGAGTGCATATGTCCCAGTCTCTGGGGATCCCTCAGAGATGTGAGTCTTGGCAACTTCTAGACAAGGGAAGGAGAAATGACACAAGGTACATGACAAAGCCCACAGCACGATTTCCCCTCCCTGTGCTGCTGAAGACATGGCACATGCAGGGAGCTACACGGTTTTCAGAATGGCTAGAGCAGAAAGGGCATGACCAAGAAGGGGCAAGAGCTGAGATTTGGTGATGTCCTCAGAGACCAGAGTTTGTAGGGTTCATATCAAAGAGTTGGGGCTTTACCTTGAGGGCAATGGGCAGCCACTGAAGGATTCTAAGCAGATCAGATTAGAAAGAGACTCCTGGCCACTCTCTGGAGGGTGAATGGGGCAGGGGAGTGAAGACCAGAGGTGGGGAAACCCACTGGGAGGGATGGCAGTGAGGGACCACAGTGGCCTCATTCTGCTATAAAGTATAAAAGAAGAGACTCATTGCTCCTTTTCCTGACTTCTCCTTGAGTGTCTCTGCCTTTGGGAGCTCTCTGAAGTCAAGACATTTGCTTTTGCTATTAATATTTAGCAGGAATAAAGGGATAGTGCCCAAGTTCTTGCCCTTGGGAGCTCTTGTCTTTTCCTCAGAATACCATGACTTTGTTCCTCAGCACAGGAAGGAAATACCATTTCCCCAGCTCTTTCTTCAGAAAAGTCACTCTTCATTTGCTTCTGTGAGCGGTTTGTCTCTGAACAGAGCTTGGATCCCACGAGCATGTGTGCGTGTGCGCTGCAGTCCAGCTCAGGGCTGGCTCTGCTTTGCTTGCTTGCCTGGATTCGGGCGAACTCAAAACAGCGCGGTTTCCTCCTGATGCTTATCTCCACAACCGTTCCTCAGAACATCCTGCCCATTAACTTTCTAACAGCACCATTTTCGGTGCCAAGCTGCTTGCTTCAAGGTTTGGACCTTCACTGGAGCAAAAAAAAAAAAAAAAAACAATAGCATGTCTGCCTCTCACTTCCTCCCATTCCCCTAAACCATGCCTGTCTTTCCCCAGCCACCAACAAACAAAACCATGCACTTCCTAAGAGACGCCCCTAAGCTTGAACCTGCCCTTCATCCCTAGAAAGTGGCTCATGGATCACCACTGTAATGCATTTTAAGAGGAGCTGAAAATGCAGAGGACACCAGCGGGTTCCTCGAAGAGCTTAGAGCAAGGGTGGGGACCGTTTTCACGTTGCAAGGCTTCATTAATTTAGCTGTAATCCAATAAGGCCATGTTCAAGAAACTTCAATTAGATATACTTAAAAACGTACATTATTTTGTAAAAGTCTAACTACTATGTACTTTAAAATTAAGTAACAAATAGTTTTCATTTTTTGAAATTATTAAGTTAACTAACCTTTTAATGACTTTGTTGTGTCTGCTTTCTGTTGGAAAGCGTTTGAATGTTTGGTTGCAGCACAGTTGCCCACAGTTTCAGCTGATCCTCTAGACGGCTGTCAGCCATTTGTGAACTTGAGGGCATCTTGATTTGGGTTAGGTAGGAAAATGTAGATTCCCAGCACAAAGTGTTGAAAAGCAAGAAAGCATTTTTCAGGCATGGTGCAAAAGGCATGGGTATTCTACTGCATTTTTCCATATTTCAATTGGATTTTTCTTAGCATCAAACAAGGACTTTAAAATCTCATCTACTAAAAGCTCGATCAATTCCATCTGTAGTTCTTTAGATGCCTTAGTGATATTAACTAGGGGAGGCTGAAATGCTGATTTGAGTGTGATGTCATGATTCTCAAAGTCAGTGGACCTTTCATTGTATTCTTCAATTAATAGGTCTATAACAGCTGCGTATTCTTCAAGTGATTCACAGATACCATCCTGTTCATCAATGACCTTTGCTAACTGGGGAAATATTCATTCGAAATTCCCTTTTGAAAAAGTGCTTTGAAAAAAGATAGCCTTTTTTGAAATGCTTGAATTTCTTGCCACACATCATATATATAGACTTAGTTTTACCTTGCGAAGAAATATTTAAGTCATTTTGATTTGACATGATATCACACAGAAATGCTGCATTCCTATAGAAATCTTCCTTCCATAAGTCATATTGCTGTTTCTGTGCTTCATAGAATTTAACTGTCTGTTCTCTCGGAGATAAAATTTTGGCTAACACCCGTCCTTGCGATAGCCAATGTACTTTAGAATGATATGACAAATCCACACTGAATACCTCACCATTCAACTTTAGCATGTTATGAAACTGATGATGTTGTGTTGCATGTGCATGCATATAGTTAACAATACCTATAACTTGTTGCAAAGTGTCACTTAAAATAGTAGCTTTAGCACACAGATTTTGCTCATACCGGTACAATGAAAAGAAATGAGAGTGTCTGGATCTGTGAATACTTTTTTTAAATCTATGCAATAAACTCTTCATGTTTTCCAGTCATGGAAGGTGCACTGTCTGTACATACACTCACTAAATTTACCAAATTTAGTCCAACTTTACAACATTTACCTTCAAAATTGTTGAAGATATCTATTCCCCATGTTCTGTTCGCAAGAGTGCCCAACATGAGTAACTCTTTGTAGCAAAGAAAATCTTCTGTTATGACCTGAATGAAGTATAAAGCCTCCGCCAAGTCAGTAGTATTGGTTGATTCATCCAAAGTGATTGAATAATATACATTTTTCTTTTGAAGTATTTCATGAAGTTGTTCTGTTAAGTTGAAGGCTAATTTATGTTGCCGATCAGTTATGGTTCTCCTTGAAAGAGACAGTTGTTTGTACTTTGAAATGTTATCCAGGTCTAAGGGCCCTACAGCTTTGACAACGCATTCTTTCACAATTTCTACGTGAATGGCTTCCCTTTTTTCCCGAGTGTATAAGCTACTTTATAAGTTGCTTCAGTGCTATTATTTCCAGGTCTTATCGCTGCTTGAAAGAATAGTGTTTGCTTTTGCTTTTCATCTTTTAACTTCTGCAATACAACCTTTCACAACTCTCCCTCTACTTTAAACTATGTGTGATCCTTATGAGTGTTATAATACTGATAAACACTAAATTTCCTTAATGCTGATATCACAAAGCAAGCAAATCGTCTTATCTTCAGCAGAAACAAGATAAATTGCAATTCCCTATCCTCATTAAGAAATCTGTTTTCTTGCTTCAGTGTTCTCTTGGTCTTCTTTGACATCATGCGCTATTAAGCAGACAGAATTAAAAAATACTGTTAAGCTGTGCAACTATTCACAAAATTCCATTTCAAACAGACACACAGTGCACCGCTGTCAAAAGCTGATAACAGACCGGCATACTTGACTCCCATAAACTCTCACCAACCAGCCTTGTGCGGCGGTAGTGGCGTCAGTCAGGTGAGGGAGTTATAACTTAATCGTGAGCTTAGCAGCCATCAGTTTGGCCCTTATGTCTTACTTACTAATGTTTTAATTGTGCCAGTCAATCTGGGAGGATTATTTCATTGAAACTTATTTTATTCTTTGATATTTTAAAAAACATTCATTTAAAAAATAAAATAAAAATTTGAAAGATGAACAAAAATGTATTAATGAAAATAAAAGGATTTGTTATGTAAAATTTGGATTCAGTCATAAGGCTGCACTTAAGGACGTAGAAGGCCACGGGTAACCCAGCCCTGGGTTAGAGGCATTGGGTGGAAAAGACAGGAAGCCTCAATCCAGCTACACACATCTCACAATCCTTCAGCGGCTCTCCATTGCCCTCAGGATAAAGCACAAACCCACTAGGTATCTGAAGTTTTTTTTTTTTTTCTTTCTGGACAGCAGGGGTCAGCCCTGACTCCTCCCTCCCAAAGCCCCAGATGTTTTTCTGGACAATGGGTGGGTGACTCAGAGACCTGAGATGGACGCCTGAACCAGGGCAAGAGCTCCCCCTGCTGGCGGGCCTATCTGCTGCACCTTGCCCCCCATTGCCTGAGTACTTCACTTGAAATACTGAGAGTGTTCCTAGGTATTTGTGCATTAAATAGGATCATATGGTGAGTGTTCTGGGGTGTGCATCTTTAAAGGGAAATCCATGGCAAATCCTTTTTGTGAGCTTAGAAATACTTTTGTGATGGGGAATACTCACCAGCATTCCCCAGCCCTTCATCTGGTGATGCTGTGAATGTTAGGGTTCATTGAAGGGGTTCTCTTGATGCTGGTGTTCCTGCTGAGGGCCCCAAGCACGGTTCCGGGGGAAAGGCCAGAGTAGCTGAAGCTGAACCCCAAATGCTTGCACATCTGACATTTCCATGCTTTGCCAAGGCTCCTTGTAACCTGAAGCTTGTCTCCGTGGAGTTCTTGCTTCCCAAAGCCTGACTGGGGGATGTTGTCCGCAGCCTAAAGGGCCCTCCACTGGCAGATTCAGCCGGACCCACGCACACATTTGGAAATGGGTCAACTCCTCCTGTGGGCCTTGGCTGTAGAATGCTCAGGAGGGAGCAGGAAGGAGAGGGCAAAGAGAAACACTCCCTCCATCAGAAGGGTATCAACCATGTTACCCAAAGGGATTGTGCCTGTCACAATTAGAGTTGTTTTTCCTCCCTCCAGATGTTGTGTGTTACAGGATCTTTTGTTGGTAAGCACACACATGGCAGCCTCAGCAACTGCCAGTGCCAACCTCAAGGCCCCGACCATGGAGGCTGCAATTGAGTGTGAAGTGTGATGTGCCACTCACCGAGGTATGAGTGCTGTGCTTCTGCAAACACATTCTGCGTGTTTCCAAAAGCAGAGACCCAGTCTTGCTTTGTGAACTCTTTGTCATTTCAGATAATGACCGTTATCTGAAGATAGAACTGGACAGTTAGCAGAACGGAATGAGAGTAAGCTTGAAGGCTTGATCTCAGTTGTGATTTGAATCCTTGCCATGAGAACCCACCTTCAAGGCCATTATCAGGCTTTTACCTGGAGGTCCATGACAATGAACCCTGGCTAGTTTCTGGACTAGACTCCTGCTGGGAGCCAAAGTCTGGAGAACCAGTTTGCTGCTCCCTAGTTGACTGGTGTGCTGGATGCCTGCTACCCTAGCCATCTAACAGGGCCAGAAACCACTGGACTTGAAAATTATGTTCACGGCACCTTGAGTTTGGGGCATGAAGGGAAACCCAGAATAAAAAGCACAAAGACTCTTTCCTTCTTCAATTGAGAGGGCAGACAGGCTACGTGCATTTGAAAGCGGTTATAAACACCAGGCCCACCAACTACAATTTAGGAGGTCTTATATGTAATCTGCCCAGTTCCAGATATTTTAATTCTATGTTGCAGGGAAGTAAGTGCCAGCTGGCCACAGACCGACCAGGCTCAGGGTTCAGTTCTAAACAGCACTGTTTGGGAAAAGCTCAATCTAAAACAGACAGCTCTGGATGTGTTTAGGTTTTGCTTTCTTTCCACTTTTAAATATTAAAAATTGACTCCAGCTGTGGGGTAGAAAGTAACGCCTAACCTATAAAAACATTGACAAATAAATCACAATGCAATTTGCCGCGCATTTTTGTGAGGTCTAAACACCAGTTCTTGAAAGGAATTTTCCATTATTGCATCTTGGGAAGATAACTTCTTCATGAAAAATTCATTTGACTTTTATATTTCATAAAATCATCACATAGCTTTCCCACATTTGGGATCTGCATGTACTGGAGCACCCGTGGCTTTCAGCTCAGCCTTCCAGACTCCTAAGCCTCTCTTCTTTTGCAGGAAAGTAGGACGGCATCAGGATGCTTACCTGGTAGTTTGGATCTATGCTGCGCCCCCTCCCCTGGGCTCTGTTCTTCTGCAAACCATGCTGAGCCTCAACAAAGGGACAGCTCTCTCCAAGTCTGGTTTGAGTGCCCAATTCTCTAAGCAAACTCTGTCTATGTGTCCAGCACACCCCTGTCCAAGTGAGAAAGAAGCCCCCAAGTTTATTGCTTCTTGGTGGTATCACTACTAGGAAGTAGTACTTTCCTTTCTGAAACGAGGACATGTGGAACCCAGGCAGAGGAGAGAAGAGGAGTCTCTGTGACAGACTTGGTGTTATAAGTTAGAATCAAGTGTCTTTTTCTAGAAATGCCACTGACCCCAGCCTAGTTCGCATGGTATCAGTCACAATAGGACAGGCATGCTGCAGTAACAAGCACCCCCAAACCTCAGTGACGTCTTTCTGCTTGTATTACATGTCCAGCACAAGTCGATTGCACTGTAATATTTACATCAGCATCCAGCTGATGGGGCAGCCACCATCTGAATCATTGTCAGTGATCATGGCAGAAGGAAAAGACCATCTTGGAAGTCCCTTTACCAGTAATTATTAATAAATACTCATACCTCATTGACCAGAACTAGTCACATGGTGCCGTTCAACCTCCAGAGACCAAGAAATAAAATTCTACCTGCCCAGAAAACAGAAAGCTGGAAAGATTCAGGGAGTGGCATTGATGGATATTAGACTCATCATGTCTACCTGACTATGGAGGTCCTTCTGCAGTATATGCCAGCCAGTGACTGTTGTAGGCCCTAGCCTCAATAACATCACAGCCCTGGGATTATAGCCATGGGACCAGGAAGCCAGTATGTATCAACTGCAGTCAGGCATATAGTAGATATCCTCTGGGAGTGCCTGCCCATTTCCTTCACCACGTCTCTGAGTACCATACCCAAAGTATCTGTGCATAGGAGTGCCCCAGCAATTGTTAACATGTAGGTACTACACAGCACTCCTTGGATTGGATCGGAGGAATGTATTTAACCAAAGCTGAAACAGTATGATTCTGTTAGAAATTTAGAAAATGTGGTTCAGAAACAGCTAGTCTATATGTGTGCATGTAAATTTGGGAGCTCGGGCAGAACCATTTTCCACCATATTCATGGAGAAGCTCAGAAAATTGAACTGCAGGACCAGAAGAATGAGCCAGACTTGCAGAGAGGAGTAAATACACAAGAAAACCATGCAGGGAGAGAAAGAATCCCAGCCTCACCTCAGTACACAGACACTTGATACCAGAATGAAGTTGGCACTTTGTTGGCAACAAAGAATGAATGTTGCATGGGCAAATAAAAGTGTCCACCACAGAAGGTCATTACTTAGGTCAAGGGCATTGAGTGTCTGGAATATTCCTGTTGAAATATTGACACTCCTGGGAAAGTTAACACCTGGCAGCCATAGCCACTTTGTATTTATCTGGTTAGGCAGCCATTTGGTGATGTCCTTAGGGGAGAGAGCCCAGGATTAGTCTCTTCTGGTAGATTGGAATGTTTAGACATTATAGTGATGAGGAAAATGTTCAATTGCATATAACAGAATCCCCTCAATTAACAGTGGCTTCTTTGTCTCTCACGCAAAACAAGTCTAGAGGTAGGTAGGCTGAGGCCAGCATAGCAGGTCAATGAAATCCTCACTGACATAGTTTTCCCCCAAGTTTTCCCCTCTGCCTTTGCTCGGGACATCTCACCCTCATGTTCTAAAATGGCTGAGATGACTTCACCATATTCTTGTTCCTGGCAGCTGGTAAAAGAAGGGGAGAAGGGTGTGTCTTCTTCTTCTAAGACTTCCCAGAAGTCTCAGTGGCCAGAGATCAGTCACTAGATGAGTAAGGTGGACAAAAACTGCCTCAAAAAGCTCTTCCTACTTGGTGCTTCCAGTAACACTAGCTCTGTTGGCCTGGCTCCAACTAACTGGACTAGGAAGCAGGGCCCAGATCAAGACAACCGTGGGCAGACCAGACATGAGGAAAGTTCTTGAAAGTGAGTTGATTTGAAACTCTGTCTAGTTAAGGCTTTCTGTCCAGCTGGTCTCTCCATAATGAATGGTGACATAAAGAGCAGAGCAGATTCTCCCTTGGGGTGGGCACCACACACAGGAAAGGGGGTCACACGCATGGTGCTGAGCTATTGCTTGGTGTGTCTGCGAGTTCTGCTGCACATCCCTGGCTTGGATATTCTGGACGTCAAGGGGACGCCATTTGACAGGTCATGCCCTTCATATATATTCTTTAGTAAACCCCATTACCAAATGTTATCTGGGCGTGTTTCTTCATCAAAACTTAACAATCTTGATCAATATGGGAATTTTTTTGGAATTAACATTAATTCATGTCAAAGAGTTTCTGGGAGGGCAGAGCACCAAGATGGAGAAAGGAAAGGTGATGTCAAGACCCTATCTTGATGACTTCACCACTTTGCTTCTAACTAGTCTGGGCCTGACAGGTTGTCACTGTCACTTTTATCTGCCTACCGAACAACAAAAGTATGCCTTTCCCATGCCTCTCCTCCCGGTTCCTTTGGTTTCTATGCTTGTATCTACCTGTATTTGTTCATTCATTAGGAATTGCAAATTGGTGATATTCTAGTTTTCATTTATCAGTTGAAATATTTTTATGAAGAAACTCCTGCCTTCATCCGCTACATGTAGAGTGACCTTTATTTGAAATGCTTGGGACTAGAAGTGTTTCAGATTTCAAATTTTGGATTTTGGAATATTTGCATATATGTAATGAGGTGTCTTGGGGACAGGGCTCACATCTAAACACAAAATTCATTTATGTTCTATATGTACCACATACCCCTAGGCTGAAGGTAATTTTATACAATATTTTTAATAATTTTGTGTATGAAACAAAAGTTATGTGTACTAAATTATCAGAAAGTACAGTTGTCATTGTCTCCACCACCCATGTAGACAATCTGTGGTTGTTTGGCTTCACCATCATTCCTGACCCTGAATTTATATGCTACCGATGAGCAATCATTTTTTTACACTTATTCATATATAAATATCTGGTTAAAAAATATCATTAATACAGTGAAAAAATAATGTGTTCAGGGTAACTAAGCAGCACAGTAGCGTCCCCAGAATACCTGCATCGGCTGTTAAACAACAATAACAACAAACAACGGTGGATTTCAGTCTCCACCTGTGATGCTGTGTTTTGATTAAAAGGTTACTGTACACTGTATTTTAATTTTTTAGGTGAGAAGAAACACTAGAGGCAGCTGAGGGACCTGGAAGTAGGCCCTTTAGGGGTGAGAAGGCATGCTGGTGAGCGGCTTTTTAAAATGTTTCCTCCAGAGTCATCTGCCTCATTAGCAACGATCTTTGTCTTAGAAGTTGCTTCGATTTTATCAACTGGTATGATTCTTGTTCTGTTGTTAATGCATGCTGCCGTAGGCCTTCAATAAGCCCATCACACATTTTCGCTGTGTCATCTTTAGGCATTTTTTCTGCAGCGTTAACGACGTCATCTTCATTGTCCACATGTGGTATCATGTCGGTGCTCAAAAATTTTGGATTTTGGAGCATTTCAGATTTTGGATTTTCGGATTAGGGATGCTCAATCTGTACTTGGTTACCCAAGGGTACAGTTCATGTGGGGAAGGTAGGATAAATCAAGAGCTCACCTCCTCTTGAGATGGCTAATTCTTCTTTTAAAAAATTTAAATACCATTGTGAAATCGTGGGTTTAAACATATATAATGACTTTCCATCCACTAATATTATTACTGTTGTTGATGAAAAAATTTTCCTTTCCTTCATTCATGGGATTCTCTACAAGTTGGCTCTTGAGTCCTTTTGTTATAACCCTAATAGTCTTTGATAGCTTCTTGGCTAACAGGTGTGACAAATTGCCCATCTTGTGCATTTCCTGTCTTAGATTTTTAGAATCAGCCATTTCTCCAAGGAGCTTTGCTTCTTTTGAGTAAGAAATGGCATTTCAAAAGCTGTCTGAGTGCCAGAGATGTCCTTGCTACTAGGTTGACCATTGTTTTTAGACCTTTTCAGTGGACAGAGCTGGGGGTTGAGGAGAGACTATATGTGTGTGTGTGTGTGTGTGTGTGTGTGTGTGTGTATAAAATGGAGAAAGCATATTTGATTACAGAGCTTTTATTAACCTCTTAAATCTGTATAACGTTTCTTCTACACCAAGAATCCTGGTTCTTAAGGATACAGGGGATGATAGAATTAGAATATCCCACAATTACTCCTTTGTTTTATCCCATATTACATGCATAGCAGACTCAGAATAACAATACTAATCCTATCATCATTATTATGACCAAAAATTTTTAATGTTTTTTGTATGTGATCTCTTGACATCCCTCCATTAAAAAACAGTTTTACTATGTCTACATTGTCAGAGCATAGAGCCATTATATACTTTACTTTCTTGTTAGCCCTTATTTAGTTTTAGTTTCACAAATAAATATATTTGATGCTCCCTGCAAATATCTCTCTAGTTACTTTGATTGCCCAAAATTTGTTCTTTAGAAGACTTCTTAGGGAGGGCTTATGGAGCCAGTTTCCCTAAACTGTTGATAACAGTATGTCTGTACCCTTCATACTTGAAAGATATTAATACCTGAAAGTCAGTTTTGCTGAACACACATCCTTGGCTCACATTTTCTTACCTTGAGATCTTAAACATGTTACTCCATTTTCTTCTGGCAAAAAGTATGACGATAATCTAATTTTCTTTCTCTTTTATACCACATGCTCTTTTTTTTTTCTAGATGCTCAAAGTATTTTTTTCTTTAAAGTCTCCCAATTTTATTAGAATATATCTTGGAGCTGGTTGTTCTGATCAATATTCCCAGGTGCATCATGTGCCTTGCTCCTCCTGAAGAACTGACCACTTTTTATTATTTTATTATGATAAAATAGCCTTGTTTGTTCCTGACAATATTATCTGCTCTGAAATCAGCTTTGTCTCATATTAACATACCCACTGCAGCTTTATTTTGATTAGTTGTTAGTATCATAAATCTTTTTCCATTCTTTTATTTCTTAAAATGGACTTTATTTTTTGGAGCAGTTTTAGGCTCATAGCAAAACTAAGCAGAAAGTGCAGAGTTCCCATGTACCCTTTGTCCCTCCCCCACTATGGCATCCCACACCACACCTTTGTTATTATATAATTGGTGACCCTACATTAACACATCATTTTCACTCAAAGTTCATAGTTAGAGTTCACTCTTGTTATTGTACATTCTATAGATTTTTCACAAATGTATAATGATATGTATGTACCATCATGGTGTCATATAGGGTAGTTTCACTGCACTAAAACTCTGTGCCCCACCTGTTCATTCTCCCCTCTCCCAAACCCTGACAACCACTGATGTTTTAGCTATCTCCATAGTTTTGCTTGTTCTAAAATGTCTTATAGTCGGAATCATAAGTGTGTAGCCTTTTCAGATTGGCTTCTTTTACTTAGTAATATGCATTTAAGTTTCTTACATGTCTTTTCATGGCTTGATAGCTCATTTCTTTTTAGCACTGAATAACATTTCGTCATCTGGATGTACCACAGTTTGTTTATCCATTAACCTACTAAAGGATATCTTGGCTGCTTCCAAGTTTTGGCAATTATGAATAAAGCTGCTATAAACATCATGTGCAGGTTTTTGAGAGCTTGTTTGGAGCTTCTAGCAGGGAGTGCAGCTACTCTTACACCCTTGACTGAAGAACAGTCCTCCTCTATCGGGGAAGGTTGTCCTCTTCAACCTAGTGCTCAGCTTAGGGAGGGATGAGCATGGAGTGGTGAGGGAGGAAGGGGACACCTGCCTAGCCAGCCAGATCAGCCGAATCAACCCTGGTGATCAATGGGGTGACAGATGTCGCAGCCAGATCACCCTCACATCCAATGTGCAGGTTTTTGCGTAGACATAGATTTCAACTTCTTTGGGTAGATACCAAGGAGCACAATTGCTGGATCATATGGTAAGAGTATGTTTAGTTTTGTATGGGACTGCCAAACTGCCTTCCAAAGTGGCTGTACAATTTTACATTTCCATCAGCAATGAATGAGAGTTCCTGTTTGTCCACATCCTTGTTGGTATTTAGTGCTGTCAGTGTTTTGGATTTTCTCCATTCTAGTCAGTGTGTAGTAATATCTCATTGTTGTTTTAATTTGCATTTCCTTGATGACATACAATGTTGAGCATTTTTTTCATATGCTTATTTGCTATCTGTATAATTGTTGTTAGTGAAGTGTCTGTTCAGATCCTTTGCCCATTTTTAAATTAGGTTGTTTGTTGTTTTAATGTTGTTTTAAAAGTTCTTTGTATATTGTGAGTAACTTCCTTTATCAGATATGTCTTTTTGCAAATAGTTTCTCCCCATCTGTAGCCTGTTTTCCCATTCTTTCAATAGTGTCTTTTGCAAAGCAGAGATTTTTAATTTTAATGAAGACCAACTTATCAATTCTTTCTTTCATTGATTGTGGCTCTAGTGTTGTATCTAAAAGTCATTGCCAAACCCCAGGTTATGTAGATTTTTCTCCTTTTTTATTTTACTTTTTAATCTTCTAGGAGTTTTACAGGTTTGCATTTAACATTTAGGTCTATGATCAATTTAGAGTTATTTTTGTGAAGGTTATAAGATCTGTGTCTTGATTCATCTGTTTACATGTGGACATCTAGTTGTTCCAATACCCTCTTTTGAAAAGTCTATATTTTCTCCATTGTATTGCCTTTGCTTTTTTGTCAAAGATCATTTAACTATATTTATGTGGGTCTATTTCTGGGTTCTCTGTTCTATTCTTCATATTTGTCTGTTCTTTCATCAATATCACACTGTCTTGATTACTGTAGATTTATAGTGAATCTTGAAGTTGGGTAATTGTCAACTCTACTTTTTTCTTCTCCTTCAGTATTGTGTGTTAGTTATTCTGGGTCTTTTTCCTCTCCATATAAACTTTAGAATCAGCTTGTCAATATCCACAGAATAACTTGCTGGGATTTATATTGGAATTGTGATGAATCCATGGAGCAAATTGGAAAGAACCAATATCTTGACAAAATTGAGTCTTCCTATCACTTTCAATCTACTTGTATCTTTATATTTAATGTGTGTTTCCTGTAATTAACATATAGTTGGGTCTTGCTTTTTTTTTTACCCACTCTGACAATCTCTGCCTTTTAATTGAGGTTGTTTCAACATTTATTTCCATTTCTCCCTTCCTGGCCTTTGTGGCATTATTGATATACATTTTATTTTTACATATATTATAAACACTATCATTACATTATCATTTTTACTTAAAATACAATTATATTTTAAAGATACCTAAATAATAAGAAAAATTTTATACATATACTTATGTAGTTACCATTTCCAGTGTTCTTCATTCTCTTATGTAGGTCCATATTTCTATCTGGTATCATTTTTCTTATGTTTTAGACTTCCTATAACATTTCTTATAGTGTAGGACTGCTGGTGATGAATTTTTTTCAGATTTTTATATCTGAAAAAATCATTTCACCTTTGTTTTTGACAGATAGTTTCACTGGGTATAGAATTCTAGATTGACATGGCCTTCTCACTTGCATTGCTACCAAGGAGAAATCTGCTATTATCCTTACATTTATTTCTTTGAGTAATCAGTGCCTTTTATCTCTGGATGATTTTATGAGTTTTTCTTTATCAGTAGTTTTAAGCAATTTTATTTTGATGTGACTTCATATTGTTTTCTTCATGTTTCTTATACTTGATGTTCATTGAGCTTTTTGAATATGTGAACTTGTAGTTTCTATCAAATTTGAAAAAGATCTGTACATTAATTCTTTAAATATTTTTTCAGGCCTACTCCTCCTTTTAGGAATTCCAGTCATGTGCATATTAGGTTGTTGAGTTGTCCTAGAGCTGACTCTGTTAACTTTTTAAAATTATCTTTTCTCTCTGGGTTTTATTTTAGGTGGTTTCTATACCTAGATATTCAAGTTTGACTAATCTTTCCTTACCTGCAATGTTTAGTCTGCCATTAATCCCATCCAGTATATTTTAATCTCAGACATTGCAGTTTGCATCTATAGAAGTTCAGTTTTGATCTCTTATATTTTCCACATTTCCATTTAACTTTTTGAAATATAGAACACAGTTATAAAAACTATTTTGGTATCCTAGTCTGCTCATTCTAATATCTGTGCAAGTTTTGGACTGGTTTCTACTGATTGATTATTCTCCTTATTATAGGTTGCATTTTCCTGGTTGTTTGCATGCTGGTCAGAATGGGCATTATTTCCAGTATTATGTGAGCATCAGATACTGTTCCCTCTAATCCTTTCAGAGGATTCTCTCTCCAGCCTTCAGGTGCTTTGTTTTTGGACAGCCTTCCCCCAGTTGCCATCACCACCTTTCCTCCGAATCCTGTATCTGGTGTCTGATATTTTTAATGGGCCGCTTCCTTATTGACAAAACCCTACACTGACCAAAAGCAGGAAAGGGGAATGAAAAGTGTGATTCCTACCAAGATGAAATGGAGAAAAGCACTAGATAGCTACTTGATGCCTTCAGTGTAGGTGCTGAGTATAAAGGAATGGTTTTGGCATTTGGGAAAGGCAGGGAAAAGAGAACAGCTTTATTTACATCTACTCAATTAATATAGGTTCATTTTTCCATTATGAAAGTCAAGAGAACCTGCAGTGCTCTGGATGTTTATTGCTAGAACTAGCATACACAGATCTCAAAGCACTTCAGGCTCAGTAACTTGCAATATTTTCTTTTGTTTTCTTTTAAATGGAAATTGCCCATTTCCACATTCTCATAGAGACCTAGGATTTTCAGCTCTAACATTCTGTGCTTCTAAGGATCTCAAAATATCAATCTTTTATTTTGTGCCTCCTTTATAACCTTGGAGATGGAATTCAGGATTTCATGTTGCCCTGCAACACTAGTATAGGTGATGGGATTAGCATCAAAGGATGAAAAGTTGGGGAGAGTCCTAGATCTCCTACTCATGCTCCTGTGCTCCAGCCATGTTGCCTTTTCCCACTGAGTTTGTCCAGCCTGCTCTGGAAAATAAAGTCAAGACATTTGCTAAGGGTATTAAAAGACATCGGGCAGTGAGTATACCTAAACTATGCTGAATATGTTGTCCCTTCTTTTTCCTTCCTGGGCTGTTGGGCTTTCCTGGCAGTCTGACTTTGTGGGGTTCTCAGAGTACTTGCTATAGGTAAATGTTTGTGTTTCTTTTGAGCCACAAATGTAAGGAGCCAAGGAAGGAAATGGGATTCCCAAATGAGGAAGGCTGTGGCACTGGAAAACACGGTGGAATTTGGGTAAACTTTATCTCCAGATGGAAGCAGTGCCCTCCTGAGGACCTGTCAGATGATGGTTTGCAAAAAATAAAATAAAATAAAATAAAATAAAAAATGTGTTTTCTTCAGTGGTTTAGGACAGTTTATGATTCTAGAGTTCCACGTGGCCCAGTCTCTTTTCAAAATCACATTCAAAGAAAATGCACTTCAGAAACTAAAAGTCATTTTAAAAAGCACACTATTCTTCATTTGTACGTCTCAAATATAGGGATCAAATTTCTAATTCCAGGCATTGCAATACACAATTTCTGCTCCTCTTCAATTCTCTCATTCCACAGCTACCCTATAGTATCTACATTTCTCAATCTTCTCCAAAACTTTCCCTGACATCTGTCCAGGGAGGTCCTTCTTCATATGTGATTCTTTCCACTATAGTTCTTTTCTGCCTTGCTACGCTACCAGAGACTACTGCAGGGGTTGCCACACCTACCAGGATATGCTGGGGAAGCTGGGAAACCTTGTGGCTCCAGACTCCCTCATCTGCCTTTGCTCCCCACAAAGAGAAGCTGGGAGGGCTCCCAGGAATTTTATTCTTCCTTGCTCTGAATGCTTTTCTTGCAAGTCAGTCCAAGTGAGAATTACTAATGAATAAAGCCCTTCTCCTTTATATATTTAATCAATAATGGAAAATGCATTTGAGAAAGCTTCCAAATGACCTCCTGGGGTCAGCAGTAGTGATGAGAAGAAGCCTAAGAGGTTGGGCAAGATTGTTCATTTCCAATCCAGTGGGTAGGCAGAGTTTCCAAAAGGCAGACCTCTAAGGGAGGACTATGGGGTGGCCTTGATTACAGCAGAAGCAGAAATGTGTGCTCCAGACTCCCTGGCATCCCTTTAGGAAAATTCAAGATTGCTTGTAGATCTCTGATAAATGCTTTAGAGCCACCTGGAGTGGTTTAAACCTAGTGGACAGATGGGACAAGTTGATGAGGCATTGCACAATGGCCAGGGATGGCCAAAAGCATACAGGTGGGCCTAGGACAGGACAGTGTGGAGGTCAGAGAGAGGCAGTGTGGACCAGGTAAGCAGGCATCAATGACAGGGGCAACAAGAAAGTGATAATTACCTATAAATCTAGAAGAAAGTAACAGGGGACCCACCTAGTAGCTGGGACTAGGGCAGTACTGGAAAGATAAAGGCAAATTTGTTGTCCTAGAGCAAAGGAAATCCTGGGCATGACAGGCACCTGATGTAGGGGAATTAGGTAAGGATGCAGTCACCAAAGATGGGACCTAAAACAAGGAGACTGGTCACAAGGAACAAGACAGAGCCTCATTGTTAGAATCAAGGGACAAGATAAGAACTTGGCCATAGGATAGCTGAGTGCAAATGAGTCCCCAAAGTAGAAAGTACAGGTAACCACGATGCCTTATTCAAGTGGGCTGAGTTAGAATCCTGGCTCTTTGACCTTCCCTTGTAGTGACCTAGGGAAAGTTATATAATCTCTCCCAACCCTGCTTCCTTATCTCTATAACAGTGTTAGTAATTCCCACCTACAGTTGTAGGCATTCTGGTACTTGATACTACAGAGTGGGGTTATATCTGACACTGCAGAGTGGGATTGTATTTAACACTACATAGTGTGGTTGTAAAACGCATTAGCTCTCCTCTTGCTCCTACCACAATCGTCATGTTATCTCATCTTCCCATTCAGATCAGGTCTGGCCCCAGAGCCTGGGTGCTGATTCAGCAGATGAGTGGCCTCAACTTGCTCAAGTTTGATTGACAACAGAAACCCCTATCCATAAATGCTGTATATAAACAATGTTTTGATGGACATGCATGAAGCTCTTACTCGAGGGAGGAGGGGGCCATGGGCAATATATGTAACCTTAATACTTGTACCCCCATAATATGCTAAAATAAAAAAAATTAAAAAAACAATGTTTTGATTGCCAGGCTGGTGGACCATGCCTTTCCCACTCAAGGGAAAGAAGTAAGCATAGTGTCAGCATGAGTCGGGGTCTCCATCTACACTCTTGCTTTTGGGGATCACCTTCAAAGGAGAGGACTTGAGAATAAAGAAGTGGCGGGAATCCACCTTGAGCCAACAGGAGCTCTTAAAGGCCACACAATGGCTCTCGCAGCCCCACACCTCTCTCTGGGTCTAAGATATAATGTTATGCCCAGATCCTGGTGATTTTGAAATAAGCCCCCCAGAATGGGAGCCCAAATGTTCCAGGACTGAGAGCTGGGGTAAAGGAGGTATCTGGACCTTCCTTGGTAAAATCCAATATCCTTTCTCTTCTCCACCACTCCTGAGGAAGCCACTCCAGTGAGCAAGAGTGTCTGTACCTGTCATTTGCCAGCTGTTGTAAGAGAATTAAAAGTCCCATCTGAGACGGTGATAACAATTTCATGATGGAACCTGTGAATTAGGGCATAACAGCAAAATTGCTGCCTCATATTCAGATTTAGATTAGTGGAGCTGACTTTATTCTGCCTGACCAGGCAATGGGCCACGCGATGCAGCTCTGCGGAGGGACTGGAAGCAGAAGAGGAGGAAGAGGAGCAACATCAAAACTAGATCAGGCAATATGGAGCCAGAGGAGAGGGAACAGAAGGCCGGTGCTCAGATTAAATGGGAACTACGGCAATGTCTAACTCATCCTGAATTGTTGGAGAATGAGGAGGTCTGAATTAATGTACATTTTTAGACAACTGAAAGCAAATGCTTTTCCCCAAAAATGGAAACTTCTAAAAGCACATTCATCATTGTTGCGTGCTGTAATGTAGTTGTGTCCTGAGGAGCATTTGAGGCACGTAGGGCTGTTTGCCCTGGCACTAAATGACCCCCATCTAATGTGTTTTTCTATTTGGGGACTCTTGTGTCTGTCTCACTCACTCTCTCTCTCTATGCTGCCAGCTACCACTTCTCAGTGTGTTGTCTCTCAGCATCTCCTACTCTGCTTTTAACTCTGCAGGAACCGAAGGTTACCAGGGAAAACCAGAAAACCAATCTGCCTGAGCATAGCCTTATGTTTCATTGGGTTCTAAGGCAATCAAGTTGGCTCAAGATGGCTCTTGCTCTTTATTCCCCCTATATTTATTAACTTCTACATTTGTCATCACTACCACCCACATCCAGAAACACACACACACACAAACTCTCATGGAAGACCAAGACCCTCCAGCCTTTTTCTCCATCTCAGTCTCTGCCATTACCGCCCTTAGACCTGGTTCTACAAGGTTCCCACTGTGGGCCCTGTCTTAGAACCCTGCTCTCCAACAGACGAGGAGTCCAAGGGGTGAAGGGAAGAGTCCCTCAGGGAGGCCATGCCCCCTCTTTCAAGACCATATTATGGGTACCTAGGACCCTGGGAATGCCTGCCCAGATGTCCCTGAGCTCACTTCCAGGGCCTCCTCCATGAGTCTGTCCCCAGAGGGTGGGCAGTGCTACCGGTGTGTACACTCTTAGGGGCAACCAGGGTGGATCTTGGATGTGCAAGCCCGCCCCCACCCCACCCTTGTCCTCCCTGCTCTGCATCTCAGCATGGAACAGGGCTGGGATTGGGGGGGAGAAAGGAGGCACCCCCATTTGTACTTTTGCCAAGGACACACAAATCTCAGGGATGGACTGAATGAATCCCTATCTTATTCTGGGACATGTCAATGGCTTGTGAATGGTCCATCCAACACACTACTAGCTTTATGAGTTCTTGACCTGCTCAGTGCCAGGTATTTTTTTGCCTGCACTTCAGATCTTAGCAGTGCCCTGAACATCATAATATTCCTGAATTCACTGGTATAAAGCGTGTCAAATATACTTTTCTGGATCAGACCATTCCCCTCCCAGCACCTGCCATCTTAGAGGCACTAAGCCTAGAATCTAGGCCTCTTTTTCTTTCAAAATGTGGACCCTGCTTTTCCCTCCCATCCCTGCAGCTCCACCCGTTGGGGGAACCAGCTGCTCCCTATTCGATATCTGACTTTACTTCTTTGATGAGCTTAGAGATCTTTAAAAACACAAAGGCCTCTATAAGGAATCTCTGCAAGATAGCTTATCTTTGCCTAAAATAACACAAAAATCAGAGAGAGAGTAGCACAGGGGTGAGGGAGAAATACTATTCACATCTTCACAGATCAGCCATCCATGGGCTCTCCCTTGCTCAGAGGGTTGCCACTGTAGTTTAGTCTCCTCTGGGACATCCTGTTCCATTTCTTGACTCTGCACCATCCCACCTTCCATTACCTAGAGCAAGCCCTCTCCACCTCCTCTCCGGAGTGCCATGGCAGTCTCTCACCTGGCCTCTGCTCTTTAGATCCATGCTTCATGCTGCACGAGACACAAATCAGTCTCCCTCACCCTCATGCTTAAACCCCTTCAGTGCCCTCCCCATGCAGAAGAAGGCTCCTGCCCCCTGGCAGAGGTGCCAGGCCCTCCGTGACCCGGCCCCTCCGTCTCCCCAGCTTCCTCTCCCACCTTCCCGGCCCCAGCAACATCAAGTCAGAGGTGCTGGCCTTCCCATGTCAATCATGCCAGGCTTGCTCTCACAGGTTTGTTCTTGTAATTCCTCTGCCAGCACCCCACCCCTTCACCACCCACCCGCCTCACAAGCCTACTTTCTGATTGTCCCTTGACACAGCTCAGCTGTCACCCCTCCCAACCCTGTGTCTACCTCCTTGCAAAGGCTGGGCTGGTGCCCCGCTACTGGGCTCCCACAGAACTGGTTAAGCCTGTGTCGTAAAATGTACCACACTGCATTGAAATCATCCACCCATGTGTCTTTATGTGACTTTAAGTGCCTTGAGAATAGAGACTGCATCTTTTCACTTCTACATCCCAGTCCCCTCTGCACCAAGCACTCAATGAATGTTTACTGAGCAGGTATGAACTGAGAAGAGCATGTGGGTTTGGATTTTTGTGAGATTTATTTTCTCCCTAATGCCTCATGCAAATAAAGACACCTACTTAGAGGCCTGCTTGCTCGTGTCTGAGTTCCCTGTAGCTGCAGCTGCTAGAAGTCTAACTGCTAATTGATCCATCTCAATCAAACAGTGACTCATTATACATTCAGTGACCATCTACTATGTGCTGAGCATTGCAAGCCATTATAATCAGAGGTATAATACAGAACATAGTCCCTGCTTTTGAGGAAATTATAACCATGATCATTTTTCTGGAAATTAAAAAATAACATCATTTACAACAAAGCATTTGTAATAGGAAGGGCATGAAAAAATTCTCTTTTCCCTTTTAGTGTCTGAAAATGTTTGATTATCAGTTTGCCTAGGGTTCCCAAGCCACAGGGGTCTGGGTTTTATTTAGCAGCCACAATCTGCCCGAGAGGCCTGGGAAAATCAAATAAAGACAAAGTACTATAGAGCAGTGTGTATTTTGGAGCAATAAAAAGGCTCTAGACATTAGAAAAGCAACTACAGACCAAAGAGGGGAAAGGTGAAGACCTGTTTCTTTCACCTCGCCACCACCTTTGGGGGAAAAAAAAAATATTAGAAAGACCTGTTAGAGGGGTTTTGTAGAATAAGTTTGCTTCCATAGCAGAGATTTTGTAGTCCTCTGTCATTAGTTGTCAAAAAAGGGGAGAGTTCTGCCCCCAGGGGACATTGGGCAATGTCTGGAGACACTTTGGGTCATCACAACTTGGCGGGGGGGTGGGGTGGCAGTCTACTGGCATCTGTCTAGTGGAAGGAGGCCAGAAACGCCGCTAACTGCCCTATAATGACAGGACATCCCTCACTACATAGCTTGTCCAGCCCAAATGCCAAGACTGCCAGTGCTGAGAACCCCTGCCCCGTGTGACAGTATGGGATTGACACTCGCTGTGTTCCAAAATCCCACAAAAATAACCAAATACAATAATGGCTCTCCACAGTCACGAGCTTGACCCCCGGGTAGCTCTGACTCATGCATAAGGACAAAGCTGGGACTTTGACAGAGGCCAGAACAGAGCTCTTGGGTGATTTTTATGCTATAATTAGTTTTTAAATACTCTTACCTTCCTCTCTCTTCTCTGCTCCCAGCTGGCCTTTTTTTTTTTTTTTTTTTTTTTAAGGAAATTAAAAAGACAAGAACAACACTTCAAATACCCTTTATTTTTATCGTTGGCTTTTTTCCCCTTCTTTCTTTGCTGATGAGGTAAAACACAACACAGTGGGGAAAGAACCTCATCAAAGGCTGCGGCTAAGGCATAGAGGTAGCTCACGGAGCCCCACGAGAGCCTTGCTTACGTGAACTGCTCGAGAGTCAAACACCTCAAACAGACGAAGTGCACAGATGAAATATGACCATCATAATTGGTTAATTGTGCCTCCCCCCACTGTAGATATTTCTGGGTTATTTATTTATTTAAACACAGTGATGTATGTTTGAAGTAAGACTATCCCAATCCATATTGTTCTCTTTTCCCCTGCGAGGCTCACGTTTCTTCTGTCAATAACTCAGGCTCCGTTTTCCTTGAGCCCCAAATTACACTTCCTCAAAAGAGATGAAAATGCCACATTTTCCTTGAGATCTTTATGCCACAGGATTCTGCTAATGACTAGGGTAAAACGGAGAAGTTCAGGGAAACGAAATCTCTCCTTCCATCAAAGTGAGTAAACAAACCGAAAGCAAACAAGACGCCAGAAGCTAAAATGTGTAGAGGGTTTAAAATGTGTTCCATAATTCTGGAGGATATCCTAGATCTACAGCTGGACCTCCCTGCCTGTCTGCTCAAATGTCCCTACAATCTGCACTCTGCACCTGTCACATGGAATATGGGGGGTGGGGGGGCAGTTATTGCAGATCAGGAAAATGGTGGAAGGATTTTGTCACTGTGGCCAACACTGCTAAAACCCTTTCACCATTCTGTTGAGGATTTTTTCTTTGGCATTAGAAAGATGTGATACAGATGCTGTCAAACCTCTCCAGTCTCCCTCACCACGTGTCTCCTTCCCCCTTCAGGCTTGTCAGGACCCAACTACATAGAATATTCCATGTTAGCCCACTTGTTCATAGTGCCCCCGTGGTCTGAAACACTCTCCCCAGCTGCCCACCTGGGAGAGCACATTTTCACCTTCAAAACCTTGCTAAGACAGCACCTCTGTGAACACTTTCCTGATCTACAATACCCAGCCCACTCCCATCCCCCCAATATTTTTGTGTCCACGTAACAGGTGCTGTTGGTGTCCCACTCATGTCCCCTGGGACTACCCTAGGAACTGCCTGCAGACCCAGTGGACAATTTCCACTCATGTCCCCTGGGACTACCCTAGGAACTGCCTGCAGACCCAGTGGACAATTCCCACTCATGTCCCCTGGGACTACCCTAGGAACTGCCTGCAGACCCAGTGGACAATTCCTGTATCTGTCGGTGGCTTCTCTTCTCAATCATCTGCGTCTTGACTTGAGGGCTTCCTCTGTCATGCCTGCACAGGCTAGGCAAAAGTGCCAGGGTGTTAATGCCCGGAAGCAACCCTTAACCAATGAGGGGCAGGGATGCACGAAACACCTCGGCTTCCTTCCTCCACAACGGGACAATTCTGAAGGCTGCTCTGCACTGTCTCAGAGAGTCCTCAGCAGGACTGAGCGCCCGTTGCCCAGTGTTCACCCACTTACTAATTCACTCTGGTTGGCTTTTTCTTCCTCTTTTTCACTTTCTCATTCCCTCATTATACTTCCTTGGATCACCTCCCAAATAAATGGCGGCATCCAAATCACTATTGCAGGGTCTACTTTGGGGGTGAATCTCCTGTACACACATCAGTGTTCAAGTAACTGCTCTGTGCCATATTGGTTTCTGCATCTAGGACAGCTCTTTGGGGGACAGGCACTATTTGCTATTTATTTTATTTGTCCCCAGTGCTTAAAACACAGTGGACCCTCTATCAATGCTTGTTGAAGTGACTGAGTGGTGACCGAGAGACTTAACCATCTGCAGATGACCTAGCGGGTGAACCAGTGGGTATAGGGATGAAGAAGAGAAAGAAGTTATTTAGAGAAATTGGGCTGTGAGGGAAAACCAGATTAATTAATGAGGATTGACAGACTCTCAGAAATAGCACCCAGGAAACGTAACTGCAGAAGGGAATTTGGCCAGGCAGATAAAAGTGATGTGATAAATGAGTGACAGGCGGACCCTAGGGTGAGAGATAGTGTCTATGCTGGCATTTCAGTGGCCAAGGAGAGGGGGTTTCCAGCTGGACCAAAGGTGTGGACTGGACTGAACACAGAGTCAGGGCAAAGGGGTGACTTGGCTCTTTTTGAGGCAAAGCTCCTTGGGATGGTCGAGCCCTAGACTGATGTGTCAAATAACATCAAGGTGTAGCCCTCTGAGGGCTTGCCACCTGCTTGCATATAGTTTCTGCTCAGCCACGTACATTAACACGGTGGGGGGGGAACCACTCTTTTTTCTCTAAGTGGCTAAGCACATGCTGGGTTGCAAACCCATTGTGAGGAGTCAGTGGAGATGAGACAGAGGAGAAAGACTATGCTGTTGAGGTGGCATGTCCCAAGTGCCTGGAGGAGGAAGCAGAAAGCCCCTGGAGCAGAAGCCTGGGTGTTGGGAATTATGTCATCACAATGCTACATCTTTTCTTAGTTTTTTCTCTTTGTATCTTCCTTCTTTTCCCCATTTGTGGTAATGCAATCTTTTTTTTTTTTTTTTTTTTTTTAAGTTTTAATTATTTTTTTTATTTTGGCATATTATGGGGGTACAGATTTTAAGGTTTCAATAAATGCCCATTTCCCCCCCTCCCCCCAAAAGTCTGAGTCTCCATCATGACCATCCCCCAGATGGTGCACATCTCACTCACTATGTATGTATATACCGGCCCCCCTCCCCCCTCCCACCTGCCCAATACCCTATTACTGTAGCACCTATGTGTCCACTTAGGTGCTGTTCAGTTAATACCAGTTTGCTGGAGAATATATCTGGTGCTTGTTTTTCCATTCTTGGATACTTCACTTAGTAGTATGGGTTCCAGCTCTAACCAGGAAAATATAAGATGTGCTATATCACCATTGTTTCTTAGAGCTGAATAGTACTCCATGGTGTACATATACCACATTTTATTAATCCATTCTTGGATTGATGGGCACTTGGGCTGTTTCCACAGCCTTGCAATTATGAATTGTGCAATCTTTTTTTTAATTATTTTTATTTCATCATATTATGGGGGTACAAATATAGTTAAGGTTACATATATTGCCCCTGCCACTCCTTCCCCCCCCAGTCATAGCTTCAAGCGAGTCCAGCCTCCAGGTGGTGCGCGTCGCACTCGTTATGTAAGTATACACCCATCCCCTCCCCCCCCCCACCTGCCCACCACCCGATAAAAGTTTTTTGGGTTTTGTTTTTTTTTGACATTTTGGTTACATTTTTATATCTTTGCCTCTCCCTAAGAAGGGTTAGAGGTATGCCCTTCTGCTCCACAATGCTGTGGTGATGCGATCTTAATGAGAAGTCTCAGCTGATGTGGACGGACAGGCCGTGTGGAATACAGCATTCAATTCGACAAACATTTATTGACAGTCTACTAAGTGCCAGGTCCCAGGCCAGGGACTAAGCTTGCTATGGGTAAAAATATGATCCTCACTTCAAAGAGCGTACACTTTGGCAGGACCATGTTCGTAGTCCTGCTGATATTCTCTATATATGATAGAACATTTCCAGGACAGCACAGAGAGGGGTGCTGTTAATTCCAGAGAGGGGCCGGGGCATGGACAGCTTGAGAGGAGAGGTAAGCCTGGAGCAAAGCAGGGACTCCGTCAGGAAGTGGAGACAGGGCAGGCATTAGCTATTCATCCATTTGCTCATTTGTTTACTTTCTTGCTGGATATTTACTGAGTTCCTATTATGTGGCAGACATTGGGACAAGAGTAGTGAATAAGATGGCAGTCCTGCCCGCTGGGGAATGCCAAGTCCTGTGCTAGGCGCTGGTGAGAGCCAGGCCGTGACCACACAGTGAGACAAGGACTAAAGTGAGCAGTGGACACAATGTGCATGGCTCCCTGTAGTGCGCAGTGTGCCTCCAGCCTGGAACACGCTGGGCAGGGGCAGGAGTCGAAGACAGGGTCCTAGGGGAGATGATGTTCCGGCTCAGGGAGATGATGCTCAGGACTGGTGGTCCGGCAGGCATTGGCCACATGAGGACTGAGGCAGAATATTCTAGACAAAAGTGCCTTTCTGTGCAAAGGCTAGTGAAAGATGAGGCTGGACAGATGAGCTGGGACAAAGCCATGAAGGGCCCTTTGAAGGAATCCGGACTTCATTCCCCTGCCAATGGGAAATTATTAAGAAGCCCTAAGCATGGGCATGCCACGTTCAGGCTTGCATTTTAGAAAGGTCACTCTGGCTACCAAGTGAAGAATAGATTGGAGGGGAGAAAGAGTAGAGGCAGGAAGACCAGTGGCTAGGAATGAGTGGTCATGGCAGGTAGGGGTGGGGAGAAGTGACCCAAGTAGCCCACAGGCACCAAAGAATGCAGTGAAGAGCCAGAAGAGGGAATTGCATCAGCAATATAAACCTTGATTAAAAAGAACACTTTCCAAAAACAAAAGAGAGGGAGATGGGTTCTTTTTCCATTGTATTGTAACAGTTGGAGGTAAGAAAGCTGGCTAATTTACTTTAAAATATTATGATATGATTAAGAAAAATGGGCATATGGTGAGAATTATTTAATAGGTTTCAAACTCCTATATTTGAATATCCTGAAAAAAAATTTTCGAATGCACAGTCTGTATTGTCAGTACAAATATTTGCAAGTCAGTTCTTTCTTTCCAGCCTAGATTTGTTTTGTCACATGGACGTTTCAGAGCTTGCCCTTTTTGAGTCAATGAAACACAAATTGGTTTATTTTTTCCTTTACCTGCACACAGACATGTGTTTACCCTAGGAACCACACAAAGCAGAAGATGTGCAGGGTTTGGAATCTCTAGCTCCACTCAGGGCGCTCTCTGAGAGCAGCTCTGCAGCTGGCCTTGGGCACAGCCTCGGTGCTCTGCAAGTGTAGACCCTCCAGAGTGACCCAAGGACTGTGACCCATGCTTTGGGTCATTCCTAACCAAAGGCCCTGGAGAGGGATGAGCCAGCACAAACCCTCATCTCCTGTACAGAATACCAAACACACAAGAATGAGAGCTTCCCTTCCATTGCGTCAGAACAGCTGGAATTTTTTTACAAGACAACTTTGTAAGATTATGGCTGGGCGAAGTGTTGAATACCCCCCACAGGACCAATTGGAGGGTGAACACCCTGATTAAGATGGTGTCTTAAACTCCATGAACTTCCCCAGCGGGTGACAAAGTAATACTTGTGCAACCCTGTGAAATTACTTTCCTTTCTACTTTCCCTGGTTACTCATGTTCTTCATGCACTCAAGAACAAAATGGTGGTCATTAGGCTGTTTACTCAGCAAGTCTGGTGTCCTTAGGAGGATTTCTGGCCCTATACTCTGTGGTCTTTTGAGAGCTGGCTCCAAACTTGCTCTAGGAAGGATCTTATTACTTTTCTGAAACACTGGGTATCATCATTTAGACACCAAAGTAGAAGCTGCCTCAATCATCCAGTTAAAAACAAACAGAGCTATCTGGTTAGGGAAAAAGTTTATTTCCCTTTGCTCCCACTGTATTGAGGTCTGTTTGAGAACTTGGTACCACCTAAGTCTGTCGAGATCCATGTGGAATAAACAAGACCGAATTTTAAAATGTATCAATTTTTTGACCCTAGTCTTGTCAATGCATATCAATCTCACATAACTTGATACAAAAGTTATCTGGGTATAGGCACTCTTGATTGTTTTGTTTTTGTTTTTGTTTTTATTTTTCTCTCTCTTCTGTTTTAGAAATGATGGTTTTGAATTCAAAATGAGAAAAGGGGGAAAGAGGAGCTGCAGAGTAAGAACAGCACATCTGGAACGCCGAGCCACAGTGAGGGTTCTAAGTCACGGTGAAGGTTCTGAGTCCACATTCCCTCTCCAAGCCTGGACCAGACAGATTCATGAGCACACAGAAGCACCCACGGGGGCATCTCTGTGGCTAAATGGTATTCTTTGCTGCCATTTCTTTACATTTTATTTCCTCATTTACTTATAGACTGACCCTCTCAGGGTGGCTTACACATTTTAAGAAAAGCAAATCTGTAATTTCGTTAAGATATTGGGTAAGTGGAATAAATCACCAGCAATAAAAGAGAGGAAAACACTTTAGGACGTTGTTGGTTAGGGAGTAGGAATGGTGCTGTTGGACTGTATGGTGAGAATTCTATTCAAACAAACATTGGCACTGAGATTGGTGAGTCTATCATCCCTCATCATGTAATTCTGGATGAGTAACTTAAATGGAAACTTGGACTAGACAGAGCATGATTTCTGGAGTCAGACAGATCTGGGTTTAAATCCTGGCTCTGCTACTTAAATAGCACCTTGGGCATGTTAAGTAACCTCTCTGAGCCAGTTTCCGTGTCAGGCAAATGGGGAAGGCAATCCTTACCTCATAAGTTTTATGAACAATAAATGAGATGGTATGTGTGAAATACATTCTACTTCTTCCTGTTTTCTTTATCCAGCTTTGAAAGATTAATTATACCTGCCATCTACTTGTCCAACAGTCTGTTGAGAAGATTAGCTATTGCCTAGAAATCAGCTTTAGTGAGTAAAACAAATTTGTTCGCAATAAAGCTATGATTATTAAGACTTAAGCAGTGCAAATGCCCAGGGACCTGAGGGGTGGGTGGGATTCTCTGGCTTTTGTGAAATGCATTTTTATAGGGCAACTTTCAAGGACAAGTAAGATTTGTCTACGAGTGACTTTTGTAGCATCTGCTTTTAGTTACTGGGTTAAATTTCCTGATTTCTAAGGCTTTATGATGGTACATGAGTACAAATATTCAAATACAATGACTTTGGGGAGCTGTGTCATTAAACACATATGTTATCAAGTTAAAATTTCCTGTTTGACATTGTTCAATAGAGAATCTTTAACTCTTTGGTTCAGCAATCTCTATGCACCAAAGAAATAATACGTGTGCATGGTGCATTTTGGGAGAGAAGGAGCTCTGTTTGGGGTGAATTTTACAAACGCCTTAAATTCAGATAAACTTTAAAATAATTCAAAGTTACCTTTTCACAAGCAATTGCAGGTGTATAAATGTTTTTGTAAGTAGAGTCCAAAAAATTTGGTAGAACTTTTCTTCCTTGGTCTTGGTCTTGGTCTATTATTGTCTTGGTCATAAAGGACCAAGACTATAATAAGTTTTCTTCTAGTGAAGATTAATATTTCAAAGGATTTCTCTTCAAAGGTAAGGATTACAGTAATATCAACTTCTAGGATAAAAGAAGGCTCTTTTATTTATAAGATAAAATGTATATTCTTATGCATCAGGACACCTGGAGCTGCCTTGCAATGCTGTTCTCGGGGACCGTGCCCAGGACAGTAGGACAGTCCCCACCGTGAGACTTCACAATGTGAAGTTCCAACATGAACTTTGCTTCTGCAAAATTTATTTTTCCCCAAAACCAGTAAAGTGCCAGGGACTTGGAACATTTGTAGAGTTTATGGTTATCGAAATGCACATGTACTTCACAACTAATTCGTACAGTTAAATAATATTTTAAATCGTATCCTTACTACTTCTTTAAAAGCTCCCAGATTTATCCTTTTAAAGAATGTATCTGTGGTTCCTTCATAATAACCTAAAAATGCAAAATTTTGCCAAGCTTACTAAGACCCTTAATTTTTCAACCACTACATCACTTTCCTTAACTGAACTAAAAACTCTAGAAGGTTTGAGAACTCAGTGCTAATAAGCAAATTTAAATCCTTCTTATTCTCAAAAAGAGGCACACTGTAAGTTTTTAAATTTTAAACATTTTAAACTTTTTTTCTTTCTCAACTTCTTATTGTTTCAATGAGATAACACAGGTAAATATCCTAGCCCATATCCAGTAGAAGTTACATTTGTAAAAATTCCATTTATGCAGCTGATAATTCCTTGGCTTACATACTAAATGCCAATAAAGTATTTCCTTAATGGAAAGGTAAGGTCAATGGTTTCAGCAAATCCCAGAATGAGAGGTCTAGGTTGACCTGCTGAAGCTGTGTTCAAGTGTGTTCCTCAACATGCTGCTTGAGCTTCAAGACCATGAATCTTTCTCAGAATATGGTGTTCCTGCTTTCAAAAACCTCAGTGCCAAGATTTATTGGGAAGTTGGGAATTTGATCTCAACTGAGAGGCCTCTAAAACAACATGCCCAATGTTGAGGAATAGGATTTATAATCCTCTGGAGAGCCTTAATTGGCCACCACATCACTTTCATTAACTAGAGTGAAAACTCTGGATGGTTTGGAGAACTCAGTAGTAATCATGCAGGATATACTGACATCTGGTGGCATTGATTAAACAAATACAAATTAATAAGCAGCATTGTAATTAAAATTATTGACTGAATTTTTTTAAAGATTCAGAGTTCTTTTAGAGTTTTCCTAAACCCTAAAGGCTTTGATTTTCCCCTTTACATCTGGCCCAGTCCATTCATTTAAGCATTCATGAAAAAGTTATATTTGAACTCAAGATTAATTAATCCTAGATTAGTAATAATAGGTGTGAACTGTTGACTAATTTAGGGCTCTAATTCTAATAGCATGGTCTAAACGGTGATCAATTTTTATCTTTTTTTTTTTTTTTTTTTTTTTTTTTTTGCTTTTGCTTTGCTTTTTCAAGGAACACTATAACACAGAATAAATGTGATTCTTCTAGTTTCCTGCTTAGGAGCCAAGAGTGGAGAGCTGCCTACAGTTAAAATGGGATGTGGTGTGTACAATTTCATGCTACTAAATCATTTGACTTTTCAAAAATACATTTAATCAAATCTAGGAGAGAATTACCACTGTCTCCATATTAACATGACTCTGTCCAGAGTTGTCCATCAAGAGAAGTAAAACAATAGTTTCCACCCTGCTTTTCAGAGTGAAAAATGAAGACAGATTTTGACTTGTCCAAAGTCAGTGTCAAGTCCATGAATAGAATCCGGGAGTTGCTAAATCTTGGTTCTTACCACCTTTTGATGTGTGTTTCCATTTAAGATGAGTGACATGTAGTCAGTTGTCATGGTTTTAAATAGACCTCTGTAAGGTCTGGCTTTTGCATCCACTTCTGGACTAAACTTATGTTTAAATTTTGTTTCCTCTCATCTTTTCCTGGTTTTGATTATTTTTTAAGAGTAGTTGATGGTCTCATGACACGAGCCTTCTATTTTGTATTTTGCGTCTCATGTTTTGAATTTTATGTGAAATTGTGGGTTTGATCTTTGACCTCTGTTTACTATAATACTGATTTGCCACTAATTTGATAGCAAGCCATAGGGATCTACTATAAACACGCTGCTCACTTTACATAGCTCTGTTTGACTCTTAAGTGAAGAAATATGTGTATAGAATATAATTGAGAGGCTCTCAGAGAAGTAATAAAAACCACATAAGTTTTCAACTTCCCAGGTAGCACTCAGATTAATATAATCACTTTCTATGATGGAAGGACCTAGTAAATTGAGAGGAAGTCATCAATGTAAATAGGTATAACCTAGTGTTTAGTTTTAGTTTGGTCAATACACTCATCCAGAAACAAGGAAACGGCCTGGGGCTCTGAACCCAGAGAGCTCTGATTATAGGCGTGGTCAGCGTGGGAGGCGAGATCAGCCCTGAATCATTTCATGCCTTGATCCTAGAGGATCAGGGCAACTGGGAAGGGAATGCCAAACACAGAGACATGGCAGGGCAGGGCCAGGAGGGCACTGGCTGTGAGTGAGAGTGGCAGAAGGTGGGCTTCATGCAGGCTTGGTTGACCCTGCATGAAGGTGACACTTCCACAAATTTTATTTCCCATTTATCAGACTTTCCAAAGGTGACTGTGTTTAGTTCTTAATCCCACAGCCAAAGAGAAATGAGAAGACCCTGGAGAAGTTCCAAGGCAGGGTTTTGCCTGGTCACAGCTGATCTTTGGGCGCAGGCCAGGGAAGCCTAGAGCAGCACTCAGGCAGGGAGGCTATGGTAGAGCCAATGTTTTGGGAGGAAAACACTGTCTTTATCTTTCTCCCTGTTAAGCCAACTGCCTGTGAGTTGCTGGCCTGAGAAGTAAAAGGTACAAAAGGGTTGTCTTATCAGTGTGTATTCCAAGTCTTAATTCCTTATGGGCTGGTTTATGTTATGCCCAGTTTAAGATCAGTCAGCCCTTGTGACTCCGGGCTCCAGCTAAACATGGAACATCAGTTGTCGCTCTTGGAATACTTTGATTCAATAGAAAAGAATTTGCTATTAAAAACATATTTGTGATATTATTCAACCTAGTCTCCCCTTTTCAGTTTCATCTCATTTCTCTTAATCATATTCAGAGAGAGCATGAGCATGAAATCATTTGCTTGTCCAACAAATATTTATTGAGCACCCCCTTCTTTAAGTACTATGCAAGGCATCAGTGCAAAAAAGAAATATATGGTCCTTGGGCACTCCCTCAAAGACCATGCATTTCTGTCAGAGACGTGGACACACACATGTACAAAATTAAAGAGCAATTCAAGGATCTGTATCGGAGACATGGACATACACATGTACAAAATTAAGACCAATTCAAGGATCTCGCTGTGCAGTGCAAACTTCCAACAAGGAAGATGCCACAAAGATGCCACAAGCATGGTAGGATTCTGAGGAAAAGGAGTGGTGTCAATAAAAGTGCATGAGTTCAAAGGAGGGGGAAAAGGAGCACTAAGGATTGGAGCCTGGGAAAGTTTTGCTAGCAGAGGCAGCAATGGAACTAGAACTCAAAAGGTGCCATTCCACACAGAGAAGAGGAGATGTGTTTTGGGAACAAGTCCAACTTAGAGGAAAGGACTCATGGACATGTCATATGGTGCAGGAGACACGAGTCCCAGCCCTAACTCAGCCTCTTCTTGCTGTGCCACCTACAACTGGTCTATTAAACTAGCTGTATCTGAGCTTACGGATCTGTAAAGTGGGAATACTAATGCCTCCTCTGACTTGCACGGGCGACACTGTAGAGATCAAATGAGGTAATAGGCATGAAAATGCTTTGTGATACCAGCATAAGGGACAGATTAGAGAACGCCTGAGATGCCAGTCTGAGTTTGACTTTAATCTTTTAAGTAATAAGAAGTCATTGAAGATCTTTGAAGAAGGGAGTGAATGACATGATGAACAAGGTGTGAGGAACCTAATTCCCTTCTCCAACTCCCTCCTGTAGCCTGGCAATCAGTCTCTCTTCTCTGCTGACAATTCCCTGTGATGTCAATTCAACATCTCCTGCAGGCCCTGGGAGGAAAATCCATCCCAGCTCCGGGGAAGGGCTGTGCATGCCTTGAAGTAATCATGCTATGTAAATCAAAAGCCTTGCTGCAGTGCAGTCTTCCCATTCACTTGGGCATATCTATTGTTTTTGGAACTTCTTCCAATTTAGTCACATTTCAAGATGCTTCATACTGTGTGCAGAGCATTCTTGTACTGTATCACCAGAAAGAGTCCTTGTTTTATGATGTGCTGTCTTTGGCTGGGCAGCCTCAAAGAATATTAGCCCCTTTCCCCATTTTACTGCCTTGCTGAAATCAAACACACTTGGAAGCCCCTATAATCTTTTTAATATTATCCCCCTTTGCAAGCAATTATGTTCCTGAATATATTTACTTTTTCTTATATTTGAATTTCACTGTAATGACTAGGCTACTAAATTTATGATATTACAGATATTATAGAGTTTAATTTAGTGATGAGTCATTTTGCTGCAATAAGTTGGGAAATCATTAAATCTCCTAAACCTTCATCAAATACAGTTTTTTTAAAAAAAAAATCCAGCGTAGTTTTTCTTTTCTTTGTTTGAAACAATTGAAAGGCTTAAAGAAAATTAAAAGACAATATATAATGTCCTTTTTAATACTATGAGCATTTCTATGATTTTTAGTTCCTATTTGTCTCAGTGAATGAATGAATGAATTGAAATAACTGGATCTGGAAAAATGTATTTCTCTTTATATTGTTCATCTAGTTCAGAGGTCAGCTAACTTTTCTGTAAAGGGTCAGATATTAAATATTTTCAGGCTGTGACCATATTATCTTTGTCACAGCAACTCAATTCTGCCACTGTAGTGTGAAAGCATAGACAATACAAAAATGATATGTGGCTATATTCCAATAAAATGTTATTTAGAAAAACAGGAAGTTCTGTGAGAGGATTTGACCTTTGGGTTGGTCTAGTTCACTTGTTCTCAAACTTTGATGTGCATCAGAATTACCTGAGCAACTTGTGACAAAAAAAGATGCTTAGACCTACAGATTCTGATTCTATGGCCTTTTTTTTTTGGGGGGGGGACTGGGATTGGGGCTCCCCAGGTGATTCTGACACAATAAAATTTGAGAAACTTTCCTTAAGAAACACAGCCCCAAAGTCATATTTTAACTGCCAAAATTTTGATAAGAGACTCATAAAAGGCAGGTTTAGACAAGAGAATCAAAGTTAGACAAGTAAAAATTAGCATATTTTAAATGGAGAAAAGTAAAGCAATTTCTGCATTTCTAGACATTTTAGGGCCTAATAATTTTACTCCATTATTTTAGCTAGCATCAATTTTTGTAAATCATCTAAATGGTGACATTTAAATAATCATAGAAGTATAGCTATAGCCAACTAATATTTTGGATTTAGTCCTTAAGGTGTAAATTGAATTTAAATAATCCCAACTGATTTTAAAGGTTTATTAGCCTTTAAAACAGCTTACTACTATTATTATTAAAATTATCATAACCAAAAAATTGCTTAATAATAAGAGCTTTACAGCCCATAAAGTACTCCATTGTTTTAGCATAGCATCAATTGATACTTTGTAAATCTGGAGCAAGACTTTTTCCAAAAGCTTGTTGAAAGCTACTCAGCAAAGCAATGAAAAGATAGAAAATATTTTTTTCCATATAGCAATTGAGAGGAGCATGGGTCCCACCCTGTACAAAAGCATTTCTCATATGAAGAAAAGACACTCAGATTATAAACAGATGGACAATCACATGGCAATCAATTAAAATATATCAGGTGAGGTCTGGTTCCAAATTTGAATTCCAGTTTTGTTGGCTAGCTCCACAGTTTCCTCAACAGTGGGATGAACTGCTGCTACGTGGAACTGTAAGCTCCAGCCCACTCCCTGCCCTCCCCTCCCCAGATGGCAGGGACGAAGACTTCTGCCCAAGCAGAGAACTTGGCATCTAAAGAGGCTTGCATTACTCTTGAACCCATCTGCCAGCTGGTGGTGATGGATGAGACAGTGAACTACAGCCTTTCTTGGCTAGTGGATAAGTTTCCATTTGGTGCTCCTTTGTGATTCAACTCAAAGTTAATAATTGTATTATATTTTATTATTTTCCTCTTTTTCTCTAAACAGCATGCTGCCTGCCTGGCATACTATACAAATACAGACTAGGTTAAAAAAAAAATCAGAGTTCAATTCTTGGATTCTAATACTGGATTGATGAATATATATGCACAAATAGCCTCATTTCCTTGCACTTCAATTTTTGACAAATAGAAGAATAACATTTATTAATTTATTTAATTACAGGACAATAAACAGGTTAATCTTGGCTATAAGGCAATTGGACATTGAAACAGAGGAAATACAATAATCAGATATTTTGAATTGTTTTAGCAAGTGATACAAAGCTGTTTTAAATATGTGGTTAATGATGCAAGACTTTAATGCCTGTATAATTAAGAAATGATTTTTATTTTTGCATTTGGCAATATAAACCAACTTATAAATGTGTACTTAATAACTTAGTAACATAGTAATGATCCTTGTATGTGGCCAAATCCTCTTAAAACCAGAGCTCCACCTCCCAATGTGGACACATTTAGTACTCCCCAGTTTTATTTTGAAAAGCTACTAATCCTCAGCCTGTCCTCACTAATGTGAGTACTGGTGATCTCACTAGTTTCGTTCACAGCAAAGTGAACCACACTGGGACCATTTCTGAAGCCACTGATAATGCCTAACAAACAATTCTTAGCAATGAACCAGTGTCCACCACACACCAAAGCTATTAATCCTGTTCCAATGTATGGTCAATAAAGCCGATTGTATTCTGGAACTCATTATTGGAGGTCAAACCTGTAACTGTATTTTCCCCAAAGAGTGGAATAAAATGTCTTCATGTTTGCTTGATTTAATTTTTCCCCCAAAAGAACCAGTATCATGACCCAAAAATGTTGGTTTACTACCAAATGGATATTTTATCTTTAAAGTCATGATACTCTAAAACAGTTATGTTCCTCTAGATTGTATTCCCTCTGTGTCTCTCTTTATTTTGAAATCAATCCCTGTACTTCTCTCATACTGTGATCCAAGGAGACACACACATACATCACAACAAATATACATCTCCCAAACCTCCATTGTACGACTTTCACTTTTGATCTCTAAGTTAAATAATGAATTACTTATTTTTATCTCTCACTTATAGTCAGGGGATTTTTTAAGTAACTGCCTAACTGTCTACATAAAGTTCTACTAATCTTCTTAAAAATAACCCAAGGAGCATCTTGTTGAAAACTTTTGGAGTACATTTCTAAAATGAAAGTGAATAAAATAAAGAAGAACCCATTCATCCTAAAGGAATGCTTTTCATATAAATGTATGCTTTCCTCCCCTTTTTTTCCTTCCATCAAGCATCAAACTATTGTTTATCAATATCTCAAATAAACAAAACTCTCTTCCTGTTTGAAAACAAGGAAAAAGGAAACAAAGATTCCCTTCTCGGGGGAATTTATGTCTTCTATTCTCTCTTCTCTAGATGAGGAACCATCATTTTTTGCCATGTATTTTCCCTCCACTATTGTACCTGCCTAAATCCTACTGATCCTTCCATACCCTACTCAAGTTCTACATACTCAGTAGTGTTCTATAACTTCCTAAAAAACAGACAGCTATATTCTTTCTGACTTGATAAAATTTTAACAATGTATTGCACACAGATTAGCCTTCCTATGTTCTCTAGAGCTTTCCTGTGTGTTTTGTGTCTTGCCTGAAGCCACATAACTAGTAAGCACTTAGCAGGAAATGAAAATCAATGCCTGCTGGCTCCAAGTCCTGTGATCTTTCTTCTCTTTCACATGGTGAATCTCCTTGAACATTGCTTTCTGTTACTCTCTGCTCAGAAGAAGGTAGGGGTTGTCCTTTTCCCCAGAGAACTGTAACTCAGTATTTCATGTGCTGCCTGACTACATTGCCTCTGTAAGTTACCTTTTTCTAACTGGTTCTCCTGCTCCTTGGATTTCTCCTTATCTTTCTCCTTTGTGGGCTCCTCATCCTCTTATTGCTCTTTCAGCTTCCAAGTTCCCCCAAGTTGATCAACAGTTACCTTCTCCTTTTGTGTTCTCTACCTCAGTGACTTCACTTATACTTGTAAGTTCAACAACTGCTGCAGCATGGATTACTTAGCTCAAGTCTCTACCTCTGCACTCTCTCAGGTTCCACTGCAATATGTTTTGGTGCCTACTTAATATCTCCTTTATGTTTTAGAGAACTAACTCCTCATTTTCCTGTACCAGCTCCTCCTCCTACCTTACCAAGTTCACCCAAGCTAGAATCTCAGTCATCTTTTTTTTCTGCTGTAGCCCCACTCTAATTACTAGCCAAATAAATCTTCTGGGTCTGTCCCCTTTTCCATTCCCAGTGGTATCTCCCTAATTCAAGGACTCTTTCGTCTCTTTTCTGAACAACCACAGTAGACAGCTCTTTTTCTCACTTCCAGCTGTCACCCTTACCAAATCCTTCTTACACATCACTTGAAGCCAGGTGAGTAAATGATCCCAAAGCAAAGGAGGCAGGGCTAGGCAAATGCCTTGACCCCAAACAGAGGGAAAACCAATGCTTAAGGACCGAGGCAAAATAGACTTTTTTTTTTTTTTTTTTGAGACAGAGTCTCGCTTTGTTGTCCAGGCTAGAGTGAGTGCCGTGGCGTCAGCCTAGCTCACAGCAACCTCAAACTCCTGGGCTCGAGTGATCCTTCTGCCTCAGCCTTCCGAGTAGCTGGGACTACAGGCATGCGCCACCATGCCCGGCTAATTTTTTATATATATATCAGTTGGCCAATTAATTTCTTTCTATTTATAGTAGAGACGGGGTCTCGCTCTTGCTCAGGCTGGTTTTGAACTCCTGACCTTGAGCAATCCGCCCGCCTCGGCCTCCCAAGAGCTAGGATTACAGGCGTGAGCCACAGCGCCCGGCCCAAAATAGACTTTTTTAAAAAAAATTTAAAAAATATAGATAGGAGGAGAAAGAGGGAGAAAGAGAGAGAACTACTGAAGTGATATCCTGAAATCCAAGTAGGAGAAGTGGAAAAGAGACAAATACTAAAAAGGGAAAAGAAGACATGTCTTTACTTTTGTGATAGTCTGCGTTCTTACTGTCTATCTTCTTACATTATCACCAACAAGAAATAATGCTCCACTTTAAAGCAAAAGAAAAAAATAGCCATTTCATTTCGGTTTTTACAATTAGTTGTGTCTATCATAATAATGATTCTCAAAGGATTGGCAGAGTAGGAAGTCAAAGAAGTATTAAATAGAATATAAACCCTGAGAAAGTGCTAAGTTTTGTTTTTTTTATGGGAGCAATAATTACTACAATACCAGTCTCAACATAACCTCTTTAATAAGGTTTTATTGTGTATATTTATCCACCAATGCTGAAGAAAAGCATTAGATTTTATAAACTCTAGGTAAACATTTAAACTTTCTCAGCGATACTAAAATCAAAGAAGTATTTTGTGTAATAATATACACACTGCATCCTTGAAACAACATGTTTCTCATTGGACCACGTTTTAAAATCGTTTGCAACTGAATCAAGAAATGGCAGAACAAGAAACCATTAAAAATTCCTGGGTACATTTGCCTTCAAACCAAAGGTAACCAGCCCTAAACAGGATTTATACACTACAAAATGAAATCATCTTTATTTAGAGTATTTTTTTTTTTTGCCAACTGTGTTTTCCAACCCATTAGTGAGTTGTGAAATTAATTTAGTAGGTCATGAACAACATGCAAAAAAATGCAATAGAATAAAAAAAAATTTAAAGATGTTAGAGTGCATCACAAATTGTAAGGATATTATTTCATAAAATTTTTATTTCAGTAAATATATCTGTATGTACATGTTTACTGTCTTCACATAAGAGATATTTCTTCTTGTGTGTTGTAGCCCAAGAAAAGCTTGAAAAACTGATTTAAGGCAGTATAATATGCTTCCTGCTGCTTAAAACAATAGCAGATGAAAATTCCATCAAATTACACTGCCTCACATCGTCCTACCTATAGCTGAAATAGCTTCTTTAAACAGATACCCTGCCTGTCTCCTCTGCGCCACGTCAAGGCATTTCTTCTGCCAGTGAGTCTCAAAGTGTTGTGATGAACCCCCGGACATCCGCAAGACCCTTTCAAGGGAGTATGCAAGTTCAATACTATTTTCGTGATAAGACTAGGATATTATTTGCTTTTTCACTATACTGACACGTGCATGGGCAGAGCAAAGGCCAAAGGAGTAAAACTTCTGGGTAAAATGGATAAAGTTCAGCACCAAGTGAGGCAGTGGCCCCAGATTGTACCAGCAGTCAGTGTATGAGTCACTGTCATGCATTCAAGGATTTTTCTTCAAGTGCCAATTCATTTAACAATGACCTTGATAAAGCCGTAAAAACTATTCATTTTATTAAATGTTGGCCCTGAGTACATATTGTTTTAATAATCTGTATGAGGAAGTGAGTTCTCATAAAGACCTTGATGCATACTGATTAGGATGGTTGACTCAAGGAAAATCACGTATGTGGCTATTTGAGTTGAGCTGAGTTGTGAGCTGAGCTAGTTGCTTTTTAGTGGAATTCCATTTTTACTTGAAAACAAACTATGGTTATTCAGATGTGAATATTTGGCAGACACTTTCCCTAAAATGAACAAAGTGAGACTATCACTTCAAGGAAAACAACTGAAAGTATTTATTGCCAATAATAAAAATTCCAGCTTGAAAATGAGAATTTTAGAAAATGTGCCAGCATACCAATACTTAAAGGATTTATGATAAAATCTGTGATATTAATGAAAGTGCTCATTTGATATTGCATAATGAAATGTATCAACATTTGGAAGATCTGCTTAACTCAGTGAATCAGTATTTTCTAAATGACCAATGCAACATGCCAATACAGGATAGACCAGTGGATTTTAATGCAACGGGGTACAAAAAGTCATTGATATGATTTCAGAATCTACCAACCTTTAGGAAACCAACCCTTAAGAAACTACCACTTGTCGAATTTTCGTGCCAAATCAAAAAGAAACATCCACAAAAAATTATCTTAAAAGGGTGTTAAAATACTCTTCGCTTTTCCAGTTACAGATTTGATTTGTGTGAGGCCCAACCTTCTTCATCTCCTTCAACCAAAACAATGTATCACATCAGATTGGATGCAGAAGCAGATATGGAATTGCAGCTGTTTTCCATTAAGCCAGACATTAAAGCAACTTATAAAAATGTAAAACAATGCCACTCTTCTCACTAATGTTTTCATTAAAAGTATCTTATTTATATTATTATGTAATAGGCTTATTATTTTAATGAAGAAATAATTTTTTAAAATATTTCTAATTCAATAAACATTGAATAGATATAACCCATGGAGACAAAAGCTCTTTGGGGTCCTCAATAATTTTTAAGAGTCTTAAGGGTTCCTGAGATCAAAATGTTTGAAAACCACTTTCCTAGACCTTGTTTGATACATCTCTCAAAAATCACCAAATCTAAAAGTATGAATTACATACTCTAAGTCAACAATCTATTGCACTGTTCAAGAAAATCTTACTAATAGGCATATATTAGGGATATTTGAAGCAATTTCTTACATTAAAAAATGAATTTCCTAACTGAAGCCTATTTAATATACGTGTCATAATGTAGGCAAGAAGAGCCTAGGGCCCAAAAAAGACCCTTAATGTTTTCTCCCTTGCTGATCCTGACTTTAAAGTGCTCACTTCTAATTACTACACTATTAAGCTGCACTATAAGTGCAGACGTAACCTTTATAGAGGACAATTCTAATCTGACACTTTAAAGGTCTCATCCTGCCTGAGAAATCTGTCACATGTGGTGCAAAACGCCTGCCATCAAGAGCTCTTCTTGACAAAATGTCAGTTTGAGAGCCATGCACCCAGGCCCCCAAAACACTCCAGAGCAGACGCCATCCTGCAGTGAAAGTTCATATGAAATCAACATGACTTAATTACAATCATCACACAAAAATCAGATTCTATGCCAATGATACATGGCACTTGGAGCTTATTTTACAAACATTAACTAATTAATCTGCCAAACATCCCTGAGAGGCAAAGACATAATGATATATGAGTTGACAAGCTAATTATGTCTAATTATTCAAAAGATTTCCCCCTTCCAAGTGGTTTTTATTGCCAGTTCAGAGAAGTGGTCCTGCTATTTTCTTAAATCAGTTATGAAAATCAACTGTCTCTTATTTCATCCAGAAATCTCTTGCTACAAAACACCCACATTTCTTTGTGGAACAGATCAACCTGTACCATTTTCCACTTGAACAGCTCGTAGAAACTCCAGGACCCCAAATATTACTCTAGTGCTAAACTCACAGTTCGACATCTTTGCTCCTTTTTTATCCCCAAGCCATTTTGATTATTATCCCCAATTGCTTTGACCAATTTTGCTCTGCTGTTCTCTTTTCCTTCTATTGTATCTTTCTGCAATGAAGAAACAAGCACAGACCCTACCTATCAACCATGAGATTTCTTTCCCCCAAATTTTGAATCAAAAAGCCAAAGTTGCCTTCTCTATGCTTTCCTTCCTGTTGTCTCCCTTTCTGGAGCCCTTCTTAGGTTTCTTCATGCTCTCCATAGTCTCTCGTTTCTTGTTCCACGTGAAATTTAAACAATTTTGTTTTATCTGATAATTCCACTTTGGCTTCTAAATTTTCTCCTCAGCAGCAAGTTGGGCCTTGAAAGTGAATGCCATGTGTTTAAAAACATTGCTAGAAGACATTAAATGGGATTTTGCCATTCATGAAAAAAAATGATATTATATAATTATGTTTATGTTAAAATGCACAGATTTTTGCAGGAATGGGAAATAACAATTCTTATGAGAACTGTATTAGTCAGAATTCTCCAGAGAAACAGGATGTGTGTGTATATATAATACATATGTATGTATGTATGTAAATATATACACATACAGAGAGAGGGAGAGAGAAAGAGAGATTTTAAGGAATTGGCTCATATATGTATGGGGCCTGGTAAGTCCAAAATTTGCAGGGCAATCTGGAAATTCCAGCCAGAGTGGATGTTGTAGTCCTGAGTCTAAGGCAGTCTGAGGCAGCATTCCCTCTTCCCCCGGGAAACCTCAATCTTTGCTCTTAAGGCCTTCAACGGATTGGATGAGGTCCACCCACATTATAGAAAGTAATCTGCTTTACTAAAAGTTTACTGATTTAAATGTTAATCTCATATTTTAAAAAAATACCTAGGCTGGGCGCAGTGGCTCACGCCTGTAATCCTAGCACTCTGGGAGGCCTGAGGTGGGTGGATCGCTCAAGGTCAGGAGTTTGAAATCAGCCTGAGCAAGAGTGAGACGCTGTCTCTACTAAAAATAGAAAGAAATAAACTGGACAGCTAAAAATATATAGAAAAAATTAGCCAGGCATAGTGGCGCATGCCTGTAGTCCCAGCTACTCAGGAGGCTGAGGCAGGAGGATTGCTTGAGCCCAGGAGTTTGAGGTTGCTATAAGCTAGGCTGATGCCACAGCACTCACTCTAGCCTGGGCAACAAAGTGAGACTCTGTCTCAAATAAATAAATAAATAAATACCTTCACAGCAACATCTAGCCTGGTGTTTGACCAAACACCTGGGCACCATAGTCTAGCCAAGTTGACGCATAAAATTAGCCACCACAAGAGCCTACCTTGTTTTAGAAAGCATTAAGGTGACAATATTTTTATTTTTGTAATCCTACCAGCTCACAAAGAACCTCCTCTTCTAAGTGGTCACTTACTATTTATTTGATGAGGAAGTTAATGAATGTATGTTAGGCTTGTATTTCCAATAAAGTTGTAAGCTTGAGGGACATTATTTCTCTTGCATTTCCTGTAACCATAGCAATGACATAACCTACATTTTCTGGGGTAGGTTATGATTTCAAATGTTCTGTCCCATTGTCACACCACATTCCTGATTTTTAATTTTAGAAACATGGTCATTATATCTTTAACAAGTAGTTGCATGCTGAACGTGGTCTGTAAATCCTAATTAGTAAATACTTCCTGCTTGAAATGGAATTTCCAGCCAGTGGACATTTTGTTTAAAATATGACAAAAATACAACTGGGGGAAATTATCATTTCTCTTCTCATTTACTCCTGAGATACAAAATATGATCTGGTTCTCATGTTTTAAATTTTCCATGTCCAGTTTTCAGGGTGTGGTTATAATGAATTGCCAAACCAATATGAAGTAAGACACTCAGTAATCAAGGGCAAGTTTATACAGTGTTGAACATTTTTTTTAGGGTGAGTGATCTTGCAGGTAATATATCCTGGGAAGGGCTTGTACAGAAAGGGAGGGACACAATTAGACAAATAAAAATCCCTGTTTATGGTTTCCCTGTGCAGGTAATAAAACCTTATGACTTTAGGAGGAAGGCTAATGAACTTTTTAATACATAATAAGACAGTAGAATTCAGGAATAAATAAAACATTAAGCATTTTTTTCCAATAAAAATTATGGCTTTTCTTGACTGCTGAAATTATTTTCCTACTTTATAATCTGGTGTGATTTTTTAAACTGCTAGTTTGTTCCAATATGATATCTCAGAGGAGAACAAATTATACCACTTGGAATTTAGATAGGCCTGCTGAAAATTTAAAGCTATCATATAAAAATGAGTGATGAATTATCTTCAGGGAAGCCACTAAGTGCCTGAACTAAAAGCCTTTGGATAGCGAGATTTAGTGACAACTTAGGTGCAGGGTATGAAGCTACGGGAGAGATGAAAGATGTCTTAGCTGTGGTAGGAGACTGGAATTATGCTAATCTCATTATTAGATACAGAAAAATTAGGGCAGAGAACCAGTTTGGAATATTTAGTAGAAGAGTGAAGGTGCTGAGTGACTTCGAATATGTTGAATTGAAGCGAACCATGGCGATACCCTGGAAACAACTGGAAATACAGAATAAGAATGCAGGTGAAAAATCAGAACCAGAGCTGAAAGTTTCCATAATCTTTATTATTAGAATTTAAATGAAGTCTAAAGTACTGACCATGATTATCCCACCCTCACGTCTACCCCAGGCCACAGATTTACTCTTCTTGGCCCCTGGCTGGATGGAGTAACCTGCAGGCTCCGGACTCGATTTTCACTCCTTCTGGAGCATGTGTTCGCCTTCCTCACCTGGAGTGCTCTCTCCTTTCTCCGTCCCACATCCCAACAACCCCACATCCAACTTCAACTCAACCTTCATGTCTCACGTCAGATGTTGCTTCCCTGACTACCCCTTACACGCACATGGATGCGTGTGTGCAAACACACTCCTGTGCTAGGTTAGCTGCCCTCCTGTGAGCTTCCAGAGTTCCTGGTATTTAGTCCCCCTTTATACTATGTTGTAAGATCCTGCTTACTCATCTATTCATCCAGCTTGGGTTTAAGGCTCCCCAGGGGCAGGGATTGCACATTTGTTATTTTTTGTTTGTTTTTTTTATCATGATTAGATGTATTAAGTGTTTACTCTGTCAGGCACCAGCTAAGTACTTTTAAAGTTCTCATAAAAGATATATTTTTTAATGCATCTGGTAGGTAAGAACCAACCCTCTGATTAGAGACCACCAGATATCCCAAGATGTTGCAGGGAGAGGGATTAGTACCTTCTAGAGCCTCCCTCTCTTCCCCTAAGTAGCCAGTAGAGAAAAAAGAAAACCTGTTATATAATGCAAAGAAGATAAACGTTCTTCTAGACTTACTTCAGAGTCAGAAACATTCTGAATCGGAACATTCTCTCATTTCACAGATGAGAAAAACGTGGCTCAGGGAGGTAGAGGACTTGTCCAAGGTCACACAGCTGGTTAGTGGCAGAGCCAGAGCCAGAGCACATGTAGCTTCTCATAGCACAGGCCTCTTCATAACCCACACGCTGCCTCCCCAGAACCACAGTGAGGGCCTTGCAGGGTGGGGCGTGTGTTTGTGGGGCTTGGTGGGGACTGCCCTATTGGCTGCCAGGAGGCAAAACTCACCCTGCCTCCTCACACATGCAGCTTCTTCATGTCCCCAAAACACTCATGAAGAACCCAAATAGGCCACAACACAAAGCAGGGCCCTGCAGAGAGAGCTATCAGACTGGTCCTTGCTTTCTTTATCGTCTAAGACACACCAGTGCTGTGAATCTGGATAAATAGGACAGACACTTGTCAACTGAAGAATGACGGGGTTCACAAATTTGGAAAGGAGAGCTTTATTCCTCATAAAGGGTTGCGATGTGCAGCGTGGTCATACTGACAAGCTTAGGAAGCAGAGCCTCTAGCCAGAATGAAGAAACAGGCACTTCTAGGGAAAGCGAACAGGGATTTATGCTAAGTAGGGTGGCTAAATATACATATTTAATGAGCTATAGGGGAAGTCATGAATATTTATGAAAGGATAATCATATGCATGCATAATTGAGCTTCAGGTGCCTTCATGGGTCCCCTGTTCAAAAAATGGCAGCATTAGCATGATCCAAGGATGGAATTCTCAGCCCCCTGATGTCAAAAGGTGAAACAAAGGACACGAAAACTCTCACTGCGCATCCTCCATAAACCACTCTGGTCAGTAGTCTCTTCTCAGGAAGGAATGCTGATCAGTTGTGTCCAAACCACAAAGGGAGGAGCAGCACTCTGGTTGAAATCAGAAGTGTAGAAAATCTGTCCAAAGGGTTAGTTCTGTTAACCTTAGGGAGGAAAGGCTGATGGTAGGTAATGAAGGAGGGGATATAATGAAGCATATCTGACTTCCCATCCCATCATGAGTAGGAACTTAGTTTTAAGGTTTCTCTGTGGTCCCCTTGGCCAAGTAGAGTTGTTTTCTTTTCTTTGTTTCCTTTAAGCACATGCAAATCCAGAGAAGGGCTCCTCGGAGGAAGTGTGTCTAACTCTGTAGAGCAGCCTTGGTAATTGACTGGCTAGACAGGTTTAGGAAGCCTGCAGGAGACACAGATGATACTCCATGCTGATCCTGGAAAATTTCACACACAGTAAAAATTCTAATTAGCAATCTGGGCCTAAAGCTGTTCCTGGGTGCTGCTCTCCAGGCATCAAGCTGTTCTGTGGCACGGGAGCCCACCAAGCCACAACTCGCTGTCCCTGCACACACACACACACACACACACACACACACACACACACACACACACGCCTGCAACTCCCACTTCCATCTAGGGTGTTCTGTGTCCCTGACATACTCTGTCTCCTCCCAGACCCTTGCTTTGGTCACACTCTTCTCTCAGGCCCTGCCCGAAGACCACAACCTCCTTGAAGCTTTTCTATACCGTGTCTAGCCTGCTAATCATTCATTTTTCTGGAACCCAAGATTAATATCCTCCTGTATTTAGCCCTTAGTTATCTAGTTCATACTGAGTATGTACTTATTAATCTTTCTGTGTGTGTGTGTTCTCTCACCTAAACTGGAATTAAGCCACTCAAATTAAGGGACAGATCTAGCCTCCCCAGTGAATTCCAACTTCCTTCCTGGAGCAGTGCCAAGTGAGCAGTGTGCACTCCATTAAGCCTTGGATGCCGCTGCTGCTGCTAACAGTGATGATGATAATGATGAAGGAGGAGAAGGAAGGGAGGAGGAGAAAGACAGAAAGTAATTTCTATTCAGGTATAAAGGTCATGGAAACCTAAAGGACAAGTTAGATTACTGTAGAGATTGAACTTCTAGCCAAAGAAAAATGGTCTAAATGATCAAACTGATGTCTGAGAAACTTCTACTTGCCACATTTGTCACATCTGGTTTCATAGATCAGTTCATTGGCATTAAATGCAAAAGCGGATTGTCTCTTCTATTCCCTTCCTCGAGGAGCATACTGTGATGGTTAACTTTATGTGTCAACCAGACGGGGCCCCAGGGTACCCAGACACTTGACCAGATGTTAGTCTGGGTGTGTCGGTGAGGGTGTTTCTGGCTGAGATTAACATTTGAATTTGTAGACTGAGTAAAGCAGACTGTGCTGTGCTCCTTAATGTGGTGGGCCTCATGCAGTTGATTGAAGACCTGAATAGAACAAAAAGGCTGAGTAAGAGGGACTCCTGCTGCCTGAACACTTCAGAGGGAACATCAGTCTTTTCCTGCCTTTGAACTCTGACTGAAAAACCAGGTCTTCTTGGGTCTCAAGCCTGCCAGCTTTTGGACTGGATCTTGTATGACTCTGGCTCACCAGGTTCTTGGGGCTTAGACTGAAATACACCACAGGCTCCTTGGTTCTCCAGCTTGCCGACTAGAGATCTTGGGACTTCCCCTCTGTGATCATGTGAGCCACTTCCTTATAATAAATCTCTGTGTACATGTGTGTGTATCTCCTATTGGCTCTGTTTCTCCGAAGAACCCTGACTAATCTATCTGGGCTGTCTTAATTGAGCAGCAGAAGTCCTGACTCCACCGCAAGCCAGCAGTAGACATTAGATAAGCATTCAGCTTATTCAAGCTGGTGTTTTTGCTTTTGCTTTTTAAAAATGTAAATTTTGGCAAGGCACAGTGGCTCATGCCTATAATCCCAGCACTTCAAGAGGCCTAGGCAGGAGGATCACTTGAGGCCAGGAGTTCAAGACCAGCTTGGCAACATAGTAAGACCCTTGTCTCCACAAAAAAATAAAAAAATTAGCCAGGCATAATGGTACACACCTGTAGTCCCAGCTACTCAGGAGGCTGAGGAAGGAGGATTGCTTGAGCCTAGAAGTTTGAGGTTGCAGTGAGGTATGATGATACCACTTCACTCTAGCCCAAGAGTAAGACTCTATTGAAAACTAAATAAATACATAAATAAAAAGAAAATATTTAAAAATATTTTTTAAAAACACAAATGTTCTGCCTACTTTACAGAGCTTTCGTGAGAATCAAACAGGATAATAGAGGTGAGAGTGTAACAGAGGGAATGGTCTGAGAAAATGGCAAAAATGTTTTTTGTCTCTTTAAAACGTTTTTACCTTTTTCAAGAATGAAAACCTATATCTCTGTCTCAGGCCAGTCGTTCGGAGGGGCGGGGTGGGGGTTCCTTTGTTCTTTGTGCTACAGGAGATAGCTCAGCAGAATTGTCCAGGCTAAGGTTCCGGTGAGCAGAGGCCACAAGATTGTCTTCCTTGTCTTCCCCAGACATGGGACAGATCAGAATCATCAACTATAGTTAAACAACAATTGCCTAAAACTGAAAACCCTCCCTTTAAAAGCTCTATATTTCTACTTCTTAATAGGAATTGGTACTTTAAGATGGGAGTCTGCCATTTTCTTCATTTGCTGACAAATTAATAAACTCCTCTTTCCTTCTCCTCAAACCACTTGTCCTCAATCTTCTTGTGTGGCCTTGGGGACAAGTGCCAAGCTTTTGATAACAAGAGCATTTGTAAACCATAAGCTAGAAGGGAAAGTTAATACTATGATGTGGATAACTACCTCTTGACCTCTGATCTGTGGCCATTTGTCTAGCTCTGTGTTTCTCACTTCAGGGCATTTTTCTTTATCAATCGCATCTAAAATCTGTTGTGTTGTCACCTCAAATTAAATATGCTATTTCTAAAATTAAGGTTCTTATCTTACTTCCCTCAATACTTTGTCTAGTCTGTGACCAGTCTTATATATAACAAATCTATGATGTGGTAATATTTGAGGGGCAGTTTTGCCTGCCCCACCTCCATCTGCCCAAATTCTTACCATGACAGAAATACTCCTTTGGGTTAAGACCTTGTGTTACCAGGAGAGTCTATTTAGAAAGCAAATAACCACAGAAGAAAGAGATCTATTGTGTTAACAACCAGGCATGGATTCATTCCCAGGTGCCTCTTTGAAAGTAGAGAGTGAAGGAATGAGAGGTGAGGTAAGATGGGGTGGTGGGGGGAGATGTTGGGGTGCTGTCCTGGGCGGGACCCAGCCTTGGGCAGCCCTACAGAGTCAGAAGTCAGTAAAGGCAGGTGGGACAGGGTGTAAAAGGAACTGTAAGGAAAAAGGCCTTGAAAGAAGCCAAGAAAAGGTCAGAGTCTCAAATGGGCAGTGGGCACTAGGTTAACATTTTGTCAATTCAGTACTTTTGTTTAGTGCTGGCTCTATTCTTGTTTCTTCAGGCTTGAGACCAAATACTCTTATCAGCTCTCTCCTCCCTTGGCCTCTTCTCCCTCCCTCGAGTGATCACTCACTACACCCTGCTGTTTTAAATTCCACATCGCTTGGATCCTGCCTTCATATCTTGTTCCCAAAGACACAATTCTGCTGCAGGTCCTGAGGGTCATACCAGGACTGTGCTTGATTCCTGATTCCTTGATCCTTGATTCCACCCCAGATGGGTCTCCCCTACTCTGAGAATTGTCTCCTTCATGTGTAAACTGATCCTAACATTCCTTTTCCCAGAAGCCCCCTGTGACTTCAAAGTGATGCTCAAATAAATCAAACTTCTGGCTCTTCCCTGATTCCTAATCTGGTCCTTATCTAAGGTTCTTTTTAGTAATAACTGACATTCTTACAGTGAATTATTTTTTGAAATATTATAGTTAACTATAATCTGGCTGTCCCTCTAATACTCAACTGAAACTTCTCAGGAAAAGATCACCAATGGCCATCCCTTATTGACAAAGCCAATAAACACATTTCATTTATTGCCTCAGTATCCTCGTTGTGCCTCTCAATGGCACCATTCAACATGCCTTCATTTTTGTAATTCTCCTGCCCAAGTTTCCATGTCACTACTCTATGCTGGTTTTCCACAATACCGGCTATTGCTCCTGTCTGCTCAGCATCCCTCTCCTCACCTTGGTGATGTCTCCACCTCCCTGAGTACCGTGGGCACATGACCCACGTGGGCCAATCACAATACTAAATCTTTCTGTTTTCAGTGATTGGTCCAGGGATTGGTCACATGTTCTAAATCAGGCCAATCAGAGTTTTTCATCTAGACTTATAATCAAAGTTGGTTGGGCATATCCTTGAGTTTTGGTTGGGTAATGCATACCCTCAAAATCAGTGGCTTTTAACAACCAAAATTTATTTTCTTGCCCAAGAGTCTACAGGTCTGATGTGGCTCAGACAAAGACAGCAAGAACTGGCTTCAGGTTCACTTCATAGATTTCTTTATCCCCCCTGGAGCAGCGGCTACTGGGGGCATTCTCTTCTCAGGGAGGAGAACAGGAGCACAGGACAAGCAGGGACATGTGACACCTCTAAAGGTCTTGGCTGGAAACTGTCATACTGCCTCTGACTACATTTCCATTGGCCAAAGCTAGTCATGTGGGCAAGCCCAGCATCACTGGGAGGATGCCGCTAGTGGGAGAAATGGCAGTCACTGAGCGATGGGTGGGGATGCATGAGACAAATATCCCTGCATGTGGGGGCATGAAGAACTGGGGACAATAATCCAACCTGCCTCATCCCCTTACTTTTCTGAACTCAGGCTTAGAAATGGACATCAGGATCTGCTGTGACCACAGTCCTACCACGTGAAGCTGATCTTCTGGAGCCCATATCCCAAAACCAGTTTCCTAGATCCAGTGGTCCAGCTCCACCCCTGCCTTCCTGGGTTTTAATTACAAGTTAATCAATTTCCCTTTGATTTGGGATCCTGTCACCCACATGCCAAGAACCCTAGCAAATCCATTTTCTTACTTCTCAGGTGGTCTTTGTTGGCCTTGGGCTCTGTGCTTGGCTCTTTTCTCTAGAGTAGAGGTCAGCAGGGCCAAATCCAGTCATCCTCCTGTTTTTGTAAGCGAAGTTGTATTGAAGCACAGTCATATGCATTCATTCACGTGTCGTCAGAGGCTGCTTTCACACTGCAATGGCAGAGTTGAGTAGTTGTGACAGATACCATATGGTCCACAAAGGCTAAAATATTTACTATCTGGCCCTTTACCATTGCTCTAAAAAGATGTTGGCCATTTGTTCTCCCTGGCCAGTCTCATCCCTGCAGGTTAGTGAGTCCCAAATCTATTCCATGGCCCTGACAGCACCCCTGCACCTTAGGGTCATTCTGCACATCCTTTTCTGCTTGAATATTCCACAAGCTCCTCAAATTCAATGAGTCTTGAAATCAAACTCTTCCCCCCAAACTAGCTCCTCTTTCCTCTTCCCCAAATCAAGAAATAGTGCTGCTTTTGTATACAACAGCCCCAACTAGAACACATCTAGACTCTTCCTTCTCTCTCCCTCCCCTGCCCTGTTGATAGGTTGTGCTGGTTTCACTTCTAAACATTGCTTACGTATCCCTCCTTCTCTCCAGGAGAGAATCCTCACTGGAGCCATAGCAGTCTCCTGCTAGTCTCCTACCTCTGGTGTTTCTCCCCTTAGAACCACACCCAAACCTCGCCTGCCCTTCCAGCAGGGGAACGCTTCTCACAGCACCAAGTTTGTCCTGCTGATCCTTTATCTGAAGTTACTCAGTGGGGCCCAGCGCTTTGGGAGGACAACGCAGGAGGATCACTTGAGCCCAGAAGTTCAAGGTTACAGTGAGCTATGATCATGCCACTCTACTCCAGCCTGGCAACAGAGTGAGACCCTGCCTCTAAAAATAAAATAATAATAATCAATAAAGTTACTCAATGTTTCCCCATTAAGAGTTGAGTCCAACCTTGACAACCCAACACACAAAGCCTTCAATTTTCTGGTCCTGCCAGCCTCTCTACTCCCATTTTAGGATATGTTTATCCCAAGACTAATGTGGATAGTCTTGCCTCGGTGCCTTTGCTTATGCTCTGCCCGCTGCCAGCCCTGTGCACCCCCACCTCCCTTCCTCCTGTGGCGAACACATCTCAGGATTCCCAACAGTCAGCCCCCTTTCTAGGTAGTCTTCCCCGGCTGCACCTGCCTTCCTACCCTGAGCTGATGGTATCTTCTTTGTTCTCTCCCATTCTCATGCTGAAGTTAACTTGTAACGCTGGCTCTCCCTACACAATGTGTCTGTTCACTCACAACAGTGTAAGCTCCTGAGAGCGGGGCCCCTGCTTTATTCAACTTCCTGTCCTTGGCTCCTGGCACAAAGTAAGTGCTTGGTGAACTGAGCTGAAATACAAGCTGTTTTTCACTCACATTACCTATTACTTAATGTTCACAAAAGCCTTGGAGATAAATATTGTTATGCCTACTTTATGAATTAGGAAACTGAATCTCAGAGACGTTGCCCAAAGTCATGCTGCTGATAAGGAGCAGAAGACTAAATCCAGGTCTGCTGATCTTGAACTTTTGGAACCTCTGATCACATAACCTTGGGTTTTCTTCTGGATTCATCTTTTTGTATTAGTTAAGAAATATAGTTACAAAGAGCATATATGACATTAAGTGTATACCTTTAATAACGATAATAATAATAGGAATGCCCACGTAACCCATCACCCAGTTTAGGAATTAGATCATTGCTGACACTTTGAACCACCATTCAAATTTTGTGTTTATCATCCCTTGCTTTTCTTTAGGTTTTTCCCACAAATAGATGTACTCCTAAACAATGTATTGTGTAATTTTGAATGCTTTTAAATAATGCTGTATATAATCTTCCATGGATTTGCTTTTTTAACCCAACATTATGTTTGCAGGCTTCATCCATGGTGATGTGGATACTGGGTAGCTGTGGTTCAGGCAATTGCATTGCTGTGTAGTATTCCATTATATGAATGTACCAAAATTCATTTTCTCACTATTCCTGCTGATGGACACTTGAGCTGTTTCCAGTTTTTTTCTGTTACAAAGAGTGCTGCTATCCTTGTACATCTCTCCTTCTGTCCATGTACAGAAGCTTCTCTGGGGTATGTACCTAGGAGTAAAATTCACAGGCACATCTTCAAATTCACTAAATACTGCCAAATTCTTTCCAAAGTTAATAGCATCAATACTGAATAAGAATTTCTGTTGCTGCGTGTCCTTACCACCAATTGGTATGTAAATTTTTTTACAAGTGTGTTTTGCCAACCAGCAGGTGTAAAATGGTTCTCATTGAGAGTTTTAATTTGCATTTTTCTGATTACTGGCTAGATGGATGTATTTTATATGTTTATTAACCATTCATATTTTTTCTTAGGAAAAATACCTGTTTATGTCTTTGCCCATTTTTCTCCTGGGTTGTCTGACTTTTTCTTATTGACCTGTGGGAGTTACTTATATATTCTGGATGTGAATTCTTTTTCAGTCATATGTGTGATAAGTAAATGTTCTCAGTTTGTGACTTATCTTTTCACACTTTGTGGTGTCTATTGATGTATAAAAGTCCTTAGTTTTATCGCATTTATCAATCTTTTCCTCTGTGGTTTGTACTTTTTGTATTTGTTTAAGGAATCCTTCCCTATACTTATTAATAAATGTGTTATAAGTAATGTTTATTTATAACACAACTAGTGTTAACTGAATTGTGCTAAAGATTAATTTTTTAAAAAAAACTGTTTTGTTAATGCTGCAAGTGGATGGTCCCAGGCAAGGTAGGCAAAATGTAACCCTGCTCTCAAAGTTTCTGGTAAAGTGCACTTCAAATGACATGGCACGAGGATAGAGTTCTTCAAATTAACTTTGGAAGACAGACCTCCACATTTCAGTGCTGAGGACAGGAAAAAAAATCAAATGCTTTTGGCATCCTGCGAAGGGAGCAGGATATCTCCAGAAGAAACCCCACAAGAGGTAGAGGCCATCACAGAGTACAGAACAATCTCCACAGCTCTGCCTACACTGCTGGGACCAAAATAGTTCGCATGGCATTCCTGCCGCCTCCTTGTGAACTGTGGGGAAGGAACACTGGTCACGAATTCTTCGTTTTAACCACCCCCACACACTAGGACAGCAGCAGCAACCGCAGTGGCATCTTGGCGTCTGGAGAACAGCACGTGGTGGGCTGTATAGCATATCATCCCTGCACCGAGCACCGTCTTCCTCCCCAAGTGAGAGGTTCTTAACAAATGCAAAGACACTGAAAATGTTTTTTTTTTTAATTAGAAAATAAAATGGGAACGAGTTGAGTGTAGCAGAGTGTCAACTAAAGAAAAAAGCAAAGCTTTTAAAGAATTAAAGTCAGTTTTGTTCAGAAGTCATAGTGAAGACTGAAAACAGAGGCCTATAGCCCAGGAGTGTTTCAGTTCACAGTTTAAAGACAGATGGTGGGGGGTTCAGGATGTGCAAAACCACATCAAGGTTTTGGTATCACCTGGTTATAGATTGCTCAAGTGCATTTGGGAATAGAGTGTAGAAGCATAATCGCTAACCCCATCAGATGTTATCTCACCTGTAGGAAAAGGCAAGGACTGGGGTAATTTATCTTTTAAGCAATATCGTGACTCAGGGGCCGTGTGCTCTATCCTGTTTTGTCTCTAAAGTATCTTTCCAGAGAGTTGCATATCATCACAGAGTGAGAGGCTTTGTGAAATTATATTGGCAAGTGGACACAAGCAAACCTGGCTTTTTACATTTGCTGCTTTGTCTCACATGAGTATGGGGGCCAGATCATAAAGGATCTCATATGCCAGGTTTAAAAAGTGTGAACTTTATTGTGTCAATGGGGAGGTTTCCAGGTATTTTAAACAGGAAAGTAACAAAATCCATTTAGTATTTTGCTTGTTAGCGACTGTACAACTACTTACAATCTGGCAGATAGAAAATACTAATGAGTGATTGAATCAGGCTCTGTGGGTTTCCCTCCCACCACCACCACCCCAATTCCTGTTCGTCCTGACTGGCAGAGCTCACCTCTCACTTTCAAGCCTAGAAATGCCCAAGAATCATTTTCCCAGCCTCCCTTGCTGCAGTACCTCAGGGATGGCAGAGCAGAAAGATGGAAGTGACATCATAGAACCACATAGAGACATATCCCTCTGGAGATAACAGATAGTTATTTTTAAAGTCACTCTTCTTTGGATATTCTGTTACTTTTGCCCTAAAGCATACCAAGGGAAAGAAGTATTAATAAAATAACTGACATGAATTAATGTGATGTCATAAAAAAATATAACATGTTGTTGCTATGATTTCTGTCTTGAGCCATTGTAATATCTGGCCTTTAATATCTTTGGGTTTTGGTTGTTTTTATATTCGTGGGTTATTATTATGATGTTCCGTGCATAACGCTGTTTTAAGTACTTCTTGTAGGGCTGGTCTTGTCTTGGTGAATTCTCTGAGCCTTTGCTTGTCTGAGAATGTTTTTATTTCTCCTTCATATACGAAGCTTAGTTTTGCAGGGAATAATATTCTAGGCTGGGCATTGTTTTGTTTCAAAAGAGTGAGAATGGGGCCCCAGTCTCTCCTTGCTTGTAAAGTCTCATTAGAGAAGTCTGATGTTATTCGAATTGGCTTTCCCTTGTATGTTACTTGCTTCTTTTGTCTTACAGCTCTTAGAAGGGCCTCTTTAGTTGATACTTTGGTTAGTCTGATGACTGCATGTTGTGACGTCTTCCTGTTTGCGTTGAATCTCCCAGGGGTCCTCTGAGCTTCTAGAACTTGTATATCAAGATTTTGAGCAAGGCCTGGGAAATTTTCCTCTATTATATCTTCAAACAGCTTGTCCAACCCTTGAGTGTTGTCTTCTTCCCCTTCTTGTAACCCTATGACCCTCACATTAGGTTTCTTCACATAATCCCACAGCAAAGGACTTGAACAGAAAGTTTTCTAAAGAAGACAGAAGAATGGCCAACAAACATATGAAGAAATGCTCAACATCTCTAATCATCAGGGAAATGCAAATCAAAACCACAATGAGATATCACTTAACCCCAGTGAGAATGGCCTTTATCAAAAAATCTCCAAACAATAAATGCTGGCGTGGTTGCGGAGAGAGAGGAACACTCCTACACTGCTGGTGGGACTGCAAACTAGTTCAACCTCTGTGGAAAGCAATATGGAGATACCTTAAAGCGATCCAAGTGAATCTACCATTTGATCCAGCAATCCCATTGCTGGGCATCTACCCAAATGATCCAGTGACACTCTACAAAAAAGACACCTGCACTCGAATGTTTATAGCAGCACAATTCATAATTGCAAGGCTGTGGAAACAGCCCAAGTGCCCATCAATCCAAGAATGGATTAATAAAATGTAGTATATGTATACCATGGAGTACTATTCAGCTCTAAGAAACAATGGTGATATAGCACATCTTATATTTTCCTGGTTAGAGCTGGAACCCATACTACTAAGTGAAGTATCCCAAGAATGGAAAAACAAGCACCAGATATATTCTCCAGCAAACTGGTATTAACTGAGTAGCACCTAAGTGGACACATAGGTACTACAGTAATAGGGTATTGGGCAGGTGGGAGGGGGGAGGGGGGCGGGTATATACATACATAATGAGTGAAATGTGCACCATCTGGGGGGATGGTCATGATGGAGATTCAGACTTTGGGGGGAAGGGGGGAAATGGGCATTTATTGAAACCTTAAAATCTGTACCCCCATAATATGCCAAAATAAAAAAAATTAAAAAAAAATATATAACAAACAGACACTTTTTTCCTTCAGCTATTTATTTGAAATAAATCAGCCTCTTAAAACTAGGAATAGTTAACTATCATTATTAACTGTTCACCGAACATTTTGGATCCTCAAACAAAAAACTACACAACCTCCAAGATGACGTGTGTTGTTTCTCTGTATCTGAAATAACCTTTTCTCACTTTTTTTTCTCTCATTTGCACATTTCCCCTAAGAAACACTGAAAACTTTCCCCTTGTTCCCTCCTAGGCAGCAATGTCTCTTTCTTGAAGTCATGGAAGTCAAAGCACATTCTCTAAGAAAAATCAGCGTTGTGTAAACAAAAGAATTGCAAGTTCCAGAGCTTCAGGCAGCAATATGATGTGCTCAAAGTGAAAAATTCCTTACAGATCATCTGTAGTAACACATTATAATTTGAATACAGGTAAAACCAGAACATCTGGTTAGAGTTCCTAAGACCATTAACACTGTCTTCCATCCTAAATTCATTTACACAGTAGCTGGCAACTTGTCAGCGATTCCTTCTGGTCCCATCTGAAGTAAACCCAATCCATTCACCAAATCCACGCTGGGGTCCTCCAGCCACCACTGGGAATTCCTTCCTTCATTCCAGGAATATTTACTAAGGATCTACCAAATGTTGGCACTAAGACTTAATCGCTCTAATCTTTACTCTCATCTTGCTTACTATGTTTTGGGGATACGCATTACTTTTCCATATGCGAACAATTTAAAAAAATATAAATGAGAAAAACTAGATGGAGATGGAGAATTGGAATTGCCAGCTAGAGACGGGGGACGGTAGCTGCTTAGGTTTGGTCCATGTCTCCTTTCTCTCCCACTCCCTTGAGCGCGCTGGAGACGACCTCATTCTCGCAGCCACAGGTGCGGACACCCGGCAGGACGGCCGGGATCCCCGCGGGCACCTGGCGCCGGGGGCGGGCGGGCGGGCGCCGCACCTGCGGCCGCGCGGGGGCGGGAGCCAGGTGGCCTCGGCGCGCCCGCCTCGCCCGGCACCGCGCAGGAAGTGGCTGCGGCGCGGCCCGGGCGCGGCTCGCTTCCTCGCGGTGCAGCCCGGCCGGGAGGCGGCCGCGGCCCGAGCCCGAGCACCGGGAGCGAGACCGAATGGCGGGCCCCGGGGACGCCGCCTCGGCCGCCCTGGACGAGCTGTCCCTGAACTTCTCGTACTGGGTGCCGGGCGCCGGCAACGGCTCCCTGTCGGGCGCGTGGTACCGCAGGAACCAGGTAAGGGCCGCCGCCCTGCAGCCCCGCGCAGCCCCGGCGCCGGCTCCGGGCGCCCCTGCGCTCGGCCGCAGTCCTGCCACTCTCGGGAGGACACCCACGCTGTCCGAGTGGGAAGGGCTGACATGTGACGTTTCCACGCACTGACTTAAACCAACACCCTCCCTCCCCCCCGCTTATTTGGGAGAGCAGGGCGCCCAGGGCTTCGGCCTGACCTCTGCGGGCTGGCCCTGGGCCTCTGGGCCCCGACGGATCCCGCCTCCCCAGCCCTATCCCGCCCTCTTACCCCCGGAAGGATTCTAGGAGTGTGGGGAGTGAATGGTACTCATTTTCACCCCACGATCCTTTTACAGTTAAAAGAAAAGTGGCACCCCATTCTCAAAAGCAGGGAACCCAGTAAGGGCAACCAAATGTCAACTCACGCAGATGCCCCGTGTGTGTGTGTGTGTGTGTGTGTGTGTGTGTGTGTGTGTGTGTGTGTGTGTGTGTGTTGTGCACAGTGTCTCAGCCCAGCTCTCTCAGCCCAGCTCTTCCAGTTCCGTGCCAGGAACGGTGATATTCTCAGGTTGCAACTGTAGGGCCCTTTGGGAAAACATTGCCAACCTAAACAAGGCCAGTTTACACTGAAAATATACATTTAACAAGATCAAAAGGGGCTGGAGCACCCCATTTATTTTAGGTTTGGTTTAAGGTCAGATAAAGAGCTCTGGCCAGCCCTCATTCATATTCTTTCCAGTGGGGGCCAGTGAGCTTGAACACTGGACTCCAGGCTTCCTCCTGTTTCCATAACTGCTGCTTTGTTCTTGGTCTTTAACAAAACATTGACATTTTTATTTTACAACAATATAATCATAAAATATCTGTTGCTATTGGTCTAAATCAGGGATTTTAACCAATAACCGAAGATCTAGATTCCTTATTTATGCTTGAAAAGTATCTCAAATGCTAGTTTCTGAACGAAGAAGATAATTTTTTGTAAGGAATAAGATGAGTAAGCATGTCCACCTTATTAATTTTCAAGAGGGAGAGTATTGCTTTAAGTCCATTTCATCACAAAACATACTAAAATATGAAAAATGAGAAGACTCAGAGCCTCTTTTTGAATGATTGTACCTTTTCCTCATTTCTCTCCTTCCTTCCACCCACAGGAATTACAAAGAAAAGAATCACTTTTTATGGGATGTTCTTTGAGTCTATCTGTTACATTATGCTTATACTGGATGCATTCCCAATAAAAGTTTAAGAATGACTTATCCCCTCTTGGTAAAGAATTAGAGGGTTAGTAGATGTGACCTACTGTGGCATCATCCAAAACAGGAAAACATTGTTTTCGTAGTGGAAATTTCTGTAGTCATTAGTTTTCTTTGACATTTCCTGGAATTCTTGATTGTCTTGGCTCTCTGATACCCAAACACACATTATCACATGACACAAATGTGAGACAAATAATGTTTGCAAAGCTTAATTTGCCTTTGACAGTGTGTATTTATACAGGTTAGAAAGGGTGTATCCAGAATATGCTAATTGTAATTACTGAGCTGACAACTTAACTATTGCTGGTTTGGGATAAGACTGTTACCAACTTTTCCCATTGTTTTATTTTTTTTTCTTTTATTACAATTGGGAAAGAAGCAACTTTTCCCATTGTTGTGCAAATTTAGGCTATCTTATAAGAATGTGAAAAAGGAAAAAAAAAAAAAAAAAAAAAAGAATGTGGTATTTTACCCTTTCAGTAATTGTATTTGTTTTAAGCATAAGTTAAAATTAATCTTTAAACTTCATTCAATGAGCATTTTATTGAGTGCCTCTAGCTGTCTAGGCCAGTACAAGTAAAATGTAGTATAACTTTTCTATTCTTTTCTTTTCTGACAGTAGCAGAATAGAGATGGCTCAAAATGGGGTGGTTCCAGAAAAACAAAGTGTGAGATAATAAGTTTTTGACTCCCACAATCAAAATTAACCTTGGTCACTGGCTAGCCAGGGTTTAATGATGCTTGCTTCTGTCAGTTTGTCACAACTGAAATATTTGCAGCATCTCTTTGCTGATAGCCTAGCCAGGTACCTTTCTGAACATTTCCCTACCTAGGGTACAATTCTGCTGTCATTCTGGTTGCAGTGGAAAATGGAGACTGACTGTAAGGTGAAAATATGGTTTAGGGTCTTAGATATAGTCATGGATTGCCATGAAGGACCGGTGAAGAAGTTTGGACTTTATCTTTTAGACAATGGGGAGCCACTGAAGATTTTTTTCTTTTCTTTCTTTCTTTCTTTCTTTCTTTCTTTCTTTCTTTCTTTCTTTCTTTCTTTCTTTCTTTCTTTCTTTCTTTCTTTTCTTTCTTTCTTGAGCAGGAAGTGCAAGAATCAAAGCAAATTAAATAAAAGAAATTTAAAGTAGGATTAGCAGGATATAGAGGACTCAAACAGGCCAGCTGTGGACGAAATCCAGTCCATAGATGTGTCTTGCTTGACCTGCAGAGGAGTTTAAAAAATGTTTAATACATTGCCAACATTTAAGAATGAGATTAAATATAAAATTTCAAGTTTCCATCATCTCTTTAAAGATTAGAAGTTCTAGCAACAGAGCCCTTTTCCCACATGACCACAGTGAGCTGGAGCCTCCACTGTAGCCTCTCCCTTTGTTCTCATTTCTTTTACCTATTGGCCCCACCCCATAGGCATTTAATTGGCAACCAGCACCAGAATCTGTTGACTTGTACTTGGGCAAGTCCCTTAATTTCTCCATGGCTTGGTTTCCTTACCAGTAAAATCAGGGTTGGACTAGAAGATCTCCAAGGTCTCTTATGCTATGTGGTTATATAAATTAGGGCGAAATTAGCAAGATTGTAAAGGGAGTGGACAGGAGAAGAATAATGTGGGAAATATTGTGAAGGAGGGTTTTGCTGTTGCCTCTTTAAGTTTATGCATATTGCTAAATACCCAAATGCACAATTACATTGTTGAAAAGGTTTATTATACATAGAGTGAGGTGAAACTTCAGAATTTTTTATGCCCTTTATTTGAACTTTTGATTTTCAGTGGCTTGAGTTTTTAAAGTCAAGATATTTAAAGGAAAATTGGTACAATTTGGCAGGGAAGAGGCAAAGTGAAGAGATTGACATTTGTTATGCAGTTACCATGTGACACTTTATAGCTGTTATCTCATTTAAGCCCCTCAACAACCTCATTAAGATAAATATTACCCTCACTGTTCATATAAGGGACCTTGTGTTAAATAACGTGCCCCACTGTCTTAGAGTAAATGCCTGTAACTGCAAAGCTATATTTAGGCCATGCCTAAAGGCCATTGCTAGAAGCCAAGGCTTGAAAACAGTGTGGTGTAAGAATAAATGTGAAGGAGACCATGAATGTGGCTTCTGTTGCTGTATTGAAAAAAACAATCATGTTAAGCTTTGTATTGCCCTTTTATTGATTTTGCTTTGCTACCATCTATCTCTTTGCTGCTGGTAGCTGCATGTGACTGTCTCTGTCTCTTAAAAAAAGAAAAGTGTCAAAACTTGCAAATAATCAAAGGGCTGGGTAGAGGTTGTTGGTCCTTTCCATTTCCTTCTTAAGAAAAATCCTTTTTCTGTTTTATTTTGTTTATATTTACAAATATATTTGTTTGCTTTTGTAAAGGAAACAGTTATATTTGTTTGCTTTTGTAAAAGAATAAATAAGTCTCCTGGTCCCTGTTAGAGGAATAGTTTTAATGCCTTTGTGAAGTTGGCAGACCAGGTATTTGCATTTAGATCTACCTGATACCCTCCTTATGGCTTGATTCATACTAACTAGTTGTAATGTTCACATTGATGCAGTCAAATCCAGGCTGTGGGAAACTCTGGCAGTTTATAGGTTTATGTGGCCTAGTTTCTTCAAAAATCATTTTTATAAGGAAAAAAAGGGACAGAATGGATGGTGGGAGAATCTATAGATTAAAATAGACTTAAAAGACATAGCAGAAAAAAGGCAACTACAGTTGTACCAAGGGGTACACACTTGGGTGATAAAACTATACGGAAAAGCAAGAAAGTGATTGCCACAGAGACAGGCCGGCGGTTTTTCAGGGACAGGGAGAGGGTTTTGATGGGATTAGGGCAAAGGGAGGGCTTTGACAGGGGCCCAATTTCTGTTTCTTGATGTGGATGGTGGTTACAAGGGTGTTTGCCTTATGATAATTCATTAGAGTGATTTGTTTATCTAAATATTTCTCTTTGCAATTGTCTATATTATATTCTACAATTCTAAAAAGTTTAAAAAATAATATTAGCATTGCTATGACTGTTCAACTTGCATGTTTCACCTGGGTGATGCAGGATATAGTATGCCATAGTCATTTTGTTTGCTTATGAGAATTATTTAAACAATTTCTTTTAAAATGTTAATGATTATTCAAATTGGCATTTGAGAGCTTACCATGGAAAGCATGACATTCCCCAAAGTTATCCTTTTTGTTTCTGTATCATGCTGTTTTAAAAGCTCAACCTCTTTACTAAATGTGTTGGCAAGTTTCTCAATTTCTCCGTTTTTGGGCTTTCTCTATTAAAATGGAAATAATACATACAGACCTTGTAGGGTTGCTGTAGGAATAAAATAATGCATATCAAATAGTTAGCAAAGTACCAGACACATAGAAAGTACCTGATAAGCACTAGCTATTATTAGCAGTAGCATAATCAACCTATATTATAGGCAATGTCATAAAAATATAGATCTCATAATTAGTAATTTGGGGGGTTCGCCCATTAAAAATGGAAATAAGAAAAGTCATGTCAGTTATTTGATGTAACTTTGCTTTTTAAAACTATAACCACTGTTTCTCTATATCTAGGGCCTTCCTCACTCCCTTTGATGTTTGCTTCCCTTTTACTCTCCAAGAGTAGTCATATTCCAGAACTCCTCCTAATGAGAACATTTGATATCTTGGAGTGCTAAGGCAAGGATTATTCCCATGTCTTCTGCCATTTTCCAGACTTCTAGGTTTGGAAAGATAGGGTGTGTAGCACTGGGAACAGCTGACAGAGGTGTTTGGTGTCAGTAGTGTGATCATATTTCATAGACCTTGCCTGTTGTTTAACCGATCAGCAGGACCAGCACCCACAACCAGGGAAGGCTCATTCAGGTTTAACATAAGACTTTGTGCCATTTATTTTACCTGGATTTTTTTTTTATTTTGAAGGACCAATTCTTTTGTTATTTAGTTTATATCTTTTATTACCTATTCCCCTCCCTATGTTCTAAGAGACTTACATTTTACATAAAGTCAAAGTTCTTCACTCCATCTGTCATGGCCCACCAGGTGTCTTAATTGCTATATGGGCTGGCATATAACACCCACTTCTCCTGTGCATAGTTCCCAGGAGGTACACGCCCTGGTCACTTGCCCAGCCCTACATCACTCTTGGAATGGTATCTTGTCATCTTTGGCAAGGTGCGGACTGATCTCTAATGTAAATATAGACTATGTGTGTTTAGCCATGAGCTCTACACCTCCCTGAAGATTGTTTTTGCCCTGACATGACTCCTTCAAAGGCCTACCCTGAGCTTGGCATGTCATACCTGGTCTGCATAAAATGAAGTCCTGCTGTCTGCCTATGACCTCAGCACTAGTTTCCTAAATCACCTGTTTTAGTTCTTTTTTGTGCTACTGCAACAGAATACCACCGACTGGGTAATTTGTATACAATAGAAGTTCATTTGGCTCACAGTTATGGAGGCTGAGAAGTCCAAGGTTGGGGACCCGCATCTGGTAAGGGCCATCTTGCTGCATTATAACATGGCGGAAGGAGTCACATGGTGAGAGAGTGCACAAAAGAGAGCAAGACAAAGCCAAACTCACTTTTATAACAAACCCGCTCCCACAATAGCAAGAGTAATCCATTCATGGGGGCAGAGCCCTCATGACAGAATCACCTCTTAAAAGTCCCACTTCTCAACACTGTTGCTTTGCGGATTAAGTTTCCAGCACATGAATATTGAGGGACACATTCAGACCATAGCATCACCTCACCTTCTCTGTAACTCTCAAATTGTTTCCTTCTTTAGGAACTTAACCACTGGCCTGAATTCTTTAGCTTGCCATAGGAGTCAGTCTCTCCTCTGGCCTTTGAACTTAGCTTCCCTACCACAAATGCTTCGTAAAGTAAGAGGCTTTAGGTTGCAAGTTATGGAAAAACCTAACTTTAACTGGCTTAAATAATAAAAGAAATGAATCCATTCTTGGATTATATAAAAGGCCAGAAGAACTCTGGGTCAGGCAAGCCTTGATCCAGGGATTCGAACAATACGTTGAACACTCAGTTTCTCACTCCTCATTTTAAACTTTTGTTCCTCCGGTTTTTGGTTCCACTTTTATCAGATTCATACCTCTGGGCTACATATTCCCTTTCACTCCCAGGAGGGAAGAGCTTGATTTTCTCAACCACTAAAGAAAAAACATGGGCTTTAGTCCAACTGCTTGATGTCTGGTCCGTGTCCTGTCCCACACCAGTCACCAAGGCCAGAGTCCTGGGGCCTGGTGTTCCCAAAGCACCTTGGTGAGGACTGGACGCCCACATGACGGTCACCAAGAGAAGGGGATACTGTGTGGCCCAAAGAGAGATGCCCAGCGAGTGGGCTCGAGTCCTGTCCTGAGGATTGTTGTCTTCATGAGAAACCCTCAGGCGAACTCCCCTCCCAGCTCACCCAGGACCTTCCCTTTCTATACCCTGGCTCACAGGAGCAGACCCCCCTCCCCCTGCAAATAACTCCTCATTTAGCCTGCCTTGTCTTTGCAAGTAGGACCTAGACAGTAATCTCCTTAAAAGCTTAGATTATAGATTTAATTTCTGAAACATTTTTGTTAACATCATCTCTAAGCAATGACTTTTTTCCAAGTTCTAGACGTATCCACTCCCCTCCAAAGAAATTCTGCAAAGGCCTCTGGCCTACTGATGGAAAAATCAAAGGGAGTCAGCTGTCAAAGGCAGTGTCCCTTGCTTGGTCTCTGTCTTGCCTCTACTTGCTTGGCAGTTGCTTTACCATCAACAGCTGCCTTTTCAGTAGTTACGTAGGAATCTCCTAAAAGTTTAGTGTCTTTAGATGACACCCGTATGGTGTGTGAGTGTTGCTGTGTGGAATCCTAGAGGCCATGTTAGCATCGTGAGTATCTCATTCAAGTTCGAGGTGAATCATGTGAATTCTTGGGGGTGGTCTTTATTTCCTAGGGCTGTTTGGGAGATATCTGCACTGAGTTCCCTCTTTAAGCCCACTGTAAGCCTTATCAGCTAATTGACAATGAGGGCCTGAAATGCAACCAACATTCTGTGCAGCAAAATCACGAGCAGAGAGCAGAGAACTCTTCTCAATATGCAAGTGATATTGAAGAAGTTTTCGCATGGACCGTGGCCTCAAAAAGTAGCTGTATTTTTGTGATATACGTGTGTGTATGTGTGTGTGTGTGTGTGTGTGTGAGAGAGAGAGAGAGAGAATGCTTTAGAAATACTTGAAAAACATTTGAAGAAGTGGTTTGAAGTCACCCTCCTTATATTATCTGATGGATTATTCACATTAAATTTCCAGGACTAACATAGTACTGTTATGTGTAAATAAAAGAGCCAAAACAGAAATGGAAATACTGTCATATGCCTTTGGGTATGGCTGCTGGTGTCACAGCAATGGAGAAGGGGGCAGTTCTTTGTGAGCAAGGTTTGAACAACCCCAATGTTGTAAGCACCACAGCCGTAAAGAAGAGGATAACTGTGAGTCACACGTACTGCATTCTGTGAGTCTTTGAACTACACTTGCAGAGCCAAATAGCAATTACCATCCATGAGTCCTCTGGGTGTCGCATGTGCATTGACCACGAGGCATGGTGGGACCTGGCTGCTGGACCAGTGGAATGCGAGGATTTTGCCAGGAATAGGGAGTTTGGGGTTAGGAAAAATTAGCTTGGCCGTGAGGACTGGCCCTTTAGAGTTAATGAAGAGCCCAAGTCACAAGAGATACAGAAAACTTGAACTTGATTCCAGCTTTGAGTTCAGAAACATCTAGTCTTGTGGGTGGTGGGGGCCACAGGAGTCTCTGGCAGAGATGAGGCAATGGGTGGCAATGTCACGATCTCTCCCCGTATTGAGGCAGAAACTCACCCAGTGTCTGGTGCCTGCCATAGACGACAGAGCTCAGTCTTCAGGGGAAGCTGCTGGCAAAGTACTGTCTCAGTTCAAGGCAGGCATCGCTCCCCCCCACAGCAGGTATGGACTCTGGAAACCCCCTGGGTGTGGGGGAAAGTGTTGCAGCTGAGGAGCTCACAGCACCCAGCTTTACGGGAGGAAGGCTTGTTCCAAACCTGGGCTGGCCCTGCAAAAGGCAGCCTGCAACCCTGCTTCTTTCGAAACAAAGGATTGTGGGTTGTTACAATTATTATTAGAAACATGTTCTTGCAAAATATGAAAGTTATGGGGCCCCATATTGATCTGGACGCAAACGATAGCATTCCTTTGTGTTCAGCGTGTCTGTCCTTGTTTCAAAGATTCCCTCCCCAGTATTATACAGGATTAAGTTGTAATAGATCCAAGTTTAAGACTTCCTTAACTGGAACCTTGCCTTCTCTTAACTATTGTTGCTTTTTTAAAAAAAACAAAGTATTAAAAGCCCTCAATGGGTGTGTTATTAAATGTAATACTTTTCCCATAAATTTGTTCTGCTGAAACTTAAATTTCTCAGAAGCCAAAAAACGGATGGCTTCTTAGTAAAGCTAAGGCTTATCCTAAATGGAATTTGGTTTTTTAAAAATAAGGAATGACTGCATCGTCTACTAACGGAGGAGTGTTCCTGGTGTAATCAGTCGCTCCCTGGGATTTGCAATAAAGATGTGGTGGCAACTCAAAAAAAAAAAAAAAAAAAAAAAATAAAAATAAGGAATGTACAATTATGTAAGTAAATGTGTTCCCTAGTAAAAGACAAATGTAATAGTTCTTAATTGCATGGGAAGGCAATATGTTGGGGTTTTCTGCCTAGGTTTCAAGGTTGATTAAAAATTGGCATGAAACAGCTTGTAGAATAGCAATGATATACTGTGTTATGTAACCCTGACCTTTTCTGTTGGCTTTTAAATCACCAGATTTGGATCTAGTGTCATGAGACTTTCTCAGGATAGGAATGAAATACCCTTATAGCATACAAAAACCAAGACAAATTAAAAATCTGTTCCTGACTGAAAATTTTTCTTTCTTCTTCTTCACATATGGGATTATAGTTTTAACTTGGTTTGTGTTAGTATTGCAGACAACTCAATTATCTACAAGAGTGAAGGAGATTAGCAGTAAAAATAGCACAACCCATCCAGTAATCTAAAAAGCATTACCATATTTCTGGTTGTCTCCAACATTTGCTGCTATGAATATTGTTTCTTTAGGGCCCTGTTGTAATGTGCTGTCCTCGCTGCCCTTACCTCTAGTCTAAGCTCCTGCAGCAATCTCCTACTTGGTCTTCCTGTCCCCTGGTCTCCCTCCGTGCAAGTCCATCCTCCACACTGCAGCCAGCATGAGTCTTCCAAAAGCCAAATCTGGACCCATCCTTCTCTAGTTTAGAGTCCTTCATGTCTTAGCACCGCCTACAGACCAATGGCACAAAGAGGCTCCTTGCCTGCCTCTCCAGTCCAGCCACCCTGTGGTCCTCTGCCTCAAGGCCCTTCACGCCACCCTGTTTACTGCACCCTGTGCTACTGTACTTGCTTTGTCCTTTGCCAGAAGGACTCACCCTGGTGAGTATCACCCGGTGAGACTTCCCTAACTCCCTCCCTGGGGTAGGCTGAACAATGAATGACCTCTCAAAAGATATCTGCAGCTTAATCCCAGGGTCCCTGTGAATGTTACCTAGCATGGCAAGCAAGGACTTTGCAGGTGCGATGAAGATAAGGATCTTGAGATGGGGGAGTCTCCAGGATCAGCCAGGTGAGCCCTAAACAGAGGGAAGCACAGGGAGATTTGACACCAAAGAGGAGAAGGGAATGTGAAGCAGTGGTTGTGGTGATGCAGCCGCAAGCCAAGGAAGCCAGCAGCCCCCAGAAGCTGGAAGAGGCAAGGAACAGATCCTCCCTAGAGCTTCGAGAGGGAGAGAGCAGCTCCCCTAAACCCAGCAAAATTTGATTTCAGACTTCAGGCCTCCAGAACTGTGAGAGAATACATATTTGTTGTTTTAAGTTACCAAGTTTGTGGTGATTTCTTATAGCAGCCACAGGAAATGAGTACACTCCCCAACCTAGGCAGGTTCGTACTCTGTCTTCTCTGTTCCCAGGGGTTCTTCGGAGCATATCTCTGTTACAGATGTCACGGGCTGTGGTCAGTTTGTTATTGGTTGTGCTCTCTTTTCTTCTGAGCTTCTTGAGGGTACATTGCACTTTGATTCCTGACACAGGACCCAACAGTTAGCAATTGCCGAATAAATACTGAATGAATGAATGACATCTGATGTGAGTGTCCTTGAGTTGTCTGTGCCCCATGTCTACCATCTTCTCTCTGACGTCACTTTCACGTCCTTTCCCTTCACATTGTGTGTTTTGCTCAAGCAGCATCTACCTGTGGTTTTAAGTTGTGCAATAGTTTTATTTTTCTCCTTAGCATCTTTTCTTGGTTCTGTCAGCTTCCTTTTTATTTCTTTTCTTGTTATCGTCTCTTCTTTTAATTCTATTTTTAAATGAATCCATATTCTTTTTAATTTCATTGAGCCTGAAAAACAGGTTTTTTTTTAACTTCTTAGCTTGAAAAAATTCAAACCTATAAAAAAGTAAAAAGAGTAATACAATAAACACCATATGTCCTTCACCTGGAGATTGATTCATCAGTTGTTAACATTGTGAAATATTTGTTCTCTCTCTCTTTTTCAATATGTATATAGTAATGAACCATTTGAAAGTCAGTGGTACACATTTAGAGTCTTTGCCCCTCAATACTTAAAGATATATTTGGATGTCCTTCTGTCCCTTCCTAACTGTCTTGGAGATGGGCTGTGTGCTTACTTGTTTACTAGGTGCAGATGCAAAACAACCCCAGGTCATTCTTTTTTTTTTTTTTTTTTTTGCGGGGAGACAGAGTCTCACTATGTTGCCCAGGCTATAGTGCCATGGCGTCAGCCTAGCTCACAGCAACCTCAAACTCCTGGGCTAGAGCGATCCTCCTGCCTCAGCCTCCTGAGTAGCTGGGACTACAAGCATGTACCACCATGCTCGGCTAATTTTTTCTATATATTTTTAGTTGTCCAGTTATTTCTTTTTTTTTTTTTTAAGTAGAGACGAGGTCTTGCTCTTCTTTCTCAGACTGGTCTCAAACTCAGCCTCCCAGAGTACTAGGATTATGGATGTGAGCCACCACGCCCAGACCCCAGCTCATTCTTCAGAGTTTACTGTAAGATGGGGTGAACTGAACACCCACATCTCAGACATATCCCCTGGCATGCACAAGCCCTTCAGGTCATTCCTGCAGTGATTAGTTGACCTAAATCACTCAACCTGTGGTATTGCTGATACAAGAAAGTAGATCTCATTTCCTGTTCAGGCATGTTTTACTGCCTGGAATAAGAGATAACATTATTCCAGTTGTTGAGTTGAGTATAACTATTACTATGTTTAAAACTAGCTCAGAATCTATGGTTCTTTTGAGCTATGTACTAGCTGCTTTGGGATCTGATTCTGAATTTGTGTTTTGAAGACAAAACCAGAAATATGGTTGAGTTAAAAGCCAGAACTAGGACCAACTATTACCAATTCCACACACCCTTGTTTTATCATTATCCCACCTCCATCTGGCCAATCTTCGCCCTTCCCCCCCCCCACAACCCCTACCATGGATTACAGGCCAACAATACAATATTACAGGTCAATTTGACTCATCTAAAGAACATCCTGGCACAAAAAAGTAGAACAGAGATTGTTATTCCAAATAAAATTAAAACATCTCAGTACATATCAGTGCTGCTATTTTGAACTTCATTCTAGACAAATTATCTGCTGTGGCTCCCACCTTCTATTTGCCAAGACAACCTGGAAAAGCCAGAAATTAAGCTACAGATGTGACAGCAGTGACCACTGCAGAAATTAAGGGCATCTTCTATGTTTCTGGCCCATACTTGTAACTACATTATTAAGATGTGGAGCAACCTTTCCTCCTGACTACTGTTATTGCTTTATTTCATTTGCACTGAGAAAAAGAAACAAATTCTGCTAATTAAAAAGTTGCAGTACAAGACATTGACTAGCCAGAAGGTTACCTTTTACAGTCTATAAATAAACAGTGATTCAGCAGTCAGAATTTGGCTGCTGTCTAGCTATGTGACTTTGTGTAAGTCACTTTCCTTCTCTGGCCCTCTGTCCTCTTTCCTGACCAGCCTCCAGAACAGTAAGAGGAGAGGGAGGGGAGAGAGAGAAAGAAAGAGAGAGGGGTGGGAGGAGAGGAGGTTTAAGCTTCCATTAATTCTAAAATGTTAGAAAACAGATAACATGTTGAATAAGTAATGATGTAAACTAGACATCTTTAAACTAATTTAATGGCAAATTTATAGGGCCTGCTGAGTGTATGCAAATGATACTTCTGATTACAGATGAAGAGTTTTAGTCATTAAAACACATTTACCAGAGCCTCTAATTGGAAACAGTATTTAGTAATGGTTACCTCAAGTTACTCTATGTCCTTGAAGGTAATCAAACCACCTTCTTTTAAAAGCATGGCACATTTGAAGCTTCTCTCCCCAACAATTAGGGACATTAATGAGCACTTACTATATTGCTATTATTCACAGGTATATATTAAGTGAATTTAATGGGCATGCAATCAACCTTGAATAATTAGACAAGATTCAGAAAAATAAACAGTAAGGTATGCTAAGTATTATCAGGAAACTGTTTCTGACAGTTGCTTTATACCTATATATTTCTTATTTTTTCAGTTTGATATGAATTCACTAGATTTTAAAAGTCAGCAAGCAGCTTTTTATTGCACTCTTGTTGAAATCTAAATTCTGGAACAAAGTTTTGCTCTCACAGAATCTTAGTGTTTAATTTACTCATACTCTAGTTGATTATAAAATAGTTACTCCCTTTGAGATCATTGTAGGGCCTAGAGATCAAAATTTACTATTTCTAGATGGTTTATAATTGATCTCACAGTAGTTCAGTTCAAATGATATTTAATAAACAACTTCTACAAAGTCTATACTAGTCATTAGGGTTGCAAAGATGAGTTGATGAGCAAGTCATAGCTCTGCCCTCAAGGAGCTTATAGTCTAGAAGGGAAATGGACTTGTAAAAATTAATTACACTACAGTATGATGTATGTACTGATAGAATTCTATAAGACTCAGTTCAGAAGTGAGAGGTCAGGAAAGGTAATAGAAGGTAGATATGAAGAAATTATCTAGAATTCAATACAAAGAGATAAAGAGTTGGAAAATATAAAAGCGATGTTAGAAAACAAGGTGGTTAGAATGAAAAGATCTAATGTACTAGTGAGAGGAGTTCCACATGGACAGAATACAGAGAATGGAGAATAGATGACATTTAAAGAGATAATGGTTGAAACCTTAATAAAATCTGTGAAATACATGAATCTTCCAATTGAGGAAACCTGAGTCCCAAGCAATAAGTAATTCACATATAGAGATATTTTAGTGAAACGCTAAAAAACCAATGACAAAGAAAATCTTAAAAGCATCCTGAGAAAAATGACAGATTTCATACAAAGGAGCAACTGTTAGACTAACAACCCTCTTCTCAGCAGCAACAATAAGGACCAGAAGACAATGGAATAATATTGTCAAGGTGCTGAATGAAGTAACTGCCAGCCTGCACCTCTATGCTCAAGAGGAAAGATGACATGAAGATATTTGCAGAGTGATAGAGAATTTAAAATTCAAAGAATTTTACTGAAACAGCTACTAATATTTTCTTCAGGAGGAAGGACACTGAACCCAGAAGAAATAAAAAAATAAGATACAAGAGCATAACATCCAAAACATGGAAACAACTCACATGTCCATCAATGATGAATGGATAAAGACAATGTGACATGTCCACACAGTAGAGTATTACATAGCCATGAAAAGGAATGCTGCACACTATAGATAGGAAACATACTGATACATGCTACAACATGAAGAGCCTTGAAAGCATTATGCTAAGTGAAAGAAACCAGACATAAAAGGCCATATACTGTATGAGTCTAGTCTCATAAAATGTCCAGAATAGGCAAATTCATACAGACAGAAAGTGAATTGGTGGTTGCCAGGAACTGGGGAGAGGAGGGATTGGGAAGTTACTCTTAATAGATATGGAGTTTCTTTTTGAGGTGATGAAAATATTCTGAAATTAGATAGTGGTGATAGCTTCACAACTCTGTAAATATACCCCAAAACATCGAACCATATGCTTTAAAAGGCTGAACGTTATGGTATTGAATCATATATCAACAAAGCAGCTATTTTAAAGAAAAACAGTGGTGAGCAAAGAAATAGGTAAACATAGATAAATAAAGCGAGTATTGGCTGTGCAAAACAATAAAAATAATGACTAGGAACTCTTATCATTGCCACTGGGAATGCAAAATGGTGTAGCCACTTTGGAAGATAGCTTTATAGCAGATTTATTCATAATTGCCAAAACTTGGAAGCAACCAAGACATCCTTCAGTAGGTGAATGAATAAACAGAAGTGTGGTACATTCAGACAATGGGATATTATCCAATGCTAAAAAGAATGGAGCTATCAAACCATGAAAAGACATGGAAGAAGCTTATATACATATTATCAAGTGAAAGGAGCCAATCTGAAAAGGCTACATGCTGTAGGATTCCAAGTATATGATATTCTAGAAAAGGTAGAACGAGGGAGACAGTAAAAAGAGCAGCGGTTGCCAGTGGTTGGTGGGTAGGAAAGATGGAATAGGCAGAGCACACAGGATTCTTAGGGTGCTGAAACTATTCTCTGTGACCCTAAAATGGTGGAAACATGTTATTATATGTTTGTCAGAACCCATAGAATATAAAAAACCTAGAGTGAACCCTAATTTAAACTATGGATTTTGAGTGATGATGATGTTTCAATGAAGGCTCATGAAATGTAACAAATTTACCACTCTGGGTGGGGGGCGGTGTCAGTCATGGGAGAGGCCGTGCATGTGTGGAGGCAGATAGTACATGGGAAATCTCTGTGCCTCCTCTTAGTTTTGCTGTGAACCTAAAACTGCTCTAAAAATAAATTCTGTTTAAAAATAATAACAATGCCTAATTTGCAGATATAAATGCAAGGTAGAACTAATATGTTAGCCAACCATGTGTAAAATAGGAGAGAAGAAAGGTTGTAGTTAAAGCAAATGGAAGTTTTTATAATGCTCAAGAGGATGGGAATATTGATTAACTTTAGAATTTATGTCAAGAACGCATGATAAATTTGTGCAGAAACTGGATCACGCATATGCTGCTGGCGGGAATGTAAAATTGTCCAACAACTCTGGAAAATAGTTTGGCAGTTCCTTTCGAAACTAAAAATGGACTTACCACGCAACCAAGCAATTACACTTTTGGGCATTCATCCCAGAGAATGAAGACATATTTCCATGTAGAATTTGTACACGAATGTTCATAGGAGCTTTATTTGTAACAGCTCCAAACTGGAAACTACTCAAATGTCATTGAATGAGTGAATAATTAAATAAACTGTGGTACATCCATGCCATGGAATACTACTTAGCAATTAGAAGGAATCCAAGAACTTGGACAAACCTTAAGGAAATTATGCTTAGTGAAAAAAGTCAATTTTCAAAGTATACATGCTTCTAGATTCTATTTATATAACATTTGTGAAATAACATAGATATGGAGAATGGATTAGTGGTTGCTGGAGGTTAGGGAAGGGGAGAGGCAGGAGATAGGTCTGTCAATAAAGGGGTAACACAAGGGAGTCTATGGTGATGGTACAGATGGACATCTTGATAGTGGTGATAGTTCCACACATGAGTATGTGTATAACTGATGAACTCTGAATAAGATATTAATATTTACTAATGCCAGTCTCCTGCTTTTGATACTTTACTATAGTTGTGTAAGATGTTAACATTGAGGGAGGATTAGGGGAAAGGTGCATGGGACCTGCCTGTACATTTCTTTGCAACCTACTATGAATCTATAGTTATTTCAAAATTAAAACTTAAAATAAAGTAACAGTAATTACTAAGAGAATAGAAATAAAATGTGTAATTTCCTAACCAGAAGAGCTGGGGAGGAGGGGTAGGGAGAAAATAAAGAAAATGTAGCCAATTCTAATAGGATGTAGGAAAGGAGAAATTGGGAAGCAAAGAAAAAGCAAGATCACTACAAACACACACAAAAAGATAGTAGAAATAATGAAAATATATTGATAGTCACAATAAATGTAAATGAACAAAACTTCCCATTTGACAGAAAGTCTCAGTTTTTTTAAAACCAGTTATTTCCTGTGTTTAAGAGATCCAGCTAAAATGTAATGACACAGAAATGTTCAACGTGAAGTAATGGGGGAAGAGGAAATAAAAAAAGAAAGCAGTTATATTAATATCAGATAAGCTAGACTTCAAAGCAAAAACATTATTGAGATTAAAAGAGTCCATACATAACGATAAAAGAGACAATTATCTGGGAAGATAAAACAATCCTGAATTTGTGTACACTTAACATTATAGCCTTAAAATATGTAACACAAAACTCAGTAGGTTTAAAGGGAATAAATGTACAAATCCATGTTTGTGGGAGAATTTTATTATAGCTTCCTTGGCAATTGATAGACAAAGCAGTCCAAAGCTATCTACACCACATCCTTTCTAACATTTGTTATTATCTGACTTTTTTTTTTTTTTTTGAGACAGAGTCTCACTTTGTTGTCCAGGCTAGAGTGAGTGCCATGGCGTCAGCCTAGCTCACAGCAACCTCAAACTCCTGGGCTCAAGCGATCCTCCTGCCTCAGCCTCCCGAGTAGCTGGGACTACAGGCATGCACCACCATGCCCGGCTAATTTTTTATATATATATCAGTTGGCCAATTAATTTCTTTCTATTTATAGTAGAGACGGGGTCTCGCTCTTGCTCAGGCTGGTTTTGAACTCCTGACCTTGAGCAATCCGCCCGCCTCGGCCTCCCAAGAGCTAGGATTACAGGCGTGAGCCACAGCGCCCGGCCTTATCTGACTTTTTGATCATAGCCATTTTACTCAGTGTGCAATGGTATATATCATTGTGGTTTTGACTTGAATTCCCTGATGACTAGTGATGCTGATATATTTTCATGTGCTTATTGGCCATTTGTCTTCTTTGGAGAAATGTCTATTCAGATCCTTTGGCCATTTTTAGTTGGAGTACTGGACTTTGTATTAGTGAATTGTAAGAGTTCCTTATATATTCAGATACAAGCCCCCACTGATATATGATATCCCAAATATTTTATCCCATTCTATGGGTTGTCTTTTCACTTTCTTCATAGTGTCTTTTTAGCACAAAAGTTTTAAATTTTGATGAAGTCCAATTTATCTGTTTTTTCCTGTTGCTTATACTTTTGGTGTCATATCTTTTTAAGAACCCACAGCCAAATCTAAGTCATGAAGAGTTACCCCTGTGTTTTCTTCTAAGAGTTTTATAGTTTGGCTCTCACCTTTAGGTCTTTGATGAATTTTGAGTTAACTTTTGTATATGGTGTAAGGTCAGGGTCCAAATTCATTCTTTTGTAAGTGACTAATCAGTTGTGCCAGCACCATTTGTTGAAAAGATTAGTCTTTCTCCATTGAATGAGCTTAGCACTCTTCTCAAAAACCAATTGGCCATAGATGAGTTTATTTCCAGTTTATTTGTCAATTCTATTTCATTGATTTGTATGCCTATCCTTATGCCAGTACCACACTGTATTGATTACTGTTGCTGTATAGTAAGTTTTGAAATCAGAAAGTGTGAGTCCTCCAACTTCTTCAAGATTGTTTTGGCTATTCTAGATTCCTTGAGTTTCTGTATGAATTTTAGGATCAGCTTGTCAATTTCTATAAAGAAGCCTGCTGGAATTCTAATAAGAATTACATTGTATTTGTAGATCAATTTGGGGAGTATTGCTATCTGAAGAATATTAAGTCTTCTGATCCATGAGCATAGCATGTCTTTCCATTTATTTATAATTTCCTATAATTTTTTCAATATATGTTGTAATTTTCAGAGTATAAATTTTGTACCCCTTTTGTTAAGTTTATTCCTAAGTATTTCATTCCTTTGATGCTGGGGAGAATAAGAGCTCATGAGTGCAATCTATGGTAGACAGATGACAGCTCCCTGGAAAAACAAACTAACTGAGCTCTTCAACAACTAAATAATGAGAGATCCACTACTTATCAGGTAGTGACTTCTCCATCACTGGAGGAGTTCAAGCAAAAACTGCTCTCTAAATACCAAAAAGAACATAGGGGAAAATCACATCTTAGATGCAAGGGTTCTTAATTTGCTATTTCTGGATAGAATTCAGGGGATTGTGAATTTTAACAACAACAACAACAAAAAAAACCCTACATCTTTATTTGCACTCACCTCTGCTGAAATTTACCATTTCTTTTGATTATGAATGTGGACAAGAAACTAGAGTAGTATTAACAGTACTTGTAGCTTTGTCACCAATAGAAACCACAGATCATTTTAGTTCACACTATAGTTATTGTAGATATCTTGAAATACAGGCATACCTCATTTTATTGGGGTTTACATTATTGCACTTAGCATATATTGCATCTTTTACAAATTGGAATTTTGTGACATCTCTGTGTCAAGCAGGTCTATTGGTACCATTTCACCAACAGCCTGTACTCACTTTGTGTCTCTGTGTGTCACATTTTGGTAATTCTTATAGTATTTCAAACTTTTTCATTATTATTATATCTGTTATGGTGATCTGTTTTCAGTGATCTTTGTTGTTACTATTGTAATTGTTTTGGAGTGCCACAAACCTCACTTATATAAGACAACACACTTAATCGATCAATGTGTGTGTTCTGACTGCTCCACTGATTGGCCATTCCCCTTAGCTCTCCCTCCCCTCGGGCCTCCCTATTCCCTGAAACACAAGAATATTGAAATTACGCCAAGTAATAACCCTACAATGGCCTCTAAGTGTCCAAATGAAAGGAAAAGTTGCATAACTCTCACCTTAAATCAAAAGCTAGAGATGATAAAGGTTAGTGAGGAAGGCATATCGAAAGTCAGGATAGGTCAAAAGCAAGGCCTCATGTGCCAAAGAGTCAGCCAAGTTGTGAATGCAAAGGAAAAGTTCTTGAAGGACATTAAAAGTGCTACTCCAGTGAGCACACAAATGATACAAAAGTGAAAGAGCCTTATTGCTCATATGGAGAAAGTCTTAGTGGTCTGGATAGAAAATCAAACAAGCCACAACCTTCCCTTAAGCCAGAACAAGGCCCTAATTCTCTTCAATTCTGTGAAGGTGAAGAGAGGTGAGGACGCTGCAGAAGAAGAGTTTGAAGCTAGCAGAAATTTGTTCATGAGGTGTAAGGAGAGAAGCCATCTCCATGACATAAAAGTGCAAGGTGAAGCAGCAAGTGCTAAAGTAGAAGCTGTAGCAGGTTATCCAGAAGATCAAGGATCAAGATAAAATAATTGAGGAAGGTGACTACACTAAACAACAGATTTTTAATGTAGATGAAACAGTCTTCCGTTGGAAGAAGATGCCGTCTAAGACTTTCTTAATCAGAAAGGAGAAGTCAATGTCTGCCTTCAGAGCCTCAAAGGACAGACTGACTCTCTTGTTAGGGGCTAATACAGGTGGTGACTTTAAGTGGAAGGCAATGCTCATTTACCATTCTGAAAATCCTAGGACTCTTAAGAATTATGCTAAATTTACTCTGTGCTCTAGAAATAAGAAAAACAAATCCTGGATGACAGCACATCTGTTTATAGCATGGCTCACTGAATAGTTTAAGCCCACTGTTGAGATGACTGCTCAGAAAAAAAAGATTACTTTCAAAATATTACTGCTCATTAACAATGTACCTGATTACCCAAGAGCTCTGATGGAGATGTACAAGGAGATGAATGTTGTTTTCATGTCTGCAAATACAACATCCATTCTGCAGCTCATGGATCAATGTATAATTTGGACTTTCAATCCTTTTTTTTTTTTTTTTTTTTTTTTTGAGACAGAGTCTCGCTTTGTTGTCCAAGCTAGAGTGAGTGCCGTGGCGTCAGCCTAGCTCACAGCAACCTCAAACTCCTGGGCTCAAGCAATCCTCCTGCCTCAGCCTCCCGAGTAGCTGGGACTACAGGCATGCGCCACCATGCCCGGCTAATTTTATATATATATCAGTTGGCCAATTAATTTCTTTCTATTTATAGTAGAGACGGGGTCTTGCTCTTGCTCAGGCTGGTTTTGAACTCCTGACCTTGAGCAATCCGCCCGCCTCAGCCTCCCAAGAGCTAGGATTACAGGCGTGAGCCACCGCGCCCGGCCTAATCCTTTCTTTTTAATGTTGAATTTATTCAGCATAACCACAGAAGCATTGTCTTCATGCTGTCACACATAGACACAAACACAGATACAGTACAATATACATATTTAGCCCAAGCGCATTCCTGCTGAGACTCATTTATATGTCTTCATATGCCACAGCCCGTCATTTAAATAATGGATGTTTTCAATGCCAATTCCTTTGTGGACTTTCTCAATATCTTTTGCAGACATCTTCATGACTCCACACATAGAACATGCTATTTTCCTTTGGCCATGATAGCAACAATGGTATCTACTGCAGCAGGGTAAAGCAGGTTAAGCCTGGACACGTGATATTTGCTCCACTGAGTACAAATTTGATGGCTCCTTTATCAACCTGCTGGTGTGGCAGGATAAAAAGATATTTGTGAAGTAACTTTAGGGTTGGGTAAAAAGGCCCCTCTCTTTGTCTAAAAAAATAGTCATTCTCCATTTATTGTAAGGATTTCTATATGTTCATGGCATTGGACTATTTTGACATGATCTTTCTTAGGTATGATTTGATTAAGCCATGGTTCAATACTCAGCAATTGCTCTATTAATTGGTTCTTAATATCCTTAATAACTGAGGTTTTCAACTGGATGCCATTGGACACATTTTGTTTTTCATCAAATTTCTTGAACATGATCCAAGGTGAAGGGGGCGACGATAGGGAAGGGCCCGGAATGGGAAAGAAATTGAATTCACAAGGATCCGGCAGATCCCCTTACAGGAGGAAGGCTGGCACTGACAGTCGGAGCTGTTGTCGTTATCCAGAAGGTGAGAAAGCCAGCCACACTTTATGGCTCTCAGTGAAATGTAGCTGCTTCCGCTCCTCTGAGCTCCACGTTGGCGCTTTTGCCATCTCCTTTGGGCAACTGATTCCTCTCCCATTGGAGGTAGCTGAAAGGGCGGGACTTGTCTTGATTCCATGGTACAAACAATCTTCTGAGTATAATTTGGCTTCCTGTGAAGATCCTCATCCATGCCAGTAATGGCGGAGTTGGGGAGCCCAGACTTCCTCTCTTGGAAGGCTACAATGAGGCTAGCCTCCCCATCTTCCAACCCTCTTCTCTCCCCGCCTTTCTTTCTGCTCCTTTCAATTCTTATTATTTAAGAAATACATTTTGTACGGCTATAGCTGCCATTCTTCTGATGGATTTGGGCAAAGTAAATTGAAAACCTTCTGGAAAGGATTCACCATTCTAAATGCCATTAAGAGCACATTTGTGATTCAGGTGAGGAGGTCAAAACATCCACAGTTACAGGAGTTTGGAAGAAGTTGATTCCAACCTTCATGGATGACTTTGAAGGGAACAAGACTTCAGTGAAGGAAGTAACTGCAGATGTGGTGGAAATAGCAGGAGAACTAGAATTAGAAGTGCAGCCTGAAGATGTGACTCAGTTGCTGTAATCTCATGATCAAACTTAAGTGGGTGAGAGATTGCTTTTTATGGATGAGTAAAGTAAGTGGCTTCTTGAGATGGCATCTACTCCTGGTGAAGATGCTGTGAACATTTATTGAAATGACCACAAAGGATTTAGAATATTCCATAAACTTAGCTGACAAAGCAGTGGCAGGGTTTGAGAGTGCTGACTCCAATTTTGGAAAAAGTTCTACTGTGTGTAAAAATGCTATCAAATAGCATCGCATGCCACAAAGAAATCTTTTGTGAAGAGAAGAGGCAATTGATGTAGCAAGGTTCATTGTCATCTTAAGAAATTGCCAAAGCCACCTCAACCTCCAGCAACCACCACCCTGATCAGTCTACACCGTCAGCATTGAGGCAAGACCCTCCCACTAGCAACAAGATTATGACTCGCTGCAGGCTCAAATGATCTTTAGCATTTTTTAGCAATAATGTGTGTTTAAATTACAAGGTGTTCAATTGTTTTTTGGCATAATACTGTTGCACACTTAATAGATGACAGTGTAGTGTAAACATAACTTTTATATTCACCGGGAAACCAAAAAATTGGGGAGACTCGCTTTATTGCAATATTCACTTTATTGTGGTGATTTGGTACCAAACAATATCCCTGAGGTGTGCCTATATAATTTTGCTCCTCCCTACTGTGAACTCATGGTCGTTTATGGACTTACCAGCAGAACTTATTTTTTATTGTGTTAATAAAGACACACATATAATACAAAAGGAGTCCATCTTAAGTGTGCAGGGAGAAACATGTATAGGGTATCCCTTGATAGGTGAGAAAAGCTAGGAAGGACTCAACTAAGGTGATACCTGTTTTCACATTCTTTGTGAAAAGAAATCATGCATATTCAAATATCTCATTGCCTGCTAGTTTCTGCTTAGTAATTTAAATACATCTGATTCACTCAGATGTAGTTTATGGTTGTTCCTACTTTTGTTAATTATCATATTCAGAACTAGACTTAGACTGAAAAAAGGACAGTCTCCCTTTTGTAGTTTCTTGGGATGTAAAATTGAACTCCCACATGATTTTGACAACTATTATTCAGTTGGGAAGAATGCGTGTATGGCTAATTTTAAATCTCTAAATTTTTGCCTCATGTATATTCCAGGGAATGAGGAGGTAACAAACTTTATAGTTAATTCTAACTTCAGGAACAATAAAGTAAATTTTATATCCAGGCCATTTTGAAATATGAATAGCTGTTATCATAATCCATAAAGTTATGAGGAAAATAGTAGGAAAGGAAGTATTATAATGTGAGCTCTTTTAACCCTATAGTGATGGTTTAAAAAGTTAAAATCGGCCAGGCATGATGGTTCACACTTGTAATCCCAGTGCTTTGGGAAGCTAAGGCAGGAGGATCTCTCGAGGCCAAGAGTTTGAGGCCAGCCTGAGCAATATAGCAAGACCCCATCTCTACACAAAAAGTTTTAAAAATTAGCTAAGTGTGGTGGTATGCCCCTAAAGTCCTAGCTGCTCAGGAAGTTGAGGCAGGAGGATCACTTGAGCTCAGAAGTTCAAGGCTGCAGTGAACTGTAATTGCACCACTGCACTCCAGCCTGGGCAACACAGCGAGACCCTGTCTCTAAAAATATACAAATAAATAAATAAACAAAAAGCTAATAAGATAGCATGATTGGTATTGCTGATTAGGGAATATAGAATATCCCCTCTAGTTCTACCTAAATCTGTAAGTTATTTCCTAAGAAAAAGAAATAAAATGCTGCAGAAATAAAATGCTAATTCTACAACATATTTAAAAAATGTTTAATTTAGTAGTTTTAAGTTAGTATTTATAAGAATATTTTATATGTGGTCAGGACTGGCTGAGTTCAGCTAGGCTCACTCACACCTCTGCAGTCAGCTGGTATGTCACCCGGGAGCTGGCAGGTCTAGGGATGGCCTCCCTCTCGGGTTGGCCATTGAATGACTGTTGGTTAGGCCATAGACACTAGGCCAGCAGGGTTTCTTGGGTCCCCATCTGTCATCATCTAACAGACTAGCCTGGGCTTGTTCTCAAGAACTTTCTAAAAGAATAAGCAGGTGGTGCCTTTTGAGGCCTCGTCCTGGAACTCACACACCTTCACTGCGTTTGTAGTCACTGACCAGCCTGAATTCAAGGGGTAGGGACATAGGTTGTACCTTATAATGGGAGGATGTACAAGGAAGGCTACCTGGGCCAAGGGTATGGATGTAGGGAGGAGTGAAGAATTGTGTTCATTTTTGCAATCTACCATACTTAGCTTTTGATTAATTTCTCTGGCACATTTATATTAAGATATTAATAATTTAATAGTTTATACCTTTCCAGGAATATATGCTTTAGGAAAAAAAATACTGTGATAGGAAAATATTTAAATTAAAGGAATGACAGCATAATGCTGACTTTTAACCCTGGGCCAAGGAGCTATTGTGTAGCAAGTGAGCTTTTCCTTACTTCTTCCAGTCAAAGCACACTCTGACTTCCTCCACCATTAATTTTTTTCCATTGTGATAGAATACACATAATATAAAATTTTACCATTTTAACCACGTTTAAGTGTACACTTCTGTGGCACAAAACCCATTTAGCATAATAGCCTCAAGGTTCATCCATGTTATATATCAAAATTTCCTTCCTTTTAAGGCTGAATAATATTCCATTGTATGCATGTACCACATTTGGTTTATTCATCTCTTGATGGATACTTGGGTTGCTTTCATCTTTTGCCTCGTATGAATAATAGTGCTATGAACATGAGTATACAAATTCATGTCTTTGCTTTCAGTTCTTTTAGATAAATAAGCATAGGTGGAATTGCTAGATCGTATGGTAATTGATCATATGGTAATTCTGAGTTTAATTTTTTGAGGAACCTCCATACCACTTTCCACTGGCTGCACCATTTTACATTCCCACCAGCTATGCACCAGTGTTCCCATTTATCTATGTTCTCACCAATACTTGTTATTTTGTGTTTTGTTGTTATTGTTGTTGTTGTTAAAATTACAGCCATCCTAATGAAGGTGAAGTGGCAACTCATGGTGGTTTTGATTTGAGTAGTGATATTGTGATATTGTGAGTATCACAATATCACAGTATCACTCACAGTATTATGAGTAGTGATATTGTGTATCTTTTCATGTGTTTATTGGCCATTTGTATATTGTCTTTAGAGAAATGTCTATTCAAGTCCTTTGTCCAATTTTTAATCAGGTGGCTTATTTTTCATGTTGAGTTATAGGCATTCTTTAAGTATTCTGGATATCAATGCCTAATCAGACATATGATTTGCAAATATTTTTTACCATTCTGTGGGTTGCATTTTTGGTCTTTTGATAGTGTGCTTTGATGCATGAGAGTTTTTAATCTCAATAAAGTACAATTTATCTATTTTTTCTTTTGTTGCCTGTGCTTTGGTATCATATCCAAGAAATCATTGCCAAATCCTGCCACCAATTTTTAAATATCCAGCTTGATGCCATTTAAAATGCTCAGTGAATGACTTAAAGAATGTTAAAGTAAGTTGTTTCTATTCAACAACTTACTTTTATAATTATGGGAGATTTTCATAAATATCCACTCAATGCCAAATTTCTTCTGAATCTTTATTTTCCTGATTACAGCCAAGTGCATCAAATTGTAAATAGAAAGGATGGAAATAGCATATTGTATTGTGATACAATTGTTTCCTCATGAGGAATACTGATCAAAATTATTGCCAAGTGCCTTTATTAGGAAAAGAAAATTCTTAACTGATTAAAGACTGTGCATATTATATATCAACTATAAAATAAGTTTTCAACTTTTCTGCTTCATTTTTAAAAATCCTGAATTTCACTTCAGCACATATAATAAAGCTCTAAAACTTCAAAGACATTTTGCATTCTGGAAAAGGTTCTTTGTGGTTGCAATATCCATTTGAAATTCAAATAACTCCTTGGAATTTGAAGCTAACTAAAAGTTATGTACTGTAGAGTAGAGGAGGAAGACCCTTTATATCAGCTAATTTATAGCTAATATAAATAGTAATAGCTAATAATATAATAGATAGTATAGCTATTTATAGTATATAAATATATATAGTATATATATTTAGTATATTTATATAAATAATAAATAGTATAGCTAATAATTAGTAGCTAATTTATACTACTAGAAAATATTATACCTTTGGACCGAGATGGGAGCAGTAAATGCATGTTTTGAAATCATCAAATAATACATGAGCTATCTATGAGAAACATCTTAGGCAACATGTAAGAACATATTTTTTAACCTCTGTAGTTCTTATTTTAGACCATTATATACTTTTTCAAGCAGGTGTTTATTAAATCCCTAATTTTATATAGTAGATGATGTAGAAGACCAAACAAGAAGAAGCAGAAGGCTTAGTCCTCTTCCCTCAGAGAATTTGCCTTCTATTTGTAGAGCCTAACCACACACAGGGCAATATCACAAGCAATATGGGAGGTTTACCATTTAGAGTCTGAGAAAGTAAATATGGGCTGAGGTGGTCCGAGAAGGTCTCCAGGAGCTGGGCCTCTGCAGGCCAGGAGGGCGAGGGCTGATTGGACAGGCTGAGGAAAGAACCGAGTGGCATGAGCAAGTGTCGCATCTCATGGGAGGACGATGTGTGCTGGTTACCTGAGACGGAGGGAGCACACTAAATGTGCCATGGATGGTTAGATGGCTGGGTGAGGACGAATTGTGGGGAGCTGGCATAATAGTCTCGTGTTCGATATGGTTGACTATAGGGAGACAGTGTAGGTGCCTAGCCAGGGGAGCAGTAGGAAAATTTAGTCTATTTCCAGGGAGATCACAGGACTTTAGAGGTAAAGGGATTTCTGGAAACATCTTATCCAACATACCCTTTCTACTGAGGCCAGGGAAGTGAAATGATTTGCTTAAGATCACCAACTTAGAAAATAGCAGCTCTCTGTCTCAGACCTATCCTTTACCTCCAATGATCTTTCTCTCATACCACTCTCCTCCAGAAGATATTAAGAGAAAAGAAAATGGACAGAAAGGATGAATAAGAAGCAGCATCTTTGTGGGGAAAAGTCAGAACCTGATAACTATTTTCTTTATTTTAGTGAATGAGGCAGACAAATATCTAGAGAAATTAGGAAAGGACCACGTGATTTCTAAAGAATAATATTTGACAAAGGGAAAAACTAATCATAATGGGAGCATATTCATCTCTCAAACCTACCCTGGCAAATGGGTGCTAAGTAAAACTGAATGAATGCACAAATGAATGAATGAATATATCAACCTAATTTGCCTTTTTTTTTTCAGTACAAGTACTATTAATATTTAAAGTATCATTTAAAGGAAACATTTTCTTTTACAGATTCACCTTTTGGGAGTTTTGCTGGCCATTTTAGGAAACTTGATAATCAGCATTTCCCTAAATATTCAGGTAAGGAAAAGCTTACTTTTCTAACTCTATAGTTTGGTCCAGGGACAAATGATGACTTTATGGGCCTTGGCCATTTTTGCCTTTGTGTCTCCTTCCTCCATAAACATTATACTTTACAAACTCATTTGTATAAAAACAAATATAATCCAGGCTGGATTGCATTCATTTTTTTTTTCTTTTTCTTCTGATTTTAAAAGAAATTAAATTTTTTTTGAGCCCATAGGCAAGGTGCCTAGTGTATCTAATGGATAAATCACCCCGTTTGATTTATAGCATTTTGATTTCTTTCATAGCCTTCACCCCCAGAAGGGATACAAATAGTTTTTAGAAGCAGTTCAAAAGAGTTGAGTTCTTTCCTTTCTTTAAAATACTGCTAGATATGTCAGTGTATTCTAAAGGTCTTAAAGAAAGAATGTAGAATATAAAGTAGGAACTTTAACTGAACCATGGGTTAGAAACCTGAATGAATTGCTGATTTGCCACATTAAAAACTGAATGCAATATTAAACAAAATAATGAATTAAATCAAAAATTTTAAATCACCTAATGAAGCAGTTTGAAACAGAATCACCAATGTAGTTTCTAAAACTATTCAATCAATCAAAATAAACCTGAATATCACAGTATCTCCCAGAATGTTACGTGGTAGTCCCCTTTTATCCTCGGGGCATGTCCCAAGATCCCCAGTGGATGCCTGAAACTCACAATAGTACCAAATCCTATACAGTATATACTATGTGTTTTCGTATACATACATTAAACCTATGATGAAGTTTAATTTATAAATTAGGCACAGTAAGAGATTAACAACAGTAACTAATAATAAAATAGAACAATTGAGTAAAATAAGGGTTATTGGAATACAAGCACCATTATACCAAGACAGCCAATACGATAACTGAGACAGCTACTAAGTGACTAAGGGGCTCCTGGCCACAGTGTGGATATGTGGGACGAAGGGGGAATTCATATCCCAGGCAGGACGGAGCAGGATGGCATGAGATGTCTCACACTGCTCAGAACGGCATGAAATTTAAAACTTACAAATTATTTATCTCTGGAATTTTGAGTAACTGAAACCACAGAAAGTGAAACCACAGATAAGGGGTGACTACTGTATTATTTTATACCAATCCTTGGTAGAAAATTACCTAGTATAATTTTCAATAATTTCTAAGAAATAGTGTTATAGCTCTTTTGGAATTTGTCTAGCAGTTTTTCCAGTCCTTACTGGAAGACCGCATAAAAAAATAAAATTAAATTAAAAAATAAATGTTTTAAAAAAGAAATGTATTTATTACTGAAAATAGGACAAAACTAAATCATTGTCTTTCCAAAAGGAATTCAAAGACTACAAAAGAAAAAAGTAAAATTCCCCTCGTTTCTCAGAAGTAACCACCGTTAATTATGCATTTTTTCCCCAAATTGATTTCTGTGTATTAGCAGCACACATATATTGAGGGGATGTTCCAAAATGTATGTAATTATCCCCTTTTTTGTTTTTTTGGACCATGAAGAGTGCTGGAATATAACTATGTCTTAATGCAGGAGATAGAGCTTGTTTTCTGCTATTACAAATAATGAAATTAATATCTATATATATTTATATAAAAGTATATATACTTTGCATGCTTGTGTGAGCATGCTGTAGATCAAAAGGTGTATTCCTTTTTAATATTGCTAAGTTCATCCAAATTGATGTCTACATGGATAGTGCCATGTGATACACTAGCAGTGTTTGACAGTGACCATTGTCCCATATCCTCAGTGCCATATATTATCAATTATTTGGTGAGAAGAGGGAAAGACATCAGATAGATGAAAATAGTATTTCATTATTTAAATCTTTTGCATTTCTTTGGTTATTCATTAGGTTGAGAATTTTTTCTTACTTATAATTTTACTTGTAATAGTTACTATTTAATATCCTTTATATAATATCTCTTGAAGTCTGACTGTTTTCTTATTTACTTGTAGAAAATTCTCTTTATATTAGCCATAACCCTTTGTCATTATATATATTGCAAATATTTTCTCCCACTCTGCTCTATTGTTTATGTTTTAATTTTTTCGTAGTATTTTCTCTGTACAGTTTTTTAAATATGGTAAGATCTGTCAGTTTCGGCTTTTCTGGCTTATGACTTTGTACTATACTTAGAAAGGTATTCCTTATGCCAAGATTTTGTTTTTAATGTTTCATGTTTTCCTCTAGTATTTTCATCATTTTTTTAAAAGAAAGTTAAGTAATCTGGAATTGTTTCTACTTCTTATCAGGAAGTATGTTTAGTTACCATAAAGACATTAGAGAAATAGGGCTTCCTTTACTGGCCAGTTTTTCGGGTATTTACATATTTCAAATACAAAGAAAACTCAAACCACATATAAGTAAGAGTCACCCCTGACTCCCAGCTACCAAAGCACTCCGCTCTGCTGTGTTTATAGTGGTAGGTACTTTGATCCATAAATACGAATCCCTTTCAAAAAGTTTCTCTTCAGTAATTTATTATCTTTATTTCACTAATGTTTATTTTGGCATCTGTAGTTCTTTGACATTGTAAGGTAAATGTTTTGGTGTAGTGAACTAGAAAGTCACTTAACTCCTTAACATGCATCTCATCTTTAAATAGTAATAATGGCCCTTATTTTGCAGAGCTATTATGAGAATTAAGCAACAGTCATATGTAAAAAGGTTTTTTAAACTAATACTATATAAACATGAGCTGCTTCTACTGTTAATATGTGTGGAGCAAACAGGAGACCATAATAATTGCTCTGTAATAATCTCCATTAATTTTAGGATGAATTTAAAAGCCACGATGCAGATTTATAGGACCAAAACTTTCAAGACAAGTTTTAATTGAGTGGAAATATTTTCTTATTTATGTTCTGATTTACTTCCAGAAATATTCTCATCTTCAGTTGGCACAACAAGAGTACCCGAGGCCATACTTCAAGAGCATGCTGTGGTGGGCTGGAATCCTACTGATGGCCGTGGGAGAGACGGGGAACTTTGCAGCCTATGGATTTGCCCCCATCACTCTCATCGCCCCGTTAGGCTGCATGTCTGTTACAGGTGAGCCACTGTTCTGAGTTTTGACAAATGGAAATTTCAAGAGAGCAGAATAACTGGAGAAAAACATACAACTGAAACAATAAATGCACGAAAGAAGAAAGCCTATTCCCTGTTTTCTTAGCATGTTAACATGGAAAATTATGCTACTAATTTCCATTACTCACTGTCACGTTGCCACATTAACCACAAAGAAACTCACATTTTGTAATTCTAACACTTACATTTAAAAGCCTGATTCCCAGTGTCTGATTCTCAACAAATCTACAGTAACAGAAAATGTTATACTGTGCTTTTAATCATTAATGAATTATCTAAGAACATTTGTAATACAATGTTTTATTCATATATTAAGCTGATATTACATGTGGAGTCTTTGATGCCTGATCCTGACTCCATAGTTTAGCATCTCTCTGACATGAAGAATTAAATATTGGTTATTCTACATTACTATAAGAATGTATAATTTTATAGTAATGTCACAATTACCTATATTAAAAATTTATGTAATTTACTAAATACATTTGGAAAAGAGAAAATGAGATGTTGCTAAAGACAAATAACAACAACAACAAAAAAAGCAAAAATCACAGCTACAAAGGAGAACAAATTCTCTAAGCTCTGTTAAAATCAATAAAATCTTTTTGGTTTTACTCTTTATCTGCTGCTATGGAAACAGCATGTTTCTAAATTTCTATGAATTTAGAACCTCCATTGAAATAGAAACAGGTTGATAGTCATTATCTGTTAACAATTAGATCAAGTATATCTTGTGTTTACGTATCCCAATTTTAATTTTTTTCAAAAAAATTATGATATTCTTGAAAGCACAGTTTAAACTGAAACAGTGTATATTCAAGGAGAATTTTATTTTGAAAGTAGTTTCCTCTTCTTAATCATTTAAGATATTTTATTTAAAATACTTTCATGATATATGATAGACTATTTAGCAAAAAACACTAATTTTGCTTTCTAGAAATTGCTTACTTACAGTAGCTATACTGTTACTACTCAGAAGGGGCACACAATTTATGTAATAACCATTTTTAACATTCTGATAAAGTGAGCAAATTGGGTGAACTTTGTTTTCTATTTAGTGTGCATAACATGTACATGAACATTCTAGATTACTTTTCTTCTCCAAATGTGAGAAATAACACATAAAAGATCTAATTATATTGCCAGCTTATCTCTACAGACTCCAGTTGTTCTGAACGTGTGTTATTCTTTACAATGACCGTGCACAGAGAGCTGATCTTTAGTTTTGTTTCTATTCTGTTTTATGCTCCGTTTCCATGAAATAGCCAAAGAAAAACATGCGTATCAGGTAGCTAGCTGGGGGAGGGGCGAGTGCACTACATTGTATTGAAATTCTCCTTGTATCTCTGTCTCCCAGCCCTGGGAAACGTTTTTTTGGGGAGGATGTAAGAGAAAGGGAGCTACTCTAGCTCTCTCAGACAAAGGGGGAATGTTGATGTAAATATTGTAAGATTTCATAGAAATGAAATATAGCCAGGCCTTGTGGGGCCTGAGGTGAGAATTGGGAAGTTTCCAGAGCTTCAGGGCCAGCAGGGCACCCCCTCACAGACCCTCCATGGAGCTGCCTGTGCATCTGCTCATCCGGGCATGACTTGCTCCAGGCTCTTATTAATAACTGGAAGCTTGACTTTCCCAACCTTCCGCTCAGAAAGAGCGTCCTGTTCCCCCCAGTCCCCTGCCAGGCCAGCGCCCCCACCTCCCAGCCTGGAGCCCACTGCTTTCACAGCTGGGCCTTTCTTCATGCTGCAGATCGGTTTTCTTTGTGTGCTGTTAGTGCCGAGATTAATATTTCAGCTTCAGAATATTTTTAGCTGCCTCCCTCTCTGCCCATCTAACGTGATTCAAAGAAATGAACTTACAGCCTCTAACACAAATCATTTCCTACTTTACAATCTTTGCAAACAGTAATATATGCTCATAAATAGCATTCCCACAGCACTCCCGAGGTGAATTTAGGTTCTTACAAAGCGACGTGGGCGGGTACAGGACTGCTGGCAATGGAGGACTTTCCCTAGAACAACTCCCTGTTACCCGGAGATTCTTTCTAAAGATTCTAGAAACTCTTACAGAACTCCAAGTGAAGGGGAAGGTGTTTTCAAAACAGGTATATCTTTGGCTGTGTCTAAAAGATGAGGCAGAAAATCTCTACTTTTCGATGCTAAAACTTTTTTCCCCGTATTATCACTTGGGCGTTTTATGAAAGGAATCAAACCTCCCTTTGAATTAAGAAAAAAAAAAAAAAAGATAACTATCTATTGCAATGCTGCATGGGAAATTGCGTGCCTTTTTCTGATTTTTCTTCTGTCCTTGGTTGTTTTGAAAAAAAAAAAAAAAAGACAATTAAAATCCAGAACATTATGATAGTTTTAGCCCTAAGTGCTAGTATGTTAAGTCCCTTAAGACTTTCATCATCTTTCCTCTTCTTAGGTGGTCTGGTTCATACCAACACACTGTGCTCCCTTTTCCCTTTTCAGAAGTTAGGAGACACTGTACAGGCCAACATGTGTCCTAGGCTTACTACACATACGATTGCTAATGAGTCAGGCCTGCTATTTTGTCTTACATAATCAAAATTCCTGTGCTATATATATATATGGGGGGGGAGGCTTTCAGTTTGCTCTCCACCCACATTTTCCCACCTTGAACCATCCTCCTCCTCATTCTTTTTCCCCCTCTCTCTGTGTATCCTCCTGTTCCTCACTGACATGCTCAGCTTCAGGCTGCATTTCCCAAACACTAGTTTTATAGGTAGATCATAGGTATTCTGAGAAGCAAAGAATTCCAAAATCAAATAGATTTCTGCAGTTTATGATTTAAAAGATTACACAAATTTCCTTAGCGTGGGGCTTCCTGGAGCCCAGGACGGGCCCATGCTCACTGTGAATCTTTCAGAGGCAGATGTCGTAGGCCAGGCTTCCCAAACCTATCCACTGCAGGTGTTTTTATAGGAAGCATCTCAGGGGACAACAGCTCTGCAGAAAACCCTTTAGGGAATTCTGAAGACAATGCTCACAAGCAGTCGCATCATGCCGGAGATGCAGCCCGTGCCTGGCCGTGGAGATTGTACACCAGGGAATAATCTCAGTGCATAGGCGAGTCCGAATGGCCAGGCTCGGGTCCAGCTTTTCGAGAGAGAGCAGCAGAGATTTTGTGTCCCTGTGCCATCTTTTCATTTTACTTTACTTTTCTCACTGAAGGTCTTTCTCCATGAATAATAGGTCCAAAAGCTTATTCTGAGTAAAGTGCTATTTATTCTAGCAGTATGGGGTTAATGCCAGACGTTGATTCGTGTTTGTGTTTCCATTAATTAATGCTTTTCAATTTCATCTAGAGCCTAGGCTGGATACTCCCTCCAATAAACCAGGGCCACAGAATGGTCAAGAGCACAAACTTTAGGGACGCACTGCCAGGGTTCAAATCTCAGTTCTGCCATTGGCAAGCTCTGTGACCTGGGGCTAGTTGTTAAAACCAATTTATGCCTCAGAGCCCTACTCTGTAGAATGGGAACAAAAATAGTTTCTATCTGAGAGGTCACTGTGGAAAAGAACTGAGTAAACACAAGGACCTAAGTGAGAGCAGTGTTGGATACACAGTACAGTATTTGACGTAATGACAACACTAGCTATTGTCACTGTGATTTGTAATTATTATTATGTAAAAACAAACTACATTATTCTTTATAATGGAGTATACTTCCATGCCACTGGAGATGGCTGTTGGTTAATTTCTCTAAAATGGATGGACCAATTCAAGAAATGCTTTTCATTGTTCTTGCCCATTGGATGGTTAATTTACAAGGGAGCAGAAAAGTGGGATCCTCACAGCTCATTTGTTCAGCCATTAAGCAGCCATTAACTTTCAACTCCTCCGTGCATTCCCTACTGTAACATGTTGGGAAATACCAGGATTTCCAAATAACCTACTAAGACAAAGCACATTTTAAAAAACAGACACAGGAGTTTGTCAGAGGAAAAGCATAACAATCTATTAATAGACGTGTGTGCAATTTTCCATCTTTTTGTTCGGGCTTCATAGCACTTTTGTTCACTTGCTAATTAACTACAGAGAGGCCAAATGGCAGATGTTTTTCAGATCAAATTGTGATTTGAGAATATGTTTTCTGGGAAACTATTTATTATACCAGAAATCCAGTAAAAGGAAATTAAGTTGGATATTCTGTGGAGTTTATAATAAAATTTTAAACTACTGCTGATACTTCTTGCCTCAGGTAAACCATCTTCCTCAGGAGGCTTTTCCTAGCTTCTAAACTAAGTTAAACAGGCCATATCCTACATAGGCCTTCCTCTTATCTGTGTGAATTTTAGAAAAGCAGCCTTTCAATGACATTTTTCAGTTCTGTGCCTCTGAGTGTTTATTTCTGTGTGTCTACAAATTATTGTAATACATTGATTTTATTAGAGCAGGACACTCTGGTGCCATCTGTCAGAAAATTGTCCTGGGAATTATACAAATTAACAAGGTCTGAGATGTAGTGTGGTGCCTCCTCAGATAGTGGAGTCTCTGTGCACTGTACAACCTGCCCAACCTGTCCAACCACACACAGCCACCCTGACCTACATTTCCCCTTTGGCAACTCTCATTGTGGGCACAATGACCTGTTTCAATCTTCACCATGTAACGGAGACCCAGAAGTCTGGTGAATGTATATATCTTGTTGCTTGACGTCTGCTCTTTCCAGGAGAACATGATACAGGGAAATCATATAATTCAACCTGTAGAATTGGGCTGAATTGAATTTTGATAAAATGAGAATAGGATGTTTTGTTCTAGGGTGCTGTAAGAGAAAAACACTTGCTTAAAAGATTTCAATTCCTGATGAAGCATAATGGTTAAACATTTCATTGCAAAAGACTCATGAATATTCACTCTTGTGAATACTTAACGGTCTATACGCCTGTTCTTGGGGGGTTGAGTTCGTGTATCTACACAGTGGCCTTACATTTAATGTTTTCCATTTTTTTGTTTATTCTCATGACTGTGATCTATGCTATGCCTAAGCATTTAGAGGCGATTAAAAATAATGAAGTTATCAAGAATTCAAAGAATTGGAGCCACATGGAATTAAGGAGATTTATGGCAGACCTCACTCAGAATAAAATTAACTTGTCTAGGAGGTGGCAAGGGAGTGGGATATGGAAGGAAATTGTTGCAGGGGAAGGAAGGAAGAAATAGAACACAATTGAAGCACCAGTGACATTTTTCAGTTCTATGCCTCTGAGTATAGTGATTATAAAAGAGTTCAGAGAACATATCACCTGTTTCCAACTTAAATTCAGGCAAGACTTTAGATGAAATAATAAAGGTAAGAAACTAATATTAAATGAGCATCCACTATGCCAGATGTTGTATGAGACACATAAACTTGTTACCTTATACTTAATCGTTGCCCAGCTGAATGGAAGTGAGTGAATTTAGGATGCATTGTATAAAATTTAACACTCAGAATTTTATATGGAAAAGTAATAGCAGCAAGGTCTCCTTGGCCCTAGAAGATTTCTTAAAGGAAGTAGCCACCCTGTTACTGGGCTAATTTGGATTAAGATTGGAGAGCTAACTGTACTGAGAAAATGAGGAGAGAATGAGATGTACGACTGATAAGTCTTTTCCATCTCTAATTTCCCCAAATATGCTGGCTTTTGCTCAAATCAAAATTCACAATGTAGAATATATGTTGTTTCGTGTATTTCTGTTGTGCCATTATGAAGCCGTAAGCCGAAATGTATCTGTAATCCATTAGACGATGGTCATAACATAGCCAGAAAGCCCTGGTGAGGCGTTTTGGAATTCCAAAGAAGTCATGTCAAGCAGAAACTTTGGTCTCCAAGATTTTATTAGAAACAAATGAAAGGAAACATAAACAGACCAACGAGCAAGTGACCCATAGCGTTACACAAACCTAGATGCCATGAATTCTCTCTGTCCTTCAGAGCAGTGTGCTTGGTGCCAGCCTGGATGAAGTCATCCGAACTCTAAAACTTCACAGGATGCTTGTGATAGTGGCACTTCACATGGATGTTTATTTGAATGTTCGAGATATGCAGAAAATATCTCTTTTCTCAGTGGCTTTAGTTAGTTGCTTTCGCATATTTCCCCAAAAACCAGCCTAATAAAATGTGTGGAATAAAACTCCAAAGCTTTAATTTTATGTCTGCTCATACACTCTCAGCAGAAAGCATTTCTAAAGCTTGAAAACTTTATTTGGAACATCTTTTCTACCCATCCTTAGTTTTTGAGAATGCCACAAAGTATTTCTAGAGAAATTGCTAATGAAGAAGGAACATGCAATTATATTTATAATACAGGATTAATCTTGTCAGTGGTAGTATTTTTACTTTTTTTGGAGTCTTTTCAAGTTTAATCATTAATGCATGCCAAGAAAGATGTAGAAAAGAAAGGATTATTGTTCTTAATCCAGGTAAAATTTCCTCATTTGAAATTATGCAAATTGCCTCTGTACAATGGTCTATCTTCATTGTCTTCAGTCAATGACAATAGCAATTTTTTTCCTCAACGTGAATTACTTGACATTTTTCTTCCTGCCAACATGAATATAGTAGGATAACTTTTCTCTCTGTAAGAAGACATTTTTCAAACTGTCACATCCTCAAATCTTCAAATCTTAACTCTATGGAGTGCATTGTGATTGACATACTTTTTTTCCCTAAAATTCTACAACTAACAGGGAATGATAATTAGGGGGCAGTACCTCAGTATGGTTAGAGTTGACTGAGCCTTTGAGCACGCTTCGTGTGTCTACGTGTGTGAAGCTTGATTGTGACTGACGTGAAAATGTTTTTGTGGTTTGCTTTTTAGCAGTACAAGAAAGTTGCCATTATAAGTGGTCAGAAACCACAAGCCAGATATTTACATGTGAGGTTCTGTTTGTAGCATTATTATATAAATATGTTCTTTTCACATCATGGGGATTTCATTTTTTATAAAACAGAAAATTCTTTAGTGGTTTGTCTTCTACTTTCCTATGTTATAAACATACATCCCGGTCTCTCCTCAGATCATAGAGGTTATACAATAAATTGGATGCCCAGGAAATGAAAATTGATGAAGTTTTCATTTGTAGACTAGATCAGAGTTCACAAACTCAAGGCCTGTACACCAGAGCTAGCTGGTTCTGTGTTTTGTTTGGCGCGAACAATGCTTTTAAAGAATATGAATTAATTTCCCCTGTTTAAAAATTAGAGACCATAACACAAAAAAATGGATTTTAGTCGTAAAGAATCAGATTTGATAGCAATGTACTTGCAGTTGGCGAGGGCTGAATTATGTCTGCCACCTAGCACTGATCTTGTATAATTAATTCCCTACACTCCACTGCCCCTCACCACACTACCCCCACCCCCCATCGCCACAGCCCACCCCCTCCTCACCCCTGCCCACACCCCTCATCACACCGGCCCATCCTCCTCATTATTTTTTCCTCTTTAAAGGATCACCTGATAGGCCCCTATAGGCATGTGAATTTGTAACCTGTCAATCAAAGGGTATTTATCTCCCCGACTGGGTCAGGTAAGAATATTATATCCATAATCACGGTTGATTAAAGTATAATTAATTGATTGTTCTAACTTTGGGTTAGTTTGTCTTTAAGCAGTGGTTAAAGAAAAAAAAAGGCTAAAACAGAGAGAAATAAGTAAAAGTGAACAAAATCATTTAAAAATAGCCATGCCATATATGGCTATTTAAATAGTTATTAAACTCTCTTCTGCACTATTAAGCCTTTGATTTAAAAAAAAATCATCATTTGGGGGGCAAAAGAGTTTAAGAAAAAGCATACATATGTTTTAATGTTTCAAATTTTAAAAGGGAATGCCTATCTACCTATTCTACAAACACGAAGTTCTAAATGAACATGTACAAATCTGCCCTTGGGTTTAATTGCTAACATACAGACATTTGGTGCTTAACTTCTCATTTACTAATCCCTGTTAGTAGCTATTACAGAAGAAAACTCAAATCAGGTTTGTACAATTTTTCTGAACTCTCATGCAGATTAATTTATAGGTGTTTTTTTTTCCTCTCTTGTGGCCTGCTACAGATCTTAGAGCATCAACTTTTGACCACATTAAGGTAAATACCTCTTCCACAATAGCAACCAGTCTTGGACTGAGTTTCATAAACTGAATGGTCAGAGAAGAGGAGAATGATTGAAAAACCCTGGGTTGATTCCTCAGTAAATCAGAAACCGTGAGGAAGCTCACCACCAGGACACACACCCACCCCCAGGGACTGCACCCTCCCCCACATCTAGGCTTGGCTAAACCCCTCAAAACTTGCTTGGCTTTAATTTTATCTATTTTCATCTGGAAATCTGAATCAGAATGCTCATCTGTATGTGTTCTTATGTGAACCTAGGCCAGAATGAATCTCCATTCTGACTGCTAACCTAGGTGACACTTAATGGCCAAAAAGAGAATAAATGACTCACCAATAGGAGTCCGTCCATCATCATTGTTGCTGAGATTCTTCCCGACCATAAAGCATTACAACTTCAAGGGCAAATAGATACATTAATAAACTGCCCCGTGGAGACACTATCTTCCACCAGAGCAAATGTTAGAAGAGGCGTTTACATCCTTTCCCTTTATAGATAGTAGTCCTGCTGTCTTTTTTTCCCCCCATGACTCCTACCAATGTTTGGCTTTTGGTATATGATCTTTAAAAAAAAAATTCTGTTTATTTTTTTAAATTTATTTTTTTAATTTTTAATTGACAAATAATAATTATCTATATGCATGGGATACAATGTGATGGTTTGATATATGTATACATTGTAGAAAGATTAAATCAAGCTAATTAACATATCTGTCACATCACAGTTATCTCTTCTTTGTGGAAAGAATGTTTAAAATCTACTCTTTTGGCAATTTTGCAATACTATATACAATACATTATTATCAACTATGGTCACCATTCTGTGTAATAGATCACTAAAATAATTCTCCTTATCTAAATTTTATTTGTACCCATGGTATATTACTTTTCACCTTTTTTAAAAAAATGCATTATGGCCCTTGTGGTCCCAAGCCTGGCTCAGGAGTCACTGTGTGACGTTGTGTAATGAATGTAACCTATCTGGGCCTCAGCTTTCTCACCTGTATGATGAGATAACACCACTACCATATCATAGAGGTGTTGGGAGGATAGGAGTTAATTATTCCCTGCCAAACTCTTAGTAGAATACTTAGCCACCTTATTGTTTATATATTTTTATATCATAATCATTATATAAATATAATTTTCTACCTTTTTTTAACATTATAGCATAAAAATTTTCAGTATCTTTATATAATTTTCCATCATAATTTTTATTGATTGCATAATATTCTATCCATTATTGCTGAAGATTGAGATTATTCCAATTTTCCACCTTGAAAAATAATTTTGCAATGAACACCTTTAGGCTTGAGACTATTTTTGGAATACTTCCTTAGGACGGATTCACAGATGCAGAATTACTAGACCAAAGAATGATGCTCTTGATAGATATTATAATATCACTGTTCAGAAAGGTTCTTTCAATTCAGTGGCACTGGCCATGTGAGAGAGCGCTAACTTCACTTCCTCCTTGTCGATCACCTGGAAATTGCATGTGAGAAATAGCACCTGGCTTTGACTTGTATTTCTTTTATTACTGGCAATTTGGACTTTTTCCTATATGTTTGTCTACTCATTATGAATTATTTGTGTTCTTGACCATTCATTTATCCATCGGGGTTGGGTTTCCCTACTGGGGGGTATACTCGATTCAAAACGCACCATCACTAAGTAAGGAAAGGGTGATGCATCAGATCTTGGTGCTTCACTCACATCTGCACTGCAGACCACGGTCATCTTGGGAAACAGAAGACCTGTCTCTCTTCTCTCAAATACTCTAAGCCACTTAGGAAAACAGAAAGGGCACAGCTTGATCTCTGTGCTTTTATTTCTAATAACTGGCTATTTATAATATATTCGAGCAAGGAGGGTAATTAGAAACCATGAAGCACACATACTTCATCTCACTGATTAAGCAAATAAAACCCAGGGGATGGCATGTTAACTTGTGCTGTATTCCACAGTTGGCTCTGGACAGAGCCAAAACTAGAACCCGGGTGTCCGGCCAGCCCAGCCCAGCACAGCACCTGGCCATCTAGGCAGTGCTGTGGCCCCCAACCGTGCTTCCTGGGGGGGCCTCCTACTTTTCACCTGGAGTGATATTTTGAGTAACAAAAGAGTAGGGAAGTCTTTTTGTCTAATTCCTGTCTATGCTCCACGTCACTGCATCCTGATGAATCAGGCTCATCCTTTCCGGCTCAGCATTTCCTTAAGGATAATGAAATAAGAACGTGTTGAAGACAGCTCAGCTCAGATTAGACCCCCTGTCACGAGTTCTGTATGTGGGCCCCAGGATGAGAAAACTCTCTGGGCAACTGCAGGAGCATTATCCACCATTAATTGTTGAAAAGCTTGGGGGAAAAGGGTGTCAAATTTTAAAAACTTTTCCCACCTGCCTAGAATAACAGTCCATTGAGCATGGGTGGTAAGTTTTGCCTGGGAAAATAGCCTAAGTGGAGGGACATTTTATTAACCTTCTGACATTACTGTGTACCTAGGAGGACATGCATCTTCCTCCTGATTTTCCTTACACCTTGAAAAGGTATTTATTAATTAATCACTCAGATCAGTGAGCACTCTCTGTGTAGACTAGTGTCTTCTTAAGACCAGAAGGGAATAGCATTCATGAGCCTCTGGTCAAAGAAGCCTCAAACCAAAAATGCTCACAAAACTGCAAATGCTGAAGCAAATAACTATAGTTTCATCATACCTAGTACAAATCTGCTTAATTTATGATGTGTTCTGTTTTAATGCTTTCTAAACTATTGATCTTGAAATGCTCTACTTTTGAATATTAAATTTTACTATAAGAATAAAAGTGTAATAACTTTCTCCCTTTTCTAGGTGTTCATTAGGCAATGGTTATTGTTACAGCAACTACTAGATAGGGTTGGGTTTGACAGATCTTTGATTGCAGAGATGTATGGGAGTACTTCAGTTTATTTTTTTCTCATTTAAAAAATTTACTACTCTACTTAGAAGTCATGTTCTTAGCTGTTCCTCAGATACTATCTTTTTGCTTAGCACAGCTCTCATTTTACCATGATTTGCAAGATAAATGAGTTACAAGTAAATGTATCTTAATAGAATGTTCCTTTTTTATTACTTTCTTTGCTAGATAAGTAAAGCTAAAAATCTTCTTATTCTCTCATCTAAAAATTTTGTAGGAAATCTCATGTTCTCTTAAAACAGAAAAAATATGTCATTGGATGAAGTGAAAGTGCATTAGGCTTCTAAATTCTTTCAGAAAGGAAGAGCAGCATATTTATGTTTCATGAAACTCTGATAATTATTTTACAGCAAGTGATACAATTTGATGCATGTGTTATATTTCCAGTTTTTTACCAAATCATGTCCTTTTTGCTTTTAGCAATGAAATTATTTCCCACATAACATTTTCCCCTCTTCCTTCTGAAAATAAAATTATTTATGAAACCGTGGCCTAGCAACAAGAATAAAAGGAAAATGATGTATTTTCTTACTTCAAGGAAGGTGATGAGTGTAATATACTAGAAAGAGCTCTGGACTGAGAATAAGGAAATATGGATGCCAGTTCCAGCTCTGCTAGAATATAAATGTTTGTTAGATGGATAGATCAGCCAATAGACAGACAAACTCTTTGGACCTCAGTTTCCCAGTTATAAAGTTTAGGACCTGGAGTAGATTATCTCCGTGTCTCCTACTACTCTAGAAGTTTCTCATTCCATGTAAGCAATGTCTCCTTTCTTACTGAAATCCTTTGTTGTGAAATAGTCGTCTTAAGGATTGTTATAATAGAAGGCATTTGATAGGTGTTAGTGTAGCTATACTTCACCTATTCTTTATTACTAATCTATCTCCTTCTGCTTGGAAACAGTCCTTACCTAATTATACAGGAAGTCAGTGATTCAGGGATGGGGAAGAGGTCTTGTTTTTTATAAACTTTTCTAGTGCTCTACATGTGATATTAATTTCCCTGAATTATTTTGCTCCAAATCTGAAATAGAAAATTATTATACATTTTTATACCTGTCCCCAATTCAGTTCTTAATTTAATGAGCCACGTATTCATACATTAGCAGAAAATCTTGCTTTCATGTTTTAAAGTCACACCAATTGAACATTTCCCATGATCTGTTTATTCTGTGTAACACTTTCATTCCTACAAATAACCTGCCCAGGAAAAGTTTGGAAGGACAAGGATCAACTAGAATGAGAGAGAGCTAGTTTGAGGGGAAAAAAACAGAAAAAAAATATGAGGATCCCAGCTTATCTTGAGTTAGGGTTTCTGGTGTGGATTTGTTATTTTGTTTTAAATAAATTGCCAGAATACCAGATATAGTCATATTGAAATTCAACAACAGCATCTATTTAATGGATTATTATACAGACATTAACATTATGTCTATGAAGAATTCTTACAAAGATGGCAAATTGTAATGTGGTAACTAAGGAAACTGAGAAAAGAAATTTTACATTATAGTTTGATCTCTACTAAAGGGAAATAAAAACACTGACATATTAACTGAATTTCTCTCTAGTCGATGATATTATTTTATGATAATTTTTCTTTCTTGTATTTTTACTTTTAAAAAACAACCAGAGAATAATTTTTGTTAAAAATTTACACAACACATTATGTTGTGTATCTTTTTGCATTACTGTCATTTGAGATTTTCCCATGCCTGTACTCATGGAGGAATGGCCCCACAAGATAAACAACTCAGAGATGTTCAACTTACCCCTCATACCGGAGGTGATATCAGCAGACTCTGGCTCAACTATGGAGGAGAGAGTCCAGTGGCATCAGTAAGGGGAAAGAGGGTCTAAAATATGACGAACAGCTGCTGCATGACTGAGATCCCACAAATGCTCTTTGATTTCATTCAGTGAAAATTTATCGAATACCTTTTGTGTGCTAGATACTAGCACACAAGTCTGGAGACCTAAGAAGAATCTAAGAAGACTTATCTCAGACTAAAAGGAACTGATAGTTTTGGGGAGAGACAGGCAAATAAACCTTAGATGTGCTGAAAAAGCCACAGGAGGGTGGAGTGGTCAGCTGAATCTGGGGCAATTCTAAGGTGATGCCAGAGTCTAGAGTTGGTCACTAGGATGGGGGCAGAGTTGCACGTGGAAAAGCCATTGAGCATGAAACTATATGGTAGATTCTGGGAATTGTGATGATTTCAGCAAGGCTGGGCATAGATTACGGAACAAATAAGGACAGATGTGGTGATGAAAGTGACAGGAGCTGGGTATGAGGCCTTTGTCCTGAAGATGACAAGAAGCCATTTGGAGGTTTGAAAGCTGTGGATTTACATTAGATTTGCATTTGAAAGAGATTACTCAGGTGGTGGTACCTAGAAAAGGGAGAAAAGGGAGGCCAGGGGGGAAGCTATTATATAATGGCCTAAGCCAGAGGAGAAGCTGACCTGAGCAGCTGGGGCTGAAGGGCCAGTGACAACTCAAAGGAAGAGGAGGGGGACTTGAGAGGCAGTGAAATATAGACTTAGACCCGGTAGCCTGTTGGATGTGGGGTGTGAAATAGAGGAGGACTAGGACGGACCCGGGGATATGAGTTTCAGTTTGGGACATATTTAAATTTCTTTCCATCCTTCTTTCCTCCCCTTCTGTCTCTTCCTGTCTCTCCAGCCCTTCCTCCTCTTTCTGCCTACTTCTTTCTCTCCATTCATTTGTTTAGTCATTCAGTGAACTTGCATTAAGCCCTTACTGTGTACCAGGCACTGCCAGCCATGTCCTAGGTCCATTGTCAACCACCCATATGTCCATGTATCCCCAACCATGAGGGGGAAGAAAGTCATTTTTATAACCACAGCTGCTGGGTGTCTCTGATGAAGACACAGCTTGTCAGGCATAAGACACAAATTGCTTAACTTGTTTAAAATGGCATTGTATAATATATGTTTTTATACTGGAACTACCACTAATGGCCATTTTCTTTGTAGGTAGTGCCATTATCTCTGTTACATTTCTGAAAGAAAATTTGAGAGCCTCAGATTTACTAGGTAAGTAATTATTTAATTCATATAATTATAGCATTGATTGATCAGGGTATAAATAATGGTATCCACAAAAAACATGTGTTTTAAAAACTGGAAACAAAGTTAGGCACAGTGGCTCACACCTTTAACCCCAGCACTTTGGGAGGCCAAGGAGGGAGGAACACTTGAGCCCAGGAGTTGAGACCAGCTAGGCGTGGTGGCATGCACCTGTAGTCCCAGCTACTTAGGCGGCTGAGGTGGGAGGATTGCTTGAGCCTGAGAGTTAGAGGTTGTAGTGAGCTGTGATTGCACTACTGTACTCCATTCTGGGAGATAGAGCAAGAAGACCCTGTCTTAAAAAAAATAAAAATAAAAATAAAACCCTGGAAACAAATTACAGAAATGGTTGTAAATCTCATGTAGAGATGAACATTATTCTGTTTTTGTGCTGCCATCTCTTCTCACAAGAAATACTTTCATTTTCATTGTGACTACTGCCTATGCCATTGGCCATAGCAAATTATTATTTTATAATATTGTTATGAAATATTTATGAACATAATAAAATTCAATGAAAGTAGCTGTGTTACCTAATAGACAATTCCACTTTAAGGGACATATTTGTTATATTCTTACGCAAAAGTACTGCATAAAAATGAGAACCACAAAAAAATTAGATGCACCAACCAACTACTAAATTTGTAGTTAGCACTTTTCAAAAGTAACATGGAACATTGTTCTTCAAATTTTTATTTGGAAATAATACAGTTATCAATGGAAAATAATAATAGCCTTCCTGGCTGGAAGAAAGACTTCTGTTGTATAGCAAAGCCATCATTTACTCATTGTATCTTTTAGCTCTTGTTGGAAATATCATTGTTGAGAAGAATTATAGAGATTCATATTTTCTTCCTTGACAAAGTCCTATTCGAACTGCTGCTGACATATGATAATGAATATAGATACTTTAGGCACTTTAAATAAAACAATGCTTACTCTCTTCCAGGGAGATCATATTTTTTTAAAAATGTGAGCTATAAATGTGACACCAGTGTTGGTATGCTGAGCATTTGTTTTCCCTGATCATGTTTCCCTTGAGCCTAACGTCTTGAAAGTGCTTTCACGTTTTCTTTTCCTCCTTGGTTTGATTCAGCTAGCAGATCTTTTTAGTCAACAATGTCAGATTTTCATGGTTAAATTGTTTTTCTAAATATATTCACATGTGGATTGTATCTTTTTTCAACATTATTTTTTATACTCTTTTTTATATATTGTGGTTTATGGAATCATCTGGGGACGTTGTATGGAATCAGAAATAAGAATGACCAATGCCTGAATTTTATACATTAAAAATTAGTTCCTATATCGTTTTTCTCATTTATTAAATGTCTGAAGGAACTTTAAATCCTTTTATCTAACGTCTGTCATCTTTTGTGGTTAATGGTTGATTAATGATTAAATTAATCTAAGGTATTAAATGAGATAATGCAGATAAATATAAAGGAGGATTATCTTGAATATTAGTGATAAAAAGATGATTAAGACAGAATCCCTGCCTTCAAATAATTTATAGTCTGTGATAAAATATATAGAGAGAGAAGGTTTTTTTTTAAGTAGAAAATAATATGTAACATAATGCCATGAGCTTTTAGTTTAGACCAGTGTCTCTGAACCTCGGCATTACTGACATTTTGGACCAGATAATTCTTCATAGTAGGAGGCTGTCCTGTGCGTCGTAGGATGTTTAGCATCCCCTCCTGGCCTGCGCCCACTAGATGCCTCTAACACCCTCCCGCCCCCTGTTGACAACCAAAATGTCTCTTGACATTGCCAGATGTCCCTGGGGGACAAAATTACCCCAAGTTGAGAACCACTGGTTTAGAATAAAGAGAGATTACACTAGCTAGGAATATCAGAGATAATTTTTAAAGTTTTAAAGATAATTTGAATTGGTTCTGACAACCGGGTAGGACACACATAGGCATTTGGAGGAGGACATACAAAGGGAAGAACATGAGAAGTGCTAACAAAGGTGCAGAAAGGTAAAGTGAGTTTCTATTTAATACTGTATGATAACTGCTGCCTCTAAGGATCAGTAAAAAAATAAATGAAAGTAGGAACTATGGAAAAGAACAAGTACAAATATCAATATGTACAGCTAAAACTTAGAAAACTCAACATCAGCTAAATATTACTAAAAGCAATAAACTAGCTCAATATTAAAGAATATAAATTAAACTCATGCTCATGACTTCAAATCTGGATTCAACTTCTGCTATCAACTGTGTGGCCAACCTACTATTGAAGCCTCAAGTGCTGACAAATATATGACTGTTTGGAGGATGAAATTGGATAATTCATTTCAGAGCACTCTAAGAAATGGAAAGTTCTGTCAATATAATTGTCATACTTTCTACGATTACCTTCATTCCCAAGAGATTTCTAAGAGCTAATACTAAAAATATAACATAAGGACTGGGAAACATACACACACACACACACACACACACACACACACACACACACACCAAGAAAGCAAATTACCAAAATAAAACCTCCAATTAATTATTTAGGATTCTTTGCTAATTTCTTGTATTTTAATAACAGCTAATATTTATTTAAAAATTCACTCTTGCTAGATACTATGTTAAGTGTTTTACATGGACTATCTCATTTAAATGTTGGAATAACCCATTTACAGAAGTAAAATAACATGCCCAAGGTCATATAACTAGTATGTGATGGACCAGCATTCTAACAACAGCAACCTAATATAGTACAACAGCTTAGGGTGAGCCTTTACTGTCAGAGAGCTTGCAAAGTTACATAAGTAAGCTCTTTAAGCCTCAATTTCCTCATCTTTAAAATAAAGATATAAATACTCACTTCATAGAATTAAATTAGTTCATGTATATAAAACTCTTAGAACAGGGCCTATCACATAATAAGTGCTCAATAATGTTAGCTATTATTATCATTACTGCTACCACCACCACCACCACCACCCACCACTACACTGTACTAGTTAATGAGAGGAAACCTTCATTACGATATTTTTGCAAACTTTAGTAATCTAGGTAAGATTTCCAACAACTCTGGTTGGTTCTCCCCCCCTTCCTAACTTAATGCTTTTTGAGTAGGGGTATATAACTGTTAAGTCCCATTTGTTTCAAACTGTAGTTAAAAGTAATCACTTTTTGCCTTTAATCTTGTGTCACGGAGTAAAAAAAAGATTTAGTCTCCTATTCCATACCTTTGTCACCAACTAGCAACATCATAAGATTGTCTTTATCTGAGATGTAGTAACCCACTTCATACCTTAGAGAAGTCCAGGGAAGGACTTTTCCCCAATCTCATTCAGTAAAGTGTTAAGTTGCATGTATTTTCTTTGGACCTTATTGCTGTTGCCTTGAGAAAAATTAGCTCTTTCTGTTAAAAGCAAAGAATGCATTTTTTTTTTCTTTACAGGGACTAAAACCAAATAGGGAAAAGAGTAGTTAGTGGTGTTTTTTAAAGATTAACATATGAGCATGCTAAAAATTAAATTGTCAGAATGTGTAAAGAAAAACCATTTATTTTTCCCTGCTTCAAGCAAATGAAAGTTTGTTTTTCGTGATGGAACAAATGAAGACTTGGGGGCCATGTGGAAACAAGCTGAACTAATTTGTTGCCAAATGTTTCTCTGTGGCTATGAAGCTTTTCACCACTGGTCTCAGAAAAAATGACCTCACAAAAGCTATGTCTGAAAGGAATTGCCAACTATTATTAACTCAATGACAGGGTTTGGACTGTACTCTGATTCTTAGTGGATTAATAATTTTAAATTATCTTAATGATTATTTTTTCTTTTAAAAGCACCAGATTTTTCTCCCTTCCAATCAGCCAAAAACTATAGTATCTTCTCTCTTCTCCCTCACTCATCAGAAATACCAAATCTGATAGCCTGTGCAAACCTAGTTGATTTAAGTCCAGATAGTGTCATCATAGAAATAAAAATTCCAGTTAACTCATCTGCACTCTCCAGAGACCAGTACTTCGATTACTTCAAGTCACCTAGAAAGGGTTTCCCCAGATAGCATGTCAAGAGACACAATAGCCAAGTGACCCATCGTTTCTAGTTGAAAGGACAGATTGGCACTTTTGGTTTCAGAGTTGCTTCAAGAACAGGAGTCTTTCAGGTGGTGGGTCCAGGACTATTTCGATTCACTACATATTGAGACTTTCCAATCTAGGACTCCTTTAAGGTTGAGCTGCTGAAAGCCTGAGCAGTCTGTAGAGATCATAGTTACAGGAGGGGATTCCCACATGGTTTGACATGAAGGAGTCCAGTGTGTTCTGGACTCCTGGTATCCCACAAAAGCACTAACGAGGCTCCCGTTGATTAGGAGATACACTGTAGGGCCCAGGGAAATCAGATAGCAATCTCGGTTGGTGTCAGGTTGGCCGAATATTAAAAAATCCTTTAGGCTCCTGGAAATCAGGTCAAGCCAGATTCCAGAAGTTAGAAAACAGGCAGTTAGGACTAGTTGGCGTCCAGCTGGAGAGTAGAGACAAAATTTCAGGCTTTGGTTACAGGGAGGAGTGGTCTGGGAAACAGGATGTCAGTTGAGGAAGAACATGCAAGTAGATCTTAGCATCCACAGCTTGCACAGGCGAGGAATTCAGCACGTGAGGGTTACCAGTGAACAGAAGCATCCAAAGGATGGAGCCTGATTCTGGGGTGTTTTTCCTGTGACTACGTTTGCACTTCGTTCTCGGTCTATAGGTATCTATAGGAGACTTTTGCAGCAGCAGGCTAGTATCTTCCTGAAACAAAGGCTGCATTCTCACAGCTGGATCCAGTTAAATGTCAAGTATTTCCCAAAGTATAAAATATTCCCCAAAACGCTACTTGAATGCAATGTAAATGGTCAAATATGTTTAGAAAATATGACAACCATATCCTCCTCTGGGAGACTCATAGGGAACACTAATGCATTTCTAGAGGATCTGAGAGGTCTTCCAGTAAAAGAACTATTTAAGTTTGTTTAACTCACCTCTTTCCAAATATATTTGCCTTGGGACCTTTTCTGGTGGAGCATCTGTCTTATGAAACTGGTTCCAGAGAATACCAGTTTGAGAATAGTCTTCTAAAGGAAAGTTAGGGCCAGAGAAATTACCTAAGACCACTCAGGGACCCCAGGGACCTCTGCCAGGAGAAACCAATTCCTTCTATTCCCAGCGGGGATGCTGCATCCAGCCTCAGGTTGCATGTTCTGTGCAGCTCCCAGGGGCGCCACTCAACATAGACTACAATGGGAATGACACTCTGAGCTGTCCACTCAGCAGCCTTTATCCTTAATGACTACAAGAGGCTGTAGAGTGTAATAGCTAAGTAAATTTGTCTACCTAGGTTTCAACCCAAGCTCTCTACTTATTAGCTGGAAATCCCAGGCAAGACAGTTATATCTTCTATAACTCAATTTTCGCATTTGTCAAATATAGATACTAATAGTTTAAGAGTATACAGTATATATTATGCATATTATAAATTTTATACTATATAAGTTATGTATAGTATATGTTGTAATAGTGTAATAACACAATAGTAAATCATATTTTACAGGTCTGTCCTAAGGATTAAATTAATTATACATAAAGTACTTAGAATTGTGCTCATATATATTAGCTACTCCTGTTATAGTTATTATTATCATCACCTTTCAGTATGATGCTGATCATACTATAACTCTCATGTCAACCAGACTTGTCTACAAAATCAATAATTTTAAGAACATAACCTTAAAAAAAATACTATGACTCTCTCTTAGCCCTCCCAGTATACCTAGTCTATCTACTGTAAAGAGCAGGGATTAGCCGTTTTGCATATATGACAAGTTTATAAGAAGAGATTTTATTGATATTTCTGTATTTTATCAAGCTAAATCTGAGACTCCCACTGGACCATTGTAGACTTTTAAGAGACTTGAGCTGTATTTGATGAGAAAATGTATCTGCCACAGGCTTGGGCATGAGAGGGGAGAATGGAGCCCCATCCCTGCACTGTGGATGGCCCCTCATCCAGACATTGGCTCCTACCTGCAGCTTACCCACAGCTCCCTGACTGCTGTCTGTGGTCCCCTCCAATATTCCGATCTTGGGGCTTTGTGTACCAGTTCCCTGAGGTTAGCTGTGGATAGCAAACGTAGCACTACTATTTTTTCTTCTTCTTTTGTTCTGTTAGTTATTTCCTTCCTTCTGTTTTCTTTTGGGACCAATGGGGAGAATTCTTCACTGGGCAGTCAGAAGATGCCAGCCAATTCCTTCCTGCCTGTCCCTTCCATTCCTAGAGACAGACACAGTCTCAGTCTCTGATCATCTCTGGGCTACAACATAAGAGATTCAGCTTTGGATTAATTCATAAGCATAACTCAGAGGGCCGTTGACTCAGGGCAGGCAGTCAGCACCTTGAGATGGACCTGTCCAGGGTCAACTGTCAGATCAGACCTCTCAGTGAGCTTTCCAGCATATTCAGAGCCCAGACTGGCCTCTTGCAAAGCCAAATTCCTGGGGCCTAGCAGGTGTGATGATTTAATTGATGCCTAGCAATAAGGAGACTGAGTCACAGCAAGATAAATAACTTGCCTGAGCTCTGGGATTTCAGTTTCAGTTTCAGCTTGGATTCAAGCTCAGGGAGAATCTTCTTTCCCTTGGGGAAAGGAAAGGGAAGAGTTCAGAGGACTCTGTTTTGTAACTTGGGTACCAGTTCAGCCACAATAAAATAAAGCACCAAGCAGACTCCTAAAGCCTTGGATTCTAAGCCTTCATTCTTGGACAGCATTTCTAGACCCACCCTGGGTGAGAAGGAAGTAAGGTGCACTGAAGGGAGGGACCCAGTCCTGGAAGGATACACCACCTGCTGCCTAAAGAGCTCTTGGGCTTTGAGGAAACATCAGAGGTAGCCGGGCAACAGTCACCATGGGGTTTGGGTGAGGCTGGGCTGGTTTCAGGTATGACCTGGCACAGTCCTAGCTGCAGTGGCCATGAGGAAGTACACACATCACTCCTCCCCTAATTCCAGCAGCCTAGCACAGAAAGTGAGGGGAGAGAGTGAGAGACTTTGCATGATAATCCAGAGAATTCTCCTGTATCTTACCCAAGTCCACCAAGGCAGTGCCACCAGGAGTCTGCAAGAGTCACAGCATTACTGAGCTTGGGACACCCCAAGAGCAGAAACAGCTGTAGTGACCAAAGACTTAGATCACTGCACTCAATTCCCTTTCAATACCTGGCAAGCCTTCTCAAGAAGGACAGGTTCTGGCCGGGCGCTGTGGCTCACGCCTGTAATCCTAGCTCTTGGGAGGCCGAGGCGGGCGGATTGCTCAAGGTCAGGAGTTCAAAACCAGCCTGAGCAAGAGCGAGACCCCGTCTCTACTATAAATAGAAAGAAATTAATTGGCCAACTGATATATATATATATAAAAAAATTAGCCGGGCATGGTGGCGCATGCCTGTAGTCCCAGCTACCCGGGAGGCTGAGGCAGAAGGATCACTGGAGCCCAGGAGTTTGAGGTTGCTGTGAGCTAGGCTGACGCCACGGCACTCACTCTAGCCTGGGCAACAAAGCGAGACTCTGTCTCAAAAAAAAAAAAAAAAAAAAAAAAAGAAGGACAGGTTCAAGCAAGCCCAGATTGTGAAGATTAAACTAAATACCTAACTCTTCAATGCCCAGACATTGACGAACATCCACAGGCATCAAGAACATCCAGGAAAACGTGATCTCACCAAACAAACTAAATAAAGTATAAGTGACCAACCCCAGAGTGATGGAGTTATGTCACCTTTCAGACAAAGAATTCAAAATAGCTATCCTGAAGAAGTTCAATGAATGTCAAGAGAACACAGATGAAGTATCCCAAGAATGGAAAATAAGCACCACATGTACTTACCAGCAAATTGGTATTAACTGATCACCACATAAGTGGACATATAGGAATAACATCTATCAGGTGTCGGGCAGGTGTTGGGGAGGGAATGGGTATATACATACATAATGAGTGTGATGCACACCAACTGGGGGATGGACATGCTTGAAGCTCTGACTCAAGGGGGGAGGGTAGAAAGGGAAATATACATAACCTTAACATTTGTACACCCATAATATGCTGGGAAAAAAATACAAAAAAAAACACAACAATACACAGAGAAGGAATTCAGGAGCCTAGCAGAGAAATTTAACAAAGAGATTAGAATAATAAAAAAAAATCAAGCAAAAAAAAAAAATATCTTGAGCTGAAAAATTCAATTGACAAACTGAGAAATGCATCAGAATCTCTCAACAGCAGAATTGATCAAGCAGAAGAAAGAAATAGTGAGCTTGAGGACAGGCTATTTGAAAATATACAGTCAGAAGAGAAAAAAGAATGAACCATGCCTACAAGATCTAGAAAATAGCTTCAAAAGGGCAAATCTAAGAGTTATTGGCCTTAAAGAGGAGGTAGAGAGAAAGATTGGGGGAGAAAGTTTATTCAAAGAAATATTAACAGCAAACTTTTGAAACCCAGAGAAAGATATAAATATTCAGGTACAAGAAGGTCACAGAACACCACGCAGATTTATCCCAGACAGGACTACCTCAAGGCATTTAATAAGTTCCCAAAGGTCACAGATAAAGAAAAGGTCCTAAGGGAAGCAAGAACAAAGAAAAAAGCAACATATAAAGGAGCTCCAGTATGTCTGGTAGCAGAATTCTCAGTGGAAACCTTACAGGCCAGGAGATAGTGACATGACATATTCAAAGTACTGAAGGGAAAAAACTTAACCGTAGCATATTATAACCTATAAAAATATCCCTCAAACTTGAAGGAGAAATAAAGACTTTCTCAGACAGACAAAAGCTGAGGGATTTTTATCAACGCCAGACATATCCTACAAGAAATGCTAAAAGGAGTTCTTCAATATGAAAGAAAAGTACATTAATGAACAATAAGAAATGACTTAAAGGTATACAACTCACTGGTAACAGTAAGCATACAAATATAGAATACTCTATTGCTGTAATTGCAGTATATAAACCACTTTTATCTTGAGTAGGAAGACTAAAAGACTATCAAAAATAACCACACAACTTTTTGAGAGATAGGTAGTATAAAAAGATATAGATGGAAACAATAAAAAGTTAAAAATTGGAGACAAGGGATGAAGTTAAAGTCTAGAATTTTTGTTAGATTTCTCTTTTCTTGCTTGTTTGTAAGCAGAGTTGTCATATGCTTAAAATAATTGGTTATAAAATGTTTTTTGCAAGCCTCATGGTAACCTCAAGTCGAAAAAACCTACAACAGATACACAAAAAATAAAAAGCAAAAATTAAAACACACTACCAGAGAAAATCACTTTTAACAAAGGAAAATAGGAAGGAAGTACAAAAGAAAGGACCACAAAACAACCAGAAATCAAATGACAACATGGCCGTAGTAAGTCCTTAACTACTGATAATAACATTGAATGTGAACGGACTAAACTCTCCAGTCAAAAGACATAGAGTGACTGAATGAATAAAAAAGCAAGACTCCACTATATGTTGTCTACAAGAATACACTTCACCTATAAAGAAACACACAGACTGAAAATAAAGGGATTGGAAAAGATATTCCATACAAATAGAACCCAAAAAAGAGCAGGAGTAGCTATACTTCCATCAGATAAAACAGATTTCAAGACAAAAAGTGTAAAAAGAGACAAAGAAGATCATTATATAATGATGAAAGGGGTCAATTCGGCAAGAGGATATAATCATTCTAAATACATATACACCCAACACTGGAGCACCCAGATATATAAAGCAGATATTATCAGAGCTAAAGAGAGAGATAGACCCCAATACAATAATCTTTGGAGACCTCAACACTCCACTTTCAGCATTTGGCAGATCATCCAAACGGAAAATCAACAAGAGAAACATTGGACTTAATCTGCACTATAGACCTGGTAGATATTTACAGAACATTTCATCCAGCAGCTGCAGAATTCACGTTCTTCTCCTCAGCTCATGGATCATTCTCAAGGATAGACCATATGTTAGGCCACAAAACAAGTCTTTCAAAATTCAAAAACGTTGTAATCATAACAAGTATTTTCTCTGACCACAATGGAATAAAATCAGAAATTAATAACAAGAGGAACATTGGAAACCATACAAACACATGGAAATTAAACAATATGCTCCCCAATGACCAGTGGGTCAATGAAGAGGTTAAGAAGGAAATAAAAAAATTTCTTAAAACAAATGAAAAGGAAAACACAGCATATCAAAACCTATAGGATATAGCAAAAACAGTATTATAATGTTTAATAATATATATTATTTTTTATTTTTAAAGTTGTCACTAGAAATAGTTTTTAAAATTATGCCTTTATAAAGTATTACAGAATAAAGTGTTAACACTAGAGGAAACCTACTTGTAGCTTCTACAATAGCCCATATAACGGTTGTCCAGCTTGTGTAAAAAAAAAAAAGGCAAATGCTATTTGTTCTCAGAAACCAGAGTTTAAACTCATAAATCATTTGGTTAAGAGGAATAGGAAACTGGTGCCTTCTAATTGTGAGACTTTGTAGACAAACCAAATTGTTTCAGGTTGGAGTCAATGCTAGCTCTGAAATATATCCACAACACCACTGGCCTTAGGGGTGAAACAAGTCATGTTTTCAAGTGTGCCGTCTGAAAGATGCTACATAGATCAGCTTTTTTTCACACTGCTAACTGTATATATAAACAAGGAAGTTTTCAGTGTTATTTGGAAAGGCAAGTCCTTCCTTCAGCCCTCCTTTTATGGCCACCCCTCCCACACACATTCCCTTCCTCCATCGTTTTGAGTAATGTTACAATGATGATAGTAACACACTCCTTATATAGGTTTATGAAGTGGGCTTTTTTTTTTCTACTATGCTAACCTTGGAATTCTTGATTCTAGAAAGGATTGATTCAAATCCTACAGCAAAGTCAGCATACACCTTTGTTATTTCTGCCAAAAGGACTCTAATAAATGGCAGTGATTAAGGTGTTCCTGACCACAGTATCAAAGTTTAAATGACCCAAGTGTGTGTTTAAAGTCTCCAAAGGTAAGTGCAGAGCAAACCATCATGTGATGGACTTCCCTGTCCTCTGGGCTCTTCAATCTAGATCTGGATGGATCTAGACCCATTATGTACTTACTGACCCACATGGAAACTGTCAGCTTGGATGTGTTTTCACATCTGTATATGCACAGTGTTCTTTCATCTTTGGGGAAAGCTTCCCTGAAGAGGGCAGGATTCATCTCGAGCAACAGAGAAGTTATGTTCTGCCCCATCCATTCCATGGCCCCATTTCCCCCTTTAAAGGTAATGCCTTCAGGTAAACGTGTGATGCTATCTAGTGATGATTTGATGAATCGTATTTTAATAGGGAGGACTGTTGGCACTTTTACAAGTAATGATCAGTCTCTAAGTAATGTCTGCATCAACAAAAAGCTTTAAGTGCCCCTCTTCAATTTGGTTTATCTTTTCAATTTTTTTTAAAGGTACGACATTGGCATTTGCAGGAACATATTTGTTGGTGAACTTTGCTCCAAATATAACTCAGGCCATCTCAGCAAGAACAGTACAGTATTACTTTGTCGGCTGGCAGTTCCTGGTCTATGTGGTAAGAAGTCTAACTATGTTACTATGCCTGAAGCTATATTATCTAGACCACTGGTACATGCAGATAGATGTTAGAGAACTAATACCTTTTCTTATGAGCACTAATATCTTATTAAACATTAAATATACTTGACCAATACCAAAGTATTAGAAATACTAAGTCAGCAATAGATGCACCCTTAGTTTCCCAGGTGTCCTTTCCTGGGGGTGACCTGTCACTGTAACAATTTCCATAACATTAAATCCAGAAAATTCCAGAGCAACATGTTTTAGGACAACTCAAAGTGAAACAAAACAAAACACTCTTTTTCAAGGTCAAGGAGCAATATCTGTGTCACATTTTTTGTTGCTGGATTTATTCAAGATAAATATTGTCTCCAAAAATGCTTTCGTTGAGATCAATGCAGCAGATTGCCTGAGGGAGCAGATAGCAGTACCGAAAAGACGTGTAAAAGAAAGAATGAAATGAGCTGATATTGAAAATTGAACTCATTAGTTGGGATATTTTATTTGATGCAGTGCCTATATATGGTGTTTAAAGATAGAACATGATCGAAATGGTTGATGTGTAACTTGTTACAGAAGTTGGTGTGGGCAAGTAGTAAGAAGAAAACTGGGGTAGTCTAGCTGAGAATTTAACCAAGAATTGGAATAGTCATGAATCCAATAAAAAAAATCAAAATGCACAGAATCATACATCTTTAGGATTAGAAGTGACCTCAAAAAGTTATCAGATCTAGTCCTCTGCCACTAAAACAGGTAAAATAGTGCAATCCTAATTTATATGCCTACTATTGAAAAGTGTGACATTGGCATTTACTGGGACTTGTTTATTGGTGAACTTTGCTCTAAGTGTAACTCAGGACATTACAGCAGCCGTTCCTAGTCTATGTGACAAGAATTCTGTCTATCTTACCATTTCTGATATATAATCCTGACCTCTAGAACACAAATATTTACAGGCCCTTTCTCTTTGAAGCCTCCCTCTCTATTCTCTTGCCTAAAAAGATACTTAGGTTCCTCTATTTTTAAAAAAATTACTCACTTACTACATACCCTTTAATAAACTGCCCTATTTACCTTCTTCCATTTACCACCAAAAACGTGTTCAGATAGTCTACTCCTGCTGGCCCTGTCCCCTTCCTCAGCTCCCCTTCACTCCTCTCTCATTCCAATTTAGTAAATCCCTCTCTAAAAATTGCCAAATGGAATGGCTTTTTTGGGTCCAAATTCTTCTCGAACCTTGTGCAGCATTTACTCCATGCCCATCCTCTTTCCTGGAACCTCTTTCTTCCCTGCTTCCTCAGTGTATTTTCCTTGTCTCTCTTTTTCCTCTCTCACTAATCCATCCCAGGCTCTCGGGCACCTCTTCCTCCTCCGCCAACCCCTTGTGTCTATTCACGTTACATACTCTTCCAAGGCCTTCCAGAATGCTCCCATTGCCCACCCCACCATCCTCCTTTATAAACCCTTCCAAATGCAGACCTACCTCCCTTTCCTAGGCCTCTGCTAAGCTCCGGATCTACATTCTCATCTGTCTACTTATTAACTATTCCTGCCTAGATGTCCCACAGTTTCCTCACATGTGACATATCAAAAACTAAACTCAATGTCTTCCCCCCTCCAAACTCTCTCCTCTCTTATATTTTCTACATCAGCCACCCATGTTGGGAACCTGAGTTACATGTGACTTCTCCTACACCCTCATTACCCACCCCCTGCCCCCATCCTGTTGGATATTTCTTAAAATCTCTTGAATGTGACCATGTTTTACATCCTGTTGCCATTGCATTAATTCAAGCTTTCACCATCTCTTGTTTGAACTATGCCAGCAGCCCCTTAATGAATCTGTCTCCCTGCTACTCACTGTCAACACCGTGGCCACAAATATCCTCCTAAAAAAGAAATCCAGTCAGTTAGCCACTCCAGCCACACCATGTAGTGTGCTTGTGTCCCTTTGTCTACTTACCTCTCTGTCTCTCTGTTCTATTGCAGAAGACCCTGCCCTTCTTCAGGGCATGAACTACTATGGGTTGACCAATCACTCAATCAGAACATCAATCACAGTGTCCTGCCTATTTAAATACCTGTTCCTTATATGTTATGGTCCTGAATTCTGTTCTCATGGAACATATTTCTATGCTAGTTCTGTCACTTCCCACCTCTTTCCTTACCCTGTGGCCTCCCTATATCTCTAGGGTTGGGCTTCCCAATTCAGATTAGCCTTTCCCGTCTCTGTCATCCTGTGTGGCTACCCCTTCCCCATTTATCTTCCTCCTCGTGCACTACACTCAGTTCTTTAACTATCCCAGCTTTCCTTCATCAACTATAAGCACTAGAAGGCATTTCCATCTCTGTGGTTTACTTCTGTTCTTTATACTTTGTTGAATATTTCATGATAGTCCAGACTTGAAGTCCTACCAACACATTATTACTCTTTGCCTAAAGGCAAAACAAATTCTTCATCCAGTAAGAAAAGGGTCACATAGCCCAAGACCAGAAAATTAATAGCCTGAGTTGAATCCTTTGGAGATTAAAGATGCATCAAGACTTATTTCCTGGAAATAAACAGCATTGTTTAATGGTGATGTATCTTGTATTGTTTTAACACCAGAGAAAATATTTGGAAAGATCAAAACCACTTATTATTAAACTGTATATTTCCACAGAAAGTACTATGAAATTCATTGCATTTTGTCATTTTCCAACGTCAACACTTAAAATAAATTCATTCATTCATTTATTCACTTATCCATTCAGTGGTGATTAGACACCCAACTTATAAAAAGGAATTCCTATAGCAAGAATTTTACAGGCTTGGAAGAGACCCATATTTCTATGAAATCATATTAAGATAATGAAATTATATTTGATGGTAAATGCCACAGAGAAAAATGTAAATAATTCCAGGTATTTATAAGATAGCATAAAATAAACCCTTAATAAAGTCACATTTGAATAATGCCATTGGTGCTAGACTCTAACAGGAATAAATCTATATTATATTAGTTTGGAATTAAATCAATCGTATAGTTGCATCTCTAAAGACTCTAGAAGTAATCACTTATTATACTAAGATCATGAGCCGAAGTTTGGTTTGAATCTATTAAACACCTAAGTAATTAACATTTAATCCTCAGAGGTGGCAGATTCTGTGCTTTTTCTACAAATTATGACTGACTGTAGAAATCATAATTATAGTAATTAAGACTATTCTCTAACATATCATGCATCTGATTATGTATCCCACCAGGAATAAGTAACAGCACCTGAATTGGCTTTCTGGACTGATCAAATAACTTATAAAATATATAAAAATATTTAAAAGTCTGAATAAGTTCTATATTGTTCAAAAAAGGGATCGTAAAATTGCATCGCAGACTGACTCATATCATCCCTTGTGTCATGTGTCCACCTGGCCCAGGTGGATGTCTGTTATACCTTCAAGACTTATATTAAGTGGAACCCTGGCAGAGATAAGGCACAGGTGTTTTCCTCTGACCCAGTACTCTTTTTTGTAGGAAGGTGATTTGAGAAGCCCAGTGTGTACCAGCCAGAGGAGAATGCAGTGCCCTGTTGCTCACCCACTAAAACAGCCTTTCCCAGCCTGTCTGCCAGAGATGGGTAGTCCCCCAGCCCCTGTGCTTGCCAAAAAGCAAAAACAAGTGGGGTTTTTAGGGTCAAGCTAGCTTGGAGAGATGCTGCAAAACATGGCCTCCTCTGTTAGCATGTTAAAAATTAGAAGTCCTTTAAGAAAGAGACAGGTTTAACGTTAATCCTGCATGCCCCGGGCTTATTTGACCATCAGGCCCTTTTCTGGGAAGGACCAACTGTGAGTAATACCTAAGAACACATCTGCAGAACCCACATTAGGAAATGTAGCCCTAAGCCTCAATTACTTCATGTTCTTTGGCAGGCTTGATCATGGCCGTTTTGCCCACCCAGATATTCCAAAAGAGTATTCAAATTGAAAACTCTGTTGCAAACATAAAATCCTTCACAAAATAATCTACACAGTGCTCATTTTCTCTCTGCCAGACAAAAAATTAAATCAGCAGAGGCAGGGGCCAAGCCTGTCATTTGGTGTAATTCTATACCCCAAAGCTGATTATTAAGTCAGCCTTTCTGGCGAAGCTGTGTCCAAACCTACCATCAGGTGTTAAAAACCTGAAGGGAGAAAACTGGATGTTTTTATATGACATCAGTATCTATGGCAGGATGCTCATTTGCTTTATTGTCTAAATGCAAATAGCACTTGTGTGACTGCACTGGGGGCCGCTTCTACGGTAGCAGGAGCCAGCACTCACCGAGAGGGCTCAGCCCTGTGCTTAGCTCGGACTGCATTCTGTCCTTTGCCTGCCCGATGTCCCTTGCCATGCCCGTCACTGTTATCCTCTGCATCTGACAGATGGGGAAGCGGAGGTGTAAGGGCGTCCAGTAATTTGCCCAAGGTCACATAATTCAAAACCAGGCTGTCCCCCTCTGGGGCACACATTCCACAACACTCCACTGAACGCCTCTCTATGCAGAATTAATAAAGCTGACTACCAAGGATCAAATCTTTGTCCAAACTTGTCCTTAGAACTGGCACAGAGCTCATTTCTCTTGGACAAAGAAGTCATATCAAAGGCTATTCTTTCAAGAAAGAACTTGGTGAGAAGAGGTGCGGTAAACTTCAGCCCAGATTTTGGTACCAGAAACAGGGCGTCCAATGGCAAAATTTTGTCCATTCTTTTGCCACATCACGGCCTTGGACTGCCAATGCCCTTTTGGCCACTGAAAACAGGGTGATCGGTGCCTTCACATCTGATTAGATGAGGGAGCCGATCCAGAAAATCCTGCATCAATTCAGAAAGCTCATCCTGAAGATTCTGTTCCTCTGGATGGACTTCAGGTACCAACACCTGGATTGGTTTTCTATTACTTCCGTAACAAGTTGTCACAGACTTAGTGGATGAAAACAACACGAGGTTATCATCTTACAGTTCCGCAGGTCAAAAGTCCAACACGGGCTGCACTGGCCTGCGGTCAAGGTGTTGGCAGGGCCGTGTTCCCTGCTAGAGCCTCCAGGGGAGAATCTGTTTCCTTCCCTTTTCCAGCTTTCAGAGGTCAGCAGCATTCCTTGGCTTGGGTCTTTCTCCATCGCCTCTCCCTGTGACTGCAGCTGGGAAGCTTCTCTGCTATTAAGGACTCATGTGGACTCATGTGATTTCGTTGGGCCCACTTAGCTAATCTAGGATAATCTACCCATTTAGGTCCATAACTTAATAATATTTGCAAAGCCCCTTTGCCGTGTAAGGTGATATGTTCGCAGCTTCCATTAGGACGCAGATCTCTCCTGGGGGCTGTTATTCTGCCTGCCAGGCTGCATCATTTAACCCCCCTGAGCCTGCGTTTCTTGCCCTGTCAAATGAAGATAGCGTCTACTTCCTAAGGAGGTTGTGAGGATTCAATGAATTAGTTCAAGCCCCAAGGACGGTGCAGTGTGCGGCAGGCACGCAGGAGGTGCTGTTGCTATCCCTGACCTCTGACATCGACATCGCAGTCAGAAACTCAGCCTCCTCTGGGGCGCAGCAACCTGCACAAATCGCAGCTTCTTTAATATTGATGTTTTCAGAGAGAAAAAATTGTTGTTAGAAAAAAATTAACATTAATTCATACAGCTTGAAAATGTTATTCCTGGGAGCTGTGTGACCTCTTGCTACAAGGCAGAACCCAGGGCAACTGTAGTCATTCTGGGTTAATGGGAACTCATGTTTTATTTATCTGAAGCCACAGAGATGGAATTTGCAAAAAAAAAAAAAAAGTCTAGATTTTAGAACTGATAACGACTACCCTCATCCTCCTCTAAAAATTGAATAATCAGCATGCTAATAGATTTAGCTAACACCCTCTGTGGTCAGTAGAGGAAGAGCTTTCTTTTCTACGGCAACAAATACAGTGGTCCCAGAACACCACTGTGAGTTGTTTTCATTGTCTCTTGGGAAAATTGAAGCCTGTGGTTAAGACCAAGCCTAAGGGGATATTTCTGTTAATGATTGGTGAGCTGCACAGAGATTGGGACACCCAGTGATTTGATGGCAGCTTCAGGGACGGCAAAGGGAGAGGCGTTTAACGGCTTTTGTAGCACAACTCAGTTAAAGGCCTGGCAAATAAGCCCTATAAGGAAAAGTTAAAATAATTGGTTTAATTTACCAGGAGAAGAGCAGAGTAAGGGATGATTTGATCTTCTATATTAAGATTTTTTTCTAAAAGGTTTTTAAATGAGAAAGATATGGGCCTGCTACTTCCCATGCCCATAGAGGATTAAAGGAAAAATAAATAAATCAACAAGCCAAATCTTGAATAGAAACAGGATTTAAGTTGATTTAGAGATGGCCTTGTAAGAAGAATGCAATATTGGAAATAATAAAGTCTCTAACTCCAGCAATTTTTAAGAAAAAAATTGGTGGTGGTGCTTTTACCTGTCTACTGTCAGAAAAGTAAACCTTCATATTTATAATTTCAGTCCAGGGATGCCACCTCTTATGAAAAAAAAAATTAATAGCTTGGCTTAAGGTTATCTTAAGCACTGCAAAAAAAAATGTTAAAAATAAAACTGAGAACTCAAAATTAAACTCCAGTTTTCACAAGGTTGGAAAATTTCAGAGTTCCAATCAATGAATATTTATTGAACACTCAGTATTAGACATTAGGTCTTTGTGTGTATGTGTGTGTGGCAAGGTGTCCATAATAAATTTGAGGTCTGATTTGCTTATCAATTCCATCAATATTTACTGGTAACTGTGTGCCAGGCACACAGAGTGGGTAAGGCCCCTGTTCTGGAGCTGGCATTGCATTAGGGGAGACAGACAGAAAGCACATAAACACATGAACAAGAAATACACCAGATGGTGGCCAAATGCTGCATAGTGACCTGACGCTGGGGGTGTGGCAGGATGAGTGGGTGGCTCTGTCAGATCAGAGGAGTCACAGAAGAACTTGAAGAGAGGTGGCATTGGAGCTGAGAGCTGCAAGTGGCTGGGAGGAGCCATTGTGCAGAGAGCAGTAAAGAGCATTCCAGACAGAGCACACAATTAGTGCAAAGGCCCAAAGGCAGGAGCAATCTGAGAATTGCAAAAAACTGAAAAGGAAAAAAAAGAATTAAAATTGAAAAAAAAAAAAAAAGGCCATTGCAATTGGCTCAGTCATACCATTCAGGAGCAAGGGGTACAAAATGAGGTCTGAGAAGTCTCCTGGGGCTTTATAATCCAGGAGGGAGTTTAGATTTTACTCTAAATGTGATAAGAAACCATAAGAGGTTTTAGCAAAGGAATGACTGGATCTAATTTATATTTTAACTACATGTATCATCCTGGGTGAATTTCATAAACACAATGCAAAGTGAAAAAAAGCAAGCAAGTGAAAGCAAGTATGATTCCACTCGTGTAAGTTCCAACACATGGAAAAATAAACAGGCCATTGTTTGGAGATGCATAAAGATGTGATGAACTATAAAGAAAGCGAATGATAAACACACACTTCAGCATAGTGGTTGCTGGGGAGGTGGAGGAGGGGAGTGCAGTGGCACAGGAGTATTTGCCGTATATCATGTATGTTCTTCTCTATGAATGAAATATCTCATTATCCAAATTGTGTTTTTAAATAATTCCTCTGGGCGCTGAATGGCTGGGCCACAGCGAGGCAAGAGTGCAATCAGAGATGACTTAGAAGCTAATGCAGTGGTCCAGAGATGGATGGTGGGGAGGGAGAAAATGGGAGGAGTTTAGGTTTGTGCAATAGTCTGTTGATGCCACTTCCTGAGGGACAAAGTCCCCAGGAGGAACAAGCTGGGAAGGGAGGGAATCAAGTGTGTGCCCGTGGTGGTGTGTAGTATGACTATGAAACATGCACATGGAATGTCTCATAGGTAGTTGGGTAAACAAGACTGGAGTCCCAGAGAGGTCAGGGGTGGAGATCTAGATTTGGCATCACCGGCGGATGGGTGGTGTGAGGGCTCTGGCTCTGGATGGCTGGGCACCTTAGACTGTTCTCGCATGTTTATAATCTTCCTTAGGAACCGCCGTCACTCTCAACCCTAATGCAAGCACTGCCGCAGAGTCAAAAGGAGAAGTGTGCCATTTTGAAGACTTTGTGTAGAATAACTTACCCTTTTCCATCTTTTTCATTTCTAGATTTTAGAAATATTAATTTTCTGCATTCTCCTATATTGCTATAAAAGAAAAGGAATGAAGCACATAGTGATTCTGCTAACCCTGGTGGCACTTCTAGGTAAATGCATATTTTGTTTTCTTATTCTCTAATCAAACTGTGCTAAGTCATACATAAATAAGATTGGAAGTAAAATACTTGAGCGTTCTATTCCTTCCTCATGTTTTATATTTGTCAACTCTGATTTATAGAAAGAAATTGAGTCTAAATTATAGAAATTATATATTTCATGTCCATTACTGTAATTGATATATATTTTATTCTTTTAAAGATATATTTAAAGATTTTTGCTTCATGGTAATTCTATTTGCTCACTGACAATTTGAGGATACCTTTTTCTTAGTAAATAATTGAAAAATATTAAAAGAAGAACAAACTAATGAACCCAATTGAAATTCTTATGTCAGCAATTGGTTAGCCAAATCTATGCTGCTTACATTTAAAAAAAAAAAACTTTAAAATATGTCTAATAGGAAACATAAACATAAGCAGTATGATTTTCTTAAATAACACATTTCTTTCATTCATTGTTTACCAGCCCATTTACTTTTTTCCCCCCAGAGGTACCGTGTAAGATTTGAAAACTAATGCTTAAATAAGCCTACTATATATATTTTAATGTATCCTCCCTCCCTTCCCCTTTTCTGTCTCTCTATCTCTGTCTCTGTGTCTTTCTCTCTCTCTCTCTTTCTCTCTCTCTCTCTCTCACACACACACACACACACACAGTCATATATACGCCAACAGTAGGAGATCTCACCAATCATTTGGAAAATTCCCTTTTTAAGAATTTATTTGTCATATACCTGTACCTCAAAAAAAAAAAAAAAAAAAAAAAAAAGGATTTATTTGTGGCCGGGCGCGGTGGCTCACGCCTGTAATCCTAGCTCTCTGGGAGGCCGAGGCGGGTGGATTGCTCGAGGTCAGGAGTTCGAAACCAGCCTGAGCAAGAGCGAGACCCCATCTCTACTATAAATAGAAAGAAATTAATTGGCCAACTAATACATATAGAAAAAAAAAAAGCCGGGCATGGTGGCACATGCCTATAGTCCCAGCTACTTGGGAGGCTGAGGCAGGAGGATTGCTTGAGCCCAGGAGTTTGAGGTTGCTGTGAGCTAGGCTGACGCCACGGCACTCACTCTAGCCTGGGCAACAAAGTGAGACTCTGTCTCAAAAAAAAAAAAAAAAAAAAAGAATTTATTTGTAATTCTTCCTTTCCCTCTTCTTTGCCAGAAGATGACTCACATGTTGTGTGTTGTTTGCTATGACTTGGTAGGTTGTACTTACAGCATTGGAGCAGCGTGCAGCCCCATGTTAATGAGGTGCTGGGTTTTTATTTTCCTATCTCATCAGCTAGTTCTCTCCTCTGTGTTGGAAGATTTGTGTTTGCGATAGTTGCTTACAGAAACACTTGTACTCTACCCTATATCCAGGTATGCTGTTGATCAAGGGAACAGAAAGGAAACTTTATGTTTGTTTCTTTCCAAATTACCAGATAGGAAGAACAAAAGGAAACAACTAAGGAAAAAATGTACAATATATAAGAAAATAATGAAAACAAACTTTAAATAGGAATGTAAGAGAACAGAATTAAGATCATACATATTAGTTATGATCATAAATGTAAATGGAATGAGTTACCTAGTAAAAAAGATTCTCAAATTGGACTTCAGAGAAACTTCCAGGTTGATTTTGAAAAACGATTTTGAAACTGGATTCAGCCAACTGGCCCTAGTACAGCTCTAGTAGTTATTAAAATAGCTGCCACCCAAGCCTCCTTAGGGCCTCCTTCCCTCATGTCTTCTTCTCCCAACTCCAGCCCTGCCACGATAAATACTCATATAAGGGGCCTGTAGGACCCTCTTCAAGTGGTGGTAGGGCCAACACCCTTTCTGGCCCTTGTGGGTTGTGAAATGTTTTGGCGACATATGTAAGTTTTATCCAAAACAAGGTAACTCAAATTGAAAGTAAATGAAAGCAGGGGGTAATGATACTATGAAATTAAAGTCAAGGCAGAAGGCATTAAATGAGACAAAAGGGAGTAATTTATTCTGATAAAAAGAGCACAGTCCACAAGAATATCATATCTAATATGTGATATAAAACCTGCATGAAAATGCAAAACTACATTAACAAAAATACAAGGGAAGTGAAGACTTCTGTCAGCTCATGGAAGAAAAATATGTAAAGACAGAAGAGCTGAATTCTTAATTTTGAACTAGTACCTCTAATATTGAACTCTAAATCCTAAAAACAAAGAGTAATCTTTCTTTCAAGTGCCTGTATAACATTTACAAAAGTTGATCACATAATTGGCCCTAAAGAAGTTCTTGATAAATTCCAGGAAGTTGAAATAGGTCAGAACACATTCTCAGAGCACAGTGAAATAAAAACAGAAAAATAATAACAAAAATAAAAACCAGTAAATCTCTACCACCAGGAAATGTTAACAATAGTCTTAAACTACAGCTGGATAAAGTAGAAACCACGATTTCATTGCAGCATATTTTTTTTAATTATTATCAAAACACTTAATATGGAAACCTGGAGTTTATGACTAATGCTGTATTCAGAGAAAATTAATTGTTTTAAATGTAAGTCAATTAAGCACTCAACTCAAGAAGTTAGAAAAAAACTGAAATAAAGCTAAGGGAAAGCAGAAACCGTTTAATTATAAAGGCAAAAAATAATGAAATAGAAAAGTAATGGATTGATATCTAAACCCAAGAATCAGTTCTTAAAAGGCAACTGATAAAATACATCCTCTCCTTATCAGAAAAAAAAGCAAAAGAAAAATCACAAATACTTCAAAAAAGAAATGAGATATAGATTGATTGATAAATATCCATTTATAAACACTCATATATATGAAAACTTGAATAAATTGCTTATTTTTAATGGAAGTAACTGTGGAGGGAATGAAGGTGTTTATGTTAAAAGCTACATCCTAAAAAAGAACCAGACCTAGACAGTTCCAAATGTAATGTTTTCAAACCCTTAAGGAATAGATTATTCTGATGTTGTTAGGACTATTTGAGGACATAAGAAGAAAGCTTTTGCTTTTTTAAAAAATATAATCAGATAATACTGATCCCAAATCTGAAAAAGATAGAACAAATAAAAAACACTATGAACTAATTTTACTACTAAATACTGATGCAAAAATCCCAAATAAAATATTAGCAAATAAAATCCAGAGCAAATCATACTCAACAACCAAGTGGTCTTAATAAAACTTATTCTTTTTCTTTGTAACACTCATAACAATTTATACTTACATATTCTGCTTAGATGTTTATATGTTATTATGAGCTCATCTTCCTTGCCAGATTAGTTCCATGAGAACACAGATCATGTCTCTTAGGCACACTATATATATACTTTACTTAGAACTGAGCATGGTAAGCACACAATAAACATTTGAGTTAATTAACTAGTTAATCATGGGAATGAAAGGAGGGTTCTTTAAAAAATCCATTAATATACTTCATCGTGTTAATGAGTTAAAAGGGAAATATTGAGATATTGGTCAAATGATACAAACTTTCAGTTATAAGATTAAAAAGTTCTGGGGATCTAATGTACAGTATGGTGACAATAGTTAACACGTATTGTATATTTGAAATTTGCTGAGAGTAGATATCAAATATTCTCACCACACACAAGAAAAATGATAACTACATGAGGTAAAGATGTGTTAACCAACTTGATTGTGCTAATAATTTTACAATATATACAAATGTCAAGTCATCACATTGTATACCTTAAATTTATACAACTTTATATTTCAAAGATACCCCAATAAAGCTGGAAAAACGCTTTAAAATGGAAATCGTGTAATGATCTCAATAGATGTTGAAAAGCCATGTTAAAGTTTACTATTCATTCCTAACAAAGAACTTGATGGTGAAATACTAGAAGTGTTCTCATTAGAATAAGAAATGAGAAGATAAGCTCCTAAGTAGTAAATACTATATGATTTACATGTTGTGATTTGTTCATACTTATAGATAGAAAAATAATGCTGTACCCAAAAGTTAAAAATTATTTGGGCATGAGTGTTGAGATTACAGATGATTTTAATTTTCCTTTGCAGGCTTTTCTACATTTTCCAAACTTTTTTAAATGGACATGTATACTTTTATAGATTTTTTTAAATGAATTTAGAGTTTATTGATAATCCCAGTGATAGAGATAACCACTGACAATATCTTGATGTCGTTTCTTCTAGCCTTTTTTTCTTTGCATACATAAGTACTTTCTATGTATATGTATGCAACATTAAAATGATACTGCATTACAATTTTGCATTTCGACCTGTCCTTAGTAAGCTCCCCTCCCAAACAAAACTTAGAAGTACTTGACACCAGCCTACAAATAACTTGCAGAGTTACAATAAATAGTGATTAAGCAGTTGACAATTGTGTGTGCTATAAAGACATAATGATTAACTATAGATATTGATAGTTTGTTTAGCAGTTTAATCACAAATTCTAGTTTTGTATTTAAGTGTAATTTAAGATTAGATGGTGGTTAAATTAGATGACCTTTGAGGTCTTTTGCAATTCTGAGTTTCCGAGGCTAATGGAATGGTACGATCAACTCCTTCTCCATTAATTATCCCTTTGGGAAACCTGGCTGTTCAGACCACAAGACCATAACCACATTGTGCTCTAATTTCAGGCAAAGTCTTTAGGAGGAAATTAAGGTTCCTCAAGAGCTAACCTACAAACTTAGACCATCAAGTGACACACAGATCTCTATAGCTATTTAAAATTTCTGGATTAGCTAAGATATGACTATTGTCATAATCATTAGGAAATATGTAAAAGGATCAGGTCAAAAGATATTTTAAGATGGAGAGGGGCCTCATTGTCAGGGCCTCTTTGTTCAGATGGGGGGTTTGTTTTTAGAATTTATCATCTGGTCTCCTTGGTTAATTAACAAGTTTTAACTGAAAGAAAATGCCCAATTTGGACGTGTGCCTTAGTACCCTTCAAGTTAAAGTATATTTTCAGTTTTTGGAAAAGGAAATTATGGGAGGCTCTTCCTGGTTGTCCATCACCTGCTATTTTAAACATATTCTTTAGAATATTTATATATATAAAATTCCTTTTCAAACACTAAAGGGAATAAAGCTCAGATATATGATGACCAGGTAGATCAACGGCAACAAAGACAGTATTTCTCCATCCCATTGCCTTTGACTTATAATTATTTGATTTCATGTAAAAATTATTTTTGAGCTTTGTGTAGGTTTCAGCTAAATTATGGAATTATTTGCAACAGTTACTTCAAGAGATGTAAGACAGAAAACATTATCTTCTTCCTACAGAAACAGATTGTTACCAGAAAATGCTCCATTGCTTTCATAGTGATATAAACTTATCAAGTTACTTTTTCTTAATTGTTATTTGGAACCTAAGGAAAATTTGTTCTCCTAAGGAACAGGTTCCTCTTTAGCATAGAAAATAAACAGATATTGCTTATATAAAGCCCAGATTTTCCGTTGACTCTGAACAATGAGTACTTAGCCCTCCCTAGTGCTTCTTCCTGTCATTGTCTTTGTCAAAAAGTATTTTTAATGAAACTTCTAGGCATCTACTAACAAAAAGGCTCGTGCATGGAGACTTTGTACAACACTTAGCAAACTCAGGGAGTGAGCTGCTTTTCACTTTGCAGTCTTCTCATCTATTTGGTTTTAAATTATTCAGTATAGTTTGTCATTTTAATGTCACACGGACAATCTGACCTTTCTTATCTCCTTTCCCCATTGTCTTCTCCTTTCCCCCCTACCAGAAATTATAACCTCCTTAGCATTCTTTCAATAGTTAGGGCTGGAAAATGAGCAACTTGCTTCAAAGATAAAAAGCACCCAGTTGCACAACAGACCTTTAGCTGATTTAAGTACATTTAAAGTCCAGCAGAGCTTGAGCCACGGGGCTACTGCTTGGTTAATGCCACATCCTACGCTACACCGCCCACAGCCATGTCTACCCACAAAGCATAATTGGTATATTTGCTACTCTACCACATAAACTTAAGATATTTATTTGCGATTCTATCTCAAGTATGTACTTTATTTGTGTTTTTTGTTTTCTTTTCCAGCCTCATTGACTGTTATTTCAGTCAAAGCCGTCTCAGGCATGATCACTTTTTCTATGACGGATAAAATGCAACTAACTTATCCCATCTTCTATATCATGTTTATCATCATGATAGCATCTTGTGTTTTCCAAGTCAAGTAAGTTAGCTTCTGCATACTCACTAAGCTTTCAGCATTCCTCTGCCTCTCTGAGTATCAATCTTTTTTGGCTTCAGATAATAATTACAGTGAGATACGACTGATTGCTAAGGGTGAAGGGCCTACAGCTTATCCTCAGCCAGCATGCCTTGCTTTGTCCTTTGCATCCAATGTTAAGTTTTACTAAGCATTGCCTTCAAGTCTTGTGAGTTCTAAAGTGTGGCCCTAATCCAGCTAAGTGCACTTTGATACTTTCCTGATGCTCTTCTGCTTGTAATTAATATCCATCATGCACAGGTTGTCATTAGCAATAAATCAAAGGGGCAGGTCCACATCCAGGATTTCATTCTAAATATAGGAAATACATGAACCCTTCACCTTCATTTCTTAGCTCATGCTTGTTAATTGCCCAGAGATGGACGAAACCAGACGTTTGGCCTGGAGGGAAATCCTTTCCCCAGAACTTTGCATCTTTGGCCAGAATTTTCTTTGTACCCATGGGATTGCAGAGTTATTGTTTTATGTTTCTCTTGGGGCCTAGTAGTGGTGACATGGAACATTTTTAATTTCTGTTCTTCTCTCCTACCTCCCCCTCCCATCTGCTCCAATCACTTCCCCTCCATTTCATACTAGAATTGTGCTTTTGCCTGCTTAGGCTCTCTTGAGTTGACCTGAAAGTTTTCTGTTTACCCCAGAATGCTATGCAAAGGCACCATCGTGGTGCCAGCTAGGAAATCAGAGCTCAAACTCAGAATCAGAGTGGCTCCTTCTGTAGGTGCTAGAAGTCAAGTCCGATTGTTATGGGCTGAGTATAGGCCCTGTCACAAGGTCTGTGGAGAGTTACTAGAGAAACCCAAGGTTCTGTCACTGCTTTGTTTGTCATTTCCTTATAAGACTGAATGTGTTTCTATACTTGAATCTTGCTATCTTGTTTCTTCCCTTTCTTCTTCTGGATTAATTAGTACTGCTAAAATATCTTCAGGGATTTAGTGACTTTGTACTATGCTTTATAAAATTGAAAGGCAGACACAACTGAAGATAAATTGCGCACTGTAGAACTGTGCTTCTCAGTCCTGGTTGCCCATTAAAATTACCTGAAGAGGTTTGTTGGGTAGGCGCGGTGGCTCACACCTGTAATCCTAGCACTCTGGGAGGCCAAGGTGGGAGGATCACTCAAGGTCAGGAGTTCGAAACCAGCCTGAGCAAGAGCGAGATCCCGTCTGTACTAAAAATAGAAAGAAATTAATTGGCCAACTAAAAATATATATAGAAAAAATTAGCCAGGCATGATGGCGCATGCCTGTAGTCCCAGCTACTCAGGAGGCTGAGGCAAAAAGATTGCTTGAGCCCAGGAGTTTGAGGTTGCCGTGAGCTAGGCTGACGCCACGGCACTCTAGCCCAGGCAACAGAGTTAAGACTCTGTCTCAAAAAAAACAAACAAAAAAATTACCTGTTTGTATACATGTATACATACATTCATGTATACCTATGTTCATGTATGTATTGTACACACACACACACACACGTACACACCCCTGGGCTCTACCCACAATGATTTTTTTTTTACATGAATATACATGAAATCTTTATTTGTAATATCTGAAAGCTGGAAAGATTTTTTTTTTCAATTGCTCTAGAATAATACCTAGGCATTATTGCCTTTTTTTAAAAGTGCCCAGGTGGTATCAGTGCAATACACTGCTTTGGAAAACAGTCTAGTCCCTGCCAGGGCAGCACAGCACAGTTGAATTTATGTTGGTGGCCAGAGTGAGAAGCTGAGCTCCCACATGTGCACTGCAGCTGGAGCACTGAGCATTGTTTTTGAAACATTAAACATTCCTTTACTTCTCCATCTTCTTTCTTGGCACGTGGCATGTCAATGGATAGCTATACTATTCCCCAGATATGATATTTAACAGATTCTAGGTTCTATCCTAATGAATCAGTCCTAGTGTGATACTGGTCCAGCAGCTTGAATCGCTTCCAACTCAAACTTCTGTGGCCTCAGAATATGATTAATTGCTTTTCATTGTTACTGTTGTTGGTTTAAACAGACCATAAAACCTGACATCTGATCTCATACATCAGATGCATATAAGCTATGACTGCTGATTGGAAATGCCCTTTCACTGCACTTCCTTTCCCTTTGTAGTTGTAGCTAAGGAACATGCATTGCTTGAAGTTATTGTTAACTTATTGCTGAGGATCTCTTAAAGCCAGAGCTTCAGTGAGTGCCTTCTGCTCTAGGTTCCTGAATCAAGCCACGAAACTCTACAATACAACAACGGTGGTGCCAGTTAACCATATTTTCTTTACAACCAGTGCCATTATTGCAGGTGAGTTTTGGTTTCCTATACATAGGTGATTCCAAGTATAAACGAAGTTTCTCTCAAAGCAAATGAGAGAATCAAGGAATGTTTAGGTTTTAAGGTCAGTAACCCCCTAGCCTCTGCCTCATGTCTCAGTTTCCTCCATGACGTCCTCCAGCACAGGTATGAATGCTCCCCAGTGCTCTCTGCCTCCTGAGTCAGCTCAGTCCTGTTTTGGATCACCCTCTTTATTTGGAGAGTTCTAATTATTAGAAAGTGTTTCCTTGTATTGGAACTACAATTAGTTTCCTTGTGAATTCAAGACACTCATCTTAGCTCAGCTTGAGTCTTTCCCTTGCCAGCCCTTCTGATCATCAAAGCAACTGAAAGGTCCTCGTGAGTCTTCTCTCGGGGCCAAACATCCCCAATTCCATTAACTCCTCCTATACGCCCACCAGCTCGATCAGAGAGTGGGCTCCAAAACCAAACTCAGTGTTGCAGGGAAGTCCTGACAGATGAGAGTAGAAACCTTTGCTGTTCTGGCTTCTATTTTTCTACTGTTGCAGTTCTTTTATTTTTATGGACAATTTTTTTGAAATGTGACAGATATGGTAGCATTAAAACAAAACATATAAATTTGTAACTTGGTCCAAACCAAATACAGTAGATTCAAGTATATCATTTCTAAATTTGGTACTGGTTTGCCCTAGTTCATTGGTTTATTTGATGTATTTACCACCTCCTTGTCTTGGGAGTTCATTTCTCAATGTAAAGTTTACGTATTTTGGAGGTGAATTAGGAATTATCTGTTTCCTAATTGGCACATCTTTGTTATTTCTTGGAAAACAATGTGACTATCAGTGGGCAATTTTTAAAAGTAATTAATGCATTTCCTTTTTCCCCAAATTAAAACTTATATTTCAAGAAAAAGATTATATCCCATGACATCTAATTTTTTTTTTTAGTATTTTATGCTTATTCTTAAAAGAAAATGAGAGAAGACTGCATATTGCTGTGTCCTAGAGTGACCGGAAAAGGAAAAGAAGGCATAAAGAATTATAGGAACAACATACAGCCTGATAGTTAATATTAATAAGTATAAAGATGTGTAAAGAACATAGTTGCTCTGAGTAGAAGATTTTCTAGGAGGACAACAGGGCTGGGTCTTAATACTCACCATACAGAGTGACTGTGAGTCAGGGAGGCTGGGACATCCCGGGAGTCATAACAGTTCCTCTGATGTCACTGGCACGTGGAGTGGAGTGAAGCTTCTTGACTAACTTCTCTCTGCCTCCATGAAACAGTATAGCTTAAAGTTAAAAAGAGACACCATATTTTGCCTACTAAATGAGTCAAGTTTTTATTTGTGCTTTTTATTGCCATAGCCAATGTCGGTAAGGCTGCAGTATCACAGGCACTCTCATGGGCTGGTTAGTGGGTTACCACGATCCTAGAAGTGAGTTTTATAGTTTTTATCAAGAGCCTTAAAAACGTTTTCACTCTTTGATTCTGCAAATCAACAACAAAAAAGCAAACGACCTGATTTTTAAAGTGGGTGAAGGACTCAAATAGCTGTTTCTGCAAGGAAGACACACAAAATGGCCACCAAGCATGTGAGAAGATGTCCGACATCGCTAATCATGAGGGAAAAGCAAATCAAAACCACCATGGGATATCACCACACACCAAGAAGAATGGCTGCTCTTAATAACAGAAAATTACAAGTGGTGGTGAAGAGGTAGAGAACTGTAACCCCTATACGCTGTTGGTGGGAATGTAAAGTGGTGTAGCCATTATGGAAAACAGTATAGCAGTTCCTCAAAAATATTAAAAATATAATTACTATATGATCCAGCTATTCCACTTCTAGGCATATAGCCAAAAGAATTGAAAGCAGGGTCTTAAAAAGATATTTGTGTACCCATGTTCATAGCAGCATTATTCACAATAGCCAAAAGGTGGAAGCAATGCACATGTTTGTTGACAGATGAATGGATAAACAAAATGTGGCATATGCATACAATGGAATATTATATGGCCTTCAAAATGAAAGAAGTTCTAACACATGGTACAATATGGATGAACCTTGAGGACATTATGCTAAGTGAAATAAGCCAGAAACAAAAAGACAAATATTGTATGATTCTACTTATATGAGATATCTAGAGCGGTCAAATTTAATGAGATAAAAAGTGGCTGGGGAAATGGAGAGTTATATAATGGGAATAGAATTTCAGTTTTTCAAGATGGAAAAAGTTTGGGAAATTGGTTGCACAACAATGTGAATATACTTAATACTACTGAACTGTACACTTAAAAAGAGTTAAGATGGTAAGTTTTATGTTATGTATATTTTACTACAATTTTTTTTAAAAAGAAAAAATGTTTCTAGAATTTTCACTTCTAGAAACACATTCTAATGACAACAAAAATACTAAAATGCTGGGATAAAATATGTTGGTGAGGCATGCCTCTTTTTATTGTGCTTTGCATTGTTTTTTACAAATTGAAGGTTTGTAGCAACCCTGCATTGAGCAAGTCTGTTGACATCATTTTTCCAACAGCGCATGCTCACTTTGTGCTCTGTGTCATTTTGATAATTCTCACAATATTTCAAAATTGTCATTATTATTATATCTATTATGGTGATCTATAATAAGTGCTTTTTGATGTTACCAATATAATTGTTTTGGGACACCATGAACCTTGCCCATATAAAATGGCAAACTTTGATGGATAAGTGTGTGTGTTCTGACTGCTCCACCAACCAGCTGTTTCCTCATCTCTCTCCCTCTCCTTGGGCCTCCCTATTCCCTGAGACACGACAATATTAAAATTAGGCCAATTAATAACCTTACAATGGCCTCTAAGTATTCAGGAAAAAAGAAGAGTCACACAACTCTCAATTTAAATCGAAAGCTAGAAGTGATTAAGCTTCGTGAGATTGTCAAAAGGATTGTCAAAATCTGAGATAGGCTGAAAGCTAGGTCTCTTGTGCCAGTTAGTTAAGCTGTGGGTGCAAAAGAAAAGATCTTGAAAAAAGTTAAAAGGACCACTCCAGTGAACACATGAATGATAAGAGAAAGTTTTAGTGGTCTGGAGAGAAGATCAAATCAGTCAAAACATTCCCTTGAGCCAAAACCTAACCCAGAACAAGACTCTAACTCTTTTCAATTCTAAGAAGGCTGAAAGAGATGAGGAAGCTACAGAAGAGTTTGAAGCTAGCAGAGGGTGGTTCATGAGGTTTAAGGAAAGAAGCCATCTCTCTAACAGAGTAGTGCAAGGTGAAGCAGCAAGTGCTAATATAGAAGCTGCAGCAAGTTATCCAGAAGATCTAGCTAAGATCACTGATGAAAGTGGCTACACTGAAGAGGTTTTCAATGTAGATAAAACGGCCTTCTTATAGAAGGAGATGCCATCCAGGGCTTTCATAGCCAAAGAGTAGACTTCAGTGTGTGGCTTCAAAGGACAGACTGACTCTCTTGTTAGGGGCTAACGCTAGTGCCTTAAGTTGAAAGCAGTGTTCATTTTCCATTCTGAAAATCCTAGGCCTTTAAGAATTATGCTAAATATCTACTCTGCCTATGCTCTAGAAATGGAACAACAAATCTTGGGTGACAGCACATCTGTTTACAGCATGGGTTACTGAATATTTTAAACCCACTGGTGGGACCTACTGCTTAGAATAAAGATTCCCTTCAAAATATCCGTGCTCATTGACAATGCCCCTGGGCACCCAAGAGCTCTGATAAAGATATACAAGGAGTTTAGTGTTGTTTTTATGCCTATTAACGTAAAATTCATTCTGTTAGCCCATGAATCAAGGAGTAATTTTGACTTTCAAGTCTTATTATTTAAGAAACACGTTCCACAAGGCTATAACTGCCATAGATAGTGATTCCTGTGATAGATCTGGGTAAAGTAAATCAAAAACCTTCTGGAAAGGATTCACCACTCATGATTCATGGGAGAATGTGAAAATATCCACATTAACAGGAGTTTGGAAGAAGTTTATTCTAACCCTTATGGATGACTTTGAGGGGTCAAGACTTCAGTGCAGAAAGTAACTGCAGATGTGGTGGAAATAGCAAGAGGATGAGAATTAGAAGTGGAGCCTGAAAATGTGACTGAATTGCTACAATCTCATGATAAAACTTAAATGGATGAGGAGCTGCTTTTTATGGATAAGTAAAGAAAGTGGTTTCCTGAGATAGAATCTACTCCTGATGAAGATGTTGTGAATGGTGTTGAGATGACAACAAAGGATTTAGAATATTCCATAAACTTAGCTGATAAAGCAGTGGCAGGGTTTGAGAGGGTTGACTCCAATTTTGAAAGTTGTTCTACTGGGTGTAAACATGCTATCAAACAGCATCTCATGCCACAAAGAAATCTTTTGTGAAAAGAAGAGGCAATCAATGTGGCAAACTTTATTGTCTTAACAAATTGCCAAAGCCACCTCAACCTTCAGCAGCCACCACCCTGATCAGTCAGCAGCCATCAACATCAAGGCAAAACCTCAACCAGTAAAAACATTATGACTCACTGCAGGCTCAGGTGATCACTAGCATTTTTTAGCAATAAAATATTTTTCATTAATGTATGTACAGTATTTTTTAGACATAATACTATTGCACACTTAATAGACTACAGTATAGTGTAAACATAACTTTTGTATGCACTCAGAAACCAAAAAAACTGCTGTGACTCGCTTTATTATAGTGGTCTGGAACCAAAGCCACAGCATTGCCAAGGTGTGCCTGTATTGAAGTTCATCACTGCTTTATTTAAGAAAAAGAAATTTAGAAACAACTTGAAATGCCCTAGGAGAAATGAATATTATGAGGCATTAACATAGAATAACATGATAACATTAAAATGATTACAAGGAAGTATGTAATAACATGGAAAATGTTTTTTTCCTGTAAGAAGATAAGATTAAGATTAAGATTGAGAAAGCTCCTTGCAGACAGCACTCTGGTCTCATTCATGGCGGTATCTCCCATACCTAGAGCAGTGGCTGGCACGCAGGAGATGCTCAATAAGTATTTGTTGGCTGACTGGAAAGGCTAACACCACACACACACACAATTTAATTCCAGGCGATACATAACGTAAAGGTATCTTATCTCATAAAAACTCTATGAAAGCTTTGGGACTTTAGACCAAAAAGACATCATTGAGACCAACAGGGAGAGAAGAAAAGCTCACCAAAGTAGACGATGCATCCTTTTGTTTGCTTCACCCAGAAGGCAACACCAGGACATGAGAAGGAACCATGGCAATAGGGAGCAGAGCTGAGGCAGCACTTCAGTTGCTAGATTGTCCTACAGTGCCTGAGTCAGCATGTGGCTGGACCAACAGACCACAGGCCATCGCCAAGAGTAACAGGATGGGCAGCAGCAGCTGGGCTGGGGTGGCTTCCATGTCAAAGGCCCCCCAAGTCCATGCAGACTCTCAGGCCGGGCTTGCTGACTCCACCCTAAAGCTGTAGGTGGGAAACGGTTGCTAGAGTTCTGTTTTCTTGCATGTGCCAGTGGGGCAATCCTGGACTGGATAAGAAATTTCTGTTTGCAAAAGGTATGTTAATTATGTCGATTTTATAATAATGATAATTTTACTATATAAGATCTACACATCTTTGTCCTTTTTGGAATAACTTAAAATGGAAGTATGCTATGCAATATTTTTCAAACCAAACTGAAAAATATTCATTTTAAGGCTAACTATACTTAGAAAAAAATAGTATATTAACATAATTTTAAGAACAATGTATAGCTATTATAAATATTCTTATCTCAAAAATCATTTTGTATTCTATTCCTGCTACAGGTATCATATTTTATCAGGAATTCTTTGGTGCCGCTTTTCTCACCATATTTATATATCTTTTTGGGTGAGTAAATGTCTCAGAGGTAGGTATGTAAAATTTTATTACTTCTATATGGGATTTTTGTCATTTTACCTGAGGTATAGAAAATTGGGAAGTAGTATAAGAACCATCAGCTTCCTGAGCTCTTAAAAGAAACATACTTTTTTACTTAACACCCCACCCAGGGCTCAGTCTCTTTGGCTTTGTGATTTAGGTACCCCTCTGAGGGTTCTGAAACACTGGAGATTTTCAGTTCCAGCCAAAGTCACGATAGATCCACTGGCCCTTGTAGTAACTTCACAGCCTTTTTGTGCCATATCAGACCTACCTCACCCTTGGGAACCTCTAGATTAGATCTCAATTAGAGAACCACAATGCACCTAGGGTCACTTAGAATCTAATAAAAGACCACGATGAGCAGATCCCTTGCTTTGGACTTGATAACATCAAGCTGGTAGCATCCCTTTCTTGTGTCAGAGTGTGCAGCGTGAACTCTCCTTGGAAATTTGGTGGGCATCATTGCCAGCATTGCTCACAAACAGATAGCAGAACTTTGACAACGTATTGCCAATGCACAAGAGTTCCCATCAACTCCAAGTGGACACCATTAAAGCTTAGCTGCTTCTTGATCTGGTATTCAGCATCACCATTGTTACGCAAACTTGAACCTAGACTATTTTCAGCATAGGAAACCATCTATCTCAAAAATTGAATTTCGTAAAATACTTGGGCGAGGCCAAACTTCAGGGGCCGGGCCTGGAAACTATGACTGCTCTTATGGCCAAGGACAACTAGATTTCTTAGAAAATTAAAAAATAAATTATCTTTTCACTTGTGTTGCATGACAGTAATGGGTCTGGGTATGCGTGGATAGAACATGAGACCTAGTGTCTACGCAAAGGGTTTGTAGCTTGAATTATCCCCCAGATGGTAAAAACCTGGGGCAGAGATTTATTGGAAACTGCCTAGGTCTTGGTTCTGGGTACAAATATTATTGGCTGTAACAATTAAGAAAATTTCTAGGCAGCTTACCATGAGAAACCAGATGAACATAACTAATGGAATTTATGTCATCATGTAGAAGATGGAGCTCAGTTATTTAATATCATGAGCTGTTTCAGTGTTCTTGTGTTGCTTATTAATATTATTCTTACAGGTGTTTTCTGTCATTTCTTGGAGTGTTTTTGGTCACAAGAAATCGAGAAAAGGAACATCTGCAGCAGTCTTATATTGATTTTGGAAATATTCCTGGTAAAATTATACATTCTTTATAATAGAAAATTTTATCCTCACAAATTAATAATTGTTGGCATTATTTTGAGTGGTAAGTTATTATAAAACATAATTCTTACCCTCAAAAAAATGTACATTCAATGATGAAACCTACCTAAGGTGGAGTTTTAGGTGTAAATGTTAATAATGACTTGTTGAATTTCAGTTTTGCATAGAACACTGGGGGTATAAAAGAACTGACCATGTTTTCTTGATTTGGGTGATCTGAAGGATTCCCATTGTGGGTTTCCTTAAATTGGAAAAGGGTAAAGAAAAGAGTAGGAATGGCTACCAATAGCAGACCACTGCGCTTGGAGAGCCTTTGAAGGAACATCTAAGGATGAGGGCCAGGCAGCTAAGGGACATCATTCCTGGAGAGACTGAGGTGGCTTGTGCACAGTGGTACCAAAAGTGACATCCATCACAGTCACCAGGACACGAGTAGCTCCTTCCCCTCCTCCTCACCACACTCATCCAAGTTGAGCTAACACACAACATCTTTCCCGTTTCACTCTCACTGGGAAATGACCTGCTTAGTCATCTAGACAACAGAAGTGAAGTCCAGAACAAAAGACACAGTCTGCTGTGTCCTCACCTCCTCTTTTGCCCACCCCACCCCCAGCAGCCTCCAGCTTACCTGGAGGTTCAGGGAGACCTATCAGTTTCCAGACAGGCATGCAGATACTCTCACAGCTACCTCTACCATTCTGTTAGCACCACGCCTTTGAAGCAAAAACTAGTAAAACCTCATCCCTAAGACTGCGGAACATGGCCCTCTGCAATGAATTCCGTGTCCTCTTTGCCATTTGAGCCATCTCATCAGCCAGGAGTTCAGTGCAAGCATTGGCGTTCACGGCAAGGGAATGCATGAGAGGTGACTTGTACAGTGAGAGGTTCTTTGGTAGGAAATACAGTTTAATTATTTTTAATTCCATTTTCCATTTCACAAAGCCCCATACATAGGCTCGGTATAAGTTTGAAAAGCCACTATTAAAGGCTATTTTTCTACATTGTTATATACATTAAATTAAACATGGAAAGGAAGACAGACCCTGGGGAGAAACATTTAGAGATGAGTGAATGCTTCATGCAACCAACCAATGCTTCATGCTTCCATGCCCAGTATGTAGATCCTGCAGGGTCAGGGAGGCAGCTCTCATGGGGACAGGGCACGATCACATAGCAAGCTAGTGACATGTGGTTCTGCTGGCCTTTGCTTCCTTGACATTTATCTCCTCTGTTTAGGGGGTGACCACAGAACATTAAAAAAAATAATAATAAGGAATTAAATGTGGCCTAGATTAAAGAGAAATTATTAAGACTTATTCCTCTATAAGACCTCAAAAGATTTTTACGATTATTATCTCCACAGGGAAACAAATGTTGGACAAAATACAACCAGATTCAAATAGCTTATCCTATGGAACTTTGCCTGATGGAAGCAACTCAACAAAGAGCCCAAGTGGAGAGAAGAAAGAGGTTTAAAATGCCGAGAGGGATGGCTGTTGGCCTGTTACTCGATACCACCTCTTTAAAAAATTGCACATGTTCAATTTGTGTCAGCAGCTATTTTATGCTGACATGCGCTAGCATTCCTTTCGGTCCTCCTCCCCCCCACCCCACCCCACCTCGATGTCTATGGACAATCAGGCCTTCCTAAGCTTTGACAGTCTAATGCTGTCATGGAATGTAATCTGAAGTGTGCCCCCACACCCTGGACCTCTCCCTAGTGATCGTTTCACCAGCTAGATCTTAATTAGAGCCTGGCTGCTCAAGCAGGAATGTTGCACAAAAACATACATTCGCGATTTGGTCACAGAACACATAGGCTGCTTCTCCCACGTGGCTGTGGTTGCATGGCTTTAAAGAGACACTTTAGCCCCGCAGCCTCACTCCTGAAAGAAAGGTTTGAGAACACTCATTTGTTTTTTCTAGGATAACTTTTATGAGCCTCCCCATAAAAGTCTCACCTCTCTAGTCCTAAATTAGAATGGCAAGTCATCTTTTCTAAAAACTCGTGCTATTAAAATCCAACTTTGAAAATTAAGAGTTTCTTTAAAATTTATAAATGGCATTTCTATGATGGTGTATACCAAAACTAAAAGCCCTTGGCTGGTGGACTTTTTTAAGTGTAAGAAAGAGAAAATATGAGAATTAGGACTGTGTTCCCTTCAGCAGCATATATACTAAAACTGGAACCATGCAGAGAAAATTAGCATGGCCCCTGCACAAGGATGACACATAAATTCATGAAGCATTCGGGAGAAAAAAAGCATTAAGGCCAATGTTTATTTTTTAATAAAAATATAGAATAGTGATGTTTTCTTCAGCTGTATGATTCTATTATACTTGAATTGAGACTGAAGAAAAACTTCATATCCTATGCCTTTATTTGTTATAGATCTTATAATTTATCAAGTGAGTTTATGTGTCTTTACTCTCAACACAAGTCTCAAAAATCATATTTAAATTCTTACTGATAGGTTTCACTGCACACCATTTCCTCCGTAATTCATTATCTGAAGCTTTGTGAATTCTTCTAGGTAAAAGGAAGGTTATGGTTAGAGAGCTGGATCTCAGCAATTTAAATATGCACAGAGAACACAGCCAAGTGGCCAGACCTGAGCCTCAGAGGGAAGCCCAGGTGTTCCCGAAATGCCCCAAATGGCATTTCTGCTGCAATTAGTTACATATCTACTAAGATACATTTGCAGGTGGAATCCATAATAATGTCTGTTATTTATGATCTACCTTATATTTAAATGAGAAGGAAAGAGGTAGCCTTCACTGTAACCAACATCAAATAATAAGCCCTATCCTTAATGACATTTCAAAACTTCAGATCACTTCTGACGTGTCCATCCAATATTGTTCCAGCCGATTGTCTTGTGTTTGTGTAAGTTAACTCAGAGCTATTGAGACTGTAATTTTAACAGCTTCAGGTCTTTTAGCTTTGTTCTTTGTCATAACCTACAATCCTGAACAGACAGGATGCAAGGGAGAGAGCTTCGAATTCATCCTCAATGTATGAAAAATAACCCGGAGTCCACGTCTGGCTCCTAAACTCCTGATAACAATTCCTGCCATTGTGGAAAATGTCACATTCATTCAGATAAAACAGTCACATAATTTATGGCATGTTTTACTGAGTTGGTCCCCCATGTTGGCACTGGAAGCTCAGCTAAGAAATGTGTGTGGTGCCTTAAACAACAGACTTCTGGTGACTTTTAAAACTGGTTTCAGAGATTGGGAAAACAATAGACTGAAGAGTTTTGCTTCAAGGGGGACTGCATGTATAGCTACAGTGCATGGTTTTGAGCACTGAAGAATTTTGCACAGACGTAATCATAATGCAGGAACTTTAGTGGCTGCCAACATTTCATCTATTAAAAGTTTTGAGAAATGACATTGACTTATGCACATTTTAGCAATCCAGCAATGCTTTAGAAGTCCGGGTAACATATAAAATATATTCAGACCTACTTTTGCTTTCTATATTGCTGCTCTAAAGCAAGGTGAATAGCAATTTTAGTTGTACTGGCCTGTAAGATTTTTTAAATTACATAGTGCATGACAACAACTAAAGCCAAGCTGGGCCTTCTCTTGGCATTGTGATTTAGGGATCTTTAGCTAACACTTGGCTCATCTGACTATTTGTCTAAACCAGGGCTTGGCAAACTTTTTCAGTTAAGACATAGAGAATAAATATTTTGGGGATTGTGTTGTCCATACAGTGTCTGTCACAACTATTCAACTCTGTCATTGCAGCACATATAGTCATAGCTAGCAGCCACAGACAATATGTAAACAAATGAGCATGGCTGTGTCCCAATAAAACTTTATTTACAAAACAGGCAGCCAGTCCATGGGCTACAGTTTGCAAACCCCTGGTCTAGAATCTTCTGACCTTGCTGTGCAGCTCTTTTGCTATTGCTTGGGCATTCCAGGGTTTCAAAAGTGCCACTTCATGGTTCATGACAAATCATATACCATGGGACTGTGGAGCCATGTTTTGATATTCACATTTGGATTTTTTTGCTTATAATAAGTTATAAATGGAAGTGATGAGTTCATCCTTGGGATCCACGTTGCTCTCTGTTGAAGTCAGTGGTTCTTTTGTGAACACCACTAACTATTTTACAAGAGCCTCTCCAATCCCACACTGCAAGTTGATAATGGCTTTGGAAATGAGTAACGATTACCTTTCATGTAGTAGATTAAAAGCAGAGGCCTTTACCCTCTGATTGTCTTTCAGCTTAAATGTTTGCTTGCCCTGTAACTCTAATACTTTCATTACCAGAATCACTTGAAAACAAATACAATAAAAAGATTTCTTAAGCAGTGACCCAGGATCTATACTTCACCCTCTCCCACACCCCACACACTCCCAGTTACTCTGTTCTATGGAAGAGAAAGAAAGGAGAAAGGCAGATTGCCTAGATTAGTGCAATTTCAGTGCTATGAAAGAGTAATGGTGATAATGTGTAAGTTTGGCTCCAGAGGAAGCAGGTGCAATGGTGGACATGACTCAGATGGATAGAAACATTGAGCCAAGTTCCTGAAGCCAAGAACCCTCTCTGTGCTCCTGTTTCCAAGCACACAGCTCATCCAGGAATGGTGACTATACACGCTAAGCCACACTGAAGGCTGCCTCATGCCTGCCAATTTAATAGTGATATGATGGACATAAATATAGCAGTTACTAAAATGAACCTTCCCAACGCCCTTCCAGACTGCTTTACTTAAACCCCCGTAGCTGGTTACGGAGGCAGTCCTTGAACTGGGCAGCTGCAAACCTAATGCACGTGTTTGGCACCAGTGAATGGGAATCTTTTAGTGAGGTTGCTAGATAAACACCACACATTTTGAACTATTAGAACAAGATCTCAAAATTGAACCCAACATGATTGTGTGGGGAATTTAGAGGCTGCTTCTAATCATTAGACTCATCAACAGTCTGGCTCTTATTAGGGCCATCTTGAAGTAAAAAAATAAAACGAAATTCCACACATACACATTTTCCATGCAAATATAGACCAGTCTTGGGCTATTAAACGTAGCGTTTTAGCAATTGTGGTAAATGCAGGGAAGAGCCTTCCCACCCAGGAATTCTTGAGTGTGTTCCCTTTCTCACCAGCCTCAGGGTACCACACAGCATGCCGTCCTGTGCCAGGAGAGCAAATCAGTTGCAGGATCTGTGGCCCATCCAAGCAAACTTTTTTTTTTTGCTAGAGAGGGAGGAAACTCCTCTTTTAATGTTGGTCCTTATTGAGAGTTAATGAGTCCCAACCACAATGTAAAAGAGGAATATCGATCCTGATATCAAATAAATGGTGGGGTTTCGGGGTGCACCCAGCCAGGCCCAGGCACTGCCAAGAGTTTCATGAAATTCCAGGCAAGATGTAAGATAGTCTCCATGTTCCGGGAAAGAATCTCCTCCCCAGGGAGCTGGCAAGTGCGTAACCAAGAAGGAGCCCATCCTTTCCTGACGGGACAGGCACGCATGCACCAAAGCCACTTTGCACATTTGAGCTGCCGCTCTCCAGACGCGAGCCAGTCCTCCCAGCGTGCACGCATCCCACTTTCAGAGCCTTTTCTTCATGGTTCTAATTTGAAAACCAACCTCAGAAATGTTCTGAGGCTTGGGCTCTACTTCTTCTCTCCAAAGCACCTGACCTAAACCTTCTAAACACTAGACACGAACAAGGAGATGAATCAGCACAAGAACTCTTGATCCGGGGACTCAAAGCTTGGGTTGTTTGCCTAATTATAGACGAGTAAGCCAATTACCACATGCCTCAAACTTAGCAAATGTTCATTAATTCACCCAAACATAGTTGATCACCTACTATTTTCAATGTAATGCGTTTGGGTTTTTGTTTTTTTAAAATAGACTTTATTTTTTAGAGCAGTTTTAGGTTCACAGCGAACTTGAGCAGAAGGTACAGACAGCCCCCATCTACCTGCCACCCCAACACACGCACAGCTTCCCCATGAACATCCCCCACCAGAGGGGCGCATTGTTACAATCGATGAACCCGCATTGACACATAACCGCCCAAAGTCCCTAGTGTACATTAGGGTTTACTCTTCTAGATTCTGCATTCTGTGGATTTGGACAAGTGTGGAATGGCAGGTACACTTGTCTCTCCCCTCAACTCCTGACAACCACTGATCTTTTCAGTCTCCAAAGTTTTGCCTTTTCCAGAACGTCATATGTTATCACATACATAGTATGTAGCCTTTTCAGATTGGCTTCTTTCACTGAGTAATATGGATTTAAGCTTCTTCCATGCCTTTTCATGGCTTGACAGCTCATTCCTTTTTAGTGCTGAATAGTATTCCATTGCCTGGATATATCACATTTTATCCATGCATCTCCTGAAACAGAGCTCAGGTGCTTCCAAGTTTTGACAATTTAAGGCTATTAGGAATATAAAAATGAATTAGACATGAAGACCAACTCTTCAGGAGTGTACTATCTAATCAAAGAAACAACTGCTATCATTTATTGAGCCCTTACTATGTGATGTGCACTGTGCTAAATCTTTTACTTGTGTTACTCATTTGATTCTTAGAATTTCTCTATCAAGGAGGTCCTTATCCCCACTTTACAAATTAGAGAACCAGGACAAGAGGCAGGACAGGGACTAGGTTAAGTTGAGAGAGGCCTAAAGCACAAAACATAAGAAAGCTCATGAAAATCTTACTTGTAGGGCGGTGAGAAGGCTGCCCCTGCATTTGCGGTCCTGAGAACAAGTGCTCTCTTAAACTCTGTGTCCTAGGCACCCCACTGTGTCCTGACCCTGGCAAGAGGAGTTACATGACTGGCCAGTATCGTTCAGCTGGCAAGTGGCTACACTGGGACGTGAACCCAGGACATCTAATTCTGTAATCTACACTCTCAGCACTAGTGCCAAAGTACCCACACTGCATAACAGAATGTCAAAAGTGGGCCGGGCGTGGTGGCTCACGCCTGTAATCCTAGCACTCTGGGAGGCCGAGGCGGGCGGATTGCTCTAGGTCAGAAGTTCAAAAGTGCCTTAAGATACTTGAAAAAAGGACATGGGAGCTCAGAAGCAAAAAAGTTCTAGGGGACAGTCTTCAAATGGATTGAGGACTGTAATGGGTTAAATAGTGGGCCCCAAAAAAGATATGTCTACCTCCTACACCCTGAAACCTGTAAATGTGACCTTATTTGGAAAAAGGTTCTGCCAAAGTAATTAAGGATCTTGAGAATGAAATTACCTGGGTGGCACCTAAGTCCAATGACAAGTGTCCTTAGAATAAGATAAGACAATACACAGAGAAGGCCTCATGATGACAGTGGCAGAGATTGGAGTCATGAAACCACAAGCCAGGGGTGCCTGGAGCCACCAGAAAGGGAAAAGAGACAAGGAAGTTTCTTCCCAAGAGCCTCTAGAAGAAACACTGCCCTGCCGACACCTTGATTGGGCCTTCTGACTTCCAGAACTGTAAGAAAATAAATTTGTGTTGTTTCAAGCCACCATATTTGTGGTTATTTGTTGTGGAAACCTTAAGACACTAATATAAGGATTGAGCTTGTCTTTGAAGTTCATGGAGAATCGGCCATGGGAGGAAGCCCCACGAGCAAAGACGACACTGACTTGTTCCAGGTGAGCCTGGTGGACATCTACAGCGTGGGGGCACGTGAAGAAGACACCTCAGACTAGGAAGCCAAGTAGGAAGGCCCTGAGTGGCCGCTGTCATAGAGACTCAAGAGTCCTGGTGTGTGGCCGGGCGTGGTGGCTCACACCTGTAATCCTAGCTCTCTGGGAGGCCGAGGCGGGCAGATTGCTCAAGGTCAGGAGTTCAAAACCAGCTTGAGCAAGAGCGAGACCCCGTCTCTACTATAAATAGAAAGAAATTAATTGGCCAACTGATATGTATATAAAAAATTAGCCAGGCATGGTGGCGCATGCCTGTAGTCCCAGCTACTGGGGAGGCTGAGGCAGAAGGATCGCTCGAGCCCAGGAGTTTGAGGTTGCTGTGAGCTAGGCTGACACCACGGCACTCACTCTAGCCTGGACAACAAAGTGAGACTCTGTCTCAAAAAAAAAAAAGAGTCCTGGTGTGAGTTGGGAGATCAGTGTTGGTATTAACTTCATTTCTAGGGGTGTGGGGTGGATGTAAGGACATAATGAGTATCTTTTCAAAAATTCCCCTATCAAAACTTAAGGACGTTCCTCTGTACCTTCTGCAGGCACTCACTATCCATGTAAGACAGCATAATAGGCGTTCAAGAAATGATGACTCCATTGCAGTTTTGCATTTGCCCATCACATCCTACCAGAGATGACCAAGTGTAGCTGGGCCGTAAGCTGGACAGTGACCTCTGAGCTGTGCCCAGAGAAGGGCGTGCTGGGCCAACCAGAGCCTCGCCCTTCAGACTTGGGTTGGGAGGTGTGGGGAGAGGCAAGGAGGTAGGAGTGGACACTGAAGCCAGAAGTCTTCCCCGACAGGTGTAAAGGTAGAAGCAGGCCACAAAGGACCATGGGCAAGCCAAGGGTAGTAGTCAACTGAAGTTATAAGGAAGAGGGAATCATGGCAGTGAAACAAATCTGTTGGCAGAGGAAGAGGAAGTAAGAAAATACCACGAGAGAAGCAGAGACTCTGAGAAGGGCGACCAGGAGAGCTGCTGTGTGGGAGAGAAGACCAGGGTCTGTTCTGGGAGGGGGGGACGGCCTACGTGTGTAAAATTCATGGCATGCTGACAGCCACGGCCCAGCCCTCCTCCTGCTGGCTAGAGATACTCTTCCTGGCCACCAAAAGGGGCTAATTTTCACGGGGGGGGGGGGGGGGGGAGGGGAGTGGGTTTCCAGAAAACAATAGTTGGATCGGGCTGCTGGCTCCATAAAGGGAAAGGATGAGCCCATTTGAGAAATGTCTCATGAAAGCCAGGAGGACCTTCCAGTGCTCAAATTACAGTGCAGACTGTTCAATGGGAGTCCATACACGGTGGGCGACAGTCCTTAAATAGAAGACAGAAGAAGGTGGGCCCAAGAAAATGACCAGAAGTCCCTGATACATCTCAGGCTTACTCTTCATTTTTTATTTTATTTTTTTGAGACAGTGTTTCACTCTGGCTAGAATGCAATGGCATCATCATAGCTCAGTGAAGCCTCAAACTGCTGGGCTCAAGTGATCCTCCTGCTTTAGCCTCCAGAGTAGCTGGCACTATTGGCACACGCCACCACACCTAGCTAATTTTTAAATTTTTGTACAGATGGAGTCTCACTGTGTTGCCCAGACTGGTCTCAAACTCCTGGCCTCAAGTGATCCTCCCGTCTTGGCTTCCCAAAGTGCTGGGATTGCAGGTGTGAGCCACCACGCCAGCCCCAGGCTCACTCTTAATGAGCATTATAACCTTGTTATATTTTAAAGGTATATACAGCAATCCCAAAGCATGGTCATTTAATGATGGCCAGGGTATCCACTGAGGCAGGTGCAGAAAGGGACACCGAGCAGGCAGGAGATACGATGGGAACCTTTTTCAATGTGGAGAGAAAGGTCTGTCCCCCAGTCATAAAGACAGGAAGAAAACCAGGAGTACAACAGAAAAGAAGCCCTTTAAACACCTCATTCCTTGACTCTCCATTCACCTGGGGGTGCTCCTCTCAGCAGGTGAGTCATATTGGCAAAACCAGAGAAATGGATCCAGCAGGGTGAGGGGAAGGGGCCTCCAAACAGTGCACCCCACCATATTCTCACCAAGGTAGGGGTTCCTGTGCCAAGCTGGGGCTCTGCTGCTCTGTCTTCAGGAACGGGGTGGCCACACTCACGGAGCCTGGTACTCAAGGGCCATCTTCCCCCTGTGTGCAGGGGTCTTGCGGTGGCAGCCTGGGACACTAACTGCTGTCTAGGGCGTGACAGGGCCAACCTCCCTTCTCAGCTGCTGATGGGAAAACAGGCTCCTGCGGAGGAGGACAGAAACCCCGTGTCGCCGGGGCACAGGGCTGGCCTGGCTGGCCGCTGCACGGGCCTTCTCTAAAGCAAACCACCTGTTTCCTGCCCGGCCGAGGCCCGAGCCTTCCAAGGTCTCCGCAGAGAAGAAATGTGTCCAAACCACTGCTGAGGAATGACAGCCTTGGCACTGCCTCTGGTTATATTTGTTGTTCACTAAGGAGTTCTGTGGAATCTAGACTCATTTTCCACTGAAACAAGGGAAAGTAAAGACGGCACCAAATAAAAATAGCTTCCTGGCGTTTCCTGTTTACTCAGCTCGGCCTCGGCCCAGGGCTTCGCTGGACATCGAGACAGAAAGCCCCTCCCCAAGGAACACAGAAAGTGGTGGTTTGCATTCTTCTTCCACGTTGCGTGCTCTCTTCCTTTTGTTCCGTGCAAGTTTATTGTAGGGTCTGTTGGGTTAGCTCCCAAGTCTCCTTTTTCTAGACCTTTTTAGCAGGAGACTAGATTGCTGGGTGCTTGTCTCTGATGATCCCATTTTGTCACTTACACAGTAGAGCTCGTCATGTCTGGCCTCAGAGGGAAGATGTAGGAGACACAAATACGGAAGAACTGCAGAAAGAGGAGTTTCGGGGCCTGGCACAAAGAAGTCACTTCCTCTTTCAGAATAACACACTGGAGGGAACAGAGTCAACAGCAAAGACATAGGTGACAAGACAAGAAAAACTGATGCAAACAGATGAGCACAGGTGCCCCTGACATCAGGCCTGTATGGCTTTAAAACCACGGGACATCAAGCACGTCTGGGGAGGAGGTCTCACGGATGAACAAGCCATTCCTGGGCGGGCCAGGAGTGCTGGGTCTTTGGTACGCGTTGGCATTAATATTTGGCCCCTGGCACAGCCCACGTGCGGAGCCTATTTTCTCAGCCCAGAAGCAATGAGAACAGCCTCACTTTCCTGACTGATTTTTTGCACCACCACAAGAAAGTTAATAATGGGAAAAACATCCCTCCCATGGCCAGGGACACTCTCGGTGAGCAAAGCAAATCTATCAACAGAAATCACTGAGCGCAAACCAACACTTGTTAAACTGATTTTTATGAATGATTGAAACAGCGAAGCAGATTTATTTAATTTCCATAATTTAAAAATTGACAATTACATAAATATCTTTCTAAAATCATCACGATGAAAACCATCCTGTTCTTGAGAGGAAGAGAAGTTAAGCAAAGTCACAAAGAAGCCAGACCAACCTGCTACTGCAGGGGCCCAGTGTGGGTGGGGTCAGGTCCCCCAGATAAGTATGTTGAGGTCCTAACCCCTGCTCCCTTAGAATGTGACCTCGTTTGGAAATACAGCCTTGACAGGGGTGGCCAAGTTTAAACTGAGGTCATTAGAGTGAGCCCTTGTTCAGTGTGGCTGGTGTCCCTACACAAAGGGGAAATTTGGACACGGAGGGACACAGAGGGAAGACAACGTGAAGACACACTGAGGTCACCGTCCACAAGCCAAGGAGCGCCCAGAGGCTACCAGAACAGCAGGGATGCATGAAACACTTTTCCTTCTCAGACCTCAAAAGGAGCCAACCCTACCCACACCTTGATTTTGGATTTCTGGACTCCAGACTGCAAGACAATATGTTTCTGTTTTTATTAATAAGTCCCCTGCTTTATGGTACTTTGTTACAGCAGATACAGCAAACTCACACAAGGACCTTTGTCTCCGTGGGCTCCCAGCAGCTGGTGCTGGCTCTGTTGGGGGACCCACCACGGTGCACACCTTCCTGGGAAGCAGCCCCCCAGCTTCCACTGTGAAAGTCGAAGGGGCAAGATTCCCTGTCCCCAGCCCCTGGAAGCTGATGCTCCACTCCAGAGCACTGGGACTGGAGCATGGGGCAGTTTACAATGGATTCTTTTGCGGCCAGCAGTGGTGGCATCCAATGTCCAGTTATAATGGTGCCAGTGACACCAGCCAGCATTAGCCAGAAGCCTGACCTCGGCATATGTCCAGTCATTTGGTTTCACTTGATTGCTTCCCCTTTTCCAAGCCTAGTCCTGCAGGCTTCCCATTGACTCTGTGAGCAGCTCAACCAGCAGGCAAATCAGTGCGAACTGGGAGAGCCAAGCACGCCCACAAGGCCTTGACCACAGCCCGTCGTCATAATCTCAGTATGTATTAACACAAATGCCCACTTTTACCTCTGTCTTCACTCCACCCACTGACAGACTACTCTAACCAAGCCACCCCTGTGCTCCCCGACCGCCACGTGAGGGGTCCCACACAGCCCCCACTCCCCATCTTCCCTGGCCCTCCCGCCCGAAGTACCCCCAGCTGCCCCCAGCTCCCCGCAGCGTGAGCCACTCACTGGCTGCCCTCCCATTCCCACGCACCCCATGGGCAGGGATGGGGAGTCCAGGGGGAGGGCGGGGAGAAAGGCCTGGTTCTGCACACACTTCGTGCTTTGTCCCTGCTGCCACTCCTGGCCTTGTCACCTGCCTACCCTGCCCTCCACTGGAATCTGGCCACCCTTCTGAGCCCAGCTCTAATACTGATGGAGAGTTTTCTGATTCTTATCCACCAGAGGTGCTCTTTCCCTCCTTCGGATTCCTTAGACATTGTCGGATGCAACTCCAGTGTTTTCCACCTTGAGGTACAGCCATCTGCTCACTCACCTGATTCCTGCTGCGCATCACAGCTCCTTGTGGAACAGGATTTGCCCTGGACGCATCTCCACCTCTGCTGCTGCCACCATCATCTCTCCGTGGCTCATCACCACAGCCCCCTAACTGATCATTCCGTAGAAAAGCCCCAGTCTAAAGCCCGGACATGACCCCACCTCCATGACCTCTCTGCCTAGAGGGCCTCTCCTCCCTGCCTCCCTCTCTCCAGCTTCACTGCCCCCTCCCTGTTCCTTGGACACATCAGACCCACTCGTGCCTTTGCATAGGCTCTTGTCTCAACCAGGCTAAGTCCCCCAACTTTTTTAAGTCTTTGCTCAAATGTCACCTTCTCAAGGAGGCCCTTCCTGGCCACTTTATTTAATATTGTGATCCACCCACGTCCACCCAGGACCCGTAGTCCCCATCACCCTGCTCCCTTCTTTCTCTCCATAGCAGACACCGTCTCCTAAAATACTGTGTAATTTATGCATTTATCATGTTTATTGTGCATTTTCTGCCTCCCCATCACCACTTGCCACAAGGTGAGCCCCAAGAACAGGGATCTTTGTTATGCTCACTGATGCATCCTGGTTGCCTGGTACGTGGTAGCTGCTCAATAAATATTTGATAAATAAAGGAATCTCTGAATGCAGCACACACATAACTACAACAGTCACTAGCTTCCCAAATCATGCTACCTTTTTTTTTTTTTAAAGCATAACTGCCTGGTTGCCTGGCTGCTGGGCCCTGTGCTGCCATGGAAACCAACAGCCCAGGGACAGGTTGCTTTGCACCAAGTCGGGCAATGAGTGTCACACCCACAGAACACGCAGACCTGTACCCGTGCCCTCCACAGCTGGAGGACGGGATGCACCAGCCAGTCTGCGGGAAGAGCCCAGGATGCAAACGGCCCTGGGACTAGGACCCCTCCCTGCGCAGGTGGCCATGGGGTCTCCCCAGCACCCTCTGCAGTGAGCAGTGGAGGCTGTCCAGGAGGATTCACCCCTGGCTGACATGTACCCACACAGACCGCACGTTCTGTCCGCAGGGGCGTCTCAAGGCACAATGCTCCCAGTGCCTCCCTCGGGCACTTTCTCTCTCTCTCCCCAGTCATAGCAGGCTGCAGCTCGGCACCTACTGCAGAGGAGGCCCTTTACATATACTATCCCCAATCCTTGTAACACCACAAAGCAAGTGGTCATTCCCTCTTTCATGCTGGAGGGACCCGAGGCTCAGGGAAACTGGTCCACTTTGCCTTGGGTCACAAAGCAAGTGGGTGGAGGAGGTGGATTTGGATCCCGGCACCCAGGGGTTGCCACAGTGCCCCAACCACCCTGCTGTCTGCACGCTCCTGCCTGTGACTGTCCAGACCCCGTGCCGGCAGCAGGGCAGATGGAGGGCAGGGAGGTGGAGGGGTGGAAATCACCATAGAAACTGAGCGTGCACATCACACGCATGCACACACACATGCACACATGCACACACAGACCAACGACACGCCACGGGAACACGGGGAACTGGAGTGGGTTTCTGAAGGAGGCTGAGCTCTGGGCTCTCTCTGGAGGTCTTTATTAAAAAGATAATTTCCTTTCTCTGGAATGATGAAGGTGGGGTTGTGCCTAAAAGCAGAGATTAGCTGACCCTTAAAGGTCCCATGCAGCTTTATGGCTATGACAAACTGTCACTGGACAGGCAGACTAACTACTCGGACAATCACTGAATCTGTTTTTAATAACGTCACCACCCCGGGACCAAACCCTGACCCGTGGCTGCAATGAAGGTTCATCACCGCTGGAGAGAGCGCCGGGTCTCAGAGGGCAGAGGCGGGGAAGCGGGGACAGCCTGTTTGTTCTCGAGTGTGGGGCTTCGTGAGTCACAGACCGCTCGGGCCGGGGTGGAGAGCTCGGAGATTTATCTCAGATGAGGTCTGAGGAATAAAGAGGAAAATAGTCTCAAGGAGACCATGTCGGAGCAGCTACGATGACAGCCCAGCTTGCAAATGGCTTAGCAAAGGGACATGGAGACTTTGTCGGTGTCGGCATACACACGACAGTATAAAGACCAGGGGTTTTGTGCAAAAAAAAAAATGCAATTGCAAGCACACAAGGATTGAGCACACACTCTTAAGGTGTCTAAGACTGTCGGATATCTGTCTCAGGCTGAATATCGAGAAGCGGCCAAGCACCTATTACGTGACTCAGACAATAAATATTAAATTGAAGGTCACCAAGAGCAAAACTCTGGCTGGTGGTGGGTAAGCAGAAAAGACTGGCAGAGGAGAAGAGAACCTGGTCACTGCCCTCAAGGAGCAGCAAGCCACTTCTCCTCTGTCACAGGAGAAGTGACAGAGGAGATGAGAGTGAGTGGCTCTCAGAAAGCAGTGACACCAGTGGCCAAGTGTGAGCACCCAGGGCATTTGGCCAGCTGGCCAGGTCCGGCAGACCCCTGTCACCTCCCCCCCCCCACCCCCCCACCCCGAATCCAGGCCTTTCTGTATGGAATAAGAAGGGCAGAGGTCACACTGGGAAAAAGCATGGTGACAGCAAGCGGGGGAGGGGCTGGCTGCTGTGAGTGGCTCTCAGATAGGTGAGAGCCAACCCAAGGGGAGAGACAGGGTTAGCTGGGTCCTCCAGCAGTGTGCTTGGACACAGAGGTTACAAAGGTGTCACAGAGCTGGGGGTAGATGGCCTCTTTCTGGGCCCTGCACTTCACTAGCTCCTGGGGATAAGTGGACTTGGGAGCACCCACATCAGTGCTCCCATGAGGGGCTCCAGCAGCAGAGAGATGGTGAGGCCGCTCCAAACAGCCCTCGGAGAGTGGACGTCAGGGATTAGAAGAGGAGAGGCCCAGCTTGGCATCCTGCACACCGCATCCCTGTTTCCCGCAACCCTAGCTGAGCGCCTGGTTCAGCGCGTTGCTGAACAACTGGATGAAAGAATGGGGAGGGGAGAAGACACACAGCCCCCGCCCTCCAGGCTCTTGCTATCTGTCGGAGTAGGTCCTTTTGCTTAGAATAACCTAGGAGCAAAACAGGTTCATTTCTCATGTAAGGTTAAAAATTTTTTCTTTAACCTTTTCAGCTCTTCTTCCCTCCAGATTCCAAGTAGAAAATTCCATCTATTCCAGTTCTTTTTTTTTCCCCAAAAATAATGGTGGAAACCATGACTGAAAATCTGAAGCGATTCGGGAGGAAAATCATCTGTCGTATTGTAGTCCTCACCCAAACCAGCCTGGCCTGGGGGCCAAGGCAGGACACTGCAAGCAAGCAGACAGCACCAAGTGCCGGGTAGGCACTGGGGGATCCAGGCATGGGGAGGGGCTGGCAGTGGGGCAGCAGCAAAATGATTTTCACACACTCTCAGAGCATGTGCCCCAGCCTCACGCTGCGGGTGTGAGCAGCTTAATTCTAAGAAGGGACTTGATGTTCGAAATGTGACTATCTGAGGTCCTTTCTGTATTCGTTCACTAATGCTGCATAACAGTATCGCCCTGATACTCAGCAACTTACACAATAACCATTCATTATCACTCATCATTTAAGTGGGTCAGGAATTCAGGGACAGCTTGTGGGCAGTTCTGGCTCAGCGTCTCTCAGGAAGTTGTGGCTGGATGTCAGGTAAGGCTGCATCATGTGAAGGCTGGACTGGGGCTGCAGGATTCCCTTCCAAGGTGGCTCATTCGCACGTGGCTGGCAAGTTGGTGCTGGCTGTTGGCCAGGGTGTCATGTCCATGCAGGCTGCTCCACATTGCTACTTGAGTGTCCTCATGGCATGGCAGCTGGCTTCCTCCAGAGCAGATACAATGCCTTTTTGACCTAACCTTGCAAGTCACTACTATCACATCCATCATGTTCTCACCATCACACAGGTCAGCCCTAGTTCGATGTGGAAAGGGGCTACACAGGGGCGTGGATCCCTGAAAGTGAGGCTCGCTGGGAAGGAGAGTGTTTGGAGGAAGCCAATTACCACACTGTCTTTTGTGACATCAAGTCACTGCCCACAGCTGGGATGCAAGGGCCCCTGGGAGAGGTAGCAACGAAATCTTATCAGTCCAATTCACATCTTATTGGGACTGACTTCACAAGATCCCTCCCAACCGGGTTTTGTTTCTTCCCAGGCACCAGGGAAAGTCTAAGAGGAGGATAAGAGGACGTGGCAGGGAGGGTGAGGTCAGGGCTGGGAAAGGACGTGAGAGGAAAAGCCGAGCAAGGCTAGATCTGTTCCCCTCCACGCCCAGGGCTCCCCTGCCTGTCCCTTCACTACTGAACTAGCATTAATTGCACCCACAATGTGCTAGGAACTCAGTAGTGACCTGGACCTTCCACCCCAAATTCATAACTCCATGTGGTTTATGCTCTCCCGGGGGTATGTTCAAGGTGCACGTGAAGTCTGTGCTGGGAACCATCAGGAGGGCTTCACAGAGGAGGTGTCACTCCACACACCAAGAAGTGAGGCTTCCCAGTGGGAGAAACAGACAGGAAGGGGCTGCGCATCTCCTTCACTATCATGGGTCCGACATACAAACTCTGGGGGATACAACAGGGAGTCCATAGGGTCCTCAGCTCACACCGAGGGGTCGCCATGTGCCAGGCGCTGTGCCAGGCAACTGCTCCCCCATCACAGGCCTGCAGGGCAGCTCTGGGCAGGACAACTCTGTGGCTAACAGAACAGGCCCAGATCCCAACTGCCCGACAGGTGGTAAGTGCTCAGCAAATATTTGCCGTTACTCACTCCACTTTACAGATGAGGAAACGGAGCCTGAAGAAGTCAAGGAACTTGCCGAAGGGGCGAGCTGGGCTGTAGAGCCAGGCTCCCCAATTCCAGGCTCCATCTGGACAGCCCTTGGTATGGCTGCTCGCACAAAGTAGATGCTCATGAACGGCAATGCTGGCCCTGATGACAATTGTGACATTTCCTTCTGGTTCAGGCAGCCGCCCCTGCCGCTCTTGCCTGGGTGCTGAGGGCAGACCCCAAGGGAGAACCCCTGTCCCCATTTCTCCTCCCCATGGCCATGCCCACCTTCCCCCGGCTCCAAACTTGTCTCAGCCTCTGATCCTCTCTCCAGCTCCAGCCAGCCATGGTCCGACTGCAAGATGCAGCTTCTGAAACTGCTGATGTGGGGTTTCTGATGGTCCAAAGGAGGTCAGATGTCACAGCCAAAGCATGGCTCCATCCTCTCTCCCAACCCTTTCATGGACTCCAGGAGTTGCCTAACCCTGGGCAGCTTCTGGGGGCTTTAGTTTCTGTTCTTCCCAGGTGCAGAGGGGGAAGTCCTCCCCGTTTGCCAACACCTGGTGTGAAGCCTTCCTCGATTACTCCCACAAACTTCCCCTACACACGCACACACGCACGCACACAATCTCTGCACAATGTCCCACTTGCCTCTGTCTTACGCTTGGTAAAGCGCATGTGTTCTCTCTCACCCAACTGCAAGTTCCCTGCAGGCAGAAACCAAAAGGATACTGCGGACTGAGCGTCCACAGCCCTGGCTGCACGGATGCCTGTCAAACTGGGTTGAACTGCTGGAGGGAAATCCAAAGCTCCCAGGGAGTCTCATTATGGCCTGAGCAGGGCCAGCAATGTCCCTGTGAAAGAATGCCTTTGTGTCCCAGATACTCGTTCTGGGTCTCCCTGGAGGGAAAGAGAGTGAGACCAATCCACACCAAGGGCTTCAAATGTTCGCTGTTTTCTTTTTTTCTTTTAAGGCATGGTTATTGTTATAATTGAGCCAAATATTTTAATTTCCACAAAGATGTGTTACCTCCAGTCTCCACAATGTCAAAATGTCATCAGGCAACCTCCCTGAAGTCACGCTTAACCTCCGCGGAGGCAATAACACCCACACGGCGGCGGTGTCAACCCTCTGCCTGTCTCCCTGTTTCTATATATATGCAAAATAGTTATAAGAAATAAAACAATTGTCTCTAGTGCTCAAGCTAAATCTTGCAAAGATTATGTCTTGCTGTTCTCTCTGTGAACCGCCCAAGAACTGCTTGTCTCCAGAACTCTATTATCCTCAGAAACAGAGAGAACATTATCATCTCGCCTTTGTCGTCATTGCTTTTGCCTGCTGTTCTTCAAGTTTTCTCCTAAAACATCTATTTTTTTCAGTCCTAAGCATAGTGCTTTGCCAATAATGGTGAAAAAAAAAAAACTTCTCTAAGAAATGCAGCCCTTTTCATTTCCCAGCATGAGGATTATTTTACACATGTGCTTTTTTTTTTGACATATGATGTTCTACAGGCTCTATGTGTCTATGTAGGTCTTTTTAATATTCATTACTTGGGTTGGAGCATGATCCATAGGTATGTACACTCAAGTGTATGTACATGTGGACATGTGTATGAATGTGCAGATGTGTGTGGCTTGTGGCAGGGTGTGACAGTACTCACCAACGGTGCATGTGCTCCTTGTTTCTCAGCCTTCCTTGCCTTCATATTGGAGCAATATGACTAGTTTTGGTCAACGAATTGTGAACAGACTGAGCCAGGGCAACCTAGTGCCCATGTGCCCTTGTAGTGGCATCTGTTATGAAATGAATGTTGTGTTCCCCCCCCCCAAAAAAAAATTCATATGCTGAAGCCCTGACCCTCAAAGTGTTTTGGAGGTGGGGCATTTGGGAGGTGATTAGGTTTAGATAAGGTCATAAGGGTAGGGCCCCAGATGGGATTAGTGCCCTTATAACCAGAGGAAGAGAGACCTGAACTCACTCTCTCTTTCTTTCTCTCTCTCTGCCATGTGAGGACACAGGCAACCCAGAAGAGAGCCCTCGCCAGGAACCAAATCTGCTGGCATCTTGATCTTCGACTTCCCAGCCTCCAGAACTGTGAGAAATAAATGTCTATTGTTTAAGCCACCCAGTCTGTGGTATTCTGTGATAGCAGCCCAAACAGACTAAAACAGCAGCCTTGGAGAGATAGATTCTAAAGTAGCATCAAGATAGAAGAAGGCTGTTCAGCTCAGGTCAGGCTGTGACATGAGACATAAACTCTGACTGTGTTAAGCCACTGAGAGTTCAGAATTTACCTGTGCAGCCACCAGAATTGCCTCGTCTAAAAAATAATGCAGATAATGCCAAGTGCACAGGGTTGTTAGCAATGAATTAGGTAATAGCTATTAAAAAATCATGTGTGCATTCTCTCTCAAGTAACCCAATAAAATGGAACAAGTACCCAAGGAGCCTAAGACGTTTATGGCACTGTGCCAGGGGCGAGGACTACACGCCCAAGGACCTTGCCCTCGGGGCCATTTTGGTCTAGCAGGGCAGGCGGGTACACTGACATATCACTGCAAAAACGTGGTAAATGCACAATGACAGGAAGGTGCACAATACAGAGGAGGGAGCGGTTGATTCTGGAGGGCTCAGGGAAAGTGACGCTATGAAAGGGTAGGATGAGCAGCGCGGGGCTTGCCAGGTTAAATGAGTCGGGGTCTGGCCAGGTGAGACGGGGAGTGTTCTGAACGGCGGAGGCGCTTTGGAGGACTGGGCGTGAGAGCGCTCCGGGACGCCTGCGGTCCCCAGACTCCTTTCTACTGAGGACGGGTCGCCGCCAGCTCTCAGCCAGCGGTGGGGTGAGGGTCTCATTAACTCTCAGTAAAGAAAATACAAGTCTTCATTTTTTGTTTAAGGTTATCGCAAAATGTCCTGCTTTCTTGGTATTCATTTGCAAGAGAGTTCGTGTCGCGGGCCCCCCACCCGCGCCCCCAGGCGGGATGTGAGCTCCCGGGGGCAGGGACAGACCCGGGCAGGTATCCCCTGGGGTCCCTGAACCTAGTAGGGCCTGGTCTGCGGCTGGAGCCCCCCACACGCCTGTTGAAAGGAAAGGAACATAAAAGCCTCCCTCTAGGCTGTGCCTCGGAACAAACAAAACTGAGTACCCCCCACCACCACCACCCCACCCACCCCGGCGGTGGCGTCCACGTGGGGCCCGCAGGCGGCGCTGAGCGTTCCCTCCCAGGACCGCCGGTCCAGGGCGCCACCCCGCGGCCGCACCTGGGAACTGCGCCTGCCGGGCCGCGCCGAGGAGCCCCGCATCCCCGCGCGGTGGCGGCACGCGGCGTCCCCAGCGTGGCGTCCTCAGCCCACCTCCCTCCCTCATAAGGTGTCCGAGCGTGGCCAGGCACTGCCGAGCCGCGGTTTTATGGGCCCTCGCACCTGAAGTCCCTGTTTGTCCCGGGATTATTCATGGGAGGTGGCTGTGAGAATGCAGAAGGCACATGTCAGAGACAAAGGGACAAAGACAGGATGCGGTGGCCCTTCCTGGAGAGCGGGTTGGTTAGGAACGCTGACAGACAGGGGTTTGATCCCAGTTCAAGCGCTTTGTAGCTGTGTGAGCCTGGCCAGAGACCTCCCCTCACGGAGCCTCAGTTTCCCTCTCTATAAGATGGGGGCGTTACAACTCATAGAATTGAATTCAACTCATAGAATTGCTGTGAGGATTCACTCATGTAAAATAAGCTAAGGCTCCATGACTGGCACATAGCAAGTGCTCGACAAATATAAATACAAGGTTCTTGTGCCTCTTGTGCTCTATTTGAGTCTCACTTCAAGATAGCGAGTGGATATTAACATTAGTTCCATTTTATAGACAAGAACAGGGAAGGTCAGAGAGCCTAAGGGACTTGCCCGAGGTCTCTCACCCAGGGAATGACAGGACTTGAAGCTGAGCCTCTTGTCCTTGCTGGCATTGCAGGAAGGCCCTTGAAGGAGGAGACAAGGAGGACAGAATTGCTGAAGAAAATCTGGGAAGACCAACAGAGGGAAGGAAGAGGAGATGTGGGACTCATATCCAACATGGCGAACTTCTCCCTTCCATGGCAGATGCTGGACCCTCTTTCTGAAAGAATCCTGTGTTCAAAAAGTTCATCCTGACACGTACCTGGCACTGACAGGGGACCTGGACTCTGGCCCTTGCTCTGTTATGAAGCACCTGTTTGACTGGGTGACTTTGGACAGGTGACATCCCCTCTCTGGGACTCAGTTTCCTCCTTGGCAAAATGAGGGAGGGGGCAGTCAAGACGTCTGCCCAGGGCCCTTTCAGCCGCAAGTCACTCCACAGTCAGCGCTTTCCAGATGCCCTGTGGGAAGCTGCCCAGCGGCCACCCTGCAGATGTCCTTGGGCAGGGGGTGTCACCATTTGCCCTCAGAGACCTCCCTGTAGGAGGAAGAAAGGACTCAGAACTCTGCCCTGGGGGGTGACAGCTGGAAAGAATAGCTTTTGACTCCATCACTTGAACATTAATCCCCAGTGGGGACTGAATAACCAGGCCCAGAAGGCCTGTACCGGCTGAGCACGGCAGACGCAGAGGCCATGGGCCGGAGCCAGGCCCAGCGCAGGCAGGGTTAAAGGAATCCAGTGAGCAGAGGCATCGAAGGCCAGGCCAACACTGGGCAGAGTGGGAGGACAGGCAACTGCTTCGGGATGACCTCTCTGTTCACAAAGAGAAGGCTGTGCCGTGTGCCCACTCCTCCCTGGGAGGGGGCAAGGGAGAGACAACTGCGTGTGTGTTTTATTGTCTTGCTCTGGCCAGTGTTTCAAACGTGAGTGGGCCAGTTGGGAGACGTCATCACGGGCCTTTCACAGCCGCCTAGCTAGGGCAAGATGAATGGTGGTGCCCCAGTCCACAACGACAGCAGCAAGCATATCAGGGCAAAATTAAAGAGAGAGAAAAGCAAATGAGATAAATCTATGGGGACTCCAGAGCCATCTTTTGGAGGAAAACATCAGGCTGAGAAAGACCAGATTCCTGCACCACACCCAGAGCCAAAATCCTCGACACTCTTCCCGTGTCCAGGCAAGCGGGGAGTTGTTGACTTTGAACTGCTTAAGTGAGGGGTCTGTCAGTGTCCCCTGTTTTATATACTAATGACTGAATAAAGTAGTTGGAAACTTTTAAATCCGTTCCACATGCCAAACTGGTAGAAATAATGAATTTTTCTTTTTCTTTTTCTTTTTCTTTTCTTTTCTTTTCTTTCTTTTTTTTTTTTTTTTTTTTGCATTTGGGGAGATAGAGGCTGAGGGACCACTGGTGACTATGATAGAAGAGGTCTCCTGCTGGGGTTTGGGGCACCCTGACTGTCCCTGTTCCCACCGTGGCTCTGTGGTCACCATACTAGGGGCGGACGCTCTACCCAGTCTTCCTCAGACGTAGGGAAGTGTCCACAGATTCTGCCTGGAAACGTGGTGGAGGCCCACGCCGCAGCTGCCCTCGCCCCCAGCCTCTGGGTGGGGAGGAGAAGGGCATAGCCAGGCAGCTCTGTTGGTGAAGGACGCTGGCTCTAGAAAAAGAAAACTCAAAACCCCAACACTCTTTAGCCCCCGTGCTGAAGGGAGCTTCTCCTTGGCTGTCACTTCTGTGAGGGGTACACCTGAACCCTGTTGGCTGTCACTTCTGTGAGGGGTACACCTGAACCCTCCTTGGTTGTCACTTCTGTGAGGGGTACACCTGAACCCTCCTCGGCTGCCACTTCTGTGAGGGGTACACCTGAACCAGTGACAAGCTTTTTGGAGAGCCAAGCTCTGCCCTTCGTAAGAAGAAATTTCTACCTTCCCTCCTCTTCCCTGTTCCAAGAAGAGAGCTCTGCAGGCCACTCACAGGAGGAAAACGATGACTCAGTTAGGAACTTTATGGGATGAGATATTTAGGCTTTATGTGAGAGCCCACGTGCCAGGAGGACCTTCTACTATAGAAATCTTTCTTTTGGTTTGGAGCCCCCTGATGCTTTTTAACCTCTCAGCTTGGCAGGGCTGCCCCTGAGGTCTTCATCCTCCCTCCTGTCACCTGGAAGTGCCCTGCACTCCCACGGCCAGCTAGTGCCAAGCCTGCCAGGCTTTTCTCCCCACGTGAGGGTGGGTGTCTCCACATTCGCCCCAGCCAACCTCCCAGGGCAAGGGGTTGACGCTGCGTTCTCAGAGGCCACTCGGGCTTGTGTGGGGTGATGCTGCTGCACACGAATGACCCCAAGATGCTTGATCAGTCCAGATATGCAAACAGACCACCCTCTGGCCACCCTCTGTAGCTGTCTCCGGCCCCATCTCAACAGTGACACCCCGGTCAAGGCCTGGCATCTCAGACACATCCCGCCAGCACCCAGCAGCTGAGCGGTGCAGGCAAAACGCCATCCCAGGCTCCACCGGAGCTTATGTTAGCCCCTGACGTGTGAAGCTGTGGGAGCTTACAGGACATGATAAAGAACCCAAAGTTACATAAAGGGACAGCTGCTAGATGCTGGGAGAAAGACTAGTTCCTGGCCAGAATATTCAATATTCAGCAACCAGAAATAAGGCCTCACTGTGAAAGAAAGAAAGAAAGAAAGAAAAGAAGAAAAAGGAAAAAAGGTTTACAGTGACCCAGATCTCACTGTTCAAAAAAAAAATCCTTTATGTCCTAATTCACACCACCCAGATAGAGTGACATTGAAATTTCTGATAAGTCAATGGCAGAAATATCAGAATCGAATTTGATTTGGGCAATATAGAATATTGTAATACTGCAAATGTTATTTAAAAAAAAAAAGAAATATCAGAATCCTAGAAGTGGACAAACCCCAAAATATTACCTTTCCTGGTGATTCTCAAACACACTCCCATGAAATCACGCAGTGAGCATAGCAAGAATTATGGATTTCAGGGCCACACCAGAGTTGGAATCTCTGGGGGCCGATGCTAGAAACGTGCGTCTTTAGCAAGCTCCCCAGGTGCTTGGATGACACCAGGTTTGGAAGCCACTGGCATAGCCCCCTGCTCCTGACCCTTCCCCATGAAGACAACCACCTGGAGATCTTGTTCAAATGCAGATTCCATTCCAGGTCTGGGTGGGGCCTTCTGCGTTCCTGCTGCTGCTGCTGCTGCTGCTGGTCCTAGGCCCACACCGGAAGTATCTGGACTGTTCTCCAACGTCTTCCATTTTACTGAGAAACTGAGATAAGCTGAGTGGCAGAAATGGGGGAAGCCGAGAGGTGACCTGCTAGGGTGGAAGAGGAAAAAAACAGAGGAGGGTGGGAACAGAGGAGAAGGCAAGTGGGAGGCTAGTTGGACAGGAATGATGATAAAGCCAGTTGCAAAGCCACCAAGCCTCTCCACTTGGTCATTTTCTTACCAGACAACAGTCCTGGGGCTTGTTTCCTAATGACTGTTGAGGTGTACGTGGGAAATAGAACCACGCACAGGTCCCCAGGCCTGCGAGTTTGCTGGGCAGTTGGACTGTAACTCCCCACACTGTGGCAGGATTGCCTTTACGGTCCCCGGGCCAGCCTCTGGCACGTGCTCCAGGTGCTCAGCAGCAGCCCTGACACCTACCCCTGTAGCCCCTGCATAAGTGTGCACGCACACACAGCAATGTGACTCTCAGACCTCGCCAGAGGAAATAACCACCCCATCTCCTGCGGGCCCTGTGCTGGACATCTTTACCCAGGCTCACATTCTCTTGAACCCTTTTTGCTTAGCCCTTGCTGCAGCGATCAGCTGGGCACAGGTGTAGGCCGATGGCACCTTGCCTTCGCTGCCCCTAGGTTTCTGTCGTTGGGGCTTCTCAGCTGGCCTTGCAGGCGATGCTCCCGGAGCAGGCCCAGCCATTCTGGCACCTGTGCAAACCTGGCAGTACCAGGAAATGAACACTCCCTGGGGCGAGCCTTGGCCAGCAGGAATGGGAGCTGGTAAATAAAGATTTCCCTCTTCTGGGCCTCACGTAGACAACGCAGAGGTGTACTGGGTTCCTCTGAATGTCCTCAGCACAAGGAGCCCCAGTTGGCCCTGAGGGTGACCGGCTCATGATGCATGCGTGGATTGGCTCTCACTCCTGGTTCACTTTTCCCAGCCTCCATGCTCCTGTTCCCCTAGGTCATTCCTTAAAATAAACTACCTGCATGGAAGCTGTCCCGTTCCTGGCTCCACTTTTAAGGAAAACCAAGCTAACACAGGCCTTCAAGCAGTAGTGGCTAAATCCTGCAGAGCAGGGAAAGAGGCTGGAGGCTTCACAGAGGGCTGGTCCCCAGTGACCCAGAACACTCGAAGCTCTGCCTAAAGCCACAGCCCCTGCCCGAGGCCCACACAGCTGTGCAGGGTTTTCTGAGAACAAATTGTCTTGTCCAAAAAATAACATAAGGTCCACTGTGAGATGTTGGAAACAAGAGAAGGAAAGCTAAAGAAATGAGGCTTGTTTAGCCTGGAGAAAAGAAAGCAAGGTTAATAACTGACTTCACAGAAATAAAGGGATGGTTCTCAATGTGAGCCGATGTAAGAATGGAGGGAGATAGGATTAAGTCGGAGCTGAAGGGTCACTTTGCCCATCAGAATCCTGCCAAGGTAGAGTTGGCACCTCATGGTGAAGTAATGAGCTCTCCATCATTGGAGGCATTTTAACTTGTGATGGATGGAGACTTACTGGGGATATTGTGGGTGGGCTTCATTCCTTAGATAAAGCTTTTAAAGTTGTTAATTTTCTAGGCAACTTTTAAACATCATGGACCCTTTTCAAACTAGGATTTTGGTAGTATGGGTCTGCCCCCAAAAGGGAAAATATTGCTTGATCCATGACCTCATAGACTCCCCCAGTCCCATGACATACACAACTGAATTATTAATATATTGTAGCTCTGTTATCCCCCCCACACACACACACACACACACACACACAATGGGCTGTTTAGTCATGAGGTTTTGGCACCACCTAGTGGCTCATTTGTTCCTTACAAAACATGTAGCTGTCCTACAAGAGTATTAATTGTACAGAGTTTAATACAAACACCCTCTTTGATTAATGCATCAAGTCAGCAAAAATGTATTAACCATTTCGGTACGGCGCTCACCAGCCTCGAACCCTTGCCCACAGCCGGCACTCATAGTCCACGTAATAGTGTGTGCTGTGCATTGACGATGAATCCGTTTTGCTCTTGTGTGACGAGGGAAGCTTTAAAGCACTGAAAGCTTGTTTTACTTTACAGGCAGCTTTACTGGTAATGTAAATCAGAATAGGTAACATGTACATATATGTTTTCATTACGTTATTTTTAAATGTTCACAATGTTATTTTGATAAATGAAAAATTAGAAAAGTCATATCACTGCTGTTGGCTAAAGTCGATGCTCGGCTGTGCGCGTTCATCTGTGACTATCGACTATAGTCAACGCTCGTACCGAGATAGTTAAACATAGATTATGGGTTAAGTACTGGGATAGAACGAGGGATGCAACAGTAATCAAATAAGACATGATCTCACTTTTATGAGGCTCACAGTCTAATAATGAACTAGACAACAAACAAGTAAACAACAAAAGAATCAATACTGCATGGTGATCTCGTCAGGAAATAAACCCTTCATGGGAGAGAGAATAACGTTAACAGGAGGAGTCTATTTTAAATAGGGTAGGTAGAGAAGGCCTCCCTGAGAAACAAAAATGGAGCTCGGAAGGATGGGATAAGGATGGAAGAACATTGCGTGAGGCAGTGCACAGCGTATGCAGAATCACGGAGGGGCCAAGAGCTTGGCCGCTCAGGGAGCTGAAAGACCAGTGTGTTCAGAGCATGGTGGGTGAGGCCCAGAGGGATGTGATGAGATTGGAGAGGGAAACACGGGGAGTTCCATGTTTGCAAATGTTTCCTCAAGTGAAAACACACAGATGGTTAGGGCGGGTTCTTCCAGAGCAGCACCTGGTTAAATGTAAATTTTAAAAAAAAAAAGGGAAAGGGGAAATGCCTTGACATGAACTCGGCCATTTACTCAGCTCCAGCAGGACCAGGGCCATCAATAACAGCCTTGTGCCCCCTCAAGGTAGCCTGCATCTTCTCCCTGCTGCCCTGCTCGGTCCCCCATCACTGATAAGCTGTATCTTTGGCTAATTACGTTGGAACCTCATTTTTAGTCTGGAACAGTGGTTCTCAACCTTGGCTGCAAGTCACCTGGGAGCAATTAAGAATCTCAGTGTCCAGGCCACACCCTTAACAAGGTAGACCTGTATTTCCGGTGGGGCAGTGGATGGTGCTCCCAGGCACCAGTGCTTCGAAAACTCCCCAGGTGACTCCAATGTGCAGCCAAGGCTGAGAACAGCTGATCTGGAAGAATACTGGGCAAAAGAAAACAAAAAAGACCTCATTTGATATTCTCAAGTAGTGAAGGTTGTGCAAGTAATGAGCCAGGCTGTTTTCCTTCACAAGACCAGGCCTCTGCCCAGCGGGAGCTGCCCAGTGCTCGACAGTTGCTCTCATAAGTTCCCACCTGGATGATTCTCAAGGCTGTCAACAGACCCAGTGAGCTGATGTTGCAGAAATGTATTTTTTCATACTGGCAAGCAGGCCTGCTAAAGGCACAGGATTTCTAAGGTTTCCACGGCCTCCTTATTCACTCACTTCCCCAAGGTGCAGAAGGTCCACAGAGTGAGACCTCCTAAAGCCACGGTTCTCAACCCAAGCTGCAAATCACACTGGCCTGGGGAGCTTTTAAGAAATGCTGATGCTTAGACACAAGCTGAGATTGATTTCTAGGCTGCAGCTGGGCTATCAGGCGATTCTAATGTACAACCAAGCTTGCAAGCCACTGTTGCCACAGAAAAGACAGCACCTGTGTTCCTCCGTGTTCTGGGGAGGCCTGCGGTAACCAGAATCACTGTGTAACTAGTGTTGCTGCTCTGAGTGACCTGCAATTGCTTCAGGTTTTGTATTATCCGCTAAGCAGGCCAGTCCTGGACCTAGCTCTGTGCTCCCCAGCCTTAGGTTGGTTATGAGGAGACCAGTTAAGACATCAAGGGAGTCCAGTATGGACAGTCTGTCAATCACTTGCCCTCACTTCCCACTGGCTGGAAAGAGAGAGCTCACACTAGGCATGTGGCCGCCAGGACAGCAATGCTACATTTAGTGCATGACAGGCCCTTACCTACTAACTTCCTATTCCCGATAAAAGGAGCGTTACATGCCGCTCAAGCTCCATAGGGAACTGGCAACATGCACTTACGCTGTACTTACATGGTATAGGTTTTTATATCAGTAGTTGCCAATGCCATTTTTTTAATAAAGAAAACTACCCACATGCATCTCAATGCCTAAAGGAGAGGTACCAGAAGGTAAGTGGTTACACCTGGGTGGTGAAAATCCAGGTGACTTACATTTTGTTATTGTTGCTTAATTTTCTAATTTTTCTATGATGAATATGTATGATTAATGTAATACAAAAAAAATGTAAGCCGGGCGCGGTGGCTCACGCCTGTAATCCTAGCACTCTGGGAGGCTGAGGCGGGCGGATTGCTCGAGGTCAGGAGTTCGAAACCAGCCTGAGCAAGAGCGAGACCCCGTCTCTACTATAAATAGAAAGAAAATTAATTGGCCAACTAATATATATATAAAATTAGCCGGGCATGGTGGCGCATGCCTGTAGTCCCAGATACTCGGGAGGCTGAGGCAGCAGGATTGCTTGAGCCCAGGAGTCTGAGGTTGCTGTGAGCTAGGCTGACACCACGGCACTCACTCTAGCCTGGGCAACAAGCGAGACTCTGTCTCAAAAAAAAAAAAAAAAAAAAAAAATGTAAAGGCCAGGCAGTGGTGGCTCACACCTGTAATCCCAGCACTGGGAGGCTGAGGCAAGATGATCACTTGAGACCAGGAGTTCCAGACCACCCTGGTTAACAGAGAATCGTCTCTACAAAAAAAATGTTTTAAAGATGAGCTGGGCATGGTGGCACGTGTCTATAGTCCTATCTCCTTGGGAGGCTAGAGTGGAAGGATGTCTTGAGCCCAGGAGTTCAAGGCCACAGTGAGCTACGATCGTGCCACTGCACAGCAGCCTGCGTAACATAGCGAGACCCTGGTTTTAAAAAAACAGAAACAGGCTGGTCCGAAGGTAGTGAGTTATCTCACGTGATTGTTCACAGTCAGTTACAGATTGAACTCCTTGTTCTACTACTTTCCCCCCTCCTCACTACTGCACTTGACTAGTCTTAAAAAAAAAATAAAAAATAAAAAATAAAAAAAACAGAAACAAAGCACAGCATAATCACACAAAAAGAATCGATTCTGTTTCTTACACAACTAAAGTGTGTAGCTGGTCTCTGAGTGTTCAGCTCACAACTCTGCCTTTTAGGATGCTTCCTAACTTTGTGAACCCTGAAACTGCTGCCCACTCAACAAGAGGTCAGGGGCCACATCGGACATTTTTGGTAGCTATGTGGCTCTTGTACTGTATCGTGGGGTACCTCGTAGGATCAAAACAAACACAGCAATCAATTCAGTTGCCATGGAAAGGAAAGCCATTCCTTTATCAGTTTTTTTCATAATGGACATGGATTCTTTACTGCATATGTGCAGATTCTGTCACAATTCTTCAAACTATATTCTGTAAAGTTAATGTTCTCTGGACAACAGGTATGCAAAAACAAAAACAAAAAAGGTGTATGGGGTGGAGTCCAAAAGATTTCTTTCCTATAGAAATTTGCAGAGACTTGACTATGCTAATATTCATTATGAGTCTGCAATAGAATACTGTATGGAGCTTTTCTCAAATTTATTTATCAATGAAACACTTTTTCCCGGGAGCAGGTGCAGGAACCAGTACTCCCAGGAATACATTTTAAGAATGCTAGTCTATTTTTTTGGTGCTCAGCTCTCTGACCTGCCACGCACAAAACAGAGTGATTGCAAATGTGCCCTGTACCCTGTAATGGGGCCAGTGCAGAAGGCCCCAGCAGGGTGCAGTACAGAATGAGGTTAGGTGACCACATGGCACACTCAGACTTTCGCCATCAAGTGAGCTAAGCTGCAGATGAAGTGACTTTGGGCCTAGAAAACAAATAAGAAATGGTCCAATAAATATTCACAACTGAACATCAGGTGACATTTTAATTTATTCTGTTTAGACACCACTTAGTTACACTGGTCTTTTTTTTTTAGTCTCGTTTGGGTTGAACCCAAAAACATTCAGAGGCATGGTGGAAGGAAAAACATCAGGCATCTCATTTGGCTCAAGGTACTTTCTGACTACTTAACATTCACTGTGTCTTTCCCCAAATTCATCACCCGCAGAGATATTTACTGCCAAATGCTACTGCAAAAACCCAATGTGTTTACAGGAAATAATGCCAGCTGAACAGTTAAATTTGAAAAAAAAGCCCCACTCAGGCTATGCTAGAAATTTATGACAAGAAAGTAAGGACCAAGGGCATGAGTGAGACATATATGGCCACTAAAAGTTGATAAGCCACTGAGTTTCTCCACAGATGGAAAAAAGCAACAATGAGCCCACTCTTGCTATGGGACAGGGTGAGCGCTTTCTTTTACACCCTGCTCAAAACCTCAGGTGGACAATGTGACAGCTTCCATGCTGAAAAGCAGCTTGGCATTTTCCTTATCACCTTGCAGAGGTAGCTACTGTGCTGTAAGCTACATTGCCCAAGCATGTTCCTAAGAACACTGAGCCTACAAAGCACTCTTTGTAAAAGGAATTTGGGGATCAAAACCATTTAGAAAATACTGTACACTATTGTCTACTTCCAGGAGATTCACAATGCACATTATCACATGGAAGTTTCCAGAAGTCCTTTAATGAAGAAATGCTTAACTTTGTGTAACCCAGAATTTCCCACATCAACCTGACCTTGGAATCTTTTTTTTTTTTTTTGGTAACATACTTCATACAACATACTGAGAGAAATGCTCCTCCATGGCTTTGGGAAATTCTTTACAGAAACAAAAAGAAAATTAAATCACTCCTAGGATCAGGTGTTGGCCAACAACAAAGAGGTCGGTTGAGGAGTTATAAAGGTGCAGACCCCATTTCTAATTCCAGCCCAGCACTTTTGCCAGAATCTGAGCCTGCCTGAAAACAAGCAGCCATAAATTGTCCATTTCTTTCTTTCTTTATGGCACAAGGTGTTGGGCACGCTGATTACAGTACAGAGTTGCACATGGCCCATTAGGGGCATATGTTTCCGGTACAAAGGCCAAGTGTTTACAGTCTCCTCCTCTTCTGTAACAATCAAATCATTAAACATCTATCGTTGCCTATCACATGACTAGAGGCTTTTCAAACAGACATGACAGACCTTTGTTCCTAACAACAAAAAAAGATAACATGTACAGCTTCTAATCATTTTCAGCAAGAATTACACACACCAAGGGATCATAATACAAAAGCTTTTGGCCATACACACCAAGTAATTTACAAGTACTATAGCAAGGACAGGGAAAGATGAAAACCAATGAGATTACTGGAATGATGTAAACATTTCATCATTCGCATAATGTATCATTTTTTAATCTTGTTTCCAGGGAATTTCACATGATATTTGGAAACAAAAGACAGGGAAAACAGGACTGTCCAATATAACCCACATTCATACCTCAATAGCAATTCTCGCAAAGCGATACTGCAGAGAGGCGGGAGGCCTCAGTAACACCAAGCCCCTCTGAGCTGCTGGCTGGCTGGACAGCATATCCAGCAAGCCTGTCAAACTAACAAACCCCAGGGCTTCTCCACAGCCAACAGCCATGGAAAAATCTCCCTGAGTGACAAAGCCTAGGAGAGCTCTGGAGCAGTGGGAAGTCATACTTGGGAGAGGGCCTGACCACAGCCCCAGTGTCAGAGCTTCCTGCCCGGGTGCAGAATCTCCCACTGCCAGGCCCTCAGAAATGGCATGTCCCCGCTTCTGCCTTCTCGCCATTTTCTTCTTCTCATTCTGTTTCAGGATCTTGCTCTTGAATGGGTCACTGTGTTTGGATTCCTGGGGCCCACAGTAATGCCAATCCTGACTAAGCTGGAGGAAGTCCTCTTTGGCTGGAACACAGATCATGGTGTGTGGCTCAGGGCTGCCCTTCCTGAGCAGGGACAGGCTGACCCACACCAGGGCCCGGGGGAAGTGGTCCAAGATAGACAGGCAGGCCTCTTTGGTCAATTCTTGCTGGCCTCTGCTGGGAGCTCGCCGGGCTGGCCGACTGTCCCCAGAACTGGGCCCACACCAGGCTGACAGTTGCTTCAGTAATTTTCTACTCCTACGTGAAATTGAAGACACACATTTGAGGATATTTCGTTCAAGGAAAAAAATATATAATTAGAATATTAGACATTGCTAGAGTTAATTTGATTTTTTAATACTATATGTAAGAAAGTATCAAAATAATAATTTTTTTAAAATTAAAAATACACTTTAATGTATTTTAGTAATGATAATTTTCTTTCTATGTGTCTGCCATTCTGAAACTGAAGGACTAAACATTTAAGAAGTTGAAAACAGAGAAAAATAAGACACTTAGATAAAATTTAGGATTGTCTTTTTTTTTTTTTTTGAGACAGAGTCTTACTCTGTCACCCAGGCCAGGCTAGCATGCCGTGGTGTCACCCTAGCTCACAGCAACTCTAACTCCTAGGCTCAAGCAATCCTCCTGCCTCAGCCTCCCAGAGTGCTAGGATTACAGGCATGAGCCACTATGCCTAGCCAAAATTTAGGATTGTAATCATAGTGAGAAGATGAGAATAAAGAGAAGCTAATATTTTAATAAGAAACTTTAAGAGACAATTATACATAAAGTAAGAAAAAAAGAGATATGAAATTATGAGGTTACTATAGACAAAAATAAGTATGAGGCTAGAGGGAAGAGCACTTTTTAAAAATCAGAGTACAGAACATAAGGTAGCTGATAAGCAGAACGTAGCCTGCAGCAGTATTGTAAGTAGGACATATTTTACATGGTATTCTCTAAGGCTACAACGGTATTACATTGAATGTGTTGCTAATCTGTCATTAAATTCATATAATTCAAAAGGAACTAGAAGAAATCTAATTCAGTGATTTAAAGCAGAGAGTCTGCTTGCTCAGACTAAGTAAGTCAGAAAAAAATATTCCTTGGTTTAGGTCTATTGATGACAGTATTTTAAATCATTTCATCAATTACTACCATTACTACCATATTATTAAGCTATTTCCCTCTATGAAACATCAAAAGACTGGCTTTCCCTTCCACAAAGTCCATAAATTCACTTGGGTTTTGAATAAAGGAACAGTGTGAACTTTTACATCCTATAGCCTATTCAATATTAAAATAAGCAACCCGAAATGTATCCAGAAGTCACCTACACTTACCTAAGAACGCAGAGTTGACTACCAGTGGCAGCAATGTGATTCTCACTGACATCCTGGTCTAATACCCTCACAGCCCCTGCCTGGTCTTGACACTCTGTGTCCATTACTTCTTCTGGCTCCGTGGAGTGGTTTATGGATATGCCCACTTCATCAGATAGCTGAGTTTTTTCAGGCATGGGAGCACAAGACACCTCATATCTTCTTAGGTCACTCTCCTCACCAGCTGGAGATGAAGCTACAGAAGACTCTTCGTGGGCCTGGACTGTCAACTCCCAGTCTTGAGTTAACTGCTCCCAGGGACAGCAGAAAGGGGTCAGAGTGCCAAGCTTAACATAGTTGGGCCGTTTGGCAGGAGGGCGTCTAATGAAAAACAAAGAGAACCAATGTTGAACAATTTAGTAATAGACAATTAAAATAATTATGGCCATCTCTATAATGCATCTCTATAAGTAAACACCAAAAAAGCTTTCCAAGAAATACATGATAAAGAATAATAAATAATCAAGTCTACTGACCAAGCTTTTTTTATGTTTTCTTTGGTCTTTAATCAATAATGCATCTACAATGAAGCCCCATGTGGCTACTGGAAGCTACTAGTAATTGGAGCTCCTGGAGGGGTACAATGAGGCGCCTATATATTTACAAGGTTCTAAGTTACAGTGAAGTTTATCTCTCTCTTGACCTCTAGTGACCCAGCTGCCCTCCTCAAAGACAATATCATTATCAGTTTCTTATGTATCCTTCCAGAGACATTTTATGTACATACAAGCAAAATATATACACATTTCTTTCTTTTTCCTTATTTTTACACAAATGGTGGCATACTAGATACAGTACTTTTTGCTTAACTTCACTTTTTTCATTTAACAAAATTCTTGGAGATCACTTTTTATCAGTACAGAAAGCTCTCTCATTCTTTTGTAAAAGGTTCTGTTATCTTATTCCACCACCTGAAAACACCCTAATTTATTTAGACTGTCCTCTACTGAAGGACATTTTGGTTGCTTTCAAGCTTTTGTTGCCACAAACAATGCTGCAGTGAATGACCTTGAGCATGTTGCACAGGCACAGGTACAACCATAGGATAAGTTCCTGGGAGTGGAACTGCTAAGGCAAAGAGTGTTGGCATTTTTTATTTTAACAGATAATTCTAAACTGTCCTCCCCAAGGGTGATGCCAGTTGACCTTTCCAGCAATGTATAAGTAGAACCTTTGAGAAATACTATAAGCTAATGAAAACCAGGGCCTGACCCCAAGAAGTAGGGATTGGCCTGGCTGTTGGGCACTCTGGCCCAGCATACTCTCAGCAGTCCAAGACTACATCCTCAGGTGATGATCTGCTCTGGGACAGACCATGCATTCCTTCCCTCATTTACTTCTTACCATGTGTCGTGTCCTAGGACCGCAAATGGAAGTGAACCTGTAGGCTTGATCAAGGGGGTTCGCTCTTAGCCTAAGCCTGGACTCTCAAGCTTGAACCTCTCTGGAGGTGTACTGGCCTCCCAGGAGAGGCAGCTGATCAAACACTCCCAGGTACTCACCTCACCCAGAGACCTTTCAAAGTCGGAAGGGATAACCCTGTATACCCATTTCAACCCTTTGAATAGAAAACTCATTTTATTCACAGCATATGTAGTGCTGCCACAGTGCAGGAGAACACAGTATTCTCACAAACCACTTTGAGTTTTATAGATCTATATGGAATAAAAAGTACAAAAAGTAGGATTTGAAATTATAATTTCTAAAGCTTAAAGAAAAGATAATACAGAAAAGGAGAGACAATTTCCTAGTTCAAGCTGAGAAAAATCATAAGAACAGGATACTAAGGAGACAAGATATAATCTGAATTTTGGTTAGGCTTTTTTAGAAAAAGTATCTCCTTCAAGTAAATACAATGTAAGCAAATTCTCATAAAATTTCACATTGAAATCAAAGAGATTTGGTCATAGTATAGAGGGAGGTACTTGCCACATTCCCTCTGCTCTCAGCATACAGCAGTATTAGGTGAAATGTGAGAACACACACAGTGGTAGGTAGGGGGTGGGGGTCTGGGGTCAGAAATGGCTTCCTGTTTTGTAGAAGAGTTTCATTTTTTGCACTAATATAAATTCAGACAAGACTGGAATAATAATAACAACAATGATAATAGCTAACACTTATTGAGCACATGCCATTGCAGTTCCAAGTGCTCTATAAATTTTAACTCATTTCATCCTTGTGCAGAGACGAGCTAGGGTTTTCACTGAATTTTATTTTCTCTTCCTCCTGAGCACACTGCTAGGTTACACGTCCTCACTTTCCTTGTGACCAGGAGAATCTGAGTGGAAGTGACATGCTCACCACTCCTAGGCCCAGCCCATATTCCTCCAAGCTCTTCCTCCCTCCCCCAGCTGCATGCAAAAGACCCCTCGGCCCCAGGAAAATAGTGAAACCACAGGACAGAAGGCACCCAGATCTCTGAAACCCCAGCCCCTGGTCAAGAACACCACACTCAACTGTTCCACAAGTGAAAAATAAAACTTTTACTGTGTTAGCCATTAAAATCTGGGTGACAAGCCCACCTGGTTGCAGGCAACTCTCCAGCGACCCATGTCAGCACCCAAGTGGCAGAACACAGCTGAGGAAGACCACGCAATGGTCCTGAATGGTCTTACTTTATAAACACAACATATGTTTCTTACTGATCTCTTATATTTCTCCAGTCAATTCAATCTTCCACTCTCCCAAAAACTGTTTACATCAATTCTTCTCTCCTCTTACTGCTGGCTGATAATCTTCCCTCTTTTTCCAGGAAGGCAGTCACTATCAGGAGAGTGCTACCTAGTCTCCCCACCACAGAAGCTAACCTAACCTACCTAAATCTGTGTTCAGGTTTCAGAGGCAGCCTAACTGGCTAGTATAGTGGAAGATCTGAATCGGATCCTACCAGATGCCACCCCCTCTTGCCTGTTCAAGGGCTTTGCTCTTTCATTTTATCCTCCCTCCCCTCTCCTGGGCCCCCCTTCCACCAGCCTAGAAACATTGCTTTCATGAAGAATATAAGCTCCATGAAGACAGGGAAACACTTGTCTGTCTTGTCCCTGCTGGAGCTCCAGTGCCTAGAATGGTGTTTGACACACATAAGCTCTAAATAAATATGTGCTAAATGAATGAATAAATCAGACAAATATATAACGATGTATACAGGAAGATGTTTACAGAAACACATAGCAAAAAACTGGAAATAACATCAAGGGCCACTGATAAATTATTGTACATCCACACTACAATCCTATGTGACCATTCAAAGTTATACTCTGAGCAAGAGCTGGCGGGCTATGACTCACAGACTAAATCTGGCCTGCGGTCTGTTTTTGTACAACCCATGAGCTAAGAATGGTTTTTATATTTTTAAATGGTTGGAGAAAAAACAAAATATAATATTTTATGACACATCAAAATTATATGAAATTCAAATTTGAGTGTCTATAAATAAAATGTGATTGGAACACAGCCATGCTCATTCATTTATATGTCATCTGTGGCTGCTTTTGTGCCACAGTGGCAGAGCTGGATAGTTGCCACAGAGGCTGCAGGATCCACAAAGCCAAAAATATTTATCATCTGGCCCTCTACCAAAAAAGTTTGCCAATACTTGGTTTACAGTCATATTTTTTGATATGGAAAAACTATTCATAATACATTGTTCAATGAAAAAGGCAGGTTTCAAAATGGTATATATAGTACCAGCCTTTAAAAAAAATTTGTATCTATGAAAAATTTACATGAATAAAAAAACTTTAAAAGAGTGAGAAATAAGCATTATTGTCAATTATTATTTAATGAACACATAGAAGACCCTCGAGTACATATTACACACATGGCACAAGGGTATACAACACATGATCACTGCCCTCAAAGAGGTGGTAAGCTAGCAATCCAGCAATGTATTACCATTTATTCACTCACTCATTCATTTATTTATTTACTCATTCATCACTCTACAAACAGTTTGAAAGCCAGGCACTCTGTCTATGTGGTTGCAGCAGTGAGCAGGGAAACACAATTCTGCCCTAATGGAGATCACAGTTGAGGAACTGCAACATTCTATTACTCACTTATTCTTCAGACAACAAATAAAAGCTATTAGGCCGGGCACGGGCTCACGCCTGTAATCCTAGCACTCTGGGAGGCCGAGACGCGGATTGCTCGAGGTCAGGAGTTCGAAACCAGCCTGGGCAAGAGCGAGGACCCCCTCTCTACTATAAATAGAAAGAAATTAACTGGCCAACTAATATATATAGAAGAAAATTAGCCGGGCATGGTGGCGCATGCCTGTAGTCCCAGCTACTCGGGAGGCTGAGGCAGGAGGATTGCTTGAGCCCAGGAGTTTGAGGTTGCTGTGAGCTAGGCTGACGCCATGGCACTCACTCTAGCCTGGGCAACAAAGCGAGACTCTGTCTCAAAAAAAAAAAAAAAAAGCTATTAAGCCCTACTATGCAAAAGGCACTGACTAGATACTGCAGATGCCATGAGAGAGAGTTTCTGTGCTTCCAGGAGCCTATAATTCAATGAGAAATACAGGTTCTTGATGTCAGAACATAGTTCACAATATAAAGGAAATAAAGGTCGGGTCGTGGCTCACACCTGTAATCCTCGTACTCTGGGAGGCCAAGGCAAGAGGATCACTTGAAGTCAGGAGTTTGAGACCAGCCTAAGCAAGAGCAAGACCCCGTCTCTATTTCTAAAAATAGAAAAATTGTCCGAGGGTCATGGCACACACCTGTAGTCCCAGCTACTTGGGAGGCTGAGGTAGGAGGATCACTTGAGCCCAGGAGTTTGAAGTTGCAGTGAGTTATGATGATGTCACTGCACTCTACCCAAGGCGACAGAGTGAGACTCAGTCTCAAAAAATGAAAGAAAAGAAAAGAGAAGAGGAAAATGAAAGGAAAGGAAAACAAAGAGAAGAAAAGAAAAGGAAAGAAAAGAAAAGCAAGAAAATAAAGCCCTTCATTGGCCACACTCCCAATGAAAAAAGAAAAATCTAGATGGATAGACACTAAAATACAAAAACAGTACTTATGTCTCTGGATGGCAGGACTATACCAGTTTATAAAGTATTGTTATATATTTCTAGAGTTTCATTAAAATTATATAAATATGTATTATTTCTATAATCAGTTTTTTAAAAAAACACAACTTTCATGGAGTGGGATCTATTAGTAGACATCTATTAACAAGCGTCTGAAACTCACATCCAACTTAGGTGTACTTCAGGGTCAATGTAGCAAATAACCAGGAAAAGGGTTTGTACAATAACCCAGATGGGCCTATAAAAGCCTGACAGATGTAAGACAATCTCCTGACTTAAGTAGTATCTTCTTAATTACTTCTCAGTAGTGCTGAACTCAAGGAAAAGACTATAAAAACTCCACATTATAGAATAAGAGTAACCAAAGCCATACCAAACACTGTTGGCTAATTTGAGTAGGCACTTCTTCTCTTCTCCTTAAGCATTATCAAACTAGAGAAGCCAGTTTCTTACCTTTTATACTTTTCAAGAAGATTCTTAGCTTGCTCTTCAGCAAACAGAATCCCAGCAGGGCAATCTGGGAAATCACCTGGAATGTCAGGTGACCTTTTATACTGAGAATGTACTACAGCCTCTTTTAATCCTCCAACTCTTGCACCTCGATAGATCTAAAAGAAATGTCAAAAAGTTATTATTGTTAATTTACCAACTTAAAGTGGAGTTGTTTAAATAGGAAAAATGGGAAACAGCCTAAATGCCCATCAAAAAGAGAATAGATAAATACATTGTGGGATAATCCTACAATGGATTACCATACAATAATAAAAATGAATGAAATCAAACTTCATGGATCAACATGGGATTAGCCTGATGCCAAAAGAATATGGCAAGTTGCAAAAGCATATATACAGTAAAGTATATAATAGTTTTAAAACATGCCAAATAGAGTTATTTTATTGTTGGATGTATACATACTTAACAAAGCTATAAAAATATGCATGGTGGCGACAAACATCAAAATCAGAATAGCGATTATTTTAGAAGGAAAAAGGGACACAAGATTGGAGAGAGGTACACAGAGTACTTCTAATGAATCTATAATGTTTTATTTTGTAAGCTGGATGGTGGGTGAAGGGTACATAGGTATTTATTATATCACTATCCATTCTTTTTTGTATGCTTTAAATATTTCATAATAAAAAAATTAAGTAGAATGATTTAAAAATATTTCCACTCCTAAATGATTAATTAAACATCCCTTGCACGTGGCATGCTAAAAATTAATAGCTGGCATGAATCTAACAGTCTTACATGCCTTTTACATTCCTAGTATCAAAGTCATGTTTAAAATAACCAGGAAGGCTGGGCACGGTGGCTCACACCTGTAGTCCTAGCACTCTGGGAGGCCGAGGTGGAAGGATCATTTGAGCTCAGGAGTTCAAGACCAGCCTGAGCAAGAGTGAAACCTCATCTCTACTAAAAATAGAAAGAAATTAATTGGCCAACTAAATATATATATATAAAAAATTAGCTGGGCATGGTGGCACATGCCTGTAGTCCCAGCTACTCGGGAAGCTGAGGCAGGAAGATTGCTTAAACCCAGGAGTTAGAGGTTGCTGTGAGCTAGGCTGATGCCACGGCACTCTAGTCTGGGCAACAAAGTGAGACTCTGTCTCAAAAATAAAATTAAATAAATTACCATGAAAAAAAAGCATTCAATTTTCATAAATTTTAGCTACAGTTGATAAATAGGAGTATATGGTTTTAGTTAACATTTTTTTAAAAACAAAAAATGTATTCTATACATCCATAAAATTTAAGTCTTTTGCTTCTAAACTATAACAAATTTCTTCAAGTCAAAGACTTCAACATTCTGTTGCCACTACTATTCAAAAATAAGGCTACTCTAAAAACCTTAATTCACAATATGTCAGCATAGGTCTTATTATGAGAACCTGGCTCTGGGGACTATATGTATGAAATATCTTGTATCCAGCGTTATAGCTCTAAGGGGAGAGACATACCACTGAATTTCTAATTTGCATAATAAAGTCTGGAACATTGTCAGCACTTAGTATTGATTAGGAATGTATTTGTAAATATTGCAACTATTAGTCAAAATAAAAAAGTAACTTACAAATGGAATCCAGAAAGCCATGCCCCATCCCTTTGGAAGCAGGACATCCCAGCCACTTCCCCAGCCCAGTCGGTCTTCACCAGTCATTTTTCCTGGCTGCTGAATCAAAAGTATAGGTATCTTGGATTCACAGGGACCTAAAACAAGCTGTGACCCAGGCACCAGCAATTCACTTCTCATCCGGTTTAAATCCTAAAGTGGAAGAAAATAATTCAAGACAAACAACCCTAGTCTTCTAGGAGATTCTACTGGGTCCTCCTAATAGCAGCTTTAGAAAGGGAAATGCTCTTTTAAAAAGCAAGAAAAAAGTTCTCAATAAACAAATGCAAGCCATTTCAAATATAAGGTAGTCTTCCTACAAAGATTTTCCTCTATACAAGTGCTTTGATAGAAAAAGCCAAATTATCTTAAATATGTTAAATTTGTGCTAGAATATACTATACAATTCAAAGTTACAAAATGATATATTTTCATTCTGCTAACCTCTTATATCAAGATTAATCTTATATTTTGAAACTGTGTCCCTACATTTATTTTGATTAAGATTTGTTGGCATGAAGTAAAAAAGGTACAAACAAATAAATGAAAACTTCTCAAGGATGCACAATTAGAAAAATATCCTGGCTCCTGGGAAAATTTCTCACCAGGTCTTAAAGATTTAAAATAGAAGGTGCTATAAATTACTGTTAAGGAGAAGGTAGGGAGTAGATAACAACATCCTTTCAGACTTTTCTTGGAGCTGTAAAAAGAGATTAACAGGTAGGTAAGAGGGCTATCACTCAATTTAGAAAAACTGTACAAGAGACTGCCTCCATGCTATGAGGTCTAATTGCTACCTCATGAATGTTCTTCAAGCCAGGTCTGAGTCCTAATTCTTTTTTTTTTTTTTTTTTTTTTACCTTTGCTTGAGTTTCTACTACCATCTCTATGTTGGTAATTCCAAAATATGTAACTCTTTAGCCCTGACTTTTCCTACTGGGATCAAAACCTGTCTCCTAGGCCTCTGCTCCTGGGGAGTCCCATATCCTCTAAACTCAGTTTACTCAAGACTGAACTCGTCAACTCTCCCACTGTACCTGCTCTCCTCCTGTGTTCCCCACCTAGCTGAATGATGCCACAGTGCACACACTTTACTCATTCATCCATTTGAATATTTACTGAGCACTTCTTATATGCCAGGCACTTTTCTAGAACCAGGGAATACAGCAGTGAGCAAGTCAGACATGGCTCTGGCTCTCGTTAAGCAGAGATTCTAAAACCAAGCTAGAATGTTAGTATTAAAAACTAATCTAGCCGGGCGTGGTGGCTCACGCCTGTAATCCTAGCACTTTGGGAGGCTGAGGCGGGCGGATTGCTCAAGGTCAGGAGTTCGAAACCAGCCTGAGCGAGACCCCGTCTCTACCAAAAATAGAAATAAATTAATTGACCAACTAAAAATATATATACAAAAAAAATTAGCCGGGCATGGTGGCGCATGCCTGTAGTCCCAGCTCCTCGGGAGGCTGAGGCAGTAGGATCGCTGAGCCCCGGAGATTGAGGTTGCTGTGAGCCAGGCTGACGCCACGGCACTCACTCTAGCCTGGGCAACAAAGTGAGACTCTGTCTCAAAAAAAAAAAAAAAAACTAATCTACACGTCTCCTTCCTTCTTACCTCCTGTCTTCTATCCAACCGCCACGTCTGGTCAATATTACCTTCCGGGAATAGGTAATAAACCCCAACCCCTCCACTCCTGCCATGCTGCCAAAAGTCAGTCCTTATTATGTCATACCTGGATTATTTCGAGGGTCTCTTTTAAGACATCCACAGTGCTTTCTCCAACTCTCCCGGCCCCATCGTTACCCCTAGTCTAGTCCCACACTGCTGCCAGAATGAAATCTGTTCATGTTGTGACCCACCTTAAAACCTTCAAGGGTGCCCTACATCTCCAGTCCAAATCCTTCAGATGCTTCAGCATCTTCTTTGCTCTGGCTCCTATTTCTCTCTTCAGTTTCATTTCTTGCCTCCCGCCCCCAACTCCATGCTCCTGATCTACTGAGAGATTCATGAACACATCGCCCTGTTTTCAGGCTGGGCCCCAGCACACACTGTTCTCATTTCCTGCAATCTTTTTTCCACTGAAGCCTTGACCCTGCCCCCAAGAAGTCTGGTTAATTCTATCTCCCGCCTGAGACTCAGCTAAAATACCAGCTCCTCCATCCAAAAGGCCAGCCTCAATTTCCCCAGTGTGGGCTCAGTACCCCTTCTATAGGCTTCCTTAGTATGCTGCATTTCTTCGATCCCAGTGATTTATCCCAGTGATTTATCTCAGCATTTAGCACAATGCCTGGCCCTGGTGGGAGCTCAATCATAGTGAAATTAAAGACAGAGAACATTTAAGAGGAAAAAAAACAATAAAAGAAAAGCATATTTAAACATGAGATCATCATTTCAAAAAAAAGTTTTGTATTTACTTTTTCTAAAGATTATTCTCATTTTATCCCTAAGAACAAGAAAAAAAGTCACATATATATCCTTATTCTTAGATTTTTATCCTTAAGTAATATATAAAATCCTTATCTTATTCTTAGATTCTTATCCTTATTTGTAGATTATCCCTAAGAACAGGGGGAAAAAAAAAATCACAGTATGTATCATGAGTAAGGCATCAGCAAGTTGTTTGAAAATAAAAGGAAGTCTATAGGATTCTACAAAGTATGAACTGTTTATGGTCTCTAGAATGATGGATTTAACCTGTCATTTAAGACTTTACCAATAATCCTTACGCTATTAGTTACCTGATCCGAGATTTTATTCTCTGTGACACTCTTACAGATATCTTGGTTCCAGATAAAGCTATGTGTACATTCCACAGGCACACCCTCCAGAAGCAGCTGTCTAACTTTCTCATTATCTAAGAAGGAAAAGAAATAGCCTTCAAACCACGTCCTTTAGATTAATGAAGTCAAACTCTAAAAGTTGGCAGTAGAACTTTCATTCCAAGAAAATATTTATAGGCATTTACTTCTTTAGAAGAATGTACTTGATAAGAAATTAAATTATTCTTATAGTTGGTTTCATAATGTATGAAATAGCAAAAGGTCTTAAACTTTTTTCTTTGATATTTATCTTTTGTATATAAGATGGAAATATTAGGTTATCTAATTGCATCCATTTAGCAGTTCCCAATTTTTTTGGCACCAGGGACTGGTTTCATGGGAGACAGTTTTTCCATGGATGGATGGAGGGCGGAGCTCAGGCAGTGATGAGAGCAATGGGGAGCAGCTATAAATACAGATGAAGCTTCGAAGCTTCCCAGCATCCCCGCCGCTCACCTCCTGCTGTGCAGCCCCATTCCTAAGTTTCACGGAAGACAATTTTTCCACTGGTGTGAGGTGCCCTGGGGGCGGAGCTCAAGCAGCAGTGTGGCCTGGTTCCTAAAAGGCCACAGAGCAGTACTGGCCCTCAGCCCAGGGGTTGAGGACTACAGCTCTATAGAACTGCCTAATTTCATGTTTAAGATAATCAAATTCTAGGAACCACTGCAGAGGCAAACAATTCCTTAATAATATGCCATATTATCAGCACAAGCCAAATTTGAGCCACTGGCCCTTCAGGACTTTGCATCATTCCTAACCCAAGGATGGTGAGCCAACAGGTATCATCTTCTTCTGCCCCGTATTTCAAGTCTATGATTACCCATTTTTATTGAACTATCTATTCCTTTATGTAAAATGTATTTTCTTATTCCTTTAAAATAAGCATATTTTCTTATGAAACATGGTATTTCACCCTTTTAAATAAGCCACATCATGCTAGAAAGTACTCTAATAAAAAGCAGAAGGAACTTTTTCTTGATGGAAGAAAATTCCTACATGTGGTCATTTAATCATTAGGGGGAAAAATCTTCCAAATTTTATTTTGTTGGACTGAAGAATAAAGAAAAAATTAGACAATTTATGAGTTTGGGTTATGGTTCGAAAATGCCAACACAGAAACATCACTCAAAGGCACATACCTGCGTGGGTCTGATGGCTGGAAAAAAAAGTAAGTTAGAAGTGACTGAGCCATACTGTGACAGATTTCAGGGGAGAACAAAGTCAGAGAAAATTAAATTGATGAAAAGATCTGAAATGAAAGCTGCTTAATTAAAAGCCACAATGCTTCAGTACACTGCTCTTCCTCATGGAGATAACAATCAACAGACTGTCAAGTAACAGTGCTGTGTGCTACGCAAGTTCACATGGCCTGTCCAGGAACAAATAAGCTCCCTTTCCAACAGGGGTGGTCTGCCCAGAGCGCTTTCCTGTGGAGTGTTGCCACAGTTTTCAGTGACAGAATTGGGACTTAATTCAGACTGAGCTGCAAACAAAAGAGATGGCTGATACTTAGTGTGTAAAGGCACAGGAAAGAACCACCTCATCTTTATGCTAAAACATTATCATAAATAAATTAAAAAAAAAAAAAAGTAGATGGTATGCCCAGACAATGGAACACTATTCAGTGCTAAAAAGAAATGAGCTATCGAGCCATGAAAAGACACAGAGGAAACTTAAATGCACATTACTAAGTGAAAGAAGCCAATCTGAAAAGGCTACATAGTGTATGATTCTAACTATATAATATTCTGGAAAAGGCAAAACTATGGAGACAGTAAAGAGATCAGTGGTTGCTAGGGGTGGTGGGGAGAGAGGGATGAATAGACAGAAAACATAGGATTTTTAGGGCAGTGGAACCACTGTATATGATACTTTTATGGTGAATACATGTCATTACGCATTTCTCAAAACCCATAGACTGTATAACACCAAGAGTGAACCCTAATGTAAACTATGGACTTTGGGAGATGATAATGTGTCAACGTAGGTTTAGCTCTGAGAATATATATCACCACTTCAGGTTCTTCATGTACTTTCTCTTTTAAAAACTCTCTAATTCCCAGTACACACAAGATAAAGAGTTTGTTATCTGAATCAGGCAAACTCTGCTTTATGGTTTAAGCAGTACCAGAACTGGTCTTTTTTGTCAAAGTCAAAATAGGCAGAGGATGACTTCAGATATAGAAAGACAGGCTGGTAATATGTCAGAGAATTAATTTTCATGGCATCGTGATTTTGAGATTCTTTTGAGGATTAATCTTTTATTATTTGACTGAGCCCATCAAAGTATATTTCTAACTTTGGTTTTGAATTGTTTCCCTAGATGAAATGTTATATTTGTTAATAATATTAACATAATACTAATTCCTGGCCAGGCATGGTGGCACATGCCTGTAGTCCCAGCTACTTGGGAGGCTGAGGCAGAAGGATTGATTGAGCCTAGGAATTTGAGGTTGCTGTGAGCTAGGCTGATGCCACGGCACTCTAGCCAGGGCAACAGAGTGAGACTCTGCCTCAAAAAAAAAATAATAGGCCAGGCGCGTTGGCTCATGCCTATAATCCTAGCACTCTGGGAGGCCAAGGTGGGCGGATTGCTCGAGGTCAGGAGTTCGAAACCAGCCTGAGCAAGAGTGAGACCCTGTCTCTACTATAAATAGAAAGAAATTAATTGGCCAACTAACATATATATATAGAAAAAAATTAGCCGGGCATGCTGGCTCATGCCTGTAGTCCCAACTATTCGGGAGGCTGAGGCAGGAGGATCGCTTGAGCCCAGGAGTTTCACGTTGCTGTGAGCTAGGCTGACGCCATGGCACTCACTCTAGCCTGGGCAACAAAGCGAGACTCTGTCTCAAAAAAATAATAATAATAATTCCTTAAAATGTTTACTTCTTTATGTAGCTGACATACCAGATAAAATACTTATTCAAAGAAATTACTTAAAACAAGTTTTAATGAAATACTACAAAAATAACTAACAAGATGGTAACCTTTTATAGTAGAAATTAAATCATATTTTTCAGGTAAGCTTTAATACATAACTTCCTCATTGCAAAAAAGGATTTGATGTAGCAAGAGAAACTAAGTAGATTTCAACTATAGCTTTAAGATGATTATAATAGTCAGCATCTAATGGCATAGTAAATGCTGCAACTTTTATGTTACACCAGACCATTTTGGCATTAAAAAAGAAAAGCAAGCAAAAGAAAGAGGCAATGACTCATTGATTAAAGTCTTAGGCTCCATAATTAACTAACTTACCTATACATCTTCCAACTCTTCTCTCATCCAATCTACCTTTTATGTGAAGTTCTGACCGTAATTTATTGCCCCTTTAATAAGCTCACTACATGTGAAGAGGTAAAAAAAAAACCTCTGAAGTTGTTATGACACAAACCTGTATTTTTCCTTCAAATATTTACAAACTAATTTTAATTATTCTTCTAATTAATCATGTTAAATGATAGTAAATACAATGAGATATTATTACAATTGCTGCAAATTCCAGATCACACTAAAATTTTAGCCAGCCCCCTACCCACCATCCTACACCACCCCAACTAAAAAGCTTTCTCAGGCCACTCTACTCAGTCTAAATCAAGACATCTTACACTCCAGCACCTGGGATGGCCTTGCCAGGATTCGAACCTGGATCATCTGTATGGTCAGACAGAGGCTTCCACTGAGCACAAGACCAGCTTCGGGTGCAGATCCCTTCCTCACAATTAAAATTCTAAACGCCAGACGTTTTCAGAGAACCCAGTTTGCTGAGAGACAGGTTTTGCTAGAAACTAAAAATAGAGAACTCAGAAAACAAAATGAACATAAGGAACAGGCTACCTGTTTTACAGCTAAAAGACACTTCCACACATATCATCTCTGCTGATGATCATAACCACCTTATAAGGTAGGCAGCTAAAGGCCACTCTAATTTTTTACAGAGGAAGTTATTATAGAAATGTCAGAGACATAACTCTACTAATAGGATTGGATTGCTCAAAATAATAAGGAAAACCAGGGGTGTTTCAAGACTTTACCTTGGCATTTTTCTGGATCAGACAAAACTTTGGACTTCTTTTGAGGCAAATTTATTCGAGGATCCCCAACTGTCAGTCCCAGAATAGTACCTGCTGGAATTTCTGCTGGTGATGTTATTCCTTTAACAACAACAAAAGAACCAAAAAACAAAAAACAAAAGTAGACAGAAGGTCATTCATAATACATACATATTTGCTTATATTTTGAAATCTTTCAGATTTTCTAATGAAATTCTCTTCTTGGATAGATGATTTATGGTTTTTTGGTTTTTTTTGAGACAAAGTCTTGCTTTGTTGCCCAGGCTAGAGTGAGTGCTGTGGCATCAGCCTAGCTCACAGCAACCTCAAACTCCTGGGCTCAAGCAATCCTCCTGCCTCAGCCTCCCGAGTAGCTGGGACTACAGGCATGCGCCACCATGCCCGGCTAATTTTTTCTATATATATTAGTTGGCCAATTAATTTCTTTCTATTTATAGTAGAGATGGGGTCTCCCTCTTGCTCAGGCTGGTTTCGAACTCCTGACCTCCAGCAATCCGCCTGCCTCGGCCTCCCAGAGTGCTAGGATTACAGGCGTGAGCCACCGCGCCCGGCCTGGATAGATGATTTAAAAACATGTATTCCCTTTGTTCACATTGATACTCTTAGAGAATAAATTAACATTCATAAAGAGTCAAGTTCCTGGCAAAAAACATTAAACATACAAAGCGTTATTTTACAACATGAACAGATACACTGTGAGCACAGACACAGTCATACGCCAGTAAGCAGAGATTTTAGGTCAGTCCCTGGCATATGCATTCATCTATAATATCAGAACACTAGCTGTTTAGGATTTGAACATCTCACTTGTTTGCTGTTTCATAACCAAACATGAGCATAGTGTCTACTCACTGAGTTCCCTTTCTTGCTTCTCTGGCTGCATCATAACAAACAGCAGCAAGTTAAAAAGCAACACTACATCAGAGGTCCAACTGCAAAAGGCTCTTTTAACCCCTTTCCACCATTCCTTCCCTCCCCAGTACAACCCAGTATTCCCTATGTATACCTCCCAACAATTCAAAAATGGCTTCTTGTCTGCGATGAAGGGAAATGCTATCAGGACTCTTACAGGTTTCAATCCACCAATGGTGAGGGGTCTTCTCTGTGTCCTTGCCCTCCTGAAAAATAACAATTCCTATTCATTAGACAAATAATTAATCAGAATTAATAATTTCACTATGATTGTGATACGGCCCCACCTTTTTTTTTCTGTGTGTAGGAATGAATGTGTTATGGGGGAACCATGGAAGTTGCCACTATACTTAATATACTAATTAATACCAGACTAATTATTCTTCTAATTAGAGGCAAAGACACTGCATTACACTTCTCTCAAGATTTCCCATACCAGGAAAGTCATCCATGATTTTCCAGAGGGACAACCTACCTAAGATACTTCACACTCAGTCTCTCCTGAGCACAGTACCAACAAGAGAGGCCTATTCCTCTCCCATTTCCGCCAACTTCCTTATCTCCAATTTAAGCAATAAAACATTCCCCCATTCTTCACCAAAGGAAAACCAAACCAGTATCTTTAGAAGAAATCTTCAGATGAAGGATATATTAATACTACAGTATTCCTGGAAATGTTTAATAAGATATACAAACACATATAGTTTTTCTGGAGAGAACTAGAAATTGAGCAAAGTTTCTTTTTCTTTCTTTTTTTTCCTGAGACAGAGTCTTGCTCTGTCACCCTGGCTAGAGTGCAGTGGTATCATCATAGCTCACAGCAGCCTCAAACTCCTAGGCTCAAGCAATCCTCTTGCCTCAGCTTCCTGAGTAGCTGGGACTACAGGCACACAATAGCTAATTTTTCTATTTTTAGTAGAGACAAGGTCTTGCTCTTGCTCAGGCTGGTCTTGAACTCCTGAGCTGAAGCAATCCCCCCACCTCAGCCTCCCAGATTGCCAGGATAACAGGCATAAGCCACCATACCTTGCCTTGAGCCAGGTTTCAAAAAGCATTTCAAGTATCATGTGCATGCCAAGAAGGGAACCTATAGCCATGATTCATACTGAAGTTCACTGAAGTAGGATGTGTACCTACAGATTCTAAAGAAGCAACTTGTAACATAGGCACTGTTTACTCACAGAAACTCAGGAGGCACAATTTAGTGGTTTAGTGTACAGGCTTTAGAACTAAACTCCCTAGGTTCAAATCTTTACTCCACAACTTATTAGCTACCATGGAGCACCTTCTCTATCCTAAGAGAATTTGTCCCCTGTGCTAAGCAGTGGGGACAAATTAAAGAACAGGACCAACCCTGTCTTTGCCCTCATGAAGCTCATAGTCTGAGACATGGACATTACATAAATATGCAAACAAATCTACACATATAAAAGGAAATATGCAAGATGCTTTGAAAAGAACAGGAGAGAGATAATTTAACTTGGGGGATCAGGAAAGGATTCTAGAGGGAAATGATATAGATTGAAACTTGAAGAATGAGGAAGGTTCAGCCAAACAAAGAGTGATAGAGGCAGAATGTTCAGCAGGTGGGAAAAAAACAGGTGCAAAGGCTCTAAGGGAGACAAGAACTGACACATTCTAGAACCTGAAAGACCAGCATGGCTATAGTGTGGAAGGTGAGGAGAGATGAGGCCTCAGAAGCAAGAGGGGACAAGATTATACAGTTCACATTAATGGCTTTGAATTTTATCTTAAATACAATAAGAAGCTATACAAAAACCCTTCATTAGGAAGCAATAAGATGTGAATAAATTATTAAAAGATCACTCTGCCTCCTGCACGAAGAATGGTCTGAAAAGGGGGGAATAATGGAGGAAAGTTAAGAAGCTGCTCCAGTGTTCCAGGCAAGAGACAACAGTGACTTAGACTAGAGTGGAGACAATGAAGATGGAGAGCAGCCTGAGTAAGAGTGAGACCCCGTCTCTACAAAAAATTTAAAAATTAGGCAGGGCTCAGTGGCTCATGCCTGTAATCCTAGCACTCTGGGAGGCCGAGGCAGGCGGATTGCTTGAGGACAGGAGTTCGAAACCAGCCTGAGCAAGAGCAAGATCCCGTCTCTATTATAAATAGTAAGAAATTAATTGGCCAACTAATATATATAGAAAAAATTAGCCAGGCATGGTGGCGCATGCCTGTAGTCCCAGCTACTCGGGAGGCTGAGGCAGTAAGATTGCTTTAGCACAGGAGGAGTTTGAGGTTGCTGTGAGCTAGGCTGACACCACGGAACTCTCTCTAGCCTGGGCAACAAAGTGAGACTCTGTCTCAAAAAAAAAATTAAAAAATTAGCTAGGCATGGTGATGTGTGCCTACAGTCCCAGCTACTTGGGAGGCTGAGGCAGGAAGATTGCCTGAGCCCAGGAGTTTGAGGTTGCAGTGAGCTATGATGATACCACAGCACTATAGCCCAAGCAACAAGAGTGAGATCCTGTCTCCAAAACAAAAAGATGAAGACAAGTAGTTTTCTAAAGTATCTTTCTTCTAAAAATCTCAAAATTTGTTCAGCACTATCATCATATTTGACCATGACAGATCTGTGAGAAGTATAGGAACTGAAAAGTTAATTTCACTGAGACAGGAAAACAAACAGGCTCTGAATCCAGACTGTCAATTCCTAGTCTCTATGCTTTAGGCCTATGTTGTCCAACATAGTAGCTACTAGCCACAACAAGCTACTCACATTTAATTTTTAGTTAATTAAAATTAAATAAAGGTACAATTTGTTTGTCACTCTAGCCACATTTCAAATGCTCAATTGCTACATGTGGCTAGTAGCTATCATACTGGATAGCACAAAGGAACAGCATCCTCATAGAAAGTTCTGTTGGAAGTCCTGAGCTATAACCTAATGCTCTTAGCCTTTTTAGGGATCATAGATCCCTAAAACTAGCCTCAGAAAAGATGCATCACATAAATACAAACACACAAATATTGGCATACAATTTCAGAAATTTTAGGAACTCCCCACCTATGAAACAGAAGTTAAGACCCTTCTACAAGACTCAAAGCTGCAAGAGCAGTCTGTATTTAAATAAGTCCAGTCAATATATTTATTGTATCCACTCAGATGTGGTCTTCTAGATAGAAGAAGATAAAATCTTTGATAATAAGCATAAGTAGGCAAATAAGTATTTAAAAGTCATGGGCCAGGATGGGGTGTGGGGGCTCATGCCTGTAATCCCAGCACTTTGGGAAGCCAAGGTGGGAGGATAGCTTGCAGCCAGAAGTTCAAAATTAGCCTGGGCAACATAGTGAGACCTTGTCTCTATAAAAAAATTTAAAAATTAGCCAGGTGTGGTTGCCTACACCTGTAGTCCTGGCTACCTGGGAGGCTGAGGCAGGAGGTTCGCCTGAACAGAGGAGTGAGCTGTGAACGTACCACTGCACTCCAGCCCGGGCGATAGACAAAGCAAAATCCCATGTCTTTTTTTTTTTTTTTTTTTTTTTTTCTTTTTTTTTTCAGTGACTAAGTTCAGGAAAAAATCCCATGTCTTAAAACAAAAACAAAGCCAGAGCTCCAAATGTTACCAAATTACATATTAGGTTTCACAAATTTGCCAAGAAAAAGTAGACTAGAGTAAAACATTACAGTCACATTTATTCTTACCATATGGACAGAAGCAGTTTTCAGCGCCTCAGTTAGGATGGAGTGGGAAAGTGGACCAATCAGCCGGAATCTGTTCATCTCCATCGTCAAATCACTAAAAAAGAGAAAAAGTCTTAAAATGGAAACTGCCATCAGGTACAAGGTCTGTGCCACTGGCAAAAATGAGTCTTTGCTGAAAATGTTCAGCAAATTCAACCCGTACCTGATTAGAATGCCTGTAGTTGGAGAGATCCAAGAATGTGGTTGACAGGGATCTCTAGTCCCATCACCAACAATTTTTTTAATTGGTCTAGAATTTTCTCCATCATCTTTCCTTTTTCTTTTCTTGCCAATCTTCTCATCAAGCACTTCAGTTTCGCTTTTTTCTTGGAATGGTGTCAGAAGTGGATCAGGGATGCAGACAGCTGATTTGATGGGTTCCATACAATGACACACTGCTTTTATTTCCTCTAAGATATCCTAAGGATATATTTAAACATTTACTTTTAAATTTTGAAATTTAAACATATTCTTACAAATTTAGTTGGTTTAGTTTATGTTATTTTTTTATCCCTTTAAAAATTCACATTTGTTATCCCTTCACAAATTAAGTTTATCATCATCAAAATGCTTTTTTGGTTTTTCTAAGTAGTGCCTGGCACTTGAAACAACATAAATCTGGCCAAATTTAAAAGAAAAGGCAGTGAGTATGCTAAAGAAGGGAAGCTAAGCTAAATACAGTGTGAAAAATAATCAGAATTATTCAAAACAGTTTCTTATTATTAAGTAGGTTCTACCAAGCACCTAGATATCAAAGAACCAGTTCAGGAATAAAGGAAGCATTCGTTCAAATTCAACACTTTCAAATCTGTACCCTAAGGTTGGTTTTCATCTCCACTTCTGCTTATGACTTACAAAAAATGAGAGGTCAAGATTTGCTTCATTCTAGAACATGAACAAGTTCTGGGGATCTTATGTACAACACGAGTGGTGATGGATATGTTAATTAATTTGATTGTGGTAATCATTATTCAATGTTTATATATATCATATCATCACATTGTACATCTCTGATATATTCAAATTTTGTCAATTAAATGTTTTAAAATTAAAATTTTAAAAAAATTTAATTTGCTTCCTTCAATATTTATACCGTTCCTTTCCATCCAAATATCTAACTATCAGGCAAACTTTTATATCATTTAAATTTCTATAGTATTGACTACCAATGGCAATTAAGAACGCAGTGATAGAATGACAGAAAAATAACCTAAAGGATCATACCTGTTTAAGAGTTGGATGCAGCCAGATCCACAACTGCCTGCTCTTAGAGGTATCACTAGAGGTCCTTTTAGGCTTCCAGATAAATGTAACCGGCCCAAGCATTTCTCTGGGATATTTATTTGCCCGGTAAAGCACCAGGCTCCCTTGGCGCTTTCCGGATAAGCAGTGAACTGCTGCAAATGTCAATCCTGACAGAAACAAAAGCAAAATTCCATGATTCCAAGTGTTGAGACTGCAATCCTATTTCCTGATAGCCAGACTGTTATTTATTATCAATAAATATCAAATTATTAATAAATTATTGGGATGAAGTTTTGGTTTTGAGCATTACTTATATCAAAGCCTAGCAAACAATAAGTTCTCAATAAATATTAAATAAATGATTTAATAAGAGTTTCAAGTTTCTTTGTGCCTCAGTTTACTCTATCAGAAAAACTGCTCTCTCATTTTACACTTGGCAATGTTACAAATTTAAAAGTTATCCCAACTTTTCTTAAATTCATTGGGAACAAGAAGCATCCTACACATTTTTATATATGTTTAAATTCCAAAATGCTTACAGTAGACACTTGTTCATAAAATGCATAAATATACAAAGACTAAAATAGGACTCAGCTTTGAAACAAGTTTACCTGTGTCTATGCTACACATTGGAGAAAGTGCCTTTAGTATTTCTTCCTCTTTGCCCTTCAACTCCAAACAACAGTAGTAGGATAAATCCTGCACAAAGGGGGAGACGCAATTAAATACTTAGGAATTGACATGGGGCTGTTAAGAAGACAAAACTGTTAAGAAGACAAAAGCCACATCAAAAAACCTGTAGATTCTGCTGTAGCATATGGCCTAAAAAAAAAAAAAAAACCTGTAGAGGTCCAAGACACAGAAAAAATTGCTAACACTGTTTTCATATGTTAAAATCTAAAAAATGACAGGGAGGGGAGGAGTCTAAACCTGTCCATTCTTACCTATTTCATTAGCAAACATTCTTAAAACAATTTGAATCAAAATCAAAATGAATCTCCATTTAAATGTAAATTATATTGTCCTACATTTTACAAAGAAAATCTGTGTTTTATCCCATATTCTAATAGGCAAGTTCTACACAGGGTACATAACTGCTATTTCTCAGTAAAGGATCAATCATCTCCAAAATCTATATGAGATAAAGAAACCAGAGTAGAATAAGCCAGTAATAAATTCTGCAAAACTATGCTAAGGTTGCTTACTCTGGTTGGCTAATTCAGGACCCCAAGATTACTTAACACTGAGCCTAGAGATACAATGTTGCAATTAATTTATCCCATATTCCTCCCATGCTCAGTCTTGACCATGATGTGCAACTATGACTGAGCAAAGTACAAGGAAAAATAAGAGTAGTAACTTACAAATTTAGTTAAGATGGAGAAGGATCAGATGGAGAAGGATCAGACGGAGCTAATGAAATCAATGTTAAAAGTTCTTAATAGTTATAACAGCAGCTATAATAATAGTTATAACAGTTAATAGTCACTGAAGTACCATGTACTGGGTTAATTCCATTACATGGATTGTCATTTAGTCCTCCAAACAACCTGATGTACCAAGTATGGTTATCTTATCTGACAGATGAGGACACCAGGACACAGAGATTGTTACTTGAACAAAGCCATATAATCAGGAAGCCAGCATTCAAATCAGGCTCACTGACCCCCCCCAAACCAACCCCTCTGCATAGTACCTTTAAGCAATTTCAGTGCAGCAACTGGAACTAAAAGGCAAATTATAGCCATGATTCTGACAACTCACATTAATCAGTGTGATCACTCACACACAGACATCTTCCCATCAACATGACTCATGCCCAGCTGTCTGTGGCCAGATGAACCTCACCTGAATTTGTACAACCAGGTCACAGCAGAGAATAATGGTTAAAAGCATGGAACTCTGGAGTCAGGCTACCTAGGCTCAAATGTCAGCTTCACCAGTCACTGGCTGTTACCATCATTAGTAAAGCACCTAACCCCTCTGTACCTCAGTTTCCTCATCTGTTAAATGGAAGTAACAGTAACTACTTACCTCGTACTGTTGTTGCAAAGATTAAATCAGTAAACACATGTAAAGCACTTAAACCAGCACTGGGCATCTATAAGCACTTGAAACTATGTTATTTTTAGTTATTTTTATTACTTAGGGCTGTTCAAATGTTAAGAAGATAGCTGATAATTTCAGCAAAAATCCTGTCCCAAATGAGAAGTAATTCTTTGGCAGAGTATAGTGGAAAAAGGCCAGGGAATCAGCTGCCCAAGAGCTATCTTGGCCACCAACAAACTGAGTGACCCTGGGCAAGTCACTTTTTCTCTCTAGAACACAGCTTCTTCAATGTAAATAAGGGATTTAACTATAATCTATGATGCCTGCTGCTGAGGTCTCAAATCAAAGGCTCTTAAAAGGTTCTTATATTCACTTCTCATGCATTAAAATGGCCATTATAAAAAAAAATCAGAAAATAACAAGTATAGATGAGCATGTAGAGAAATTAAAACCCTTGCACATTGCTGGTGGGAATGTAAAATGGTGCAGCTACTACAGAAAACGGTAAGGGGGTACCTCAAAAAATTAACACAGAATTACCATATGATCCAGCAATTCTACCTCTGAGTATATATCCAAAAGACCTAAAAGCAGGGACTTTAATGATATTTGTACACCATGTTCACAGCAGCATTATTCACAACAGCCAAAAGGTAGAGGTAACCCAAGTGTCCATCAACAGCTGTATGGATAAACAAGATGTGGTATATACCTATAATGAAATATTATTTAGCCTTAAAAGAGAAGAAAATTCTGACACATGCTACAACATGGATGAACTTTGAAGACATTATGATAAATGAAATAAGCCAGTCACAAAAGAACAAATATTATATGAGTCCATGTATATGGACTCATGTATATGATGTACCTATAGGAGTCAAGTTAAATGACAAAAAGTAGAATGGTGGTTGCTAGGACTGGGGAGAGGAAGGAATGGGGCATGAAGTGTTTATAGTTTCAGTTTGGGAACATGAAAAAGTTCTGGGCCAGGCGCAGTGGCTCACACCTGTAATCCTAGTACTCTGGGAGGCTGAGGTGGGAGGATCGCTCAAGGTCAGGAGTTCGAGACCAGCCTGAGCAAGAGCAAGACCCCATCTCCACTAAAAATAGAAAGAAATTAATTGGGCAACTAAAAATATATAGAAAAATTAGCCAGGCACATGGTGGCACATGCCTGTAGTCCTAGCTACTCGGTAGGCTGAGACAGGAGGATAGCTTGAGCCCAGGAGTTTGAGGTTGCTGTGAGCTAGACTGATGCCACGGCACTCTAGCCCAGCAACAGAGAGACTCTGTCTCAAAAAAAAAAAAAAAAGTTCTGGAAATGGATGGTGATGATGGTTGCACAACATTAATGTACCTAATGCCACAGAACTGTACACTTAAAAATGCTTAAATGGTAAATTTTATGTTATGTATATTTAATCACAATTTTTTAAAAAAGGTTCTTATATTGATTTTTCTGCTATATTGTTCTCAAGGGGTATCAGAGGACACCAATACCAATGGCTTTCAAAACTTGGCCAAGGCCATCCTGTCATTGAAAGATACACCTTTGGCTTCAAAGAACAAATTTTTTAAAATGTACTGGAAGAAAGAGAAAGCAACTGAATTGGCTACTGGGAAGAGGTGGCAATCAGGTAAATACTATTAAGGGGCTTTAAAACAAACTGTCCTCTCAAAGAATTTAAAATTTTAAACTTCCTTCTCACATCCCACTGAATCATAAGCACCCAGACCAGCATTTTGAACACCGCTCAGGGTACACAGTAGGTTCTGAAATATCTACTGATGATGAATGACAACTAGATTAATCCAAAGAAATCTTGAAAATTACCAAGACCTGCATGGTCTATTTCCTACTTATTTCTCCAGTCTAATCTCACCCTCATGTTAGCCTTGCTCTCAATTCTCATCATCTGTGTCACACAGAATTTATTTCAGTTCTTCACTCTCCTCTGGCTTCCTTCTGCCTTCCCTACTCTGCCATCTTATCCCTGAGAGCTCAGCTCACACATCACTTCCAGAGGGAGCCTTCCAGTTCCCCTGTTAGAAAGGCTCATCATACTGTGTGCTTTCCCTTACAGTCATATTTGGCTAATTATTTGATTATTGCCAGTCTCCCTCATGAATTATAGGCTGCTTCATCTCCAGCATCTAGCAAAAGGCCTCGTGCCTAGGAATCATTTCTAAAATGAATAACCTCATAAACAGTGCTTTGGCATACCAAGAACTATTCTCAAAGTCCATTCCAAAAATGGTCTAAACAAAAATAGAAAGCCCATTGGAAAAGCTCACCTGAAGGAGGCAACGGTTCGTCATGGCTCGATAGCAGGCTCTGTGGCTCTTCACTGTTGGCCTCTCCCCGAGGCAGTAGCCCCACTTCTTGACCATGTGAAACCGCTTTGCATGCCAGATGTGAGTTTCTAACCATTTGTTCTTCTTTTGTCTAAGGTTAAATTCTAGTGTCTTGTTTATGTGACATCTTCGAGCTTTATGGCATTTATTTTTTGAATGTTCTTTCTTCTGATGTACAGCTTTCTCCGCCTATAGTTTCAAGAAGAGAGGCAGATCCCAGTTAGTAAGAATCACAAAACAAAGTTAACTTAGCAATGCAAATAAATAACTTTAAGATTTAGGGTAGTACTTTATCAACCCCATCAGTTTGCTTAATTTTTTAACTTGGTGGTTGCTCCAATGTAAGCAAAGAAGGGAGACAATGGAAAGAGTTGAAGTTTTAGAGATAGGCAAACCTAGGAAGGAAGCACAGCTCTGTCACTCACCAAATGGACAAGTTTTGTTGACTATGAAGATTAAAATACTTATAAAATGCCCAACACAGTAACACAGGCTTAATGTAGCTATTAATATTAAACAGCAAGAGAGGATAAAACAAATACTAGATCTTGTTGATGTTTTAACCTGTAAGATTATAATTAAATGAAAAACTTAACACCAAAAACATAAAAATGGTGAAAACCTGCACTTTTATTTCAGTTAGGCTACAGTGAAATGCTAACTGCTGTTACTGGGAAACAGACCTTACATTAAATATATAAAGTATTAAACTCCTGGTTCGTTTTCACTCTTAATCTCTTCCATAACCAAGCTAAACTTTTGTGAAAAAAAATTACTCTCCATTAGTCTGTGAGCCACTTAAGGATAAGGACTTTACTTTGTTGAACTCTAACCCCACCATCAGCATTATCAGTATATAGAAGACTGCTCAATAGATTTTGAATCAATTAATAAAGACACGGGTGGCTTAAACAGCCTTACAATGTTCAAGTCCAGAATTTTGGTAAAGCCAAAACACAGTGAGACTTATACAACAATTATAACCAAGTCCAGGTTTTCAACTTTGAAAAAGTCAAAAGGCAAATGCTAAGCAATGATGCTTACCCAAGCTGGCCAAGCCCCCAAAACACAGATCCAAAACTACTTATCTGGTAAGAAGGTCAGAATTTTTTTTTAAATGTGGCAGGGGAATATCAACTATTCAACACCCTTAAAAAACAGGAGTTCCAGCTTTCGTTGCCAATAGTGTGCACGCAAACATGGTGAACGTTCCTAAAACCCGCCAGACTTTCTGTAAGAAATGTGGCAAGCACCAACCTCACAAAGTGACACAATACAAGAAGGGCAAGGATTCTCTGTATGCCCAGGGAAAGCGGCATCATGACAGGAAGCAGAGTGGCTACGGTGGACATACTAAGCTGATTTTCCAGAAAAAGGCTAAAACTACAAAGAAGACTGTGCTGAGGATTGAGTGTGTCGAGCCCAGCTGCAGATCTAAGAGAATGCTGGCTATTAAGAGATGCAAGCATTTTGAACTGGGAGAAGATAAGAAGAGAAAGGGCCAAGTGATCTAGTTCCAAGCATCTTTTGTTTTATTATGAAGATAATAAAATCTTGAGGATATGTTAATTACTTCATTTGGTTGGACTTTTGGGAGGGAATAAACTAGAGCCAAAATAAAATTTGGCTGGGTGGGTATTAAGGGTTGGATAATGATTAAAACAAAAATATGCAAAAAAAAAAAAAAAAAAGGCATGCCACAATAAGTATTTGAAATGCTATATTTCAAAGCAGCTGTAATGTCCAACTGCCTGCTAATTTGGCTGGGTGGGTATTAAGGGTTGGATAATGATTAAAACAAAAATATGCAAAAAAAAAAAAAAAAAGGCATGCCACAATAAGTATGTTGTTTTCTGATTTCATTTTAATAAATTCTATTAGGTCAATACCTCATAATTCCTTCTAGCAAATATTAACCCAAACATTTACACTACATGAAACTGCTACCTCCTTCTGGGCGATCTCTTGTAACCGTCTAGGAAGGCGTTTGACATTGTGGCTCATGGCTCTCCGACGCATGTGCCGTGGCAGAGTCTGGAAAACCAGTGAATTAGAAGACTTCTGGGTTACAGCTTTTAACATAGCACTGATTTCTGCAGCTCGTGCTTGAGCAAAAGTAGAAGCTGTTGAAGGAAATGACAATGTCATTAAAAACACTTGAGCAAAAGCAGAAGCTATTGAAGGAAGTGACAATGTCATTAAAAACAAGTCTTGAATCAGAACTAGTTTTTCTGGTGGATTTCAGAAGGAAGACAGACATGAAGCACATGAGCTTACAATTCACCCACCACCCTAACCCCCTTTTAGATGAACACTGATAGTGGTTATTTCTGTTATACCACTTGGAGATTATTTTTCTTCAACTTTTGCATTTCTACAAGGATTTCTCAAATTTTCTATAAGGATTCAGATTCACTTTTCTCATCAGAAAAAAAGTGTAAAAACAACTTTTACAGAGATTTTGGCCGGGTGCGGTGGCTCACGCCTGTAATCCTAGCACTCTGGGAGGCCGAGGCGGGCGGATTGCTCGAGGTCAGGAGTTCGAAACCAGCCTGAACAAGAGCGAGACCCCGTCTCTACTATAAAAATAGAAAGAAATTAATTGGCCAACTAATATATATATATAAAAAATTAGTTGGGCATGGTGGTGCATGCCTGTAGTCCCAGCTACTCGGGAGGCTGAGGCAGAAGGATTGCTTGAGCCAGGAGATTGAGGTTGCTGTGAGCTAGGCTGACGCCATGGCACTCACTCTAGCCTAGGCAACAAAGCGAGAGTCTGTCTCAAAAAAAAAAAAAAAAAAAAAAAAAAAAACAACTTTTACAGAGATTTTAAAAACAGGGGTCTACATGCAGTACAGTACATGCAATATGTATACATGCAATATAATTACAATCATTTTTTAATATGTATTTTTTTTTAGTTGTCCAGCTAATTTCTTTCTATATTTTTATTAGAGAGGCGGTCTTGCTCTTGCTCAGGCTGGTCTTGAACTCCTGAGCTCAAACCGTCCTCCACCTTGGCCTTCCAGAGTGCTAGGATTACCGGCGTGAGCCACCACGCCCAGCCAAGAAAAAACAAAATTTTAACAGTAGTTTTGACTCCAAGAGGTTTTTTCTTTAATATTTTCTGCTTTTTCCAAATATGTGACCATTATTATTAGTTTTCTTTATTAAAAAATAGACTCTTTTTTTGAAGAGTAAACAGGGTGCTGGGGGAATTTAAGTGAATTCCTCCAAGAAGGCATAAAGAGAGACCATGGCCTGGCATGGTGGCTCATGCCTGTAATCCTACCACTCTGGGAGGCTAAGGTGGGTGGATCGCTTTATCTCAGGAGCTCGAGACCAGCCTGAGCAAGAGCGAGACCCCGTCTCTACTAAAAAAATAGAAAGAAGCCGGGCGCGGTGGCTCACGCCTGTAATCCTAGCTCTCTGGGAGGCTGAGGCGGGCGGATTGCTCGAGGTCAGGAGTTCGAAACCAGCCTGAGCAAGAGCGAGACCCCGTCTCTACTATAAATAGAAAGAAATTAATTGGCCAACTAATATATATAGAAAAAATTAGCCGGGCATGGTGGCGCATGCCTGTAGTCCCAGCTACTTGGGAGGCTGAGGCAGAAGGATTGCTTGAGCCAGAAGTTTGAGGTTGCTGTGAGCGAGGCTGACGCCACGGCACTCACTCTAGCCTGGGCAACAAAGTGAGACTCTGTCTCAAAAAAAAAAAAAAAAAAAAAAAAAAATAGAAAGAAATTAGCCAGACAACTAAAAATATATAGAAAAAAAATTAGCCGGGCATGGTAGTACATGCCTGTAGTCCCAGCTACTCGGGATGCTGAGGCAGGAGGATCACTCAAGACCAGGAGTTTGAGGTTGCTGTGAGGCTAATGCCATGGCACTCTAGCCAGGGCAACACAGTAAGACTCTGTCTCAAAATAAATAAAGAGAGAGCAGAAGGCACATCTGAGGTGTGTATGAGGAATATGGGGTTTTAATGTGGTAGTGGGGATGAGGATGTTGGGGGAAAACAGGAGATGAGGCTGGAAAGGACCTGGAGACAGGCCCTTTAAATAAAGGTCTTCGTTGCCATTTGCCATTCGAGTGTATTAAATTTGGCTCCACCTTTGGAGAATGCTATGCTGAGTGTAGACAGTACATTTAAAGGGGTGGAGGCAGGAGGTTAAGACAAGGTGGAACAGTTCACAAAGACTTGTAAGAAGATGGGTAAGAGAAAGTGAGACAAACTGAAGAAGGGAGAGCCATTAAGCCCAAGGAAGCTATTACCAAAGTCCAGGATAGAGGTGAGAAGGGCCCAAAGTAGAGGAGCAGAGGAGAGGGGTGGGGAGGCAGAGCCAAGACACTGAAGAGAGCAATTTGTTGGCATAGCTGGCTGTACTACAAACAAAGGGCTCATAATACAATCCAACTTCACTTCACTTCTTTACCAATACCTACCAGTTATATACTTGGGAATCTCCTGAGAAGTGCCCTCGGGACCTGCTTTCCATCCTCCTTTTTTTTTAAACGTGACTCTGGAGGAAGACTGCTCACTCACATGAGGTTCAGGCAGTGAATGGGCAATGATTTTGGTTTGCCGCTGTCGTGAAGTTCCAGGATGAGGCTCTAGTATATTTTCAAAAGGAAAACAAAAAGAAATATGTCATTCTTATCAGAGATAAAAATTACAGTGGAAAACTAACATTTGTTGGATGGCAACACTGGTCATGCTTTTAGTCCCACAACCACCATATAAGGTAACTATCACTATCTCTTTTTAAAGAGGGATCTCAGATAGGGAAGTAAATTAACTTGCTCAAGGTCATAAAGCTAGTAGGTAGCATGCTAAGTAATCATTTCAGCAAGACATATAAAAAACCTTGAATATAACAGATACAGGTGAAATTTTCTCCATATAAATATTGTAACATGAATTTTAAATCTAAGCTCCCTGCTATGGTCTGAATGTTTGTTCCCCCACCCCCCAATTCCTATGTTTAAAACTTAACCCCTGAGGTGATGATAGGAGGTGGGCCTTTGGGAGATGATTAAGTCATGAGGGCAGAGTCCTTATGCATGGGATTAGTGTCCTTATGAAAGAGGCCCCAGAGAGACCCTTGCTCCTTCCACCATGTGAAGGCACAGCGGGGTGCTGTTTATGCACCAGAAGGTGAGCCCTCCTGAAACACCAAACCTGCTGGCTCCTTGATCTTGGACTTTTCAGACTCCAGAACTGTGAGAAATAAGTTTCTGTTGTTTATAAGCTACCCAGTTTATGCTACCCACCTTATCTGAAATGCTTGGGATCAGAAGTGTTTCAGATTCCAGATTTTCCTGAATTTTGGAATATTTGCATATGCGTAATGACATATCTTAGAGATGGGACCCAAAACTAAACACGAAATTCAACTGTGTTTCATAGATATATACCATATACACATAGCCTGAAGGTAATTTTATAAAATCTTTTAAATAATTTTGTACATGAAAACAAAGTTAGTGTACATTGAACCAATAGAAAGCAAAGGTGTCACTATCTCAGCCACCTATGTAGATAATCTGTGTTTGTTTGGCATTGCCAACATTCTTGGCTCTGAATTTATATGCTACTGATCGGCAATCATTTTCTTACACTTATTCACAGATAAGTACTTAGTAAAAAAATACTCACCATTGAGGCCTCCAGCCTGCACACATGCCATTTTATTACCCTTCATGGGCATGCTTACAAGATATATCACAGCTTAAAGGGTCTGGAAGGGCCTTTTTTCCCTTGGGAATGCTCAATAAACTATGTATTGTGCACTTTTGTTTTGACTGTGACCTAGCACATGAAGTCAGGTGTGGAATTTTCCATTTATAGCGTCATGTTGGCACTCAAAAAGTTTCAGATTTTAGATTTTTGGATTAAGGATGGATGCCCAACCTGTATTTTGTTATAGCATCCCAAATGACACTCCCTTAAATACTACAATCCACATGATTTTGTATATTCAGTCTAATTCTAATTCAGTCTAATTCTCTATGTCTTCAAATTGAGAGCCACTATGCTAAATTAAACAAGGAAGTAAAAGTAGTCTCTATACAAGAGTCTGGGCATTCAAACCATTCTGACTTTAAGACAACATCAAATATCTGACTGTCAACAAAGGAAGAAATCAGCAGAGAATTCTATAGTGTTCCTGCTTATTTCCACTGAGGTGCTAATTAATAAGCCACTATAATCTTGGAACATGTTACAAGCTTTGTCCTTGTGAGGCTTAAAAGAGATAATATATGTAAAAGGTTATCACATGGTATAGGCATCAATTGTTGGATATAAATCTACAGCCTATAAATTTGACTCTAAATTTACTTAATCAGACCCAATGCACACAGTTCTTTAAAGCATTTCAAAAAAGTTCTTGGCCACCTGCAATTGCAGTCTGCCCAAACTGGAGTTTTCTACTGCTGCCCCAGTGAACAACTGTCACCTTCTTATCACCTCATAAACTGCTAAAATCAGCCCACAAGTTAAATGTTGATATGATGACTATACTATATTTCTCTTAGGAAATGCAGAGGTGTAATTTAATAAAAATTGATGTTAAGGTAGAAATAAAATATATTGGCTCTAAAATATGCATAGTCACAATTTTCATAACTTATAGTAGTTATGTTGTATAAAATCATAGTGAGCAATGAATTAGTGAACACTGAACCACTCTTCCTAAGAGATATATATATCACATAGATTATAATCTTTAATCCTGAAAACAACTCATCCTGGTAGATTCTATTTCCTCTATTTACAAGAGAGAAAATGAAGTTCAGGCTAGAAAATGAAGTTCTTGGCTTACACCTGTAATCCTAGCACTCTGGGAGGCAGATGCGGGAGGATCGTTTGAGCTCAGGAGTTTGAAACCAGCCTGACCGAGACACCGTCTCTACTAAAAATAGAAAGAAATTAATTGGCCAACTAAAAATATATAGAAAAAATTAGTTGGGCATGGTGGCACATGCCTATAGTCCCAGCTATTTGGGAGGCTGAGGCAGAAGGATCACTTGAGCCCAGGAGTTTAAGGTTGCTATGAGCTAGGCTGATGCCACGGCACTGTAGCCTGGGCAACACGGTGAGACTTTGTCTCAAATTAAAAAAAATGAAGTTCAGGAGTGTTCAGTGACTTGCATGAGACCACCCCACAGTTGAGATTCAAACCCCAGGAGGGGTGGAGCTTCCTGCATTGCACCATACTGTACTGCTCCTCTACTGCCTCCACCCTCTGGCCACGTCGGTGGGAGGGCTAAAACGGAATCAGCTGGGAACCTCAGCTAGGAATGTCTACACAAGGCAACCCAAATTCTTCTTGCTCTGTGCATGTCCACAAATAACTACTAAATCTCCATGGGTACTGATTTTGGGGTTACAAATAAACTTTAGCAAGTAGGCAAATTTGCGATAGGAAATTCAAAAATAATGAGGGTCTACTGTACTGTTTTTAATTCAGCTCATTTACTACTAGATAGACTGACAAAAGAAGTTGGCAAAAGCAATTTAATCCAAATGGGAGTGGAGAGAGCATCATGAACATCTTACCTTGTTTCTGAGGTTTCCCACCCCCATTATGGTGCTTTCCGCCTCTATCAGCCACAAAGCCAGAGGATAAAGTCACATTGGTGGGCTGGTTTCTCATTTTTTTAGCATGTTTTCTTTCTTTTGCATTAGACATTTCTGGAAAGGAAGTCATAAATTTAATACACAGAAAGGAAAATTCCATTCAAAAATAAAAATAAATTTAATGTGTTCGTGTGACTCAAAATAAACTTGTTATGGAAGAGACACTATTAGCACACTTCAGCTTGCACTGGAAAATAATTAAATCAATTCAAATGTTGACACTACATAAAATCTGTTGAAAGAATGAAAAATGAGACAAGATTGTTATGGAGGTAAAAAAATTTAATTAAAAAAATTAAATAAGACTTACATTTTATCTTGATTCTTAGGTAAAATAAGAGCCATCTCAATTAATGAAATATAGAACACCTTATTCAAAAGAATAACCTCATAATATGCTGAAATGAAAAAATTAAATTAAAAACAAAAAGGATACCCTCTAAAAAAGACTGAGCATAAATTAATGATGTTTTCATTTCTACTCCTGAGATGAGGGCAGTTATATGTTGCTTTTGTCTTTATATAGGCAGAGTTCAATGACCTGTATCTTTAATTTATAATAGCAAGGCAATGATTTCCATTTGATGAAGGACAAAAAACAAAAACCTAATGGAACCTGGCTGATTTACTCAGTAGTTACCAACTTTCAAATGCAATACTCCCTTTTTTGACTGATTCAGTTTGAAACTCCTGTTTTCTATTTTGAAATGAAATTAATATCATAACCTACTAGACATATAACTTTTACCAATATACACCCTACAATATATGTTCTATCTGTAACATAAAAGAGAACTAAAAAGTAATTTTAATAAAATAATGTATATTTCTATATGTAACTATTTCACCACAACTACACTAGATGACATGAAACACAGATTTTTGAACCCAGGAGATAGCCACATCAACATAGGCACCAACAGATGCATTGGCACAATCCATAAAGCTAAGGAGGGGTCCTAGAGGGCCCCTACCCCTGCCCTGTGCAATAGTCATTAACTCTTTCGTTGTTGACTATAGGGAAGTCTGAGGGTCCTGTATGGAGATACACTGGATAGGGAAGCTCAGAGTAACAAGTATTTACCAAGCCATTCTCAAAGCATTTCAATGTTTTTTTTTTTTTTTTTGAGACAGAGTCTCACTCTGTTGCCCAGGCTAGAGTGCCATGGCATCAGCCTAGCTCACAGCAACCTCAAACTCCTGAGCTCAAGCGATCCTTCTGCCTCAGCCTCCTGAATAGCTGGGACTACAGGCATGCACCACAATGCCCAGCTAATTTTTTCTATATATTTTTAGTTGGCCAATTAATTTCTTTCTATTTATGGTAGAGACGGGGTCTCGCTCAGGCTGGTCTCCAACTCCTGAGCTCAAACAATCCTCCCACCTTGGCCTCCCAGAGTGCTAGGATTACAGGCGTGAGCCACCACACCCAGCCGCATTTCAATTTTAATATTAGTCTTTACTTCTACCTATACGTAGAATAACCATGATGCAGTAGCTAAAAAGGCAAAACAATACAAGTGTGTTGTACTAGTGCCTCAAAGAAAAGATAACAATGCTACTGGTGACATAATTTTCCAAACTGGTGAAAACTCCTTGATAAAGTACACACCCCCTAAAAAAAGTGCAAACTTGCTTTGATTTATTACATTCGTGGAAAATTCAGTGTATATTAAAACTGCAACCAATATTTTTTTTTAAGAGATAAGGTCACACTCTGCCACCCAGGCTAGAATGCAGTGGCATGATCATAGCTTACTACAGCCTCGAAATCCTAGGCTCAAGCGATCCTCCCAAGTTAGCCTCCCAAGTAACTAGTACTATTAGGCACATGCCACTATACCTGGCTAATAAAATTTTTTGTAGAGAGGGAGTCTCACTATGTTGTTCAGTCTGGTCTTAAACTCCTGGCCTCAAGTGATCCTCCCCCCTCAGCCTCCCAATGTGCTGGGATATAAGCATGAGTCACTGTGCCCACCCCACAACAAATACTTTGATGTAAAATAGTTAGGTACTGGGCAGTATACTGTGGGACCTTCTTGCACATGGTGGGTTATCTAACATCCATGGACTCTGCCCAATAAATGCCGGCAGTGTTGCCCCAATCATTATGCCAACCAGAGCACCTACACAAACTTCCAAAATACCACATCAGGATCTGCCCACTCCCACTGAGAGCCACTAAATTAATGACCAACCATTTACTTAGCTTCTTTTTCAGTGTAAGACCTCATATAAAATTAAGAGCCCATGTGTTATCGTGTTTAAAAGCCTTCACTCTGGAGTTAGAAAGACCTGGATTAAAATTCCTTCCTTACACTTTTTAGTTATATAATCTTAGGAAAATTACTTTTCCTCTTTGAGCTTCAGTCTCTTCCTCTACAAGGTTGCTGTGAGAATTAAATAAACATTATACACACACACACACACACACTGTATAAGGTTTCGGCTTTATAAAACATATATACACAACTCACTTAGCATGGGGATTTACACAAACTAAATGTTCAGTTCATGGCAGCTATTATATTACTCTTAAAAAATAAATGAACTGGCCGGGCGTGGTGGCTCATGCCTGTAATCCTAGCACTCTGGGAGGCCGAGGTGGGCGGATTGCTCGAGCTCAGGAGTTCAAAACCAGCCTGAGCAAGAGCGAGACCCCGTCTCTACCATAAATAGAAAGAAATTAATTGGCCAACTAATATACATAGAAAAAATTAGCCAGGCATGGTGGCGTATGCCTGTAGTCCCAGCTCCTCGGGAGGCTGAGGCAGGAGGATCGCCTGAGCCCAGGAGTTTGAGGTTGCTGTGAGCTAGGCTGACGCCACCGCACTCACTCTAGCCTGGGCAACAAAGCGAGACTCTGTCTCAAAAATAAATAAATAAATGAAATAAACAGGGATTTATGTTATTTCACTGTCTCATTCCACTCTGCTTCACCAAAATGAAAGACAACTATATCTACACCCAAAAATATTTTTCAAATTAAACAATGTATAGGCAGTAAACTGTATAATGGTTGACTAGTAAAGCACATGATTCAGATCAGTCTGAATTCAAAACATTATACAAAACAATTTAGTCCATCTACTGTTACCTGCTTGTCAGCACTTACCCAGCATGACAGAGCACAACCATGGGAACCCTAGCAGGGTTCCCAGGTTTAGATTCTAGGTTAGGTTCCCAGGGTACTCAGGATTAGAATAAGCCAAGAGCAGGCTGGTGCTGGAGGATTAGGGTAAGCTGGGGAACATCTCTGAGCTTTGCTTCCAGACTAAAAAGTCAGCAGAATGAACTAGCAGTGGTCCTCAAACAGTTGTAACAGCAGAAGAGAATACATATAGAATGTATCCTTATGAAGTCTGAGGATTTAGCTCAAAACGGCTTCTAAGGCTTCTCAAAGGAATCTTAACTCTTACTATTCAAGTCAATTTTATATCCATTCCTAATATTCATAGTTTGTGTTTGTTTTCATATTCATTCCTTTGGTCAAAACTTTAATGGGCACTAAAGATGTGCCAGGCTTTATAAAAATGTTTCCCCAATCTTCAAATAAAATGAGTGTCATGTTTTCTCACACAGCTTAGTATCCTCTGGTTGACCAGTGATACCCCTCGGTAGAGTGGACTATAGTCTGAGAACCTAGGAATTAACCAGATGATCTCAGTTTTCTTCCAGATCTAAAAACTTCGTGATTCAGACTTGATATAAAGGCCAGGTGCAGTGGCTCACATCTGTAATCTTAGCACTCTGGGAGGCCAAAGCAAGAGGATCACTCAAGGCCAGGAGTTCAAAACCAGCCTGAGCAAAAGCAGGACCCTGTCTCTACTAAAAATAGAAAGAAATTAATTGGCTAACTAAAAATATATAGAAAAAATATATTTTTCTGGACCTGGTGGTACATGCCTATAGTCCAAGCTACTTGGGGAGCTGAGGCAGGAAGATTGCTTGAGCCCAGGAGTTTGAGGTTGCTGTGAGCTAGGCTAATGCCATGGCACTCTAGCCCAGGCAACAGAGTGGTCAAGACCCTGTCTCAAAAAAAAAAAAAAAAAAACTTGATATAAAATCTGCCTTAAAAATAAAGACACCTTGTTTCACAAGAAATATTTTATACAAGTTGAATTATTTGTAATGCTCCAAGAAATTTCCTTATGGAAAGAATTATGTGGTGAATTACTTTATAAATAAAAAAGCATCTCCTAATTATCCAGTTTAACCAAATTCAACAAATTTTTGGGTGCCTACTATGTGCCTAATAGTTTCAGGCTGTGTGTAATACCAAAATAGTGTAAATATATGGTCTTTTTTCCTTAAAGAATTTAGTCATCTTAGGTAGCTAGCTGAGAACTTTATGTGTCAGGCACTATTTTACATGCCTTATTCATTTAATTCTCACAACTCTTATCAGGGAGGTACTGGTATGATCCTCACTTTATGAATAAAGAAACCAAAGCACAGAGAGGTTATATAACCTGCCCAAGGTCACAAAGCTTGTGAACGTGCTGGGATTCAAACCAGAAGTATGACTCTATTCACTATTCTTAAAACACACAATAATTAGAGAATAAGACCACATATAATAAAATACTAAATTTTGTAGCACAATAGGAAACTGGAGAAAGAAAAAGTGAATCAGCAGGAAAAGTCAATCAGAAAACAAGGTTTCAGTTAGAAATCCTGCAGTTTTGGATAGATAGGGAAGAAGAGTATCCGGCAATCTATTGTATAAATACAGGATTGAAGACTCCGAACTGCTAAGGGAAGAGAGAGTAGAAGAGAATGAAATTGAATAGGCAAGAGAAGGCCAGACTGAAACGTCTTTTATTCTAAGCTGAAGCCCCAAACCGATAAAAAAAGATCTAAAGGTTCTTGAGCGGGAAGTAGAAAGGCAAAAACCTTAGCAGTATGTAAGGCAAGATGAAAGGGCATAAAGGAGACCTTCTTATATTATGCTTTGGAAGCAGGGAAGGCAGAGATCATACCTTCCTTCGCTGCTGCATTCCCAGTACCTAAGCAGAGTGCTCTGCAAAAAGTAGGGGCTTGATATCTATTTGTGAATGATATCTATTTGTAAATGAAGACGTGAATCGTGCCTACAATGCATACATTAACAGGGAAAGAAATACTTAGACAAGTACCATCCCTTCTGACACAGCAGAATTTCACAAGGGATCTGGGCCATTCGCTAGATCACTACCTTTTTGAAATCAGATCCCCAGGCACTAGGGCCCTGTTCAGATAGAAAAAGACCCTGTGAAGCCCGAGGACCACTCAAGAGAGGGAAACACAGTCTGAAGAGCGGGAAGGTGGACAACGCCCAGATCTCAGCGTGGTCCCTGGATGTCCCATCTTACTCCTTTGGCGTGACAGAAGAGCGGGTGCAAGCCCATTCCCGGGATGGCCTCCGCCCGGAGGGGCAATGAAGGGCAATGACAGACGTAGTAGGCAGCCGGGGGCCGAAGGAGAAGCGGCAAGGGGAAGAGGGGCCGGGGCACAGGCAGCAAGGAGAGAAGGGAAAGTCCGCGGAGTCTGAGGGAGAGAAGATGCCAAGTGAGACGGGCCAGTGCGCGGCCGCCGGGCGGGGGCCGCCACACACACTCCCCCAAACTCGCGGGACCTGGAAGGCACCATCCTCTCCTGACCTACCTGCCAGACGCTCTGAGGGTCTCCCCGGGTCAGAATGACAAGCTTCGGCGACTACAGTCCCCCCCAAGGGTACACGGACAGCTAGCGAGCCGGACGGCGCATGCGCCAGCCCGGCCTCTTCCTCCACGTGGCCTGGAGTGGCGCCGAGACTACAGCTCCCAGAATGCCGTGCGGACCGGCCCCGCGGGCTCTTTTGCTTAGAGACCCGGCGGGGTGTTCAGTCAGTCAGCTGAGTCTCTGAGCAGGGTTGCAGTCGTGGCTTGTTCTCGCCGAGGGGCCGAAAGAGGGGAGGATTAGCCATGTCGTCCTTGATCAGAAGCGTGATCAGCACCGCCAAAGCCCCGGGGGCCATAGGCCCCTACAGGTAACTAGGGGAACCCCGACAGACCTGGGGCGTGTGGCGTCGGGGGTTCGGGTCTGGGGCCCCGCCGGGTCAAAGCCGTCCTGAGCAGCACCGTGGATCCCATGAGGAAACTGGGCAGGAAAGGGGGCAGCGCACCCGGAGGCCCATAGCGAGTTGGGAACCCCAGTGGAACCGGGAGTCTGCGCGCCGGGGAACTCTGGCCCTCGCTGCGGAGCCCAGCCTGCCAGGACTCTTTCTCTGCTTAGAAGTCTTGTGTTCTGACCATTTTGTTGGGGGCAGATTTTTTGTTTTTGTTTTTGAGACAGAGCCTCACTATGTTGCCTGGGCTAGAGTGCCGAGGCGTCAGCCTAGCTCACAGCAACCTCAAACTCCTGGGCTCAAGCGATCCTCCTGCCTCAGCCTCCCGAGTAGCTGGGACTACAAGCATGCGCCACCATGCCCGGCTAATTTTTTCTATGTATTTTAGTTGGCCAGTTAATTTCTTTCTATTTTTAGTAGAGACGGAGGTCTCGCTCTTGCCCGGGCTGGTTTCGAACTCCTGACTTTGAGCCATCCTCCCGCCTCGGCCTCCCAGAGTGCTAGGATTACTGGAGGCCAGCCCGGCCTAAGGTTTTGTTTCGTTTTGTAACAGCTTTGTTGAGAGGTAATTCACATACCATAAAATTCACCCCTTTAATATGTTGTCAATGGAGAAAAAGCCAAACTCTGTAAAATAATTTTAAAGAGATTTATTCTGAGCCAAATTTGAGGATCATGACCCGGAGCCACACCCAAGAAACCTTGAGCATGTGGACTCGCTGTAGCTGGGTTACAGTTTGATTTTATACATTTCAGGGAGACATAGGTTACAGGTAAAGCCATAAGTCAATACACAGAAGGTGTACATTGGTTTGGCCCAAAAGGGTGGGCCATATCCTAGCAGGGTTGGGGGATTATTGGTAGGTTTACAGATTCCTTGACTTGTAATTGACTAAAGATTTGAAGCTTTGTTTAAAGGCTTGGTATGTTTTAAGATGGGGATATTTGTTAATCTGAGACAAGCCATCAGACATATATTTGTGTGTAAATTGAGGACCTGCAGGTTTGTCTTGCATAGCCTTAGGCCTGTTAATGAGTTACAAAGGATATCTCCAAGAAGGGAGGGGGACATGATGAAGCATGTCTTACCTCTCTCCTCTTGGCAGGCAAATTTAGTTTTAGGACATCCCCTTGGCCTGGAGGGGGTCTATTCAGTCAGCCGGTGCGGGGAGCCTTAAGATTATATTTTAGTTCACAATGTACAATTCAGTTTTTATCACACTTACAAAATTATGCAGCTATACCACTTTCTAATCGCAGAACATTTTCATCACTCCAAAAAGAAATCCCATACTCATCAGCATTCACTCCCCATTCTCCTCTTCCCCCAGCCCCTGACAACTACAAATCTACTTTCCATATCTATGGATTTGCTTGTTGTTATTTTCATAGAAATGCTTAGCAAATCCCTGCACATCTACCCAAGCCACTGGCTTTTATAATACATATAGAAATGGCATTGTGATTTTTATAAATTCATTGCCCATTCTTATTTCCCACTAATAAATAAAATCAAATACAAATCACTAGAAAGCTTATTTTCAAAGATTGCTCAACATACTCTAGCTAAATATTAAATATATGTATACTGGCCAGGAAGTCTACCCTGTGTGCATTTGTTTCCATTTGTCGGAAGTGGGGTTTTTTTTTGGTTTTTTTGAGACACAGTCTTACTCTGTTGCCCGGGCTAGAGTGGTGTCAGCCTGGCTCACAGCAACCTCAAACTCTTGGGTTCAAGCAATCCTTCTGCCTCAGCTGAAGTCCCAGCTACTCAGTCCCTAGTAGCTGGGACTACAGGCATGCGCCACCATGCCCAGCTAATTTTTTCTGTATATTTTTGGTTGGCCAATTAATTTCTTTCTATTTAGAGTAGAGACGGGGTCTTGTTCTTGCTCAGGCTGGTTTTGAACTCCTGACCTCAAGCAATCCTCCTGTCTCGGCCTCCCAGAGTGCTAGGATTACATCAGCGCCCAGTCTGTCAAAAGTGCTTTTAAATAGAAAGGTTAATTCCTTTTTTTAAAACTTCATTTTCTTAAAATGTCTCAGCTTTAAAACTATTGGATATTGCCAGGTGTGGTGGCTCACAGCTGTAATCCCAGCACTTTGGGAGGCCAAGGCCGAAGGATCACTTGAACCCAGGTGTTTGAGGTTACAGTGAGCTATGTTTGCCCCACTGCACACTCCTGTCTGGGTGACAAAGTGGGACTCTCCAAAAAAAAAAAAACCCACAACTATTGGATCCTACTCTGCATTCTTGGAGTTTTTTTCCCTAATATAATTTTTGTTGTGTGCTTTTTCCTCAGCTGCTTGAATTAGAATTATTTATTTTTTATCCTTCATTAAAGTATATCCTTGTTCACATATATGGAGGAAAGAAAAAGAAACATTTGGCCGGGCGCGGTGGCTCACGCCTGTAATCCTAGCTCTCTGGGAGGCTGAGGCAGGCGGATTGCTCAAGGTCAGGAGTTCAAAACCAGCCTGAGCAAGAGCGAGACCCCGTCTCTACTATAAATAGAAATAAATTAATTGGCCAACTGACATATATATAAAAAATTAGCCGGGCATGGTGGCGCATGCCTGTAGTCCCAGCTACTCGGGAGGCTGAGGCAGAAGGATTGCTCGAGCCCAGGAGTTTGAGGTTGCTGTGAGCTAGGCTGACGCCACGGCACTCACTCTAGCCTGGACAACAAAGCGAGACTCTGTCTCAAAAAAAAAAAAGAAAAAGAAACATTTTAATTTTGTGCATATGCCAAGCACCATGACAGCCACCTTCTACTCTTAAGTCCCATCCCCATTTTACAAAAAGAAAACTGAAACTCAGAGTCAATTTGTCTGAGATCAGATAGTCCATAAGTGAGAGCTTGATTTGAACTCAAGCCCAAGCTCTCTACTCTATACTACGCTGCAATGAGAAATAGCACTTAGATGTGGCAGAATGGTATTAAATGATTACTGTAGTAGGCTTGGAAATAAACTGCAATGGGAGTAAGGTGGCAAGTTGGGGAGAGGGTGAAGGAGAAAAAGAAATTGATTCTAATTTGGGGTAGAGGAAGAAAAAGAATATTAGTGAGGCTCCTTGTGAGGGGCAGTCCTTGGGTTTTGAATGTTGCATTTGCCATTTATGGTAGTGTTGTATAAAGTTTGATTTTTTAAATTAGTCTGTTAAGAATTTCAACAAGAAGTCATTGAGTAAAGGGCATTCCGGATAGAGGGAAGGGCTTGAGTGAAGGTATAGAGGTGGAAGAATGCATGACATAAAGATTTTTGGGAGGAAGTTTTAGTAATTCAGGTGCCACTTTTCTCCTTTTTTTTTCTTTTTTTTGCCAAATCTGTGTACCACCTGTATTATAATTTACTTAATATATTTTTCTAGATGGCTCACTTTATTTAACAAGTTAGTTTAAAAAGGAAACTTTACAACAGTATGCTAAATAGAAAACAATCTAATAGAAAGTAACAGTAAAAAATAAACTCTTGGCCGGGCGCGGTGGCTCACGCCTGTAATCCTAGCACTTTGGGAGGCCGAGGCGGGCGGATTGCTCAAGGTCAGGAGTTCGAAACCAGCCTGAGCGAGACCCCGTCTCTACCAAAAATAGAAACAAATTAATTGACCAACTAAAAATATATATACAAAAAAATTAGCCGGGCATGGTGGCGCATGCCTGTGGTCCCAGCTACTCGGGAGGCTGAGGCAGTAGGATCGCTGAGCCCTGGAGATTGAGGTTGCTGTGAGCCAGGCTGATGCCACGGCACTCACTCTAGCCTGGGCAACAAAGTGAGACTCTGTCTCAAAAAAAAAAAATAAATAAATAAAAAATAAACTCTTAAATAAAAGTATTATTCTAGCTAGATATTGCAGTTGGCTCAAAACCTGAGACCTGTTCTGTCTTTGTTAAAAGTGATGTTTCTTTAAACTTGTTTACTAAAAATGATATTTTTTTCCTCCTTAATGTAATCAGAAGGGTAGAAGTTATAATTACTAACATTTATCGATGCTTACTGAGCACTAGGCACTGTTGGAATTACGTTATGTGCACAGTTATTATTATAGTCTCCATTTTTCAGATGAAGAAACTGTATGCAGGGTTAAATAGTTTGGCCAAGGTCACGCCACTAAGAAATGGTGTGACAGAATTTGAATTTAGGCAATCTGTTCCATAGCCCAATCTTAATCATTTAGTTTTCTGTCCCATAGACCTGAAAGGGAATTATTTCTTACTGTGATAACTGTGTATGACAGACCCCTTTGGGAAATACTGATTAAGAGTTAGACTGGATTTGAATTTTTGTTTTGCCTCTTTTTAATTGTATGACCTTGCAGAGTGACTAAACCTTTCTTAGTTTGTTTCTTTATCTTTTAAATGAATATAACAAAAATACTTCTTAATAAGATTATTGTGTAAATTAAGTAAAACAGACCAATAAAAATTAGATTTTAGCACTCTGGGAGGCCTAGGCGGGCAGATTGATCAAGGTCAGGAGTTCAAAACCAGCCTAAGCAAGAGCGAGACTCCCATCTCTACTAAAAATAGAAAGAAAGTAATTGGCCAACTAAATATATAGAAAAAATTAGCCTAGCATGGTGGCACATGCCTGTAGTCCCAGCTACCATGTTTCCCCAAAAATAAGATAGGGTCTTAATATTTATTTTTCTTCAAGACACCCTAGGGCTTATTTTCAGGGGGTATGTTATTTTCCCCTCAAAGCCTCAGCTTGCAGCATGCACAGCTGGGATGGCTGGGACCTGACAGGGGAAGCCAACCTTGTTGGTAGGGCTGCCCGCACCTTTCTAGGCACTTCTGGGATAGTAGCTGTCATGATGGGGCAGATGAGAAGGGCTGTTCGTCTTCTTTACCACTCCTCGACTAAATGCATGGGTTGTGCAGATACGTAGCCAAGCCCATCACTATGTCTTATTTTCGGGGTGTGGCTTATATTGTGCAAATGCTTAGAAATCCTGCTAGGGCTTATTTTATGGGTAGGTCTTATTTTCGGGGAAACACGGTATTTGGGAGGCTGAGGCAGAAAAGGATTGCTTAAACCCAGGAGTTTGAGGTTGCTGGATGCTAGGCTGACACCACAGCACTCTGGCCAGGGCAACAGAGTGAGACTCTGTCTCAAAAAAAAAAAAAAATTAGATTTTAGCAGGGTCCAGGTTGTGATGGTTTCCAATATTAAATTGAAGAGTATGAACTTTATTTTGTATGTAATGAGAAGCCATCAAATGTTTTTGAGAAGGAAGGAACATGACCAGATCTATTTTAAGAAGAGAATTCTGATAGAAATTTGGAGGAGAAGACATTAGTTATAGGGATTACAATATAAGTAAAAATCAGTAATCTTTCTCCTCCTGCTCTGATGCCTCTCCTCAGTCACGCTGTAGTAACATTTAGAAAAACACTTCAGAACAAAAGTGACACTTAACAAAAATCAAAGTGATTATAAGAGACTCTTTGTCCTGGAGCCTGCTAAAGAGCATACAACTTCTTGACCTATTTACTAATACTGTGTACTTTGTTCAAAAAAGAAACCACAACAGTAATATTCCTGGTTGACTGAGAGGTGGGTGTCAACTGTCTATAAAGCTGCAAGCAAAACAGAAGAGAATCATCATGAATATGGCCAGTATGACAAGAGAAAAGCCATCAACTAGCTTTATAGTATGGAGACTTTTCCAGGACATTGTGCCTCTTGTGTACCAGGTGACTAGAAATGGTGCTTATTTTATGTTTAAGAAAAAAGTATAACAACTAACTGGTTATATCCAGATAAAAGTTCATTGGACAAGAGGTTTTGTGCATGTTGTTTTTAGTGAGTACCTATTTGAAAATTTGGGTCCTCTCCAGGAAGAATTCAAATGTGTTGAACTTTCAGTCTCTGGCATTGGAATGGATGGGTTATTGTCACTAATTAGCCAGTTAGCTCAGCACATTTCAGGAACATTGGAATGGAAGGGATATTGTCACTAATTAGCCAGTTAGCTCAGCACATTTCAGGAACACTTCAGGACAGAACCTTGAAAGATTTCAACATCACATTGGTTTGCATTGCTTTCTATTTTGCTAGCACACCATCCAAATAGTCATAAGTTTTTGAAGTGATAGCCCATGTGACATAGGTTATGACATGGAAATAATTTGAATACTTTTGAAATTGTGATTACTTTTTGGCCTGGAAGTAGAACAATAAATTTAAATTTTCTGGAGCCTAATGACTTGTCTATAGTGCGCTTATGCTCAGAAAGTGTCAACTATCCAATTATTTTTGTGAACAAACCTCTTTAAATCTGTAAGAGATAATTTACATAGCTCAGATGGTCTCAAGAGTTCCAGTGCTTACTTTTAACATTCTGAAAATACAAGTGTATCTTTTACTATGTTAAAGTTTTTGATAAATGACAATGCATATGGACTTAAATTATGTTTCAAATATGGGGAGAGTTGAAGGTACTTTGTAAAGGGCCTGGGGCAGGCAGCCTAATTCTACACAGGACAGTTAATAGCTATGGTGCTATTTAACCTGAGAAAAGATTACAAATTAACAAGCTCCATAGTTACTTGTTTGTGAAAGCCATACAGTTGAGAAGAATTCCTAAACTTTCTGAATGCTGTTACCGAGTTTAAACATACCTTCAGCTCTCCACAGCCCACCTTGTAAGCCAACAGGTCCTGCTATTCATTGACAACCAAAATTGTTTATGCTACTAAGTGGTTAAAGAGCAAACATCAACAAGTAGTTACAATGTGCCTACTATATGCAGGGAATCACCTAGGCCCTACACAGCTACAGAGACATGGTAAGGCACTATCCTTACCCTTAAGGGTTTAGAATCTAAGATACCCTGGAAGACAGGATAATAATAGGACTAGTTAAAATATGAGGCAGGATCCTGTGTATGGTGATAAGAAAGGCTCAACCAGAAGACCCCTGGGATCCAGGGGGAAAAAGCCTTAGTTACCTACTCAGGGAAAATATGTGTGTGTAATGGTTTTTAGTATAGTTTTATTTTTGATAACAAAATATTAGAAGCAATGGTGACTGGTTAAATAAAAGTATGTCCATATAGTGAAATGTTATGTAGTAGTTAAAAAGAATGAGGAAGCATTCTACATAGAGTTACAGAAAGATCTTCATGATACACTGTTGAGTGAAAAAAGCAAAGTGCATAAGAGTGTTTAATATACCACATTTTGTGTGGGAGGGAGCAACTCTATATATTTTTTATTCGTATGTATATGAAGAAACTTCAGAAGAATACATAAAGAAGAGTGGTTCTTAGCTGGGAACTGAGCAAATGGGGAACAATGATGAAAGGGAGGCCTTTCATTATGATTCTTTTTATATTTTCTGGATTTTTGAACCATGTGAATGCTCTCCTATTCAAAAGGAAAAAAAAGATATGGTCAAGAAAAACAGGAAAAACATCATGAAATAAAAGAAGAAAGTTTGGACCATGTTGGAATACAGAAGAATAGGGAACTAGGTGTAAGCTAGCCTGATGCCATGGCACTATACGCCAAGCAACAGAGCAAGACTCTATCTCAAAAAATAAATTAAGTTAAAATAAAATAAAAAAATAAAATAATCTTTATTTAAAAAGTGTTTGTACTATTTCACATTCCTACCAACAATGTATGACCATTCCAGTTGCTCTACATCATCACCAATGGATATTATCAGTGATGTCGTATTATGTGTAATGGTATCTTACTGTGGTTTTGCTTTCCATTTCTTTAATGACCAATGATGTTGAACAACTTTCATGTACTCTTTAACTGTTTTTTCTTGTTTGAGTTTTTTTGAGACAGGGTCTCCCTCTATTGCCCAGGGTAGGGTGCAGTGGCATCATCATAGCTCACTGTAACTTCAAATACCTGGGGTCAAGCGATCCTTCTGCCTCAGCCTCTCCAGTAGCTGAGACTACAGGAGAGCACCACCATGTCCAGCCAATTTTTCTATTTTTTATAGAAATGAGATCTTGCTATGTTGCTGAGGCTGGTTTTGAAGTCCTGGCCTCAAGCAATCCTCCTGCCTCAGCCTCCCAAAGTGCTAGGATTACAGATGTGAGCCACCATGCCCAGCCCACCTTTGTATATTTTCTTTTGTGAACTATCTGCTTAAATCATTTGCCTGGTCTTTATTGGGTTGTTTGTCTTTGTATTATTGAGTTATAAGAGTTCTTTATATATTTTGATAAACAAATTTTTCATTTTAATAAAGTCTAAATTATCTTTTTTAAAAATTTTACAGTTTGTGCTTTTTGTGTCCTATCAAACAACTCTTTTAGCATTGGATTTTATATTTTATGCTTATGTATACACTGGCTTTCTGTTTATTGCAGTCAAGCTGTATTAGTCGACAAGACCGTTTACATTTCAGGACAGATAGGCATGGACCCATCAAGTGGACAGCTTGTGCCAGGAGGGGTAGAAGAAGAAGCTAAACAAGTAAGTGATTTTCCACATTTGAAGTTCCCTTTTCTATTACTTTTTAATGTTGAAGAATATTAATAATCCACTTGCCTGATTTGCTTTATAGAAATTAAAAGATAAATACTTTTTTAAACTACTAACTGCCTGATTTAAGACAGTTTTTTGATATAAGAGCTGAAAATTTGATGAATCATTTAACAGCTGAAAGGAGTCCACTTCCTTATCACTAAAGTGACTTTAAACCTGAATTGTTAACATCAGATAACATGTTAGCACGTCCACACGGATTGGGAAATTTTCTTCTTTTCAGGGCCACTGACCTGTCCTGCCCCCTAAAAAACGACAACAAAAAACACCACCATGAAGTTAAAAGCAAATATTGTTAAAAATAAGAATGGGGAATATAATCTAATCCAATAGAATTAAACTATAATTTAATGCATTCACTGAGTTGTTTATAATACACAAAGATAGAAAACAATCTAAATGTCTAACCATAAGGAGCTGGTTGAATAAATCATGCTAGATCCATACAACTAAATTGATGTGGAAAGAGCTCCAAGATAAATTGTCACATGATAAAATAAAACCAAGAGGCAGAACAGCATGCATAGTATGCTACCATATGTACATGTCTGAGTGTTTATGAATATGTAGGTTTATTGGCTAGGCACGGTGACTCACACCTGTAATCCTAGCACTTTGGGAGGCCAAGGCAGGAGGATCACTTGAGGCCAGGAGTTGGAGACCAGACTGGGCAACAAAAGCTCAAGTAATCCTCCCACCTCAGCCTCCCTAGTAGCTGGGACTACAGCCCAAGCCACCATGCCCAGCAATTTTTTTTTCTTTAGAGATGGGGTCCCAGCTATTACGAAGGCTGAGGTGGGAAGATTGAGCCCAGGAGTTCAAGGTTACAGTGAGCTATGATCACACTATGGCATTCTAGCCTGGGTGACAGAGCAAGACCTCATCTCTTGAAAAAAAAAAAAAAAAAGGTAGATTTATGCTGGTGTAAGCACTGATTGTCTCTAGAAAGATATATAAGAAACTAGAAGCAGTGGTTACCTCTAAGGGAAACTAGGGAAAGAGAGTAAGGGTAGGAGACATCTTTTCACTGTATAGCTTATTTTTATGGCTTTTGAATTTTTTTTTTGCCATATCCATGTATTACCTTTAGAAGACTGTTATTAAAAAACATAAAAATAAAATCAAATGTTATATTGTAACCAGTAACATGAGGAGGAATTAATTGAAAAAATGGATAGGATAAAATGTTTTTTCAGATGCCAGAGTATCATTTACATAATTTACTAATATTGTTTTTTGACAAAAAGAAAAAAGAAACCTTTAAAATCAAATATTGCTTTAAAAGAAAATGTGTTTTAATGCTTACTAACTCATACTTATCTTTGAAGTGATAACAGAATAAGCATCCCCAGAAATTATTTGTTTCAGTATAATAGACATTTTAGCACTCACAAAAGGAGACAACCTTTTCTTGTATTTTAGAAAGATTAATTTTGTTAAAGGAAAGCCAAGAAATAATTCACTTGTATAGAAGTATCCTAACAAGGGGAGGGAAAATTTTTCTGCAACATAAGCTATTTAAGGAGGCTTTGTAAAAGATGATTAATTGAATTTTATTGAAGCTTAAATATAACATCAGTGTCTTAGGCCTTTCTTGGCTTGGTTCACAGGCTCTTAAAAACATGGGTGAAATTCTGAAAGCTGCAGGCTGTGACTTCACTAATGGTGAGCAACTTGATACTACTTCACATTTCTGTTTGATATTTCTTGGGTGTGTTTGAAAAACATGGCATGCAGTAATGTCATGCCTTATCTTTGTTGCTTTTTAAAGTTGTTTTAATGGTCTGGGAAACAATACTATTCACTTCAGTCTTATTTTAATCAAGACAATCACAGAATCATATACTGTTTTCCTAAGTAATGTTTTGGATCAGACCAAAGAGCTAAATCTAATGACAGTGTATATATCTTCTAGTGGTAAAAACAACTGTTTTGCTGGCTGACATAAATGACTTCAATACTGTCAATGACATCTACAAACAGTGTAAGTAATTTGGCTTTGTTTCTGTTAAAGAGAAATTAATCTCTTAAATGAATTTTCACTATGAATTAAGAGTAATAGGAGATGCTAAGAAATGGTCATAGCTTATAGTCCCAGCTACTCAGGAGGCTAAGGTGGGAGATCACTTGAGCCCAGGAATTCAAGGGTGCCATGAGCTATGATTGTGCCATTGCACTCTAGCCTGGGCAACAGGGTGAGACCCCATCTCAAAACAAAACAAAAAAAAGGTCATAGATCCTGTCCTAAAAGAATTAGTAGTCTGATTGGAAGCATACAGTGTACCCCCGTGAAAAGAGAAAAAGACTGAAGACAATTTCTATTGCATTCCCTAAAACAATATACTATATATCCATTGGATATGTAGTATATAGGTCCTATATATCCATTATCCTAAAGCTTAATTTTATTGTGCCCTTCTCAGGCTTTTTAAGCCCTCCTAAAAAAATTTTTATGCACATAGATTGTATTTACTATTACTATATGGTCCAGCCACCATCTTTATTCTGGCTCTCTCAGAATTGTTAGCTAGTTAGTTACTTAATATTTCTATGCCTCGGTTTCTTCATATGCAAAATGGGAATAATATACCACTACCTTATGGGGTGGTTGAAATGAATGAGTAAATCAATACACATATAAAGCACTTATAACAGATGCTGGCATGTTGTAAGCACTGAGTAAATGTTAGCTATTATTAACCTTGTTGTCATAGTGGGAACAATGGGTGTCCCTACCTCCTAGTGGGATGAAACAAAGGTGTAACATGGAAAAACCATCATTGCTTATTCTCTCCTGAAGAAATGACTAGAGAAGACCAAAGTCGGCAGAGAAAGTACTTGCCAAAATTTTTGGAGATGGGCAGTTCCCTGTTTAGATAAATAGTTTGTAAATATCACTTTAAAAACAAAACCTCGCCGGGCATGGTGGCCCACGCCTGTAATCCTAGCACTTTGGGAGGCCGAGGCGGGTGGATTGCTCAAGGTCAGGAGTTCAAAACCAGCCTGAGCGAGACCCCGTCTCTACCAAAAATAGAAATAAATTAATTGACCAGCTAAAAAATATATACAAAAAATTAGCCAGGCATGGTGGCGCATGCCTGTAGTCCCAGCTACTCGGGAGGCTGAGGCAGTAGGATCGCTGAGCCCCAGAGATTGAGGTTGCTGTGAGCCAGGCTGACGCCACGGCACTCACTGTAGCCTGGGCAACAAAGTGAGACTCTGTCTCAAAAAAAAAAAATAAAAAAAAACAAACCTCATTTACATCAAACAAAATCAAAGTGTCAAAATACATATTTTAATTTTTCCCAGAAAACTAACACATTTAGAAAAGTAACATATATGATAGGAATCATATGTTAAAATATTTTATCAAACAAATCCAAATGTGAGCTTTTTTAAAATGTTGCTTGTATTTAAGAACTGACTAGTCTATGAAGCACCTATCAGATTCTTAATTATACAGTGTTGAATAATAATATAATTTCTGAAAACTAAAATGAAATTCTTTTAAATTCAGATTTCAAGAGTAATTATCCTGCAAGAGCTGCTTACCAGGTTGCCGCTTTGCCCAAAGTAAGTACAATTTAAAGTAACTAAGGTACACAATTTTAAATTTCCACATTGTTTTTTGAAAATAACAAACTAAGCACTGTGAAAGGAAACTGAAAAAGAAAATAAGTAGTCCCTGCATCCCAGGAACTTAAAGTCTAAAAGGAAACATCCCATATTACATGCATGGAAAAAAAATTAAGAAACTTTATAAGATAACACATTAACATGAATATAATAGAATGAGAATATTTAAATCGTGAGAAAAAGTAAAATAGCAGCTATACTGTAGTAATGTTACTTAGGGGACTATAAATTTGAGCCAGGTGTTTGTGAGTTCTGCAGTAAAAATTTCACTTGGATATTATATAAAAAAACTAGACCTTCCACTAGAAAAATAACCTCTATACTAGAGGTATACATATTTCTCACCATTCTGATTTTGATGTTCTAACTAGAAGCTGTGCCTTTTATTAATAGCAGCATAATATTCCTGCCTATAAAGAAAGAAGCAGCTCTTACTGATGTCCACTTGTAACTTTCTACTAAAGAAAATTTATCTCCCCAAGAGAGGCATTATTCCTTTAATTGGTTGTTACTTGGAATGATCATTATCACACTTAATAAGGTACTGGGTATAGTAGAATGAACTTCGAATCACAAGATAAGGGTTTGAACCTCTGCTATCTATTAATAGCTTTGTGAGTTGGGTTGAGTTATTAATAAATTACCTTTCTAAACTTCAACATATTTTATGAATTGAGGGGAAAACATCCATGTAAATAGAGCTACTGTAAGAATTGTATGAGCTAATATCCTATGAACTTGAGTGGTGTGGCAACCTGGCCTATTGTGTACATTCTTAGTGAATATTTCCTTCTATCCTTCTTTGAAAACTTTAATGTTAAAAGTACTATATTGTTGTTAGTTACATATGTTTTTAGTATGTATTGTGGAACTCTTAATTTGTACAAAATGATTGAAACATTGTTTCATTATTTTCCTCACAGGGAGGCAGAATTGAAATTGAAGCAGTAGCTGTCCGAGGACCTTTCACAACACCATTGCTCTAAGTGGGCCCAGTGTTTAGTCTGGAATTTTTACAGTTGATATAATAACCTCTTAATTTTTATAATTGATAGAAGCATAAGCTTGACTAAAATATCTGAAATTATCATGGAAATACGATATAATAGGGGTAGTTGAACATGAATGAAGATTAGATAATGCATCCAGTTGCTGGTGTGTAAATTACACTTAATGTATACCCATATGACTGAATGTAGGAAAGAGATACTTCTTACATAGTTACTCAAATAAAGGGTAGGAAAGATGAGTTATTGTTTCTGAGAAATAATCAAAAGCACACTTAATCGAACTAATGATGTGAAATATTTAGTTCTCATGTCAGATCTATGATTTTTTTAATTGAGTAAAATTAAAGTATTTAAATGTGAATGGTAGAGGTCTAGGAGAAGGAAGTGGACCAAAATTTTATATAATTAATATTTTTCTAATGGAAATAAAATAGACATGCATATTTCCCTTGGTGTGGTTTTGTTCACTTATTTTTTTTAACCGTTTATACATTAAAATATATTACCTAATAAAGGAAAAAGGGTGTAAAGTTAAATCTCCAACTATTTCATTTCTCAAAGCTTACTTCTGACTTTGTACATTTTTACAAAGTCTTTTAACATTTTTAGACAGCAGCATGAAAACCTCCTTTTTGTAGAATACATTCCAACACAGACTAATGTAGATTAAAAAAATTTCCCTTCACTCATTCTCCATTCTGCTTACCTCCTCAAAGAGAATATACCACTGCGAAGAGTCTTGTGTGTAGCTGGCAGATAGCTTTCTATTCATTACATACTAGATTATCTGGTTTGGTTTTGTGTGTTTACATCAGAACTTTTCTGCATATATTATGTTGAAGATCTTTCCATATAAATACATATAGATCTGCCTCTTTTCAAAAACTGCTGCAGTGTTCTTGTGTGTAGATATATATACCTTAAGTGATTTAACCATTCCTCCAATTTGTTGTTTTCTTTTTTTTTTTTTTTTTGAGACAGAGTCTTGCTTTGTTGCCCAGGCTAGAGTGAGTGCCATGGTGTCAGCCTAGCTCACAGCAACCTCAAACTCCTGGGCTCAAGCAATCCTCCTGCCTCAGCCTCACGAGTAGCTAGGACTGCAGGCATGCGCCACCAAGCCCGGCTAAGTTTTTCTATATACATTAGTTGGCCAATTAATTTCTATTTTTTTATAGTAGAGACGGGGTCTCGCTCAGGCTGGTTTTGAACTCCTGACCTTGAGCAATCCGCCCGCTTCGGCCTCCCAGAGTGCTAGGATTACAGGCGTGAGCCACCGCGCCCGGCCAAGAGTCTTCTTTCCACACTGAAGGAGAATCACTAGATTTTTTTTTTTTTTTTTTTTGAGACAGAGTCTCACTTTGTTGCCCAGGCTAGAGTGAGTGCCGTGGCGTCAGCCTAGCTCACAGCAACCTCAAACTCCTGGGCTCAAGCGATCCTGCTGCCTCAGCCTCCCGAGTAGCTGGGACTACAGGCATGCGCCACCATGCCCGGCTAATTTTTTGTATATATATTTTTAGTTGGTCAATTAATTTCTTTCTATTTTTGGTAGAGACGGGGTCTCGCTCAGGCTGGTTTCGAACTCCTGACCTTGAGCGATCCGCCCGCCTCGGCCTCCCAAAGTGCTAGGATTACAGGCGTGAGCCACCGCGCCCGGCCCCAGATTTTTTTAAGTGTGAAAAAAAACACATTGCATGTTGGCCTTTCAAACATACTTAAAGATACAGCAGTCTCTATGAAGTGTGAAATATCTAAAAAGTCACCATATTTCCTTGCTGTTGTCATATTCCTTACCTTGACAGAGTATGTAATTTAACATCTGCTATTTTTCAGGACATAATCAAAAGAAATTTCATCTTTTTGTAAAACAATTCAGATAAGAAAACTACACCAAGATAGGCTTTTCAACACTTTATTGGTTCTAATAGCATATTTATTCAACCAAAACTATAAATGTTGAACCAGCAATACAAAATCATTTTATAAAAATTTTGGCCATAATTTCCCCAATAGCCAATTGTATTTAGTTATAAGGAAATTACCATGATCATATAAGGATAAAGAGTGTTTTTCATCAAATATTTACAGAATGCCAAACTTATATACTAGGCCCTGTGGAGAAAATGGAGAAGTATGAGCTACCTTTCCTGCCCTCAAATGAGCTTACAATCGTTCTCACTTCTGCCATTTATTCAGCAATTGGAAAGTATTCAAAATAATTCCAAATAAAATATTCCATTTCAGTGAATTATCTATCAGAAATTATATTTCATGATCAGCTAAGTGCTAATATACTTAGGCACAGTTGCTTTCTCTACACCACTAATCAATATTTACTAATATGGCAAGTATTACTGGAACATTCTTTATAACCTATTATCTCCAATGGATTCCAGTAAGGAAAATTCAGAAGTGCTGTGCTCATCCACTCAATAGAAAGTTTTTTTACAAACTAATACCAGAAAACTTGAAGCTGATCCATACTGATCCATTAAATAATGGATCAGTTGAAATCAACTATCAGTTTTTTCTCCCACTGACCTCGTAGGGGTGTGGTAATGGTTGAAGAAGTCAACCTTTGGGCCTCATGACTTCCTCATGAGGTGCTGGGGCCCAAAGTCCCTCCCCAACCAAAGCCACTCTACATGAGTACACCTGCCAAGGAATGCCTCGGGTCACTGAATAATTTTAAGTGTTTGAAATCAGGGTCATATAAATCAATGCAATACAACATGTGTTTTTTTCATAAATTTATATGATAGTATGAATGAGGTTTTGCTGCAGTTACTTTATTTAGAAGAAATTTGAGAAATATCTATACTCTATAACAAAAAAATGAGGCAGATCCCAAAACAAAATTAGTATCCCTAATTGGTTTCTCAGAACTCTTTCTGGAAACGGTGAGGTCTGCAGATCTGTCTCTAGTAGTGGATGGGAGTGGCATGTTTATGTCAATGTCAGTGGCACATTATTAAACTGAAAGGGTAACTTAGATTAATATATGGATTGGACTTTCTTCCCCCTTTGCAAGTTATTAAAGCCTGGCTCTGATGTCTGACTTCTTTCATTAGGCACAGGATAATGATAGGGTTGTTAGCTTTTAACATCTCAAATACTTCCCAGTAAATTTGCTGAGTGGTATTACTAAAGGAAAGCAAAAGGCCTCCAATTTGACTGGGTATGGATTAGTAATGCCAGGGAGATCCCAACTTTTGTTTATAATAACAGGAACTGAAAAGAGAAACCCCACACCTGTCCGCTGCTCTGTGAGATTACACTGATTCTGCTTTGGCAATTAAAGCCTTGAGATTACGACCAAACACTCATAACTTTATAAACTCTGAGGAGGTGAGAAGCTGACACAGTTTTAGACTAAATGACATCTTGTAAGCAAACACTTTCAACGTTTCAAACACAGCCATGCCTTGCTATCTGGTGGGAGGAGAAAGACAAGAGGGGATCATTCTCTTTTTACCTTACAAATGTGTGTGGGCAAATGAATGGCTTTATAATGTCCCCACTGCTGGCCTTTGTTCAGAATTCAGAATTGGATCACCAAACTGTCTTTATGAAAACAGGATACTTGTAATGTTTAGCAAACCATTATATTTGCCAAAAAAGAGCAAATAACTAGGGTTATTTGAACATGACCATCCAATATTCTTTTTTTTTTTTTTTTTTTTTTTGACAGAGTCTCGCTTTCTTGCCTAGGCTAGAGTGAGTGCCGTGGCGTCAGCCTAGCTCACAGCAACTTCAGACTCCTGGGCTCAAGCGATCCTCCTGCCTCAGCCTCCCGAGTAGCTGGGACTACAGGCACAAGCCACCATGCCCGGCTGATTTTTTTTTTTATATTATATATATTAGTTGGCCAATTAATTTCTTTCTATTTTTATGGTAGAGATGGGGTCTCGCTCAGGCTGGTTTTGAACTCCTGACCTTGAGCAATCCGCCCGCCTCAGCCTCCCAGAGTGCTAGGATTACAGGCGTGAGCCACCGCGCCCGGCCCCAATATTCTTTGATTAGTTAAATGTGGAGAAAACATTTTCCTTTAAAAGCAATTTTTATACTTCTGTAGTCACTTAAGCCAAAAAAAAAATAAAATAAAATAAAAGCAATTTTTAATTCAAGGCCAAGTTTGGAATAAAGCATTTATTAAGAGTGATGTAGGTGTTTTGACTGCTCAAAACATAAAAGCTATTACTCCAAAGTCTAAATAAAAAAAAAAACAAAAAAAAAAAACAGTAAGGCAACAGGATGACCACACATTTCTATCCTGTGGTTCCCCCACAGGGTTGGCACTTCAGGCCAAGAGTTATGGAGTGTGGTCTGGGTAAAACCTAGATTTGCAACTGGCACCCCCTGCTGGTAAACGCAAGTGTTCACTCTATTGGGGATGCTAGTTGGGAAACTGGTTCACCAAATCCCTCCCAGTTAGGTACAGAAAATAATAAAATTACCTTAATTAATAGGACATAAACTGGGCTAAAAAGTGGCTGCATAGCACCCCAGGGATAAAAAGTCCAGCCCTGATGGCAGTTTTTCTATGAATTCATTATGACAGCTCAAGCCTGTCATCCACCTTGTGCACTTTGAATCTGGGGGGAAAACTGATCATCTCTCAGGTCTCTTGGGACTTAGGATCAGAATACATTTTGCTTTTTTAAAACTATCAGTTTGGGGAGGGTGGTAGTGTGGTAAGGGATGAAAACTTACCTATCAGGTACAATGAATACTATTCTGGTGATGGGCACTCTAAAAGCCCTGACTTCAGCATTATACAATGTATACATGTAACGAAAACCATTTGTACCCCCTTAATATTTTGAAATTTTAAAAAAGTATCAGTTTTAGGCAAAATAAAAAATTCTAACAGGAAATGATAAATTAATGGTTTTATATGCACGTTTCATAGTACAAGGGCTATGTGACTAGTTTGTCATTTGTGTTTTAAAATGCAGATATGGGCCGGGCGCTGTGGCTCACGCCTGTAATCCTAGCTCTTGGGAGGCCGAGGCGGGCGGATTGCTCAAGGTCAGGAGTTCAAAACCAGCCTGAGCAAGAGCGAGACCCCGTCTCTACTATAAATAGAAAGAAATTAATTGGCCAACTGATATATATATATAAAATTAGCCGGGCATGGTGGCGCATGCCTGTAGTCCCAGCTACTCGGGAGGCTGAGGCAGAAGGATCACTCAAGCCCAGGAGTTTGAGGTTGCTGTGAGCTAGACTGACGCCACGGCACTCACTCTAGCCTGGACAACAAAGCGAGACTCTGTCTCAAAAAAAATAAAATAAAATAAAATAAAATAAAAATAAAATAAAATGCAGATATGGAAATATACACCTATATTTTACTATATATAGACAGCCTGGCATATACATATACCTTTTTTTCTGGAAGTATACACTAGTGAAGTGAACCGTCCTGGGGTCAGATTGGCTGAGACCCCAAGTCAGCAGAACGGGAGCCCATTGGTTGTTCCCACAATTAGAAGGACGTGGCTTGTTGACCGGCTGAAGAAACTATTTCTCCAGGCAAACAGCCAAGAACCCGTGGCCTTGGCTCCCATGCAAGGTAGCCAGCTCATGGTGCTAGGCCCTGCAAGACGGTCTAGGATTCAAAGTCTCACACTTGAGCCAAGATTGTTTGTTATCCAAAAGCGGTACAAAATATCAAAGAGATCTCTTATAGAAAGCCATGCGTTTTGCTTTGACTGGAAAAGCAGGTGTTGTTGGCCATGGGAAGTCACGTACCAAAAAGTAGCTGGGAAAGTAGCTGGCATGAGAAAATAGCTGTGGGACGCTTGCCCAATTAAACTGTATATAATAAATTGACAAGCACTTTTCCAGTGCTGCAGTCTGAAACCATCTCTTGTCTCTGTGTCCTTTTTTCTTCCAGGACTGCAGCCAATTCTGTCTGTCTGTCTGCATCTTATGTATATGTTCTGTGTATGTCGCCCCTCGTTCTGTAATTGGGCCATGACAACTAGAGACTTTATTATTTTTCATGGAAGGACTACAGGATATGAGAAGGAAGACTTCACTGCCTATTTTATACCCTTCTGTATTTGACTTTTACTGCAGGCATTTATTACTTTTTTTAATTAACAGATTATTTAGGTGGAATATTTAAATATTATGGAATATTTTAATTTTCTTTATAGGTTTTTAAACACTCAATATTATCTAAAAGAATAAAAAAAACAAAGTTTCTGGCTGGGTGTGGTGGCTCACACCTATAATCCTAACACTTTGGGAAGCTGAGACAGGAGGATCACTTGAGGAGTTTGAGACCAACCTGAGCAACATAGTGTGACCAGGTCTCTACAAAAATAGAAAAATTAGGCAGGTGTGTCTCATGCCTGTAGTCCCAGCTACTCGGCATGCTGAGGCAGGAGGATCCCTTGAGCCTACAAGTATCAGCCTGGGTGACAGAGTGGACCCCTATCTCTAAAAACTAAAAGTAAAAAATAAACAATTTGGAAAACTTCCAATTGGAACTATATAATGCTTTTTGAGAAAGTTTTCTCAAGAATGTCTTCTGGGCCAGGTGTGGTGGCTCACGCCTATAATCCTAACACTCTGGGAGGCCAAGGCGGATTGCTCAAGGTCAGGAGTTCGAAACCAGCCTGAGCAAGAGTGAGATCCTGTCTCTACTATAAATAGAAAGAAATTAATTGGCCAACTAAAATATATATAGAAAAAATTAGCCGGGCATGGTGGCGCATGCCTGTAGTCCCAGCTACTTGGAAGCCTGAGGCAGGAGAATTGCTTGAGTCCAGGAGTTTGAGGTTGCTGTGAGCTAGGCTGATGCCATGGCACTCAAGCCTGGGCAACAAAGTGAGACTCTGTCTCAAAAAAAAAAGAATGCCTTCTGAATAGATCTCTTTTACATATGTTGGATTTTTTTTTTCATGTCCCTCTTACATTGTTAATGTAAGAGATTCAATAGTTCTTTTTTTGTGTGTGGAAGTATTTATTTATTTATTTATTTTCCAGCATATTATGGGGGTACAAGTGTTAAGGTTACATATATTGCCCTTGCCCCCACCCCCCTTGAGTCAGAGCTTCAAGCATGTCCATCCCCTAGATGGTGCGCATTACACTCATTATGTATGTATATACCCATCCCTCCCCCTCCACCTGCCTGACACCGGATAAATGTTATTCCTATATGTCCACTTAGGTGTTGATCAGTTAATACCGATTTGCTGGTGAGTACATGTGGTGCTTATTTTTCCATTCTTGGGATACTTCACTTAATAGATGGGTTCTAGCTCTATCCAGGAAAATACAAGAGGTGCTATATCACCGTTGTTTCTTATAGCTGAATAGTACTCCATAGTATACATATACCACATTTTATTAATACACTCATGTATTGATGGTCATTTTGGTTGTTTCCACATCTTTGCAATTGTAAATTGTGCTGCTATAAACATTTCAGTGCAGGTATCTTTTTTATAGAGTGTTTTTTGTTCTTTATAGTAGATACCCAGTAATAGGATTGCTGGATCAAATGGTAGATCCACTTGTATCATTTTAAGGTATCTCCATATTGCTCTACACAGAGGTTGAACTAGTTTGCAGTCCCACATACGTTGGAGATTTTTAAAAAAGACAATCCACCCAACAGAGAATGGACCTTTATGCCTATTGATTAAATTACTCCTTCTATTATATTTCAGTGCTCAATACAAAGGACAATTCTACTTATTAAGGCGAACATTCATATTTTACACTAAGTCCTAACATTTTCTACTTATTAGACATCTGTATAAAAATGTCTTATGGACAGGAAAAAAAACCTATGGATAAAAAAATGTAGCTTGAAAGATAAGTTATACCACTTCCTGATTTATAGAATTTTCTGACCTAAAAATATTGCTGTTTTGGGAAATACACCAAACATACAGCTTTTCATTGGGCTTGAGCAGTCTTGACTTGAAAATGGATTTTCTTCAATGTCCCGGGTAAGACTGGTGTGGTGTTACACAAATTCATATTTTAAATGTATTATTTTTAATGAGTTAAATATAAATGGGAACCCTTGGCCTTTAATATTCATTTAATGATTCAACAAATATTTATCAAGTATCTATCATGTTCTGTTAAAGGAGCTAAATGCCTGAATTCGAAGATACATAAAACACAGTGCCTGCTCTCAATAAAATCACAATCCAGCATCTTTTTTTTTTTTTTTTTTTTTTTTTTTTTTTTTTTTTTTTTTTTTTTTTTGAGACAGAGTCTCGCTTTGTTGCCCAGGCTAGAGTGAGTGCCGTGGCGTCAGCCTGGCTCACAGCAACCTCAAACTCCTGGGCTCGAGTGATCCTTCTGCCTCAGCCTCCCGGGTAGCTGGGACTACAGGCATGTGCCACCATGCCCGGCTAATTTTATATATATATATCAGTTGGCCAATTAATTTCTTTCTATTTATAGTAGAGACGGGGTCTCGCTCTTGCTCAGGCTGGTTTTGAACTCCTGACCTTGAGCAATCCGCCCGCCTCGGCCTCCCAAGAGCTAGGATTACAGGCGTGAGCCACAGCGCCCGGCCTAATCCAGCATCTTTACTTTGTAGAAAGGATGATGTCATCTACTAAAGGAACTCTTCTTGTTATCTATCGTAACAGTTTAAAGTCAGAAGCATAAACTATTGTTAAAATCAGAACAAAGATGATATATTCTTCCCTGTATCCTATATTCTTATCATTAATTATAGGTCATCTTAGTTATCACTTTAATGTAGAAGCTAGTTAATTCGTCTGAATAGTTACCTTAGAAATACATATTTACAAGTAAGATAAAGAAACCAAATGTTTCCAGAATTCTATTCTGATATCCACAAAGGAAAGGCACTCAGTGGTGGGCAAGTTACCTACTAATATTATTATGATTTATATACAATCATTTACCAAATTCCTTGCCAACTTTGGAAGAATTCCTAAAAACTGACTTTGTATGGTGCCTCATTTTAACACTGAAATATTATAAATGCTTTTAAAATCTTGGTTTCTTAGCTCCTTTCTAACTCAAAAGCTTAATATTAAATCACGGCCATCTAAAAAAGAATAAGGCCCAGGGATAAGGTTTTAATTCTTGCTGTTTATTGCCTCTGAAATACATTTAAAAGTCAATTAATTTGAAATACATTTAATGTTATTCCAAAAGATAACACCAATTGAAAAAACCTCACCTAAGTGTAAAAATCAACAGCTGAATCAAAATGGCACATGGAAAAGGTACAGCCTTTCATTGTGAAAAATGCCTAATTGTGCAATAGCACCAGAGTTTGAATTCCTTTTGTTAACATATTTAATACACCATGATAAATAAGGATCTGTGGGTAGCAGACAGCCTTAAAGGTGAGAAGGAAATTAAATGATATACTCTCTAAGGCCCCTATCAGCTCTAAATTCTGTCACAGGACAGAAATAGTAGGTAGAGTTCGTCCTGTTGATTTGCTATTGTTCATTCTTATTTCCTTGTAATTATAACTGTGTGACTTTATTATCATTAATTTTCTAAAATTTAGTAACTCTTTTCTCCAGCCATCTGTACCTAAAGGTTTATAGTTTCTTTTCAGGGTCTAGTTTTCTATATTGAATGGACCCATTGCCACAACGAAGAAAGTCACCCTAACACTCTTAAATGATCCATATATCCTAATTTTTATTGGCTCTGGCTAATGTCGTTTTTAAAGTATAACTATTCTAAGTAGCTAAAATTGTTTACAGCTTAGCAGTTTTATAGAACAATGTAATCAAGAACATGAAAACAACATTCTCATGGTGCCAACAGGCTACCAAAAACCACACTCCTTGTGTAAAACGTGTAGATGTAGAGAGGCAAGATCCATAACCACAAGCTTCACTACATTTTTGTCTTCTCTGTTATAACACACCGTGTCCATTCACCCTTCTCTCGCCAGGCCTGTCTATGTGGCTGCCGAAAGGTCCACAGCTTCTCCTGTTTCTTCTTCTTTTGTTTCAGCCCCTTCACTTACTTTCTCATTCTCCATCTCTGTTTCCATCTTTTCCCCTGTCTCACCTGGAAATTAACCAAAGGAGATATTAAGAGACCCTCATTTATCATTAACAATAAATTACCACCCAGTTTGTTTCTGGCAGAGGCAGTTCTTGATCTTTAGGTCTGAACGGTAAGTTTCTCTGACGATAGCTGAGTTAATCAATGAAAAAACAGATCGGTGATTATAATTAATGTCTCACATAATTATACTATACTAAGAAGCTAAAATTTACCAAATGAAAGATTTACCAAAATGAAAATCATGCTCTAGAAGAACATATTTATTTTTTTATTATAGCACCAATAAAGAACAGTATAAATATAATTTGGTTTTTTTGGTTGTTTTCTTTTTGAGACAGAGTCTTACTCTGTTGTCCAGGCTAGAGTGAGTGCCATGGCATCAGCCTAGCTCACAGCAACCTCAAACTCCTGGGCTCAAGCAATCCTCCTGCCTCAGGGTTCCAAGTAGCTGGGACTACAGGCATGAGCCACCATGCCTGGCTAATTTTTTTCATATACTTTTAGTTGGCCAATTAATTTCTTTCTATTTTTTTAGTAGAGACGGGGGACTCACTCTTGCTCAGGCTGGTTTCAAACTCCTGACCTCGAGCGATCCACCTGCCTCGGCCTCTCAGAGAATATAATTTGTTTTATGCTGATAGAACACATCTAAAATTCTAAAACCCATATGCCAAGACAAAATACATTTTCTCTAGTCTCCTCATAAAGATCAAAAGACTACAGAAGAACAGGGGAAGACTGACAGTCATTTCCTAAATATAAGATTGGCTAAGATGGAAATAACATTCTCCTTCTAGGATCCATCATTTGCATATTCTTTCATTTGAAGGTCAATTCCTCCACTAACATTCACCTTTACTTTGGATCCTCATATCATACATGGGGGCTAATGAAGAGTGAACCTGGAAAAATTCAGAAATTTTAACATGTTGCCTTCAATGTTTAATACCATTTAACCATCAAATTCTATGTTAAGAATTTGCACTTTAGAAAAGTATTACTGGCAAGCTGAACTGAGCATTGATAGAATGCCTATTTCTCAGGTATGGAAGCCTTTTTGGTTAGGTCAAATGATCTTTACCAGCTGAAAGAGACTTCAGCTATTATGTCAGTCATCCTTCGCCCAGAGCTGGTTTCCTACAGAGCACATCTGAATATCCTGAATGTTTGACAGCATAACTTTTACCTTCAATGTGTTGGTCCTCTTCATTAGTATGAATTTTCCTGACCACTTCCACACCGGCCCCTGTCTCTGCAGCTCCTGCTGGATGCTCCAAGCTTCCAACTACTTCTTCAATTTGAATCTGTTCCATGTTTTCTGGACCTTCAGGAGTTTTATGGAGTGGATCATTCATTACAGGTGTTTCCACAAGCTGACTCCTGTCCAAGACTTCTGGTGTTACTTTCTCTTTGGGAATTGTTTCTAGAAGCTGGGACTGCTCCTGTGTTCCCAGTGTTGGCTGAAGTTGCTGCTCTTCAGCTATTTCCACAGGCTGACTTCCTTCCAAGATTTCTGGAGATTCATTCTCTTTGGGAATTGTTTCTAGAAGTTGGACCTGCTCGTCCTTTCCCATTGCTTCTTGAGGTTGCAGCTCTGTAGCTGTTTCCAAAGGCAGAATGTTCTCAGCTGTTCCTAGAAGCATCATCTCTCCGGCAGTTGGTGGGTTCTCAGCACCTTCCACCACACCAGGGGAGTCCCTCTCTCCTCCCGTCCTCGAAGGCTGACCCTCGGTTTTTGTTCCTAAAGGTTCAGCCTCAGCATTTTCTTTTAAAGGCTGATCTTCTGTCACTGCTTTCACATCTTTCTTCTCTTCTTCGGTTCCTGGGGTACCATCTTTGTCACCTGGTCCCTCTACAGGCTGAGTCTTCTCCGTGGATTCTGAGTGGTCTGTGGCATCCTTTCCAGCAGCCGCATCCTCTGTGAGGGGCTGTTCACAGATGGACTTAACACCATTGGCTGCAGACCCTGCTGAAACCTTGAGTTTTTCTAATGGAGGAAGGCTTTCCCTTTGTCCATTGTCATACAAAGTAGACTCTCTTCCCAGTGTACATGGCTTTGGTTGGGCAAAGCAAGACTCGCTTTTTTCTGTGGTTGAAAAATGTTCATTTGAAGATATTTTTTGATCATATATTTGAAAAAGAAAAGAGAAAACACAAATTATTGTTCAGTTTTATCTTAAGAAAGTGAACTGATATGAAGAAGTAGATTTAACAGTTCAAGACAGTCCCAGGTACATCTGAGTACAGAAAGGCCATTCAATGACCCTGACACTCTCCAAGCCAAATTCCTTTACTGTCTGCAGCTCAAATACCTCATCTTAATTCTGGAGTCCTCCAAAACCCCAGTTGTCTCCTGTCTGCTTCTTGTGCACCTTCTCATGGTTCCCATCCCATATTCTATTAATAATTTAGCATATTCCACTTTGTTTCTCATGTTCTTTTACCTGTCTCACCCTTTCTCCTCCTTAGACTTAACACAAGGTTTCACAATTTGTGTTCCTTGGAAGAGCTAGAAAGGTCTTTCTTTCCTTCTAATGCAGAACAGCCCCCAGTAAAGAGAAAAGTCCCATGGTGGAGAAGCCCTAGCAGGTGAAGGCTAAGAAATCTGGGGAGGGAAGTGGTAGGAACAGTTCAGCTTGAGTTTCATGTCATTTTAGGGACACAGTGAGAAAAGAAATCAACAGAGAATTGGGAAACATCCATGTTACTTCTGGTTCTCCCTCCAACTGTGTAACATTGGGAACTTAGTCCCCAATGATTTTGTCTCTAAAACGGCAGTGAACTTCTCTCCCACCTATCTCAGAGTTGCATGAGACACCCTGCCTTGTTAAACTGTGGATACGAAAGTGCTCTGGACAGTTTAAGAGAAGCATCTTGGCAACACATGAATACTCTTTGCCCCAGTAATCCTACTTCTGGAAATTTATTCTAAAAGCATAAACCTCAGGAAAATGCTTTAGGAGAAAAATATGCTATCTCAATATTCTTTTTTTTTTTTGAGACAGAGTCTCGCTTTGTTGCCCCAGGCTAGAGTGAGTGCAGTGGCGTCAGACTAGCTCACAGCAACCTCAATCTCCTGAGCTCAAGCAATCCTTCTGCCTCAGCCTCCCAAGTAGCTGGGACTACAGGCATGCGCCACCATGTCCAGTGATTTTTTTCTCTATATATTAGTTGGCCAATTAATTTCTTTCTATTTTTATAGTAGAGACGGGGTCTCCCTCTTGCTCAGGCTGGTTTCGAACTCCTGACCTTGAGCAATCCACCCACCTCGGCCTCCCAGAGAGCTAGGATTACAGGCGTGAGCCACCGCGCCGGCCTTCAATATTCTTTATAATAGCAAAAGCTGGAAAACAATTTAAGAGTCAAGTTGGGGAACAGATAAATATTCCACTGGATAGAATATGGTTGTACCACGAAAAAAGATGGTTATGAAGACCAAATGCTAAAATAAGAAAATAATTATGATATAGTAAGTTAAAACAAATCAGTCATGGTTGGGTTGATCAAATGAAATAATGCGTATAAAGTGTTTATTAGCCCAAAGTCTGCTGTGCAATAGTTAGCTATCAATTTTATATACAGTATGATTGCAGCAATGTTGAAAGAAAGGAAGAGAAGGAGGGAGAAAGAGAAGAAAAGCAAATTACAAATAGAGGCGGGGAAAGACTAGAAGAAAATAAACCAAATCTTAAAATGGTCTCTAGGTGATATTTTCACTCTTGCACCTTTTTTCCCAAAGATTGTTTTTCTTTTCTTTTCTTTTTTTTTTTTTTTTTTGAGACAGAGTCTCACTTTGTTGCCCAGGCTGGAGTGAGTGCCATGGCGTCAGCCTAGCTCACAGCAACCTCAAACTCCTGGGCTCAAGCAATCCTCCTGCCTCAGCCTCCCGAGTAGCTGGGACTACAGGCATGTGCCACCATGCCCGGCTAATTTTTTCTATATATATTAGTTGGCCAATTAATTTCTTTCTATTTATAGTAGAGACGGGGTCTTGCTCTTGCTCAGGCTGGTTTTTGAACTCCTGACCTCGAGCAATCTGCCCGCCTCAGCCGCCCAGAGTGCTAGGATTACAGGCGTGAGGCACAGCGCCCGGCCAGATTGTTTTTCTTTTTCCCCTAAATTACTATCTATCCCAGTTGTATATGCATGTAGTTTAAAGAGTTACTGCTTATCTAACATAGTTAAAGACAGGTAACACTTGGGTATCCTCTCCCATTTCCCCTTCTCTGTGGATAAATATTTCAATTCTTTTAGCTCTTTTGGAGGAGTATTTTTTATATACTGCTAAATGAATTGTACTTTAGGATTTTTCTGTTTGAGGTATTTCAATTGACTGACAGAAGGTAAAGACCTAGTTCCTTTTCTATCCATCTCCACCACCTACCACTCTCTCCCATTACACATTCACATTTCCTTTCAATTCAGCAATTGTATGTTAAGTATTTAAAATGGTAATGTAATTTGGATCATATCAATATTTTTTTTTTTTTTTTGAGACAGAGTCTCACTCTGTTGCTCGGGCTACAGTGTCGTGGCGTCAGCCTAGCTCACAGCAACCTCAAACTCCTGGGCTCAAGCGATCCTCCTGCCTCAGCCTCCTGAGTAGCTGGGACTACAGGCATGAGCCACCATTCCTAGCTAATTTTTCCTATATATTTTTAGTTGGCCAATTAGTTTTCTTTCTATTTTTAGTAGAAATGGGATCTCGCTCTTGCTCAGGCTGGTCTCGAACTCCTGACCTCGAGCGATCCTCCTGCCTCGGCCTCCCAGAGTGCTAGGATTACAGGCATGAGCCACCGCACCCAACCGGATCATATCAATATTGAGTTATATGTACTATATTTATTATAATGACTATGCCTGCTATGAGGAACTAGCCATGTACTAAGCCATTACTTTGTGTAAACAATGTTTTCTTTTTCTCCAAGTTAATAACTGTCATGGTTTTTCCTTTCCTTAGTTTGTATGTTATTATTCATTCAACTCACTGCTGATTCTCTTTTAAAACATTTATTCATAACAAATACTTGTCAATTTCACTTTTTATGAAGATGAGAGACTTATTGAGATACCTGGTGCCACCAACCCCTGAGCTTTTTAAGGATCCTGTGGCCTCAGAGCCACAACTGTTTAAAAAAAAAAAAAAGTAAAAAAAAAAATGATCTTGTGGTATCTGGGTGGTTCTCGGTTTTCTTTCCAGCTAACATCCAGTTGAACTTTCCTTGGTATGCTATGTGAGTTATCACACATCTGTTTGCTTTCTGAATTCCCATATTGTTCTATTATTGTCTTTTCTGCTGTTCTTCCCATCCTTCTGGGTTTCAACTGTTTTTTAAAAATCTCTTTACTGTCATTTTAGTGCATTTCAATCTGCCACCATCATCAATACATCCAAAAATGCTTTAATGGTTATTTATAATGAAAAGAGGAAAAATTTCCAGATGAATACATCTTATATACATATAAAAGCAGTTTACATATAAAGATGAAAACCACAAGCTCTGCTCTCTGGTATCATAGCATCACACAAAGCCATGAGAAGCAGTAAACTAACAAAAACAATGTCATACGATAAGTTCTGTGACAAATGCAAGAGGTCACACATGAGTTGAGTGTTATGGGAGCATTTCTGTGAGTTCCAGAAGGAGAATGCACAGGCGAGCCTTGAGCTAGACTTGGAAGGACAGTGTGGCTGGAGGCTGTTACAGGAGCCAGATCGTGGAGGGCCCTGTAGGTGGTGCTAAAGAGTTTAGAAGTTATCCTGAAGGCATAAAGAGCAAGAATTGGGAGCAGGGGCCTTTTTTTTTTTAGACAGAGTCTCACTCTGTCACCCCAGCTAGAGTGCAGTGGCATCATCATAGCTCACTGCAACCTTAAACTCTTGGGCTGAAGCAATGCTCCTGCCTCAGCCTCTGGAGTAGCTGGGACTACAGGTGCACACTACCACGCCCAGCTAATTTTTTTTTTTTTTTTTTTTTTAGAGATGGGGTCTAACTATTGCGCAGGCTGGTTGTAAATTCCTAGCCTCAAGTGATCTTCCCACCTCAACCTCCCAAAGTGCTAGGATTACAAGTGTGAGCCACCATGTCCCACCAGGGCTTTCTTAAAAAGTTAAATAAATATACATGCACCATATAGCTCAGCCATTTCACTCCTAGGTATTTTCCCAAAAGAAAACAAAGCATATGTCCATACAAACACTTGAATACAAATCTTCATAGCAGCTTTATTTGCAATAGCCCAAACCAGAAATAACTCAAATTTCTATCAATAGGCGAATGAGTAAACAAATGTGGTACATCCAGCAAATAAAAAAGAAATGAACAGCCGGGAGAGGTGGCTCACATCTATAATCCTAGCACTCTGGGAAGCTGAGGCGGGAGGATCACTCAAGGTCAGGAGTTTAAAACCAGCCTGAGCAAGAGCAAGACCCCCCTCTCTACTAAAAATAGAAAGAAATTAATTGACCAACTAAAAATATATAGAAAAAATTAGCTGGGCATGGTGGCGCATGCCTGTAGTCCCAGCTACTCGGGAGGCTGAGGCAGGAGGATTGCTTGAGCCCAGGAGTTTGAGGTTGCTGTGAGCTAGGCTGACGCCACAGCACTCTAGCCCAGACAACAAAGTGAGACTCCATCTCAAAAAAAAAAAAAAAAGAAATGAATAACTGATAAATGCAACAACATGAATGATTTCCAAAATAATTATGCTGAGTGAAAGAAGACAAAAGATCACATACCATATGATTCCATTTATATAAACTCTAGAAAATGCCAACTTACCTAAGTGACAGAAAGTAGAACAGTGTTTGTTTGGGGACTGGAATCAGAGTGGGACAGGAGGGGACATTTCAAAGGGGCATAAGAAATCTTTGGGGGTAATTGAGATGTTTCACTACCTTCATTGTGCTGATGCTTCCACAGGAGCACACATATACCAAAACTTACTAAAAATGTGTGCACTACAAATATGTACAGTTTATTGTATGTCAATTATACCACTAAAAACTGCTGATTTTTTATATGTAAAAATAAATAAAAGAAAGTGGGAAAAAAAGGATTATGAGCAAGGGAGTGACTCAATCAGATTTAGATTTTTAAAACCTCCCTCTGGACAGTGAATTAGACGTAGGCACACAGAAGTCAATGGGACCAGTAACTTCTGAAAAGTAAAAGTGGCTGGACAGAATGACTGATTTGGGCGGTGAGCAGAGGGAAAGGAGGGTCTAGGGTAACACTAGCTGATGGTTTGGATGCTACAGGTAGAAAATATGGATGAATGGATTTGGGCTATGAAGAGACACGAATTGTTGGGTTGGGGCATGTTGGAGATGGTTGTAGATTGTGCATACTGGTGGCAAAGTCCAGGAGGCAGTTGGACATATGGATCTTGGCTGGAAATATTTGTAACAGGCTGGAGTTGAGCTATCTATCTTTCTTTTTTTTTTTTTTTTTGAGACAGTCTCACTCTGTTGCCCAGGCTAGAGAACCGTGGCGTCAGCCTAGCTCACAGCAACCTCAAACTCCTGGGCTCAAGCGATCCTCCTGCCTTGGCCTCCCAAGTAGCTGGGACTACAGGCATGTGCCACCATGCCTGGCTAATTTTTTCTATATATTTTTAGTTGGCCAATTAATTTCTTTCTATTTGTAGTAGAGAGGGGGTCTCGCTCTTGCTCGGGCTGGTTTCGAACTCCTGACCTTGAGTGATCTGCCTGTCTGGGCTTCCCAGAGTGCTAGGATTACAGGTGTGAGCCACCATGCCTGGCTGAGCTTTCTATCTTATTAACACATTTGCATATTGAGAAAGGGGCAGTTTTTGCATAGAGGATCCTGTGAGGAGAGGGAAATGAGAAGGAAGGTGGTGTGTGTGCGTGTGTGTGTGTGTGTGTGTGTGTTACAACACCTGTACCCTCAGTCCCATTTCAGGGAATGGATGTGAATCCTCCTGGATCACAGCCAGGGGCAGAGAAGCAGAGCTCAGAAGCAATCTTAAGAGATACAGGACACAGGCTTCAGGAGTTCATATGACAGAACTGGGAAGAGAGCTGTCCTTCACCCCCCACCCCGCATGATCATGAATGAAGCCTTCAAATTAATAGCAAATAAGGTAACTTAATAAAGGTGATGTCTGAGGTCTGTAAAGAAATTCATCATGACAGGACAACCTATTTACATACCACACGAAGGATGTTCTGGTGATACCTGCCTTAGGGAGTTAACCAGGAAATGTGTTAATGTACTAATCGCAGATGTCTGACAAATTATATTTCCTGGTAGAATAGTTATTACAGTGATTAGTATCGTCAGTTAAATGAGATGAACGATTTTCATGCACCTATGCCAGTTATGGGTACATACTAAAGGCATCATTCTTCTGGAGCAGAAAATTATAGAGGAAAAAAGATGTATCAACACACCCAAAACATACCCACGTACTCTTATGTTTTTAAAAATATAATATACTTTGAGTCTAAGTCAAGTTTTTTTCCCCAAACAAAAAGCTCTGTGAAAATTTATTTCTACACAGATGATGTCATAAGTGTCCAAGTGATCTGTTAATTTTTGCCATAGCTAGAACATTTATGTCCATGATCACAGTGTCCATTTTCATTCTCATGTGTGTTTCCCAATCTTATTGCTACACTGGAAAGGGGCAAGGGTCCTCAATATTTCATTTTATAAAACACAACCCAAAAATAGTCAATCAAGCTGGGAAACATTACAAAAGTATGTCACTGTCTTTAATATTTTTGGGGGTATCCCTTAAGATGAAATACCCTTAAAATGATCACACACACACAAAAAAAAGATAAAATGCTAGAAGTGTAGTGCCACATATATTTCGTAATTTATAATGATTAATTTCAATCTAACTAAATTTTGAAATGACTATATTTTAAAGTTAATAGCTCCAAGGTAGCTCAGAAGTTCTTTCTCCTATGTCATAGAAGAGACAATCTGCTCTGAAGGGGAGGACAGCGATCTTCTGACCTTGAAAATGATACCTATAATGTAATGGATTTTAACCCTGCTTCCTCCACTTACCAGCCTTCTTAAGCCTCTCTGTGCCTCAGTCTTATCACCTGTTAAGTGGGAATAGTGTTAGTACCTAACCTGGGAGCTGCTGTGAGAACATGAGATAATACACAGCATCTAGCACCCCCTAAGTGCCAATCAGTCTTAGCACCACTATCATTATATCACCCTTAATGGCCCAAGCAAGGATGAAATTATGATGGACAAACAGAAAAGTAAGGTCATTCTGTTCATTCTAACACTGGTACCTTTCTGTGAGCCTATTCAGAAAGAAGAAAGATTAGAGGAAATAAGTGAGAAGGTTGCAAAACAAATGATTGTTTCAAACCCTCTCTCAGAGAACACAACGATACAGTCTACAATTACCACTATAACTTCCTTTCTGGATCCAGATTTCGTATCCCTCGGATTGTTTTTACCCTTGAGCTGCTGTGCAATCTAGACAAGTTCCTAACCTCTCTGGACCTCTCAGTTTCCTTATCTGTAAAATGGAGATAGCATTTGCCTTTCAGGCTTGTAGGGAGAACTGACTGGGGTGATAGTGTGTGTGATTTTCCCATCATGGTGTCTGACGGGATGCAGCACACACTACATGGGCTCCTACTGCACAGGGGTGCCCACTGCTGAAGGAGTGAGGGAAAGCTCAACCCCAGTCTGCGTGCACTTGCAAGGGAGAGTGTGTTGGTGGTGGAGAGGCTTCTTTTTCTAATTGTACAAAGGTCCCTTGAGGACTTGAAGTGACCTGTCAATAAATTATAGCTAAATTAGCAACAGAAAAGCTAAACTGCAATGTTAAAAAGCTTGGATAAACAGTCCTCTAAACACCATGAAGGTGTCAATGTTGACCTATAAAGTTGTAGTGTTACCATGCTAAGTTTCAAAACATGATTATTGATAGATAATGGAATTTCACTGATAACATTAGGAATGATTTGACCAGTTCTGACTGGTGTTAATAAAGGCCACTGGTAGCTTTCATATAAATAAATGTCTTGTTCTATTTGTTGGCTTTGATTTATTTTATTCATCATGTATGTATCAAGTGCAAACTACAGGCTGGCTCTGAGCAGGTAACAGGAGTCATCACAGGTAACAAGGAAGGTTTAGCCTCTGCTATCCTAGAGTTTACTGCCTTCAGGGAAATTCAAACAGTAGCTACTCCCTTCATCAAGTACCACTTGGTAGCTACGCATGCATTGCCTCTTACCCAAGCACCTCCACCCGCTCTGTCGACATGATTTTGTGAATCCCCAACAAACCTCCTCAAGGCTGAAGAAGGTGCTACATCCTTTCTTCTAGCACTCTACCTTGAAAACCAGTAAGATATATTTTTGTCCACAAACAGGAGACATTCTCTGCCTAATCTATATTATTACGTAATAAGTATTGAGGACAGATGCATTGTTTCCGCGTCCAAAGTTTTTTAAAGATGTGCCTGTTTTCTGAACCCTACATTTCATCAAATCATACACTGCTCTGGGCCTAATCCTTTGGTGCTCATTATCTCTCTTGATTCTGTTGTAAATTGATCCATGCACAAATTTGTTGTGACAGCTGAACTAACAGAACTCTTGTTGTAAGCGCCGTTGTGATAGGCACACAAAGAAACTAAATACTAGGCAACATTACAGAAGGGATTAGAACTAGAGCTAACATACCTGAAATTCACATTATGGTGGAAGCTTTTCAACTCAGTTCATTACCCTAATCAAAAATGAAAAGTTTCTACCCAACAAAGAAAAAAACTTGTGGCCAATATTTCCTATGGCAATGCCATAGCAGACATCCCAAAGACGTCACTGGCCTTGTCTGCTGGGTTTTCTGGAGAATTCATGAGGAAAGAGGACTGTGGTATTTTCCTTGCTGCTACCATTTCTAGGTTCTTGTACCTTTTGAGCCTAGGGAACCAGGGCTGTAGCATGAGTCATCTTTCTTCTCATTTTCTTACTTTGCTTTCCTCAATTCCATTCTATCATTTATCCATCCATTCAATAAACATTTTCAGAGATACCAGTGGTATTATTCTAGATGTTTTTGCTCTTTTCCTGCATCAAAGTGTGTACAAACAATGTCCTGTGTACCACGGCACAAATGCTAATCCCTAGGGTGCATTCCATCAGCTGGTGGATGCTAACAGGACATTCATTATGAAGAAAGGTGAACTTAAGCAATATTCTACATACTGAAGTATAAAATCATCAGCCAGAAAAGTCCTATAGAGGGTAAATAAGAATCAGACACATCACTTTTCTTTTGAATAGAAGCACCTGGATTTACATACCTAAAATTCTTTTTGACCATCACAAAGCAAACATGATGAAATTTGAAGGCAAACTTCATGCTAAAATTAAACTATAGAGAAACAAGCACATGCAATTGGGAAGACACTCCTGGAACACTTGATGAGCTCACAAGGAGCTCACACGGAGATGTAGGTGCCTGTCTAGGGGAGAGGCTGACATTTAAAGAGCTACAGAGTCTGTCATCTAGCCACGGAAAACAGCTGCCTCCTTCAGATATACTTTTCCAAATTAACTTTCTTTAATTTCTTTAGACTCCTGTAAGATAAACTCTTATTGCAAAAATGCTATAGCACAAAGCATCACTTTTGAAGTTATCAATAGTGTTCACCATTGAAAAAGACAGTTTCATTGACGGATGGTCATTATCAGTATAAGAGAATCCAACATTTGTCTGTAAAATAAAATTGTTCTCACTGAACAAGGAAAGGGGAGAGAAACGAACACAATGTCTCTGTATGTATGTGCCCTCACAGGCCTTGCCCACCACACTTCTCTAGGAAGAACAACACTGGTCCACATTTATTGCAGCACTGCACCTAGAACCTTACATGGATTATTTCATTTAATTTTCCTCAAAACTACATAAGATAGGGCTATTGTTATCTCCATGGTACAGTTGAGGAAATTGCGGCATCCTTATCTAGGAGGGGCACTCAGCTAGTAAGTGGCAGGGCTCAGATTTAAGCCCAAGGAAGTTTGATTCCACTTTGAAGAGTTCATCTGCATGACCTGGGAGTTGTTTATTCTTTTAATGCTGAATCTCAGCCCCACCCCAGATCTGCTGAACCAGAATCTATATTTTAACAAGATCCTCAGATGATTAGGTCATCAGTGGGGTCACCAGGGAAGGGCACACAGAAGCTCCTTAGGAGGGACTAAAGTGGATGATGAACACGCAGGCTTGGTGGGCGCAGGTGTCCTTCGTTCTCCACAGGTGTTGCTGCCTATCTTCAAACGTCTGGTGGGTCTCCATCCTTACACTCACACACCGCGGTCAGCACAAGGGATGACAGAAGTATATTCATTCCTAGTGAATCAAGGTCCTGAGTGGCTCCGAGTGCGCTCCACACTGGGGAGGGAGATTTTTCTCAAGCTTCCTTCATTTCACAGAATTGGCTAGGTTTGCTAAGTCAGAAAAAAAAGAGGCCTTCTAGTTTCTCATCTGAAAGAAAAGTTTAATACTTTCTCTACCTTGCACTCTAAGAGGGGTGGACATGCCCAACGTGAGGTGGCCGTCCTCCCAGCTTGGTACTGTGCCTCTGCCTGACTCCATCAGGGTGCAGAGTACAAAGGCCTGTGGCCAAGAGCAGGTGTCTGTGCTTGAGAAGGGAGGTAGCAGTTAGCAGCTTTGTGCTTCAATGGAAGACTTAAATTCTGCAACGGAGCAGTCATATTCCTATCAGACACTCAGGTCTCAGGTCTGGGTGGTCAGTGTGCCCTGAGAGCCCCTGATACCAGAAAGAGCAGTGGGCAAACTCCGTAAAAGAATAATCCAGGTCTTTCAGCCTACCGACAGCTGCTACCACTCTCTCAGGTTAGGGACCCACAGGCAATTCCAATGGCTTTCCTTCCATGGTTAGGAAACAGGATAGATCATATTAAGCAAAGTCGGGGATTTCCTTCTCCAGAATAAAAAGCCATTTGTATCAAAGCACAGTCTTCCTCTCCTCATCCCATGCATATTGGAGGCCAGCACTGGGCCTTCTGGCACAGGCATTTGAAAACTGAATTGAATGAGTTTCTTGGTAAAGCAAAGCATAAGAAAAAGCTTTAATCTAGGAAGAGGTAGGTTTGGCCAAGAATCATGGAAATAATTTCAACTGGAAGATTTCAATTAGCTTAGAATATAAAAGAAAAATCTATATTCACCCTTCTTCAAGCTTCAGAGTCTCTAGGAGGAGTATTAGAGAAACCTTAGCAGGCAGTGATGAGTCATGTCAATAACATGTACCCTTGATACAGTGTGATGAGAAGTGCATGTCATCTCCATACTCTTCCTCCCAAAAACTCATAACCCCAGTCTCATCATGAGAAAAATACCAGATAAATTCCAATTAAGGAATATTCTATAAAATATCTGACCAGTCCTACTCAAAACTGTCAAGGTCATCAAAAGCAAGCAAAATCTGAAAAACTGTCACAGCCAAAAGGAGCCTAAGGAGACATGATGACTAAATGTAATTAATGTGAGATCCTGGATAGGATCCTGGAACAAAAACAGGACATTACAGAAAACTAAGGAAATCCAAATAAAGTATGGACTTTAATAAAAATGTATCAGAATTGGTTCATCAATTGTGACAACATACCCTACAAAATAAGATGTTAATATAAGAGAAGAAAGTGACTGTGGAATATATAAGAACTTTCTGTACTATCTTCATTATTTTTCTGCAAATCTAAAACTATCCTAAAATAAAATTTATTTAAAAAAAATTATGGCAGAAAAGTACAAGAGCAAGTAACCTACCAACGTATGATCTAGCAGCATTAGAAAAACCATTTCGGTAAACTTTAGTTACTCACATACCACCATTATGATTTTTTTAATATTCCTGTGCTGCTTATGCTATTATTGACTTAATATGTTTAAGTCACATTTTTCTTTAAAAAGAAAAGTGAGAAAATCAACACATTCAGAGATCTAGAACTTGATCTTTTTGGTTTTTTTGGAGACAGGATCTCACTCTGTTGCCTGGGCTAGAGTACAGTGGTGTCACCATAGCTCACAGCAACCTCAAACTCGTGGGCTCAAGCAATCCTCTTGCCTCATCCTCCCGAGTAACTGGGACTTCAGGTGCACACCACCACACGTGTCTAATTTTTTACTTTTTGTAGAGATGGGGGTCTTGCTATTGCCCAGACTGGTCTCAAACTCCTACCCTCAAGTGATCCTCCCACCTCGGCCTCTCAAAGTGCTAGGATTGCAGGTGACAGCCACTGAGCCCAGTCTAGAACTTTTGATCTTAAAAAAAAAAAAAAAAAAAAAAATTGAAAAGGCCACTTTTAACAAAGAAGTAATTTCTAATTTTTCTAATTGAGATTTAATAATATTGCTATTAATGACAGATAATTTTTATTGAGGACTTACTAGGCAATATACTCTAAGCCAGAAGCCAGCAAAATTTTTTCTGTAAAGGGACAGAGAGTAAATATTTTCAGCTTTGCCAGTCATGGATCTCTATTGCAACTACTCACTATTGTCTCAGTGAGAAAGCAGCTACAGACAATATGTAATGAATGGACAAGTCTATGTTCCAATAAAACTTTATTTACGGCCGGGCGCTGTGGCTCACGCCTGTAATCCTAGCTCTTGGGAGGCCGAGGCGGGCGGATTGCTCAAGGTCAGGAGTTCAAAACCAGCCTGAGCAAGAGCGAGACCCCGTCTCTACTATAAATAGAAAGAAATTAATTGGCCAACTGATATATATATAAAAAATTAGCCGGGCATGGTGGCGCATGCCTGTAGTCCCAGCTACCTGGGAGGCTGAGGCAGAAGGATCACTCGAGCCCAGGAGTTTGAGGTTGCTGTGAGCTAGGCTGACGCCACGGCACTCACTCCAGCCTGGGCAACAAAGTGAGACTCTGTCTCAAAAAAAAAAAAAAAAAAAAAAAAAAAAAAACTTTATTTACACAATAGGTGGTGGGTTGGATTTGACCAGCAGGTCAGTTTGCCAGTCCCTGTTCTAAGCAATATTTAGGCTATGTCCTAGATGTGTTTATTACTATTTTTTTTCTTTTCTTTTAATTTTTTTTCATATTTTTTTTCTTTTACCCATTGGATGCCAAGTTCTATCTAGGTGTGTTTTATATATTAACTCATTTATTCCTCAGGTCAACTCTATGAAGTACTATTGTCAATCCTATTTTACAGATGAGGTCATGGAGGCTCAAAGTCATACAACTAATAAATGATCCTGAACTAGGATTGGAACCCAGTCTAACTCCAGACCCACATTGTTAATCAGCACTCTATACTGGCTTTCACTATGTTGAAATTCACACACACACACACACACACACACACACACACACACACACACTAATGTGAGGTATACAAGTAAACAGAGCCTCTCATAATATCTAGTCTACAAGGCAAGCAAAAGAAAAGGAAATCAGCCAAAAGAACTATGTGGTTTATATCAGAGTCTTGGGAAAATGGTAAAGGGCCAGAACAGGAAAAATAAATCACCTTACAGTGCAAAAGAAGAGGTTCATTAACATTATCAATGACAGTGCGGGAAAGAAATAAGCAAGGAGAATGGTTTGGGGAGGACATTTCATCAGAGGTCCTTGCTGGGGTGGCTGAAGGCAGACGCTATCTCTCAGTAAGAAAAACTACTAGTAAAAATGACAGAGCAGTTAGAATACATAGCCCAGTGCTTCCTGATTTTTTTAACGTCATGACACACATAGAATATATTTGTGCAGCACCCTAGAACAAATGCAAGATGCTGCTCCCAGAAGGCTTGGGCTGCCCTGAAGGCTGGGAGAAACACCGGCGTGCTGTAACCCATCCTTGCAGGCTGGGAAACTCTGATACAACACGGTTGTACTAAGTAATGCACACCAGCACTGCCTGGCTTAGTCCACCCACCTTCACAAAGCTTAATTTCCAGAGGGTTTTAGCTGTTAAAAACAATGTGGGTTTTGTTTTGTTTTTTGCAATCTTCATCCTTAAAGGGTGAAGCTCAGACACCCATAAATATATACAAAAGAAAGAACTCTAGAGCCTGGAGTCAAGCCAGGCTTGGTGGCTCAGGCCTGAAATCCTAGCACTCTGGGAGGCCGAGGTGGAAGGATCCCTTGAGGTCCGGAGTTCAAGACCAGACTATGCAAGAGTAAGACCTTGTCTCTACCAAAAATAGAAAGAAATTAGCTGGACAACTAAAAACATATAGGAAAAATTAGCCGAGCATGGTGGTGCACACCTGTAGTCCCAGCTACTCGGGAGGTTGAGGCAGAAGGATTGCTTGATTGAGCCCAGAAGTTTGAGTTTGCTGTGAGCTAGGCTGGGGCCATGGCGCTCACCCTGGGCAACAGAGGGAGACTATGTCTCCAAAAAAAAAAAAAAGAGCCTGGAAGCAATTCCCAGGAGGAGTCCTAGGAATGTGAACAAAAGCAATAGCCCTGAGGTGAGTAAAGAAGCTTCTGAGGCCATTAAAGTACTTTCAAAACATTAGCACTTACTTGGAGAGCTACATTCTAGCATTTTACTTTAAAAAAAAAAAAAAGATTATGTGTATGTGTAAATCATTACACATACACACACCAGCATTTGAAGCCTGGCCAAGTTTGAAGATTTTTATCAATTTTGGTGAGACTTTCAGTAACTGCCACAAATATTCAGGGTTTTTTTCCTTGCTGTAAAACATTAACATAGAAGTGAAACTGTACACTGGAGCTGGATGTGTGGCAATCCTACAGAAGCACTATTTAAGAGTACACAATCAAGCTTTGTCTTACTGTGTTTACCTTTTCCTGCATGACTAGGAGACCCTCTTCACAGCCCAACCCTCTCTTCCCAAGCCCGTCTCAGCCAATGTTACCTTTCAGTTTCCGCTATTCCTTGGGTCCTGATTCCTCCTCTGCTTTTCTGAGTAATACTCTGTCTCCTTGAATCCCCATCTCTGTCAACCCATCCACTCAACAATTATTGATTGCATTTTTCTTATGTGTGAGGCCACATTACAAGTTCCTAGCAGAACCAGGACCAGATCCCAGAAGGAACTGGACGCTGTGAAAAAAGCAGGGTCTTTAGAGTCACACATATTGGGCTTAAGCCCCAGCTGCATCCTTACCAGCTCTGGGACTCTGCGAAAGTGACTTACCCTCACTCAGCTTCAGTTTTCTAGCTGTATTTGGTGCAACTAATGTTTGCTTTATAAAGCTGTTGTGGAGACTAAATGAGATCCTGAACTAAAGCACCTGGAACCAAGTGGGTGCTCCTACCTCGCCTCCTGACTTCTGCTCCATGCCAATGCTTTGATGTGGCTGCACAAACGTCTGAAAGTCTTCGATTTTAGAAAAAGATTGATTTTATTGTTTATGACAATGTAAACTGGTACAACTCTCGAGGCAGTTATCTGTCAAAATTATAAATGCATATACCCTTTGACCTAGTAATGCCCCTTCTGGGAAATTGTTCTACGGATACACCTGTACACATCCAAAATGATGTATAGGCAGGGCGCCGGGGCTCACGCCTGTAATCCGAGCACTCTGGGAGGCCAAGGTGGGTGGATTGCTCAAGGTCAGGAGTTCGAAACCAGCCTGAGCAAGAGCAAGACCCCGTCTCTATTATAAATAGAAAGAAATTAATTGGCCAACTAATATATATAGAAAAAAATTAGACAGGCATGGTGGCACATGCCTGTAGTCCCAGCTACTTGGGAGGCTGAGGCAGAAGGATCGCTTGAGCCCAGGAGTTTGAGGTTGCTGTGAGCTAGGCTGACACCACGGCACTCACTCTAACCTGGACAACAAAGCCAGATTCTGTCTAAAAAAAAAAAAAAGTGATGTGTACACAAAGGAATTCACTGCAGCCTTGTCTGCAACAGGAAAAGACTGGGAAAAAAAATCTAATGTCCCTCAGTAGGGGACTAGTTAAATAAATCATGCAACAGTTTATTATGCAGGTATAAAATAGGAGAAAGAAGTTCTCTATATATCAACATGAAAAAAGTCTCCATATTGTTAGGTGAATAGAGCAAGGTGAAGAATACCCTGTGGGTATAGTACACCATATATATTTTTTAAGACTGAGTCTATGTATGTTGCCCAGGCTGGAGTGCAGTAGTTATTCACATGTGAGATCATAGCACACTGCAGCTTTGAACTCTTAGCCTCAAACGAGCCTACAAACTACAGTCACATGGCACTACACCTGCCTAGTATACCACATTTTATAAATAAAAATGCAAGAGGGAAATAATATGTGCAATGCCTAAAGAAACTTTGGAAGAATATATAAAAAAACAAAAACAAAAACACCCAAAACTAATACATATTGGAACAAAGCAGATGGTGGAGATGGGGTCTGAGGTGTGCTTTTCACTGCTAGCCTTTTCCAAATATTTTCACATTTGGAACCATGTATGCAGTTTCAATATTCCATTTTAATTAGCTGTATGCAATAACCAAAGACATATTGAACACTCTCTGTGTGCCAGGCTCTAGGGAGGCCACAAAAGCACAATACAACCAGTCCAGAGACTTCTAGCATTTAAAAGAAAAAAAAAATCCCATTTATATAATTTCTGTATGCAAGAAAAGCCTATAAAAATTAAGTTTAATGTTAACAATATTTGTTCTTTAATTCAAAGAGAAAATATTTGTCTAGTAAGGACTGAAATGTCACTATGTGGAAATATTGGTTGAAGACTCAAGGTATGAATGCAGTACAAAGAACAATTCACATAACTGTGTGAAATTCAAGCCTCATCCGATTGCCTAGGCAGCGTGGACTACAAGCATGAAAAAGTTCAGGTTAGAACAAACAAATGATTATAGCTGTCAGTGGAAATGTACACATTAACCTAGCAATGAATTTGTCAATAATCACCCTCTATTTACTTTGTCCACATTGGTGCTTAAGCTATACTACATCAGGAAGGAGAAGACTGCCAGAAACAGAGGGCATTTATATTATGAAAGAATGAAGCAGCGATTGTGTATGTTAGCAGGGGGCTAGGAGCCTGGGAGGAGGGTTTGGATGCAAAGGTCTAGAGACCTGTGGGTACATTATAGTCTATGAAGTCAACAAAACTTTTGTGTTCAGATTCCATCAGATCCTCAGGGCACTGAAAAGAACAGAATTGCTCTAATATTTAAAAATTGCTTCCATAAACACAGGAAATTCCAAAATCAAATCTGTCTCATTGTCCTTTCAGAAAGAAAAGTCTCTTTCCTCACCTTTCAGGGCACTCAGTAAAAATCTATGTGTGACTACCACGTGTCAGGCACTGTTCTACACTTTGAGTAGCCCTGGATAATTATTTACAACCAGAGCCCTGTCTCTACCGCTGTTATCCCCAACGCACACACCTGGCCAGTTGTCTTGGGAGGTGGTGGGCAGAAGCTCTGTGGGATTCTGAGTGTATGATCGGTCAGGAAAATGTCTCCCCCATGGAATCAGTAGAATAGATTATTCCTGTGCAAACTAATGACTACCTACTAGTAGCTGCTATCTGATTTAAATTTGAATCTAGAAAATAAGTACCTTCATATTTTGGTGTCATAAGATTTTAGCTATAAGAGATCCAAAACAGAATCAAGCCCAATTATTTTATGATTCTTATGCTTATAAGCCAATACTGCATCATGTATAACAGTTCTTAAGCCAGAAAATTTCTTACAACAAATTCAGTAAGGCAGATTTGTCATCATAAATCCAGTTTACAGAATAGTTCATGTATTTTAGCTTCAACTCCTGCAGTGCCAAGGTTGCTATTGTGAATTTAAAAGAATTACGATATGAAAGTAATCTCTATGGGAAGGCACTGGAAGTTTCTATACAACTATCTATATACTCTGCTTAGAATATCTCTAATGTTAAATGTCCTCCAAATGTTCCCAGTTTAAATTTGAAAACAAATACAAACTTCATATTTTACTAGCTCTTATTTAGAGATTATAATAAACATTGTATTTATTATAATATATGTCATATGCCTCAAATAATGCTGGACTCCTATTAGGTGTATGGTCACCCACTATGCAAATAACAAAAGAAATATAATAAGGGTTATTTATTCTAATCCCTAAATAAGATATATAGTGTTATTAAATACTATATATTATAATTGATATTATATATGTGTGTGTTTACATATTATATTATAATTTATATTAATATTTTATTATAATATATGCCATATTATAATTTATATTACACATTAATATATCATAACTTATATAGGTATATATAGTTATAATTGATGTTATAATTAATGTTTTATATTTATATATAATATATTTATGTTATATGATTTATATTACATATTAATATAATATTTGTAAATGTTATATTGTATAACACGTACTATAATATGTACCTAATTTCAGGATTAGAATAAATACTCTTTAGTATATTTCTTTATTGTTTCCATAGTGGGTAATCACACACCTAATGGGGGTCCAGTGTGCCCTGAGACAGGAACATATTTAAATCTATTTAGCACTTGCTGGTTTAAACAACTGGCTTCAAAGCCCACCTCTGACTCTTAGAAACCCTGTGTCCTTGGGTAAATTATTTACTCTTATCTGTAAAACTGGGAAAATCATAATACTTAGTCAGAGCACTGTTATAAGGATTAAATGAAGTAATTCCTTCAACAAGTTACTGAGGGCCTATTATGTGCCAAGCATGGTTAGGCACTGGGAGAAGAGTGAATGAATGCATGTACAGGACATTCAATAAACCTGGATTGTTTTTATGTAAAAGCACATACACACAGGCTTGGGGTACATAGGATTTAAAGAAGTTTAAGGCTGCAGAAACAGGACTGAATTATTTATCAGGCCTCTAAGATGATGAAGTTGAAATGCTGATGAACATACAATAGTGTCCAATTACAAGAGAGTATTGTCTCACTGAGCATCTGAAGCAAAATACACCTGTTGATTGATTCAATATGTGCGTTGAGCAATTTATGCAGTATGTTAATTTTCTATACACTAAAATTGGTTGTCGGATGTTGTAACATTTCTTCCAGGACAATATCTGTGAAAACTTAGAAAAGCAACATGAAAGCAAGAATAAAAAATGAAAGAATGTAACTCATGGCTGGTTATTAATATTGTGATAAAATACTTTTTGAGAGAGCTGGGTTATTCATTATTTTCTGAGACTATTAAAAACCCCACTCCAGCTATTGGATACTTTTGTACCTCCCTAAGAATTACATTCCCTGAAATATATGTTTTAATCAGTTTAAAAATCTGTAATGGCTGGGTGCGGTGGCTCACACCTGTAATCCTAGCACTCTGGGAGGCCGAGGTGGGCGGATCGTTTGAGCTCAGGAGTTTGAGACCAGCCTGAGCAAGGGCAAGACCCCCATCTCTACTAAAAATAGAAAGACATTAATTGGAAAACTAAAATATATATATAAGAAAAATTAGCCAGGCATGGTGGCGCATGCCTATAGTCCCAGCTACTTGGGAGGCTGAGGCGGGAGGATTGCTTGAGCCCAGGAATTTGAGGTTGCTGTGAGCTAGGCTGATGCCACAGCACTCTAGCCTGGGCAACAGAGTGAGACTTTGGCTATAAATAAATACATACACACATACATAAATAAATATCTGTAATCATGGTTTAGTCTTCTGCTTTTTAAATCAGGATGTTACTCCTAGGCTATCTGAGGCATAGAATGTGGTAGGAGAAGCCAGAATAATAAAATGTATCTTTCTGAAGCATCCATTTCCCTCCAGTTTTTCATATTGAAACCAACAAGGACTTATCATGGAACAGAATGCAAAAATCCACTTGATTTGCTACTTGCTTTGGCCTCTTCAGAGCATGTTGGGGGGATGGAGGCTCCTGCCTCATGAAGACAAAGGTTAGCATCATGAGTGAGGAATCGTTTTCCTATCTCTTCACATTCTTGTCAGTTGACAAGGGGGTTGGAATCACTTTTATATATGGTTTTAATTTTTTGCTTATTTTCTAACTTTTTATTGCTTTCTTTTATCCACTGAAGCTAAAAAATAAATTAACACACACCACGAAAATAATAGCAACACAACATATTTCTGACTAAGACACACTGGCTGAGCTGCGAAACAGCATTCATGACAATCCTGTGCTCTCTACCACAAAATCAGAGAGGAGGACATTTCTGTTGTTGCGAAAGATAGCACAAGGTGCTGAGAGAAGACCTGCGAAAGGAACTAACTAGAGCATAAAACTCCCCTCAAAGTTAGCCTTGCAGAAGACTGTAAACCAGCCTGAAGGAATTTCCTTAACCTGCAGAGCTTTGCTCAAAATCTAAGAATTCGGCTGTAAAACCCAGTCGTTCTCTGATTCATGTATGTGCTTTCACACTTCCCACGGTACAGTACTTAGCACTTTCTGACGCTATCTTAACCATCTGTATCTCGTGTTTATTGTCTGCCTGGTTCACCCTCAACCTCCACCAGCAGGGCCACTCGTATCTCCAGCATCTAGCCAAGCACCGTGCTACTACATAGCAGATGCTCGCAATATCCTTGCTGAATTTCTTTGTAAGAGTCAGTGAGGACCACTTGTTATCACATATTTCTCAAGAAATAGTGAAGCCCAAAAAAGTGTACGTGACTTCTTCACGAAAGTGTACGTGACTTCTTCAAGAGTGCAGGAACCTATGTACGTCACGGAGCGAACGCTCGCCTGCATTCTCCGCATCCTTTGCCACCTTGGACGCTGACGCGCTGACGGGAGGGCGAAGGGGCGAAGGCCTTGACGGGACTGTCCAGCGCCGCGGCTAACCGCGCCGGGCGCGTAGCGCCGACGCCCCGCGGCCGCGCCGCGCCCCTGGCCGTCCCGCCGGCCGCGCACGTTCGGGCAGCTACCGCAGCGGGACGCGCCGGGACTGCCGCGCGCACGCTCGGTCGCGGCGGCGCCGCTCGGGGGTTCGGGGGACACCGCGCTTCGCCCGGGTTCTGCCCACCCTCCGGGGAGGAGCCCGCCCCCTGCCGGGCGCGCGGTGGGCACAGGGCGCGCCTTTTGGACCTCCCGGGAGGCGAGCCCGCCCGAGCCCCGGCTCACCGCTGCGGAACCTGCTGCTGTCGCCGGCCTTGTTGAGGGTGCTGCTGGAGCAGCCCATCGCGGGGAGCGCAGCCGCCTGTCCCAGCGCCGCGTGGACGTCGGCCCCTGAGCCCGCGCGAACCGCACCCGGAGCCGCCGAAGTTTTCCCAACTCCGCAGCCCGGCTAGCTCGGGGCACGGCGCAAGCGCACGGCGCAGCGAGAGGTAGCGGGTGGCGCACCTGCAGGGACAGGAGAGCGGGAGCTGGAAGGAGCCAGGGAGGGCAGAGCGGAAGACAGCCCCAGCCAGTGGAACCCAGGACCCAGGTGGGGAGAAGACGGAGGGTATGGTAAAGGCAGAGAGGATAAGCCCCTGAAGCAGGGACAGGAGTGATGTCAGGGGGCGAGGGCGAAGTGGAAGTGCCAGGAGGTGTCATCTGAATCATCCATCACTAAATAGTCCGGGATGGGAGGAGGCGGCTGGGCTAGTGGCTATTGATTGGTAGACTGGATGTGTGATGACTGTCATCTCTTACATAACTATAGTACAATTACTACAAGGAAGTTTAACATTGATACAGTACTACTTAATCTACCCTCCATATTCAGCTTTCGTCATTTGTCCAGTGCAGGACTGTACATTGCATTTAGTTGTCCTGCCTCTCTTTAGTTTGCTTTAATCTGAAGTAGTTTCCCCAGTCTTGCTTTGTCTTTCATGAACTTGACTTTTTTAAACAGGCTTTTTTTTTTTTTTTTTTTTTAAGGAGAGAGGTGTCTATGTTGCCCAGGCTGGATTCGAACTCCTAGGCTCAAGAGATCTTCCCGCCTCAGCCTCCCCAATAGCTGTACAGGCCCATGCCACCGTGCCTTAGCAGGCCATTTATTTTGTAGAACATTCCTCAATTTGGGTTTGTCTGATGTTTCCTCATGATTTTCTTCAGGCAATGCAGTATGGCTGGAATACACAGATGTTACATTTGTGTATTCCTAGCAAGAGGCATATGATTTGTCAATTTGTTCTTGTATTGGGGATGTTAACTTTGATTAGTTAAGATAGTGTTCACCAAGTTTCTCCTCTATAAAGTCACTATTTTACTTTGTAATTTATGGGGAGAGACTATAAGGCTAAGTAAATATCCTGTTTCTCATCAAACTTTTATCTGCTACTTTTAACATACTGATACTCTTGCTTGGATCAATTATTATTAGTATTATGATAGTTATCGAATGGTGATTTTTCTAATAACATTATGCCTTCAACATTTATTAGGTGGCATTCTACTATAAGGAAGCACTTTCCCTTTTCCTCCATTTATTTATTTATTTATTTGAGACAGAGTCTCACTCTGTTGCCCAGGCTAGAGTGCCATGGCATGAGCCTTGCTCACAGCAACCTCAAACTCCTGGGCTCAAGCAATCCTCCTGCCTCAGCCTGCTGAGTAGCTGGGACTACAGGCATGTGCCACCATGCCTGGCTAATTTTTTCTATATATTTTTAGTTGGCCAATTACTTTCTTTCTATTTTTAGTAGAGACAGAGTTTCTTGCTCTTGATCAGGCTGGTTTCGAATTCCTTACCTTGAGCGATCCCCCTGCCTCAGCATCCCAGAGTGCTAGGATTACAGTCATGAGCCACCGTGCCTGGCCCATTTATTATTCGTTTATTTATATCAATAAACACTCATGAATTCTACATTATTCAACAAGGCATGTTACCATTTGTGATAGTTTGCAAGGGTTGCTGTAACAAACTACCACAGACTGGGTGGCTTAAACATCAGAAATTTATTTCATCACAGTTCTGGAGGTTAGAAGTCCCAAATCAAGGTGTCAGCAGGGTTGGTTTCTTGAGGAACTTCCCTCCTCAGCTAGAAAATGACTGTCTTCTCCAAAGTCTTCACTTGGTCTTTCCTCTGGGCCTGTCTCTGTGTGTCTCCTCCTCTTATAAAGACATGAGTCATATTGGATTAGGGCTCACCCATTCGACCTCATTAGCCTTCTAAAGGCTGTATCTCCAAATACTGTACAATCACATTGAGATGTACTGGGGGTTAGGACTTTTAACACATGAATGTTGGGGAGACATAATTAGCTTGCAGACAGCCACCTTCTGTCTCACACAACAGAAAGAGATCTCTCTCTTCATCTTTTTATAAGGCCACAGCCCTATTATTTTAGAGCCCTATCCTTTTTATTTTTTTATTTTTTATTTTTTTTTTTGAGACAGAGTCTCACTTTGTTGTCCAGGCTAGAGTGAGTACCATGGCGTCAGCCTAGCTCACAGCAACCTCAAGCTCCTGGGCTCGAGCGATCCTTCTGCCTCAGCCTCCCGAGTAGCTGGGACTACAGGCATGAGCCACCATGCCCGGCTAATTTTTTATATATATATATATCAGTTGGCCAATTAATTTCTTTCTATTTATAGTAGAGACGAGGTCTCGCTCTTGCTCAGGCTGGTTTTGAACTCCTGACCTTGAGCAATCCGCCCGCCTCGGCCTCCCAAGAGCTAGGATTACAGGCGTGAGCCACCGCGCCCGGCCAGCCCTATCCTTTTTAAAAAAAAAAAAAAATTTTTTTTAAAACACCATTTCTACTAATGTCTTATACGAGCCCTATCCTTAATTACCTCTTAAATTGTCTCCGGATACAGTTACATTGGGGTTAGGGCTTTAATATATGAACATGGGCAGGGGGGGACACAATTCAGTCCATAGCAAGCTCCCACTTCTAGGGTTCCTTTGTAAAAAAATTAGTCACATTTAATTTTATTTAAATAGTGAAATTTTTAAAAACTCCATTCTACCCCAAAAGAGATGCAGTAACTCAGAGATTAGTTAAATGTAAACTTGTAACTTGAAATTCTCTGAATCTTAACACTTTCATGTAAACCAGGGCTTACTGAGCCCAGTTAAATTTCCCATTTTCTCCATCCATTATCTTTTAGGAGTTGCCTGGTATATATCACTTTTCCTCAGGAATGATTTGTCAGTGAAGTTATGGTATCTTCTGTGTTCTTCAGAGGAAGCATTTTATAATCAGGTGAACAATAATAATCATACCCTCAACACCATGTGCTTCCCCTTACCGAGGCTTACCTGGCTGAGTTCCCACTTTGCAAGCTGCAGTAGGAGTGACCAACTCTAAGTCTCTGAAATGATACCATACTTTGAAGGGGACCTGTCAGTCACTTCATGGAAGATAGGCTGGATTTCTTTGGAGACAATAGATGATCTTTACTGTAGGGGATTTGCTTTTCCTGCCTGTCATGAATCTGCCAGTCTTACCCAATAGTGGACATACCATTAAGACATTATATCCAGGCCAGGTGTGGTGGCTCACGCCTATAATCCTAGCGCTCTGGGAGGCCGAGGTGGGAGGATAGCTCGAGAGGTCAGCAGTTCAAGACCAGCCTGAACAAGAGTGAGACCCCGTCTCTACTAAAAATAGAAAGAAATTGTCCAACTAAAAACATATAGAAAAAATTAGCCGGACATGGTAGCACATGCCTGTAGTCCCAGCTACTCAGGCGGCTGAGGCGGAAGGATTGCTCGAGCCCAGGAGTTTGAGCTAGGCTGATGCCACGGCACTCTAGCCTGGGCAACAGAGTGAGACTCTGTCTCAAAAAAAAAAAAAAAAAGACATTATATCCAGTACAGTCAGCCCCTCGTATCTGCAGTTTCTACATCCATGGATTCAACCAACTACAGATTTAAAATATTTGGGAAAACAATAAAAAAACACAAAACCCTCAATACATTATAATAACTATTTACTAGCATTTACATTATATTAGGTATTATTAAATAAGTAATTTAGAGATTTAAGATATACAGGAGGATGTGCATAGGTTACATGAAAATAAGACACCATTTTATGTAAGGGACCTAAGCATACATGGATTTTGGTATCCTGGGGTGGGGGTCCTGGAACAAATCCCCCACAAATACCAAGGGTCAACTGTACTGTCTTATCAAAGAACTCACTTTATTGTGAGACAAGAAAGGTAATAGGTTAATTTCTATATGATTTACTCTTCTTTCCATTTACCTCATTATCCAGAAACAGCCAAACCTATAGAATGGTGGAAGTGGACCGGCACATTAAATACTCAATTATGGCACTAGCCAAGATAAGATTGAGGTGCTGTCTTGTTGTTTTTATAGTGTGTCCTGAATCAGCAACTAATAAATGGTGCTGCTTTTCCTCTGACCCGTATACACAAATCTGGGTCTTGCTCTCCTGGATTCTTTCTTGTCCATTTGTTGAACTACAAAATAAATTCCTTTTCTTCTTAAGTGAGCTAATTTGTTTCTGTGGCTTACAACACACAACTCCAGACTAATATACAATGCTTACCCTTCTCCTTTCCTCTCTCCTTAACAAATACTTGTTCTATCTTATCTCTTTAGTCTTATTTGATAACTAGTTTGGTAACACCAGATCATAACTGCTATTGTGATTTTAAAAGCTGGAACTATCTTTGAGGCAGTAGTTCATAAATCCTTTCACCTCCGAAGACTCCTTTTATCATTTTTCTTCCACATCCCTGTTTTTGTTACAAAATTGCATTTATTATGTATTTCTCCATTAAGTAATCAGTCATATTTTCTGATCAGCATAACATGCAGTGTTACAACATTAAGTTGATATTATTCTGGTTAAAAGCAAAAAAACATTGTTTTAGCCTGTGCTTTCCAGCTTTTTAAAGGACAAAAGTACATAAACTTTTCAAATTATTGATAATGTTAAAATGTCCTACTTTTATGGACACTTAGAAGCACAGGAATCCCAGTTATAATGTACTAAAATTTCCAAAACTGACTCTTAAGAAATATAAAACATCCAAAGACCAAGTTTAATAGGTACCAGTTTACTTTTGAAAATTACTATTTTACGCTCCACAGTAAAATAGTGAATAAAGTACTTTGGGTTCTTTGTATCCAAGAGTATAAGAAGCACATGCTTCCCTGGATGAAAAAAGAGATTTTAAAAAACGGGAGAAAGTGTTTCTCTGGCCTATTTTTAGTCCATCCAGAACAATTTGTAGTTTTAAAGCCAGAAAGCAAAACTGTTAAGTCTGGAGCACTCCCAGTCTGAACAGGAAGGAGCATAGGAGAAATAGTTTAGATTCTTTATTATTGTGGAGGTAGAAACAGAGATGAGTAGGTAACCTTCATTCCTTCTTGTCCACTAAAGATTCAGAATTCTTAGGCCGGGTGCTGTGGCTCACGCCTGTAATCCTAGCTCTTGGGAGGCCGAGGCGGGCGGATTGCTCAAGGTCAGGAGTTCAAAACCAGCCTGAGCAAGAGCGAGACCCCGTCTCTACTATAAATAGAAAGAAATTAATTGGCCAACTGATATATATATAAAAAAAAAATTAGCCGGGCATGGTGGCGCATGCCTGTAGTCCCAGCTACTCGGGAGGCTGAGGCAGAAGGATCACTCAAGCCCAGGAGTTTGAGGTTGCTGTGAGCTAGACGCCACGGCACTCACTCTAGCCTGGACAACAAAGCGAGACTCTGTCTCAAAAAAAAAAAAAATAAAAAAAAATAAAAAAAAAAAAAGATTCAGAATTCTTGTATGTTTTAGTTAGTTGTAAGGCCACCAACATTCACTTGAGTTTACAGGGTCATTTCACTTGGATTCCTTGTCCCTTGCTCTCCCTACCATATTTGTGAGCATATATAATATCCAGGGTTGACTGGTAAGAATGTGAAGGGTGTTAAATAAATTGAGTTCCAAATCACTAGAGGACTGCTTCCTCATCTAGACACTGAATAGCTGATGATAATGAGTATGATAGTTTTAACTACCTGACAATAAGGAGATAGGTCAGTGCATTAAACCAATGAAAGTGAGATGAACTGGCTGGGCACAGTGGCTCACACCTGTAATCCTAGCATTCTGGGAGGCCGAGGTGGGAGGATCACTTGAGCTCAGGAGTTTGAGACCACCCTGAGCAAGAGTGAGACCCTGTCTCTACTAAAAATAGAAAACTTAGCTGGGTGTGGTGGCATGTGCCTGTAGTCCCAGCTACTTGAGAGGGTGAGGCAGGAGGATTGCTTGAGCCCAGGAGTTTTGAGGTTGCTGTGAGCTAGGCTGATGCTCCGGCACCCTAGCCCAAGCGACAGAGTGAGACTCTGTCTCAAAAAAAAAAAGTAAGATGAACTTGTTGGCACTTGCATCAAGGAATGCAGCCTGTCACTTTTAATTCTCATACCAAGTAAAAACCAGAAGCACAATGAACCCAAATGCCTGCAAAGTTCTCAGAAACTTGGAGCTGCAATTTTGGTGAAGGAAAACTAAAAGAGGGCCCTGTGTTAATCCTGTCTTATCATATTTACCTGTTGGTATTATGGTAACAGATACCATAATACCTGTTGGTATTCTTTCAAAATCACTCTGAAATGCTACATACTAGCATTTGGAAAATATAATTGTCTGGGTGGCAAAGTTCTTTCTCAATGGTCATAAATCTCCTCACTTTTTAGTATGGTTTTCACTTACAAAAAGTTGAATACAGGCCGGGCGCGGTGGCTCATGCCTGTAATCCTAGCACTTTGGGAGGCCGAGGCGGGCGGATTGCTCAAGGTCAGGAGTTCGAAACCAGCCTGAGCAAGAGTGAGACCCAGTCTCTACTATAAATAGAAAGAAATTAGTTGGCAAACTAATATATATAGAAAAAATTAGTCGGGCATAGTGGCGCATGCCTGTAGTCCCAGCTACTCGGGAGGCTGAACAGAAGGCTAGCTTGAGCCCAGGAGTTTGAGGTTGCTGTGAGCTAGGCTGATGCCACGGCACTCACTCTAGCCTGGGCAATGGTGGCACATGCCTGTAGTCCCAGCTACTCGGGAGGCTGAGGCAGTAGGATCACTTGAGCCCAGGAGTTCGAGGTTGCTGTGAGCTAGGCTGACGCCATGGCACTCACTCTAGCCTGGACAACAAAGCGAGACTCTGTCTCAAAAAAAAAAAAAAAAAAAAAGTTGAATACAATGAACACTCATATACACTCCACCTAAATTCAACAATGAACACTCTGCTGCATTTGTTCCACCTATCTACGTATTTTTATCTTAACCATTTGAATATTAATTGAAGAAATCATGACTTTTCACTCTGAATACTTCAAAATACAACTCTTTAGAATAAGGACATTCTCTATATGGCTTACAGTGGCTATTTTTAATATTAATAATATTAATCTTCTAACACAGGGGTCAGCAAACTATGATCTGCAGGCCAAATGTGGCTGCTACTTTATTTTGTAGTTTTACTGGAACATAGTCATGACCGTTCATTTACATATTGTCTGTGGCTGCTTTTGTGTTACAACAGCAAAGGTGAATAGTTGCCATAGAGACCACCATATGGCCTGAAAGGCCTTAAGTATGTCCTTTACAGAAAGTTTGCCAACCCCTGCTCTAATAAATACATGTGTGGAAATATTAACAAAATCTTCATGAGCCACGATTTGGATGTCATTTTTGCATAACAAGTGTCTCAGGTAAAATAGTTTTTTTTTTTTTTTCTTTTGAGACAGGGTCTCTCACACTCTGTTGCCTGGCCTAGAGTGCAGTGGCATCATCATAGCTCACAACCACCTCAAACTCCTGGGCTCAAGCAATCCTTCTGCCTCAGCCTCCCAAGAAGCTGGGACTACAGGCATGTGGCCCCATGCCAGGCTAATTTTTCTGTTTTTTTGTAGAGATGGGGTCTCACTCTTGCTCAGGCTGATCTCGAACTCCTGGCCTCAAGGGACCTTCCTGCCTTGGCCTCCCTAAGTACTATGATTACAGGCATAAGCCACCACACATAGCCAGGTAAATAGTGTTTTTGTGCTGCTGTGACTAACTATAGAAGGTATAGATGGGTGGCTGTGGTGGGGAGGTAAGAGTAGGATCCAGGAATATCTACTAACACCTACTGCATGCTTATCCTGTAAAGGACCGTGTGATAGGTGATGATAATGAATATGATAGTTCTAACTATCATAAATATCATATAATACACTGTCACATTTACTGTGATCCTCACAATACTATGAGGTAGGCATCTTTATTTCATCCAGTTTTACTGATAAGGACACTGGGGCTTAGAGAGGTTATAAAATTTGATCAAAGTCATACAGATATTGAGAAAAACCAAGGACCCAAGTCTGTCTCCAGAGAGATACAGTGGACTCAGTTTAGATTCCCTAGGAGGAATTCTCAAACATTTGCAGTCATGATTCATACACAAAGAGTGCTTTGGGCTTCTCTGGCTTCCAGTACAAAACCATGATAAGATCCTTGGGTGAAAGCAACTACGTCCTATCTTTAATGTATAGTGAGGACACATAGTGTCTTAGTCTGTGCTGCTTTAACAGAATATCTGAGACTGGTTAATTTATTAACAGACATTTATTGGCTTACAATTCTGGAGGCTGGGAAGTCCAACATCAAGATGCCAAAAGGTTTGGTGATTCTGCTTCAAAGACGATGCCTGGAATGCTGCGTCTCCATCCTCACAAGACAGACGATAAAAGGGCAAAGAGATAGCAAATCCACTTCTTCGAGCCCTTTTTATAATGGCATTAATCCATTCATGAGGGCAGAGTTAATTACATCTTAAAGCATCTACCTACCAATACTATCACATTGGGAATTTGTTTTCACCTATGAATTTTTGGGGAGACACAAATATTCAAACCACAACACACAGTGGAAACATGATACTTAGTATTATATAATGAAAATCACTTCAGAAAAATTACCTCAAACACTTTACTCATTTATTCTCTAAAATGGGGGTAATATCTATCGTGATTAGTTTGGAGGAAAGTGAATATTTAAAAAGCTTTAAAAGTACAGCACTCAGTATAAAAGTGTATTTACATTGTGTAAACTAAACATTATTGTTTAGTTGGTATCTCTATCTAAGCATGTATGCCTCAGAACCAATTTGGCTATCTCATTCTTTTTTTTTTTTTTTGCAGTAATATATAGGCTATTCTATTAGTACATCAAATTATAAGATCTGCCATGCCAAGTGGTGATGAATGTGCTATATATCAAGCTGCCTACAACAACTGTAACGTAACATAAAAAGGAATAGATTTATATTGGTGGGAAAATTACAGGTACTGCTTTTACTACGGCCATTTGTTGCCAGCATTTATGACTAGGAGTAAGGCTAAATTTCTGGTACATTAGTGAAAATAAAGATGTAACATTTTCCTCCATCAAGTTCATGGATACTCCTGACTTCTATCCAGGTGAGAACCTCTGCTTTCAGGGGAAAATCTGGACATAATCAGGACATCCCTGATGAAGTTCAGAGAAGAGGGTAAGAACTCACTCAAGAATTCCCATTGCAGCACAGACTTCTGCAGTGTTTTTTTCCTTGTTGTCTTCATGGTGATTGCTGCAGATTCCTACTCAGGGCTTGTTCATTCAAGTCCTATTGATGAGATATTTGAAAACAAATGCATCAACCCAAATCCTAGTTTTTCTGATAGCAAGCAGTTTCTGAGTTATATCAGCATGCCGGGTTACGGTGAGTAATTCATTTCATTGTCTTTCATCTCAGGGGCAGCCGGGGGCTGGGGCAACGCATCCGCTCTGCCGACAGGGCTGTCCTGGGGGCGGACCTCCTTGGCCAGCTGCCCCTTCTTCTTCAATGTGCAAGCTTCCTGATATGGTGGCGAGATGGGGGGCTGTGTGGGTGGAGTGTACTTGTACTCTGAGCCATCCTCTAGATCCAGTGGGTAACTTCGGTCTGAATCATAGGAGCTCAGGTCCCCACAGGTCACAAAAGGCACAATGACACGTGTGGGACCGTCTAGCTGGTTGAAATCTGGGTCGTAAGAGTGATCCAGCAGGGGTTTGGTCAGGTCTGGCATGAAGCCCTCAGGAGGGTCATAACCCTGACAGACAGCGAACGCCTCGATGCTGGAGTTTCGGCTGCTCCTAGGCTTGGCACAAAGCACACTAGAGAAGAAGACACGCAGCTGGCTGTAGAGGAGCGTCACATCCCGGCCTCGGAATATCTTGGCCACAAAGCAGCCCCCTGGCTTCAAGACATGTGTAGCAATGTTCAGAGCGGCTAGGAGGAGTTGGGCCTGCATATACTCATCAACATCATGGAGGCCAGTTACATCGGGAGCCCCATCACACACTACCAGATCCGCAGGGGAGCCCTCAAAGTGCTGGATGATCTCCTTGGCAGTGGACAGCTGAGTGATATCTCCTTGGATCTGTAAAACACCTGGTAGCGGAGCCATAGCCTGCAGGTCCACAGCCACCACGTGGCCAGAACCCTGGCCCCCAATCTTCTGGCTCAGCACTTGGCTCCAGCTACCCGGGGCTGCACATAGGTCAACGGCCCGTGTCACACCTTGGAAGAGCTGGAATTCTTCATCAAGTTGTAGCAGCTTGAAGGCGCTGCGGGCACGCCAGCCATTCTCCTTGGCCAGACGGTAGTAGACATCCCGTTTGTCCTTCGACGTCCGTCCCATCTCACAGTTTGCTCAAGGACCTGCCAACAGTCAGCTGATGCCACTGAGTAACAGTAACCAGGTGAGTGGGCTACCACCTACCTCTTAGCTTTCAGAACGAGGAGAAGCTGGAGGAAGGAGGTTGGTCCGCTTACAGCCCGAGCCTCAGTGAGAGCACAATCACCTAAGAAATTGCAGGGCTTCAGTTTGTGTTCACAGTTGACCCCAACACCTGTAATGCAAGCCAAAGAGTTATTGCTGCACAGCAAGCTTGGCACCATGGAACGCCAAGGCTCTGGCAAGACCCAGACCCGAGTCCTCGCTATCTCATTTTCTGAACTGATTCCCAGGTCCCACACCCAGAGATTTCTTCCATAGGCCTGTGTGGGGTGACAAGGGGTCAGAACTCCAATTGATTCTGATGCAGGTGATCTGGGAGCCACACTTGAGAATTACTGCTTTGGGATACAATTGATGTTTCATGAAACAACTATTAAAAAAGAACACTTTTGCCAGGCATGGTGGCTCACGCCTGTAATCCTAGCACTCTGGGAGGCCGAGGCCAGAGGATTGCTCAAGGTCAGGAGTTCAAAAACAGCCTAAGCAAGAGTGAGACCCCATCTCTACTAAAAATAGAAAGAAATTAGCTGGACAACTAAAAATATATAGAAAAAATTAGCCAGGCATGGTGGCGCATGTCTGCAGTCTAGCTACTCAGGAGGCTGAGGCAGAAGGATTGCTTGAGCCCAGGAGTTTGAGGCTGCTGTGAGCTAGGCTGACACCATGGCACTCTAGCCCGGACAACAGAGTGAGACTGTCTCAAAAAAAAAAATAAGTAAATAATACTTATTAAAAAAGAACTTTTTATTTAAAAATAATTAATGCATGCTGTAAAATAATTCAAACAGTACTGAAAAATGTTAAGTAAAAAGGTCCTCTCCTCACCACCCACTCTTCTCATCTTTAAGTTTTAATGATTAGCTTTCTAGACTGTTTTCTATATGCATACAAACATAGACCGTCATGCATCACTTAACTGCAGGGATGCGTTCTGAGAAATACATCCTTAGGTAATTACATCACTGTGTGAATATCAAAGAATATACTTACACAAACTTAGATGGTATAGCCTACTACACATCTAGGCTATATGGTATCAGCCTATGACTCCTAGGTTACAAACCTATACAGCATGTTACTATACTGGATACTGTAGGCAACTATAACATGATAATAAATATTTGTATATCTAAACATACAAAAAATACAATAAAAATAAGGTATTATAATCTTATGGGACCATAATCTTATGGAAGCACCACTGTATATGAGGTTTGCTGTTGACTAAAACATCATTATGCAGTGCGTGACTATATACTGGATAAAAATGATGAGCATTTGATGTTGTTTCTAGTTTTTTGCTACTAAAAATAATACTGAAATAAATACCATTCTTTTCATGTCTTTGAGCAACTTTGTGACTGCTTCTGTAGGAAAGATTCCTAAAAGCTGAATCACTGGGCCAAAAGATTTAAATAGCACGGAAGGGAATAAAATTAAAAGTGCTTCCCCACCTCCTTCCAACTTCCAATTTCATTTTCCAGAGGGTGCCACTGTGATCTTAGTATTCTTATACAAAACGTTTATATAAGTATGTTCATTTTATTTTGACACACAGTCAATCTGTCCTTCAAGACTGCCTATTTTCCTAACCTATTTTATTTCTAACTTAAATTTTTCTAGTGGCTCTTTAATTTTACTGCCTTCATTGTTTTCAAGTACAATTGGCTATGGAATCATTGATGGTCATGCTGCTTCTAATAATGCTGAAAATTGAGGAAGCTTTTCCCAAAGGCTCTTCAGGAATGGTCAACAAGCCTCTGGGGATTTAAATAAATTTCTGGGAAAAGATTAAATAGAATTTGAGCATAAAATGATTTCTTAAAAATCTGTACTACCTAAAGCAAATGTACATAATTTTAACATGTAAATCTTCCCCCCCATGTTCTACTTTTTTTCTATTCTTATCATTCCCTCTCATGAATGCTATATTCTAGCCAAAGTACTAGCCACTCTCAGATTATGTCCTTTTAGCTCTGCTTCTCTGCTCTTCCTTGACTAGAATACATCCCTCCTTGATTTCAGTTAATACTACAGAAGACCTGAGTTCAAATCTCAGCTCTGACCTGTCTAACCTTTGCTAAATTATTTAATCACTTTCTGCTCTAGCTTTAGCGCCTGTAAAATAAGGATAATAATGCCTATGAGGTTATTGTAACCATGAGTTAAGGTCTGTGAAAGTACACTAAAGTCTATACAAAAACTAATTACTGTTAATATTACTCTCCTTTAAGACCTAGATAGATAGTAAGCTAAGAACAGGCAATGTGTCTTATTTCTGCATATTCTTAGTGCCTGGAGTGAGGCTGAATTTATCAAATATGTTTATTAAACTGAATAAACATGTTATGCTATTTGTTTATATCTTCCTTCAGACATAGCAAGGTTTTTGAAGGCATCTTATATGATCAGGGCCTTACAGAGAACCCAGCACATGGAACCATTTGTGGAATGAACATGCAATGTCTGTAATGATGGTTTCATACTTATACCTGACCATTAGCCCCTTGAAGGCAGGATTTAGTTCTTTCCATATCAAGTCTAACAAAAGTGTTTGATGATAATGGGGGGGAAAAAGATGCATACCTGAATGTCTAATGTGAATAGTAGACTCTAAACATTCCCCAACTGTACCTGGAGTTAATTGTAATGGATTCCCAGGCCCCACATCCAGAGATTTCTTCCATAGATCTGCTCTTAAGTAGATGATTCATTTTTATTTTTATTAATTTTACCTTATTTTTTAGAGAAAGGGTCTCACACTGTCACCCAGGCTGGAGTGCTGGCATGCAGTGGAATGATCATAGCTCAGTACAGCTTAAAATTTCTGGGCTCAAGTAATCCTCCCATCCCACCTCAGCCTCTTGAGTAGCTGGGATTACAGGCGTAAGCCACTGTGTCCGACTCAATTTTTATAACAGGATGACAACCACAAATGAAACACAGATCAGAAAAAAAAATAAGGAGCACAGGATTAAATGGGGACTGGTATTATAACATTTACTCTATCAGGCAGCTGCATCACAACTTCTCTACGTTTTCTGCCTTTAAATCAGAGGACTAGTTATTTGTAATTTATGACTAAATGCTAAAGCAAGTACCATGATAATCAAATTTTACTAGCTTAATTTCACGTAACACTGCAGCACACATGAATAAACTTTAGTTGTGAAGAGGCCTAAGTTACCTGGGTTCTGGTCCTATCCCCGACAATACACTAGATATGTAACCCTGAGAATAAAAAGGTTACTATCTCATAGGGTATTGTGACTATTAAATAAAATAATATAAGTAAATAGCATAGCTTAGTCACTGGCACAACACGCGTTTTCAGGGCCGGTCAGTGGAGGAGGCAGCGAGTTTGCTTCCCCCTTTGTCCTACTCCAGGGCAAGATGACACGCAAAATAACTTACCTAGTTACCTAGTGGTCTGATATTAATTTTTTTTTTTGAGCTGATGACGGAGTGGGAACTTTCAGTGCCCAATATTTTGAACGACCTGTCACAGAACACTGATACCAAGGTCCAACGTTAACAGCAAAAATATTTTTAAAAAATTATAACTGCTTTCTCTATGCAAACTCGATTTACAAATTCACACTAACCCGGCCACAAAGGGTTATGGAGGCCCACGCGAAGTGCCACCGTTCTCCAAGAGACCAGCAATCTGGATTCAAGGGCAGCGAGGGGGACGCAGCTATTTTTGCATTTGCCCGGCGGAGGGTGGATTCGGGTTCTACGGCTCGCCTCCCCAAGAGCAGAGATGAGCTCGGCGGTATTAAAGGCCGCGGTCGCAGCCGCCGCCGCCTCTTCTCCTCGAGCCTCCTACCTCACCCTGAGTCAGGTTCTCCAACTCCCGCTGGGTTTGGTCCATTCCTAAACTCGCAACTAGCTGCAGAAAAGCAATATAACGCTGGGAAGCTTAGGGCCCGCAGCTGGAAAAAGCGAGAAAATCCCTGCCACCATACTTACCAGCGGCAGCCAGAACAACCGACTGAGGTCGTCTTCTTGCTCCGCCTCTTCCGCTTGCGACGTATTTCCGCTTCCGGTCCCACAATCCCGGCACCGCTGGGAAGAGCTACGCATTGTGGGAGTTCCTTCCTTTCTCGCTCCCCGGCCATCTTGGCGGCTGGTCTTGGTGAGTGGCTCCACCAGACTGAGGCTGGACCGAGCGGGTATCCCTGTGGGTTGCCGTTTAGACCTCCGGATCCTAAACTTCCTGTCTTGTCCTTTGTATGTTCTAGGTTGGGGGCCGTCCCGCACCTAAGGCAGGAAGATGGTGGCCGCAAAGAAGACGGTGAGTGAAGCAGGCCGGGGCCGGAAGGCCGATTCACGTGGAGAATGAGAGTCGGCCGGGGCGGGCAGATCTGAGCTCACTGGGGCGACAGCATGCCCACTAGCATTTGGAGGGTCCCAAAGGGAACCCGAGAGGTCCTGTCAATGACTCGCGGCCCTCGACTTCGGAAGTTCTATTAAGGGGCTCGACTCCAGAAAGCTGGATCCAGTTTTGAGGTGGTTGCAAACAAGGCCTTCAGGTCCGTGTTTAATGTTTGCTTTTTAGAAAAAGTCGTTGGAGTCGATCAACTCAAGGCTCCAACTCGTTATGAAAAGTGGAAAGTATGTGCTGGGGTACAAGCAGACTCTGAAGATGATCAGACAAGGCAAAGCGAAATTGGTCATCCTCGCCAACAACTGTCCAGCGTTGAGGTAACTGAAGGCACCTGAGCTTGAGTCGCCCACCGCAAACTCATCGTGAGCCAATATCCAATAGTGTAAACTTGTGATTTGGGTAGCACAAATTCGATTTTATGTAAAACTTGTTTTGCAGGCGAACACTTTGAGAGTAATTATCAGGTTGTTATTGTGATGTTCGGCTCTTGGTTTTTTACCCCGTCTCATTATGTGCTTTCCTTCTGTAAGTTTGTTTTGGGGAGAAATGTGTGGCAGGCGGGGTAAAAAACACAGACCATCAAAGAAAGTTTGAGGCTGGATTCTGGGTTTGCAGGCTGTTAAAGAATTACCTAGGTCTGCCTGCTATGTCTACTCTGAGCCAAGGTTTATGCTCAGCTTACTGCTTTGAAATCGAACTTGGTGGGTATTGTAAATAAGCAAAAGAAATTTGGACCTTGCAGGATATAAGGCATCTGATCAGTCCCTTACCCTGGTTGATTTTCTGTAGTAATGCATAACCTGCACACGGCTTTTGTGTAGTGTGCTTGTACTTATTGGCAGAGCCCCAACTGCTTTCTTCATCCCATCTCACAGTTGTGAGAAAGAAACCATTCTTTCAAGCTTACCTTTTATAGCAGGGCTTCTGAAAGGTAGCTGTGCAAAGAAATCACATACCGTAGGTGGTCTTGTTGAAATGTAGATTCTAATTCAGTAGGTCTGGGATGGGGCCTGAGATGATTTTAACACTGAAATGTTAACTCTTTGGGTAAATATTATCACTCCTTATCCAGGATTCAGAGTACTTACAGGGTAATAGAAATGGCTTGTCTTTTATATATAACTTGAGTTTGGATTCTGAATCCTCCATTTAATATTCCGTGCTTTGATTTCTTCATTAGTTAAAAATAGAGAATATAATACCTACTTTAGAGGTTATAGGATTATATAACATAAAGTAGCACTTAATGCTAAGTGAATAATGCTTTGCTTTTATTTGTTTTGCATCCTACTCTATTCCATGACCACAGACACTGTTGTAAACATAGTAGATGTACAGTAGATATTTTCTGGTTGTCCCTTCACTTGTGAGGGATCCAAGGGAAGGTTGCCTTGTATCAGTTAATGGATATGATAATAAGTTTTTAATAGTAATAAGTGGTTTTGCTACTGTTGGGAGGCCTCAGCATTATCAAAGCTACTAAGAGAAGTAGTAACATTTAGTCTGTCAGTCACTTGGGGTATGGCATTTATTTATTTGCATTTTTTTGTTCCCAAAGGAAATCTGAAATAGAGTACTATGCCATGTTAGCCAAAACTGGTGTCCATCACTACAGTGGCAATAACATTGAATTGGGCACAGCATGCGGAAAATACTACAGAGTATGCACACTGGCTATCATTGATCCAGGTATGCATTTTAAATCATAAAATCATTTTCCCCTTTCTAATGCAGTATGTAAGTTTTCCTTGTTATGCAAATGTCTTTGGTTCCTGAGTTCAGATAATAAGAATTTGGATATAGCAAGGGATATCCTGGTTGTATTGTGTAGAGAGAACTGGTAATGAGTGCCAAAACATTATAAATAATGTCATTAATTGTAATTAATGTTGTTTGTTTTTTTACTGTGAGATCATGAATTGTTTGATAAAACACCTGCGAGATAATCTTAGGAACTTGGTAAAAAGTGAAATTATAAGTGGGGATAATCGGGTAAAATAGTAGAAAAAAGAAATCCAAAGCTGTCTGAAAACAGGTAAAATTGGTTTACAACGAAGTGCCTACAAATACACATGAATTTTAGTTCATAAAATACTGCGAATTTTCTCGCTGTTCTGGTTTTGTAATAATCAGGACAGGCTAAACATTCGCTATATTAAAATCATGCATGTGTCCCCAGACCTAGTTCTTTCCCTAGGTTTGGTTTTATAAATGCTTGTGATAAATCGGGTCTGATTTATTATATGATCATTTATATGATTGTAGAATGGCTGTGGTCTAGGTTATCTTTGGTCAACCTTAAGAAAAATGATAGTACACCTTATATAATAAGTTTTGCAAATAATCAGTGCTAATTTGCAGACTTTGTTTAAAGGCATAACCAAAGTAGGGAAATTTTGTGATTGCTAGTTATCATTAAATGAATCGTAAAATTACTGTATTTTTATTTTCTAGGTGACTCTGATATCATTAGAAGCATGCCAGAACAGACTGGTGAAAAGTAAATTGTGCAAATGTTTTCTTTAATAAAACACAGTGCCTGTGGTATAAAAACAATGTATCCATTTCAGTTATTTATATATTTGTTTCAGTACACTTTTCTGGAGATAGGATTAGAGGGGATGAGGTAGCTATTAATAAACTTTTCAATGAAGAGTTAAACATTTCTTTGTAAAGAGAGCGCACTGAGTTCCTTTCTAAGGAACCACTAAGGAAGTACCAAGTTATTGAGAGACTTAATTTTGTAATTCCAGTCTCAGGACATTGTTTGCATTTTATATTTGAATATGTTTGAGAGGCAGCAAGGTTAAATACCCAAAATTTAGCTAGAAATGCGCTTTACCAAATCTGACTAGCAAAAAGGATTGAGTGATATGCTTCCCTACCCAAAATGCTGTCATAGGCTGAGAAAAGTTCTGTTGAACTTTAATGTAATGAAGAAAGATCTTTCCTAAGGTTGTGCAGTGGTTGGAGTAGAAGAGATGTACTTAGATGACTTCAAAATAATCTTTGCCCAAGTGTGTTTTATATTATTTGTTCTAAAAGATGTACTGTAATGTATGTTTAGTGTTTAGAATTTTGGGAAACTGCATTTCCCAAGAGTATATGCTTGGAACATTCAAAGGAATTTATTGGGGGAAAATACTGATTTAGCTACATCTTAAATTTATAGAGTTGAATGGTGCTGGTAGGGTATACCCTGTGCAGTCTGCTGGGCTTTGAGGGAGGCTGCAGAAGTGTCAAAAATGGCAGTCTTTTGGATTTTAGACTCAATCTCCCTCTTCCCCCATTCTCTGCCCTCTTTCTCTAAAGCAATTTTGGATGGTAGATGAGTGAGACATAAGAGATGATGATGCTTTCTATATACCATCCAGAAAATCAAGCATTTTCTGAACTTGGAGTCAGGATTCCAGCTCTTAATAGTTGTATGACAACCATGGGTAGGTCATGTTCCCAGTTTTACGGGTGAAGAAGTTGGTTTCTCTCAAGGTAATATCTCATGATTCTAGTTTGTGTCTGAAGTTAGTCTGAGGTGGATATACTTTGGAGACTCCGGCTTTCATTAACTGGTTATTTGGTTATTCAGTATTTCTCAGTTTGAGAGCGCTGCTGACTGATAGGACAATTCTGTGTCGTCCAGGGCTGTGGATACTGCAGGGTAATTTTCATTCTTGGTTTTCCTTCCATGTCATTGTGACATTCAACACCCCTAAATGTCATCCCCACATTTAAAAACTAATTTTAATTATTATGGGCACATAATAGTTGTACAGATTTATAGAGCATATGTGATGGTTTGATATAGGCATACAATGTATATTAATCAAATCAGGGTAAGTAGGGTATCCATCACCTCAGGCATCTCCACATTTTTAAACTGGCATCTTCCCTGGTTAAGAGCCACTGGGTTGTATGGAAAATTTTAAATATAAAGGTATTCATGTTTATATATCAAGAGACCAGTGTGCCCAAAGTGATATATGTTTGAAATCTTTGATAAGAATTGCTTAGTCATATCAAAGATTTAACTATAGAGATTACTAGTCTCTAACACTAATACTGTCCGTTTCCATAGTTTGAAAATGTTTTTATGATATGCTTGGTCAATTTCTCCCACAAGTAAATTTTTCACGCTTTTTGGGTTATTTTTCCTTCCAGGTTGACAAGCTTTAATTTCTTAAAGGGTGGTGACCTGAAGAAAACATTATTATAGACACCAATGTACCATTTCTTTTTAAAAATTTTTTAATTATGGGTACATAATGGTTGTATATCTTTTTTTTCTTTTTTTGAGAAGGAAAAAGGAGTTTATTAACTTGCTAACAAATCAATAGTTTCATATCTTTATAGGGTACATATGATGTTTTGATACAGGCATACAATGAATTAAAGCAAGGTAATTGGAGTTTATTAACTTGCCAACAAATCAATAGTTGTATATCTTTATAGGGTATATACGATGTTTTGATACAGGTATACCATGAATTAAAGCAGGGTAATTGGGGTTCCATCTCAGGCAGTTATCATTTACTTGTGTTATGAACATTCCAATTCCACTCTTTTAGTTATTTTAAAGTATACCCTAACTTATTGTTGATTATAGTCACTTTGTTATCAAATATTGTTCATTCTATCCATTTTTCCACCCATTAACCATCCTTTATTCCCACCCTCCCCACTACCCTTCCTTGCTTCTGGTAACTGTCATTCTACTCTGTCTCCACGAGATCCATTGATTTTAATATTTAGCTCCCACATAGGAGTGAGAACATGTGGGATTTGTCTTTCTGTGCTTGGCTTATTGTAGTTAACATAATGTTCTCCAGTTTCATCTGTGTTGTTCCGAATGGCAGGATTTCATTCTTTTTTGTGGCTATATGATATTACATTGGGTATACACATCACTCTTTTTTTTCTGATAACACTGTCATTATATATCCCACAATTTATCCATTGTCTGCTGATGGACACTTAGGTTAATTCTATATCTTGGCTATTGTGAATAGTGCTGCAATAAACATGGAGTGTAGGTATCTTTTCCATATACTTCATTCCCTTCTGAATACTCAGCAGTGGAATTGCTGGGTCATATAGTAGTTATATTTTCAGGTTTTTGAGGAAGCCAGTCTAATTTCTTTGCAATGTTTCTTCTGTTGCATGATTTTTTTGGCTAGAGGCATTTTGGAATGATGGTTTTTAGAAAATTTATGATTTCTAGGTAGTGACAATGTGCTATAAAGTCATTTGGCTTTTACTTTTCTTTATATGTACTTTTTGTGCAATCACTGTTGTTTCTTGTAGCAAGAAAAGAATTTAAAGTTCAGGGACAAGGAGTTTAAAGCTAGTAGATAGGAAACATACCTCAGTCATTCTGGCCTGTGGTACCTGTGTTGTTAAACTACTGCCAGAGTCAGAAAGTGCCACTGGGTAAGAACATCTGGGAAGGTGTAAGGTAGCATTTTTAAATGTTCTTCTCTGATTACAATGAAAGCAATGGTGTTTGACTGGGTAGCTCTAATATGCAGGAGATTGTGGGAAGTTCTAGCCTATTAGATTTACTCCATACCTATATTGAATTGTTAGGTATGGAGATAGAAGTCCCAAAGGAGAGGTCAGATATTATGGAGTGTGTTAAGAATTGCAGTTGGTATGGAATAGTAGAAGCAAAAGGAGTGTAGAAAATAAACCAAATTTTAGGCTAACGATGAATGCAATTAGTTGGTTCATCAGGAAGATTATCATCTGCTTCATGGAAAGCTGTTTTCTCTTTGATCTGCTTGTTTGTAACTACCAGCTGCCCCTTAAACTTGCTGCTCCCTCTGCCTGCAGTGGCATCTGCTTTCCTTCCTCCTGCCCCCTTCTCCATCCTACTTGTACTTACTCTGAGAGAAAGCCCGACATCCTCTTCCAGTCTAGAATAGGTGCCTCAGAGTTACCTTAGACCTTTTTGGCCTTTTAAATCACAACTGTCTCACTAAACTAAGGTCCTAGAGGACAGGGACTCAACATATTCAACTTTATGTCACTTACCAAAAATAGAGCAGGCCAGATATGGTGGCTCACACCTGTAATCCTTGTACTTTGGGAAGCCAAGATGGGAGGATCACTTGAGCCTGAGCTCAGGTGAGTTTGAGACCAGCCTGAGCAAGAGTTAGACCCCCGTCTCTACTAAAAATAGAAAAATCCACCAGGCATTGTGGCACATGCCTATAGTCCCAGCTACTAGAGAGGCTAAGGCAGGAGGATGATTCGAGCCCCGGAGTTTGAAGATGCACTGAGCTGTGATGATGCCACTGCACTCTACCAGGAGAAATAGTGAGACTCTGTCTCAAGGGAAAAAATAAAAGAGCAAATAATGACTTTTAGGGCTTAAAAGTGTACTTAATTCTCATTGATGTACTTTTGGCAGTCTACAGTTTTATTTTTGTCTTGTTAATAGTAGTTCTTTGCCATCTTTTGTACTTACCATTATTTAATCTACTACCTCCTACCTGTTTGCCTCAAAAGGTAATTTTAGGTGTGGGAATCTGCCAAAATACTTTTCTCAGGTAAGGAATGGATTAATTCTGTTCTTTCATTCACTCAACATACACTTAACCCAAGGACCATCTTTGTTTCTGATACTATTGGCTGCTGAAGAATAAAAATATAATAGTTAATTTTCAGCATTTAAAATGTTTTACTAAATAGTGTATATGTAGTGTATATGTGAACTCATTTAATCCTCTTGACAACCCATTGAAGTAGAAATATTATACCCATTTTGCAGATGAAATCAAGGCATGGAAAAGTCACAATAAATGATGAAAATGGAATGTAAAATCCTTACAACTGAAATGTATAGGTGGCAAAAAATAAGTGAGAAATATTCAAATTTTAGGCAATCTTCAAGTTATCTTAGATTAACCTGTAAATTTTGATTAATTTTATAAATAAATTTACAAAAGTTTGGAAGCTTTTGTTTTCCTTGAAGTTGTATTCCCCCTAAGATGGAGAAATGTATTTAATAACTAAAAAATGTATGATGAAATGTATTTAATAGCTAAAGGGGGAGTAGTCTTTTGAGCCACTAGAGGGAGCTTGAACACAATAGAAAATGAAGTAGAACTGACCGACTGGAAGCAATGCCTGAACTTATACACAGTCATGCAACATATAAGACATTTGGTCAACAACAGACTGCATATACGGTGGTGGTCCCATAAGATTATATAAAGCTAAGAAATTCCTTTTCTATGTTTAAATATATCTAGATACACAAATAATTAGCCATCGTGTTACAGTTGCTTACAGTATTCATTATAGTAACGTGCTATACATAGGTTTGTAGCCTAGGAGCAATAGGATATACTATCTAGGTTTGTGTGAGTATACTCTATGATGTTCACAAGATAAAATCGCCTGATGACGCATGCCTGAGAACATATGTCCACCGTTGAGGGATGCATGACTATCTCCAACATAATGTCAACACAAACCAATACTACTTCCTCGTGAAAACCTGTGTTTTCAGGGTCAAATGGTTTACTCAAATATAAATACAAACTCAAGGTTTAATACTTTGAGTCACAACTTCTATGCCTAGAAAGAACTCGATTTTCAGATAAAGTTGAGGCCCAGTAGATACTCTTCCCACTCTCTCACACTGCCCTTTGGGAGGACATTCTGATGGAAACACTTCTTTTGAAATATTTAAACCTAAGCTCATTCAAGGTGTTTTGTTTGTAAAGTATCATTTGGACTCTAAAATACAGTGGCTTCCATGGGAAGAACATCATTTAGGCTATCTTTTTTTTTTTTTTTTTTAGAGACAGGGTCTCTGTCTATTGTCCAGGCTGGAGTGAAGTGGTGCATTCATAGCTCACTGCATGCTCAAAACTCCCGGGCTCAAGTGATCTTCCTGCCTCAGCTTCCTTAGTTGCTGAGACTACAGGACTGTACTGCCACACCCAGCTAAATTTTCTGTTTTTTGTAGGGCCAGGATCTCACTGTTGTTTAGGCTGGTCTTGAACTCAAGGGATTCTCCTACCTCAGCCTCCCAGAGTTTTAGGATTACAGGCAGGCCTCATTGGTTTTTTAAAGTCATCTTTGTTTTTGAGTTTTACCATGTATTTGTGTAGATTCAGCACCTTCCTGTAAATGTATAGTATTTCTATGGCATAGACTATGTAGTTTATCAGTTCCCCATCTGATGATATTTTAGGTTGTTTCTAATTTGTTGCTTTTACAAACTAGTTTGTACTAGAGTTTGTAGAGCTTTTGTTGTAGAGCTTTTACAAACTCTAGTGATCTGTACATTCTTATACAGATCTCCTTGTAAGTATGTGTTAAAATCATCTAGTTAGGTAACTATAAGTGCAGTTGCTAGTTACAGGGTTGTATGTATTTTCAGTTTTATGAGATACCAGGAGATTTATTCTCCAAAGAGACTGTTATTTGCACTCACTGTAAGAGCCCCATATTGTCACATCCTTACCAATAGACAATTACATTCATTTTCACTAAGCTGATGGGTGAAAAATGGTATCATAAAACCTGCATTTTTCTGATTACTGGTAAGATTCAACATTTTGTTCATACGCATAATGGCTATTTCTCATGTATACATATCTTGCATTTAAAGTTAAATTAAGAATTTTACACAATACCATTCTCTGAAGTGAATTTTAATATATAAAAAATCCAACATGTTACACAAGTACATATGTCCTGTGTTTTATGCATACATCCATATACATATATCAAAGTAAAGTCTAATACAAAAAAATAGCATTTCCTATGGCCAGTGTTCTACAGCAGTAAGACTGCGCAAACTTGATCTTATAGTGAAATGAGACTGCAACACTAAGGCAGGACAAGGCAGAAGCAAGTCATGTCCACAGTATATTACAAAATACCTTGCATAGCTTATTTATTCTCATGGTAAACTCATAAAATTCTGAAGGATTTTTTTTTTCTAAATAAATTTATACAAGTTAGTGTCTACTTTTTGTCTTTGTTCTATAGCAAACCAGCTTTCTCAGTACTGGTTTTGTTTTACTTCACAACATTATCAACCAAAGCCTGAGCTTTGATGCTCTGAACTGATTTCAATGTAATCTTTGATGCAATGACATACAGATAATGTAGAGCATTTCTAATCTTCATCTGTATCTGAGGCGATTTTCCAGGGCTTCCATTCTCTCTGTCATTTCTTCTAGTAAATCTCAAATTAAGGAAGAGGAACCTGAATTGCCTATTTTTACTCCCATTCAAATATAACTTGATCATCTACATAAAAATTTGGATTCTGAAATATAAAAGGCTTTAGTTTGTTTTCCATTTTTGTCAAGTATTTTAAAATTTTGATTTGTAAGTTTATAGTAACTCATTTAACATATGATGTCAAGACATATATTTTAGGCTAAGTACTTTTAAAAAAACATTATCAAAGCCAGATAGCTCTGAATTTGTCCTTTCTGTTCCCACCCCTGTTGCTTGTAAATTAGTTTGCCATAGCACACTGCTGAGAGCTAGAGAATTGATAATGTTGAGAATGTGATGAGAAGAAAATGAAAGGATTAGGCCTTGGAAAATAAGATATGAAGTCAGAAGAGAAGGGAAATGGGAAGTTTTCACCCATGGTGCCAGGTAAAGCCAAAGGATGGCAGCCTTCAGGAATTCTGACTGACTTGTGCTCTTTTTTATGTGTGTGTGTGTGTGTGTGTGTATGTATATATATATATATCTTTTTTTGTCTTAATGAGGTAGACTTTCAGGGGTGTGATGGGAAAAGGAAGAGGAAAGACGTTAGAATAAGTATTTCTCTTCCTTGTAACCTCCTTAATACCCTCCATCTGCCCTCTTGGTGGTAAAATGAGAGTCTAGATTCATCATTTATAGTAACCATTGTCAGATTATTTTACTTAGGGGAGCATATTTCCAGCTTTCAGAAAGGGAAGTGCTATATGCTGTTGTTCCATATTACATAAGCCCATTGGCACAGAGGTAGTTCAGAATTAAACCATTTCCCTGTAGACTAGTTAATACATGCTGAGAAAGATACCAGCCAGCTTTAGTAAGCTTACTGTAATTCTAAGTTCAGAGCAATTGGCAGGGTGTTCAATGTGTAAAAGTACTGAATCCTCATTCCTCTATTATCCCAAAGCATTCCTTTTATTCGTAATATTGTTTTAATGAATCATTGGATCCTGCTTTTCCCTTAGAACATTTCATCTTTTAGAGTGCTGATAGAAAATATCTCTGCTGCCAAAAAAAAAAAAAAAAACCAACCCACACACAAAACCACCCCAGCCCTCCAGAAAGTACACACTGAATCCAAATGTGGCTGTGGTGTAGCTTGGGGCTAAAGGAAAGGTTTAGAGTTTAGATTGGGTTTGAAACTTCTTCCTCCTACGACATTCTTTGCCTATCCATACTGTACCTTTGATGAATTTCAGACCCAGTACATATCCTCCCAACAGAGAGGAAGTTAAGTCAGTCTCTTTTTCCTTTACTTTGCATGCTGACTGGCCTTATTGCTAAACCCCCTAGAACAGGAGATGGCAACTAAGTGCTTGACCATTGCCACTAAGCTTGGTTTGCCCTTCGCTCCCAGACACTCCTTAGGCTGCTTTTTTAAGCAAAAGTCTTTCCTGGAGTTCAGTATTCTCAAATTCATGGGAATGACTAAAGTTGATACACCCACATAAAGTATTTGTGAAGTTTTGGTAATATTCTTTATGTTCCATACAGAAGTATAATATTAGAAAAGGATATAGCGCTGTGTTAATTTTCTTACTTCTTCATTTGCAAGGTTCTGGAACATTATAAGGTTTTCACATTTGCATTGATCCTGTTTTTCTTCCAAAGGGGTTCCTGAGAAAGCAGATGGAAAGTGTTCACCTCTATAATTCACCAGACTTCCCAGATGCATAATAATAAGACTGAATCAGCATGTGGAGGAAACCATAATGAAAGAAATGTTTTTAACTTTTTCCGTGCAGCCAGATCCAGTAAAGTAAATACCAGAAAAGGGCTGTATATGCTTCCAGTACTAGAAGTGGCCATTATTGTGGATTAGTGGGGAAGACTACTCCAGTTTCTTTTAGTTTATTTTTTTAGTTCTCATTTTACTTAGGTTCTTTCTTTTGTTTTCTCTATAGTATTTCATACTTCCTCCTTTCCTTTCCTCCTTAAAGCTAAGTTTGTTGGCAAGCTAAAAGTCTGGAATCAAGTTATCCTTATAGTACTATTTCTCTTGGAATTACCTGAAGATTTTGTCGAGTGGGAAAGTTTTTGTGTAGACCGTAAAAGATTGTCTTCTTCAAACAGGTATCTGTGTTGCACTGCAAAATTAGAACAGGAAAGTAGGTCTTGGATATTTATGGTGACTGGCTCAGATTCTGTAAAGAGAAAGAAAACTGAAGTCAAACTTGCTTGACACTGTTGTGGTTATAAAAAAGCCATCCGCAGAATAAGGTACTTGGTATTCCTAGCACTTGGTACAGAGCTTGACTTTGGGACATACTGTGGCAAAAAGATTGTCAGCAGAGATGCTAATTTCCTTTTTTTGAGGAAAAAAGGCCTTAATTAACATACTTTAAATCTTACTTACTTTCACTCCTTTACAACTTTTATCTGGAGGGAAACAATGGTGGAATTACCCACCAAAGTTTCTAAAAACACTGCTTTTTAAAATTACCTGTTGGCTGGTGGACTCTCTTTGGCAGTTCCCCTGCTGGGGAGTCCTGTCTTCCATCAAAGTCTTCTAGAGCTGAGCAGAAAAAGATGACCAAAAGGAGTGACAGTTGTCCACATGCATGCATGTGTTCTTTAGGAATCTGGTCCCAGACCAACTTCTTACCTACTGCCATAACCCAGGGTTTTTTGGTTTTATTCGGTAACACCAAAGATTCAAAAAAGCAATTGGGTACCATGATCTCTATGACCACTCTAGGGCAATTCTCACTAGCAAGAGAAGACTAGATCCTTTAAGTACATCTTAAGAATGCTCCCAAAAATGTCATGTCTAGAAAGTAGGGCAGACAAAAAGGTGAAGTTGTTGAAGAATCAAGTCACAATGTCAGCAGCTCTGCTTGAGGCATTTTAACTTGAATGAAACAGCTGAGAGGCAAAACATTCTCTATTCACAGAAATCTGAAAGGCCTTCCCTGCCTGGTCCCCCCTTCTTCTCAGAGTTCTTTCCTTTGGAGGAGTAAGACACAGCACTTAGAATTGGATTTTACTGGTGACTGAAACTGGGACATGAGTAAAAAAGAAAAATGGGCATAACTGCTATGTGTAAGTATACCTGGCACAGTTAGCAAACTGGAGAAAAGCAAAAACAACAAAATCTGAATTTCATCTCTTACTCAAATGATCCTCTCTCTAGGGTTTTTGTGAAGATAAGGTTGCTGGCGCGTCAAAGCACTTATCACATTGCTCCGCACAGAGCAAGTGCTCAAGCAATGATGGCTGTTCCTTTTGTCTTGCCCTCTCTCCCTGTTCCCCATCTTGTGCTTAGTGTTTCCAGGAACCACTGACCTGCTCACTAAGGATCACTTGGAAGGAATGGGTTGAGAATTTCTCATTCAAGGGTTGATGCTGCCCTGTTCACTAAGGTCTTTCCCAGACGTAAGCTATAGTACCTTCACAGATGCGTTTCTTTAGTTTTTCACTTATCTCGCCCATTGTGGTGAAGTCTTCGGCATAGAAGAGATGCTTGTCTGTGGGCTCAGAGGCAATCTCTTGTAGTTCTTCTTCAATGGCTTTTCCTACCCCAACAGCATACATAGTGATACCTAAAGCACAGAGCAAATTAGGAAAAAGGTAGAGTTGAAAGCTGGGCATAGTGGTGCATACCTATAGTCCCAGCTACTCAGAAGGCTGAAGTAGGAGGATCACTTGAGCTCTGGAGTTTGAGGCCAGCCTAGGCAACATAGTGAGACCCATCTCTTGGCAGTGGGTGGGGGAGAGAAAAAGGTAGTTAGAATTGTGTTCCCTGGGTCTGGAACTTGTGTGTTCTGCCCCCAAAGCCAGCTATCTATTAAGTGGTATGATTTCAGGCGTCCATGTCAGCCTCCTTTTCTTTTTATTTTTCCACCATTTTTATTTTGGCCCTGTGAACAAAAGGGATCCAAGAGAGAGGTGAGGCATCTGGGAGAGGTTGGGAAGCTAAACCACCAACCTGTTGCTCAGCTCTAAGCAAGGCCATTTAAAAAATCTAATTTTTCCCTGAATTAGCCTTCTGGATGAGTAGAAAAGAGCACTATCTTATGGCTTGCTAAATGGGAATCTCTTCTGGAAGAATTCTGAGAAGCAAGTCAATTTATGAACTTATAACCTAGTTTTTCCTTTTCAAAGGTCCAGGATAGGAAACTCAAGTGACCTGGGCCAAAGCTGTCTTTTTCCCACCTTTCTTGGAAAGACACAACCTTGTGAGGAGGTGCTAAGCTAAAAAAGAGAATCTGCAGGCAATTGGAAATCCCCAAAGTCAAGAAAAAGAACCTTAAATTTCAAAAGGGATATAATATTGCTCTAAAAGCTTTTCTAAATCAAATTAATCATTAGACTTCCTTCCCTTATAAATTCTTCATTTGAAAGTAAAACAGTAAGAATTAAGTCCTCCTTGACATCCTACATTTTTCAGCACTGATATATTATTCTGGCTAATTCATTAGACTGGATTTTTAAAAAATGCACATGAAAATGGCTCTTCAAGCCAAGGGGCGAGTTATGCCTTGTTCTAAGTCTGTGTAAGGTCAATAACCAAGTTCAACATATTTGTCTGGGAGCCCAGTAACTTCATGCACAACTTCCTAAAAAGGATGACTATTAATACTATTTTAAGATTGTGTTAGCTATACATAAAAATAATTAAATTCATAACAGGATGTTACCTCAAATAAATCTTGTTGATTTAAAAACCAAATCAACATCTACTTCTCCTACCACCTACCTTTGGGTGATTTGTGGAAATCTAAATGGAGGAAAGTGTAAGGTAGATTAGTCTCAATGAAACAAAAGGGCTAACCACTGTCTCTGGAGACCAAAAGGCTTCCCCAAATAGAGACAGGGTTTCGCTCTGTTGCCCAGACTAGAGTGCAGTGGTGTCATCATAGCTCACTGCAATCTCAAACTCCTGGGCTCAAGGGATCCTCTTGCCTCAGTCTCTGAAGTAGCTGGGACTATAGTCACATGCCACCACACCCAGCTAATTTTTCTATTTTTTGTAGAGACTGGGTCTTGCTATTTTATTCAGACTGGTCTTGAACTCTTGGCCTCACATGATCCTCCCTCATCCTCCCAAAAGTGCTAGGATTACAGGCATGAGCCACTATGCCTGGCCTCCCAAAACTTTTTAAGAATGCAGGCTGGAGGGGCCCATGGGTTAGGCATGAGCTCTAGCAAGCTCATCTATTATGAATAGCCAATTTTACAATCCACCCAGATGACTCAGAGCACAACACTTTTTTGTGGCTACCATTCTCTTGGGCTAGAGAAAAAGGACTGAATAGTAAGATAAGCAGTATCAATAAAATGACCACCTTCATAAAGAGAGTGATTGAATGCCCATGTGAATCAGCCTTTCTGTGAGGAGGAATGGAGTTCACCAATGGGATTGCTAGTACTTTACTCCATTTTCATTCACTCAGCAAGTAGTCACACCTGCTATGTGCCATGCCTGATCTAGGCACTGGGTCCATAAAGTCTTGGATGAGGCCTTGATCTGTGCATGCCTTATTTCCCCTTATAAGACCTGCTAAAGCAATGTGCCCTCAACAAGCACTTAAAGAAGATGGCTTTCAAGCAAACTACCTCACAACCTCAAGTTTTTCTCATCTTCCCTCAAGGAATCCAGAAACCACCATAAACTGTCTCTACCAACCAACCTAGCCTTTGGATTCTCTTTTGCTAAGGGCCTTACTCTATCGCACTTCACAGCTATACAACTGAAGTAACCCTCAAGCCCCTTCCTGCATTATACATGAGGTCAGGAAAACCTCAGAGAACAAGCTGAGCTTTACGGAGCAACAAGAACTTAGAGTCATAATCTCTTCCAACATTTTAATGTTCTTAAAAGCTAACTTTTGCTTCCTGCAAATACAAGAGCATTCTCTATCCCAAGACTATTGCACTTTCAGAGTGTTCACTTGAAGCATTGGTTAAAAATATAAATATATATAAAATATACATTATATATGACAAGTTATATATGAAATATATAATATACATTATATATGAGACATATATATCTCAGTAAGAGTTCCCATCAGGATTCTAGTTTTTTTGTTTTTTTTTTTTTTTTTTTTACCACATGTCAAACCATTGGAGGGATTCTAGTTTTTACAAGCTCTTCAGGTGATTCTAAAGTGACCAGACCTGAGTTTGGGCACCGCTGTGTATTTGTGGTTAAACGGCACACGCAGGGGTGATTCTCTCCACTGGAGGTCGCAGAGTGGCTAGTAAATCACACATGATTACCTGGGTGTGGGCTGGGTAACCTAACCTTTCAGTTGGCGAGACTTTCTCATCTTTTCTGAGCACTTTATTTAATTCCTGTGGGGCCCCATTTAGGCCTCTAGGTGGCAGTTTAGTAAAGGTGTATAATCACAGTTCACAGGAAGCCCTTTCTGTACTTTCAAAGACTCTTACTCCTATGGCCAGCTGTGGCCATTGAGTGAGTTTAAGAAAGCTGAGCCTTGAGTGGTGTTAACGACACCTCCCTCCCATATTACCATTGGCCTTGGCTTTGTTGGCCCATTCGGAGACGTCGTCCTGAGCCCGTCCGTCGGTGAACACGATGGCCACTCTGGGCACCCGTGCGGAGGAGGGCCTGGCCCCTTCTACTTGGGTAAAACTTCTCTCAAACATGTGTTTCAGGGCCAGCCCGGTCATAGAGCCCTTGCCCATGTATTTCATGTGGGCTACGGCTTTTTTCATGTCTTTGGCCGAGTTGAAGTTTCTCAGGGTAAACTCCGTGCGGACCTGCGTGGAATACTGGAGCAGCCCCACTCGAGCCGCTTTGGGGGAAATCGCCAAGGAATCTATAATTCCAGTGACAAATTGCTTCACAACTTCAAAATTCTCTTCTCCCAGACTTTTGGATCCATCAATCACAAAGACCAAGTCAATTGGGCCTTCAGTGCATCCTACAGAAACCGAAGGAAAGTTGACATAGTTAAATAATTAAAAATCATTTACACACATGAGTAGAAGAAAATTATGCTTCAGTTGGAGGCATAACCACTTTGGGGAACCACCTTTGATTTTTAGATAATACACAGGACAGATGAGAGGCATTGGAAGGGTCACTAGCAACAGTAATTTTCACACTTGCTTTTATGTTTGGATTGTCAAATTGATAAAAGCTATTTTCACAAGCAAAATCACACAGCAGATGTACAAACCTTCCTCCTCTCCCCTCCTCTCCCCTCCCCTCCCTTTTCTTTTCTTTTCTTTTCTCTTTTCTCTTTTCTTTTCTTTTCTTTTCTTTTCTTTTCTTTTCTTTTCTTTTCTTTTCTTTTCTTTTCTTTTCTTTTCTTTTCTTTTCTTTTGACAGAGTTTCACTCTGTTGCCCGAGCTACAGTGCCATGGCATCAGCCTAGCTCACAGCAACCTCAAACTCCTGGGCTCAGGGGATCCTCCTTCCTCAGCCTCCCGAGTAGCTAGGACTACAGGCATGTGCCACCATGTCCAGTTAATTTTTTCTATATATTTTTAGTTGGCCAATTTCTTCCTATTTTTAGTAGAGATGGGGTCTCGCTCTTGCTCAGGCTGGTTTCGAGCTCCTGACCTTGAGCAATCCGCCCACCTCAGCCTCCCAGAGTGCTAGGATTACAGGCGTGAGCCACCACGCCTGGCCCAGGGAGTTTTCCTAGTAAGCCAGTTTGTATCAGTTACTCTCTGTATACCCTTAACACTACTAATTTATTTATTCAACCAATAATTTATTTATTGAGTACCTGCTTTGTACAAGTCAGTGGGCACAGCAGGATTGTGATAGTAACCAAGACAAAGACCCTGACAGCAAGTTGCTTACAGTCTAATGTACTCTCTGCAGTGCTCCATGTTGTGCAATAATTATTTAATCATGTGCCTGTCTTCTCATCCAGTCTGTTAAATTCTTCCTCAGCAGAGACTGCATCTCATTAATTTTTTACGCCCCCAATACTTGGCACACAATAAGTGTTCAATGTGTTCAATAAATGCTTGTTGACAGAATAAATGAATGAGGGGCGGTCAGTGGGTAGCATACTTATACATATTGTACTGACCTATTAAAGTTTAAGAAAGAATTTCACCATGAATTCATTACACAGAAGCTTTTCAGGCAACTCAGATGGTTGATGGTAAAACAGAGATAAAAGCTTTATGCAAATGTTTAAGCAATTTGGGTGCGGAGAGACTTTTTGGTGTTTAGGGCTGCATAAGAAAACTTTACAGATCCAAAATGGATGATCTCATTTCAGTCTACAACATGTGATAAAACATTCTCTTTTATGTATCAAGCAGCTGTCTAATCTTTCAAAGTGAGGCACAACAATTTAAGCAAATAAAGACATACACATGCAAAAATATTTCTATGCCTGGCTGGTATAACACGCTGACATAATTGTGTGTGTGCGTGCGTGTGTGTGTGTGTGTCTGTGTGTGCGCGCGCTCATATGCATGTGTTGGGGGCTGGGTTCTCCTCTTTCTCCATTAAGTACTTGTCCTGATTACTCAACCTATTGATCCTTTATTAGTGAAAGAAGAAGAGGCCAATCCAGAGCTTCATTTACATTCATAGCCTGTTCTTGAATCAACCATAAAAAGACACAGGTGGCATGCACAAGCCTCTCCAGCAGATTTCAGAAATACTGAAATAATTTTCCAGCAGTGAGTCTGTTTTCTCCTCCATACACTCTTTTCTTACAGAACTCGCAGCCTCCATGCACAGAGGAGAGCCCAGAAGGCTTCTCCAGGAAACAAAAAACAAGGTAGAGTGGACAAGTGCCAGGGTGAGAAGGGCCCAGACATTTGCTCAACAGCCCCACCTGTTGGCTACTTGTTTCAGGAGGGTCATTCCCATTTTTCTTGGGCATTTCCTTTTTGGTAATGAAGTCGATGAGGCTGGAATGGAGCTGTGATTTGCTTTCAGAATTTAATTTTCACAGAGTCCTAGAATTTAAGGGTTGGATAAACTCCTTCAAGGTCACCTACTCCAGCCCTGCTGTTGCTTACATGCTCTTTACAGCATCCCGCCCAGTGGTGGTTCAGTCTGGGCCTGACCACCTCTCTCCGGATGAGGAAGGAGCTCATCACTTTACTAACTAACGCCCCTTTGGACAGCTCTGCTGTTGATGATGGCAATTGCAATCGTGTCTCACTCAGCGTGCGCCAGCACTGGGCTCAGTGCCTTTAAACACATGATCCCATGTATTCCTCATGCTGGTTCTGTGAGATATTATCCTCATTTTATAGACTGGGAAACTGAGACTTAGAAAGGTTAATAATGTGACCAACGTCACCAAGTAGACCAGGTCTGTCTGACCCAAAGCTGAAAATCCAGGTCTGTCTGACCCAAAGCTCATACTCTGAACTAATTAATCATCCAGCTTTCCCAATAGAAAGTTCTGTCCTTTGCCGAGCTGTAGCTTCTCCCCAGTGTTCTATCTTTTCCTGGGGCAGGGTGGTGTCATATAAATCACGAGTGAGATAACAGTCACATTGGTATGTGGTACCTCAAGTTTTTTTTTTCCCTACAAAGATCCCCAGTTTCTTCCTTTATTTTTCACTTGACATAGTACTGAACTTCCTCACCCTGAAGCTTAATTCTTTCCTGAGTCATGTTTATCTCTATCCTATTTCTTTAAATTTTTTTTTCTAAAAAATAATACATGCACATGGAACAAAACTCAAACATTAGAGAAAGGACGTATAGGCTGGGTGAGGCGGCTCATGCCTGTAATCCCAGCACTTTGGGAGGCTGAGGTGGGAGCGTCACTTGAGACCAAAAGTTCAAGACCAGCCTGGACAACACAGTGAAACCCTATCTCTACGAAAAAATAAGAAAAATTAGCTGGATGTGGTGGCGTGTGCCTGTAATCCCAGTACTCAGGAGGCTGAGGAAGGAGGATTACTTATGCTCAGGAGTTTGAGGTTGCAGTGAGCTAGGATGGCACTACTGCACTTCAGCCTGGGCGACAGAGCAAGACTCTGTCTCTAAAAATAAAGAAAAGAAAAAATGTGTGTGCATGTGTGTGTATATGTGTGTGGAGAGAGAGCGAGAGAGAGAATGTATATGTTAGAGTACATACATCAATGTATGAGAGAAAATACATCAATGGTAACATACTATAAAAACCATTCAGCACCATGCTTTTTTTTTCACTTAAAATATCTTGAGGATATGTCTAGAGCTGCTTTGTTCTTTTTGATAGATGCATCATCTTCTATTGTATAGATATACTATCATTTATATACCAGTCTCTTATGGGTGAACATTTAGCTTGTTTCCATTTTTTTGCTGCTACAAATAATGCTGTACCTAATATTCTTATATATAAGGCTTTGTAAACCCATGTACATGTTTGTAGGATAAACCCCTAGGAGATTTACATTTAAAGAAACTGCCAAATTTCCCTCCAAAAGGTGGTGTCAATTCAGACATCCACTTATCCATTTATAAATGCCTATTACAACGTACTTTTGCCAACATAAGAGACTCATCAAACTTTTTCTTTTCTTTTCTTTTGAGATAGGGTCTTATTATGTTGCCTAGGCTGGTCTCACACTTCTGGCCTTAAGCAATCCTCCTCCCTTGGCCTCTCAAAGTGCTGGGCTTTACAAGTGTGAGCCATCACACCCAGCCCTCATCAAACTTTTTGATCTCTGATGAAAGGTAAAAAAAAGTTATTGTAACTTTAATCTCTTAATATATATTTTCCCTTTTTATGGCTTTGAAATTTCACATAATGTTTAGAAAGATCTTCTCTACTCTGAGATTATAAAATTATTCTCTCAAAATTTCTTTTGCTATTTTGCAAGCTTTTTTATTTTTAGTTTTTAAAGCCAAATTTAGCGGTGGGGGGTTATATATGTGTTTTTTTAAATTTTTAAACGTTTGCTCCATCTCTCTTTTCCTAAAGTACCATGCCCAGAACTGAGCGTAATTCTGCAGCACAGAGCAGAGCACAACTCTACCCCTCCTCACCCAGATCTCATTCAGCCTGAGATCACTCCAGCCTTTTGGCTGATGATGAACTTACTGTCAACTAAAACTGAAAGTGTTTCCACAGGTGCTGCCGTTAAGCCCTCTCTTCCCTACGCCTTATTTGTGCGTATGCATTTATATTTATGAGGGAAGCAGAGCTGAGGGATTGAGGGATTTGTTGGCTGAAGATACTCCAAAAAGCACTTGCTCCAAACCAAACGGAAGCAGAGAGCCAAGTTCAGATCACTTACTCTTGCACCGTCTTCCGTCCTCGGCTAGAACAAATCCCTCTGAGCATTTGCAGATGTAGGAATTGCCATTATTAACACAAATGTGCTCGCAGCCATGGTGGGTCGATTTGCAGGCATCCTTCCCTGAGGAAAACGTAGGGAGTTGAACAATCCTATCAGTGTATAAAGGAGGCGCGTTGAATAGTCATGGAAGGAGAGATCATGGAAATCATTTATTTTTAAGAAAATCCATCTCTGCTCGAATGTCCTTCATAACATCCTTTTTAGCCTCATACTCCTGGCAGGCCATGATAAGAAAGCTCTCAGAAAGCTCTAGCTCACACAGGTCTGAATGGCAAGACAGGTGATTGGGTGTCCTTGACTCATTATTAAGTTTTAGAATTGTTAAATGTGCTCTAGTTTCTGATTTTTTCCATAGGCATCCCAAATACTCCAGTTTTGATCGTCTAATGAACATTTCTCGTGTGTGAGTTACTTTAAAGTCTTCAAAGCCGTTCCATCCTCACAATATCCTGTGAGAGGAGGAGGGCAGGGATAATGATTCCCAATATACACATGAAGAAATAGATCCCCAAAACGTCTCACTTAGTGCCCAGGGTCATCCGGCAAGGTGATGACACAGCCGAGGCCCCACGTCTCCTGAGTCCCCTCCTCCACGCATGAAAGCCCATGGCTCTTTTCTGGCTTTAGCCCTTTAAAAGGAGAAGCTTCATACAAAATCAGTCAGTGGCTACAGACCCCTCCAGGAAGTGGGAATGGTGGAATATGATCTAGCGATCAAATTCCAGAGGTAGAAGTTGTGCCTTGTGTCCAATAGGTCAATTTATTGAGCAATAGCTGTGTTGAATGAATAAATGGTATGTGTGAATGTGCAGATGTTTACAGAAATGAAGGCGCGAACGAGCCGCTCAGGCAGACGTACTGGACGGAACGGACAGTCTCCACCGAAGGGACACTGCAGTGTGAAGCTAGACCTGGGGACATGCGGGGATCCTGCAGTTAGGCCAGGGTACCGCAGGCACCCCAGGAGTCCGCTGTTCAAACAGAACTTCTTGCTAAAGGTGGGAGTCCCTCTTCCCAGTGTCAGTAGGAGGGCAGTGAGTTCCATCCAACCCAGCTTTGTCACATGTAGAATGTCCCCATGTATCACAAAAGAGTGTGATATGATTTTATATGTATGTATAGGTTTTCGTCCACAGACCCTGACTCGAAACTCCCATAGCCCTTGTTCCAGTGTTTTGTTATAATGTGGGCACTTTAGGCCTCAGGAAAGAGAATTTCTTTCTCTGACCTTCTTCTGTCCTCCTTTCACCCGCCCAAGGCAGGACTCTAATCTGATTGTGGGTTGAAAGACTTTCCTTCCAAGAGAGGGTCCTGCCCCACACCCCACAGGAAGGAATGCTACACAAAGAGGCCAAGAAAGTATGAACAGATAGGCCTTGCTGGGTTTAGACCAGGTACTTTTTGTCTAATCAACATTTCTACACAGTGGTCAATCATGCCTATGCAATGAAGCCTCCATAAAAACCCACAAGGGCTGGGTTTGGAGAGCTGAACGCATGGAGGTTCCTGGAGGGTGGCGCCCAGGGAGGACACGGAAGCTCTGCGCCCCTTCCCCCACACCTCACCCTACACGTCTCCTCATCTGTATCCTTTGTAATATCCTTTATAATAAACCGGTAAATGTAAATAAGTGTTTCTCTGAGTTCTGTGAGCAGCTCTAGTAAATTAATCAAAAACAAAGCAGGGGCCGTGGGACCTCAACTTGAAGCTGGTCAGTCAGAAGTTCCACAGGCCTTAGCTTGTGACTGTGCCTGGGTGGGGGCAGTCCTGAGGACTGAGCCCTCCATCTGGGGATCTGATGCTATCTCCAAGCAGACAATGTGGAACTGAATTAGAGGACACCTCACTGATGTCTGGGGCTTAGTGTGGGGAGGGGGTGGAAACCCCACACATTTGGTCACAGAAGTCTTTCCGTGTGGATGCTTGTTGTGCTGTGACAGCAAAGGGAAAAGCCAGGTTTGAGTGCTTTTTCCAAACAAGGAGTCTGCAAGAAAATTCCCAAAAATCAACCTCAAAAGCAGATGAACTTATATCGCTTTAACTAAAAAAGGGCCATCTGCTCACTGGGGCAGAGTGTCACAAATGCAAGTAGACATTGTCAAAACCCCTCAGAATCTCACAGTGGGGAAAAAAATCCCTGCCCTGTGCTCTTCTAACGCCCACCTCACTGAGTTAGTGTGCCGGGTCCCTCTCTTCCCTCAGGTGTTGTGAAGGTTAGTCTTCTGTGTCATCTTGGCTAGGCTACCTAGTGCCCAGTTTGGTCAAACAGCAGTCGAGATGCTGCTGTGAGGTAAGTTTTAGGCGGGATTAACATTTAAATCGGTAGATTCTGTGTAAAGCAGATGACCCTCCATAATGTAAGCAGGCCTCATCCAAATCAGTTGAAGGCCCTTTTTTTAAAAAATGTAAAAATGTGTTTATTCACAATCCTTGAGAAATTACCATTCCTTCAGTTGAAGGCCTTAAGGGAAAAAGGCTGAGTCTCCTGAGGAACAGTGAGGTCTGCGTGCAGGGACTGGAGCTGCAACATCAGCTCCTGCCTGGCTCTCCAGCCTGCCCTGCCAATTTAGGACTTGCCAACCCTCACTATCCTGTGGACCAATCCCTCAAAATCAAGTTTTCTCTCTCTCTCCATATCTATCTATCTATCTACCTATCTATCTATCTCCTATGGTCTGTTTCTCTGGAGAATCCTGGCTAATATACTTTCTACCTAAACTCTCCAGGTCTTTTCTGAACAATCTATAGAAACAAATGATAGAAAAAACAAACAAAAGTCATGGAAAATCCCTTCAGCTCCTCTCTCACCCTTTACCCTTACTTATAAGGTCTGCCAAGAAGAAGAAGCACTACAGAACCTTCGATCCTTGTGGCGATTGCTGACAGAGACTCTAATTCAGTCCAGCGACTAGTCAGGCCCTGTGCTAGGCTCTGGGCATCCACACGACATCGTGGAAAGACCAGCAGCTGAGAGAAACTGAAAAGAAGCAAAGAGCCTGAGAACTCGGGGCTCTGACCGAGAAATTCCTAAAGAACTTAGGGTTTCCTGCAGTGACCTCTAGCAAAACACTTTCAGAGCACCCAAGGTAGGAAACGATATTTGTAACATTGGTAATAAAGGAAGATTTAAAGATTAAATGAAGTTCTGTAACCGTCTGGGTCTCACAGATGGAAAAGTTCTTCTCCACCTTGAGACTACTTACGTCCGCAGCGCTTCCCATCGTCTGCAAGCTGGAATCCTTCCGAGCACTTGCACATGTATGATTCGCCACTGTTCACACACACGTGTTCACAGCCATGGTCTACTGCTTGGCAGACATCTTTCCCTGAAGAGACCAGAGCAAGTTAAAACAATTTCATCAACATGAATTTTCCACGGACTTCACCTTGGAGGAGCCATCCATCTCAGCCACTCCAGTGCCACTTGAGCTCAGTGACCCACAGGATGGAGAGATAAAACTGAGAGCAAAGTTTAGCAAGCTCTAATTTGGGCTAACTCTTCAAACTTTCTCACCATCATCATCATCATCATCATTCACCAGCAGCGACTTTAGTGTCTCACAGAAATGCAATCCATCATCAGTTTTCTGCATAGTTTCTGATCTCAGAATGGAAACACTGTTGCTATGATTACTTAGGAGATTAAGCCTCAATTTAGATTAGCAGCACTGAAATCTAATTTTGGCTTTGTCCCTGGCATAATATGTGACGTAGGAGGACCACATAACCTCTTGGAGTCTTAGCTTTGCTGTCTAAAATATGAGCGGAATAATTCCAGTTACCCATCTTTTCTTCAAAAAAGTGTCAACACAGTTGCTCTTTATGAAGTGTTTGAGAAGCTTGAGAAGAAGATAACCAATAGAGACAGAAATCATTTGCTCAGGGTCACCCACTCCGCTTTGATTATGCAGCGATGTGTCTCGAGATTGCCACCAGCAATTCACCCTGCAGCTGCCTGTCCGAGGCAGACTTGTCACGGCCCCATCTAAGAGGCTTTGCCTTCCAGAATGCAAGAATGGCCTCATCACAAGGTGCCCTCTATGAGGGATTTGTGCTACCAGAAATAACAACAACACTATTATAGATAAATAACAGAGGCTCAGAGAAGTCAGGCAACTTTCCTAGCTAATAAATGGCAGAAATAGAAATTGATTGAATCTTGGATTTCTGACTGTATGTCTTTCCACTGGAGCACACTGCTAACCCACTCTTTCTTGCCATAAAACATATAAATGAGCAACTTCAGTTGTAGCTCTGGCATTAACTTTTTTGTTACTGCATTTTTTTTTAAACAAACTTTATTTTTTAGGACTGTTTTAGATTTACAGAAGAGTCGAGAATATGGTACAGAGAATTCCTATATGTCCCACGCCTAGTTTCCCCTATTATTAACATCTTACTATAACTAATGTATCATATATTTATTATAATTAATGAACCCATATTGATGCATTATTATTAACTAAAGTCAGTAATTTATTTATATTAGTTTTTAATCCAATGTCATTCTTCTGTCCCAGGATGCCATCCAGGGTACCACATTACATTTAGTTGCGTGGCATTGACTTGAGAGCAACTGACTGATGCAGAGACTGGGACAGTGGGTTTCGTGCAGTGGTCTGACGCGGTAGCACGAGCCAGCTCCAGGAAAAACTTACTTCTGCAGGTTTTCCCATCTTCACGGAGAATATAGCCTTCAAAGCATTGGCACACGAAAGAGTTTCCACTGCTCACACACGAATGTTCACAGCCGTGGCCCCCCAAAGCACAAGAGTCCAACTCTGAGAACCAAATCGGAATTAGAAACAGAAGATGATTCATACATTAATGACTTAATCGTAAAAGACATCTCAAACACCTTAAATTAATACAGCACCTTACCCCTCAGTGAACATTTCAGACTAGAAAGCACGTCTATGGACAAAGATTCCTAATACATATAGGGCACATAAAAGTCTAACAATATAATCGTTTCTAAAGGGAAAATGAACAAAAGACATGACGAGACAATTTACAAAAGGAGAGATACAAATGACATGTAAATACTAGATAATACATTTAACTTCATTGGCTAGCACATAAAGTATATTATCAACTTATCTCCATATCTACTTACGTACGTATGTCTATATCACACTTAGGTAATCCATTTATTCAGTCAGTCAACAAATACTTCGTGAGTCCCTGTGATGAGCCAGGCACTGTTTTAGGCTCTGGAGATATAACAATGAGTGAAATAAAGTTCCTGCTTTTGTGAGGCTTACCTTTGGCAGTGGGCAGCAGGGGTGGGTGGGAGACAGACAACAGACAAACATATGACATGTGTGGGAAGAGTGCTATGGAGGGAGTGCGGGAGGCAGAGGAGAGAGTGGCTGCTGGGCTGGGGCAGGGCTGGGGAGGGGCTTGTCATATTTACACAGTGAAGTCAGATAAGGTGACAACAAGCAGAGCCCTGCAGAAAGAAAGTGAGGGGTGGTGTCTGAAAGAGCAGTACCAGCAAGAAAGAGCAGCATGTGCAAACTGCAGAGGCAGGAGCACGCTTAGCACTTTTCGGGAAAGGCAAGGAGACCAGCGTGACCAGAGCAACTTCTGGAGCCTGGCAGGGGATGTGGGCAGCAAGGTTGGTGGGGGCAGACCACGTGGGATTCCCAGGCAGGGGTCAGATCTGAGTAAGAAGGGCAGTCACTGGAGCGTTTTGAGCAGCGGAGTGACACAATCTTTTTTATTTATTTAAAATTAAAAAAAAAATTGTGTGTGTGTGTGTGTGTGTGTGTGTGTGTGTGTGTGTGTGTGTGTGTGTGTGAGACAGGGTCTCACTCTGTTACCCAAGCTGGAGTACAGTGGCACAATCACAGCACACAGCAACCTCCAACTCCTGGGCTCAAGTGATCCCCCTGCCTCAGGTTCCCAAGTAGCTGGGACTACAGGTGTGTGTCACCACATCCAGCTACTTTTTGTATTTTTTGCAGAGACAGGGCCTTGCTGTGTTGCCCAGGCTGGTCTCAAACTCCTGGATCGAGTGATCCTTCTGCCTTAGCCTCCCAAAGTGCTAGGACTACAGATGTGAGCCACCGTGCCTGGTCTGACTTTGTGTTTAAAGGATTGCTCTGCACAGAGTGGAGCACAGAGGGTTGGAAGCAGCCTTCTGCAAAGATCTTGGTGGCCCAGACAAGGCAGTGAGAAGTGGTCACACTGTGGCTAGATTTCTGATGGATTGACACAAAGAATCCCTCTGGCTAGGACAGAAGAGTCAAGGATGACTTGAGGTTGCCGGCCTGAGAGAGCAATTGAAGGATGGCACTGTCATCCATACAACTGGGTGACTTCTGGGGGACCAGAATATCTGGGACCCTGTGAAAACCAGGCTGCTATTTTAAAAGCTTGTGACTGAGGACAGGTGGGCAGTGACTTTTTATAAGAACCACACAAATTTCTGAAAATTAACTCAATCCTTTCTGATTGTATAGAATTTCTACAATGGATGTGAATTGATGTTACTAACTAAAGGCACCAAAGCACAAAGTGACCTTTATAATCAGGCACAAACCACACACTTCTTTTTATAAAGCATTTTGCAGTTTTTCCCTTTGGAGGGGGCACCCTCAGAACCACCTGTGGGCTAGTTAAGGGAGCTGTTGTTACACTCGTTTACTAGCTAGGGAAACTAAAGTTTGGGAACATTAATGGCTTGCCAAGACCAACTAACTGTTAATGAGAGGAAGAACCAGATTAAAAATGGAATCTTATGACAATAAATCCCATTTTTTTTCTTCCTACACTGCATTGCTATATTCTAAAGTAAGCTTTCAAACATGAAGGGAATTCTGCTTGCTTTTCTTTGGGCCAAAGCGCTGCCAAAATCTTTGAACAGCGGAAAAACGTTGTTAATTAAAATTATAGCTGTGGAAGAGACTGAAAGCGGCGTTGGACCCTCCTGCTTGCCCTGAACATGACTTACTTTTCCGGGCACATTCTAGGCTCATTATTAATGCAGAGCATTTCCCGATGGCTTGGGGGTTGTTCCTCACATAGAGTAAGAGTGGAAAGTACAATCGAGCGATCTGTAATACAGATGGCTGGCTGGCCATAGAAGGGAGCTTTTTCCCCCCCCCACCATGAATTTATAATAAGAATACTCCATTTTCCAAGGTAATAAAATACATACAGCTCTTTCAGGCCAGCCTTGTCAAGCCATAATTCAGACAGACCCCTCTGAGCACATCTTTCCTTCCTGGAGCGTCCCCTGGGCCCTGTGCTGGTCCCTTAGCTTCAGCTCAGGCTTTTATCTTGAAGGGGCTGGAGCGTCTCCCCCACACAGACCAGGGGCCACTGTCCCCAGGCTCTCCTGGGCCCTGGGTGCTGCTCTCCTCCGTCAGGGGCTGCTGAGCGGGAAGCCACGTGCCCACAGCAGCGTGTCTTTGCCCTTGGCCGCAGGCCAGCCCAGGAGCTCCCAGCCCAGTGTCTCGGTTCCTGTGGGCTCCCACGTTAGTAGCTCTTTGGCATGTTTGCTATGTGCATGCTTCTAAAGCATGCGGAGAATTTTGACTCTTAACCTTTCTCCTCCTCATTCCCTCAGAGCATCTGATCAAGAGAGAGTAGAGTAGGAGTAGATGAGTTCTGAATCTCAGATGATCATCAGAATCTCCTGCAGAGATGAAACAGGCACACAGTCCAAAAGCCAAACATACTAAAGGGCGAACTTTCTCTGCAGAGGAGTACCTGGCAGTGTCTATCAGTGTTACAAAGTGCACCTTTGACCCAGCAGCTTCCCTTCTGAAACTCTCTCCTACAGATGCCCTCGCACCATATGAAAAGATATACTTTCAAGTTATTCACAGCACAGTGTTGGTAATAATGGAAAGTGGGAAACAACCCAAGTGTCCAACAACAGGAAACTGGCTGAATAAATATTCCATACAATGGAGCATGGTGCAGCTATAAAAACAATGAGGAATTCCTCTCTGTAATGATATGAAGGCATCTCCAGGAAATATCATTGTGTGGGGGAAAAAAGTATAGAATGGGGCATTATAGTACACCATTTTTTTATGTATATAAGAAAGGGGAGAAAATAAAAATATATATTTGTATTTACTTTTATTCACATAAAGAAGCACTGGAAGGTGTAATAAATTAATAAGAATGGAGGCCAGGTGAGGTGGCTCATGCCTATAATCCCAGCACTTTGGGAGGCCAAGTCAAGAAGATTGAGGCCAGGAGTTCAGAAACTAGCCTGGGAAACATTGTGAGTGAGACCCCATCTTGACAAAAAATTTTAAAATTAGCCAGGTGTGGTGGTGTGCACCTGTAGTCCTAACTGCTCAGGAGACTGAGGCAGAAGGATTTCTTGAGCCCAGGAGTTTGAGGCTGCAGTGAGCTATGAGCATGACACTACACTCCAGCCTGGGTGACAGTGTGACCCTATCTCTTAAAAAACAAATTAAAAAGTAAGAATGGTATATTGCCGGGCGTGGTGGCTCACGCCTGTAATCCTAGCACTTTGGGAGGCCGAGGCGGGCGGATTGCTCAAGGTCAGGAGTTCGAAACCAGCCTGAGCGAGACCCCGTCTCTACCAAAAATAGAAAGAAATTAATTGACCAACTAAAAATATATATACAAAAAAAATTAGCTGGGCATGGTGGCGCATGCCTGTAGTCCCAGCTACTTGGGAGGCTGAGGCAGTAGGATCGCTGAGCCCCGGAGATTGAGGTTGCTGTGAGCCAGGCTGACGCCACGGCACTCACTCTAGCCTGGGCAACAAAGTGAGACTCTGTCTCAAAAAAAAAAAAAAAAAAAAAAAAAAGTAAGAATGGTATATTAGCTGTCTATTGCTGTGTGACAAGTTACCCCCAAATTTAGCAAACAGCAAACATTTATTATCTCACACAGTTTCTGACAGTTTGGAATCTGGGAGTGGCTTAGCCGGGCAGTTCTGGTTCAGGGTCTCTCGTGAGGCTGTGGGCATCCCAAGGCTCAGGAGAGCAGCAGAATCCACTTCCAGTCTCACAAGTGTATTTGCTGGCTGGCCTCAGATTCTCGCCGGCTGTTGGTTGGAGGCTTCGGTTCCTTGCCCTGCGGGCCTTTCTGCAAAACTGCTCACAACAGGGCTTCCCAGTACATTACAAATATTATTGCAACGGATCCCCTTGTGCATGTGGTCTGACATACAATGTGAGGGTCTATCTGAAAGATACACATGCAGGGATGGAACTGCCTAGGTCAAGAGTATAAAAGCTGATAAATATTTCCAAATTGTCCTCCAAAGAGGTGATTTCAATCTCTACTTTCACCAACAACGTAAGACAGTCTCTGTCTCTGTTTCTGATTCAGGGGCTCTGGGGTAATGCTTGGGCCTCTGGACTCTTTCAAAGCTGCACAGATGATTATGATGAACCATCAGGGCAGAGATGTTGGCAGTGGACATAATGCCTGGCACCTAACAGACCCCCAGGAAAGGCCTGTTGAACAAAAGGAAACATTTCCTCAGTTTTCCACTCCAAAGATTGAGGGTAATTAGCTCCACCTCACAGGGTTTTGTGCAGATGTTTTAAAGGCGAACCCCTGGGGTATGGATGCTGGCAGTCAGCCGGGCTCCTCACTCTCACGCCAGTCTTGCAGATGCGCAATTCGCATTTGTTCAGCCAAATGTCCAGTTTCCGCATGTCAAGGATGTCCTGGGTCACTTATGAGTTCAAGGAGCCTAACGTGGGAAGTTAGAGAACACCAAAGGTGAAAGCTCTAGCTGCTTTCTCTCCACCAAGTCTGGAAAGCAATTTGGAGTCAGCTTCTCCCCAGGGCCAAAGATACTCCCCCATAGGAAAGTGCTTCGGAGGTCCCTTAACAGGTGAAGAGAACCACCCCAACAAAGAGGTCATTCATCCAGCAGGTGTTTATGGAGCACTTATCTGGGCCAGGTACTATCCTTACTTGGGGTTGGAAGGGACCTTAGAAATGAACTAGTCCAACCCATTTATTTAGAGATGAGAAAAACGATGGTCAAGAATGGGAAGTGACTTTCCCAAGATCTCTTAACCTGCGGAGGTGACAGTCTTAGCTGTCCTGGCGGCAGAGGTGAGACTAGATCCAAATCCATCACCTCTGTGTCTTCTGGTTCAGTTGCACATCCATGAGTCATCTGAGCTCAACAGGGTGTGCTGATGGCCTGGTAGGTTCTCAGAAGACAAACTGAAACAGTTTTCTCAAGGGAGGCCTGCCTCCAGAAAGTTCCCTGGAACCCCACAGGGTGTCTCTCACCAGCCTCCCTCTTGCACCCAGGACATGAACTTCCTGTGGTTCACGCTCTGGCCCCTGGGCCTGCACATGCTGTTTCCAGCACCTTAGAAGCTCTTCCCCTCCATCTCTGGCCAGCTCACTCTTCTCGCTCCCCAGGTGTTGGATGGATCAAACATCTCTTTCTCTGGACTAGGGGAGGCTCCGGTGGCACCGCTCCTTCCGCCAGCTCGACTCTCCACAAGGAATGGACCATCCGTCTTTAATATCCTTCTTCCCTGAGAAACTTTAAACTCCGTCAGGGCACAAAACTGAATCTGTGTCAACTCTAGGGGTCCTCAGCATTCTGCACTGCAGGGACACAGTGAATGCGGTAGAGAATAAGAATAAATGGACCAAGAGCTTAAGGAAGTACCGAGACTAGAACCCAGAGAGGAGAGAGAGACAGACTGGATTAGGAGCCATCGATCGGTTAAATGAAACTGGTGAGAGGACTCTCGAGAAATCTCTTTCACACACGAGGAAGCAGGTCCACACATTTAGTCAAATCTTCATCATTAGGTGAGATTTTCAATTTGTGACCAGGATGATTAAAAGTTTCAGGATGTAGCACAGGTTTTTAGGGCCCATGTCTAGCAGCCGCACACATCTGGATTACACATCTGGTGAGTCACATACGTCTGTGGTGCAGTTCTGGGGTAAAGTGTTCCGGGGACTCGCACCTCTGCAGCGATGACAGACAGCACTCCTGTGTCTGGGCCCCGTGTAAGAGGTTGTTAAAAGCAACCCCGACCCCAGAGGGAGAAAGCCACAGCACCCGCCTGCCAAGAGGGTAACCAAAGGCTGACAGATAGAATTACACCATTTCCTGACTTTTCTCATAATAAAACTAGGAGCGGCCAGTCCTTTGCTAACTCTATATAGGCTTTTTCTCAGACAAACCCAGAAGCAGCTGAACCGAGATGTACTTTTCAAGGGCATCTCACACTGGGTAAGGGATCCTGAAGTCAGGGGACTCGGGGTCCAGTCCTGGCTCTGCCACTGACCCCCCACGGCCAGCTTTCAGGCATCGGTTTCTTCCCTACAGCTGTTTCCCATGAAAGAAAGGGAAAACCTGTGACAGCTTCCTTCTGTCCCAGAAAGACTTTAATGGGACTACAGGATCATGAGGGTGGTCTTCTCCCCTTACTCTCTGCTATGAATTGTGTCCCCCCAAATTTATATGCTGATGCCCTAACCCCTGAGGTGAGTCTCTGGGAAGTAATAAGGTGTAGATGAGGTCATGAGGGTTACACCCCTATCTGATAGGATTTGAGCCCTTATAGGAAGAGACACCAGAGAGCTTGCACTCTTGTGCTCTCTCACCCCACGCCCCCTGCCATGGGAGGACACAGCCAGATGCTGGCCGTGTGCAAGCCAGGAAGAGGCCCCTCACCAGAACCTGGCCACGCCCTGGTCTCAGACCTCTGGCCTCCAAAACTGTGAGAAATAAATTTCTGTGGTTAAGAAACAACACCCAGTCTATGTTATTTTGTTATGGCAGCCCAAGCAGACTAAGACATTCCCTTATCCGTGCTCAGGGCTGCTTCAGCCCTGGGAGGCCAAGCTCAGGGCCTCAGGCTGGGACAGGCCTTCGCAGATCCACTGTGGGAGCTGGATTAGAAGTATCCCCAGCCAGGATCCCCCAGTGCCCCATGGCTTGTGGCCCAGATCCCTGTCGGCACCCCCCATTTGCAGAGGGAGGGTCTCCCCTACGACTGCCCTTGGACCTTGAATCCAACTGCCTCCCAGGGTGGTGTGTCTCCAGGGCCTCTCCAAAGAGCGTAGGCCTGGCCCCAGGACATGGGTGTCCAGGCAGCTTTCAGGGAGCTACCTTGGCCTCCCTTGGTGCAAGGGAGCCTGATGGGGGGAGGTAGGACCCTAACAAGAGGTACCTTAGGGCTTACGGCCCTCGACAAGTTCACAAAGCACTTTGACGAAAGTCTCTCCCTGTGCCACAAGGTGACCCTCAAAGGAAGGCAGGAGTGACCATTCCATTTACAGATGAGCAGTCAGACTCAGAGAGGGTCGATTTTCTTGCCCAGTGTAGAAATGACAAGATTTAAACCCAGTCTTTGAGGCCCAGTTCAATACTCTCTCCACCCTGCCACACTGTTCCTCAGATCTGTGCAGAGAGAGGGTGAGGCTGGGCAGGGGAGCACTGCAGGGAGGTCCCAGCTGAGCCTGACCAGTGGGTAGGGGGAGGAAGTTCCCCATGGGGGGTGACATCAGGGTGGCCTGGGTTTCCACTGGCGGTGGGGGGGGTAGGATGTCCCCAGGTGGAGACAGGACAAGCTGGAAGCTGCAGGGCCTGCTCAGAGAACAGGGGACTCGCCACTTTGGCTGAAGAACTGGAGGCTTCAGGGAAGACCCAGGGTGGGGCTAAAGAGGTGGAGGAGGGGGTCTCCACACGCCAAATCGCGGAGTGAGAAGGTAATTTGTTCTGGGAGGCAAGGGAGACCCACTAAAGGTTATTGAGCAGGGAGCCAACACTGTGCCAGGAGCCACAGGGTAAAAAAACTAGAGGTCTTGGTCCATTCACTCTCCCACTCATTTTACCTCGGCCTCCAACCTCTGACCTCTGACCTTCAGGAGGTCACAGGCTAGTGGGCTGTGTGCTCCATGCACATTTGGCCTGTGGAGTCTTTCTTGGGGTTGGGATGCCCTTGTACAAGGTCTATCTCAGGGAAACCTCTAAAGAGAGGAGGAGGCCTCTCAGCTGCAGCTGGTAGAAGAGACCATTCTCCTCCCACCCCCAGTCTGGGCATCTAACTGCCGCAGCAGGACAGCTAGAGGGAGAATCCCCGGAATCAGTGCTTGGAGGTGAAGGGGCTGGCAGGAAGGGGGCATTGCTCCAGAGGCCAGACAGCCCCTAGGAGCCCATAATATCCTATTATGAGGACAGCAGTGCCCACTTCATCCCAGCACCTCAGGAACCTGGGCCTAGTTTCCATACTTCAGAGAACTTTCCAGAAGGTGAGCAGACAAGAAAACCCCACCACACACTATCAAGGCTGTAAGTACATGCTGCCTATACAAAGGGCCAAGAATAATACCCTCATCTGCTGAGCCAGGCCTGGCTGGCCCCCAGCAGGCTTTGCCAAAAAGGTGCAGTCACGCCATCTGGTTCTTGATCATCTGGCATAGAGCTGGGGAACACACATCCCAACCCCCAGTTAGCTGTGGCCACGCCGAAAACCTAGCCCGTTATTACAGGACGGGGCAGTCAGGCTGAATCATTCCAGGGCAGACAGAAAGTCTTCAATTAGGGGAATAGCTTAAAGCATTTGTATCAGCTAGTGAGTAAATGTGACTCTCACACACCATTCCCAAGGACAATTCTTCCCATCTGATTACTTCACACGTTCTCATATAGACATAACCATACATAAACAACAAAACTCACTATTAAGTGCATTGTGGGACATTTACTCCTGTAGATGGTGTCCCTGTGCCATTCGTTAGTCAAGAAACACACTTTAAATGAGAAATGGGCAGCATTTAAAAGTGGTAAAGGCATAACCCAGATGTGGACCTGGGCGGGAAAGGGGGCAGGCATAAAATTAAAAAGAGAAGGGGCTGCACGTGTTTGGAAGGGGCCACGAGAATTTCTTAGAGGTCCTGCGCCCCTCCTACAGTCAGTTCTTGACCCTCACAGTGAAGAGGTGGACAGAGAAAGGGCATGAATACTGTAAGATGACGGAGAATTAAAGCAAACCAACAAAATCCCTTGCAGCTGGCTCTGGGATGCAGCCAAATGCAGATGCAATTCGACACACCCGCCCTCTTTCTGCACCCCCAGTGCCCAGTGCCTCCCCGAGCTGGCTGCAGCGCCTGTCTAGAGGCAGCTGGGCAGGGAGCCACAAGCAAGCATGACATGGATAACCCATTTGCCGAGATTCAGGAATCTGTCCCAAACTAGGGAAATATTTTCTCACGGGCAGCATCGTTAGAGAGGCACGCCCAGCTGTGCAGCCGGCGCATCTGCCCATGTGAATGGATGATATAAAAAGGTGGATAAAGGTGTCCATAGTTGTATCAGTGGTTGGGGAATTTGGCCCTATAGCCAGAAAGACCAGCAGCATGTGGAAGGTAAATTATGGTCCTTTTCTTCCATTTTTGATCCTTTCTCTCAAAACGACTATTTTTCAAGTCTTTATCCTGGTCCACTTAGAAACCAGATTGCAGGGCAAAAAACAAAGCCTCGTTCTTCTGTGAAAGAGAGAAGGCGCTCTGGGAGCAGTGTTTTTTTTTTTTCCCTTAAATTAATGGAGGCAGGAGTTGAGACCAGCTGCAAGAAATATGTACCAGAAAATATCGCTGCCAGCCTCACCATGCACTCTCAGGCCATCTGGATCAGGGAGGGGGCAGAGTTTTCTCGGGAACCTCGCCTTCTCCTAGAACTGACTGTGGAATCGCACAGAGCAGAGTCGAAACCCACCACTTCAGAGCTGGTAATCTTAGGCTCATCACTTAATCTGAGCCACAGTTTCCCCATCTGTAGCTGGCACTCGATAGCGTGTGTGTTTAGCATGGTGCCCGGCATGTGGCCGGCAGTCAGCGAGGGGTCCGCATTGCCATTATTCACGAGCAGTGCCTGGGGTAGAGCAGGGAGGGCTAAGAACGAGGGCTCTGTCCAGCTTCAGAACGACGGGGAGGCAGACTGTGGGAACAGCAAAAAGCCACTTCAGGGAGTTGGGGAAGGAAGCTTGGGGGCAGGGGAGAAACAGCCACCAGGGCTCGAGAACAGCAAGAGATGCGGGGACACATATCCACAAGGGAAAGGGAAGCCTGGAGAGAGGACGCAGGAGCATGTGGATGCCAGCGGCGCACCCACACTCCCGCCCACGGAACGCCTGTGCCACGTCCTGCTTGTCCCGGGACCTCACACACTCACTTGCACACGTCTTCCCATCGCTGCGGAGCACGTGTCCCTCGGGACACTCACAGGCAAAGGATCTGTCCGTGTTGACGCAGGAGTATTCGCATCCGTGGTCGCTCAGCAGGCAATAATCCACCCCTGCAAAACCAAAGGCCAGGTGGCCCCCACAGCCTCCGCCAGTGAGGCCTCTGGGCTATGAAGGGAATCAAGTGACTGTCATGCTTACCACTGCCACCACACCCAGGCATGCAGTTCCCAGCTGACATCCCCACAGTCTCCCCGGAGCAGGGAAAAGGGCAGAGGAGAGGGGCCCACGCACGACCTGCGTCCTCTGCAATCATCACCCAGGTTCCACTCCTGGTGCAAACCTTTCCCTACAGGAGGAGTGAGGAGGAGGGACTCACGGGAGCAGGTCTTGAGGTCCTCATTGATGAGGAAGCCTTCTGAGCACTGGCAGACGAAGGACTCCTCCGTGTTCAGGCACAGCTGCTCACAGCCATGGTCCTGCTGCGCACAGTGGTCCACGCCTGCGTTTGTCACACACAGGAAGACACAGAGGAGACAAGGGGGCAACACTCCATCAGCAACCCGGATTGGAAAACAAAACCTTCTGGGAGGCACAAGGAGCCACGGCGAAGGTTTCATTCTGCCCCGTGCCACCTGCCTCTCTGGAAAACCAGCCTTGCTTGTTTGCTGGGCTTCCCATTTCTTTAAAGAGTAAACACAGACACCCCCAACGTCTGGGGAAAGCTATTGATGACAGCGGCACTCGGTGCCAGGGCCCGGGCACACAGGATCTGCAGTCTCAGGGCAACACCGAGGACAGGTGCGATTCCCATTTCACACACAGGAAAGTGGGGTGCAGGGAAGGTCAATGTGTTTGCCCAAAGCCACACAGCTGAGCAGTGCTTAAGACAGAGGGTTTGGGCCGGGCGAGGTGGCTCATGCCTGTAATCCTAGTACTCTGGGAGGCCAAGATGGGAGGATCGTTTGAGCTCAGGAGTTCGAGACCAGCCTGAGCAAGAGAGAGACCCCGTCTCTACTAAAAGTAGAAAGAAATTAATTGGCCAACTAAAATTGTATAGAAAAAAATAGCCGAGCATGGTGGTGCATGATTGTAGTCCCAGCTACTCTGGAGGCTGAGGCAGGAGGATTGCTTGAGCCCAGGAGTTTGAGGTTGCTGTAAGCTAGGCTGATGCCACAGCACTCACTCTAGCCTGGGCAACAAGAGAAAGAAAGGAAGGAAAGAAAGGAAAGGAAGGGAAGGAAGAAGGAAGGAAGGAAGGAAGGAAGGAAGGAAGGAAGGAAGGAAGGAAGGAAGGAAGGGAGGGAGGGAGGGAGGGAGGGAGGGAGGGAGGGAGGGAGGGAGGGAGGGAGGGAGGGAGGGAAAGAAAGAGAGAGAGAAAGAGAGAAAGAAAGAGAGAGAGAGAGTGAGTCTGGCACCAAAGCACATGGGTTCAAATCACATTTCCGCCACTTCCTAGCTACAGATGCTGGGCAGTCCCGGGGCCTCTCTGCACTGTTTTCTGACTTGAGAAATGGGGATCATGACAGCTGTTTTCTTACAGGAATGTGGTGAGAGTAAGAGGAGTTGACCCACGCAAAGCCCTCAGAACAGCAGCTGGCACACCGCAACCACTTAATGAATACTTACTATTATTACCAAGAAGTGCTGAGTAAGGATTAATTGTATGGTTTTCTAATTGAAAATGAAAAAGAAAAAGTGGTTTTTTTAAAGCCCGTTAATCGGAACATCCAGATTCAGAAGACAGGAACGGGCACTGAACGCCATCCTGGCACTGAGCGCCACGTGGCTGACCCTGGGCAGTGAGCATGAAGGCTGTGAACACACAGCTGCGGTGAATGGCGCCCACAGCCCAGCGGGCTGCCTCCCACATTTCCTGGTTGGAGAAAATGCACCCCCAGAGGCTGCACAGACACTGCAGGCCTTGTGCAGGGCCACCAAGTAGCCTGGGACCAGTGCCTTCTGGAACATTCCACTGGCAGATGCACTTACTGCAAACACTTGCAGGATCTTAGGAGCCACATGCCTGTGTTCACATCCTGGTTCTGCCATTTACTAGTAATGGGCCCCTGGGAAAGTGACTTAATCTTTTCGTGCCCCAGTTTCCCCATCTTCAAATAGGGACAAGAATGGAGATGACACACAGGGCTATTGTTAGGACAAAGTTGAGTCAGTGCATGGGAAGTGCCTGCAGAAAGAGCACATTTTGGCCTGGGGGTCCCTGAGGCCTCAGAAGACCCTGGCTTTCTCCAGGGACTACTAGACAGAGATGGCTTGGTTTATGCTTTCTTAGAGTTGACTAGATCCCAGAGAGAAAGGAGGGCCCCAGCCTCTTGTGGCTGGTCCCCTGAGCAATTCTAGGCTTCTAGGCATGCTGGGAGAGAGAGACAGGCAGGCATGTCCCCTGCTGGCCTAGGTGGGTTCAGCCAAGGCAACTTGGGAGACTAGCCTGCCTCGGGATACCTGCCAGGGCCATCAGCAAACAGACCCCACACTCCTGGAAAAGGCAGGATATGCATAGACCCATCGTCACCAGGATGTGTCCTTGTTGCATGGGAGACCTCCTGTTCCCCACCGGCTTTTCGTGAGGACTCAGAGACACCCAGAGGCAAACACACAGCGGGCTCTGGCTTCTGCACCAACCTTCTAGTTCAAAAGCCCTCTGGCCTCTGAGATCAGGGCTTTAGAAAGCCTAAGGAGGCATTCTGCCCCTCTGCAGACATTTTCCCAGGAAGGGGAACGCGTTTTCCCGGGGGCTGCTCTGGAGCTCCTACTTCATCTGTGAAACTTCCCTGCTGGCAGTTTAGGGCCCAAATGCTCAACAGCTGCACTGTTCTCCCTCACAATCCATCTCTGTCTCCAAAGCGGAGCAGATGTGGGGCTTGCTGGGCGGAAGCCTCACAAAGGGCCCCTTCTGTGCGGGCCATGTCACGGAGCCCTCGCCCAGTGTGCCAGGGGCGCGGGATACACCGCAGCCCTCATGGCTCCCGCCCTGCTGGCTGGGACCAGTGGAGACTGTGCCTCATAAAACACAATGGACCCGCCCAGCTGGCAGAGCCTGCAAGTTCCCATGCGTTTACATCACCAAGTGGACCTTTGTTATGGCTCTGACACAAGAAAATTAAGAAAAGCCTTCACAGAAGGCCCCACATTTCTCAGCTCTGCCCTCATATCAGCCTGTGTAGCACATTGCTTTCTGAGGTCTGTCCCTTCTGGCCTCTTGTCCTAGCCTGGAACCAGGGCTCCAGCCACTCTCATAGGCTCCATGGTAGGAACTGTTCCTCTCTTTTTTTTTTTTAACAGTGTCTCACGCTGTCACCCAGGCTAAACTGCAGTGGCACCATCATAGCTTATTGCAACCTCAAACTCCTGGGCTCAAGTGATCCTCCTGCCTCAGCCTCCCAAGTAGCTGGGACTACAGGCATGTGCTACCACACCCAGCTAATTTTTTCTATTTTTTGTAGAGACAGGTTCTCATTCTTGCTCAGGTTGGTCTGGAACTCCTGGCCTCAGGTGATCCTCCTGCCTCGGCCTCCCAAAGTGCTGGGATTACAGGCCTGAGCCACCTCACCTGCCCTAGAACTGTTCTTGATTGGACGTTTACCTGGCACCAGGCACCATGCTAAGAGATTAAAATGGTCCTGATTTCTCCCCATAAAAACCCTGAGGAATTAATACTATTATTAGTTTCCCTTTTTTTAAAAAAAAAAATAGATAGGAAATCAAAGCTAGAAGTTAAATAAGTTGACCACGGTCACACGTGCAGTATGTGGTAGAGCTTGGATTTGAATTCTGGCCCATTGACTTAGTAATTGCTCTCCACAGCAAATAATAATAATGGTTAATATTTATTGAGCGCATTTGCCCAGCAGCGCTGTTGTAAGTGCTTTACATGGATTAATCCTTTTAATCCTCACAACCCAACCTATGTGGTGGTGGGTAGTATGAACAGTCCCATTTTACGGATGATGAAACGGAGGTGGGGCAGGCTATCCTTAGGGACCCTCAGGAAGGCCAGGAGCTCCGGCAGGGCCTGGGTGCTGGGGAGCCCGCGGGGGTGGCCCCCGCCCGCCAGCGCCGGGCACACTCACGGCTGCAGGTCTTGCCGTTGGGGTCCAGGGTGTAGCCGCGGCGGCAGCGGCAGTAGGAGCCATCCTCCGTGTTGACGCACTCGTGCGCGCAGCCAGGTTTGTTCAGGGCGCAGTAGTTGATCCCTGCGGGGAGGAAGGGCAGTCCCCTCTTTAGATCCGGGCTTCTCTGGGGGCCCCACGAGCCCCAGTGGAGACAGCGCGTGGCTCTGCCTGCCGAGGCCACCGGGAACTGGCCATTCATCCGTTTATCCGCCACCCAGGCGCCAGGCCCTGAGCTGGATGCGCGGATGCGGTGGCCGGTAAGGCTGAGGGGCCCTGCCGCAAGGTCGTGCTGCAGAGGGGCAGAGAGGAGCGGGCGCCCCACCGAGTCCGAGTCCCCAGTCGGGGTGCCTTCCCGGAAGCTGACCGACTGCAGGCCGCAAGGAGGCTTTAAACAGGTAAAGGGGGCTGGAAGTAGCGCAGCGTGAGGACTCAGGGACAGCCAACACAAAGGCCTGGGGATGAGGGCACGGGGACATTTAGGGGCGTGCGGCTGGGGTGTGAGGACACAGATGGGGCTGGGAGGCGAAGGGATGGCAGGGCAGGGACCTGCAGGGAATGGAGCAGTGAAGGCAATAGACAGGCGGCTGGCGGTGGGACTGCTGGTGCAAGTTGCAAGGACAGGGTCGTGTTTGAAGACTCCGCCTGGAAGCCAGGCAGACTGCAGCAAATAAATATTCAGTACATAAGGCGCTCTACAGGACACAGAGAAAACAGCGCCTGCTCTCCTGGCGCTTGTTTGAAAGAGAGCCGGGTACCTGAAGTGTACCTCTGGGCTCCCCAGCAGCGGTCTTTTCCCCCTTGATGGCCAAAGAGCTAAGCGGAGGCTCAGTTAAGCTGACTTGATGGCCAAAGAGCTGAGAGCTGGGGTGAGGGCCACACTTCCCAGCCCATCCCCTTCCAGGAAAGATGGAAAAGCTAAGAAAATCCAATCAGTCTCTTCCTTGATCAGCAGTGTTCAAAGCACATACGGGGCTTCTGCCTGCAGCAGCATCTGACAGTGACGTCAGGCAGCACGATGCAGAATAAACAAAATCTGATCTCGCAAAACAGCCAGCTCTTTAGGGGAGTCAGGAAATGGCAGGCACATCAGGGAGGGTCCAAATGCTCAACCTTGCTCTGGCGAGATTGTGACAGCACCCGTACCATGAACCTGGATGGGACGTATCTCTGCCGCTGCCCAGGTTCCTGCAGCGCTGTCCTATGGTAAGTTCACCCCATCCAAGCTGTGCCTCTGCCAGGAGATGGAAGCTGCAGCATAACCAGCAGCCAATAAGCAATTCATTTCCTGGTAGAAAATGCTAAGACCACAAGATCCCACACACGGCAGTTACAAGGGGGATGGAAAACTGGAAAAGGACACAAAATGAGCTTGTGGAGGGCCTTTATGAGACTGGTGTTGAGGGAAAAGGTCACCTCCAACCTCACTGAATGACTGGGCTGCATTAGTTTAACTGCAGAGCATTGTTCTTTTTCTGGGAATGTGGCAGACACTGTTGGTTGTCTTGCCAACAACCATTACCCCAAGACCCCCAGGGCACGAATCATGGCTGGTCTAAACCAACCTGGCAACCACAGTTCTCCCTTGTCAGTGATTGGTCAAAGGATGGGAATATGCCCTAGTTCTGGCCAATGATACATAAGGAAAAATTTACTAGGGGCCCCTATGAAAAAATTTTGTTTCCTGAAAACACAAAGCTGCATGAAGAGAAGTGCTTTTCTCTGTCCTCCTTCCTTTCTGCCTTTGAGTCTAGTAGCGTGAGGGTATGATGCTTGGAGCTGCAGCAGCCATCTTGTAGCCATGAGGTGACAAGCATGAGGATGAAAAGTCAACATGCTTTTGCGGAGTAGAAAGACAGAAAGAGGCTGCATTCTTGATAATGTCACTGAGTCAACCCTGGGACAGCTAGCTTTGGACTTAGGTAAAAAGTAAATGTCCTTGTGACTTAAGACAGCATTGATTGGATTTTCTGTTAGCACCCTGATACAGCAGAAATGATCTGAAACCATAAAGTAATGAACTGAGAATCTACACCTTTTATTTTTACCATATATCTGCCCAAAAATTACTTGAGGAAGCTTAAATACACAAATGAGTTGAAGATATGACGCACAGCACCCTCTTGCTTCAGTGGCTCCTTATTGCCCTAGTTAACCTCTGTATGATCCAGTAATTCCACTTCTGGGTATATACACCCAAGTTCATAGCAGCATTATTCACAACAGCCAAAAGGTGGAAGCAACCTGAGTGTCCGCTGATGGATGAATGGATAAACAAAATATGGTGCATACATACAATGGGACATTATAAGGAAGGAAATTTGCACACATGCTACAACATGGATGAAGCCTGAGAACATTATGTTAAGTGATATAAGCCAGTCACGAAAGGACAAAAATATCGTGTGATTCCACCTATATGAAGCACCTAGAATAGTCAAACTCATAGAGACAGAAAGTAGATTGGTGGCTGCCAGGGAGTGGGGGAGGAAATGAGGAGTTATTGTTTAATGGGTACAGAGTTTCAGTTTAGGGTGATGAAAAAGTTCTGGAGATTGAAGGTGGTGATGGTTGTACAACAATATTAATATACTTAATGCCACTGAATTATACGCTGAAAATGGTTAAAATGGTAAATTTTATGTTCTATATATTTTATAACAAAAAGCCACCATTGTCTTTAAGGAAGATTTACATATACATATTTCAAAACATGTTGTACAAAATGTATATAATTTTTGTCAATTAAAAAAATAAATACCAAGAATATGTACAACTATGATATATCAGTTTAAGAAAATTATCAAAAAAGGGCTGGGCACGGTGGCTCATGCCTGTAATCCCAGCACTTTGGGAAGCCAAGGCAGGAGGATTCCTTGAAGCCAGGGGTTTGAGGTTGCAGTGAGCTATGATCATGCCACTGTACTCCAGCCTACACAACAGAGTAAGACCTTGTCTCTAAAAAAACAAACAAAAATACCTAAAAAAAAGGGAAAAAAACCAATATTTTAAATATATATATTTTTTAAAAGATTTACACAAAAAATAATTCAACGGAAAACATTTAGAACCTTAAAGAGGTTATCACTCAGCAATCTAGCAAACAGCAATTCAAAATTTACTCTTCCCAATGTTTCTTTTTAGCCGAGGTTTAACCATAGCTCTTGGCCTTCTCTCCACACTGTGTCATATTTCCCACACAATACGTGTGTGTTACTTATTCACTGACTCATTTACTCCTTTCCTGAGTACCCAGTATTCATCCCATACCTGGCTAACTCTCCTCACAAACTGTGAAGTGTCACACATGGCCTAACCTTGGACACAAGTGTATCTGGTAAGGCCCAGAGTGCCCGGGGCAGATGGCAGGACTTTATGAGTGCCAATGCATGAAAGAACTGAGTGGGTAAGACGAAAACGTGAAGGATTAGTGACCTCAGGCAGTACACTTCGGTGCCAGCAGCATGCACAGATGATAAGTTTCAGAGAAACTGGAGGGGCGACAGAATGTTCAAGCAAAAAGTCCTGCTCCTTCAGTTTAGGAAATCCAGGTCCAGAGAAGTAGAAAGTAGCTGCTCAAGGTCACACAGCCAATATGAGTGACATCTCCAAGCCTGGCACATCTCTTGGCTTCCTGGGTCAGTCCAACCTGTGGATTTCACACCGGTTTTTAGAGTGGCCTATCTCCAGCCACAGGGAGCACCCACCGTGGCGCCAGGATCATGAATCATGGAGTCCAGCACTCACGTCTGATTCAGCCCTGGGGCTCCATGCACCCAGGCGGCCACGCCAGCCTCTTAATAACTGACACTGTGACAGTGCCTTACGCTGACAGTGGCACTATCCAGGAGGAGAAATTGTGTCCAGATAAGAAGCAAGAACAAATCCTGGCCATGAGTCTTCTCTTTTGTAGGATTCTGCCTTGAGTTTTTTTTTTTTTCCCCAGTTTAATTTGGATGACATAAAATTCCTTTGAAAAAAGATTTCTTATTAGATTTGAAAATAGCCAACATCCATCAACCTCCTATTAACTGTAAATGGCTGTACCCTGAGGTCGAGATTTGCAATGCTCAGATCACTCGAGAGACCTCAGACTCCTAAGAACAAACTCCAGATTTTAAACCCAATTCTTGGCTCCCCTCATCCACATAATGGTCCAGAGAGACAGTGAGCACTCGCTTCCATTTGCAGCTGTCTGCCTAATGGACTGAGCACAAGCATTAAGTCAAGGGCAGCTCCAAGAGGCTGGCCTCAGGAGTCAGGGCTGGGTCCACAGCAAAGACAATGGAAAATGTAACGATGAGGCAGGATGTTGAGAGAAGGGCTGATGAGGACACTGGGTTTTAGGAACAAATTTCATTTTTTTTGGATGAAAATGTAGGGCACCTGGTTAACGAGGTGCTATACCCACTGAATATACATGCACAAGCATTAGGGTATCTGGTCTTGGGCCACAGATTGCAAACAGGCCCATCTGGGGGCTAATTTGTGGTGGGAACCACTCCCACATGGTCACGAGTTTTGACTTGCTCTTCTGTTCTCAGCCTCGCTCCTCCCTTGGTAATGGCGCCTGCACTGCGTTGAACCCTTCTCTTATCCCAAGTGCCTCTCCAGGTTGTTGAGGGAGTGGCAGAGGGCGTGGAGGGAGTGGCAGAGGTCGAGGGACTCAGAGGATTGGTAAGAGATGCAGAGCTTCCAGAAAATTCTCCTCCAACAATGGCCACATGCCTAACTTTTCCTCCCCCCGCCCCCATCAGTAACACAGGAAGAAGCTTGCAGCCGAAATGAGCATCTAAGCTGAACCAGATCTACTCATCATCGCCCACATAAGAGCTTTGGGTCCTCAAATGAGTACACCTGTGAGTGATTATCCCCGGGTGCAGCCAGCCCCTCACACACTCACCCCTAGCTAAAGGTGTAAATGACAGAGAGAGGAGTGGCCAGGCCAGAAAAATTGGCCCTCCGATGCATCGCAGGCATGTGTGGTCTAATGGAAAATATCCCATCTAATTGTTTTCACATTCTGAATGCTTGCAATTAAAATTCCAATTTAATGCTTGAACATTTCCAGAGTTTGTATCTAGGCAAGGCAGGGGGAATTATGTTTTATAAGAGAGGTTCAGTTTCAAAATATGGGCTGTGCAACCATCTGCCACTATACAGAGCATAACACTTATTAGAATGAGCGTACAAGTTAATCTGTGCTATAAGCAGAATGTGACTCGTCTGGATTCCGTTATGTAACCTACAGTGCTTTTCATAAGAGATATATGGTGAAAGCTTTGCAAACACAGTCCTGCCATGCAGACCACTGCTGTATATATCGCCAGGAAGAAGTGGGTGAAGGAGCATACGTCCCTTATTGGAAGCTCCAGAGACTTCTGTGAATGACCTGGTCAGCTGACCCTGAACAATTCAGTGTGCGTAAGTGTGGACTAAGGCAAGACTTTTTGAGAAAAAAATTCACAACTTGCATGCCTTGAAAAGGCCATTTTTCTAACAAGATCGAGGAATTAAAATAATAGTTGCAATTTTTCCAGGATGACACATCTCAGATTCATTGACTCATTCATTCATCCATTCAACAAACATTGTGCTGCACCTATGTATGCCAAGTACTCTTTGAGTTACTGAGGATTCAACAGTGAGAAAAAGACAATCATCTCTGTCCTCGTGGGCCATCCATTCTAGCAGTCTCTCAGAAACAGTCTGGCGTAAAGAGGTGCTGTCTGGGGTCCATGCTCAGATTCTGGTCATACCCCTTGACGTGCCAGATGACAGGCATTTGAGATGCTCTGCACATTTCTCAATACCATCCTGCGGACACTCTGTACCCCTTGAATGCTGCTGGGAAGCCCCAGAGTCTCATTTATTTTCTTCTTTCCCATCAAAGAGGATAGAGTTGCAATTTACCCCCTTTAGCACCCATCAGCTGTCTTATCTTGTAGGACTGGAAGAAACCAGCTTCTTTTACCTCCCATCCCTGGGCACACTCTTTTCTCTTCCAAATACACACTGTGGGGGTGAGGAGGAGGGAGACTGCACCCTCATTTCAGATAGTTGGGACTTTGCTAAATGTATCCAATGTCCAGACTCAGTCTATTCAATCTTGAAAAATCATCCCCGTAATGGGATCTAATGGATCTAATGGACCAAAAGGTAAAAATTAAGGGCAGAATAATGTTAGTATACACAAATGCTGAGTATAAGTACATCTTGCTGAAGATTGCAGGGAAAGGAAAACTAAATGGAGAAGCACTTAGTGGAACGAACCCTTCTCCAACTCCCAGTGTGACTTACTTTTGCAGGTTTTCTTATCTGGGCTCAGGGTAAAGCCTTTTAGGCATCGGCAGAAATAGGAATTATCTGTGTTAACACACTCGTGCTGACATCCATGATTAGGTGAGGCACAGTAGTCTATCTCTGGAAAGAAAGAAAAATCATCAAATGACAAAATAATAAAGCTAGCAAGTGAAAACCAGGGGTTTTCAGTCTTAATTTTTCCTAAACAGGTAAAATCCCATGTCTTAAAAACATATGCTACAAAAGGAACCTCTCAATTATGATATTCCCATGTTTAAGTATATAGTCTCCCAGTAAGAGAAACTTCTTGACATAGTACAAAATGTTCACGCAACAAATGAATTTGTGAACATGCTTTCCTTGTCTTGGTTCATGTGAGAGCCACTAAAATGAAAATGGGTGGTTGTTTGCCAGATTACAGGCTTGGAAGAAAGAGCTTAGCTGAGTGGTTTATGGGATTTATACAATTAAAGCAATTTCACTTTCTCAAAGTCAAACGCCAAACCACTTAAACCCCTCAAGCAATTGGATACAAAATCATATCCTGGGAAATATAAGATCTAGGAATGATAAGCATAAATATTCTGAGTTTAAAACAGTTCCTCATAACCTCACTTGACTCAGATGCACATAAATAGGATTTTTCATCTCAAGATTCACAGTCAGGGAATATGATCTCTAGGAATACACTAACTTAAACCAAAAATTCAGAAGAAAATCGTTTCATGAAATTTGTTATAATGGGAAATTTTACTTGTATAAGTATTTTTAAATATGGAAAGAGACTGTTCTATTGAAGTGTCTGAGCAAAGTATTTTCCCACAGTGGAACTGGGATGCATTGCTTGAAATAAGTGGCCACTTATGGGCCCTTAAAAGAAATCTTTGTTTTGATGAGAATTTTTATTGTTTTAAGGAACATTTGAGCTACATAAATGATTTTCATAGCGAAAGATTTGGTATAAATGAGTTTTCCCAGTTTATACAAAAAAAAAAAAAATAATAACCTGAGTAAGAGAAAGGCATACAATATTCATGAAAGGAATAATATTGAGTAAATGCTGATTTTTCCCAATTCAAAGTCATAGAAATTTTAAACATATACAAAAATGGACAGAATAATAAATCCATGTTCATATCAGCCACCTTCAAGAGAATCTGCTCTTCTTCCACCTGTACTCCCACTCCCCGTATTAAGATCCTATATTACTTTGACGCAAACCCCAGACATTATATCATTTTGCCCATAAATATTTCATTATGTATCTTTAAAAGACTAGGACTCCTTTTTAAAAATATAACTGCAATACCATGGTTCCATATAAAAGCATTTTTTAAAACTTTTTATTTGGAAACTATTTCAAACTTACAAAAAGTTACAAACATAAAAATAGTACAAGAAACATCTATATACTCTTTGTACTGATTCACTTATTGTTAACATTTGTATGACCCATTTGTATGACCATTTAGTCATCTCTTGGAACTCTTTGAGAGTAAGTTACATACATCCTGCTCCTTTTCCCTTCCTTTTCCAGCATGTGCTTCCTAAGAGAAGGGATGTTCTCTTATATAACGACAGTGTAGTTATTAATGTAAACTTCATAAATTTATACTGATACTTTCATTTAATCTATCATCCATATTCTTCTCTTGTCAGTTGATATAATACTATTTTTATAGCATTTTCCATCCTCCAACATAGGATCCAGTCTAGGGTCAGAGATTGTATTTAGTTTTCATATCTGCTTAGCCTCTTTTAATCCGGAACCATGCTGTCTAATGTGGCTATTTAAATTTAAATTCATTAAAATTATTAATAAATAATGTCAAAAATTCAGTTCTTCAGTCGCACTGGCTGCATCTCAAGTGCTCAATAGCCACAGGTGGCTCCTGACTACTGTTTGTATGGTGCAGATAGAACATTTCCATCAGCACTCAGTGCTCTGTTGGATAGCAGTGGTCTAGAACATTTCCACAGCCTCTCTTTCTGTTTTTTAACAGGCATTTTTTTTAAATTTAATTTTATGTTTTGGAGACAGAGTCTGACTCTGTTGCCTGGGCTAGAGTGCCGTGGCATCAGCCTAGCTCACAGCAACCTCAAACTCCTGGGCTCAAGTGATCCTCCTCCCTCAGCCTCCCAAGTAGCTGGGACCACAGGCATGCACCACCATGCTTGGCTAATTTTTTCTATGTATTTTTAGTTGTCCAGCTAATTTCTTTCTATTTTTTTTAGTAGAGATGGGGTCTCGCTCTTGCTCAGGCTGGTCTCGAACTCCTGAGCTCAAAGGATCTGCCCAACTCAGCCTCCCAGAGTGCTTGGATTACAGGTGTCAGCCACTGCGCCCAGCCTTGACAGGCATTTTTGAAAAATACAATCTCCCTACTTGTTTTTAGTTTTTTGAGGTATAATTGACAAAAAACAAACTGCATATATTTAAGATGAACCATTTGATGAATTTTGCATAAATATACTCCCATGAAACCATCACCACAATCAAAATAATGAACAAATGCATTACTCTCAAAAGTTTCCTCATGCCCTGTTCTAATTCATCTTCTCCACTCTCTAAAGTCCCAAGTAACCATCAATCTGTGATTTGTCAGGATAAATCAGTTTGCATTTTCTAGAATTTTGTACAAATGAAATCATAATAGTACATATTCTTTTTGGTCTGCCTTCTTTCTTTCATTCAGCATGATTATTTTGAGATTCATCCATGTTCATGTGTGTGTCAATAGTTTGTTTCTTTTTATTGCAGAGTAGCATTTCATTATATGGTTATAACACAATGTGTTTATCCATTCACCTATTGATGGGCATTTGAGATCTTTCCAGTTTGGGGCTATCACAAATAAAGGAGCTATAAACATTCATGTACAAGTTTTTGTGTGGAAATATGCTTTCATAGCTCTTGAGTAAATATCTAGTAGAATGGGTTGGTCATATGGTAGATGCATGCTTAGCTACTTAAATATTCCCATGAGTGTTTAGTTTATGAGAGTTCCAATTGCTCCACATCCTCACCAACCCTTGGTAATTTTAGCCATTCTGGTAGGTATGGAGTGTTTATCTCATTATTATTTCACTTTGCATTTTCCTAATGACTAATGTGGTTGAATACATTTTCATATGGTATTTCCATCTCCATATATCCTTTCATGCAGTGTCTGTTCAAATTTTTTGCCCATTTTCATTGGATTGTTTGTCTCATTATAAAGAGTTCATTATATATTCTAAATACAAATCCTTTGTTGGATATACACTTTGTAAATATATTCTCCCAGTCTGTGGCTTGCCTTTTCATTTTAGTAGTAGTGTCTGTCTTTTCAAGAACAAGAACAAGAACAATATATGCTGTCTTCAGGAAACACATCTAACCTGCAAGGATGCATATAGACTAAAAGGAAAAGGGTGGAGATAAGTATTCCAGGCAAGTGGAAGCCAAAAGAAGCCTGGCGTGGCAGTTCTAATTTCAGACGATTTAGTTTTTAAAGCAACAAAAGTAGTGAAAGACAAAGAGGGTCATTATATAATGGTGAAGGGCACACTTCAACAAGAAGAGATAACAATTTTAAATATATATGCACCCAACTTAGGTGCACCCAGTTTCATAAAGCAAACCTTACTAGATCTAAGCAAATGGATTAATAGCAACTCCATAATCACCAGAGATTTCAACACCCCACTGACGGCACAAGACAGATCCTCCAAACAGAAAATTAATAAAGAAATAATGGACTTAAACAAAACCTTGGAACAACTGGTTCTGACTGACATCTAGAGGACATTCTACCCAAAATCCACTGAATATACATTCTTCTCATCAGCTCACGGGACATTCTCTAAGATTGACCATATCCTAGGACACAAAGTAAATCTCAAAAAATTAAAAAAAATAGAAATCATACCATGTACCTTCTCAGATCACAGTGGAATAAAACTAGAAATCAACCCTAACAGAAACCCACATTTCTACACAAAAACGTGGAAATTAAACAACCTCCTACTAAATGATTACTTCATAAATGAAGAAATCAAGATGGAAATAAAAAAATTCTATACTCCTACACTGCTGGTGGGACTGCAAATTAGTTCAACCTCTGTGGAAAGCAATATGGAGATACCGTAAAGCGATACAAGTGAATCTACCATTTGATCCAGCAATCCCATTGCTGGGCATCTGCCCAAAAGATCCAATGACACTCTACATAAAAGACACCTGCACTCGAATGTTTATAGCAGCACAATTCATAATTGCAAGGCTGTGGAAACAGCCCAAGTGCCCATCAATCCAAGAATGGATTAATGAAATGTGGTATGTGTATACCATGGAGTACTATTCAGCTCTAAGAAACAATGGTGATATAGCACATCTTGTGTTTTCCTGGTTAGAGCTGGAACCCATACTATTTTTTTTTTTTTTTCTCTAACTGCACAAATGGGGAAGGAACCCATACTATTAAGTGAAGTTTCCAAGAATGGAAAAACAAGCACCACATATACTCACCAGCAAATTGTATTAACTGAACAACACCTAAGTGGTCACATAGGTACCGCAGTAATAGGGTATTGGGCAGGTGGGAGGGGGGCGGGTATATACATATATAATGAGTGAAATGTGCACCATCTGGGGGATGGTCATGCTGGAGACTCAGACTTGGGGGGGGAGGGAGGGAAATGGGCATTTATTGAAACCTTAAAATCTGTACCCCCATAATATGCTGAAATAAAAAAAATTTAAATTTAAATTTAAAAAAATGTCAAATAAATAAACGAAGATAAAAGTGAAAAAAAAAAAGAACTAGTTTTCTACAATGAACCTATATTACTTTTGTAATCAGAAAAAGTACTAAAGTACTAAAAATAAATATTCACATTCATAACTGTGAAACTAGTTGCCGTGGAAAACAGCAGAAATAATAAAGAAAAAAGAATAATGTGGGAGGTGCCCAGAGATTTGGAGACAACAATAATCAGAGAACATTGCTGAAAACAATATATGTAGTTTCATATGTCCATATATGCTATAGTTGGGATGCCTGTCCCCCCAAATCTCATGTTAAAATTTAATCCCCAAAGTTGGAGGTGGGGCTTGGTGGGAGGTGTTTTGGTCATAGGGGTGGATCTCTCATGAATGTCTTGGTGCCGTCCTCATGATAATAGCCATCCTCATGGTAATGAGTGAGTTCTTGCTCTATTAGTTCCCTCATGCGCTGGTTGTTAAAAAGAGCCTGGCACCCTCCACATACCTTGTTTCCTCTTTCGCCATGAGATCTCTGCACACACCAGCTACACTTCACCTTCTGCCATGAGTGGAAGCAGCCTGAGGCTTTCCACAGATACCCAGTCTTCTAGCCAACAGAATCATGAGCCAAATGCTTTTTTCTTTATAAATTACCCAGTTTTGTTATGCCTTTATAGCAACACAAATAGACTAAACATCCAAAAAATAAAATACAGGTAACAAACAAAGCGAGTTTCAGACCTCCATATAGAGGAGTAGCTATGAGCTTATGGGTATTACTGGAATCCAGGCAGACAGGAACAAAATGCATGACTACGGAGAGAGCAGGCCATGTTCTATGGACCACAGAGCCTGCGTCACAGTCCCGCACACTATTCTAGTCACGCAACTTCTTTGCTGCATGCCTTGTGAACTCAATGGAGAAATGTGTGCTGAATGAAAGAATGATTGGTTGGGCTTGTAACTGCCTGAATGTACCCAGAGAATGCTGATTGCTGAACTAAGACTCTGAGCACCATTGCTGAACTGAGCAACATTGCTAAGCCTCAAGTTCCTGCCTCAGGGCTTTTGCACTGGTGCTACGTTTCCTCTGCCTCACAGTTCTCTTCCTTCTCTCACCTCCTTCAAGTCTTTGATCAAATGTCACTTTCCTGTTGAGACCTGTAGTCTTCTTTTAACCTGCTCTAATAGAATATAAGCTCCATAAAGACAGAGATTGGTTTTTTGGTTTTTTTTTTTTTTTTGGTCTGTTTTATTTATTGCTGTAAGCCTAGTGTTTACAACCATATCTGGTATATAGTAGATGCTCAACAAATATCTGTTAAATGAATAGTTATCAGTATTACTCTTACTGGAGTATTTTGTGAGGGTTCAGATGTGTAAATATTGTGCACTAAGATGTGTAAATATTGTGCACTAAGAACCAACACGGGGTCACTAAGAATGAAAGACAGCTCTCATGTTCTCCTTTTTTTTTTTTTTTGAGACAGAGTCTTGCTTTGTTGCCCAGGCTAGAGTGAGTGCCGTGGTGTCAGCCTAGCTCACAGCAACCTCAAACTCCTGGGCCCAAGCAATCCTCCTGCCTCAGCCTCCTGAGTAGCTGGGACTACAAGCATGCGCCACCATGCCCGGCTAATTTTTTCTATACATATTAGTTGGCCAATTAATTTCTTTCTATTTATAGTAAGATGGGGTTTCGCTCTTGCTCAGGCTGGTTTTGAACTCCTGACCTCGAGCAATCTGCCCGCCTCGGCTTCCCAGAGTGCTAGGATTACAGGCGTGAGCCACCGTGCCCGGCCTCTCATGCCCTCCTTAATGCTTCTTCCCACCAGGCTGTTTAAAAATCTCCTTCTAGTAGAGTCTCAGTTCAGCAATCAGCATTCTCTGGGTACAGACATTCGGGCAGTTACAAGCCCAACCAATCATTCTTTCATTCAACACACATTTCTCCATTGAGTTCACAAGGCATGCGGCTCTCTTTAGCAAGTTGGTCAAATGCCTATTAAAGTCTCAATAGTTGCTACCACATTTTCCATGCCTGGTTAGTCTATGAAAGGAAATAAGAGTTATTCTGATGTGACTCATTCTTAGTGACCACAAAGAATGCGAGAAGCTCGATTTGTTCTGTTGGTCTTTAAGAGCGAAGAAGTAGATATCAGCTCAGTCTGGGAAATCACTTTCTAAGAATCAGAGCTGTACAAAGTGGAATGAACCCCCATGGGCTATCACGAGTGTCCTGTCAGTGGTGTTCAAGTGCCAGCTGGATGACAGTGTAGAATGGGTAGGTGGGCAAGAACTAGATTGAACTTTACAGCCTCTTCCAACCAAGAGTCTTTGATTCATGCACACAGGGCCTCAGAAAAGTGGTATATATTACAGGCTGTAGAAAGGTAGCAGGGCTCAGCACATTAACTATTTCCTGGTCAGGATGCCTGACAACTGATACGTTCTAGTTCCTCTATTGCTGATTCGGTATAAAATTATTTCCTTCTGTATTTCGCTTTTAATGCAAGCACCAAATATTCATTCAGTGCCTTACTCTGTGCAAAGCATTCTTATTTGAAAAATGAGGATGGAAATGTCAACCAAGTTATCAATGGAGTCTGAAATGAGCATAATGATCTCAAAGTCAGAAAACAATAAAGAGCAATATTCAAAATATGGTGTCCACAATTGCCTTTTTTCATCATTACAGGCATTAGATGATTAAGCATTGGACTTGAACCCTACAGTCTCCTTGATACCAAAGATACCAAAGACATGGATTCCTATCTAGTATACTTAAGTCCTCTATATATCTTTCTGGTGAAAAGGCCCTGGATATCTGAGAGTGTTCTTTCTCAGGCTTGGCTCAAGAGCAAAGGTTTCATTTTAGATCTCATACTTCATATCTCATACCTCAATGCAACCTCCAACTCCTGGGCTCAAGCAATCCTCTTGCCTCAGCCTTCTGAGTAGCTGGGACTACAGGTATGTGCCACCACACCTGGCTAATTTTTATTGTTATTGTTATTGATGCTTTATTATGTAAATATTTAAACACTGATTAAAAAAAAATAGTGGGTAGCTTCTGTACATTTTAATGATTTTTTTTTAAGTTTCAAAACATTAAGGGGGTACAAATGTTTTTGTTACATGGTGGCTAATTTTTTAAATTTTTTGTAGAGATAGGGTCTTACTATGTTGCCCAGGCGAGATTCAAACTCCTGGCTTCAAGTGATCCTCCCGCCTTAGGTCCCACAGTGCTGGGATTGCAGCCATGAGCCACTGGATCTGGCAGGAAAACATTTTTTAAAATCTTTCAGCATCACAGCAGTGGCCAGGCTGACTTGGCTAGAAGCTGATGAGATGCCTTGGTACTTCCTGACAGGATGGCCACCTTGATTCTGAGCTTCTGCCTCCATCCTGTGTTCCTGTTCCTTTTAGCTGATCTCTAGTTCTCAGTTCTTGTCCCTGCCTCAGATCTGGAGCACTCCTGGGAGTCTCTGTCCTCACAGCTGGGCTTCTGCCTTATTTCTTAATCTGACAGCTCTCCAGGTTCTCCGAGTGTCTGCTTTCTCTCTTGGCCCTTTTCCTGCTCCCGCCGCCCCCCCCACCCCCCCACCCCCCACCCCCCGCATGGTGGGAAGGGGGCTCTTCTGGGGGACTTATCACCCTGGTGCTGCCTGCCCAGACCCCTCGGATTTCCCGGCACTCTTCCCTGCCCACGCATTGGAGCGGCCCACTGCTGGGTCTTACCCTGACAGGGCCCAGAGACAGCTGAACTGCTGGGCTCCGTGCCTAGTTGGTGAGACCTCCCAGCTGGATCAGTCCCTGCCCTGGCTCCTAGCCAAACCTCCTCTCCAGGCCCCCTACACCGCCGCAGTATCTACTTGCACGGTCTGATCGCAGGGCTGAGACGTCCTCCTTGCCTGCACCAACCCGGGCCTTGGCTCTGGGGTAGAAGACAGGCTGAGCCACAGTGTGGGAAGATAGTGCCGCTCTGGGAACTGGGGCTGGGGGCAGGGGTGGAAGTCAGGTGACCCCAGCCAGGGAAGGCATTTTGTAGAGGCAGGAGAGAGCCTGGGGGAATCTCCACCCGTTCTGATCTAACTGGTCCCCTTCCCTTAGCTCCTGCCAGGGGTCTTGTCGGCATCACACTGCAGGCCCCAGGTCATATAACCCGTGGCCTCGTGACTGAGATGCTCTGTGTGACCGTGGCCCATGTCCCCACCAACTCCCAGTGGAAGTCTTGAATTGCTCATGCTCCTTTGAACTCAACCCAGGTTTGGGGTAGATGCTCAATAAAGACTAATTTAAAGCCTTTGAAGCTAGTATCGCCCCTTACAAGAACTTAGCACCTGGCAATTTGCTAAATGGTTTATATGAATTATCCCATTATGTCTTCAAGACAATGCTGTGAAGGTGGCGGTATCATCACGCCCTATTACAGGTGAGGAAACTGAGGCATAAATAACTTGCCCAAGATCACCCATAGAAAAGCAGTGGAGCCGGGATTTGAACCAAGACTAGCCCCCAGGAGCATGGGGCCTCCCTTTTGATGAGAGTACTGACTCACCCGCCTAGCAACCACAACCCACCCCCTCACCCACCATGACCACAGGCCAGGCAGCTGTTTCCTAGTTCAGAAGATTCAGAAGGGATGGGAGAGGAACAGAGCAGTCTACTCACTCATTCACTTATTCTCTCAGTAAACAAAACAAACAGACAACTGCATGCCAGTCACACGCTGGGCATGGAGATCTAAAACACCCTGTCTGGTTCATATCTTTGCATGTCTTCTCTTCTTCTGGAACCCTCATCTCACCCTTCTTCGGCTGGTGAATGACAGCTCCACCCTCAAGACTCTGCCACGGTATCTTCTCCTCCCGGAAGGACCCTGCCGTATTCATTTTTATTGGTACGTGGTTAGGGCTCCAGAAATGGGCGTTTTTAACTTAGTGTGGCCCTTACAGTTCCATACGCACCCCTGTCTCCAGCTCTGGTGTTTATAAGCTGCTGATATTTAGGGATTGAAGAGTAGGAGTTAAATTTATGTTTCAGGAGGTTTTGTGCAGATGTACACTGCTTTACATAATGGATGCATTTTTAGAAAGGTTGTAGGTACATGAACTTTTTATGAATTAAAATCCTATTTTCTCATTGATGTATGTTTCAGAGATGCCTTCTTATTCTAAATTGCTATTAAAATTCACTTTTTAAAAAGGCTGAACCCTAATACTTTGAAAACAAGCTTTTCTCATGTGTCCCTCCCTATAGGAGGATAATAATCCACACACGATCCCTTAAGGCTTTGGTGGACCTTCATATTTAAAAGGACACTTTTGGAATCCTTTTGCAAAACTAGGGATCACCTTTAGTTTATAGAGTCTTATGTTCAGATTTGGGGAGCTAAAATGACTTCTGATTTTTATTTATAGTTAAAATCAAATAGAGCTAAATAGCTCAAACAAAACATGAGCACTTCTCTGCAAACTGCCATCCACCTATCCGTCCCTAACACAAACAAAACCGCATTCAATTCTTTTTGGCTCAGCGATTTTCTGGTACTTGTGTGGAGTCAGAGCTGAAGCTCACAAGCCACAAAGCTTCAGTGAAAACATTCCTCAAGCCCTGTTAATACCCAGGGCCACAGCCAGGCTGAGTCAGCAGGAAGCAAGGTGGCCTGGTTACCGGCAGGCTCAGCTGAGGCTGGAAGAACACCCCCACGTGTGGTGGCTGATAAAACACAACTTCATCAGATTCCTTAAGCGGTGATATTGAACTAGAGTGGGTTACAGTCTTAAGGCCAGTCAAGAAACGTCTGACAGAGGAGGGCTGGGGCAGGAGGTTTCAGACCCCCCACGACATAATCATATGCTAATCCATGCTTGGGAGATTTCCAAGGCCAGAGTCCCAGTAGCAGTCATATCAAATGCTTCTCTCTCTCTCTCTCTGGGTAACTTACTTGTGCACGTTTTTCCGTCTGTGTTAAGAGCAAATCCTTCACGGCACCGGCAAGAGTAGGAGCCATCAGCGTTTACACACTCGTGTTCACACCCATGGTTTTCTGAGGCACAGTAGTCCACAGCTGTAGAGAATAAAACACATTCAGAGTTTAATCAGAAACGCAGCCAGAGGTAAAAAGAATGGTAGGATGGAAGCATACTCATAGCAACTATGAGTAAGCATTCATATTGTTGATCCAAAAAGAATATGGATAAATAAATATGAATTCAAGACCTCCTTTTCCTTATTCATGCCCAGCCCCCCAAAAATAGGAGTCTATATCAGGCAATTCATATCAGAAGATAAAGAACTTATGAACAATTGTATTTAAAAGTTAAAGAAATGCAAATCAAAATAATCACAGGACACATACCTATAAAACTGGCAGAAATAAAGATGAGATAAAACCCAGTGGTGGCAAGGCAGCATGGACACAGGGCTATTAATATTAATGATGGGTGGCATTATAAACTGCTAAAAATCCCTATGGAAGGCAATTTGACAATGTTCACCCTGGAAATGTGACCCAAAGAAATGACTGAAAAAAGAGTGAAATTAATGATATGCAATAGGCTATTAATAGTAGCATTATTTAATAAGATTTTTAAAAGGTCTGGAAAATAAGATGAACATTTAATAAGGATAAATGAATTAGTAACTTACGAGAAAACACACTGGCTCATTTCTCATTAAGTGCACAAATATTTAGTGAGTACCATCTAGGGTCTAGGCCCTGTTTTACGTACTAGGGATAGAACAAATAAGAAAACAGACAAAAATTCCAGCCCTCAAGGAGCTTATACGTGAGTGGTGATGGTGGGAGTAGTGAACAGACAAGAAATAAAATATATAAGTAAATAGCATAGTCTATGAGAAGATAAAGAGTGTCCTGGAGAAAAATCAGACATGGAACAGGAATAGGGCTGTGGGGGAGGGGTGGGGGAGGGAGGCTGGGATGTCACGAGGTGGTCAGGACAGCTTCTCCAAGAAGGTGGCAGTTGGGCAGTGCTGAACGACATACGAGCCTAGGGGACATCCGGGAGACAGCATCCCGGCAAAAGGACCGGCAAGTGCCAAGGCCAGGAGGTGGGACCAGGTATCCCTGGTGTGCTGGAGGATCAGCTAAGAGGCCAGGGCGGCTGGAGCAGGGGGAGGTGGGACACAGGAATGGTGCAGTCAGGAGGGACCCATGGGCCACTGCGAGGACCTTGCTTTTACTCTGAGTGAGCTGAGGATCGTTGGCCGGTTCTGAACTGAGGAGCTAAGAATACGGTGTAGAGGGCAGCTGTGACAGTGGCAAACCAGTCAGGGGTCACTCCAATAATCTCAGTGAGGAAGGATGGAGGCTTCAACCAGGATGGGGTGGGGAGAAGCAGTGTTCTGAGAGCTGTGGCTGGGATTGTGTCCCCCCAAAAGACATGTCGGAGTGCTAACCCTTGCTGCCTACCAATGTGGCCTTATTTGGAAATAGGGTCTTTGCAGAAGTAATAAAGTTAAGATGCAATCATTAGGGTGGGCTCTAGTCCACTGTGATGGTGTCCTTACAAGAGGAGAAGGCCATGTGAAGACAGCCACCCGGGGAGAACGCCAGGTGAAGACAGACGCAGAGACTGGAGTGACGCAGCCACCAGCAGTGGAACACCAAGGTTCCATGGCCACCGCCAGAAATCAAGAAGAGGCGAGGGAGGATTCTTCCACAGGTTTCGTAGGCAGCACGCCCCTGCCAGTGCCTTGATTTGGGACTTCTAGCTGCCAGAACTATGAGAAATACATTTCTATTTTTTTAAGTCACCCACTCTGTTACGGCAGCACTAGCAAACTAATACACCAGGTATGTGCCCAAGGTGGGGCTGATAGAGACCTGTCGGGTTAGCGGTGAGGCAAGAGAAAAAGAGAAGAATTAAGGCTGACTCCAGGGATTGTGGTCTAAGCAACCGAGAGAAAGAAGATGCCATCAGCCGAGATGGGGAAGGCACAAGAGGGGCAGGTTTCATGGGAGGAGACCAGGAGCTCCAATCCGGCATTAGGCAGCCATTAACATTACCATTGTGATGACATCACCGAAAATAGGGAGACAAAATTTGGTGAAAAAAAGTAGCTCATGAAATTGTACATTCACAGTGATTATATAGAGGGAAAATATAGCTCTAAGGCAAAGCCTGGAAATTAGAAACAAAAATGCATGTTGTGTTAAGGTAGTAGGATTATGGATAATTTTTTTTCTTTAAAAGTGTTTCCCTCTACAATGTTCTAGGATATATTAATATCACAATTGTGTAAATAGTAACAAGGAAATGGAATCTACAAAATTAATATATATGTGCAATTTTTAAAAAGCAAAACCATGCATGGAGAAGATAATAATATATTTAGCATAGTACTAAAACAAAGCAAAGGGAAAAGCTAAAGATTCTTTTTTTTTTTTTTATTTCTAATCTAACCGTACTCCTGGAAAAGATTCTTAAAAGGTAATAACCTGTGTTATGTTTATTCTTTTGCTCCCAAGCTTCATTAATTTTCAGTCCAAATATTGTGTTTGTAACTTCACCTCCCTACACGGGTTTAACAGCACCTGATATTTATGGGCCTAATTTACCAGTCATTATGGTGGGAACAAGGCATTCACGTTGTCTCAAAGTCTGAATGTCATAGGACATTAGCCATTAGGTGCTGGAGTCATAACATAAATATGGAGCCAGTACCAAGTCCTTATAAAAGTTAATTTCTCATCTCTCAAGAACCAATGGGTCATTAAACAAATTTACGGTGACACTGGGAACACTGAGATCAAGGAGTCCCAAGCCCTGGCACGTACTCCAGTCTGTGGGTTGCCAGAGTTGGCCGTGCCATGGCGCACATGGGCCTGTGTTAGCAGCCAGCAATCCTCACCTTCACCTCCTCACACTGGGCCTGACTCTCCATCTTGAAAATCTCCCAACCCCTGATATAGGTGTCTGCCATCAGGCAGCCAGTCCTACCTGTGGCCTTTCTCAGTACCCGCCTCAGAGAGAGGAGGTGTTAATCTGACTTCCAAGTTGTAGGACAGTGACATTGCTACGATGATGAGTGGTCACGTCACTATGCCTAAAAGGCAGAAACTCAGACTCTACCTCTCTCTTCAACTCCCTCTCTTACACCATGGGGTGTAATCTCTGAGCCCAGCCACCTCTGTCCCTCAGAGGGATACCCCATAATTATGCTGGCCCCATAATTTAGACTGGATAGAGTTTGGAAGCTTTGCTTATGTGTTGAGTCTAAGCCACGTACTCTAAACTCTTCTTTTTCCAGAATGCTATAGAATAGAGTATCCAATGTTGGCTCAGGTGTTTAAAAAAAGCTGTACAGAAGAAGCTCCTTGAACAGACCTCCACTTAACCAACTCCCAATCAGAGGGTCATTCCCTCTGACCATGTAAGACCGATGCCCAGAGTATGCTAAATGCCTGAGACAGCTGGAACACCTGTGTCTTGGAACGCTTATGCGCGCCTCTCACCGGCTGGGCTGTGGGCGTATAAAGCAGGCTTGGCGGAACACGTGTGCTCTAGAACACCTGCGTACTCCTTCCACTGACTGAGCTGTCTGCTTATAAAGCGTTGGTTCTCAAAGCACGGTCTGTGAACCAGCCGTGTCAACTCTCACTTGCAAACTTGTCGGTAATGCTAATTCTCAGGGCCCACCCAGCCCTACTGACCAGATGCTCTGGGTGCGGGGCCCAGGAATATGTGTCTTAACAAGCCCTGCAGGTGATTCTGATGCATGCTAAAATTCCAGAGACACTGTCAAAAAGGGTCAAAGTTGTTGTCGTTCTCAAACCTATATATGCCCTTTGTACGTGTAATTAATTTCAATATAACAAAAACCAAGCAAAGGTAAGCACTAAAAGAAACTGAGTTTTTAAAAAATAAAAATTAAGTTGAGGCCAGCGTGGTGGCTCACGCCTGTAATCCTAGCACTCTGGGAGGCCGAAGTAGGGAGGATCCCTCAAGGTCAGGAGTTTGAGACCAGCCTGAGCAAGAGCGAGACCCTGTCTCTACTAAAAATAGAAAGAAATTAATTGGCCAACTAAAAATATATATAGAAAAAATTAGCCGGGAATGGTGGCACATGTCTGTAGCCCCAGCTACTTGGGAGGCTGAGGCAGGAGGATCGCTTGAGCCCAGGAGTTTGAGGTTGCCGTGAACTAGGCTGACACCACGGCACTCTGACCTGGGCAACAGAGTGAGACTCTGTCTCAACAAAAAAATTTAAGTTGAAAGCTTTGGAAAGAATTAACGCAATTTGCTCACCAAAACTGCTGTCGGACCAGGCATGGATGAAACAAGTGCCAAAGATTGGGAAATTTTTCATTAAAACAGACGAGGAATCTGCCCTTCACTGCTTTACAGAAGTCTTCAAATCCTTGCTCCAATTTAAAGGAACCAAGGCTAAATATCATAGACGACACTTTATGGGTATGGTTTGTGCAAGAATGATTTTTAAATATCATATTTTGTCTTCAACTTAAAATTAGTATTTTTAAAGGTGGAATTAAAAGTAATTTTTATTAAGTGTACATGTATGTGTTTTAAATAAAAATAAAATGATTAAGGTAGGCTTGAATATGTCATTTTTTTAGGATTACCCCCTTTAAATGACGTTTTCCATTAATCAGTCAACAACAGGCCCGATTTCCTGGGATAAGAGGGCTTCTCCCAGATCTTGATTCTCACTCTGTTTTGTTCCTTGTGTGCACAGCTCTCTGGGGAACCTAAGGGAGGCGGTGATTGGCAAGGCAGGATTCAGGCATTCTGAGTCCTGGGCCCTGGTCTAGAAAACCCCCGGTTGTCAAATCCCATCTTGATCTGAGAGCTGCCACTGACTCCCTGCCAGGCTGCTGGGGACAGCAGACACGGGCATCGTTGCAGTGGTTAGACACGGAAGAACCCAGTTCCGGGCACGTAAACCTAAAAGTTGTTTTAAGTCCAAGAGAGTTCTAATTCATTCAACTCTGACATCCTTTGCCAAATGTTTTGGGTTCTTTGCATAACTTCCTTTGTTGCAAAATTGTAACAGAGGGAGGCCAAGGTTGAGAGGCAGATGTATGGAGGTGATCTTTGTGTATAACTCAGTGACGCCTTTATTGTTCCGAGTTCTTACTTACTTCAACAAAATCTGTTCTCAGTCGTTTTTGCCGGAACGTTCTTTACAAATGAAGACAGCAATTCTCTAGCTGTAGCTCTTTGGCCTTCCAAGTCACTAAGCGCTATGACCTCAGAGTCAGAAGTCAGTCTTGCCACGTTCAGTCTCTGCCCAATGTGTGAGAAATCAGTGGGCCGCCTCCAAGGATAAATGATACTTTGGTGCAAAGCAATAAAACCCAAGATCACCAGTTTCTGATTTATAATCTGGTCATATTCCCAGGTTTTCTCAGTAGGGATCCGTGTGCAAGGGGACGGCATTAGCAGAAACAAGATATTTTAAAGAGGAGCATTTAGATTTTAAAGTTTGTCGATCACAAAGGGAGAAAAACCAAATCTGTCATTTAGAGAAATGGTAGAACCAATTTACTTGCTGAGCATATATTAGATACAAACATAGAGTGAGGCTCAGAAAACCTCTCCTCTCCAAGGCACAACTGGATTTCTTTCTTTCTTTTCTTTCTTGAGGCTCAGAAAACCTCTCCTCTCCAAGGCACAACTGGATTTCTTTTCTTTCCCTCCCTTCCTTCCTTCCTTCCTTCCTTCCTTCCTTCCTTCCTTCCTTCCTTCCTTCCTTCCTTCCTTCCTTCCTTCCTTCCTTCCTTCCTTCCTTCCTTCCTTCCTTCCTTCCTTTCTTTCTTCTTTCCTTTCTTGACAGAGTCTGACTCTTTGCCCAGGCTAGAGTGCTGTGACATCAGCCTAGCTCACAGCAACCTCAAACTCCTGGGGTCAGGCTATGCTCCTGCCTCAGCCTCCCAAGCAGCTGGAACTACAAGCACATGCCATCATGCCCCGCTAACTTTTTTCTATATTTAAAAGCGACGGAGTCTCACTCTTGCCCAGGCTGGTCTTGAACTTCTAAGCTCAAGCGATCCTCCTGCCTCAGCCTTCCAGAGTGCTAGGATTATAGGCAAGAGCCACCAAGCCCAGCCACGACTGGATTTCTATATACAGGATTTTAAAAACTCAGAGAAAATTTCTTACTGATTTTGATAACAATAGAGGAGCGTTACAGGCTGAATTGTGTCCCTACCCTCCAAATTCCTATGTTGAAGCCATAACCCCTAATACCTCAGAACATGACTGTATTTGGAGATGGGGCCTTTGAAGAGGAGATGAAGAGACTGCTAGGGTGGCCCTAATCCAATCTGACTGGTGTCCCTATAAGAAGAGAAAATGTGGACACAAAAGAGGCACTCGGGATGTGCACACACACACACACACACACACACACACACACCATGTGAGGACACCGTGAGAAGGCAGCCATCTGGAAACCAAGGACAGAAACCCCAGAAAAGACCTGCTGACACCTTAACCTTGGACTTCCAGCTGCCAGAACAATGAGAAAATACATGTCTTTCATTTAAGCCCCCAGTCTGTGCTGTTTTGTTGTGGCAGCCCTAGCAAATTAACACGGGGGAAACCCAGTGTTTACCATCTTGGGGGCGGGGATCACATATCAAACATGAAGAGTTAGCCGATTAATTCAAAATCTGACCTTTCAATATAAAATTCATCCTCCCATCCCTTGTCCCCAACTTAAATATCAACCACCCCGTCCTCTCTGAGGGGAACTGACACAGGAGAACGTGGGAGAGGAGGCCCCAAGGCAACAGCAACGCCACGTTAAATCCCACGCGACGTGCCACCATTCTGGGTTTGCATGGACCTCAGTATGCTTTTTAAATGTACCATGCTTTCAGTATACCTACATTGTTAAACTCAAGCATTCTGAAGAAGACAAAAATTCATAAAAGGTATATAAATTAAGATTCAAGTAATGTTTATCAGTTGTTTATCAGTTTATCATCTAGTAGACATTTATAATGACAGCAATAATATTAACAAGCACTTACATAGCACTGCTCTAAGTGCTTTATGCACATTAACTCATTTAACTCTCCCAAGAACCCTTCGAGCTAGGAGGTATTAGCCTCAATTTACAGATGACGTAACTGAAATATAAAGTGGTTAAGAGACTTATAAAATGTGGATAACACTAGTACCTACCTCATAGGTTGTTGCAATATCTATCAAATATCTCGAAAGGGTCCTAGGACTTAGTAACATTCAATAAAGGTAGTTTGTATTTTTGCCACACTGCCTCTCTAACCAGGTAAGGTCGAATTTGGGAGTTAAGAGATACCTAAATGCCAGTCATTTGTTTTGCAAGCATTTATTCGGTAATTACTCTGCAGGGCGGTGTGCCAACCCCTGTGTGGTAAGGACAAGCAAATACCACGTGTAAGACGTCTTAGAAGAAATGCAGGAAGGATACGCCGGGCGCTTAGCAGTGATTACCTCCAGGAAGTGAAATTGGGGAGAAGCAACCTTCAGGTTTTGACTTTATACATATCTGTACTCTGGCTTTCTTTTTTAATAAGCAAATATTGATTTTGTAATTTAAAAACCAGTCAAGGGGAAAAGATTTTTTTAAAACCACGAATACTTGAGATTATCATCAGTCATTCAACCTCAGTCAATGATTCAAGAAAAAAAGAAAAACGTATCTTGAGTCCACTCTATAAAAGATGAAGAATACAAGTGGTGTCTGTCCTCAACAGTTTGTAATCTGCTTGGGCAGACAGAATGCAAACAGGACTAAAGCTACCCCAAAATGCAAAGCGGTCAGTAAATACCAGGTGAGTAAGTACAGCAGAAAATTCACCCTCAAAGATCTAGATAACTGGGCTTTGAAAAATATACAGTCTGGGATGGCAATGAACAAAGCTGCAGTGGCAGCTGATGGCTTACACATTCGAGGACTCCACGAAAGCAAAAGGAGAATCCTAGGCAGCAATCCACCTTTGCTCACCCGAATGTGGAAATAAACTCAGGAGTCAATAGTGAAACGAGCAGTCAGGGAGAGGGAACTCTGGCACTCCAAGTTAATGTTCCTGTTACTCAAACGTGGGGAAATGTCGTATAGGCAGGTCACAGACATGATTCAGGGATGTGTCAAAGTACTAGAACCACTGTGAAGGTGGCTGAAACCAAAAACCCACTGCATTGATTCACCAGTAGCTGGACATGGTTAACTTCTACCAAATTTCTTTAAATAAATAGTTTAGACCTGCTATCCACACTTTCTCATCACCTACACCCCACCCTTTTTACCACCACGAATCCTCCTGGTCATCTGGCATCCTTCATGCCTTGCAGAGCACCTGGCAGAGAGTGCTGAAATGTTTGCTGAGGTGAATCAGGGACTCAACTTGCTGGCTTTTTCTCTAAGTTCTATTTCCTTTGACCTTGCTAGAGCATGTCATTTATATTGCCCTGGGCTGGGCGAGGTGGCTTACACCTATAATCCCCGTACTTTGGGAGGCCAAGGTGGAAGGATTTTCTTTTTTTTTTGAAATGGGATCTCACTCTGCCTCCCAGGCTGGAGTGCAGTGGTACGATCATAGTTCACTACAGCCTCAAACTTCTAGGCTCAAGCGATCCTCCCACCTCAGCCTCCTGACTAGCTGGGACAACAGGTACATGCCACCACACCCAGCTAATTTTTTTTTTTTTTCGTAGAGATGGAGTCTCACTATGTTGCCCAGGTTGGTCTCAAATTCCTGACCTCAAGTGATCCTCCTGCCTCAGCTTCCCAAAGTGCAGGAATTACAGGTATGAGCCACCTTACCCAGCCTAAAACTATCACTATTAATAATGATTTTTCACATCTGCTTAAGAAGCCTCAATGAAAGTGTATTACTTGCACAATAAAAATTAATGAAGCAAAAATAATCATTGGTGTTTACATGTTGATTTCTTTTTTGCTAGTGTTGGTGGAGGTGGTACCCTGCCACTCTAGCATGGTCACCACAGCAGATTAAGAAAAAAACAACCCTACACTCATGAGACTCACTGCATTTGTGGCCTTCTGATAAGGGTGGCCTTCCTCATCATCAGTGTGGAAAAACAAACCCATAATACTCTCATCACTCACCTGCAAATAACAGGCTATCACTCACACTTTTTGTTTTGTTGCTTTTTTCCTTCGACATCCTTAGTTAAGGATCAAGATGTGCTGAAAAATGTAAATTCTATGTGCCAAAAAGTAAGCATTCATTGTTTGTGGAAAGCAAGACATAACAGGGCCCCTGAAAACAATGGAAAATGGAACAGAAAATGCAGCAAGCATTTAGTCCAAAAATCTAGATTCCTGTTCTGAAGTCAGTCAAGTCCTTTTCCCTCCAGATTTTCTGCCTCATAAGTATGCAGTTCAGTTTATTAAACACCTACTATTTGCCAGGCACTGTTTGTTAGTGCGAGGATGAATGACACCATGCGAGTTTAAAGGGCTTTGTAGATAAACAGGGAGGTGCCGCACGGGTATTAGGATTTGCTGGGCTACTCTGCAGGTGCTGAGGAGAACTAGTATCCATCACTGAAGATATCGGATGCCACCCATCTGTCCTGCCTCTCACCTGGTCACTCAATGTGGAGTCTCCCAGGAGGGAAGTGCTCAGCTGACCCTGACTCAGTGCCTGCAGTTCCAAGCACTGCCCTTGAGAGCTTCCTGGGCTTGTGTTTATTTTCTCTGGTCTTATCATATCCAGTTGGGCTCTTACATGTGTTAGTCACTTGGGCCTCTTGCTGAGCTGCAGGTCCAATACTATGGAGGAAGGGTGCCCATGTCTTTGAGGTGCCACTCAGCAACCCCGCCCACCACCAAGTCAATGTCACATATAACACATGAGCTATATTTAAGTCCGGCCATCCCAAACTTGAAGCAAATCCACCCAGTCCTCCTCAAGCGATGCAGTAACAGACGATGACACTCACACAGATTACCATAAGTATGTCTTTTGCTAAGGACCCACAATGAAAAAATGCTGACCTCAGCCATAAATGAAATCTTTAAAGTTCAAATTCTGCCTAACAACTAGACCGATGAACTGAGCAGTTTGTTGAAACCCAGCGCAGAGTAAATAGATCTATGGGGGTACATGTTGAATCTCCCTTCTCCCTCCTCACTGGGCTGAACTTGGCCTTCCCCACTAAGCAGGGCTGGGGGGATACTCACCCACACACCTTTTCCCATCCTCGGCCAGGGTGTAGCCACTGTAGCACTGGCAGACGAAGGAGCCCGGCACATTCACACAGAGCTGCTCACAGGCGTGGTCCTCCATGGCACACAGGTCCTGGACTGGGGCAAAGTCACACCATTAGGACACAACACCAGGGCAGGTGCAGCCTCAGCACGAGGCCATGCAATGAGCACTTCGTAACATTTGCCAAAATGACTTTTAAAAGCATTACAAGGTTGGGAGGCCGAGGCGGGCGGATTGCTCAAGGTCAGGAGTTCAAAACCAGCCTGAGCAAGAGCGAGACCCCGTCTCTACTATAAATAGAAAGAAATTAATTGGCCAACTGATATACATATATATAAAAAATTAGCCAGGCATGGTGGCGCATGCCTGTAGTCCCAGCTACTCGGGAGGCTGAGGCAGAAGGATCGCTCGAGCCCAGGAGTCTGAGGTTGCTGTGAGCTAGGCTGACGCCACGGCACTCACTCTAGCCTGGGCAACAAAGCGAGACTCTGTCTCAAAAAAAAAAAAAAAAAAAGCATTACAAGGATTAACATGTGGTCATGGCAGAAAGTTTGGAAAACATAGAAGAGTAGATAAAAAGAAACATCTACCTATAATCCCCCCACCTGTAATTCTACCACCCAAAGGCAACTGTTAACATTCTGACGAGGGCATGGGCAATATATGTAATCTTAACACTGTACCCCCATGATACGCTAAAAAAATAAATAAATAAACAAAAAAACAAAAAACATTCTGATGAGTTTTTCTTTCCAAGTGAGCTTCTGCATATATATAAAAACATATTTTTCAAAGTTGGAATTATTCATTGCCTCTATGAAATACATTGAATAATATTTAATTAATATCAATTGGTATTTCCCCATGTCAATGAAAAGTGCTCTGAAAATATCTTCATGGCCCCTGAGAGCTGTCAGTTTTCATGAGCAGCATTTGCACTTGTTGGCATCAAGCTCCCCTCTTTTGGGAATTTAAAGTGCTTCGTAATCACAGTCTCACCGATTTACACTGAGATGATTAAGCACTTTGACATTTTGCAGATGGAGTGGCCGACGTAGGATTCAGTGAAAGGACCTGTGACTCCACCAAGGCACAGCAAGTCTAAGAATAGCCCTGAATTCCCAAGTCGGCACCGTTCCCTTTAGACATGCTTTCTTCATTCCATTTGCCTACCAGAAGGATCTTTGAAAATCCTCTTTGTGCTCTATTTATTCAGCCCAGTAACAGACAAGGAGAATGGGAAAGCCCAAAGAGGTTAGGTAGAGGTAACAAAGATTACCAGGAAGAAATGGATGTATGGCTATGTGTGGTCTTATTTTGGTCAAATGTTTATTAAGTGTCCACAAAGTGCTGGGCCCTGGCTATTTATTCACATGCAATGTAGGAATGCACTAACAGAATGCATCTGCTGCAACAGAATGAAGAATATATCAGAGTATGAAAAGGTTAAAGGCATCTTCAATCTATCACTGACTCAGTCTATGACACTATTTCCCAGCAAGGAGAACAGCTTGGATGCTATGAAACAGCTAGCTCTACCATGATTTTACAATTAAAATTGCAGAAAATCAGAGAGGATTAATGGGATTGAATACATGAAAGAGAATTTTCTCTGGTTAAAAGCTATCACTATGACAGCTATGATAAAAACTCAATTACCTAGAAAGCTTGATTAATCCCTGAATCTAATGGCTATATCTTAATATCTCCTGGATCTTTGCATTTCATAGTTTATTGCGCTTTTTGATAAATATAAAATATCAAATTGATAAAAAGATAAAAGTTGATATGATTCAGCATCTCTATTAAATGTATTAAATAATTTTTAAAAATAAAATCTACATCATCACACTAAAAAATACTTAGGCCTAAGATTCCACAAATAAGGATTCTGGTTTTAAAGTCCTGAAAGAAGTATTTTTACTCCCAAATCAATAAAGTAGATGAATAAAATTAAGGACACAAATTCCTTTACCTCTTACCAGTATGTTTACATCTTAGATTTCTAGTTGGGAACCTGGAATGGGACTTTCAACATAGATTTCCCATTGATTTAGATGTAAAGAAAACACCAATAACCAGAAAAACACTTGCGTTGATGCAAAAATCATAGTGAATCAAGGAATGACAAAACCTACAGTTAATTGTAAGCCTAGGCCGGAGATACAATCTGAATCATAGGAAGGATATTCGTTCATTTACTCAATAAACATATGTTTGGGTGTTTTTTTTTTGAGACAGAGTCTCACTTTGTTGCCTAGGCTAGAGTGCCATGGCATTAGCCTAGCTCACAGCAACCTCAAACTCTTGGGCTCAAGCGATCCTCCTGCCTCAGCCTCCCGAGTAGCTGGGACTATAGGCATGCGCCACCATGCCCGGCTAATTTTTTCTATATATATTAGTTGGCCAATTAATTTCTTTGTATTTTTAGTAGAGACGGGGGTCTCGCTCTTGCTCAGGCTGGTTTTGAACTCTTGACCTTGAGCAATCCGCCTGCCTTGGCCTCCCAGAGTGCTAGGATTACAGGCGTGAGCCACTGCACCTGGCTATTTACTCAGTAAACATATGTTGAGCACCTACTATGTCCCAGCCATTGGGGATATAGCAGTGAACAGACGAGATCGGGTGCGTTCAGGGTGGTAGTATAGCAGTGAACAGAATAGACGAGGGGTTCCTGCTGTCATGCAGCTTGTTTTCTCTCAGGGGTTAGTAACATGAAGGTCTAGGAAAAAGAGTATTTCTGGCTAAAAGAAGAGCAAATGCAAAGGTCCTGTGGTAGAACAAACTTGCCCCACTTAAGGAAATGAAAGGACTGAATGGCACTGAGATGCCACATAAATAACTAAAATATGAGGCAGAACATGATAGAAATCGCTAAGAGAGGTGCTGACGAGACTATGGGAGTTCGGCATCGGGATGGATTACTGCCAGTCAGGCAGGGCTCGGGAGAGGCTCACAGGTATGGAGAAAGAGAGTTGGCTCTCCCGGCTCAGGAAGTGAGTACACATGCAGGACAGGTGTGGCAGCCGAGTCCCACTCTGGGAATTCTGGGGGAAGCAGCAGAAGGATGGGAAAGACCACTGACCCCAGACAATAGAGCGCCCTCTGCAGGCAGGCTGAGTAGTCTGAACTGCGTTCAGCAGCAATGGGGACAACTAAGGGAAAAATTTTAAAAAGGGAGACTTGCAATTTGTGACATAAATCTGGCAGCACCACAGAGTCTCTCAGCTCTGGGAAACTTCTTTAAGGACTTCCAGCACAGTTAAATGAAAACCACTGCTTTGTTTGGGAATAGCGGTAGTTATCTGAATTCCAGGCTGAAGGAGCCTGGGTTTACCTGCACCGTGATGGGAAAACTAACCTCTTGCTTTGAGGGCCTTCGGTGTACTTCGAGCTTGTGGCCTCATCCATTGTCTGTCAGCATTTACGCAGCAATGCATTTACTGTGTCTCGCTTACTAGGCTCCAAGCTCCCGAAATGGGTGGGCAGCATCCCTGCACAAAGTCCTAATGGCTGGGAAGTGATGCTCCAGCATGCTGGACCCAGCTGCCCCCCCAGCGTCCCAAGCCCGTCTCTGGAGGGGAGGCAGGAGCTTCTGCACCCAGGTCCTCCCAATCTCTGCTGAAGATGCTGCCTCACCCCCCTCAGGGGTCCAGCAGGAACCCGGCCTAACCATGGTTGCCGAGGAGTGGTGGGAGTACAGGAGATTTTTATTCTCCTATTTATAATTGTCTCATATCAAATTTTCCAACAAGAGATTTTGTAATAATGGGGGGAAGGCCGGGCATGGTAGCTCACGCCTGTAATCCTAGCACTCTGGGAGGCCGAGGTGGAAGGATCACTCAAGGTCAGGAGTTTGAAACCAGCCTGAGCAAGAGCAAGGCCCCATCTCTACTAAAAATAGAAAGAAATGAATTGGCCAACTAAAAATATGTAGAAAAAATTAGCCGGGCATGGTGGCGCATGCCTGTAGTCCCAGCTACCCGGGAGGCTGAGGCAGGAGGATTACTTGAGCCCAGGAGTTTGAGGTTGCTGTGAACTAGGCTGATGCCACGGCACTCACTCTAGCCTGGGCAACAGAGAGAGACTCAGTCTCTAACTAAATAAATAATAAATAAATAAAAATAATGGGAGGAAAATCAACATATTGAAGGTAGCATTTCAAAGGCAATGAACCAGGACCTAGAAGGAACACTCTTTTTTTTCAAAAGACTTCCCCTTCCAGGGTAGACAGAGACAATGAAATGCTTATTCCTTTCAGGACAGGCTGGGACACCCGTCTACAGAAGTGACAGTGCCCAACCTCAGCTTCCCATTAGAACCACCTGGACACCTTTTGAAAAATCTTGATGCCAAGTTATACTCTCCTCCCCCTGATCAAACCAGACAGGCTGAGGTGGGATTCGAGCAGCGGTGTTTGTTAAAACTCCCCAGCGGCCCCCGGTGCCCAGCCGGTCCCACACTCCTCCGGGAGGAAGGTGCCCAGACCAGGAGTCAGTCTCCCGCTTTATGAACTGAAACCTCAAGGCTCAATTTCCTCTTTTAATTAATCTCTAGTGACTACTGCCCTTGCTCCCCTCTCCGAGTGGCTGGAAGAACCCGACACCTCCACAAGAGTGCAAAGCGTGGTAGGACCAAGCGGGACTGCTGCGTGCCTTCCAGAAGAACGTCCCACAAACAGCGAGCCCGCCAGCTGGCTTCGTGTGGGCCCTGCTTTCGTGCTGCTTTTAGAATGCCGGGGATTTATGGCCACAAATGATTTGTAGCGACCCAGGGGAAACCATTGAGGGATTAATCTAATTAAACAAGGACAAAAGAATAAATACAGACTGGGTTGTGACAAAACAACTTTGCTGTTTTTCTGGCAGTGGTCACTTCCTTTTGAAACGAATATAGATGTTTTTGGATGATTCCTTATGCTTTTGAAAAACAGCACTTCTTTTAGCTGGGAGGAGGATTTTGCTGAAGGGCGACAAGCATTGGGTTCAGAGCTCCTGTCCCCCGGCACAGCCTTCCCCACCTGGTGACCCCCACTTATGGCTCACAGCCCCAGTCACGTGCCACCCTGCTGGGGACATCTTCTCCAAGTTGGCTGTGCTTCAGCTTCCTCCCCTGGGCTTCCACCGCATGGGGACACAGCTCACTCTAGCATGCACGCCCTCGTCCCAAGACATTGGGAAGACGTGATCACACGTCCGTCTGTGCCATTAGTACATGAGCTGGTCTGACTCAGAGCCTCCGGCAGTGCCCCGGCATGTGTAGCTCGTCTCCATAGGCGTTCATTTGCTGAATGTAGGATGACAAAAGCCCATATGCTCTGCTTCCCAACACGGATGTTCCTAACGTCCTAAAAATACTCTCCTCCATCAGAAATGAGGTCCTGGGAAGATGAGTGAGACGGGAACAAAACTCTCTCCAAGTCTCTGTGTTTCCCGTCTCCCCAGCAACAGGAATTCCCATACCAGAAGAGGGCTCAGAGTACGATGACAGCTGAGAGCCAGCCCCCAGCTGCAGACACCAGAGAAACTGCCATGGCAGTTAGGGCACCCGTGCGCCTTGCTATCTGCGAAATCCCACTACCTGACACAGTGCCTGGCACAGTGCAGTTGTCCGACCAATACAACAAATACTTGTTGAACCGAGAAATGACCCGTGCCCACGTGACACAAACAGGGCTGTCAGGTGTTCCGAACTCATCTCTCTACCTAGGCTGTAAGCTCTGTGAGGGACAGGGACATGAGTCTTGGTCTTCCTCGTGGAGCCTGTACAATACCATGCATTCACACGGCTGGCGCTCAGTGGCCATCTGTTGATTTGACTCGGCAGCCTCCCTTCCTGGCCAGCCTAGAGCACTGTCTCAATTAATGCATGTCACTGGGCAGAAGTGGGACAGCTGGGAAGGAACTGAAGTATTCTTCAACTTCCCCGTAGCAAAGAAGATTTTAGATTTGCTAATTTTTACCTTGAGGTCAAGGATGGCAGCAGAAACTTGGAAGTCATGGGGCTCCTCACTCTCCTGCACCCTTCAGATGCAATCAATCCTCAGGTCCCACCGACCCACTTTTCTTCACCTCCCCTGCCAACATGGAGCCACCATCATCTCTCGACTGGACAGCCAGGGTAGCCTCCTAACTGGTCTTCTTGTATTCATCCCAGCCCAGGGTTCTCCTGTGATCAGAGTAATCAGCTCCTGCTTCTCCTCTGTTTAAAACCCTTAATGCTCCAGGATGAAGTCCCCAATCTCTAATGTGTGGTCAGGGTTCTGCACCATCCACCCCTTCACCTCTCCAGTCTTTTCCAATGGCCTCTCTTGTTTTCTCTGCTCCATCTACACCTTCCTCTCCATTTTTCAAATCAAGCTTCTTCATACCTCAGGACCTTTGCACATGCCATTCCTTCTACCTAGAATGCTCACACCCCTTCCTTGCCTCCTTTTCAGCCATCTAACTCTTATACATCCTTTAGGATTCACCTTAAAGACTACTTTCTCAGGGGACCCTTACCTGCCATTAAGGGTCAAGTCCTCCCTCATAGTTTCCCTTTGTAGTCCTCACCGTTATTATAATGTACTACTTCATTTGCAATGGATTATTTCATGTCTATTTCCCCTGCCACATGAGGGCAGCCACTGCGCTTGTCTTTTTCAGCACACTAGCTCAAACATCTGGCATGTGGTCAATTTAAAAAAATTGTGAATGATTGAATTAATTTGTTTAATTATGAAAGAGTTCAAAGCACTGGGGAAACAACAGTGAATAAAACAAATGAAAAAAAAATCCCTAGCCTCATAGAGCTGATAGCCTAGTGCTGGAAGCAGCTGTACCGACTCACAAGAATAGATTATGGCACAATGAGATATCACTTAACCCCAGTGAGAATGGCCTTTATCAAAAAATCTCCAAACAATAAATGCTGGCGTGGTTGCGGAGAGAGAGGAACACTCCTACACTGCTGGTGGGACTGCAAACTAGTTCAACCTCTGTGGAAAGCAATATGGAGATACCTTAAAGCAATACAAGTGAATCTACCATTTGATCCAGCAATCCCATTGCTGGGCATCTACCCAAATGATCCAATGACACTCTACATAAAAGACACCTGCACTCGAATGTTTATAGCAGCACAATTCATTATTGCAAGGCTGTGGAAACAGCCCAAGTGCCCATCAATCCAAGAATGGATTAATAAAATGTGGTATATGTATACCATGGAGTACTTATTCAGTTCTAAGAAACAACGGTGATATAGCACATCTTATATTTTCCTGGTTAGAGCTGGAACCCATACTACTAAGTGAAATATCCCAAGAATGGAAAAACAAGCACCAGATATATTCTCCAGCAAACTGGTATTAACTGAGTAGCACCTAAGTGGACACACAGGTACTACAGTAATAGGGTATTGGGCAGGTGGGAGGGGGGAGGGGGTGGGTATATACATACATAATGAGTGAGATGTGCACCATCTAGGGGATGGTCATGATGGAGACTCAGACTTGTGGGGGGAGGGGGGAAATGGGCATTTATTGAAACCTTAAAATCTGTACCCCCATAATATGCCGAAAGAAAAAAAAAACCAAATTAAGGCATTAAAAAAAAAAAAAAAGAATAGATTATGGGTATCTCTTCCCAAGTCTGCATTCAACGAGGCCAAGTTAGTAGCTTGAGAAGGCCAAGGTGGGAGTATTTACACCATGGAAATTGGCAGACACTTCAGATCGGAGCTTTTTTTTTTTTTTTTTTTTCTGAAGAGTTGATTGTTCAACATTTACCAGCACATCACTGAGAGGGAACCAACGAAAAACAAATTGAGTAGGTAAAAATATGTGATAGGTTATAAGCAGGAAAGAGGAGTCGAGCATATGGAGAGAGCAGGCCTTCCATTTTATACAGTGTGATCGAACGTGTTTTTACTGAAAAGATGATTTTGTACAAGGACCTGAAGGAAGCGATATGAAAAACGAGGGATAAAAGGGCCCACCATGGGGGAAGGGCTGTATGTCAGTTCCATCTCTTCAGAAAAGGCAGGGGTGAGGCAGTCCACTGAAAAGAATATCGATTTTAGAGCCAGACTCGGCCCCAGCTGGGGGACCTGCATGACTTCAAAAAGGGACTATCATGAGATGTGAGTTTCGTAGAGAAGTTGAACAACTGAGTGGGGGAAACATCTTATTTGCAGGGTTAAGTGAGAGAATCTAGATGGGCAAAGCATCTGATCACAGCAGGTATTCCACAAACGTGAATCTCCTGCTCCTTTCCTAAATCCATGATGGGGGGGCAGGGGACTCTTGGTGGTACAGGCCTATTTAAGCTTGGTGGTGGTGAACCGCCACCAAATTTTGCCCACATAGCAATTCTAATAAAGATGGCTTCACTTTATTGGGTACCTGTGAAAACCTGAATCACAGATATTAGATGCAAACATTTTTTTAAGTATCTTTGGCTAAGTTTTGGTTTGTGAGTTCTCTGTTGAATTGGTCTGATACAGCAAAGTAGGCAAATTTTGAATCTTACAAACAAAGATCTGGCCAAGTTCAAGCTATGCCCTGCCAGAGGGCAACCATTAGCACATAGCTGACAGCAAAATCTGTTTGCTTCTTTCAGTTCCTGGAGAATTTTACAAGGGACGGGAACTCAGTCTTCCCAGGTGAAACTAATTAGGGAGGATTTGTTAGCTAAGAGCTGACAAAGCTGTGCTCAAATCCATCCACGGTGTCTCCCAGAGGCTCCCATGCACCCTGTGTTTAAGTGCTTTCCTTCATTTGTGACCTGGAAACCCTGGCGCCTACATCTCAGCCCAGAGAACTTGAGAACTTTCATCTGGTTACACTGGACAAGGGGAGCATGGGACAAAGACTGTGGCTGCTGTGGACGACATCAGCCAAGGCTAAATCAAAGGGTTTTTATGGACTTTTCAGAATTTTAGACAAGCCACACTGTATGCCGTCAATACCAACGACAGTTTGATCTCTCCTTTGGAATTAAAGCAAATGAACACCTTTACAAGACACTCTCTACTTTTTATAGTTCCTGCCGGTATTTAACCTGGGATTCAGAAATCAGAAATTATTTATCACAGCAAGAGAGAAAGAGAAATGTGTGATTAGGGTTGTTATTGCGCTCGCCAGGGGAACAATGGGGTCTCTGCCTGCTCCCCCCAGAAAGCTTACTCAGAGTTAGGGCTCCACGAATGCAGGCAAAACCCAAGCCTGCATTTTAGGGACCATCCCCTTTCTTTCATGATGTCTGAGAGCACTAATCTTATTTTGACAACTGCAGTTTGGATTTAAAGACTTTCAACAGTAAGTATGAGTCATCGGCCTAATGCTGCTACACTGAAAAAAAGAAGAAGAAGAAACAAAACAAGCCCAATGTCACAGGCAAGCTCCAGCTGTTCCCGATCTCCTCCTTACCCCCAGCAGCTGAATTCTTTTTCAATCAACTCTCCTATTCACTAGCAAGATTCTGGGTTTCTTTGGGGAAGGAAAAAGGAGGAAGGGGGACGTGCTCAAAACAAAGCTTTAAAATATAGGTAAATCTGACTGGATGAGGTTGATCAAAATAATAAACAAATGTGAACAATGCCCTACTCTTGCAGAGCGCTTTTCAATTTCCAAACAGTTGTCACATTGTTATGTTCTTAATACAAACCCCCACCTGATTGGACTCTCCCAGGGAGAGATCTGGTTTAAAATGTCTCAGTCAATGGTCCTCAAACTGGAGCGGACATCAGAACTCCCCGGAGGGCTTGGGAAAACCCACATTCCTGGGCCCCGCCCCCAGAGGTCCTGATTCCGTAGGTCTAGGGAAGGCCTGGGAACTTGCATTGCTAATAAATACGTTCTCTGCAAAGCTGATGCTGCTGCCCAGGGGACTGCACTTTGAGAACCACTTGTCTGCGTGCTCATGAAAATAGCAAAGCAGAGGAGAAGCTGTAGAAGGTTCAAGCTCGTTTTCCCATGACGTGTATAATTCTTTCATAATTGGCACTTTTCCACTCACATTTAGTCAGTTCATTTCTCCCATGGGGTTCTTCTAATCATCCCAGATTCCTTTTTTTCTTTTTAATAAAACCCTGTGCCCTGGCACAGCCAGAGGGTGAGCAAACTGCATGCTCCAGCCCAGCAGCCAGGGCTCAGAGGCAGCGAGGACTGCATCCCGCTGCTCAGCAAGCCCGCTGCGTCTGCTGCTGGCCGTCCTAGCACCAGCTCCGGGACGTCGCTGTTGCCTGAGTGGCTAAGGTGGCTGCTTTGCATGTGAGCGCAGCTTGTTCACCCTTCTACTCTTGCTCCACATTCTGACCGTGAGCTAGCCGAAGCTCACACCCTGACCTTCACTTTCCCCACCCCCTTTCTCCCTCCAAGATTCCATCCATTTTCAGGGTCAATGACCACCACCAAGCACGTCCCACCCAGGCCCTTTCCTTGAACTTGCATTCTCCATCTCCAGCTGCACCCAACCACTTGGGTGGGCTCCCTCCTGGACCCATCAGTGTGCCCTCAAAACCAGATTTCCTTGCAGGAGCTATCTGCCAGTCTCAATTACTGCCGTCCCCACCCCGCCCCACTCATCTGATGTCAAAAACTCCTCCCCGGGGCTGAGATTGTCGCTGTGGTCTCCTAATTAATTCTGTGAGCATAAGAAACACACTGAATCGACAGAACTGATTAGAATTGTCCACTGTTTGCATCTTTCATATCCTGCTGTGATTAATACAGATCAGCATTACTGGGTTATAACCGGCATACAATGAACGGCACATATTTATGCTGTACAATTTGATAAATTGGCATATCGGTATATCAGCACCACAAGATAATGAGCATAGTCCTCACCCCCAAAGTTTCCCGCACCTGCCCTTTCCCTCGGCTTCAGGCACCTGCTAATCGGTTCTCTGTCATTATTGATTAGGAGCCATTTCCTAAAATTTTATATAAATGGAATCACACGGTAAGTACTTTTTCCAGCCTGGTTCTTTGCATTCAACATGGTTATTCGGAGATGCATCCAGGCTGCTTCATGCGTCAGTAGTGCATTCTTTCCCTCGCTGAGTAGTATTACGTTGTATGCAAGTGTCACAGTGTGTTACCCATTCACCTGCTGATGGATCTGTGGGTTGTTTGCAGTTTGGGGCTGTTACTAATACAAGTAAAGCTGATATGAACATTTGTGTTCCAATCTTCGGACATAAACTTGTATTTCTTTTGAGTAAATACCTACAAGTGAAATGGCTGGGTCATATGGTAGGTCAATAACTTTGTAAGAAACTGCTGAACTGTTTTGCAAAGTGACTGGACCAATTTATATAATCCCTGGTAGTGTCTGAGAGTTCCAGATCCCAACTCTGCCAACACTTGATATGGTCAATCTTTTAAAAATCTATCCCTGTTTAAAATGGCCCTGAAGGCCGGGCGCAGTGGCTCACGCCTGTAATCCTAGCACTTTGGGAAGCCGAGGTGGGTGGATTGCTCCAGGTCAGGAGTTCGAAACCAGCCTGAGCGAGACCCCTTCTCTACCAAAAATAGAAAGAAATTAATTGACCAACTAAAAATATATATATATAAAATTAGCCAGTCATGGTGGCGCATGCCTGTAGTCTCAGCTACTCGGGAGGCTGAGGCAGCAGGATTGCTCGAGCCCAGGAGTTTGAGGTTGCTGTGAGCTAGGCTGACGCCACCGCACTCACTCTAGCCTGGGCAACAAAGTGAGACTCTGTCTCAAAAGAAATAAATAAATAAAATAAAAAATAAAATAAAATAGCCCCCAAGAGTAGTGCTGAAGTATTGTCTAGTGTTCCTAAGTGCAAGAAGGCTGCGATGTACCTTACAGAAAAAATATGTACGTTAAATAAGCTTCATTCAGGCAAGAATAATAGTGCTGTTGGCTATAAGTTCAATGTTAATGAATCAGCAATATACACTCAATAAGGCGTCTTTAAAAAGAAAAACACATCAAATAAGGTGATGTACTGATTGATGAATGTTGTGACCAGAAGCTCTCAGGAATCTAATCCTGTATTTCCTCTAGGAGAATTATTCAGTATTTGCTAATTTAATGTTCATGGATATTTTATAGAGCATAACTACTGGGAATAATGAGATTGACTGTATTTGACTATTTTATTTTTAGAGGCAGAGTGTCACTCTGTCACCCAGGCTACATGCAGTGCAGTGGCTCTATCATAGCTCACTGCAACCTCCAACTCCTGGGCTCAAGGGATTCTCCTGCCTCAGCCTCCCAAGTAGCTGGAACTATAGATGCTCACCACCATGCCCAGCTATCATTATGTTTTAGAATCAGGTTGTCAATATCTAAAAAAAAGTCTGCTAGAATTTGATGGGGATTGCCTTGAATCTATAAATCAATTTGAAAGGAACTGGCATCTTGGCCATATTAAGTCTTCCAAGCCATGGTATGGTATACTTCCCCATTTATTTAAGTTATATTTCATTTACCTCAGAAACCTTTTGTACTTTTCAATGTATAGGTCATACATATCTTTTAAATTTATCCCTAATTTACATATTTTATGCTATTATAAATTGCATTTTAAAATCTCTATTTCTGACTTTTGTTGCCAATATACAGAAATATAATGAAGTAATTTTTATATTGACTTTTTATTTTGCAACCTTGCTAAACTCATTTGTTAGTTTTAGTAGCTTTTTGGACAATTCCATCAGCTTTTCTACAAAGGCAATCACATAGTCTGTGAATAAAGACAGTTTTACTGTTTCCTTCCCAATCTGTATGACTTCTAACTCCTTTTTCTTTCATTATTACACCAGTTAGACCCTCAAATACAATGTTGATAGAAGTGGTGAGTTTTGTTCCTTATACTGTCCTGTTTTTTATCTTAGGAGGAAATCATTTAGTCTTTTAACTTTGAGTATGATGTTAGCTATAGATTTTCTCATAATGCTATTTATCAGGTTGAGGGATTTCCATTTTATTCCTAGTTTGCTGAAAGTTTTCTCATGAATGAATAGTGGGTATTATCCAATGCTTTTTCTGCATCTGAGATGATGTATGATTTTTCTTTTGTTAGTCTGTTAATATAGTGAATTACATTGATTGATTTTTGAATGTTAAAACAACCTTGCATTCTTGAAATAAACTCCATTTGGTATTGATGTCTTATTCTTTTTATATATTGTTGGATTCTATTTGCTAAAATTTTGTTAAGAATTTTTGTACCCAAATTCATAAAAGATGTTGGTTATAGTTTTCCTTTCTCTCTCTAATAATGTGACTGTTTTTCTGGGTCATGCTCCTTGTTTAAACTCTAACATAAAGGCTAAATCACAAAGGCTCTTCAGTCACTTATGTAGCTTGGGAAAAATAATGTTAGGAAAATTTCCAAGGAATTAAAGCAGTAAAATTCATTTGGTATGGTTCTTGAGAGAGGAAAAAAAATCAAAAACTGGACAAGAAAGTTTATCTTTTCTGCCAACTGAAGTTTTCTAAATGTTGCCCTTTCATTAGCTTCCAGATAGATTAAATGTTCTAGAAGGGAGAAAAAATTCCTTATTTAAAAAAATAAAGAAAGAAAAAGGAACAAGATAAAGTTCTTTCTTGCTAGCAGAAAAATAATTCAAGGGGAAGGGAATAGTATGGGGAAACAGGCATGTGAAGAGGGGCATATTTCATGAGGTTTTTTTCTCCTATTTTTAAATGGGGTAAGGAAAGAATATAAGCTTTTTTAAAATTTTTATTTCAAAGTATTGTAATATTGTAGGATACAAATATTTTTGGTTACATGGATCACTTTTATAATGCTTGAGTCATGGTCACAAGTGTGCTCATCATCCTTAACCTGTTAAGTAGGCTATTGCCCATCCACTCTTGCCCCCTCACCCCTGCTTGATTTCCTCTAAGTTTTACTCCCCTCTATGCACATGTGTGCTCATAGGTTAGTTCCAATTTAATAGTGAGCACATGCGGTGTTTGTTTTTCCATTCTTCAGATACTTCACTTAGGATAATGGTCTCCAGTTCCATCCAAATTATTGCAAAAGGCATTAAGTCATCCTTCTTCATAGCTGAGTAGTATTCCATGGTGTACATATACCACATTTTTTTAATCCACTCATGAATCAATGGGCACTTAGGTTGATTTCACATCTTTGCAATTGTGAATTGTGCTGCAATAAACATTCAAGTAAAGGTGTGTGTGTATATATATATATATATATATATATATATGTATATATATATATATATAAAATCACATCTTTTCCTTTGGGTAAATACTCAGTAGTGGGATTGCTGGGTTAAATGGTAGGTTGACTTTTAGTTCTTTGAGAAATCTCCATACTGTTTTCCATAAAGGTTGTGCTAATTTGCAGTCCCAACAACAGTGTAGAGCTATTCCTTTCTCTCTGCATCCACACCAGCATATATTGTTTTTGGACTTTTGAATAAAAGCCATTCTAACAGGGGTAAGGTGATATTTCATTGTGATATTAATGTGATACCAATTATGATAATTCATTTCATTAATTTGAATTTCCCTGATGATTAATGACATTGAGCATTTTTTCATATGTTTATCGGCCATTTGTCTATGTTCTTTTGAAAAGCTTCCGCTCATGTCTTTTGCTCACTTTTTGATGGGGTTGTTTGATTTTTTCCTTGTTGATTTGCTTCAGTTCTTTGTACATTCTGGTTATTAGTCCTTTATTAGATGTATAGTTGCAGATATTTTCTCCCTTACTGTAGGCTGTCTATTTGCTCTGTTGATTATTTCCTTGGCTGTGCAGAAGCTTTTTAATCTAATCAAGTCCCATTTATTTATTTTTATTGTTGTGATTGCCATTGGGGTCTTCTTCATAAATTCTTTGCCTAGGCTGATATCTAGAAGAGTTTTTCCGACATTTTCTTCTAGTATTCTTACGGTTTCATGCCTTACATTTAAGTATTTTATCTATCTTGAATTAATTTTTGTGAGTGGCGAGAGATATGGATCCTGCTTCATTCTTCTCCACATGGCTATGCAATTTTCTCAGCACCATTTATTGAATCAGGATTCTTTTCCCCAGTGTATAATGTTGTCTGCTTTGTCAAAGATCAGTTAGCTGTATGTGGATGGTTTTATATCTGAGTTTTCTGTTCCATTCTGTTGGTCTGTGTCTCTATTTTTGTACCAATATCATGCTGTTTTGGTTACTATAGCCTTGTAGTATAGTTTGAAGTCTGGTAATGTGATGCCTCCAGATTTGTTCTTTTTGCTTAAGATTGCTTTGGCTATTTGGGCTCTTTTCTGGTTCCAAACAAAGCATAGAATTATTTTTTCTAGATCTGTGAAATATGATGTTGGTATTTTGATGGGGAGTGCATTGTATCTGTAAATCACTTTGGGTAGTATGGACATTTTAACATGTTGATTCTACCAATCCATGAGCAAGATATGTTTTTCCATTTGTTTGTATCATCTGAGATTTCTTTCATCAGTGTTTCGTAGTTCTCTTTGTAGAGATCTTTCACCTCCTTGGTTAAGTATATTCCAAGAACATAAATTTATATTGTTCTAACATTATGCTAATGCTTTTACATATATCATATAATGGTATTGTGTAGGGAAGACTTTTTGAAAGGCAGAGGGAATCCACAATATTGATCTCTAATGCATTCAAAATTGTCCATATGAGCAGAACTTGGAAGGTAATATTCTACACTTGATCTTAGCCAAAAGACCAAGAAATGACGGAAGGTAAGATTCTTTAACACATTTGATCTAGTCTTTTAATGGGAAGGCACTTTTGAGACAACTAGTGTCCACCCATAATAGGGATACCTGGACAGTGAAAAAAGCCAAAACCAGGTTGCCTAAAGATGGTTTTTTTCCCCTGAAAAAGAGAAAATTGATAGGAGTGGGTGGTGTGGGAATAACACTGTTCAATAATTGAAGGGCTTTCTTTTTTTATTTGGATTTAAAAAATAACTTTTTGGTAAATGGCTTCAGATGGCAGCAATAGCATCACAGGTGGAAATTATAGAGAGTAGGATTTCAGCTCAACCACTGGTCCAAGCTGCATGGATATGATATCCAGGTGCTTTGTAATGACCTGGTTCTCAAGAACCATCGCCCATTTGGGACACTGGGAAGGGACAGAATTCTGAGGTTGTATGGGAGAGAGAGCTAGAAGCCTAATAGCCAGGGTCCTTTACCACTCAAAGAATCTATGAATTAACTGTGTCTGCTTCCTCTCTCCACACAGGCAAAGTACAAATAGAAAGTGGTGGAGATATATATGGTACATCTAGTGTGTGTGTGTGTGTGTGTGTGTGTGTGTGTGTGTGTGTGTGTGGGTGTGGGTGTGAAGGCAATATTTGAAGGCAATTGCTGAAAAGGCCTTTCCACAATCATTTTGTGCAATGACAGCAGCATAGCAGTTGTTGACAGTGGACTTGGGAAATAACAATCAGTCGAATGTTAGTCCTAGTGAATTAATTCCAAGTCTCCCCAGGATTAAAGGACTGTAGAACCTGTCTGTCCTCCTGGGCTTGGAGAAGGTTCTCTGGTGGAAGGGTTGCCCTGCTGTCATCTGGGGGCCCTCCAGGGTCATCAGACAGTATCAAGCAGTGGCTAAGAGCGAGGACATAACAGAATTTAGATTCTGGTTTGGTTACATTGCCAGCCACATGGTCTTGAATAAAATGTCTAACCTTTTTGTTCCTTTTTTTGTTATCTGTAAAATGAGAATGATAAAACCTACTTTAAGAGCTCATTGTGAGGCCGGGTGCATGGGCTCACACCTGTCTCCTAGCACTCTGGGAGGCCGAGGCGGGTGGATGGTTTGAGCTCAGGAGTTCGAGACCAGCCTGAGCAAAAGCGAGACCCCGTCTCTACTAAAAATAGAAAGAAATTAATCAGCCAACTAAAAATATATAGAAAACATTAGTCGGGCATGGTGGCACATGCCTGTAGCCCCAGCTACTTCGGAGGCTGAGACAGAAGAGATCACTTGAGCCCAGGAGTTTGAGGTTGCTGTGAGCCAGGCTGACACCACGGCACTCTGGCCTGGGCAACAGAGTGAGACTCTGTCTCAAAAAAAAAAAAAAAAAAAAAAAAAAAAAAAAAAAAAAGAGCTCATTGTGAGAATTAAATGAGATAACAGATACAAAGCACTCAGGAGAGCTCCAGGCACAGGGTAAACACTTAAGAAGTGGCTATAGTTAGGCCCAACCTCATGTGCCGTACAGCAAGCTGGGCATGGGCTGCAATCCATTTTGGTTATCTTGGTTATTTATTCGATTCACTCCCAGGCAAGAATGTGAGCTCCAAAAGAGAAGTAGCATGGCTGATTTATTCACTATTTTATTTCCAGTACTTTGCATGCTGTCTGGCACATCTGATGTGCTCGTAAATATGTCGTAAATGAAAAAAAAAAAAAAAAGGAACCAATCAACAAGTATATGGAAGAATGAATGGCAAGCACTTCTTAGGGACTGAGAGGTGCCTCAGGGAGGAGGTGTAGCCGCATCCCTCTCCGTCTAGGAGATTATCCAGCTGCACCCAGGATAGGAAAAGAAATGGAAATATTAATAGCTGTGTCTTGTTCCTCTCCAGGCCCACAGTGAGTTTCTCTCAGTGTTAGCAGGGACCGGTCCCTGCCAGCCTCCCCTTGGCACAGCTATTAACTGTCCCCCAGACCAAAAACAGGACCAACAAGCACCTATCAATGAGATAGGTATTGATTTGCTACCACCCTTGCTATCTTATGGGTGAGCATATTGAGCCAAAGAGTTTAAATAACCAGTTCAGGGTGAGACAACCACCACCGGTAGGTGAAAGTGTCAGGATTCAAACCAGATCTGCGGGCTCTAAAGGCCCTGCTCTTTACCCCATGGCCGCTGGTACAGCAATTGCAGGAAGGCAAGATTTATCAGCATTATCTTCTGAAAGAAAGACCCGCTCTTTATCAGGGTGCGTGTATTAAGCTAAGCCTGGCACTGAAGGTAAAGACGGCTCGACTGCGTGAGGGTACAGGGGGCTGGGTCCGATGGGACGGCAGAGCTTTGCTAAACCCCTCTGTGGGTCCCCTCGCCGCCCGAGGCCCGTGGACCTCAGAGTGTGGCAGCCACCTGTCAGCTCACTGCAATCCAGACCACAGACTCAGAATCTCCAAGGTGGAGGCCCAGGAGTCGGCTTCCTGGCTGATTCTGAGTTACTGAAGTTTGAGAACCCTTGCCCTGGGCACCGGTCCCTCCTGCGCCTTGGCCTCCCTCTCCTCCACCCAGTCAGCAGGCGGTTCACTCTCTTCTGCGCCACAGCCCGGGTCACGCAGGAGGGAGCCGAGGCCAGAGCAGCACCGCCGGGAGCCCAGGGACATCGGTGCCACGGTGGGCCCCGGCAGGGCCTGGCAAACCCTGGTGCCTGGGGAAGGCCTTGCTCTTGGAACCAGGGGGAGCTTTGTTTTTCATTCACTAGTGTCAGAATTCCTCCAGCTTGGCTAGGCCAGCCCATGGAAAATGAACATCAGCAGATTCCCAGAAGCCAGTCAATCTCTGGGGTTGGGACAGGGAGAGCAATTCCTCATGCTCCTACGAAGGGAAGGGCAGGAAGCGAGTGGGCAAGACGGTAGGAGGCTGAGGACTCTGCAGAGATGTGCAAAGAAGCCTCCTGGGGGAAACGTGTAAAAGAGATGTGCAGGTTGTTTCCTGACAACACGTGAGCAGCATGTGAGGTAGCCTTTCCGCTAGTTCTTCAGCAAATTCTATTAAACCCACGAGTATTTGCTGCGAGTGATTTTTGTTTTGGAAACTGAAGAAGTGTCCGATCTTCAGTCGGAAGATGAGGCTGGTTCAGGCTGCATTCTGAGACCTGGGGTCCTGGGGTCTGGGAGGAGCCTACGAACTCAGAGCCCCCTGGGATTCACAGTCTGGGGGGCTTTCGGATTCCACAGGCCACAGAACCAGAGGGTCAAGCAGATGTTACCTCATCTTGGGGGACAGGGAGGCCTCCAGCCAACCGCTCAACCCTGAAACTGCAAAGTGAGAGGAAAAATGGAAACTGTAGCTCGGCTGTTTAAATGCGATACTAATTACAGCCATTTGTGCAAACCGCTTTCCATTAATGCTTAGTTGCTTGCCATGCGGTGCAATAGCAGTTCCGCATCGCATGAGCTGCACGTCCGATTAGCTGAGTTTTATGTGCCTCCATGTGGACCGCTTTTCCCCAGGCCTTGCTTTGGTGGCCTGGCTGTCTGTGGGTTAACACAGTGGCTTCACTCACGACTTAAAACAACAAAAAAAATAAGAGCACAATACTCAGCACCTGGCTCATTCTCTCCTTTAAGGGGAGGATTACCTGGTATTGGCACAAACATCAGTATACTGTCTGGTCTTTGGGCTTGGCAAAAAAGAGAATGTGAGTTCTAACACTTTATATCTGTTTACCCTTTTCTTGAATTTAAGGGACCTATAAAGTGTCCCTCGCCAAAGCGACTGGATCCCTGCACACCTGCATGATCATTCCTAGCTAATGTGAATAACTCCTCCTAAGAGAATAAAATATGGAAACAACTCCTCGGGGTACAGTTAATAAAGACAAGTGAAAAGGCTCTCCAGTACTCCCCTACGCAATGAGCCTGGAGGTGGAGAAGACCAGCTCACGCATTCAAAGAGGCTGTTTCTGAGAAGGTGCCTCCGCTACCCTTCCAACTCTTCCTGATGGCCTGCTATGGAAACGGGGTTGGGTGAAGGGCCACAGAGGCATAAAGTGAGCCCAGGCAAAAGAAGAGAGAAGAGGAGAGGAGTACAAATAGCAAAGCAATCTTACTTCTGCACGTCTTCTGGTCCGAGTTGAGAATGTATCCTTGTTTGCACCTGCAGACGTAAGAGCCGGGGGTGTTGATGCAGAAGTGGGCGCAGCTATGCTGCAGGGTGCTGCACATGTGCGCCGCTGAAAGGGAAGACAGGGAAGGTCGGTGAGCAGCGATGCCTCCTCTAACTTCATCCCACCCAGCAGACGTTATTTCAGAGCCTGCTCTGCGAAGGAGACGGCCGGTCCCAAAGAGAACCAAGCTGCAGCCCCTACCGTCACGGGGGTTCACAGTCTAGGATAGACAAGATGGGTCTAGACAAATGCCATCAGCGACATACCGATAGATACAGGACTATGTAAGGTGAAGGGGAAATAGTGTTAGGCCGAACCACATGAAAGTGCTGATACCCAATTGTTTTTGACCTGCACATTTTTGACCTAGAAATTTTCAGTTCAACTTAATAATACCCATTGGGTGGGCGAAGGGAGCTGAAAAGTTTGCTGACATCAGAGAGGGCTGCGGCTACATTGTGGATTTTCAGTAAGCAGCCATGGGGTTGGAAGAAAAGCTATTAGAAAAACAAGGATGTGTTAAAGAACCAACAGTTTTCAGGATCATAAATCTCAAGAGTAATGTGATTTTTTTTAATATGCAAAAGCACACAAAAAATTTTGGAATAAAAAATGCATTCATATGTTTCATGTCTCCATAATCTTTGTCTCAATTTGAAATATTTCTGCATTTAGTGCTGATGTACCTCAGCTTTCAGACACACTGGTTCCTGCCTAAGTCTGGGTGAAGCTCATAAAAATTCTCATTGTTTTTTCATCTTAAGTTATGACTTTATTCAATGTAATACAACTTGGCCATATTTAAAATTAGCAAACATCAGTATTAACAGAGCAAGCTATTCGAGTGTTCTCATAAACAAAAAAGATGTCTATATGTAGAAATATATTTTTATGACACTAAAATAAAAGTGGCTCTCAAAAGGTAAGAACAATTCCATTAATCCAGGGCTTAGAAAAACTCAGCTACTGATGAAATCCATCATAAGTATATGTCTCTTTACATCAACGTAAGAGCAATACATGAACTAAGGGAGTAAAACTGTTTTATTTCATAGCAATACAATTTAGAAGGTATTGTTCTGAGTTTATGATTGTGTTTTAGTTCTTGTTAGAACACAAATAACACTTGGAAAGTTTGTAGATTAAATCCAATCAGTCATTTTTACTTCAGAGTGAAAAACAACATCTTTTGTGTGTGTGTGTGTGTGTGTGTGTGTGACCTTAGCAATTTTCTCAACCTCTTTATATAAGAAGGGGATAAAAATAGCACCTCGCTCATAAGGACCATGTGAGGATTAAATTAATTAAGATGGTAAAGTGCTGAGAACACTGCTCATTGCCTGGGGAATGCTCGAGAAACCTGTTAACCATTTTATAGCAAAGCAAAAGCATGGTGGCATTTTATTTTATATCTGTAGGTTTATCCTATATATAGTTCCAACTTGGTTTTCACTCAACATTAATCAGATTCTATCCATATTGGTACATGCACTATTTCATGTGATGTAAAATGCAGTCCAACTTCAGAGATGTTAAAACGTGAAGGCATATACAGTTGATCCTCATTATTCACAGACTCGGTATTTGTGAATTCGCCTACTCACTGAAATTTATTTGAAACCGCAAGGCAATACTCACAGCACTTTCACAGTCATTTAAGCACACGCTCAGCCTGATGCAGATGTTCCCAGCTGAGGGGGAACAAGGTGGCAGTCCGCCTTCTCATTTCAGCTCTCATGCTATAAACAAGTGTCCTTTTCCCAGTCTACTTTGTGCCATGTTCTCTGCATTTTTGCACTTTCTGTCAGTGATTTTGCTGTTTAAAATGGTGAAGTGCTATCTAGTGTTCCTAAATGCAAGAAGACTGCGATGTGCCCCACAGGGAAAATGTGTGTTAGATAAGCTTCATTCAGGTGCGAGTTACACTGTCCTTGGCTGTGAGTTCACTGTTAACAAATCCACAGTATATATCAAATAAGATGTCTTTAAACAGAAACACACATAAAACAAAGATATGCATTGATCAGTTGACAAAAATGTGACAAAAGGATTGACTTTCCCTAAAAGCAATAGTTTAGTATTCGTTAATTCAAGTGTTTGCAGTGACTTTATAGAACATAATTATCACAAATAATGGAAATCAACTGTATCTTAGATTTGACCAAATACATTAGATCTAGTGTATCCCTATTGATTTATCCATGGTCATTTGACTGTTCCTTATTTTCCTTAGCCATTTCCCCCTTGGTCAGCATTTGGGTGGTTTCCCATTTTTCACTTTCACAATGTTGTTATGAATGTTCTTGAACATGTGCAATTGTTTCTCTAGGGCTGGGTCTCAGTTTAAATAGATGTGGCCTAACTGCCTTCCAAGATGGCTCACACCAGCAATGACAAAAGTGACGATTCCCGCCTCCTCCAAACTTCAGCACATAGTCCAATCAAACTTCAAGTTTTTGACAATCTTATGAGGGAAAAAATACCATTATCGTATTTTTAATTTGCATTTGCTCTGCATCCTGGAAGGCTCTCTTCTTTTCCTGGACTGCTGGAGTCAGATCGCCCATGGGCAGAGGGACATTCCTGAGGAACTGACAGCGCATCACTGTCTTCCTCCAGAACAAAGGAAGTCTAGCATCTAGGCGACCAACTATGGCAGTCACCCACTGGTGGGAGGCCCACATGATGAGCCTGGTGCCCGGATTCTTGGACCCTAACAGACAAAAGAGGACGACGGCAGAGTTGGGCAGAGAAGATACCTGCTGGGCAGCAGGCAGCACAGTGGGGAAGGGGATGGCTACTGGGAACAGACCTCCTGACAGCTCACAGCTCACAGCTCACACCTTATTTTGACCTTCCATGAACGACTTAATTTCTCCAAACTCCACTTTCGTCACTCAACAAACGTGGAAATTACAAGAATTATTATGTAGGGTTTTGTAGTGACAGCTTGTCCCTACAGCTTATTTTGGCCACATACCATAAAAGAAATTGGAGATCAGAGACCACAGTCTGGTGTAGTGGAACGAGCACTGGGCCAGGGGCCAGAAAACCCGTGTTCAGTTCCCTCTACCTTGAACAAATGAGGCAAGTTCAGGTGAGTCTGGTGGCTCTTTTAGGCCTATTTCTTTACCTGGAGGACAAAGCCATGAACGGTCTTTAGGGACCCTCAGTACCGACACCTCTTATTTAGTTTGTGTAGCACCCCCCTTTTCTAGACCCTGCCCTTCCTTCTCACTCCAAATGCCTGGTAACTGTGGGAACTGCCGTGGGGGGTCTGAGGCAGCCCCACTCCCGGCCACCGTTGGTTGGTACAGGGTTTGACAATCAGAGTGCTTGGCATTGGCATTTAGGAACTAGAACTGAGCAAAGGGAGCTCAAACCAAGGGCAAGTGACCCTGGAGGACTGACAGGCCTCCTGCCCGTTGACCCAAGAGGGAGGAGAGCAGAGTGGGGAAGGAGGGGTGGGGGCCATGACTCACCCTGCCATCCTTACTGCCATGAATAGTATAATACAGTCTCCCTCCCCCTTTTAAAGCAAGTTCAAGTTGAATTTCTTTTTTTTTTTTTCTTTTTTTATATAAACTCTACTCGTGTGGATAAGTTGAATTTCTGATACTTTCAACTGAAAGAATCTCCGTCATCATTACTAAAACAGAATAAAACTTTCCCCTCTGTAGAACTCTATGGACGAGTGCTGAGTGACTCTCCGAGCACCTGGGCCCAGGTGCCTTCCTGTCTCCAGTAACCTCATTTCTCAGAAGCCCTTCTGGGTCTACACTCAGGCTTTGTGTGTAGGGGGTCGGGGAGAGGAATAACTCATCAGCAGACTAAGTCATTGGTGGGATTGGATTTTCTGGCTAGGAGTATGGACATGAGTGTTTTTTAATGATTGTATGACTGACTAAAGGGGCGATCGCCGTGGCGAGGCTGCCTGGAGGTATCGAAAGGAGCAATCACTGAGTAGGTAGACTGCACGTCTGCACCACAGGGCCTCCAAGGGGTGCAGCCAGCGTGGACTTTGCCCAGGCCAGCTGGTGAAGGGTGTGTCCTAGGAACATTATTAGGGCCTTAAACTGGCCTGGCCCGGGTTGGCTGAAGCTATTAGGACAGGAACAGCTTGGCTCCTTGCTCTGAAATACCTGGAAAGGCTGATAAAGCAGGCACCTAGAGGCTAATTAAAAGCAGACCTGCCCAGGTTTCCAGGAATCACCAGAGCTCTTGGGTCAGCGTTTCCAGCCCCTAGACTCGGTGTTCTTCCCTCTAACCGGGTGGCAAACATGACGCAGCCCAGGATGGGTGGGGTTTGGGTCATCTTGTAGACAAGACCTCAATTCACAGGCACCTGGCCTCCAGGTCTCTCTGGTGGCCTCAGGGGTGGCCTGAGAATGTAGCCTCAGGATTCCCCCTTGCTGTGGCTGGTGTGGGAAGTCACTGCCCTTGGGTATAAACCCACCACTGTATACAGGCTCAAGGCTACACGGCCAGAGAGAGCCAAAGCCAAGACTCTCACCCCAGGCAGTCTGGCTCCACAGCCAGGTCAATTCCTCACTGTGTGATAAAGGTCCCATCTGGATCACATCTGGGCACTGCCTGTCTCCTCCACTCTGCAAACACAGCATTGCTTTTCAGTTCCGCCTGCAAAATTCCCGGGCTCACATCTCAACTCTATCCCTACGACTGCCTGGCCTGGGATAAGTTATTTAACCTCTCTGGGTCTCAATTTCCTTTCCTGTAAAATGGGAATTATAAGAGCACCTACTTCACAGGTTTGTTGTATGGATAAAATGGCTTAACACATACTAATAGCTAAAACAACACATGCATATATTAATATCAATAAATATTAGCGATTATTATAATCACCTCCACTTCAAAGCTCTCCTGGAGCCCCTAGGCAGAGCCTGGCATTCTTTGGCTCAAGCTCCCCTGGTCTAAGGTGACTTTCTGAGGCCTCTGAAGTGTACACTTTGTATAGCAAACACCCCATTGCTCTGGAATGAGAACATCTTTCCACCTGCCTGGAGCCCTCTTACCAGCCCTGGTAAGAGCTGAGGCTCTCAAGCTCCAGCTCTGCTATCTGGAGTTACATATCCTTTCTAAGCCTCAGTTTCCACTTCTGGAAAATGAGGCTAATAGAGCTGGATGCAGTGGCATGGGCCTGTAGTCCCAGCTACTCAGGAAGCTGAGATGGGAGAATCGCTTGAACTCAAGATTTTGAAGCCAGACTGGGCAACAGAGCAAGAGATCCTATCTCTTAAAAAAAAAAAAAAAGCATAATAATAGTACCTGCCTCAAAAGGCAGTTTTAAGTATTAAATGGAATAATGTATAAAAAGTACCAAGAAAGGACAAGATTAGCTATTATCAGGAAGTAGCTCAATACACACTTTAAGGAACAAATGAGACTTCCAAAACTGCAGAGATGTCATCTGCAGATTGGAAGATGACAACTCCTGTCTGATCATCTGAATGCAGATCAAAACTGAGGCCATTTGCCCAGCCTGTCGGTCCTCAGTGTGTTTGCTGGCAATGACATAAAACATGGCGCACACTGATTAGGGCTCTACAGTTTACAACTCCTGTTCACACATCTACTCTCTGCAGGTAAAAGCCCCATTTTACAGATGAAGCAACTGAGGCTCAGTCAGCATTGTGAAACCGGAGGCTGCACCTCTTCACCCTGCAAAGGCTCCCTTCAGAGCGTCACCTATTTTGGGTGCATGCCAACCACAAAGCAGGTTAACCTGGCAAGGCTGGACTGTGGAGGCTGCCATCAGAAAATGGTTTACCTACAAAGAGGAATTTATAATTCTTGACATGCAGGGGAGTGAAATGAGGAAGAGATATGGCATCAGAACCACCTCCTGCCTGTTTGTTTTTGGACGCTTCACTTAACAAGTGTACAAACCTGTACAAAGGGAGGGAAAAGACCGTGCTGCCTGACTCCCCAGGTTTTCCTGAGGATCAAACGCGAAAGCACGAGGGAAAGTGCTTTATAAATGTTAGTTCCTGCCGGCCCTGGGGCCTCCTCAACCTTTCAAGACAGTCGGTGAGTCTGCTCAGCACAGCCTGGCAGTGCGGGGAGAGCGTGGCCCCCCGCTCCTGCAGAGTGGGGAGGAGCGGGGGGAACCCGGGGGAGTTCACTTCCAGGCCACATGAGCCATCGGAGTAATACTGATGTTTTCTTAGAGCTTCCAGATTACAACAAAGATGATGGAGGAGAAAAAAAAATCCAAACTGCCTTTTATTATTATAAGTTTGCTGTCTTGCCATGAAGCACACAGAGAAGGTCCTTGCATGGCCAAGTTCACGCTCAAACGACACAGCGTCAGTCCTGCTGTGTCGCTCCACAGCCCTATCATAGTATCTCTTGCCAGTGGCTGACAAATACAGAGCACTTACAAAAGAACTCCTCCGTTAAAATTTCCCAACGCAAATGAATAAACTGTCAAAGCCGTTACGGAACCAATTTCTCTTTTAATATTTCCAGGAAAGGGGGAACATAAATTCTGCAGAAGTCATTTAAAGTCATAAACCTTAAAAATGTTTGCAGTGTGTTCTGATTGAAGTTTTCCAGTTGACTTAGGCCACGTCACACCACAACACAGCCCCTCTGCGGTGCCAGGGGAATGACACTTCTGAACATTTTCCGAGTGACATTGCAAAGAAAAGTTCATTTTTCCTTCACGGCATTGATTTTTTTTTTTAAGTAAATCTTTTGACTCGGGAGTCAAGAATGAATGGGGTATCTGCTTTGGGGGGTTAGTGCTCAATAAGGTATTTTGTTTAAGATACATAAAAACTGCACTGTTCTTCTTCCTCCCTGATGCCTGTACTGTGGAGGTCTAGGGTTTGTCACAATCTGAGACCTGGTCACCAGCACCCATGGAGGGGAAGGTTCCCCCTCTTGCAGAATTGGTGAGGAGTCTGCTTCTTTTTTCTTTCTTTTTTTTTTTTTTTTTTTTTGAGACAAAGTCTCACTCTGTTGCCTGGGCTAGAGTGCCGTGGCATCAGCCTAGCTCACAGCAACCTCAAACTCCTGGGCTCAAGCAATCCTCCTGCCTCAGCCTCCAGAGTAGCTGGGACTACAGGCATGCGCCACCATGGCTGGCTAATTTTTTCTATATATTTTTAGTTGGCCAATTAATTTCTTTCTATTTTTAGTAGAGATGAGGTCTCGCTCTTGCTCAGGCTGGTTTTGAACTCCTGACCTTGAGTGATCCTCCCGCCTCAGCCTCCCAGAGTGCTAGGATTACAGGCATGAGCCACTGTGCCTGGCCAGGAGTCTGCTTCTTAAGCTCAATCTCCACTCATACACTGGGGAACGACTGGTCATTTAAAAACAGATATTTCCTTTTATTTCTCTATCAAAGACACATGGTCGCTGGAGAGGACAGAGACCACCAGGGGTGGACAAGGCAGGATGGGACACTGTTTGCTAGGTCAGGCTGCACATTTCCTAGGTTGGCACCCTGGGCCCCTGCCCTCCTGGGGGAGGAAGGGACAAGGAGGCAGCTGCAAGAGAAAGGAAACTGGGGAGACAAGTGAGCTGCCCTGCTGAGAAAAGTGGGGGCAGAAGCTAGGGTTGGGGTAACCGGGAGCAGTGTAGGAAGGAAGGGAAAGAGAAGCCCTATGGAGAAGAGGGTTAGAAAGCAAGAGAGGGATGAAAACTCTCAACACAGAAGAACGCATCTTCCTGCTGAAGTGGGGAGGTGGGAGGGGGACCTGCAGCCTTAACAGATGGGAAGCTGCCAGGACCACACCCTGGTCCTCCCAATACACTGGGCCTCTTTGTCAGTTGAGAAAGCATCCATTGCCAGCACCACCATGGGGCAAAAATGCCCTGAAATTCCACACCACCCAAGCAGAAATTATGTTAGTACTCCTGCCCTCGTTCCCAGTCCTACTCCAACTCACAAATTCCAACTTAGGGAATGCCAGGCAGCTCGACGTGCTGGAGGGAAACCTGGTCTACCCACTCTCGCTCCTTCTGCAGTGTGGGCTCGCATGTCTCTCCCCCTGGGCAAGCGCCCCGACACCCCGGCCTAGGTCAGGTCCTGGGGTTGTTCGCGCCATCATGCCCTGAATTCTTCCTCCATTACACTGTCACAGCTGCAGTTACTCACTTATTTGTGTAATTAGATACTTAATATCTGTCTCCTTGGCCAAAATATAAGCCCCAAGAGAACACTGTGTCTATCTTGGCCTTTGCTAAACACCGACTGCCAGCACAGAATGTGGGAGTCGGTAGCACAAAATGAGCACTTGAAGATGAATGAATGAGTCCAGTGACTGTCTCCTAAAAGGGCCACAGAGGAGCAGGACTTACTGCACAGCTTTTTCTGGAACACGGAAGTCAGCGTCTCAATCTGGCTGAAGTTGGCCACCAGGAAGACATGGTCCTCGTGGGGCTCACTCCCAATGGCCTTCAGCGTGTTGAAGTCCACCTGGCCCACGCCAATGGCAAAGATCAGTATGCCCGTGTCCCGTGCCTTTGCAGCCACCTCGGCCACTGAGTCCTGTGGCCTCCCGTCCGTCACGATCATTATGACCCGTGGCACATTCTCCCTCAGGGGCCGGGCCCCCTCTGCTTCTGAGAATGCGATGTTCAGGGCATACTGGATGGCCAGACCCGTCATGGTGCCCGTGGACAGATGCCGCATCCTCCTGACGGCACGCTCCACCTCGACCTTCCTCTTGAAGGTCTTGAGGGAGAACTCGTTCTTGATGGTGCTGCCATACTGGAGCAGGCCCACCCGGGTGACGTCAGGGCCAATGTCCAAGAACTGCAAGATGTCCACGATGAACTCCTTGACCTTCTCATAGTCGTGGGTGTTGACGCTGCGGGAGCTGTCGATAATGAAAACCAGGTCTGCCTGCTTGTCCTCACAGGAGCTCTCTGGGGAAAGAGGAGAGGCAGGACACGTCAGAACAGAGTGAAGGACCCAGCACGGAGTGGCTGAGGCTGCCTTCAGCAGTTTCCCTCCTCACTCGGGGAAGCTGCAAGGGTGTACACGTGCATGGCAGGACGGTTGTGACTACGGGCTGCAAACAAACAGGATTGCTTTTTGCAGGATAAATGAACAGATTTGTTTCTAGAAAGTCACCAATGCAGTTTTTAGGTGGGCAAAACGCCTGATCAAGGTCAAAATTATTTTACTATTTACCAAAAGGCACATAATCTGGCTGGGCACTGGCAGAGAATACAAAAGAAGCTTAGGGCAGGGTCCAATGGCAAAGAGCTTACAGTCTACCCAGGGAGACTAACTAATGGAAAAATGAAGGAAGCTGGGTGGTCTCACAATAGATGTTAAGAGGATAGGGATATTAGTGGACTGAGGTCAAGGGGACAGGACACGAGCTTGCCTTATGGATGCATAGAGTTTGGATTGGAGGGAAGGAACACACGAACAAAAGCCCAGGATGGAACGAATGTGGTGGGTAGCAGAGTAAGTAATGAGATCTCAGAGCATAGGGAGGGAGCTGCAGGCAGGAATTAGTTGGAGGGATAGCCTGAAGCCAGTTATAAAAGGCCTTTAAATTCAGACTGAGGAATTTGTACATGATGCCACTGGGGACGGGGTGTCTTAGCATCATGCTGCCTAACTGAGCTCTCCCGCAGGGAGGCTATGCAATGAAAAGCCGATTGGGTCTGACAGTGGTTACAAGGTGGATGATCCACACAGCTGTGGCACTAATCTGGTTGAGAGGCGGACTCAGATGGCATCCGGTAGGCAGCAGTGCAAAATGAAGAAAAAGGGACCTGACCAAGAAACATTTCAGTAAAGGACACAGTTAAACTGGAAAAAGGCAAATGCTAAGTCTCTCTCTAACCCCACCACTTCCATACGTATGCCTTAGGCATTTATGCGAGAAGGCTGTAAGAGGTTTGAGTCTGTACACGAAATTCATCCCTCTGTGTTTCTGGGACAAGGGTGATATTGGATGGGAAGAGAGGCCTCCGGCCTCAGTGGGCAGAAGGTGAGCATCCGGGGTGGAGTTTCTCAGATATGCTGAGCTGCTGCCTTTAGTCAGGGCGAGTCCCTCCCCCCTCCTGCTCCTCCCCCTTCCCTTCGTGGACTTTGCAGCTAAATCAGGATTTGAAAGGGATTAGGAAAGGGATCCTAAATGCTTGCCCTAAATCCCAATCACCACAGCTGCAAGAAGGAGAGAGAAAGCCAGAAGTGAAACAGTGAAGCCAGTCAGAGAGATGAGAAGTGGGAAAGGCCCATGAGGTCATCCTGTCCAGGCGGGCTTGCCAGGCCCTGACTCGGCCCGGAGCGCCTGAACACACGCCCGGTCGCTGCAGCCTCACAGCCTAATGAAGTGAGGGGGGGCACCCCCATTCTGCCACACCCACATATAGCGCTGTTGGGGGGCTGGGTGAACCTGAGGGGAGTTTCTCAAGACAGAGGCCCTAGAAATTGCCTTTGAGGACCCAGTGATAAGATCTATATAAAACCTAACATTTGGCCAGGCGCAGTGGCTCACGCTTGTAATCCTGGCACTCTGGGAGGCCGAGGCGGGCGGATTGCTCAAGGTCAGGAGTTCAAAACCAGCCTGAGCAAGAGCGAGACCCCGTCTCTACTATAAATAGAAAGAAATTAATTGGCCAACTAATATATATATATATAAAAAATTAGCCGGGCATGGTGGCTCGTGCCTGTAGTCCCAGCTACTCGGGAGGCTGAGGCAGAAGGATTGCTTAAGCCCAGGAGTTTGAGGTTGCTGTGAGCTAGGCTGATGCCACGGCACTCACTCTAGCCTAGGCAAGAAAGCGAGACTCTGTCTCAAAAAAAAAACAACAAAAAAAAAACCTAACATTTATGGGATATTCCAAAACTTTTTTCCCAGAGCACTTTGCCACTATGGTTTCATTTGATTTTCAGAACAAGTTTTTGAGAAAAGAGCTAGGAGTATCATCCCCACTGGATAAATGCCAAAATGGAAGCACTGAGAATATGAAATTTTTCATCATTTAGAAAAAGAAACAAAAATATGGAGATGATCCTAATATCCACCTCATTGGGTAGTTGAGAGAATTTAAGGAAATGATGTGGGGAAACAGCCTGCATGAGGGAACCCCAACACGTGGTGGCTGCACATGCGGGCTCTCCTCTACCCGCCCCCCCCACACCGGCTCCCCTGCCCCGGCCCTCACCTGTGTCCAGCCCCAGGCCGGTGGGGGCAGGGCTACGGCTGTGGCTAAGCAGTTGGTGCTACACACAGCCACCTGCCCAAAGAGGTGAGCAGAACTGAAACCCAGCCAAGCCCTGAGTCCCAGGGGCCGAGTCCACCCTAACAGGCACCTGGAGGAGATGCATTTCTAATTTTCACCAAGGTACCTATGGATTAGCATATAGCCCTGGGCTGGCGAGTGGATGACAGATCCACAGTTCCCAGGAGGGAGGACAAGAACAGTCACTTCCAGGACCCAGGCAGGCCCCTCTCCAGGAGCTACACCTGCCCCACCCTTCATGTCTGAATCTACTATAGGGAGGATGTGAACCAATGATCCTCATCTGCTGAGGAGAACAGGGACCAGGCTGAGACCCTGCCATGGAGAAGGATACTAATTAAAGCACCTTCAAAGGGAGGGAGGTTCACAGAGAACTGGCCTCCTGAGAACTCTCTTCCTTTGGAGATCTTTGGAAGCAGGAAGTCCTCCATGAACTGAGATTTTTACTGTGGGTCTTAGTCATGGTGTCAATATCCCACCAAGCATCATAATCAATTAAAAGGGAAGCCTGGAAGCTCCACGGGGAGTTATGCACTAAATTGAATTAGTTCCTGTCAAAACAAATGGGAAGTTTCCACAACGCCTGGACATTTACAAAAATACCACAAAGGTTCAAAATGCTATTGAAGGCTCCAAGTGAGCTGGGATTCTGAGTTGAAAACACCAAGTCCTAGCAGCCCAAGTAGCCGAATTTTCTTCAAGATGTCTCCTCAGATCTCTTGAGGGCTCAGAAGCACAGTCTCATAGTTTGTCTCTGGGAGGGCTACCTCAACGGTTCTCAAACTTGAGTGTGCATCCCAATTCTCTGGAGGACTTACTGAAAACTAAATCAGTGAACCACACATCCCGGACCTTCGGATTCAGTAGGTTTGCATTTCTAACAAGTTCTCGGTTAAAGTCAATGCTACTGGTCCAGGGATCACACTTGAAGAACCGCTAGTCAAGGAAATAGATCTCTGGAGAAAAGAAGTTCTGGGAAGTTCTGACCTGACTTTCTCACTGTGAGTTCCTCAAGGGTGGGGCACTAGTCTCATTCATCTTTGTAGCCATGCAGTTGGAAACACAGTGAGTCTTTAGCTACTGTTTGTGGAATTAAATGGAATTTTGGTGGAGGTAACAAGGCTTCAAGTGGAAGGTATTGAGTCAGAGCAGTTAGCTGAAGAAGATAATGACAAACACAAAGCCAAAAAGTTCTAGAGTAGGTATGGTCCTGCTAATAGAGTCATAGACTCTAGGACCCACAATTTTGCCGTTTTTATAAGGGAACACAACTATTTTTGAACTTTGATTCATGGAATCATAGACTAATAACATATTAGAGCTAAACGGGTCCAAATAGAGTCCAAGTCACTCACTTTACAGAAAGGGCAACTGAGGCTCAGAGAGATGGCTCTATCTCTGCAAGAGCTCATGGCTCATCACTGTCAGACCTGGGACTATACTGATGCCTTTTCCACCGCCTCGCATGGCAGGCATGTTAAGAAATTCTCAGTATGGCTGGCACTACAATATGCACTTTGCAAATACTTGGGAACACTCTAAAATATTTGCTGTGAAGAGCTTCACAGCTTCTCCACATAGAGATTGTTGAGAGATGTTTCCAGAAAACGGAACATACAGAAAACTCTGCATGTGTTCCTCTTAGGCTGAACTTTGCTTCTGTGGAGGACATCCCCGTCTCCTTGGCCTGGTCATCCCTCTAACCATAAAGCGATGATCTGGACGCTGTCAACAGCATTTCCAATGCTGTCAGCTTGACTCCAAAGTCCACGTATTTGCCAAAAGAGCGTCTCTTACCCTTCCAGAGAAGGGGACCTGAGCCAGGACAATTGTAAGCGACATTCCTACTCCAGCAGAATGCAGGGCGCAACCTCGGAACTCTTTCCTCCTCTCAGGGCTGCAGCCTTGTCGCTAATCTGCCTCCCCTATTCTGGCTAGATTCAGTCATGGCTGTAATCATATGGTAAATATTGATGCCAGCTGCCTGGGGAGGTCGGGACAAGTTTAGAGAAAGAAGAGATGAATCCTCATGATGGGGGTAAAATAATTTCATCTGGAGACTGAGGGTGCTCTGGAATCCTAGAGTCCTAGGATCCCATGCCAGTCCAGCCTCTGCCACTTTCTGTCCAAATGGACTTGAGCCTCTCCTTAAACTCTCTGACCTTCAGTCTCTTCTTCTGTAAAATGCAGGTAATAATACCTTATCGGATGGTTGTGAGACACAAAAGACAATATAATCATAATTTATAGCTAACATTCATTGAGCACTAAATAAGTGCCAGGCCAACATGTGTTGGCTTATTTATTCTTCACACACACCTTCAATGATAAATGCGAAAGGATTTTGTCCTTTTAGACCTGCCATTTCCAGAATACTCAAGATGCACTAAGACCACACTGGCTTTCTGGGGTCAGTTCTTTCCTTGCCTGGAATCAGATCCTGAGAGCTATAGCCCAAACTTGCCTGCCTCCTGCCAAGTACTTCTCCCTTGCTAAATGCCTATTTGTATTTCTTAAAAAAAAAAAAAAAAAACTTAATAAAATTGTGAAAACAGATGCTTGCCTCCCTGAATAGCAGCAGCCCAGTAAATCAAGCTGCGAGGCGTTCGCATTCTCATTCACTCGACAAGTGCTTATCAAGAGTTCAGTAGGAGTAGGGTCCCACGGGAGATTGTAGGATGGGATAGATGTGATGGAAGGACATTGGTCACTAATCTTCGAAGGACAGTAGGGAATAGGAGGAATACAGTCTGAACAATAGGCAAATGCCCAGGGAAATGGATTTTAGAAACTGTGATACTTCCTATCAATTCTCAGCAAAGTTCCCACAAGCAGATGGTTTGTGGGCACTTAACAAGAGAACCGTGAAAATTTTAATGATACAAGTAGAAGAAAAAAAAAACTAACAGTTTTTAGGACAGTGGAAGAGTGAATGCATTAGGGAGCTAGAGTATGATTTCCAGGCAGCATTAAAGGCCTACTTGGAGGTGGCGATCTTGAAATCTGCAAGATCCATGACACTAATCCACGTGGTTGTGCATCTTGCTGCATCTACATTCAGCTGCACAGGTACATGGGGAAGGCAGGGTTATCAAGTAGCCACACAAGAATGATGAGTCAGGGGCAAACGTCAGGGCAGGGTGACTTCAGTGAGTCTCCATGGAATTAGAGCTGAGGCAGCAGGGAATAGAGGAACTGTGGGGGTGAAGGACAGTAAAAAGATAGCAGGATCAATGGATGGAAAGCCCAGATAAGATCACAGAACTGTTGGAGTTGGAATACTAGAAGGGGTGAGCCGGGAAGATAGGAGGTTTATATTGAGATTATGGAGGGATTACAGTCACCTTAATCATAGGGTCAAGATAAGAGAAGTGAATGGCTGAGATATGGTGGAGGACAAGAATACTGGAGAAAAGAAAGCCAAAGCTATTAAAGGATGATTCATATGGATATTGAAACCACCAAGTTATGACAAGAGTCGTGCTGGAGAGAGTAAGCAGTAAGCCAAGAGCTAAAACCATTCTTAGAACAGACGATTTTTTAATTACCTTAGGGTGACCCAAAACACTAGGAAACATGATTAAAACCACAATTAAAATTTCATAAAGGGACAGAGAAAAAACTCGCTTACACCCAAGAGTTTCAAGCAGACACTGGGGGAAAAAAATTAAAGCTGCTTTATGTTGAGAGAGAAAGGGAGAGAGAGAAAGAGAAGACTATGATCATTATGAGCCACCAGAACTTCAAGAAATAAAAAAAAGGCATGCACAATTTATTTTTTATTCCTCGATGGAACAAATTGGGAGGATCCCGGGAAATGTATAGTTGGGATCTCAGCAAGGCAAACGACTGTAGTGAGGCAGAAATGCAGATCCCCCGTGTGTGGAACCATTGGTAGACCACTTAAGTAGAGCTGGTCATTGACAAATACTCAGTGAGTACCTGTAGGATGTCAGGCTCTGCAGATGCAACAAAGGAAAGGACTCTTGATTATGAAAGGCAATCATAGAAACAATAATAGGATGCAATGAAATAGGCAGACTAAGAAGACAGAGTGTGCTGTTGTTGATAGATACATCAAGCCCATGTGGAAGGAAGTCTCTAGAAATACGTGCAGAGAAGGCAGGGGAGGAAGGGAGAGAATGGCTGACTATCTCTCGGGGGCAAGCTGAGCAATGCCCTATTTTTCAGTCCCTGGCAGACATTATCAATCAATTCTGGACCTCTGCCCCTCAGCCTGGACTCAGCAGTGCTGGAAGCCGGGATCCTTTCACCACTGCACACCAGGTACCCGCAGACAATCCATCAGAGTTGACATAGGAAGTAGAGTCATCTGGCCAACCTGGCTTTACAGTCTGGGGGCTCCGCGACAGAGGTCGAAGTACTTAATTTTGCCCATGTCTAAGAGACTGAATAAAGGTAAAATAGCTAATCGTACTTCGCAGATCCTGAGAAATAAGAAGGGCAGACAAGGCTGGCTGTGTCGGCAGTCAGCACGTGAGCTTGCAGATGACGCTGCGTGTATGATGGGGGCTCCAGGTGGGCACAGCGTCACAGCAAGAGATCGCAAGGAATAAATACTCTCCCCAAACTGTGAAAGTGGCATGGAGCCTCCATTATAGAAAGCTGCATTCTATAAGCACTCGATTTATGAGAGTTGCACTATTTGGGCTTGTTGAAGAAAGACAGAGAGACAGATGGACTGACAGCTAAGGGTGACCATGAGACACAGCACAGCCCCCCACTGTACTCAGTGAGCCTGAGCCCGCACACGCCTGAGCTACGGCCTCTGCTGCCCCCTCAGGTGCCTCCAGACTGTGACTAGCTCTCAGTGCTTACAGGTGACTTCGAGGATATTTCAGAGGTCATTTGGACTCTCTCTGCTCTTGGCCCCCAGTGCAACTTAACCTGCAATTCCCCTGCATTTAGTGTGCTCGATCAGGCCACTGTGGTCCTTGGCCAGGGCTGGAAAGCCCATCATCGATTCTTCCCTCTCCAATTCCCTTATTAGTCAGTCGCCAGCTGCCACATTACATCAGAGCAGACCCTGCACGATGCGCTTGATGAGCTGGGCTTCCTTTGAATCAGTCATGCTCTATTCACATCTTCCGAAAGAACCACTGGGGACTGTCCTGAATACTTGACTATATTATATTAGGGAGACACCCTTGACTACTTAATGGGTCTAGGACATATCTTGGACTCATTAGAGAATCATTTACCACTTGGTAACATTTTCCAAACATGTTTTGCAAATTCTGGGGGCACGTGTGGGTCTCTCTGCACCACTATGTAAGATGCTGGGAGGAATCGCTCATAAGCCAAGTCACACAGTCAGGCCAGAAAGGATTTCTGAGGGCCTCAGTAATGAGTCAAAGCTAACAAGCTGAAATCTAATTGTATAAATGTCAAGCCCTGCACGTAGCGTTCAAAACGAACTGTTTAAACCACAGGGAGGGAGACATGTGGAGTGACAGCTGGTCACATGATAAAATCTGGAGCCAGGATGGCAAATCCCAGCCTCGCATGTTGCTCCCACGCCCCCAGCCCCTGCACCTGCGGCAAACACCCCCAGTCAATCCCAGCCTCAGAATCGAAGTTCAACCACAGCGGTCCTCTCAACACAGCACCCCAAGTTCCCACCACCCGCAGACCGGAGGGGCTTGTGGAAAGAAACCAACTTGCCACCCAGATGCCGCTTCCCAATCACCGCCCCCTCACGCTCCCACCTGACGCCCCAGCCATCTCATCCGTGGCTTTCCTGGCTACGGAGGAGGGACTCTCCCGACAAAGCGGACCTTTGTCTTCCTATCTTTGTACCAGAACTTTCCTAAGAATGAATACTTTGGTGCGTTTCCTTGATCTGAGTCACAACAGCTGGAATTGGCAGCTCTAAACTCCCAGTATAAGTGGGCCTCAGGGAGCTGTTTCGTCACAGCAATTTATTCAGAAGCCGCCGTCCTAAAGGTCACTAACAGCAGGGTCGCTGGCACTCAGGGGGGCATGAACTCATGACCTCGCGCCCCAACACTATCCAACTGCCTGTCTGTAGTTCCCTGCGCGCCGGCCTCTCTGCGAGGGACCCTCAGCTGCCTCTTCAGCTAACGACTCAGTCCCGTGGTCACCTATTTTTTTTTGTGGGTTCTATTTTATATATATATTCTTTCTTTTTTTTTATTTCAGCATATTATGGGGGTACAGATTTTAAGGTTTCAATAAATGCCCTTTCCCCCCTCCCCCCACAAGTCTGAGTCTCCAGCATGACCATCCCCCAGATGGTGCACATCTCACTCATTATGTATGTATATACCCGCCCCCTCCCCCCTCCCCCCTGCCCAATACCCTATTACTATAGCACCTATGTGTCCACTTAGGTGCTGCTCAGTTAATACCAGTTTGCTGGTGAGTACATGTGGTGCTTGTTTTTCCATTCTTGGGATACTTCACTTAGTAGTATGGGTTCCAGCTCTAACCAGGAAAATATAAGATGTGCTATGTCACCGTTGTTTCTTAGAGCTGAATAGTACTCCATGGTATACATATACCGTGGTCACTTATTTTGAAAACCTTTCCTTTCTGGGCCCCTCACCACTGGCCTAAATGGCCTTCCTCTGAGCCCCCTGGCACCCCTGTCTACCTCTAATGAGCACTTTCCAACGAGCGTCTCACACGCGGAGCTGCCTGGCCACGGGCAGTGTGTTCTATAAATCCCCAGCACCCAGCACAGCACCAGACACCCCCATGTCCTGCTGCGTCTTTGCTCCTTGCCTTCAGTGTGCACTTGTGGGTGGGGGCACGGGAAGGCAGCGGAGAGAGATCCCGTCCATGAGCTGGAATGGGCCAGGAAAGCCAGGCAGCCGAGGCACCATGAAGAACAGGCCCCAGCAGGGACCCTCGGCAGCTTGATGACATGAGGAGGACACCTGGAGGACTTATTTAAAGCGCTGAACCCTGGGCAGCATCCTAGACCCAACGCCTTAGAATTGGTGGGGCTGAGACCCAGGAATCTGGATTTGTAATTGTCCCAGGTGATTCTTAGGCATGACACGTCTGAGAACTCTGTCCCGAGGGACATGTGAACCAGAGAGACCATCCGCCAGGAGTCTAGAAGAGGAGATGGGGGCAGGGCACCCCTTTCCTATGTCTAGCACCTTCCTCCCCAAAACCAGGCATGGACAGCCTTAGACATATGGTGACTGCACATCCTGGACTCTCCCGCGTCCCCTGATGTAAACACTTTGTCCCATTGTCAGGTCGTGTGCATGGTAGGTATATCTTGGCTTTCAGCCAAGATCAGACAATAAAGAAGGAAGGCACCATCATTATTCTCCACTCCTAGATGAGGCAGCTGAGGCCTAAGAGGTTAAATAACGAGTACACAGTTATAGGGCTAATGAGTGGTGGCAGAACAGAGACTTAAACCTTGCGTCAATCTGACTCCAATACCTGCCATTTTTAGCCACTGCTCTCCAGCAGTGGCCTAAAATGATAGATTTCCTCTTAATGGGAAAATGTTGGAGACAAGAGCTGCCTTACCCTCCTTAGTCATGAGATAACACATTAACCGGCAGCTGAGACTAGAATGAGACCCAGGAGATAAAGCTCAACTCAAGACACACTCCCCTAAGTGCAAATGTCCCACTCCCGCCTCTTGCCTGGGCCTGTGTCTCAGGCCCCAGAGATTTACCTACTGCACCAAGCAGGGTAAAAGAAGTGCCTTCTTATCACCAGGCAGTGATGACAATAAGCCCAATTAGTAACTTAATGTGCAGGGATGTCACCCACAAACACGTATGGTAGTTACTGGCCTGCAAGCCCCATCAAATCATAAGCCACCTTTGAGGTCACGATTGGGCCTCATTCATCTTCGTTTCACTGACACCTGGCTCAGGGCTGCCACACAGAAGGCAGTGAACCGAAGGCACCACAGGCAAAGTACACTGCTTGGTGCTGTGGGGATGTTGACATTTAGAAGACACAGTCCAGAGGACATTGAGACAAGTATACAGGTGACTGCAGAGCAAGGCAGGGTAAGATGAGTTATTATCCAATGAGCATAAGATATGCTTAACCAGAACAGCCTAACCCTAGATCACAAAGAACAGTCACTACAGATTGTATTTCTGAATGAGGAGGCACAAACTCAATAAAGATATGGAGCAGGTTGGGCACAGTGGCTCATGCCTGTAATCCTAGCACTCTGGGAGGCCGGGACAGGAGGATTGCTCAAGGTCAGGAGTTCGAAACCAGCCTGAGCAAGAGCAAGACCCCATCTCTACTAAAAATAGAAAGAAATTAATTGTTTTAATTAAAATAAATTATTTTCATAATATATAGAGAAAAAATTAGCCGGGCATGGTGGCGCATGCCTGTAGTCCCAGCTACTCGGGAGGCTGAGGCAGGAGGATCACCTGAGCCCAGGAGTTTGAGGTTGCTGTGAGCGAGGCTGACACCACGGCACTCTAGCTTGGGCAAGAGAGTGAGACTCTGTCTCACACACACACAAAAATAAAATAAAGATATGGAGCAAATATACTCTCTACCTCTTGGCCAACTACTAGGGTAAAAGTAACAATGTCCACCCAGATGGAGGTGATTTCCCTGGTCTCCCCCACCCCACCCCCGCCCCATACACCTGCTTTGAATTCCTGGGCAAGAAGGAAAAAAGAAGCAGATGGCTGAGGAAAGGGAAGTTGTGGCTAGCCGGGCTACTGTCCCGCCAGAGCCAGCCCAGGGTGTTTCTCCTGTCTGTCACGGACCCGCCTGTCCCAGCGAGCTGGGGAACAAGCAGCAGATGCCCTGCAAGGTACCATGTGCCGTGTGCTTCTCTCAAGAATGCACAAGTACAGGCTGAACGTCAACCTTTACTCTACCAAGTTCTTCCCGATACCTACGAGCAGAACCAAAGTTCACAGACGAAAGCTGAGATTTCAGAATCATCAGGTTTGCTCTATGTTCACGGAGACAGCTGTTACCAAGAAGGGCCTCTGCGGAACAGAGAGCGGCGAGTGCTGGGAGACAGGGACCCTTTCGGGATGGAGTCTATCTGCCCACCGAGATACACACTGGGAAGCTTCTGTGCAAAGCATGCGTGGCAATGTCACGTTGAGTTTTGTTGTTGTTGTTTTAAGACAATTCCGGTGGATGGGCCTGTGTCTCTGGGCAGCCACGCGCTCCATAAAGCAGAGACGCAGGCCAGCGGGGCCCTGAGGGATCCTGGGTTGACACCAGCTCAAATTTCAGTTGTCCCTGCTGACTGTCATAAATTCCTTCAGGAACACAGCCCTCTAAGGCCCGCGGGAAGTGTGCACCAACGAGCCAGCAAAATGGAAAAGAAAAAAAGAAAGAAAGGAAAAAAACATGCCACATCGCACCAGTCTCCTCTAGTAACTGTTACATGAGCTGAAAGAAAAGAGACATCGTATGAGGTTCAACAACTGTGGTTTCCAGAACCCTGGACAATTTTCTTTGCAACGGAGCCAAAGAGAAAGCTGCCCCAGTTTAGCCTGGAGAAAACAGTTTCCAATGCACTGAATTTCCTTGCAAGGTAAGGCAGTTTGCTCCAGTCTTGCTAAAAAATGGCCCTTGGGTCCTCGCTCAGAGTTTGCTGTACAGTCGTTTTCTAATTGATAAAGAAAAGTATAAATAAGCCTTGAAACACTCAATGGTTTTCAAACCTTTTTAAATAAAGTGATATGAACTGACTGAATGCAGATAGAAGAATTTTGTTCTTCCATATCAAATCCCCTCTCACCATCTTTCCTCTCTACAATCAAGAAATGACACAGGCCGGGCGCTGTGGCTCACGCCTGTAATCCTAGCTCTTGGAAGGCCGAGGCGGGCGGATTGCTCAAGGTCAGGAGTTCAAAACCAGCCTGAGCAAGAGCGAGACACCGTCTCTACTATAAATAGAAAGAAATTAATTGGCCAACTGATATATATATATAAAAAAAAATTAGCCGGGCATGGTGGCGCATGCCTGTAGTCCCAGCTACTCGGGAGGCTGAGGCAGAAGGATCACTCAAGCCCAGGAGATTGAGGTTGCTGTGAGCTAGGCTGACGCCACGGCACTCACTCTAGCCTGGACAACAAAGTGAGACTCTGTCTCAAAAAAAAAAAAAAAAAAAAAAGAAATGACACATATCTTAAAATTGTAACACACACACACACACACACACACACACACACCCTCTATACCCCAATACAAGACAGTACAGAAGGAACTGGAAAGGTAGGAGATTTCTGCTCTCTACAAAGTAAAAAAACAGCATACACAGGTTTTAAAAAGCAAACTGGGATTTGACCCACAGGAGTATTTTAACTTAGTAAGTTGAGCCATTGCCTCATCTGCTTTCTGAGAGTTCAGCCAGTGGAAGCCAGGAGCAAAGCAGAGACCTGTGAGTAGCAGGGCAGGGTTGGGCTGTGAGAGAGGAGAGGCAGGAAGAGGGACCCCAAAACGTCATGCCTCACTGAGGCAGGGTCGTGGGGCCTTCCCCTGAAGGAGCGGGTGCAGGTATGCAGGCAGGAAGGGGCTAGCTACAAGCCTGAGCAGAAAGTTCCACACCCCTGTGCCAGGAGGGGCAGAGGGTCATTTCTGTCATCATTTTGGCTTGGTTAGGTTGTGCAAACATTACAGGAACCCCATCTTTGTGCTTGGTGCTCAGATACAGTATGAGAACCAGCCTCAGTCTGGGAGGAGTTTACAACCTTGTGGAGAAGATTCATAAGATTCGTTAGATTCAGAAAAAGCACAAGCAGCTAGAAGCTGAAGGAGAGCACCAATCCCACAGTGGAGGATGGGGGTGGAGGGAGATTCCTGGACAAAGTGATGAGTATTTTATTAAGTTATTTTAGGATGAGCAGATGTTGGCCAGGCAAAGAGCTGCAGTGGACATTTGGGCAAAAGGGTGGCATGTGCAAAGTCCTGGAGGCCAGAATATGTGCACCCAGGTAACCACAGGTCGTGTGGAATGGCTGTGTCCTAACGCACAAGATTGGGAGACAGGAAGACAGGGCCACACAGGCGGGCTACACGTGCCTCCTACATAAGAAGTCTGGACTTCATTAAGGAGCCAGTGGGGAGCACTGAAGGGTGTTAAATGTGCCCATCCTACTGTAGGGCAGCTTTTCAGGGGTCTGGGCTCAGCTCAGGCTTCACTCGTCTCCATTCCTGGCCCAACCCAAAGCCAGTGTCCCTCCGGTATGGCCCCCACCTCCGCTTTCCCTCTCATCTCCCACCAGCCTGATCTCGGGTGGCAACTGATATTGCCCTATGTATATACTGATAGAGAAGGCACCGGAGAAAATTTTAAGGCATTTCCTTTGTCTTTAGGGATTGAGTTTCTGCCCTTTTTTTTTTTTTTTTTATCTAACTCTGGAGTGAATCTACCGGAAGACTTTCAGGTAGTGAAGCAAACAAGTTAGGTCAGTGATTGGGCTCTTTCAACTCATCCCTCTGTGGTGTCCAACTCCTCTATGTAGTTCCTCCAAATTTCAAATGAAATAAATATTAATCAGATGTCAACTGGCACTCAGCATGAACTCCCAGCTCTTCCTACAAGTCTCCAAGTACTGTGGAAGCTAAAAGGACAAACACCACATTTCCCAGACTCTCTTGCAGCTAGGGTTCTGGGTAAGAATTAGGTAACCCGAATGAGATACACTCACAAAGAATGAGGCGAGGTGGATGCTGTCCCTGCTGGCAACCAAGGTTGTAAGGAGGCCAGTTAGTTGCAGCAGCCAGACTTAGTGATAATAGATGCTAAGCACCTGATTTCCTGTATTAAATCCTTTTCTGCCTAAAATACCTAGACAGCTTTGTTTCCTGCAGTGGCCCTGGTGGCTCCGTCGGTCCTCAACATATCTGCCTTCCTGAGGCTTCACACGCCCACAGTGGACTCCTGCTGAGGACTCCAAGTGCATTGCAGCAGAAAAATACAACTGGGCATGCTCGGTCCTCTCCCCTAGGCTCACCTGAAGGCCTGGCCCTCTATGCTTTGGGAAAGTGGAGCCCAGCCTCCTCCCCTCCCCATACATCCATCCACATGTCCACCCTCACCCTTCCTCCACAGGGACGCCCCCAGGTGCCTGACCTGTGCACATTCTCCAGTCCACTAGGAAACAGTGTACGCTTTGATACAATGCTTCATTTCCTCCATGCTTGCTTAGCTTGGCCCCGGTTTTAACTCCCTAAACACACTGGGACAGTATATTACACAAAAGGAAAACTACTGAGCCAGCGACCTGTTTTCCTCCGCACTCAGTGCTTGAACGCTGGGCTCCAGCTGCTCTCCTTACTCCACCGAGCTTGATGCCCAGTGTTAGGGTTGCTATGGAAACCAGAAATAACATTTCAAGACTCCCTCGCAGCCTTGGTGACTTTGGTTTCTAGGCTGTTCTAACAAATGGTCTTTCTTGCAGCTGATCACTAAGGTGAAGGCCAATTAATAGGACAGCAATTTTAATGAACTGAAATGGTATTTCTTCAAGACCCGATAGTAGCCAGGCACTCAGGATTTGCAGACTCTGAAGTTGAACAGGGACTTGAAAGGCTGCATTCAATCTCCCTATTCTACACAGGGCCAGGCAGGCTCAGGGTGGAGGCTGCCTGTGTCCCCTTCACCCCACACACTCTCTACCCCGAGCAAGGTGCTTGATCTCTCTAACCTTTGGGTTCCTCTTCTGCAAGATGGGGGCAATAATTGCACCTACCTCACAGGGTTGTCGGGAGGACTGAATATGTGTGAAGTGTTTAGAATGATTCCTGGCACAAAGCAAGAGTCAACTAATCCTTTCTTGTTATTATTATTTCCACCTGGTATTGCACTAAGGGTTATGCGGCAGCAACGTGGCACAGCAGAGACGGCGCCAGACCAGGAGTCCTGAGCCCAAGTTCTGGTTCCCACTCTGCCACCAGCTAGGCAACACTGGCTGCATACTTTTATTTTGTTTTACTTTGGCTATGTCACTTCTGATCTCTGGTGTTCATTCTTTTCTCCTGTAAGGTGAAAGGGTTGGACTAAACGATGTGTCTAAGTTCTTTTTTCAGTCCCAGTGTGCTATAGTTCTAGATAAAATAAGTGAAATAGAGATGTTCCTTGACCTTTACAAATGGTTATATCCATGTCTATAATTATAGCTAATATGTATGGAGCGATGGTTCTATATCGACATAATGCTAAATGTTGTACGTGCTCTAACTTGTTCTTCCTCATAAGAACCTATTGTCCCTATTTTATAGGAAGGAAAACTGAAGCTCAGAGAGGTTAGGGAATTTGCCCATGGTCACACAGTAAGCAAGCAATGGGGCCAGGATTTGAATGTAGGGAGTCTCACTCTGGAACTCACACTCTTCACAGTTTTGCTACAGGAAGCAATAAATATATACACACACAACTGTCTATACAAGTTGTGTGTATACACAACTATGTGGCTTTATATTACATTAATGGTCCCTAACTGTACATATTCTCCAGGCTGTCTCCATAAATTCCCAGCAGCCTGGTATTGTTTAAAAAGGCTTTGGGAAACTTGCCACAAAATAAAATAATTCTTAGTTCTTTATTACACTCTGAAGACTGTCAGCTCCAGCACCATCCTTCACCAGGATGATGGCATTCACCTCCTAATCTGTGTTTGCATTGGCCCTCTACAGACTGTTCTCAATCCAGCAGCATCCTTTAAAACCAAGTGAAGACCGGGCGAGGTGGCTCATGCCTATAATCCTAGCACTCTGAGAAGCCGAGGTGGGCGGATCGTTTGAGCGCAGGAGTTCGAAACCAGCCTGAGCAAGAGCAAGACCCCGTCTCTACCAAAAATACAAAAACATTAGCCAGACATGGTGGTATATGCCTGTAGTCCCAGCTATTTGGGAGGCTGAGGCAGGATGATAGCTTGAGACCAGGAGTTTGAGGTTGCTGTGAGCTAGGCTGACATCACAACACTCTATCCGGGGCAACAGAGTAAGACTCTGTCTCAAAAAAAACAAGTGAAAACCCGTGGAAACTCACTTCTAAGCCCTGGGCTGCTGCTAGTCCATCACTTCACCTTAGACAAGTGACAATATTTCTGGGCTCTGGTTCCTTCATCCTGGCTTCCTAACTTTTGTTTGTACAAGGAACCTCCATGGCAGTCTGGAGAAGCCCATGATCCCTTCTCAGAATAAAGCTTTTAAATGCCTAAAATCAAATGCATCCCACTAGGATGACTATTATTTTTTAAAAAATGGAAATTAACAGGTGTTGGTTGATGTGGATGTAGAGAAATTAGAACCCTTGTGCATTGCTGGTGGGAATGCAAAATGGTGCAGCCGCTGTGGAATATATTTTGGTGGTTCCTCAAAAAGTTAAAAATAGAATTACCACATTTCCCAGCAAATTCCACACCTGTGTATATATGCAAAAAAACTGAAAGAAGGGATTTCAACAGATCTTATATGCCAATGTTCACAGCAGCAGTATTCATAAGAGCCAAAAGATGAAGTAAGTGTCCATTGATGGATGAACAGATAAACAATGTGGTGTATATATATACAATGAAATATTATTCAGCCATTAAAAAAATGAAATTCTGATACATGCTACAACATAGATGAACCCTGAAAATGTTAGGCTAAATGAAAAAGTTAGACAGCAAAGCATAAATATTATATAATTCCATTTATATGAGTTATTTAGAATAGGTAAAGTCATAGAGACAAAAAGTAGAATAGAAGTTACCAGGGAATGGGGGAGGCGGGAATGGGGAGGTAATGCTTAATAAGCACAGAGTTTCTATTTGGGATGATGAAAAAGTTCTGGAAATAGTGGTGATGACTGCACAACATTGTAAATGTACTTAATGCCATTGAATACACCCTTATAAATGGTTGAAATGGTCAATTTTATGTCATATATTAATATATTAGGTCATTAAATATGGAATATCTGATTTCAAATAAGAAGTGTACAATTAATCAAAGAAGCAGTACAATTAATCAAAGTGTGTGCCTAAACTATCGACACAGTTTTGCCATCTTAACAGTAGCTTGCTTATGCCGGCAGGGAAGAAGTCTGGAGAGCAAGTGGCAATAAAATCGCAAAAGGCATTTTCCACAGCTTGTTGAGAATTGAGTATTTTTCCTTGCAAAAAGTGGTCCAAAGCCTGGAAGAAGTGGTAGTCAGTTGGTGCACGGTCTGGTGAGTACAGTGGATGACAGAGAGTTTCCAAGTCCAGCCTTTGTAGTTTGAGCAGCGTTGTTTGTGCAACGTGCAATCGAGCGTTGTCTTGCAAGAGGACTGGCCTGTCTCCAGTGACCAATCTCAGCTGCTTAATCACAAGCATCCTCATCATTTCATTCAGCTGGTTATGTAGACATCCGCTGTAATTGACTGACCGGTTTTCATGAAGCTGTAGTGGATAATAGGAGCATTGGACCACTAAACAGACATCATTAGCTTTTTTTGAAGAATATTAGGTTTTGGACTGTGTTTCGGCACTTCATCGTTATCCAACCATAGTGCTGAAGAGTTGCAATCGTCAAAAAGAATCTGTTTTTTATCACATGTAACAATATGGTGTAGAAAAATGAGGCCGGGCGCGGTGGCTCACACCTGTAATCCTAGCACTCTGGGAGGCCGAGGCAGGTGATTGCTTGAGGTCAGGAGTTCGAAACCAGCCTGAGCAAGAACGAGACCCTGGTCTCTACTATAAATAGAAAGAAATTAATTGGCCAACTAATACATATAGAAAAAATTAGCCAGGCATGGTGGCGCATGCCTGTAGTCCCAGCTACTTGGGAGGCTGAGGCAGTAGGATTGCTTGAGCCCAGAAGTTTGAGGTTGCTGTGAGCTAGGTTGACACCACAGCACTCACTCTAGCCTGGGCAACAAATCGAGACTCTGTCTCGAAAAAATAAAAAAGAAAAAAAAAGAAAAATGGTTCACCTTTACGTCATGACAGCAAAGAAAGGCAAGCTTCAAGATGATTTCTCTTCTGATGCTCATTTTTTTTTTTTTTTTTTTTTTTGAGACAGAGTCTCGCTTTCTTGCCTAGGCTAGAGTGAGTGCCGTGGCGTCAGCCTAGCTCACAGCAACCTCAAACTCTTGGGCTCAAGCAATCCTACTGCCTCAGCCTCCCGTGTTGCTGGGACTACAGGCACGAGCCACCATGCCCGGCTAATTTTTTTTTTTTTTTTTTTTTTTTTTTTTTGAGACAGAGTCTCGCTTTGTTGCCCAGGCTAGAGTGAGTGCCGTGGCGACAGCCTAGCTCACAGCAACCTCAAACTCCTGGGCTCGAGTGATCCTTCTGCCTCAGCCTCCCGAGTAGCTGGGACTACAGGCATGCGCCACCATGCCCGGCTAATTTTTTATATATATATCAGTTGGCCAATTAATTTCTTTCTATTTATAGTAGAGACGGGGTCTCGCTCTTGCTCAGGCTGGTTTTGAACTCCTGACCTTGAGCAATCCGCCCGCCTCGGCCTCCCAAGAGCTAGGATTACAGGCGTGAGCCACAGCGCCCGGCCCCGGCTAATTTTTTATATATATACATTAGTTGGCCAATAGATTTCTTTCTATTTTTATAGTAGAGACGGGGTCTCGCTCAGGCTGGTTTTGAACTCCTGACCTTGAGCAATCCGCCCGCCTCGGCCTCCCAGAGTGCTAGGATTACAAGCGTGAGCCACCGCGCCCGGCCTTCTGATGCTCATTTAATTCATGCGGTACCCATCTATCCAGCTTCTTTACCTTGCCCATTTGTTTCAAATGGTCCAATATTGTTGGAATAGTAATGTCAAACCTTGCTGCTAATTCACACGTAGGTTAAGATGGATTTGCTTCCACTATAGCTTTCAGCTCATCATCATCCACCTTGGTCTCAGGTCGCCCACATGGCTCATTTTGAAGAATTAAAACCACCAGAATGGAACTTCTCAAACCATTGACATATTGTGCACTCATTAGCCACATCCTTTCCAAACACTCCGTTGATCTTTCAAGCTGTCTGTGCTGCATTGGTTCCACGATGCAATGTATATTCATCAAAATAACTCAAATTTTTGACTTATCCATAGTTTCACAATAACCACTCTAAAAAGAATTTGAAGGCCGGGCGCTGTGGCTCACGCCTGTAATCCTAGCTCTTGGGAGGCCGAGGCGGGCGGATTGCTCAAGGTCAGGAGTTCAAAACCAGCCTGAGCAAGAGCGAGACACCGTCTCTACTATAAATAGAAAGAAATTAATTGGCCAACTGATATATATATAAAAAATTAGCCGGGCATGGTGGCGCATGCCTGTAGTCCCAGCTACCCGGGAGGCTGAGGCAGAAGGATCACTCGAGCCCAGGAGTTTGAGGTTGCTGTGAGCTAGGACGCCACGGCACTCACTCTAGCCTGGGCAACAAAGCGAGACTCTGTCTCAAAAAAAAAAAAAAAAAAAAAAAAAAGAATTTGAAAAATAATCACAAGCCAAACTGTGTGTTTGAAAAGAATGAGGATATACCTTCACAATAAAACGAAAACAAGAAGCATCAAAGTGAAATGTTAGAGATATCAACTGTCAAACTTAGTGCTGAAGGATATCGGACATTTCATATTTAATAACCTAATATTTTTTTACTGCAATAAACAAATAATAAATGAATGCAAAGGATTAGAAAGGAGGCTAATTATTTGAAACACAGTTATTAAGATATTAAAAAGAAAAAATTGAGGATATAGTAACATATGTACTTTTAAAAATAAGATCAAGAGGTAGGTCTACTAACTGATTTTGAAGCAGTGATGAGCATAAACAATATTTTGAGCTATCTCTTTTAACTTTAATTTGCCATGAAAATATCTGTGATCTTTACTGGTGACACAATACTGCTACTACTCCTGTGGTTTGCTGCTTACAATCATAACAGAAAGAAATGCTAAATTGCACATACAGGTTAGTGAAAAATGATGTAATTTTTTCCCATGCAAATTATGGACACACTGAAGTCTACCCCAGGGCTCTTTGGGGGTCAGTGGATCCCAGGTTTAGAATCTCTTAACTAAATAATCTCTGAACTCTCTTCTTCTAATCAAAATGACATGCTCTAGGAGTGACTTCTGATTTCATCTGTACATCAGGGATAAATGAACATCCCTGATCAGATTTTTCTTATCTATAAACTGTAAATCATTAAAAATCTACCTCTCAAGGACTTTGAGAAGATAAGAGACATAAGATAAGCAATAGGTGCTTTGAAAAGCTAAAGCTCTTCCATAAGTACCAGGTATTATCAGAGTCTATAGAGACTATTCTCCCTCCAACATACATATCCATCCCCCCGTCTCAATGTTTCTTTGGAATTTTTACTAAGAACTTTGTGATCTACAGTAACAAAACACTAGGCACTTTTTGTTAAAGAATATCATGTACCCTATTAAAACATAGCTCAGTATTAAGAACTGTAATTTATCCCAATAGATTTGAAAATGTATACAAATGGGAAGATTTTTAAGGAAAATACCAATTATCAAAACAGACTCAAAAAGAAATAGAAAAGTCAAATAGACTAATGGCTTTTAAAGAAATTAAATTAGGTTTCAATTATATCCCTCCTACAAAAGGCATCAAACCCAGATGGTTTTATGAGAGACTTTACCAGCTCTTTATGGAACACATAATCCCCATTTTATAAAAACAATTTGTTCTTATGAAGCTATCTTAACTTTGATACCAAAACCAGACAGTGCAAAAATAAAGAAAATTATAAGGCATACTAGCCAATTTCATTTATTAATCTAAATACAAAAACATATTCTCAAAATAACTCTAGTAGGGTATTAAAAAGTACATCATGATCAAGTAGAGTTTACCCTGATAATGCAAGGATTGGTTCAGCAATAGAAAATCTATGGGGCCTGAGGCGGTGGCTCACACCTGTAATCCTAGCACTCTGGGAGGCCGAGGCGGGTGAATTGCTCGAGGTCAGGAGTTCAAAACCAGCCTGAGCAAGGGCAAGACCTCGTCTCTACTATAAATAGAAATAAATTAATTGGCCAACTAATATATATAGAAAAAATTATCCAGGCATGGTGGCGCATGCCTGTAGTCCCAGCTACTCGGGAGGCTGAGGCAGTAGTATTGCTTGAGCCCTGGAGTTTGAGGTTGCTATGAGCTAGGCTGACCCCACAGCACTCACTCTAGCCTGGGCAACAAAGTGAGACTGTGTCTCAAAAAAAAAAAAAAAGAAAGAAAGAAAATCTATGGATATAATCCCTTGCATTAGCAAACCAAAGTAGAAATAGTTCATTGTCATGTTAATACATGAAGGAAAAGTACGTGATAAGATAATCTCTGAACTTGCAAGGATGGACCAAGTGGTCCTACCTCCATCCCCTTGGGTTTCACTTGCCCTTTGGAGCTTCCTAGCTCCACTCTGACCCTTGAGGATACAGGGTACCCCTTTAATATTCTGACCCCAATGCAGACGAAAAAATTCTTTCCCTAGCTGAGACAGGCTGGACATTTTCAAATCTTTGCTCCACTGCCCCCCAGCAAAGCAGCATCTGCCAACCCTCCAGTTCCCTCCTAGAGTATTTGCCATCTACAGGATGAAGACCAAGAGAGGCAGAGTCCTTCCTGCAACCCACTGAGGCCTCTCCATTTCATCTCAGTTTCCATTTATTCCACCATCCATCCAACAAATATTTATTGAGCATCTATTAGGTGCCAGTCAAAAATCCCTGCCTTAGGCCAGGCGTGGTGGCTCACGCCTGTCATCCTAGCACTCTGGGAGGCAGAGGCGGGTGGATCACTCAAAGTGATCAAAAGTTCAAAACCAGCCTGAGCAAGAGCGAGACCCCATCTCTACTATAAATAGAAAGAAATTAATTGGCCAACTAAAAATACATAGAAAAAATTAGCCGGGCATGGTGGCACATGCCTGTAGTCCCAGCTACTCGGGAGGCTGAGGCAGTAGGATTGCTTGAGCCCAGGAGTTTGAGGTTGCTGCGAGCTAGGCTGATGCCACGGCACTCTACCCAAGGCAACAGAGTGAGACTCTGCCTCAAAAAAAAAAAAAAAAATCCCTGCCTTCATAGAGCTTAGATTCTACCGGTACCTTTCCAACATCTGCGAAAAAGGGACTTTGCACATGGAACTGACACAGAATATAATTTTGTCTTTCAGGTACTCCATAGAGGAATCTGTCTTTGCCCTTGCACACATAACCACACCCAAATGCAATAGATACAGTGTTCCTATTCCAAAAATTCCAAAGACACAGGAAAGGGTGAGTGAAGGTGTGCATGTGCGTGTTCCACGAAGCAGGTGAGGTCAGTGTTAATCACCACACGCAGTGCAATGAGCAGGACTGTCAGAAAATGACTGGACACTCACTCGAGACTGCCTGGACAGCAAGTTTGCTGGCATCTGAGACTCTCCTTTCTCCCATGAGGACAGGCTACTCTCAGCTCAACTCCTCGTGGGCCTAGTGGCTTACCCCTGCTAGCACAGGAACTGTAACACCCCAGGAGTCTTCAGTACCGGGCAGCCGACATCCCCAGACAACTCCTGCAAACAGCTGGGCACCCAAAGCCGCACCATCTGCACCAAGCAGGCTGGGCATTCCTCCTTTGACAAGGCTGCTTTCCCAGCTTGCCTAAAACAGGAGACTCCTCCAGGGGACAGGAGGGACGGACCCTTCACTGGAAGGTAGACCCACGCTGCGGACCCCGGCACTTCTGGGAAGTTGTGGGCATCAGGCAGACAAGGGAGATAAGGTAAACAACGAGAGCTTTGAAAAACCATAAAGCTCTTCTATAAATGCCAAGTATTATCCGAGAAACTCAAGAGTCAATAGACACTTCTCTCCACCCATCACACATACCTATGCCCAAGCTCTCAACGTTTCTTCAGAATTTTTCCTAAGAACTGTGTGTGACCTATGAGAACAAAACAGTAGGCACTTTTTGTTAAAGAATACCATGTCCCCTATTAAAACACAGTTCAGTGTTATGAACTGTAATTTATGCCAACAGATTTGAAAATGTGGACAAATGGAACTTTTTTTTTTTTTTTTGAGACAGAGTCTCACTTTATTGCCCAGGCTAGAGTGAGTGCTGTGGCATCAGCCTAGCTCACAGCAACCTCAAACTCCTGAGCTCAAGCAATCCTCCTGCCTCAGCCACCCGAGTACCTGGAACTACAGGCATGTGCCACCATGCCTGGCTAATTTTTTCTATATATATTAGTTGGCCAATTAATTTCTTTCTATTTATAGTAGAGACAGGGTCTCACTCTTGCTCAGGCTGGTTTCGAACTCCTGACTTCGAGCTATCTGCCAGCCTCGGCCTCCTAGAGTGCTAGGATTACAGGCGTGACCCGCTGTGCCCAGTGATGGCTTTTGAAGATACTGAATTAGTTGTCACATATATTCCCCCCTACAGAAAGCAACAAGCCAAGACGGTTTTATGAGTGAGCTAACCAGCTCTTTAAGGACTTCTCTTGTTGATCCTATGCACACATGGTTCCCCGGGCTGTGGAATTTGTACCAAACCCTAAAGCATGACAGGTAGTGAGCCAGATATGGCTCTGGCACAACCCTGCAGTATCCATGGCACCCAGAACAATGTCTTACATGATACGGGTTCTCAATACGTATTTGTTGAATGAACAAATGAGTGAAAACCTAGGCAAATGATGAAACACAAAACAGTGCATTAAAACTAAACAACTTGGGCATAGAAAAAAATCTACATCAAATTGACAGTTTTCCCATTCCTCTTCCTTTTGCAGACAAATTCAAGTTTGACTGGAAGAAGAGCGCGGAGAAGCCCGCTTCCTTCAGTGGGTGGGGCAGTTGCATGGGGCAGATGCAGGCACGCTGACATCTGGGGACACGCAGACCTCTAGGAGGAGGGGACGCGTCCCCAGCAATCCTACCAACAAGTCCCAAAGATTTAAGGATTCTTCATCTTTCACTGGGCCTAGCACAGCCCTTGGAACAATGGGGTTCTTAATACATATTTATTCAATGAATGGGTTGAGCAGGCTGGAACGAGCCCGGTATCAGGGCTGGGGAATCAAGCGCTGGATGGAAAGCAGCCTCTCCTAGCCTTTGCCAGCTCTGAGCCCTTTGGACAGGATTCCTCCTCAATTTATCTCGCGGTCCAACCCGACGTTATGGGCCTCTGGGGCTCATCCTTTCAGGCTTCACATGGCACGTAATCCATCATGCCTTTCCAGAGGCCCCTCCTGGCTCTAAGCGGGAGTTGTCCAGCGAGCATGTTCCTCCTGCCTCTCCCCCAGACCCTTCCTGAGCCTCAGCTGCGCCACATCTGGCCGTGCAGCTTCCTCTTTGATGTTCTTGCTCATTGGCTGGCTGTGAGCTTGCGACAACTTCCCCCCGCTCCCTTCCTGGCCCCACCGTCCTCTGAGCAGCCAAAATACACACATTATCCTCCTTTCATCTTTCCCTGTAAATCAGCCTCCCCTGGATATATCCAAAGACTTTTTGAGCTAGTGGTTCCACTTCTCGGCTTTTGAAAAACCTCGCTCGGACTTGGTTTCACACGGTGGCTAGACTGCACCCGTTTCCCATCCGCAGCGCTAGGGTGTCGGCTGCACAACCGTCCAACTGACTTGTTGGACGTCCGGAAAAACGCGAGGGTAAAGTATTAACAACAAGTGACGCACCGCTCAAGTCTCTGAAGGTGCCTCCCCGGCGTTTGTCAGCGATGGTTATATCGCCCTGAAGTGGGAATACAAAGTGAATCGGAAAGGAAAAGAGGCTATTTATTTAGAAACATGTCAGAAGATGACATATTGTCCTCCACAAACTGGGAAAGTGAAAAGCAAAGCAACTAGTGTCAGGCTGAATTGTGTTCCCTCCCTGCCCCCAGTCATATGTTGAAGTCCCCTCTCCCCTACTTCAGAATGTATTTGGATTCAGAGTCGTTAGGGAGGTGGTTAAGTTAAAATGAGTTCATTAGGGTGGGCCCTAAATCAATGTGACTGTTGTCCCTATAGGGAGAGGAAATTTGGATACAGGTACAAAGAGAAGAGACCATGTGAACCATGCAGAGACGACGGCCATCTCCAAGCCAAGGAGAAGCCTCAGAAGAAACCAACCTTGGCAACACCTCGACCACAGACTTCTAGCCTCCAGGATTGCGAGACAACACATTTCTGTTGTTGAATCATCCAGTTTGTGGTACATTGTTATGGCAGCCCTAACAAACTAACACGCAACTCAAATCTCTGTGTTTCCTATCAAGAGTACGTTGAATATTTTTATATGTTGATTGTTCAGGCAACTTTTGAACTAGCTCTACTCACATTTTCAGTATCTAATAATCATTAAATGTTTAGACATGAATTTTTTAAAGTGAAGATTATTCCTGCTGGGTGCAGTGGCTCACACCTGTAATCCTAGCGTTCTGGGAGGCTAAGGCAGGAGGATCACTTGAGCTCAGGAGTTTGAGACCAGCCCGAGCAAGAGTGAGAACCCCATCTCTACTAAAAATAGAAAGAAATTAGCTGGACAACTAAAAATATATTTAAAAAAAATTAGCCAGGCATGGTGGCACATGCCTGTAGTCCCAGCCACTTGGGAGGCGGAGGCAGAAGGATTGCTTGAGCCCAGGAGTTTGAGGTTGCTGTGAGCTAGGCTGACACCGCGACACTCTACTCAAGACAACAGAGTGAGACTGTGTCTCAAAAAAAAAAAAAAAAAAAGGGGAAGATTATTCCTTATCATCACTAAAAAAGAATATGAAATATTCTTTTAGTATTTTCTGTGGTGACTTGGGAAAAGATATAGAAAGCATTTTATCAAATTTGCAAGTGATCCTAAGTTGCTAAATTAGGGGTATAAAGGACTCAGCAAGCAAGAATGATGCACCTAAATGAAGAAGATAAAATTTAATACAAATACTTTGGGAGGCCGAGGCGGGCGGATTGCTCGAGGTCAGGAGTTCGAAACCAGCCTGAGCGAGACCCCGTCTCTACCAAAAATAGAAATAAATTAATTGACCAACTAAAAATATATATACAAAAAATTAGCCGGGCATGGTGGCGCATGCCTGTAGTCCCAGCTACTTGGGAGGCTGAGGCAGTAGGATCGCTGAGCCCCGGAGATTGAGGTTGCTGTGAGCCAGGCTGACGCCACGGCACTCACTCTAGCCTGGGCAACAAAGTGAGACTCTGTCTGAAAAAAAAAAAAAAAATTTAATACAAATAAATTTAAAGTACTCCACTTACATTAAGAAAAATCAGCTATATGATAGCTGTTAAGCCATATGTCATAAAGGTCTAGTGATTTTTGTTGACTGTAAGCTGCACCTGAATTAACCAAAAAGGCTAATGCAGTTTACCTGTAATCTTCATTCATTCAATTAACATTGCTGGAAAGGCAACATATATAACTCATATAATGGGTTGTTAATTATATGGGCTTATTAATAATAATAATTAGTAAATATTCTTAATAATTATTTAATAATTTTTCCATTAATAATTTCTTAATTTCTCTTTTGATTAAAAAATTTATCTCAAATGCTTCCAAGGCAGATTTTTCTTGAAAAGTAAATATTTAGTGGTTTTTCTTTGTTTCTTTTTTTTTTTTCTTAACAGGGGAGAAAGTCCTTATCTGCCAGGTCATTTCCTAATTCTGCAGGCACCTCCATAGAATCTCCGATTATCGGGGTTTGCAGATTAGAAATTTATTTAACCCTCTACATACCAGGTGTTCAATATCCCCAGTGCACCAGGAAGCAATGTGTTTTCTTTGTGGGCTGATCCAGTGGCTACAAAGTTTCCTATAGAAGAAAAATCTGGTTCCTGGAAAGTACAGCCTTTGGATCTAAATCACATCTTTAAGGTCTTAGTAACAAATCCAAACTCTTCCCCAACACAGCCTTCAGAGAGCCCCTGCATCTTCTGTCTTACGACCTAAACATCCTTAGTTCTTTCAACTATTGTCCACATGCCCTGGATTTGGAAACCTTCATTGTCCTGATGGCACCCTTCTAGATACTTTCCTCTTTGCTCACCTGTTGGTTCATTTGCCCCTCCTGCAGGTTTTTACGGAATGCCCGCTGTGTCCCAGGGCCCTTACTGGGCACTGCTGATACAATGATGAACCGCACAGACCATTAAGCCGGCAGTCGCTGCCCAGGCTAAGTGCAGTGATGAGGACATACAGCACGCTGTGGGGATGCATGGCTGGGGTATTAAGTCCCAACCTAGAAGATCAGAAACGCTTCCATTGAGATCGGAAAGATGAGTTGGATGAAACAGAGGGAGTGGGATTGCACGACAGGGTTTGAGCAGGAAAAACAGCAAGTTGGCTTCTCACAGTCTACTCGTGGCTGCTCAGTAGCTGTGCAGACCTTGTACAAGGCATTTAACCTCTCTAAGTCTCAATTTCTTCATCTGTAAAATAGGGATAATAGTATCATGCACAGTGAAGTGTGAACTGGCTAGCACAGTGTCTGGCACTAGTAGCTGTCATCACTACCGTTGTTATCATTATTAACCACCAGTTAGGGAGACCAGGGACATGACTGGCCCCCAAAGAGGAAAGGTTGTATGCCTTGTCCCCCTAAAGCACCAGCCAGCAAAGAAAAGCACTATGTCACTCACTGAGGAGATAACCCCCAACTCTACCCACATGCACATACATGCCCTGTAGGTACAAGACCCATGAGGACAGAACATCCTGGAACTGAGGGAGGGAATGAAGGAGAGAGGGAGAGATTTGAGAGACAGAGATATAAAAGAAAGTTATGGAAAAAGAAGGGGATAAAGAAAGAGTTTAATACAGAAGTGAAAGGGAGAAAGAAGGGGAGAAAGGATCTGTGACTGAAAAAAAAATCAAGTTATTTATTCACTCTATAGGAAAGCTTTTAACTTTGTGGTTTATTGAAAGTCAGATACTGTGCTTTTTTGGGGTTCTCCCACCAGCATTAATCACAAGATAGGAATGAAGAATTTTATTTCACACAGTTTATAAAAATTGATTGGTACCAGAGGTTGGTGAATACATTGAACAGAGCACAGGCACAAAGGATGCATTTAATGGAAACAGCACGTCTGTGCTGAGCAGTGGCCATGACAGTCCCTCCATCGGGTCCGAATTTCCAGAGTTCCTGCAGAGGATGCAGAGCAGCTGAGCATTAAAGAAGAACGGGGGCCGGGCTCGATGGCTCACACCTGTAATCCTAGCTCTCTGGGAGGCCGAGGCGGGTGGATCGTTTGAGTTCAGGAGTTCGAAACCAACCTGAGCAAGAGTGAGACCCCGTCTCTATTATAAATAGAAAGAAATTAATTGGCCAACTAATATATATAGAAAAAATTAGCCAGGCATGGTGGCGCATGCCTGTAGTCCCAGCTACTCGGGAGGCTGAGGCAGTAGGATGGCTTGAGCCCAGGAGTTTGAGGTTGCTGTGAGCTAGGCTGACGTGATGGCACTCAAGCCCAGGCAACAGAGTGAGACTCTGTTTCAAAAAAAAAAAAAAAAAAAAAAAAAGAACGGGGGACTTGAAATGGTTTTATTTTTTAAAAGTCTTTGCTACATTTAAAAGAGGATAGGCTGGGCACAGTGGCTCATCCCTATGATCCCAGCATTTTGGGAGGTTGGAGGATTGCTTGAGGCTGGGAGTTTGAAACCAGCCTGACAACATAGCAAGACCCCATTTCTACAAAAAAATAACAAAAATTAGCTGTGTGTGGTGGCGCATGCCTGTAGTCCTAACTACTCGGGAGGCTAAGGCAGGAGGATCACTTGAGCCCAAGGGTTGGAGGCTGCAGTGAGCTATGATCACATCACTGCCCTCCAGCCTGGATGACAGAGTGAAACCCCATCTCTAGGGGGAAAAAAATGTTATGAGCTCTATACATCAACCTTAATTTGTACAATCAGTTCTGATGATAAAGACACAGGCGAGCCGCTGGATTCTTCAGATATGCGTGGCTAATCGCTATGTGGTAAAAGGCAGGCTCCTATATAGTTTTGAGACCCACCTTTTGCCAACTTTCCATAAAGTAGGAAAATACTAAAAGATGGTGTTCAAAGCTTCAGAAGGGGTGGACCCCAGACTCCAATTAGTTTATACTCTGTAGCTGCAATCTTCTCTGCAGATGTTACTGATCTTGAATTGTCTATCTGGCACACACTCCACGGCATCTCCTCCTAAGATCTTTTCTCATGGCTCATTTCCCACTCTACGTTGTAGATTTCACTTCTGCCATGATTCTCAAATTGACGTCTCTAGAAATGCAACTTCTCAGGCCCCAACCCGGACCTACTGAATCAGACACTCTAGGCATGGGAGAAGTAATGTGTTCTCACAAGCCTTCCAGAAGCTTCTGATTTACTATGAAGTTCAAGAACCCCTGCTGCACTGCCTGATCCTACAGCCCAGCCCTGCCATGCTGCCTGATCCTACCACCCGGGGCTGCTATCTCAAAACTTCTCCCTTTTGGCCTCCAGAATATGGTACCTCCTGGCTCTCCTACCTGGAGAGAGTGAAAGAAAGAGAGGAGTTCACCAGGTGTCCCACACAGAAGAGGCATCAGGAATGCAATGGAATTAGTGACATCACCACGTCCTAGATGAGACCTAAGGGATCACTGAGTTCAAACTTCTCCTTTTATAGATAAATGAACTGAATCCAAATAAAACAGTTTGCCCCAGGTCTCTAGCTAAGAAGACAAATCAAGTCTGGCATCATCCCAAATGAAGATGAGATCAGCCATCTGCATGTCTCACTCACTCAGCTGCTCAATGTGGACGGGACCAAAGCCAGGGCCGGAAGTCAGTGGAACCCAGGTGTGACCAGCAGCAGCAGCAGCTCTGAATACAAACAGGCACTTTATAGTCTGCACAAAGACTCGTGGTCAAGGAGCAAGCAGGGGCTGAAATCAGCATGTTCAAGTATATAAGATGCCTTTTTCTTTGCTCCACGGCACACCTGACCCTAAGCCATGCATCCTTTCCATGAAGGAGGTGGGGATTGGGCACCTTTTCTGCCGGGGCTTGCAGAAGCCTTGACAAGTCTGCCTAATCGCTTAACCTCATCAGCTTCTTTGTCTGAAAATAGGATATAACAATAATCACTGTGCAGTGTTTTTCCCCCCGTGGATTAAGTGAGAAAACATGTCCCTACTCATAGCAGGGACCCAGTCGATGAGAGTTGCCCTCCATAGGTGCCATGAGAAATGAAAAATACTCAGTCCCTATCCTCAAGGGATTTATAGTCTAGTGGTAAAAATGAAACAAATGCACAGATAACTCAAATATGAATCCCTCTCTCTAAGGTAGGTACCACTATTCCCTCTCGGAACACAAGGCAGACAGGGTTGGCGCCTCGGCAGAGGAACTGCAGTGTGTGTGGCTGGGCATGGGAGGAGGCAGCACTGGACGTGGCTCTCGCTGATAATGAGTCCTGGCAGAGGAAGGACAGCCCAGGTGTAAGGAAGAGGATGAGCAAAGCCCTGGAAAGCTCAGGGAAGGAGACAAAGGTTCTAACCATGGCAAAGGCGCTTCAGGGGCTGCAAGACTGGTGGCTTCAGTGGGTCAGACGCTCCAGGACTCTGATGGCTTCTGGCATCTATCTGCTTTCCCTACCTCACGGAAGATGCCAACAAAGTCAATCAGAGGTATTGGTTTCGGACATAGAAATCCACTTACTGGTACCTAAGGCTTGAAAACGTAAATAATTATCAACCTAGGTAAAAACTTCCACTGGCAACACAGAGCAGGACATTCAGTTCCCCGAGCCAGCCAACTCCTTCCGACATTTTGCCAGTTTAGAAGGTTTCAGCTCCTCGTATGAAACACGTGGCAACTCTACTAATATTTTGATGTCGGGTTTAATTAGAGATATATAAAAATGGAAATAAGTGCCTCATTATATACTGTGATTTCCAAAGAGCGAATTTGGGGCTATATAAGGTGAATCCTTAGATTTTCTTCATTAGCTTTATTTTTAAGTAGTTAATTAACTGTTATGAAGAAGTTTCACTAAATTCTGTGGCTTCTACCCTGTAACACCTCTGGAATTCTTCCTGGCAGAGTGGGGTCAGGGAAGGGAGTTCAGCTCTCTCCATGCCCTGACCAGACTCTAGGGCCAGCCTCCTTTTAAATTATTGCCACAAAGTGCTCTCTTAAAACACAAACATAAATCCTGAGTGGGTGGTATTGCTCCAAAAGGGGAATCTATAATAGCGAAAGAAAAAGGTTTCAAGGTTTCAATGAGCTAGGTGGGTAAGTTTAGAAAAGAATGCGCACGTCAATAAGATGTTGTAAAAGAGAAACAGCAAGCAAGGAGAGCAGCTGGAGGCATTGGAGTAGTGTGTGGAATGAGGGGGCCAAGAACACGGGGACTGGGGCAAGGAGGGTTAAGGTTTCCAAAAAGGCTGACATGCCCCACTGGTTGCCCTGGCAACAGGTCCACTCCCCACCCCCATGGGACAGGGATGTAACAAAGAGAAAAAACATGCACAGATAAAGCAGGCAGTCATTGGGGTGGGGCAACATGGCTTCCAGTTCCCAACCCAGGAGGAGGGCCCGGGGAGGGGTGTGGAAGGGGAGGGGTAGCGCTGATAAGGGATGGGTCAGAGGGAAGAATGGAACAGCCCACACTCTGCTCCACCTCCCAGTGCCCTCTGGAAGGACCCATGGGCTGGAGCACGGGCTCATTCATTCTCCTATTGTCCTGGAAGCGTTGGCTAGGGGCTGCCACCTGCTAGTTAGATTGCCACTTGCTGCAGCCCAGAAGGTTGAGTCTGTGCAGAGAGTCTGTGCAGGCAAAGTCAAAGCGATGCCCATGGTCTGCTCAGTTCTCCATGGGCTCCCACCCCTGCAACAGGAAGCTCAACTCTTCGTTGGACCCCACCACCACCACCACCACGGCTTATCTCCTGCTCACACCACCAGCCTGGCGAACAGCCTGCCATCTGCTGAGCCACGTCCAAGCCCCACCGCCACACCGCACCCTCACGCCTCTGCTGCCTGCTCAGCCCTGAGGGCTCTACATGGTCATGACCTTCACTGGGAATGATTCCCTTAAACCTGCCCTTTTCAAAGTGTTGTTTGGGGAATTCTAGGGGTCCCTGAGACCCTTTTAGAGGATCCATGAAAGGGATAATAACACTAATATTTATCTTTTATACTGTCATTCTTTCATGAGTGTATAGAGTACACAAGTTTATTGATGTGGTTTTAGATTCCACATTGCAACTAACCATTAAGAAACTACCACTTGTCAAGTTTTGGTGTAGTATCAAAGAAGGATATCCACAAGTATATGAAAAGGCTATTAAAATGCTCCTTCTTTTTTCCAACTAAATATCTGTTCAATATCTGTATCATGTTTTTTTATATATATAATATAACCCAAATGACATTTTGTGACAGATTGAATGAATGAGAAATGAATCTACAGCCTAAGCAACAGTGAGATCCCATCTCTACAAAAAAAACCAGAAAAATTAGCCAGGCATGGTGGTGCACACCTGTAGTCCCAGCTACTCGGGAGGCTGAGGCAGGAGGATTGCTTGAGCCCAGGAGTTTGAGGTGAGCTATGACGACGCCATTGCACTCTAGCCAAGGCAACAGAGCCAGACTCTATCTCAAGAAAAATATATAAATAAAAGCTCTTTGGGATCTTTAATAATTGTTGAGTGTAAAAGGAACAGGCTTGAGACCAAAAAGCTTGAGAACCACTGCCTCCTTCTACCACACCCACGCATCAGGTAGAGTTAAGCTGGAATTTGGATATGCCTCTACTGCTGCACACTGATTCTGCCACATTAATGACCTTTTCACGTGCCTGTCTCTTCCACCACACTGTGCACTTCCTGATGGTGCCTATTCATCTTCTTAAACACCCAGTGTCTGGCACAAAGTTAAAATTCCAGAATGAGGTAAGAGATAAGCCCACGAAGACAGACATCACAGGCTGCCAAATGACCGGCCTAGAGATATTCACAGGGCCGGTGAATAAATATATGCATTATTTTTTTTAACTAATTCAAGTTGTTACTGAGACTCTGACCTGAATTTAGACATAAGATGTAAACATTTTTTAAAAACCAGAAAATAATTCAAACAAAAAATTAACCTAAGAAACAATTCTGCTGTTTCTACTCTGTTAAGCAAACTTTCAGAGACACGCTTGCAAGCAAGTAACCAGTGAAATACACCATGCTGGTGGACGCCATGAACATAGTCAAAATGACTTGCCACAAAAGAGTGAAATGCAGCCTAGGCAATGTTCTGAACGAGAAAACCCTCAAAAGCCAAGAAAAGCAAACACACAGAAAACATAGGACATCATAGTCTGAGAAGGAAGAGGTCATATGATCCGGGCAAGGACTACCAATGAGCACGCTGCCCAAAGCAGACTGCACTTGAGACTCGGGCCACAGTTGTAGTGTTTGCCTTCGGTTTCACGATTCTCACTCAACCACGTTCACAAGCCAAGCAGCCCTCCAGCATGCCTGGGATCGGCTTCTTGCTCCCGTGCAATAGAAACACGCATGCCCACTTCCAGTCCTGGGGGTGGGGAGACACGCTGTGTCCCACCCTCCTCTTTGTCCCTGACACATTCAGGGACAAAATGAGGAAACGGAATCAAAATGAGGAAATGGATGCAGGGGCGATATCTTTGGCAAAACAGGCTTCTAGCTCTTATCTCAGAACACAAGGGTTATCAGAGCCTGACCTTAGAGTGAAGGAGGAGGACGGTAAATGCTGACACCAGGGAAGGCTGGGTGGTGTGTGTGTGTGTGTGTGTGTGTGTGTGTGTGTGTGTGTGTGTATGAGAGAGAGAGAGAGAGAAAGAGAGAGAGATGTGGAGCCCAGAGAAGAAGGGTGCTTTCCAGGTAAGAGTGTGGTGGTTCATCCAGAGACCAGCCCTATCGGAAACCCAACTGTGCAATCACTGCTGATGACCTAGAAATCAGATATTTTCAGTTGTATACACAGGTATGTTTAGCATCTTGAAACTTGTTTTCAAAAACCCTTTAATTACCATACTAAGCATGTGCCTGTCCTTTTCACATATTTATGTCACTATGGAAACAGGGAGTCTCAGGGGACCGCAGACATGGAAGACGCAGTATCACTGGGGTGGTTGCTCAGTCAACATCGGTAAAGATTCTGACCCCTTTGGTCCCTGATTGCAACTGCGAGGCTGAGGCTACCTGGTCCTGCGTAGTTCTCTCAGGAGCCTTCACAGAGGGTCAGATTCTAATGACTGGGCAATAAGATATAATAAGATATACAGTTTCAGAGAACTTTGTGGAATGATAGTCATGATAAAGCTTTCGCTCACCACATACCTATAATTTACATATATTGCCTCATTTATTCCTCACAAAAATGTTCCAATGTTGGCATTAACATTCCTATTTTATAAATGAGGGAACCGAACCTCACAGGTTACATTGCCTCAGTACATACATCTGGTAAGCAGCAGAGGCAGGACTTGAACTCAGGTCTATGCCATAACCCATTCTCTTTCCAACGGCCAAGCTTCCCAGGACCTCCACATGCTATGCTTACCAGAACCCTTGTTTAGAACCAGCTGATTCATCTATAGTCTGTGTGCTCTCGTGAAATTTCCTTTCTCTCTGCAAGAATTTTTTTTGAAAGATCAGACCGGACCAGAATAATAGACCCCTGGCATATTCCATTCTTGATATCTTGATTCAGCTCAGAAAGTCCCACCTCTACTGTGTGCATGCCCTTTTCCCCCGCTGCCATGTGGGGAGGCATAGTTAACAGATCTAGCTGGCCAAATCCAATAAAAAATTTTTTCAGGCCGGGCATGGTGGCTCATGCCTGTAATCCTAGCACTCTGGGAGGCCGAGGCGGGTAGATTGCTCAAGGTCAGGAGTTCGAAACCAGCCTGAGTGAGACCCCATCTCTACTAAAAATAGAAATTAATTGACCAACTAAAAATATATATACAAAAAATTAGCTGGGCATGGTGGCTCATGCCTGTAATCCTAGCACTCTGGGAGGCCGAGGCGGGTAGATTGCTCAAGGTCAGGAATTCGAAACCAGCCTGAGTGAGACCCCATCTCTACTAAAAATACAAATTAATTGACCAACTAAAAATATATATACAAAAAATTAGCTGGGCATGGTGGTGCATGCCTGTAGTCCTAACTACTCAGGAGGCTGAGGCAGGAGGATCACTTGAGCCCAGGAGTTTGAGGTTGCTGTGAGCTAGAGGCCACGGCACTCTAGCCTGGGCAACAGAGTGAGACTCTGTCTCAAAAAAAAAAAAAAATTTTTTTTTTCATAACACCTTTGTCCAGATAAATCCAATAACGATACTTTCGGGTGAAAAATCTTGCCTGGCATATTGGAGAAAAGTCATAAGCCTCAGATTAAACTGAAGGCTTCAAAACAGAAAACGTTTGGTTTTGTTCTGAAAGCCTGTGTTCAACCACACCTTCCACTCCAGATGCACTTGTGCCCAATGAGACCCGGCCCCAGCACGCCCAACAGAGCACCCAGGGACAGGAGAGCTTCCCCAAGGGATAGCAGCCCCCTCGTCCAGACTCCCCCAGGCTCCCCGCCTGCCTGCTTCCGCAGCTGGGGCCCCTCACTCACCCAGGAGGGCCCTCTGGGGGTGGGTCCGAGCCTGTCTGCCTCTGGAGGTGGCCCTCGCGTGTGGCCGCTGCCTGGCCTCAGCGGGGAGGAGGACGGCCTGTCCGAGGATCAGCAGAAGGCAGCCCGCAAGCATCTTGTCCATTTTCAAGACGAGGAAGAGGGGCGAGGCTGTGACAAACACAAGAGAAGGGATCAGGGTGAGATTTCTGGGTCTCCCTGAACTCCAGGCGCCCCAGACCCACCGCCCCACCTTTTCAGGTTTCAAACACGCCACTTGCACTTAAAATGCCATTTGTGTGTTTGGCCCTTAAGAGCTTAAGTAGCCCCCGTTGGTAGGTTCTTCTTGGATACTCCGAGCAGGGTGTGCATAGTTGGAATTTTTCATCACTTTGATCACTATAAGACTGAATGGAAAACTTGAAGAGAAAAATCTATCCTCAAGTTTCTTATCAGTTAAGTGTATTGCCAATTATTCATAGTCACATTGTATATCTTGGATTTGAACAAGGAAAAACTGGATCTGAGAATTCCAAATAACAATATTCCTTCAGTCTAATAATGTGCCAGTCTAGCAGATGGCACAAATTAATATATATAAATTTCCCAAGAAATTCATGTACAGCTGACATAAGGTAGTATCATACAGTCAGCCTCCCAGCCTCCTAGCCTCCTATCCTCCCAGCCTCCCTTCCCAGCCTCTCAATCTCTCAGCTTCCCTTTCCAACCTCCTAGCCTCCCAGCCTCCCAGTCTCCCTGTCTCCCACACACGTTTATTAAGAGGGAGTTGGCAGAGTGATTAAGGACTTGGACTCCGATACTAGACTGAGTCCATGTGCCAGGCACTATTCCAAATGCTTTACATGTATTAACTCATTCAATTACCTAATATTATCCCCGTATTCCCATAAGGCTCAGGAGAGTTCAGTGGCTTGCCCAAGGTCACACACAGTAAGCAAGTGTCTGAGCCAGGATTCAAACCCAGGGTGAGCAGGCCAATTTTCCATGCATTGATTAGCAGAAAACTCAATTAGCTAAAAGTCAAATCCCCAGAAGTCAATTCACAAAAGGCCATAGCTCTTTCACTGTCAGAGGCAGGGACAGAGAGGGGACCACTTCCCAACACTTAAAGGAATTGACCTGGAAATGAACCTGAGCCAGTCAACCTTCAAAGTCCACAGTTTTTCACACTTGCTGTATTGAGCTAGTTCACTTTTTACTATGCATTAAAATTATAGTAAAAATAATGACTTGTTTATTCAGCACTTACTACATGCCAGGCACTGGGCCAGGTGCTTTAAATGTATGCAGTGATTTAATTCTTACAGTAACTCTGAGAAGTACCTTGGCCAAGGTTTCATGGCTTGTGAGGGGTGAATTTCCAGAACCTACTCTCTCATTACAGAGAACCGCTCCCCTCACTCCCTTTTTAAACTATTTAAACTGTTTACTAATTGAACTGGTCCCTTTTCATAGCTTTAACTCTGAGATTCCTTTTGAGAAAAGGAAGAAAACGTAGAACATCTAGCGTTTTTCTCTAATCTTAAACCTACTATTTACTTTCGAGCTCTTGTGCTATTTAGCACTTTATTTTATATGACACTATGTGTGTTACATCATTTCTTTGTGATTTATTATTTTATTACTATTCCCCTGCCTCCTAACTGAGCAGACACAAAGTCCATATTCATTTATTTCCAAACATATACAACATGCCCGCAAGGTCCACTTCCACCCTGACACATTTGCACTTAAATCAAACATTTAGAATATGATGTAGCAGATGATTAGCATTTCTTAAAAATGAACACCATTGCATGTGGTTTGTGTTTACTGTGGATTTCAAGAAGTGTTTGTGTTTTCAAGCCACCACTGCTAACCAAAGGCGCTGAGAGTAGGCGAAGGGTAGGGGGTTGAAAATAAACAAAACTAAATACTTCTAGCTGTCTAACCCTGGGCAGATTACTTATGCTCTCTTGGCCTCAGTTTCCTTATCTTGAAGATGAAGATAACAATAGACTCAGTTGTTGTATGCATTAAATCAGCTCATATATACATATATATAAAGCACTAAAAACATGGCCTGGCACATAGAAAGTACTGAATAAACATTAGCTATTTGTTGCTATTATTATCATTCTGCACCCAAACCAATCAATAGAAAGTAAGCATTGTTAATTTTATCAAACAAAGCCATTTAATGTACATGAAATTAACTTTTATACTTAATTAATATTATTATAATAAAACAATGACATACAAATTCATAATTTTAAAATACACATTAGTATCTGGAAGTATTTAAACATTTCTTTTTTCAAAATGCAATGGCATGGCAGGCCATATGCTGGTAGAAAATATTTGCAAAACTTATATCTCAAAGGGGTAGAGGCTAGGATGGGAGGGACAAAAACCCACCTAAAGGGTACAATGAACACTATTTGGGTGATGGGCACACTTATAGCCATGATTCAAGCATTACAAAAGCAATCCATGTAACCAAAAACATTTATACCCCCTTCATACTTTGAAATTTTTAAAAAATCTGATAAATTACTTATACTCAAAACTCAGTAAGAAAACAAACAACCCACTTAAAATGTGCAAAAGATTTGAACAGTCATATCACCAAAGATATTTTGATGACAAATAAACATGAAAAGTCGTTCACAATTCTTGGTCATTAGCAAAATACAGGTTAAAACCACAATGAGGTCCCATGACAAATCCACTAAAAAGACTGATACAACCAAGTGTTGGTGAGGATGTGAAGAAACTGGAACCTTCATATGTTGCTGATGAGAATGCAAAATGGTGTGGTCACTTTGGAAAACAATTTGGCAGTTTCTCACAAAGTTATACACCTGCCAAACAGCACAGCTCAGGGTGACCAACTGTCCCCGTCTGCCCAGAACTACCCATGCTTTAGCACTGAAAGTCCCACATCCTGGAAACCCTTTGGTCCCAGGCAAACCAGATGTTTCATCCTTCTACCAGCAACCTCGTGATCCCAGGTACTTACCCAAAAGATAGGAAAACACAGCCACACAAAGACTTGCATTCAAATGCTCAGAGAAGCTTTATTTCTAAAAGCTAAGAATTTAAAACAACCCAAATGTCCATCAACTGACGAACAGATAAACAAATCATGATATATCTATACAATGGAATACTACTCAGCAATTAAAGGAATGATCTACTGCAGGTGTCCTCAAACTACAGCCCGCGGGCCACATGCTGGCCGCCTAGCACATTTATCCGGCCCTCTGGGTGTTTTTGCCGCCGCTGCCTGTCCTGCTTAGCAGCCATCTTGTCCCGGGCCCACAGTGTGCACGCTCCAACAGTCTGAGGGACAGTGAACTGGCCCCCTGTTTAAAAAGTTTGAGGACCCCTGATCTACTGAATGAATCTCAAGATAATTATGCTGAAGCTTTATTTATGAATAAACCAGCCAGTTATGTCACAAAAAGACGACATACAGCATGATTCTATTTACATGACATTCCGTAAAAGGCAAAACTATATGACAGCAAGCAGCCCAGTGGTTCCAGGGGCTGGGTGATAGGGCATCAGCTATAAAGGGGCATCAGGAAACTGGGAGGTGACACAAATGTTCGCATCATGATTGTGACAGATCTATACATTTGTCAAAACACATCAGATTGTACACTTAAAATTGATGAATTTTATGATATGTAAGTTAAACTTTTAAAAAGCTATTTTTAAAAAGTAAAAGAATGAGGAAAAGGATACTATATATAAATACCAACATAAAACCAGTATGGCAATATTAATAACAGGCAAGATAGATTTAAAAAAAAATGCAGTGGCAGTGGAACAAGAAAAAAATAAGTCAGTGCCTGCACCCATCTCAATGGTTGTTTCTCAATTTGGCATTTACAGCTGTTAGCATTTGAAGAACAGGATCCATTTCTAACTGGAAAACGGAATGACGTTTGAGAACAGTTCCTTTCATATATGGGCAGATGAGAAGAATTGTGCTGAGAAATAGAGGTTAATTCAATCTGAACAGATTCCACAAAGCATTAGAGAACATGGAAAGAATATTTTAAAATAATACAACAGCTTTGACTTTTGTTTTAGCAATTTTTCTCCTGGCCATGGGACAACGAGTCTTTTCATTGAACTTTACCAAGGGGGTGGGGGAAGACAGAGAGGGAGACTGTTCTGTCTTAGCTACAGCTCTTCTAAGCATCCCTGCTGCAAGAAAACCCACAGGCGACTAGAATCCCGCCAAAGCCAACACTGTGTGCTGTGAGCCTCCAGACAAGAAGCCTGGCTGTCCACACTGGTGTGACCTCACCTACCGTGTTTCCCGGAAAATAAGACAGGGTCTTATATTTATTTTTCCTCAAGAAGACATCCTAGGGCTTATTTTCAGGGGATGTGTTATTTTTTTTAAGTACAGTACAACAATCTACATTTATTCAAATACAGTTACGTCGTCTTCTTCCAGAACATCATCATAACTCTCCAAACCCCGAATGCCATCCTGAATTTCTTGCAACTCTATTTCCTTTAGAACCATTGGCCCCAATCTCTCAGTTGAGCAATGGAGCTCTCATGGGGCAGATGAGAAGGGCTGCTCATCTTCTTCACCGCTCCGCGACAAAATGCATAGGTTGTGCAGATACACTGCGTAACCATGCCCATCACTAGGTCTTATTTTCAGGGTAGGGTTTATATTGTACAAATGCTTAGAAAGCCTGCTAGGGCTTATTTTATGGGTAGGTCTTATTTTCGGGGAAACACAGTAGGTAACTTAACTCTTTGGGCTTAATTAGCAGTAAAATAAGAGGCACGGCCTGGAAGCACTGCTTCTCAACCTAAAAAACAGCACAGGCCTGTCAGGCCCTGCTATCCCAAAGAAGAAGGTGGCAGCAACCTTCTCCACCTCCACAGGAGAAGAGAAAGGGGGGAGGGCACTAATACTTATTGAGTGCCTGTGATGGGCCAGGCAGTGAACTGGGCATTTTGCACATTATCATCTCGCAGGACCCCCACAATCCTGCTGTGAGGTGGAGCAGTTCCTACTTTTATAGCTGGAACACTAAGGTTTACAGATGGACAGACACTAAGACCTCAGCGCTAGTGAACTGACGAAGCCAAGATTCTCCCCCGCCACTTCTCCGGCAGTCAGCCTGCTTTTTAAAGAAGAGATTTCCCTAATTTGTAAGTTGTTAGACATCAGCTTCAGCAGTCTTGTCCCTCCGAGACCCTCCGTCAGCATCCCAGGTGTGCACGCCGACGGCTCCACACGTTCGCGGGGACTTGCAAGACAATGGGGGCCGCCCCAACCTCAGAGGCCTTGCCGTCTGCCTCCCACCTAGTGCTGGCCTCCCCGGCAAATGGGAAGCCAACCTCCGCTAGGACTCCAGGCTAGCATGGCGTTCAGGTGGCTCTAAATGTCAGGCCTCGGTTCTCCTTCATGTTGCCCTGACGTTGCCGTCTGTGACCTCCACCCAGTGACGCGGCCCTGCCCGCCAGCTCGGCCTGCCCAGACACGAAGGCACCTTTTCCCACTCGAGTCCTCTCACCGTCAAGGCAACCCCAACTGCTCAGCCACCCAGACCAGGGACCAGGAGCCGACTCCACGTATCCTCTGCCGTCACAGTCGTGAGTGGACACACGCTGGCTTTCCCGCCTCAGTGCGGCTCCCCCATCCAGGCCTCCTGGCTGTTCCCACTGCTGCAGCCAAGGTTCTCTTCCCGCCTTTTCTCACCCAGACTCTTCCAGGAGCCTCGGAAGTACCCTCCCTGCCTTGCGTCCTTCACCTAATGGCCCTGTCCCTCCTCTGTTTGGAACCTGTCTATGGCCTCGCTGCACGTCAACATTCAAGGCCCTCCATGACTGACGCTGCCCAACTCTCCAGCCATGGCGGTCCCCCCATCCACCCCAGGCTCCCTGCTGTGGCCTGAAGAACTCAGATTCTTGTCCTAGCTAGGTGCCTTCATCAGTGCCGGCCCCTCGGAATGGAATGTCTACATTCTACATTAATCAAAACGGCATTCATTCAGGCTTCAGGGCTCAGCTCACATGTCACCCACGCTGTGAAATGTTCTCCAACTTTCCCAACGAGGATTGACTTTTCTACACAGCCCTGACCATGGGTTTGTGGCCTGCTCTAGCGCATGGTTTATTTCTCGTGCTACCATGGCCTCTCCCTGCCTAGACTATAAGCTACTCCTTGGGGGCTACTCTTTGTCATCTCTGTATCCCCCATGAGTTGGGTGTGAACTTTATAAATAAATTTTTATAAAACTAATAAATGTTGAATAAACACATTGACTTATCTCTAATTGATCAATAAAAGATTAACTGAAGCAAACTGGCTTTTGGGGTAAACCCCTCACCTCGTATTTCGGTATATACGGTCATTCCTCCCATATCTTTTCTCCCTCCCATCCAATCAGGCACGAGTCCTGTCTGGTTTTTGCCTGTGATGTCCCCCATGTCCCCTTGCCCTTGCTACCTCAGTCACGGCCCTAGATCTGGCCCTTATTCACATCAGAGAGACCAAAAGTCCTTGTCAGAGATTGCTAGTTGTCCCCCATGCAGTCCTTGTCCTTCTTTTGTTACAGAAGCCCACTTTGCAACAGGACACGTGATGGGCTGGAACAAGCCCACAAGTCCCAGCACTCTCGCTTCCCTGCCAGGTGACTAAATGCTGGCCAGTGTGATGGAAGGAGACGTTGTGTGTACATCTGAAAAGTGTCCTTAAAAGGCGGGGGACGGGGGTCTTCCTTGTGTTTTCCTTCCTAATGCCTGGAATGAGGACATCCTGGCTGGAAACCCAGCAGTCACCTAGATGCAGGATGAAGCAGCAGGGAAATGGAAGCCAAGCATGCTACAAGCAATGAGGCACAGAAGCTTGGGAATAAATTGCCTTCTTCAAGCCACTGTCATTTCATTTTTTCTGTAACTTGCAGCTGAACTTAATCCTAATTAATAGACTGTTTGTAAGTCCCTCCTATTTTTTTTCTTTTTTTTTTGAGACAGAGTCTCACTCTGTTACCCGGACTAGAGTGCCATGGCATCAGCCTAGCTCACAGCAACCTCAAACTCCTGGGCTCAAGTGATCCTTCTGCCTCAGCCTCCTGGGTAGCTGGGACTACAGGCATGCGCCACCATGCCCGGCTAATTTTTTCTATTTTGGGTAGAGATGGGGTCTTGCTCTTGCTCAGGCTGGTCTCGAACTCCTGAGCTCAAACAACCCACCTGCCTCAGCCTGCCAGAGTGTTAGGATTATAGGTGTGAGCTACCTCGCCCAGCCAAGTCTCTACTTACTATTAAACCACCTGGGACCAGCACTAAATTCAATCTTCCCAACACAGTATCGTGCTTACTATGATCCTGCTCAAAAACTGTCAGGGCCTCCTATGCTTAACTTGGCATTCAAAGCCCCATAATCCAGCCCTGTGTTACCATGTTAACATCAACAACTCCCCACCAACCCTGGCAAAACACACACATGCATGCATACACACACATACACACACACACTCTTCATCATTAACCCTCTGCTGGAGCCAGGTAACTCCACACAATGTCTCTTAATTTCTGCAGGTTAAATTGAGTTTATGAAAACTGAGATATGGGTAGGTAGTCACTCCCTTACAAAATTAAAAGTGAATGGTAACAACCTAAATGGTCCTTAGTAATAGCATAGATAAATTGTAGAGTTGTCATGCAATGGGATATTATGTAGCAATAAAAAAGAATGAATGATTGCTTCACATAATAACATGGTAAATTTACAAACATAATATTAAACAAAAGAAAAGTCAAAATGAGCAAAACTAATCTACAATCATAGAAATCACAGATTGTGGTTACACTTGGGGTGTTAGTGCACAGAAAGGGAACAGGGAGATTCTGGTGCTGGCAATGTTCTGTTTACTAATCAAAATGCTGGTTACACACGTGTTCATGTCATGAAAATTAACCCAGCTACAGCTACATCCTTAGTTTGTGTACTTTTCTGTATGTCTACTTTGATAAAAAGTTTGCATTAAAAAAACAGGCAAAACTCAAGATTGGAATCAACCTAGGTGTCCAACAACAGATGAACAGAAAAAGAAAATGTGGTATATAAACACAATGGAATACTATTTGGCCATAAAAAGAATGAAATCCTGTCATTCTCAGCAACATGGATGGAACTGGAGGACATTATGTTAAATGAAATAAGCCAGGAACAGAAGGTTAAACACCTCAAGTTCTCATTCATATGTAAAAGCTAAAAAAAATTGATCTCATAGAAGTAAACTGTAGGACAGAGGATACTAAAAGCTGGGAAAGATAGGGGGAGGGAGGGTAGGAAGAAATTTGTAAAAGGATACAAAGTTATAGCTAGATAGGAGGAAAAAGTTCTAGTGTTCTATAATACTGTGGATGACGAAATTTAACAATAATATATCACATAGTTCCAAATAGCTAGAAGGAGGATATTGAATGTTCCCAACACAAATGATAAATGTTTCAGATGATCCTAATTAATCTGATCACCATACATTATATGTATTAAAATATCACTATGTACTCCATGAATATGTACAATTATTATTTGTCAATTAAAAAAATAAAATTTAGGTCTTTCTCCACTAGTGGAGACTGACCTGTTCCACTCTGGAATGTAAAAAAATAAAAATAAACACAATTTTTAATAATAGGCAAAACTAATCTATGGTGATAGAAGTTAGAATAGTAGTTACTTTTAGGGGATGTGATAATCAATTTGGGGCCAAAGAGAGGTTTTGGGGTGCAGACCTGGAAGGCAGTTAGAGGAGAGCATTCACTTTGTAAAACTCCCTTGAGCTATTCTCTTATGACTTGTGCACCTTTCCTTTCATAAAAACTTGACTGAGCAAATAAAGTATGCAATACTACTCCAGGCTCCATTGCCCTCACATCCTGCCAGCGACAGGGGGATTAAGAGAGAGTTCGCAGTTGCAGCAGGAATTGGGGAGAGTTTAACAGGTGTTCTCTTTTGAATGGGCCACTGTGCACATTCTGGAGAGGGATAGTTAACAAGAATGATGCTGCACAGCTGGTCATGATTTGCAACTCGATCTCAGGCCCTGTGGTTGGCAGCATAATGGCCTTCCAACAATGACCACATCCTAATCCCCAGAACCTGTGAATATGTTCTGTTACATGTCAAAGGAAATTAAGGTTGCTAATCAGATGGACCTTAAAAATAGGAGGTTATCCCGGATTACCTAGGTGAGCCCAATGTAATCACGGGAGTCCTTAAAAGTAGAAGAGGCAGGCAGAAGAGAGACCCAGAGAGGTGGCAGTGTGAGGACACAGCCTGATGTTGCTGGCTTTGAAGATGGGAGGAGGCAACGAGCCCAGCAACATGCAGCAGCCTCTGCAAGCTGGAAAAGGCAAGTATATGCACTCTCCCCAAGAGCCTCCAGAAGGCTCAGCCCTGCCAACATCTTGATTTTAGCCCATGAGAACCATTTCAGAATTCTGGCCTCCAGAATTGTAAGATAATAAATTTGTGTTGTCTTAAGCTACCACATTTGCGGTGGCAATAGGAAACTCATACAGACACTGTCTGGGAATCTCACAGAGGTCAAACACCATGCGGTGGTGATTTTCTTAGCAGAGACCTGACTCTGGGGATGGGGATATTCTTTGTATTTCACTGTAAATGGAAGAGAAGAAGGAGCTAGAAAATTCTGAGCTAGAAAAGTCAGCAAACAGGCCGGGCGCGGTGGCTCACGCCTGTAATCGTAGCACTCTGGGAGGCCGAGGTGGGCGGATTGCTCGAGGTCAGGAGTTCGAAACCAGCCTGAGCAAGAGCGAGACCCCGTCTCTACTATAAATAGAAAGAAATTAATTGGCCAACTAATACATATAGAAAAAATCAGCCGGGCATGGTGGCGCATGCCTGTAGTCCCAGCTACTTGGGAGGCTGAGGCAGCAGGATTGCTTGAGCCCAAGAGTTTGAGGTTGCTGTGAGCTAGGCTGACGCCATGGCACTCACTCTAGCCTGGGCAACAAAGCGAGACTCTGTCTCAAAAAAAAAAAAAACAAGTGAAAACAAACTCCCCTAACTGGGAAGGTGCAGGGATAGGCCCTACACAGCAGTGAGCTAAAACCCTTTGATTTAAATCAGTTTCTCCAAAACCATTTGTGGCAGGCAGAATAATGCCGCTGAAAGACATCCTTGCCTAATCCCCAGAATCAGTGACTATGTTACCTTACATAGCAAAACGGACTCTGCAGATGTGATTAAGTGCAGGATCTTGAGATGTGGACATAAACCTAGATTTTCCAGGTGGGCCCAACGCAATCACAAGGGTTTGTAAGAGGGAGATGGGAGAGTCAGAGTAGGGAGGGGGGTTGGAAGGTGCTATGTCACTGGCTTTGAAGATGGAAGAAGGGACCAGGAGCCATGCCTCTGCAAGCATGCAAGCAGCTTGTAGAAGTCAGAAACACAAGGCAACAGATTTTCCCTAGAGCCTGCAGAAGGTACACAACCCTGCTGATGCCTTAATTTTAGTCCCATGAAACCCATTTCAGACTCCTGAACTCCAGAACAGCAAGATAACACTTGGTATTGTTTTAAGCCACCACATTTGTGAAATTTATTATAGCAGCAATAGTAAACTAATACAATAACCTAAAATAGCAACAGGGCATTCCAATGGACAGTGAGCCACACTTTCCGCAAGTAGACAGAAGTTCTTCCGACAATACTCTTAGAACTTCCCAAAAATGTTAGCAGGTTCACCTGCTCAGTCACTTTATTTTTATGTGCAGATATTTTGTGACAATTTCAGTTTCAGTCAACTTACTTTGAGCACTTACTATATCCTTTCCAGTGTGTTGGATAAGTTCATATCAATCATTTCATTTAACCCTCACAACATCCTTATGACCTAATATCACACCCATTTGATGGATGATACAACCAAGGCTCGGATAATAAAGGTAAGTATAGCTAATAAATAATGAGCATTTACTCTGAGCCAGCCATTGTACTAAACATGTATTAATTAATTTAATTCTCCCAACAATCCTAGTCCCCTATTTATAGACGAGGAAACTGAGGCACAGAGAGTCTAAGTAACTTTTCAAACTATTTACATTTACGAGGGGCTGGGGTGGGAACCCAGGTCTTTCCAGAGCCAAGATCAGTGTGCTTCGGGCTGTACCCCCAAAGCACACTGCACGCTTTCTATTGTACTCCCTCTCATCACTGTCAAAGTCACTGTCATAGTCATTACCACCAATTACCAACAGCAGCCAAGGCTTCTGGAATTCAGCCCAGCCCTGCTGTTCCATCTGAGCCCACTTCAGGCAGTGGTGGCTGTCTGCCGAGACACATGGCAGGGTTCAAGGATGACCTCACAGGCTAAAGCTCCAAGTGGCAACTGGTCCCTTGGAAGGCCCTCCCTGGCACCATTCACCAGCTACAGCACCAATACGCTCCCTCTCCTTGGTGCTTTGACCTCTCTTCCCCCACCCTCTGAGTTAGCCCCGCCTGTACTTTAAACAGAGGCGTCCTCCTTAGCTTCCCCGGAGGACAAGGAATCCCAGGAAACGACTCTCTTGCATGTGCTACAGACCAGAGGGCAGCAAATCCAAGAGAAAGCCCTAGAGATTCTCTGCTGACTTGACTGGTCTTAAACCTCAGCCATTCACCACTGAGTCAGCATGTGCTCTCTCGCTGCCTGTCCAGCCTCCTGCCCCAACACCTTGGCCAGGCCAGTGTTACACCCACACACACCCGCTTTGGCCTGCTTTTCCTGAGACCTGAGCCTGTCTCTCCCCCTTTCCCCTTTCCCACCCCCCAGCACACCCCTTGCTTTCTCTTAGGTACTAGCCAGAACTGTTTCTAGGCAAACTGTGGAATTTTCTGGAACCTCCAATGGCTCTCTTATTTCAAGGAGCAATTATCTCTTTCTTTTTCTTTCTTTTTTTTTTAATTGTAAAGATGGGGTCTCACTATGCTGCCCAGGTTGGTCCCAAATTCCTGTCCTCAAGTAATCCTCCTGCTTTAGCCTCCCAAAGCACTGGGATCATAGCCAGGAGCCTCTGCATCCAGCATCTCCTCCTTTTTCTTTAAATCTTCTTTAAAGCCTTATTTCAGCTACTTTTTGCTGAACAAAGACATATGGTGCTGGCTGACAGGAGCATAGGGCATGACAACTGTCCAAGGGTATTTCAGATTTGACACCTCCAGCAAGTGAGTTCAGGCCTTGGTGGCTCCAGTTTGTCTGGGTCTGGAGTCTGGGAACAAGGAACTTGGAGCCCTGATTTGTTAAAAAGAAGAAAAAAAAAAAGAGAGAGAGGCCTGGTAAGTTGGGGGCCTGAAACTGAATTCCACTGAAAGGAATAAAAGTTACAAGTGTGGACAGAGAGGAAAATGATAGGTAGGTATCTGCTTCTCAACAGAGGATTCTATAGGACCAAGCTCCAGGGGCTGCGAGGAAACTTTTCAGGCCATAAACCCACCTCGGTATCTTGACATGGTTTTGTGAGGCTGTCCCTTTGAAAGCAGGCAGGGAGAACTGTGCGGGAGTAGACTCGTGCATGGAAAACTCTAGCTAAATACATGTGGATTATCTGCCACCCTCACATGTCCATGGACAGCCTCCTTCCCCCTGAATTGGGGAAGAGGTGGATTCACTGCTGGGACCAGTTCTTGCTTTTTCTGCAAAGACAGGTAGTGGAGCTCACCACATAACCCTAGGATGCTCCTAGAAATTTCTAAGGATAAATGAGTTTGAGACTTTCTCAGGAAAGAAAAATATATATATATATTCTAAGGCCTTTACTTGTCACATCTCATTTAATACTCCCAGCCCTGTGGGTGTTACCATGCCCATTAGACAGATGAGGAAACTGAGGCATAGAGTAGTTGGGTACCTCCAAGTAATCAAGCCTGTAAGCTTCATAGCGGGGCCTTAGACCCAGACAGAAGGACCCCAGAATCTCGGCTCTTGACCACGGACCCCTGCAGCCTCTTGACTACCCCCCCCCCAATGCCTCATCCCTCAAAGGCCGGCTGTAAATTTGCACTCGAGCAGATGCATTGTGATTTCCTGATTTATGGCCTCTTGGAACTTGGTCAGTTGGGTCTGTTCAGGGTGGGAGTGTGTGTTCCTGAGGAGAGTACCTTTCTGGGCGCCCAGTCCTCGAGACCCTCCTAGAACAGTCTCCACTTTTCCATCCTCTCCCCAAACTGTACTAGGGGTGGGTTTCTAGTAACTACTATAAAATGCCCTCCCCTCTCTCCCTCTTCCGTAATACAGAGAAGCTGGAGCTTTAGCTGCCACGGCGAACCAAGAACAAAATCCAGATGCCACTGGCATTAAAACACCGGGCCCCGAGGGCGGGGAAACAGGACTCCTCGGCTGCCAGTTCAATAGGAATCACTCTGCATATCCGCTCAACAAGTCTCCGTTTCCCGGGTCGGTGCAGACCGGGTCTGGGAGTCCCCGCTGCGGGCACAGCGCCCCCACGGGGCACTCGGGGCGGCCGCCGCGCAGTGCGTCCCGCGCAGGGAGCGCGCCCGCTCGGGGGCCCGGGCGCCGGGACTTCTCCCAGCCGCGGGGCCGGGGCTGCGCGCCCTCCCGCCCCCGCCCCCGCTCTCCCCGGCGGGGTGCGAGCCACGGGCGCTCGGGGCCACGCGGAGCCGCGGTGGCCGGGCTGCGGGGGGAGCGCCCGCGCGTCAGCCGGCCCAGGCTCGGTCTGTCTGTCTGTCTGCACCCGGGGCCGCCGGGCCGCGCAGACCCCCGGGGAAGGCGCACCGCGCTCACCTGCAGCCGCCGCCGCCGACGGCGCCCGGGAAGCGGGACAGGGGCGCGGCCGCCCGGGTCTTCCTCTCGGGCCTCCTCGCCTCGCCGGGGGCCGCGGCCGTCCTCGAGGATCGCTCGTGGGAGCCGAGGAGGAAGCCCGCGCCGCTGCCGCTGTCTCCTCCTCCGCCGTCCGCTCCAAGTCCCATCCCAGAGCGCTCCCCTCGCTCGCTGGCTGCCCGGGAGGCTCTAGGCAAGGGCGGGCTGCGGGAGAGGCGGCGCCGCGCGAGGGTGGGGAGCGGGCCGGGCGGAAGGAGGGGTGTCCTCTTTGGGGACGGGGAAGGCGCGGGGGTGGGGAGCGGCGGCGAGGGCGGCCCCACCCTGCAGGCAGCCCCTGGAGCCAGGCGTCCTGGGCGTGCGCCCCGCCGCTGCCACCTGGCTCCACTCTGATGGTCCCCAAGCCCAGGCGCGGATCAGCCTCCAGGTGTGGGGAGCCTCGGGCTCAGAACAACGGAGACCTTTAGGAGTTTGTCGGGGTAGGAGTGTAAGGAGCTATCTCCTGGGGAGCGCAGGCATGGCAGGAGTCCTGTACCCTGAACTTGGGTCATGATCTGCAGAGGGCATCCATCGACGACGATGAAAAAAGTGAGAATTGGGATAATTGGTGACAAGTGCCAGGAGCTGTCTAGGCAATGCCCCATCACCCTGCCAGTGCCAGTTCATTTTAACAGAGTCCACTGGCTGGAGACCAGGCCCCAGGGTGGGGAGAGGGTAAAGACGCCAGGACGGAGAGAAAACAAGATTCCTACCCTAAAGGAACAGTGAAAGTCTAGTTCAGACAAGACTTTTGAAATTATGGGCAAAGACACTTGCAACTCTGTGAAGTGGGGGGAAACTTACTCTAAAGGTATGCGCAGAGCCTTGGAGGGATGCTGGAGACAAGACTGGCTGGCGACAGAGAAAGTGGCCGGCACCCCACTCTCCCAGCTCCCCTGCTCCTGGCTGTTGGGGGAAGTGGGCTCTACATTAGGCCAGGACATCTCCTAATAAAGCTCCAAAATTCTATCCCCAAACCACTAACCAAAGCACCCCGTTCAGGTTTTAACAAGCTACAGGGAGAGGCATCCAAACTAAGGAGTTGCAAAATCTTGGGGTGTGCCAGTCTGACAATTTGGTGCTTTGGGCAGACTTTGTCTTATAATTCACCATCACTCCTATTTGATGTTAGAATTGGCTTCTGGAATATAAATAAACACCACGTAAAAAAATCAATTCTTCAGAAAAGCTCCAGGAGGGGTAAAGTTCCAGCCATAAAGCAAGGGGTTAACATACTCAAGCCATTGGGCAACTCAGTGGTACCATAATGCCAAGAATCTTGGATTCATGGTCTCTTGTTCCCTTACCCTGCACCTTACACCCACTGGGCACTCTTGGCTGCCTGCACTAATCAGAAATAGTTTCTTTGTTGTCTTTGGGTGGACGTTAAGTGGAGATTAGAAAGCAGAGGAAAATCTGCAGGAAATGTTTGGTGTCTAAAATCTTGAATCCCACAAAAGAAAACTCTTCCTGAGTCTGGGCCAGTGAAAATCCCCCAGGAGCCTGGGAAGTTGAGTTACAGCTTTTGGAAACTTATATTTAAAATGTGTTGCTTTATTCCAAGACACCAGTATGATACAGTAATTTACCGGGAAAACAATAGCAATCCCAAAAGTCCTTCCAAATTTTAAGGAAATTGTGACTTAGTAACTGATTCCAGTGACTCTGGTCTGTGCCAACTAAAATGGGTGTTTTTTCCCCCCTAGGGAGTCCTACTGGAATTCTTCATAATAGGAAGTCTGTGTATGAAGCATGCTTGGGGCCAAGTCAAATGAGTTGTTCTACCTTGTGGGATAATCTTCAGGTCTGCCAGAAAAAAATGAAGCAAAGGCAAGTCCAATGTCCTGAAATATTTAGTCAGGACAAACAATGCCCTAATTTCCAGGTTACCTGCAGGGTGAGTGCAAGATAATAAGGCTGTTGGAGAAAGACCAAATTTGCTTTTTCTGCTAGAAGCCCTGATATGTGCTATATACTCAGCCTCATTAAGAAGTGTGGGGTTACGATTTTCAGTTCTCATGTGGGCACTTTGTCATCTCACTTGCTCTGTTCCTCTAGATGACAAATGATGTTTGAGTCCCTTGTAAACTGGTGGAGCCCCTCTCCCTCTCGCTCAAGTAGAAGGGCAGATGTCTCATCTGGGAGAGGAACGTCTCCCCACCCAGCCAGCTGCCCATTTGCTGGAGCTGGAGATGTGGGATTGCGAGGGGAGCACTGCAAGGTAGCAGCTGGGCTTTCACCCCAGCCCAGCGTGTCCTCCAAGGTGAGGCAGTGCTTTCCACATGCCAGCAACATGGACAGCTGGTTCGATGTCCAGAGGATCCCCTTGAGGACAGGCTGACTGATGGCATTATTGTCCCAGGTGAAATGATTTCTAAATAAACATTATCATCCCACCTTGGCAAGACATGATGAAAGTGATCAGGAAAAAACTGTAGCACGTTGAAAATCTGTTCAGGAAAATAGTATCATTTCAAAGGGGACTCAAGTGATTTTATGTGATCTTGAGGTTGGACCATATGAGCTCCTGAGGGCCGGGACTGGGTTACTGTGGCATTAACCTGAAGCTTAGAGCCTTGCAGCTTTTGTGGAATCAGTTCGATGCAGCTACCTATCAATTGTAGTGGTGGTATGTGCCTGTAATCCCAGCTACTCCGGAAGAAGAGAAGAAGGGAGGATCCCTTGAGCCCAAGAGTTAAGAGTCTGGCCTGGGCAATGTAGTGAGATCTTGTCTTTAAAAGTTAAAGAATGGACCAGGCTCGGTGGCTCACGCCTGTAATCCTAGCACTCTGGGAGGCAGAGGCGGGCGGATTGCTCAAGGTCAGGAGTTCGAAACCAGCCTGAGCAAGAGCGAGACCCCGTCTCTACTATAAATAGAAAGAAATTAATTGGCCAACTAATATATATACAAAAAATTAGCCGGGCATGGTGGTGCATGCCTGTAGTCCCAGCTACTCGGGAGGCTGAGGCAGGAGGATCGCTTGAGCCCAGGAGTTTGAGGTTGCTGTGAGCTAGGCTGACGCCACGGCACTCACTCTAGCCAGGTAACAAAAGTGAGACTCTGTCTCAAAAAAAAAAAGTTAAAGAATGAGGCTGGGGACAGTGGCTCATGCCTGTAATCCTAGCACTCTGAGAGGCTGAGGCGGGCAGATCACTCAAGGTCAGGAGTTTGAAACCAGCCTGAGCAAGAGCAAGACACCGTCTCTACTAAAAATAGAAAGAAATTAATTGGCCAACTAAAAATATATAGAAAAAATTAGCCGGGCATGGTGGTGCATGCCTGTAGTCCCAGCTACTCGGGAGGCTGAGGCAGAAGGATTGCTTGAGCCAAGTTTGAAGTTGCTGTGAGCTAGGCTGAGGCCACTGCACTCTAGCCCAGGCAACAGAGTGATACTCTGTCTCAAAAAAAAAAAAAAAAAAAAAAAAAAGGAATTAAGGTAGAATAGGAATCTTATAGCATAGGCAAGAGTGAGTAGAAATACAATTTGTTTCCTGGGTTATTAACAAGGCTGCAACACAGCCTACCTGAAGAAAAGCTTCTACACTTGAAGTGGAGGATGGATCTCCTTTCACATGCATGGAAAGGTCACTCAACAACACGAAGTGCTGCTTCTTTCATCCCTAAACCTAGCAATTGGCACAAAGTGGCCCACTATTAGAAGCCAATAGCCTCATCTTTGTAACACTCAGTTACTTCTCTCAAGTCTAAATTTGCATTGGTTGTCTGGTATTAAATCAGGTTGCAAGATACTCAGGCAATGCCTACGTGCATCTGTTCTACAAAATCCCCCAGCACTCTGGCAGAGCTCTATAAGCGGGAATTCAAGAATAATAAAAATACCAGAAGTTAGGATGTTTCCATGTTCTCTCTTGCCGAAGAAAACAACTGGGACATGGTTATTACCAGGGTCCAGCAGAAGGGGAAACACTGCAGATGGTTCAATGGACAGAATAAAGTAATAAGCTGCTGAGTGTCTCAAATAAATTATAAGATAGAGGAAAATAGCACGTAGCACACTAAAGTGAACAATTTCAACGGTAGAGCAGTCTCTGAGGAGCACCAATGGAAATGTCTTGACTTATTTAAAACAAGAATTGACATAGCTATTCCCAAGTATGGAAAGTGCCAAAAAATCACTGGCTACAAGCATACTACCTGTGAATAATGTATATTTTACAAGAAAGATGCTGTAGGCCAGGCATGGTGGCTCACGCCCTTTGGGAGGCCAAGGCAGGAGGATCACTTTGCCCAGGAGTTCAAGACCAGCCCGGGCAACAGTGATACCGTCTCTACAAAAAATTAAAAATTAAAAAAATTAGTCAGGCATGGTGGCTCATGCCTGTAGTCCCAGCTACTCAGGAGGCAGAAGGATCACTTGAGCCCAGGAGTTTGACGTTGCAGTGAGCTATGATGGCGCCACTGCACTCCAATCCAAGCAAAAAAGCGAGACGAAAGAAAAGGAAAGAAAGAAAAGAAAAAGATACTAAGAAGAAGAGGATTCAATAGTCAAAGTTTTTAAGACTTGAAAGTTTCTTTTGTTTAGAGCAAATTTCCAAATAAGTTCAGCATCCCTGGTCAAGCCTAGCAAGAGAGCACCTAGTAGCACTGCTTTGAGTGCCAGCCTACACATGGAGCAGAATAATATGTCAGAATGTTTTGTGAAAATCAATTAATGTAATACACCATTATCAAGAGTAAAGGAGGCCTAGAGTCCTGGCTCACACTTTGGGAGGCTGAGGTCGGAGGATCGCTTGAGACCAGGAGTTACAAGTGGCAGTGAGCTATGATGACACACCACTGCACTCTAGGCTGGGTGTTAGGGCAAGACTGTCACAAAGGAAGAAAAAAAAAAAAAGGACAAAAGCCACATGATCTTTTCAATAGATGCAAAAAAAAGCATTTGATACAATTCAACACTCCTTCAAGACAAAACCACTCAATGAACTAGAAACAGAAAGGGACTTCATTAACCTAATAAAAGGTTATCTACATGTAACTCACAACTGACATTTTATTTAATGGTGGAAGACCTCAAGCTTTCCCTCTAGAATCAGGAATGAGACATGGATGTCTTCTCTCATCGATTCTATTCAGCGTTGTACTCTAACTTCTAACCAAGGTAAGAAAATGAAATAAAAAGCATCCAGATTAGAAAGAAAAAAAGTAAAAATATTTCTATTTGCAGATGACATAATCTAATATGTAGAAATTCCAAGGAATACACTAAAAACTATTAGATCTAATATATAAGCTTAGTAAGGTTTCAGAATACAAGATCAATGTACAAAAATCAATTATATTTCCATATACTTGCAACAATCTGAAAGTGAAATTAAGAAAACAATTCCATGCAATAGCACAGCATGGGGTGAAAAAAAAATGTTCCACTTACAATAACATCAAAAAGGATAAATCAGGCCGGGCGCTGTGTCTCACGCCTGTAATCCTAGCTCTTGGGAGGCCGAGGCGGGCGGATTGCTCAAGGTCAGGAGTTCAAAACCAGCCTGAGCAAGAGCAAGACCCCGTCTCTACTATAAACAGAAAGAAATTAATTGGCCAACTGATATATATATAAAAAAAAATTAGCCGGGCATAGTGGCGCATGCCTGTAGTCCCAGCTACTCGGGAGGCTGAGGCAGAAGGATCACTCGAGCCCAGGAGTTTGAGGTTGCTGTGAGCTAGGCTGACGCCACGGCACTCACTCTAGCCTGGACAACAAAGTGAGACTCTGTCTCAAAAAAAAAAAAAAAAAAAGGATAAATCACTTAGAAATAAACTCAATAAATGAAGTGCAAACCCTATACTCCGAAAGCTACAAAACACTGTTGAAATTAAGGAAGATCTAAACAAATGAAAAGGCATCCCATATTCATAAATTGCAAGACAGTATCATTAAGATGGCAATACTCCCCAAACTGATGTACAGTCAACATAATCCCTATCAAAATCTCAGAGGCTTCCTTGTAGAAATTGAGAAACTAATGCTAATTTGGCAATTCAAGAGATCCAGAGTAGCCAAAATAATCTTGAAGAGGAACAAAGTTGGCCAACTCACACAATTGCCTAAAGGTGAGAGCAACTCAAGTGAGCAACAACTGATAAATGGGTGAGTAAAATGTGCTGTGTCCATACAATGGAATATTATTTGGCTATAAAAAGGAATGAAATTCTGACACATAATATAAAATGGATAAACCTAGAAAACATGCTAAGCTGAGGAACTGTTCCTGTTCTTTCCCTTATCTTTTCGAAGTTTGCTTTCTGCTTCAGGAATTGCCTGCTGGCAAGAATTTGTTTGCTAGTGTCTATTGGTATGTTGTGATGTTCTTGTACAGGGTAAAAGACAAGGCTTATCACACGATCTTATAGGGATTTTAGTTAAATCTGAAGTGCCCAGGAAGTAGGTGAACAAGTCACTGTACGTGAGTCATATGTTAGCTGTTGAGGATTTCCTCCCACATACCCACGGTCTCAGGATTGCACAGGGTCTCAGATTGGTCGTTATCTTTCATGATACAATGATTTACTAGGAAAAGGAATAGAGAAAGCTCCTAAGCAGCACATCTAGCAATATTTTATTCAGAGCCCTACTGAATTAAGCTCACATAAAAGGGACTTGATCACAAGAACAGGAGCCAAGAATGCCATTTCTCTTTTATTTTAAATTTAAGCAGAACATTAGCTAGCCTCTCATCTCAGCAGTCCTTTAATCTTTCTTCAGAGATCAAGCCTTTTATTACTGGGATGCTGTTATCACCTTTACAACTTTCTTCTAAAAGCCCATTCTTCCCCAACTCCACTCCTGGCAGTGAACACTGCGCCAGCTGTGGCTTTGGTGGGGTTTGCTGGAGGAATGACCCTTCCTTTGTCTCCTTGCATGATCTATAAGCATGAAATGTTTTTTCCAGTGGGCTCTCCTGTGAAGACTCCTCTCTGTGGAACTCTGAGCTTTACTTTGTTGCAATCACTGGGGGTGGGATTACATCTGGCTTTAATTTTTATATGCTTATTTTTATTCTAGTAAATATGTTTTGAGTTCCTTCTATTTGCCAGACGTGTGCTAGGCACAGACAGAACAATAAGTAACACACAGACTCTCTGTGAGTTTCCAGTCCACCAGGGGATTGTAAACAAGAAAAGCAGTCACCGCCAGGGTAAGATGAGCCTTGACTGGGTTGCTATGGGAGAATTTATAGTGATGCCTCCCAGATTAGTGGGTCACAGAAGGCCTCTTGAAGGAGGTCACTTTCAAATGGAGACCCAAAGGAAGAGTTATTGGCTTTATGTTTTACTTTTTCTCACAATTCATTACTTATGTCATTTTATTTAAAAAACCCACAAGTTCACATTTCCCAATACCCAAGGTCATACCTGCATTTTAAAAATTGTTTAAAGAAATTAACTCTCAGAGATAAAGATGATATAGTACAATAACTTCAACAGGGCACAATAAAGCCTGCATTCCCATGGGAAATGTCTGCTCTCTTCTGTCTCTGTTTGATAGGTATGAAAATAGACACAGTGGTACGGGCTTTCTGGGGCAGGGGCAGGGAAGGAGGCTGGGTCTTAAGATCCTCTATTATTTCTCCAAGATAGTACAAATCACATCAGTATTCTACCTACCAGCCAAAGCCTGAAACCTGAATACATATAGTCTTCTCAACGAAGATAAATCAGTCATTTAAAATGATGCCTAATTTCCTCAAAAGGAAATTGCTCCCTTAAAACAATTAACCACTCTAAAAGGCCCATCTCAGTTGATCTTCCTTGGCCAGGCACGGTGGCTCACACCTGTAATCCTAGCTCTCTGGGAGGCCAAGGCAGGAGGATAGCTGGAGCTCAGAGGTTCAACACCAATCTGAGCAACAGGGAGATCCAGTCTCTACTGAACAAAAAAGAAAAGCAAAAAGACAAAAAAAAGAAGTACTCAGAAGAAGAAAACTTTCCTTCTATTTGAACAATTACAGGCTTAAAAAAAAAAAAGAACAAGAAAACCTAGCCAGAGATTTGTGGCACGCACCTGTGGTCCCAGCTACCCAGGAGGCTGAGGCAGAAGGATCACTCAAAGCCCAGGAGTTGGAGCTTGTGGTAAGCTACAATCACATCACTGCCCTCTACCCAGGGACACTGACTGACACTCTGCCTCAACAACACCACCAACAAAAGGAAACTCAGTTGATCTTCCTTCGGCCTGAATAAATTCCTATAATAATGAAAAGCTATTGTCTGCAGAGCATTTTCCAGGGAAAATTGACAGCTTTACTAGTGTAACACAAACCTCAAGTTAAAGATCCACCTCGACTTTTTAAAGTTTACCTGGCTTTGCATGACTTGCTTTCCTTCTTGTTATGTATTAATTCAGTTACTAGAAATTGTCCTTAGAAGCAAGAGGCTATACATACAGAATTCTGAAATTCTAGATGTCTCAAAGATATGTATCACCCACTTTGATTCAATCTGCATTGAAGTCCTGGCTCTGCCACTTACTATGTGACTTTCCTCTAAAAGCCTCAGCTCCCTCACCTGTAAAAAAGGGATGAAGAGTTAGCATGCATAAAGTGCTTACAGCACATCTGGCACACAGGATGGGCTCAGTAAATGGCAAATGTCATCCTACCTCTTGAAAAGGTAGAAAGCCCAGAGAAAGAAAGAGGGGCAGGCAAAGAGGACCTATGACCTTAAGTCAGGAAGGCTGGAATGATGGGGAGAGAACCATCAGAGACACATGAGTCAACAGGAGATTTGGGGGAAAGGGAGGACATTTTCTATTTAGGGAACAATGAATATGAGATGTCAATAGGTCATCAAGACAGAAAAGACTGGGAAGCACTGATAAAAGCAGGATTAGAGCTTTATTATTATTTAAATAATAATATTTATTATTTAATTTAAGCAGGATTAGAGCATTATTATTTATTGTCGGGAAATAAAAGCAGGAAAGATAAAGACCTATAATTAAAAACTAAAGGAAAATTTGTGAAAGTATAATAGAGAATAATTTAAAATATATTCCTTTAGTCAAAATGAATTAAATGAACATCACACAAAGGCCATTGGGTCCAAAGGCCATCCCCCTACCATAAGACACCAGGGTCCTTTGTGCCACTGCTAGTCACAGAGAGCAGACCCACTGTTCCCTGTCTCCCCAGAGCCAGGGTTTTCTTGAGGAAGCGGTACCACAGATGGAAGCCTCATCTGCTCTTCAAAGGCCTGAATTGGAAGTCCCAAGAATTGGACCATGTCATTGGGTACAACTTTTTAAGTTGTGAGTAGGTATGGTGGGGGCTGAGACACCACAGCCCCAGGCCTGTGATTAGCAAGGAGCAGCTAGGTTGGTGACACATTCAATCCCAGCCTCAGAGAGAAAAGCTGGGGAAATTCGCCCAACCTGCCCTGGGCTACACACTTCCTTTCAAAACTGTCTTTGCTCTATTGAAACAATATATCCTAGACAACCTGACTGACATACATCAAGGGATTTATAATTTTATTTGCTGGGTCTGAGGTTTCCCTCTTATTGATAAAAACTACGTTTATACTGTTAATGACCTTGAAAGCATATCTGAACTTTAACTTGAGTCCATTATGCCGTGTTAAGCTAATCTCATCCTGCACCAGTTTTTGCTAATCAGGGTCATACTGATGGATATATAGTGTAAGACTTCTGTTTGCTGTAACACTTTCTGGGTTGGCCAATGATAGCTTCTCTTATGCTGTCTTGGTACTACAGTCAGCAGAAGGCATGTGTGGGCTTTGGGGCAGAGGGTGGCAGATCTGGCTGGTTTCCATACACCATGAGCAGAAAACTTGGCCAGTGTGCAGAAACACTTTAAGTGAATTCCATGGGTGTGGACACATCCTTGCAACTGCCTCTTTTCCTTCCCTTTAAAACATGTATCTGAGCTGCCAACACCTTTTACATAGCCACAGGCACTATTTTTGGTGCTTGTTAGTTCTGAAGGGGGAGCCCTGAAAAGGATCAGCCTGCACTCTATGCTGGCAGTTCTTTTGCATGATAGTTCATTCAATACCTTGGCAATGACACCTGCCCTCTCCCCACCAGAATGAGACTGCCTACATCACCAGGAGCAATTTAATAATATTTAAGTCCATTCCCAGACTGCTGCAAAAACTAACACATCTCTAATAATAAAAGGGAAATAGATGTTTTTATAGTCTCATTAGTTTTCCTCTCTTGCAAAAGCTCAGTTTGCACATCAGAATCTTCTCTCAAATGAGGAATATTTCAAATATATCCATCTACACAGAAAACAACTTTAAAGGTTACAGTGTATAAAGATGGTCTACTGAGATCATTACTAAGAAGTATTGTGGATTAATGAGGTGAGGGTGGAGAGGAAAGACAAATGGAAGGAGATGTGGTTCAGGTAAGCAGTCAAACTAATGTATAAAAAGAGGGACAGAAAGAATGGGAGGGGAGAGTTTCCTGCATTCCTTGGGGACAACAGTAGAGGGAGGGGCAGGGACAAGGTCTTAAGGCGTGGGGGAAATGCTGCACAGAATGTTCATGGAGAAAGAGGTTGCAGAAAAAAGAGGGCCTACTGGCTTTAAGTCTCTTCTGTGTAACTTGGCCTTCTGGAAGTCTGACTAGCTTATTCAACAGAAACTGTTTCTAAGGTAGACAGCCCACAACCTAAGCCAATGGGGTTTCCCCTTCCTTCTACTCCAGAAAAGAGACTTATAATTCTCTGCCCTACATTGGCCGCTTATTACTGGGTCAATTTGCAAACCTTGTGGTGCTGGGCTCAATGTCCATGACCTTAAAATAAGAGCTTGGGGGTCAAGGTGAAAAACATTCCCACCAGTAAGTGACCAAGTATGCAGGCACCAGAAAAACTGAGGGAATGACTGTTCGTGTTTCTTTGTGAACAGGAAAATAGAGACAGGGGCTAGATACCCTAAGGGATATTTTCTTTTTGTGAGACAGGGTCTTGCTCTGTCATCCAGAATACAGCACAGTAGCATCATCATAGCTGACTGCAACCTCAAACTCCTGGGCTCAGGCAATCCTCCTGCCTCAGCTTCCTGAGTAGCTTGAGAATATAGCCACATACCACCATGCCCAGCTAATTTTTCTATTTATTGTAGAAACAGGTCTCATTCTCGCTCAGGCTGGTCTTGAACTCCTGAGTCAAGCAATCCTCCTGCCTCGGCCTACCACAGCGCTAGGATTATAGGCATGAGCCATCACACACCCAGTCTCTGGGATTTAAAAGAAAGATATTTATCTGGATTAGCTGAGACCAATAGATGTATGAACTGCTGAGAGGCATGTCATGTGCTCTGCAAGGTCACTTTAATCCAACATCACAGCCTCCCACAGTGGAGACAAGAGGACGGTTCCTCATCCTATAGAGGTAAGGGTGGCTAAGCCTGGATTATTATATAGGTCAGGAAAAGCCAGCATCAACAGTACCACGTGGGATCTAGGAGGATGAAGTGACCCCCCCCCCCAAGTGTCTATGGTGCTATTTGAGCGCTGCACGAGCAAGAGCAGCAGTCTTGGCTCCTCTCCAGGGCCCTACCTGGACTGTCAAAATCAGCACTTCTCTCCATCTAACCATGCATGCACCATTTTTCATACTGCAAAAAGCATTAGGCAAAGAGCTAGGAAATCATGGGCAGCAACATGCAAGTAACTGTGACTTCCTATGTCCCTCACACAAGAATTGTGAAATGTATCCGATAAACCATTCCTAATAACCCATAACATGTGATTAACTTTGTGTGAATCTTATGGACACAAACCTTCAAGGAACAGAATTCCTTAGGTTGAGTTTATAAAGAATGCGAATGAGAAACAGAACTACCAAAAGGAATAGCTGGGACTGGTTCTCAAAGATAAAAATGTACACCTCCCCACTTCTAACTTCCCTCAGATCATAGTAAAATCTCACCTGCTCATTAAAAGTGCACTACGGGCATGAAGTAATCACAGGCACTACAGGTGAGCACGTGGAGCCTGGGAGGGGTGAGGGCTGGCTCAGGTCTGTTTGTCCCCTGTTCCTCTTGGCCTAAGAGGTTCTGACTGATCAGCACTGAAATATTTTTTCAAAAACGCCGTTTGTGTAAAAGTAGGTGGGTGGAAAGGGTCCTTAGGCACAATCACCACAGAGTCCAAAGGTTATCTTCTTGGATGTGGACAAATCTCACTTTAATTGCAAAACGCTTCACTTACAGCACATCACTAATGAACCAACAGAAGAGTTATTGACTTTTGAACATATGAATATATAAAAATGCCTTGCAGTTCAGGTAGTCAAGAGCATACAAGGAAAGCAATCCTTTTTCTGAAAGCTGTTTTACATTTTAAAAGGTGACTAGGCATACCTGAAAGTTCAAAGCAACAGGATGGACCTTGCAGGAAAAGGAGAAAACTTTTTTTCATTTTAGGCTAGTATTTATCAAATATATCCCAACTCCACTTGAGAACTAAGTAAGTTGGAGGTCTTGCTCGAATTGGGCTAGGCAGAACACTCAGAAAGAGGGGCCCGGGGTGGGAACGGGAAACCAGAAGTAAAGGAGCACCAGACCCCTTTCAGTGCCAAAAGTCAGTCCCACCCTCTAACACAGGTGAGACAGGCAGCTCCATGGCCCAGGCCCATGACGTCCAAGAACAGTCACAGTTACTGCTCGCTGCCTGGGACTGTCTAATGGTCTTATTCAGCACATCGAGAAAATCCTTGCCTGGCAAATTTAAATTGTCATTGAATTTAAGTCATAAAGGATGTTAAGGAAATTTTTGTAACATATATATAAGGACTCCTATTAGCTTAATTATAGCAATGATTACACAATTAACATTCCTGTTTTCGTAAGGGCTTCTTAAACTGGAATGGTTTAAGAAAAACCCTAATTTTGATTTTATTTTACACTTTCAAAAGAGAAAGAGGGAACAGAGAGAAAAAGTACAATACGACTCACAGCCCAATGTAGGGGCCTGTACATCCAAAAACAGACTTCTCTGACTCAAGGTCCACCTCGAATCTAGGCAAGTTCCAATGCCCAGGGAAGACTAGTGAAGCCCATTAAACTCCCACCCTGACAAAGAATTCTACAGCTAATCTACCACACTGTTCCAGCTAAAGCATGTTTAAAACTACACAAGGTTTCAAATTAACATCTAAATTTTAAAATGTAGCATTTTAGGAACAAATAAGCTCAGAGAGCTCATCTCAAAAGTGAAATAACAGAACTATTGCTCAGACAGCTGAGAAGTGGAGCTGCTGCTCTCAGCCCCGCCTTCCGCTCTCAGGCTCAGGCAGACACATAAGGTGGCGGCGGCTCCTTGGCAGCGCCAGTCACAGTGGCATCATCATACGGAGGTAACAGCACCTGAGAAGGAAAAAGGAAGGCAAGTTAGTGTCTAAAAGTGCACGTATGCTCCCCTGAGGTTTAACTTTCAATTAAATGTTTTTTTCCATAACTTGTACCAAGTTCAATTTCCCAGCATTCCAAGAGAGACTTTTTGACTCCTTAAAGAAGCAAATGAAGAGACTTCCAGTCCTCTCTGAGTCGTCCTAACTCTGCCCATATGTGCCTGGAGGGCTGTGTCTCTAGGATCAAGGAGATGGTGGTAGCTCTGAAGAGGAAAAAGACTCCTAGGTGAGTGTGCATGTGCATATGCACAAAGAGGGCACCCACCTGACTGACTTCAGGAACCGCTCATAGAGCCCTGCGTACTGCAGCGGAAAACACAAAGAGTTGGCTATCAACTTGAACTTAGAGCCTGGCGCAGGCATGTTTTATAAGCATAGCCCTGGGTAAGTCACTTAACCTCTGTTCCCACATCTGAAAATCAGAGGGCTATAAAATATCTAACACTCTGTGTGGCGCACACCTGAAATGGTAGCTAGTATTTGACAACAGTGGAAGAGGAACAAACAAGAACAATTTAGTGCTTGTTCTTATTAACCTCATTTACAATTCAAATACAAAAACAATTATTTGTAGTTGTTTATGAATGGTTAACAGAAGAAAACATTGGCTGATTTCTGCTTTGAGTAGGAAAAAACAGTGTCAACTCGATTACCTTTTATTCATTAACATTTATTATGTACCCTACTATTGGGAAGGCATTGTGGGTACAAGATAACTAAGATAAAATGTTCCTGCCCCTTTAACGAGTTCAGAGACAGGAAGACGAAATAAAACCTCAGGATGATGCCAACGGGGCCAGAACCGTGCTTGACAGCTTCAGCCCCTGCATTCCAGAAAGAGGTAGTGACATTGTGCCTGTGTCCTAAATCCTTTATACTTTGGGCACTACCCAAAGTACCAGTGTCTGGGGCAAATGTTCAGCTGCTGCCCACATGGAAAGGGAATGGAGTACCCAAGATATACTCAGTACAGTAAGCCAATCCGAGGCAAGGAAGCCCTTCATGTTCTCCCCACAAAAATGACATCTTCCACTCTTACATCAAACAAAGCAACATACACTGAGCGCCTATATGCACAGGGCACTCAGTAACAGCTACAGGAGCCTGACGGTCTGTTGGTCTGTTGGAAGGCAAACAAGTAAAATGGGTAAAAGCTAGCATGAATATTGTGGTGCAGGTGTAGACAAGGTGTCATTGAAGGTCAGAAAGGGACACCAATTCAGGCTGGGGAGTTGAGAAAGGCCTCTTGGTAGGACCACAGGAGGTGGTCAGGTGTGGAGTAGAGGATATTCCAGGTGGAGAGGTAAGAAGGAAGCATAATGCAGAGCACTTTCTGGAACCACCTGGGGTGTGCTATGGTGAATATTCCTGGGAGAATGTTGTGGAGACAAAGTTGGAAAGAAGATGAGCAAGGCTCAGACCATGAAGAGAGCCTCACAAGCCACTAAGGTTCTCCTCTCTGTGTCTCCAACTTTGACTTCAGGACTGAGCGTCCAGTGTGCGTGAGTGAGTGTACGCACGCATTAGACACAGTAACTTAAAGTGGAAACGCCTGTGATCAGCGCCAGAACTATTAAATTAGTATGACCAAGCTTCAGCATTATGCTCCACCACCTCATAAACCATTAACTGATTCGTATCGATCATCATCTATGGAGAAATTATCCTGAAACACAGTAGAGCTACTTACAAAGTAAAATCAGCCACCGTATCCAACTTTGTTTACTTGACAAAATGCAACACTCAAACCAAATTCTCCAAAATGTTCAAAGATTAAACAAAATTTTCTTAAAAAAAAAAAAAAAAAAGATGCTACAAATCAGATTTTTGTCAAAATAAAGCTTTCAGCCAGGCGTGGTGGGTCACGCCTGTAATCCTAGCACTTTGGGAGGCTGAGGTGGGAGGATTGCTCAAGGTCAGGAGTTCAAAACCAGCCTGAGCAAGAGCAAGACCCTGTCTCTACTATAAAATAGAAATAAATTAATTGGCCAACTAATATATATATACAGAAAAAATGAGCTGGGCATGGTGGCACATGCCTGTAGTCCCAGCTACTCGGGAGGCTGAGGCAGCAGGATTGCTTGAGCCCAGGAGTTTGAGGTTGCTGTGAGCTAGGCTGACGCCATGCACTCACTCTAGCCTGGGCAACAAGGTGAGACTCTGTCTCAAAAAAAAAAATAAATAAAAATAAAAAAATAAAACTTTCATGTTAAATTTGGCAGTCTGTCACTATGTCTTGTTATTCATCTTTAAACTTGTTTTAAAGTTCCATTTTAAGTCAGTATTTTAACAATCCTGATAGCATTTTCTCTCAAATATCCTACACTGCCTTCAACCCTTGCTCCAAAGGTCAAGATGCCAAGGTGAAGAATTTCTACTTTCACTGAAGTTTCCGACAGACACCCTCTTTGATTTTCACACTTCCATCACCGTATACTTAATGTTAATTTTTTCTATTTTTAGTATAGATGAGGTCTTGCTCTTCCTCTGGCTGGTCTCAAACTCCTGACCTTAAGTGATCCTCACAGGTACTGGGATTACAGGTGTGAAGCACAGCCAGCCATGCAGTATGTCTTAACATGATCTCAGCTACAGAGTGACTAGATGACAGTGGAACTCTCTTCCACGTGGATGGAAAAATCCCTCTTGCTAATGACCCCAGAAGGCATCTGTTCATTAGGAAGATTACCATCTATCTATATATAATGTCTCTTCCATTGAAGTTGTCACTAGGTGACAGCCTGCTGGTGGGAAAGAAGCTCATCATTCATTTCAATTCAACTCAACAAAGACTCAGAGTATCACCACAGGGAACCTCATTCTTCTTAGCTACAACATAGGAAACAGCTTGAGGGAGAAATAAATCAATGTCAAAGGTTGCAAAATCTAACATCCTGGAATAAAAGTGATTCCAACCAGGCATAAATACATAAAGTCATTAAAATTTGGGAAACTGATTCACTTAATCAAATAATAAGAAATGATAAAATGTTCAAGAGAAAAGAACTATTTGTTGAAAAAATAGGAAATGTTTCCGTATTATGGTTAGAATTGGACTTTACTGTAACACTAGAGTCAAATCACTAAAGGCTTATTTGGAATTCTACAGTTTCTAGGATTGCATTCCCAAAAGTATTGCATATAAATTACCCAACTGTTTTCAGATATTGACAAAACTGTATCACAAACTTTTTAAAAAGATATAGTGATTATGATCACAGGTTCCTGGGGACCTCAAGGAATCTGAGTACTCTGAAATTGCACACCGAATTTTTTTGTATGTGTCCAGAGCTGTCGTCTGATTCTCAAAGAACCATCCCTGGAGAGTTTAATGTCTAGGAGGGCAGTAGGAGGTACAGTCTGTTCACTGGTCCCCACATCCTAGCAAGGGTGAGGTTAAGGTTAAAATGAAATCAAGGCCCAGGATGACAACTGTCTGGCACCTCAGGAACTGGCACACTGTGTCTTGCAGAGTCAAACATTTGGAAAATAGTATTAATAGGTAATTGACACATCTGATAGCCACCAAGAAAGAATTGGGGCTAGGTACAAGGTAGGGAAAAAACACTTGACAGCTGAAAAAATAAAGCAAATGTTGCTCAGGAAAAGCAGCAGTTGTACAAGAAAGGGAAAGTATACCTCGATGCTCTGTACTGAACAATATTCACATATTTGCAAGGTCAAGGTAAACACAAACTGATGATATAACCAAAAAACTTGATGTAAGTACATTAGGAGGATAAAGCAGGGAAGAATATGGGGAGGAGAATAAGAGTTAAATCCTATTCAGCAACAAGAAGTCAAGAGATCTCTCCAATTGATCATTGGCAGTTGGCAAAGCAGACATATTATTTTACAAGAGGGAGGCAAATACTAGAAGAAACAAGTAAAAGAGCTGACAGTGGCTGAGTGTGGTGGCTCAAGGCCTGTAATCCTAGCACCATGGGATACCGAGGCTCCAGGCTTGCTTGAGAGGTCAGGAGTTCGAGACCAGCCTGAGCAAGAGACCCCGTCTCTACTAAAATAGAAAAAATTAGCCGATCAACTAAATATAGAAAGATAAAAAAAAAAAAATTAGCTGGGTGTGGTGGTGCGCACATGTAGTCCCAGCTACTCAAGAGGCTGAAGCAGAAAGATTACTTGAGCCCAGGAGTTTGAGGTTGCTGTGAGCTAGGGTGACGCCACGGCACTCTAGCCCAGGCAACAGACTGAGACTCTGTGTCTCCAAAAAAAAAAGGCAATTTATAGAATGGATCATCATATGAAAAATAATAGGTAATACTGTATATAAAAGCTTCAAATACTGTTTTTCAAGACTCTAGCAACTGTTTTGTAAGTAAACAACACCTTTATTGACTTTTATCAAACTTACATTTAACATATGTGATAAATCTGTAGGCAGAATAATGTATGTGACAGCATTAAAACTTTCGCATGAAAAGATAATCCTTATAAAAAGCCGAAAGGCTGGGTGCCGCTGTTTGCTAACTCCCTTGCAGGAGGGGAAAGCTCAATTGAGATCGACCCTCTGACTTGGGTGGGGCAAAGGCAATACGTGTAACCTAGACATTTGTTCCCCTGTAATATGCTGAAATAAAATTTAAAAAAAAATTCGGCTCTATCCAGGCCAAAAGCTGGGGCTGCTAAATTCTCTAGAATAGTTCAAATAGTTTTCCTACCATTGCCTAGAAAACTCTGCCTAAATTTCCACTAAGGATGAAGTCAGTAAATTAATAGGCCAAATAGGGCCTGCCACCCATTTTTTATATGGCCTGAGAGCTAAGAATTGTTTTTTATATTATTTAATGGTTGGAACAAAACAAAAAAGTATTTTGAGACATAGGAAAGGTACATGAAATTCAAATTTCAGCATCCATAAATACAGTTTATCAGGACATGGCCACACTTGTTCATTTACATACCTCTACAGCTGCTTTTCAACTCCAACAGCAGAACTGAATGGTGATGACAAAGACATTATGACACATGAAGACTGGAAATAACTTACTAACTGGCCCTTCATAGAAAAGGTCTGACTTTGCCTGAACTAAGCACTGCCCTGGATTCTGACCTTGGAAAACATGACAATGTAAAATGAGAAAGTACACAACCCCCAAAACACTCTCATTATTTAGAGGCATGTAAATCTTCCAGAGGTCCATTTAAATTAATCCCAAGTAGCCAAAATATTTGTTTTCTCTTTTTCACTACTGGCTACATCCCTAATCACCTATAATACATCTTGTTTAAAACATCTAATGTTTACATTAAATGTTTGTCTTAAATTGGTCATAATACATTTGCCTATTTAGATGTCAGCTTCCTTTACTCAGGCCAAAGAAGAAAGGGGAGACAGCTGAATCATGAATCTCCATTATTAACTGAAATAACCACTTGGGAATTTAGGATAGAATCATCACAAATAAATCTGGGCTTATCTTTATTGAGACAGAGTCTCACTACTCTGTTGCCCGGGCTAGTGTGCTATGCCATCAGCCTAGCTCACAGTAACCTCAAATTCCTGGGCTCAAGCAATCCCACTGTCTCAGCCTCCCAAGTAGCTGTGACTACAGGCATGTGCCACCATGCCCGGCTAATTTTTTCTATATATTTTTAGCTGTCAGGCTAATTTCTTTCTATTTTTAGTAGAGACGGGGTCTCGAACTCCTGAGCTCAAACTATCCTCCCACCTTGGCTTCCCAGAGTACTAGGATTATAGGCGTGAGCCACCACACACGCCCTGGGCTTATGTTTAAGACATTTAGAAAAACTGTTCTCAAATTTTCTGAATGCCCGCAACTATAATATGTACTATAAGTAAACACATACATATGCCATATACTTTTTATACAAAATATACATTTCTCCCACAGGTACACATTTTGGTACATTTTAACATCTCTGGATTTGTGCTTTATAATTGTACCTTACAACAAGGTAACAGTGCTATTTACAACTGATGGCACCCAGTATTCAATGAATCTAATATTCAGGGGTGGAGGGTAGAAATTTGGGGGGATTCTAAAGAGATGCTTTCTCCCCACCTATAGTAAAGGAATCACTGCCAAAGACAAATAAGATAGAAGTTGACCTTATACTCAATTCACTGCAAAACAGGTAAGTTATCCTCACCTGATATTAAAGGAAGAAGCCATTACCTTCCCTTAATTCTCAGCAGAGAAGCTATCTAAATTCTTTGATAGATTATATTCATAATATAGAATATATAGAATCATACCTCAAATTTTTCAAATTGCTTTAAAAATTCTCACTGGTGAAATATTTAGAAGAAAATACCTAAATAATATATGGCAGCACAAATTGAAAATTAAAATGGTTCTGTGTTCAATATTTATAATATTTAAGTCCTGAGAAAATAGCAGGACCTAGCAGTAAGCTATCACCATGGCAACGTGTCTCCCAAGCCTGAACCTGCTACGCCACCTACTGTACACATCTCCTTCATGAATATACACCATGGCCAGGGGCTCCAATCCCCACTCAGCTGTAGCTACAGGATTTGGGCTAGAAAAGAACAGCTGCAAGGACCCCTCAGAACCTCAGACTGTCATTTCACCCACTCCCCCTTTCCCACACCCACTTTTATCCACTTCCTCTTTCCCAGCCAGTCCCTGCCTACCCAGCGCTTGCATTAATGGAAAGGGAGAAACATCTCCTCTTTCTACTGCTCAACAAATCAACTGTTTAATTTTCTATTACAATCTAATCTTTGTCTACAAGCTTTCTTTCTTCATAGCTGCCACCATAATACTTTATTCTGCTTTTTAAAATACCACAAGCCTTTCTTCTGCTGTTACACTACTCATAATAACTTTTATGGAAATTTAGGCATTTTATTAAGTGGGTATGCCCAAACCACTCTCCAATTATTAGGCAATTAGACCCAACACTTATGCTATTAAAAACAATGATGCATGAACATCTTATGCATTTTTTATTATTTCCTTAAGGCACATTCCCAGAAACCTTTCCTAGAATGCAAAAAAATAAAATGCCTCATTTGTCCCTACAGTAAAATCAATGTGGACTCACATGTTATTAAACAAGAAGTTCTGTGTGTTTATTTTTATTTATTTTTTTTTTTTTTTTTGAGACAGAGTCTCACTTTGTTGCCCAGGCTAGAGTGAGTGCCGTGGCGTCAGCCTGGCTCACAGCAACCTCAATCTCCGGGGCTCAGCGATCCTACTGCCTCAGCCTCCCGAGTAGCTGGGACTACAGGCATGCGCCACCATGCCCGGCTAAATTTTTGTATATATATTTTTAGTCGGTCAATTAATTTATTTCTATTTTTGGTAGAGACGGGGTCTCGCTCAGGCTGGTTTCGAACTCCTGACCTTGAGCAATCCGCCCGCCTCGGCCTCCCAAAGTGCTAGGATTACAGGCGTGAGCCACCACGCCCGGCCTCTGTGTGTTTATTAAAGGTAAAATGGTTCACAATGAAAACTAGATTTATTTGAAATGTTATTCCAGAACCTAGGGTTCAGATACCATGTGCAGTTCATCTGAATGCTCCAGGTGCCTTCTCTCCAATGCAACTCTGGGATCCCCAGACCCAAAGCCTCCTAAGGTTTAAAAGTGCACGTGTAGTTTTCTAGAAAGTGGCCGTGGGATCAAGCACCTGGAAAGTTATATGGGTCAGAGATAATTTCCAGCAGAAAATATTTAGGAAGAAAATACAAGAATAATATAGCAGCACGAATTGAAAGTTACAATGATTTGCATGTTTAAATATTTATAATATTTAGATAAATATTAGATATTTAAGTACCGAGAAAATAGAAGGACATAAAAATGCTGCATTTTATTGATGGAAGAATATTATGCAGAAGGAAAAAAATATGAGCAGAGTTAATGTCACACTTTGTCAGCCTAAACGTCAGAACCTACATTAAAGCCAAGGCAAAGCTTCCAGCTGAAATCTAGTCCAATCTCACCCAATATGCTCTTATGTTAGAACCAACAGACAAGTATATCTGAGGCCATGTGCTCTTATGACAGTATCAGGAAAATGCAGGGGCGAGGGGTGTAGGAAGCAACACAACTTTGGATAAAAAGTGGCTGCCCTGGGGGTTACGAGGTTTACTTTTAACCTTTCCTTTCTTCTACCTTTTTCCTTTAAGTCATCCATGCTTCCTTTCCATGGTGATTTTAAGCACAAACTAGCAAACAAACAAAACCAAAAAAGTCTTGCTGCTTTTAAAGTTTGTTACTGTACTCGAGAAGAGCCGCCTAAATGGACAAGTGTCCACCTGCTTCACTCCTCATCCTGGTCACATACAGCCAGGCACTGGTGATGAGAACACATAGCCCCGGCTGCAGTCCAATCGCAGGACAGTCCTGGAGAAGATGAGGGCTCAGAAGAGATTGGAGCCAGGCTGCTGAGGCTGTAATCCCCCTCGTGCCACACACCAGCTGTGATCTCAAAGTCACCCACCTGGTGCCTCAATTGCCTGCTCTGTAACACAGGGATTAACAGGAGACTTAGTGAGTTGATCTATGTAACACACTCAGCACAGAGGCTAGAGGGAGGCAACCACTATACAAGCATTTGGGGAGAGACCCACAACACAAACGCTACAGAGCAGGAGGTACAATCAACACGGAGCAGAGTGGACCGTCACTGCAGTCACTCAGCCCTTGGCAGGGGTACAGATGTCGAGGAGGTGAGGGCATAAGAAGGTGGCTGAGCCAGATGACATTCAAGGTGTCGCCTGGCCCTACCCTGCAAGTAAGGTGATTTTGTGCTTTAAGTTACAGTCGAACAGCACACCGTGTCACCCCATGTCCTCTCAGTGACCAACTATCACTTCCACCTTGTACAGCTCTCTCCAGTCACCCCTCATCCCCTCCACTCCTGCCCTGGGCCAGACCTTTGGCAATACTGCTCCTCACTGCCCCTCAGAAAGTTTTCTAGCTGCTCTCATCTTATTTGGGATTTTATCAAGTCTACATCAGCTTCTCACATTTGTCTCAGTCTTTTAAAATTAAAAGAAAAAAAAAGGCTGAAAGGTATCATACAAAGTATGTAATAGTAAATTACAAGTGGAAAAATGATATGTAAAATTGACATATAACAAGCTCTCCCTTTTATATTATAGAACTTAATAGGCAGACGCTTCAAAGCCAATGTTCATAGGCTAGAGTTTCAAATCCTCTAGAAAAAGGGAACTCTTCTAGTCTAATTCTTGGGGAATCTTCTCTCTCTTCTCCTCCCCTACTGTCCAAGGACACTCTGGTTCATTTTGGCATAGGAGAGCGGAGAAAGCTGTTTCATTTAACGTACAGGAATTTGGTTATGTATGGAGTGAGAGAGAGATCTTAAATGAAGAGCCAGATTAGTGACTACCTTTTAGGCAAACCGTTTCAGAAAATTAGTTATGATTTTTTTGAGGAATCTGCCAAGATGAAAACTGTATGTTCATCTTGGTAACAAACAACAGGTACTCAGGTAAGAAAGTCTAAATATCTCTCCTGCTATAAATTTAGCTCATTCCCTCCCCTTTGTCTCTCTATATTAGGGGAAAATACACAGAAGTCATGTTACCCAAACAAAAGTTTGTTACTAACCATATCCAACCTATACTAAGAAATAATGAACCACCAGGTTCTTTTCTTTTTTGAGGCAGAGTCTCAGTCTGTTGCCCTGGCTAGAGTGCCATGGCATCAGCCTAGCTCACAGCAACCTCAAACTACTGGGCTCAAGCAATCCTTCTGCCTCAGCCTCCCAAATAGCTAAGACTACAGGCATGTGCCATCATGCCCGCCTAATTTTTTCTATATATATTTTAGTTGGCCAATTAATTTCTTTCTATTTTTAGTAGAGATGGGGTCTCGCTCTTGTTCAGGCTGGTTTCGAACTCCTGACCTTGAGCGATCCACCTGCCTCAGCCTCCCAGAGTGCTAGGATTACAGGCGTGAGCCACTATACCTGGCCCCACCAGATTCTTTTTAAGTAGTGGGGTTGGGGTGGGGGGGAGGAACAGTAGAATACTTATACACAATTTTTGAAAGTTAATTTGACCAGTACTAAATTATACCCTACCTCCACCCTTCTACTGGTCAACTAATAACTTGTTTTGTGGCTTTTTAAGAGCCCAATGCCAGCCTTAATCAATCTCTAGTACGTCAAAGATAACCTATTGGGAAATGGCTGCTGGTGAGATAACGTGGCCTTCACTTGGTCACTGACCTTTTTCTTAACTGTGCTTTTTTTAAAAGAAGGCCCCATATAGCAAAATATTTTAAAAGTCAAAACAGTAAATTTGCATAGAATGTTAATCTAGGTTAATACCTACATGGCATAATAGATTCTATGAAATTTAAAATTATTTATCCCTAAATAGTTAGGAATTTTCCACATTACCCAAGACTATGATTCTTTTATCTGTAATCAGAATTTCAGACACCATTTTGGTTAAATATCAATCTGCTTGTAAAGTGCCTCAATTTCAAGGGAATCAGGTTCCCTACATTTAGATTTAACAGAATGCATGAGGCCAGGCATGATGGCTCACTCCTATAATCCTAGCACTCTGGGAGGCCAAGGCAGGAAGATTGCTTCAGGCTAGGAGTTCAAGGCCAGCCTGTGCAAGAGCAAAACCCCATTTCTATAATAAATAGAAAAAATTAGAAAATTTTTCTGTGCGTGGTGGTGTGCACCTTATTCCCAGCTACTCAGGAGGCTGAGGGAGGAGGATTGATTGAGCCCAGGAGTTCAAGGCTGCTGTGAGCTAGGCTGACGTCATGGTATTCTAGCTAGGGTGACAAAAAGACTGTTGTAAAAAGGGGAAAAAAGAAAAAAGAAACCCAGAATGCATGACCCAAATCTTTATTAGTATTAGCAAAACAAGGTTGCACAGATTAAAAGTTTTTAAAAGCTATATTTGCATAAAGTTTAATTTGAAAGAAATCTATTTCTATAATATACATGGGTTACTATTGGTTAGTATTTTAATGTTTTCCCCCTTATGCCCGAATTTTGATGCAGTAGGGAGAGAAGATGACATTACATAGTATGTATCAACTGTGTGATTTCTACAACCCTGTCCTAGAATGAAAGGTGCGTCTCTCTAAGGCACCCACCAGAGTGCTGAGGCCCCAGAGAACCGCAGTGACTCCAGGGGCACACCTCAAGATATTTTAAAGCTTCTAGGAAAACACTCCAACACGTTAGATACTGCACCAACCACTACTATTAAGTCATTTGTACATGACTATTTAATAAAATGAACAGTTGGGTATTTATTTTCATGGCCTAAGGGTGCTGCAAAATCAAAAAACAAAGAAACAAAAAAACATTAAGACCTTTTGGCATTATAAACAGAGAAGAGTTTGTGACCCTCTGTCCTAGGCATTCCTTTCAAAGGTCTTGGTTTGGTTTCACCGGGAAACTGGAAGAGAAATTAAGCCAGGGAATGATCTCCAATATCTAGTAACTCTCTTCTATCCTCCCTCTGAGCAGAATTTGGGAAAGTACTTATCTGGATAAATCATATGGGTGCTGTCTTAGAGAAGGGGAAAAAAAGCACATTCATTTTTTTAGCAGCAAGAGCCCCAGTATTTTGCCACAGAGGTCAACCAGAAACTATTCAGCCTGGGAGAAAAGCCATCTGGCTTAATGTTTGATAGGAAGTGAAAGTCAGGCACAACATGTTATGTAAATGTGGGTTCCCTATAAAAATATGAACAAAAGAGAGGCCGGGCGCGGTGGCTCACGCCTGTAATCCTAGCACTCTGGGAGGCCGAGGCGGGCGGATTGCTCAAGGTCAGGAGTTCAAAACCAGCCTGAGCGAGACCCCGTCTCTACCATAAAAATAGAAAGAAATTAATTGGCCAACTAATATATATAATATAAAAAATCAGCCGGGCATGGTGGCTCGTGCCTGTAGTCCCAGCTACTCGGGAGGCTGAGGCAGGAGGATTGCTTGAGCCCAGGAGTCTGAGGTTGCTGTGAGCGAGGCTGACGCCACGGAACTCACTCTAGCCTGGGCAAGAAAGCGAGACTCTGTCTCAAAAAAAAAAAAAAAAAAAAAAATATGAACAAAAGAGAAACATACATCTACATGAGATGAGGTTCTTAATGTAGCTATGGAGACTGGGGAAAATGACAGACTAGATCATTCCAACTCCCATATAGGGTCTTAGAGGTAGGATTCAGTAAATTTGGTGTTCTTAATAACTCCTTTAGTTCTTAGTCAAAACAATCTTTAAACAAAACAAAAACAAAAACAGCCTGGGGCATGGTGGCTCATGCCTATAATCCTAGCACTCTGGGAGGCCAGGAGTTCTGAGACCAGCCTGAGGAAGAGCAAGACCCTGTCTTTACCCAAAACAGGAAAAAAAATCAGCCAGGCATATTGGTGCATGCCTGTAGTCCCAGCTACTTGGGAGGCTTATGCAGTAGGATCACTGGAGCCCAGGAGTTTGAGGCTATAGTGAGCTATGATGACATCACTGCACTTCAGCCTGGGCAACAGAGTGAGACTCTTAAAAGAAAGGAAAGAAAGAAAGAAAAGAAAACGAGGGGAGGAATGGGGAGGAGATAGGACAAAAAGCCAAAAAAAAACCTGTCCTCTTACCCTGGAAATCCAGATTATGGTCTTCAGACATCATTTCCCACCAAACACAGGCAAGGCTCTTTGGAGAAAATGGCTGCTTTCTGGGGCAAGAAATGTATAAGAAGAGCCTAGAACATCTTGTCATTCCAGACAGCAAAGACTACCAAGGTCATGTCAAAAGACTCAGGAACCAACTTGAAGAAGATCCAACTGGTCAAAGATGGCACAATTTGAGCTTTATATGATATTAACTATAATGTAATAGCTGTTTAAAGAAAGCTCTTATTTTTCCCCTTTGAAAGATTAAAAAGAGGTATGGAACAAGTTTTATTTAGGCTTACTTACAAAATTTAGCAAAATAATTATACTGCTCAACCAGACATGCCCAACTCTTCATTAGTTCATTTATTACTTTTAAAAAACCTTATTGGTCATATATAGAGAATGATGGATCATTCATTTAAAAAACTGATATATAAAAAATAGAAAATTGATAAAGAGAACAAAACCAAGGATATTTTTCCAAGTCATACCAATGGGTAGCCAAATAGCACAACAGGGAACATATCTCTTTACATCCTAGCTAATAAATGAAATAGGAATGATAGAATGTTATGTTATAATCCTAATGAATCAATAAATCTAGCTATTAAGATCAATGGTCACTGATATTCCAAAAAGATGGTCAACCAGACATTATCTGCTTCTTGTTGGAAGAACAAATTATCACCTATTAAATAGTCCTGCAAAAAAAATAAAAACAAAAAATCCTAATATGGAAAGCCTTCAGATTCAATTACTAATTTACGGGAAATACAAAGGACTACATTATAGGTATGCAATCAGAAAAATCTATAGTAGGGGACAAACTCATTTCTTCAACAAAAAATTATAGCAACTTAAACTACACATTGACCCAATATCCTGTTTTCAAATAAGCTGCTAGAAAACTATAATATTTATGAGACAAATGGAAACCTGAGCACTTACTGAATGTTTCATGATATTACATTAATTATTATTTTTGGAGGTTTAATAAGTCCCCTTAAAAAAAAAAAAGGAACCACAATACCATTATCTCTTTAAGAAATCTTTTTAAAAATCCTGTCAGAAAGCAGAGTCTTCAGGTGGTGATAATCCCTATCTTTCAGACTGGACTACCAATACAAGAGTTATGAGAAAAGATAAATCCCCCTTTTCTAGGAATGTAATTCCTTAAAAACAAAAGGAAAAAAATGGTTTACTGGGAAATTGAAGAAAATAATAACTTAAACAACTCAGATTCGTCTTAAAAATGGCAAGACAATACAAAATGACAGAGAATAATAACCAATAACCACCATCAAACAATCTCCTAGCATCTGGTGTCAACACACAACAATCACAGTTGGCCAGAATCCATGGCCCGAAAATCTATTAATAGCTACTATAAACTACTGCCCAGTTGGAAGCCTTTCTGAAAAAAAGAGGTATATTGTTAGAAGAGTAGGGAATGTCCAGTTAAAAAGTAGAACTAATTTTTATAATTTTATAAGTAAGCCTACATAAAAATTATTCCCATATCTTTTAATATTTTCTTTCAAAGGGAAAAAATTAAAAGGTTTCTCTAAAAAGCTAGTAGAATGCATTTTAAGGACTTAACAGTTCTTAAAGTCTCTGAGCACCCCAATTTCCACAAAAATTGTACTGAAAAAATAACCAAAAGTATATCAAAACAAACACATGAAACAAGGGCATGATCATCTTCTCTGAAATACTTCTAAAAGTATAATTTTTAGAAAATATAAAAGTACAAGTCTAAAAGTGTAACAATTTTAAAAACTCAGTATACCATGAAATTTAGGACAAGGTTCAAATATATCTTTTTTTTTTTTTTTTTTTTTTTAAAAGACAGAGTCTCACTTTGTTGTCCAGGCTAGAGTGAGTGCCGTGGCGTCAGCCTAGCTCACAGCAACCTCAAACTCCTGGGCTCAAGCGATCCTCCTGCCTCAGCCTCCCGAGTAGCTGGGACTACAGGCATGCGCCACCATGCCCGGCTAATTTTTTATATATATATCAGTTGGCCAATTAATTTCTTTCTATTTATAGTAGAGACGGGGTCTTGCTCTTGCTCAGGCTGGTTTTGAACTCCTGACCTTGAGCAATCCGCCCGCCTCGGCCTCCCAAGAGCTAGGATTACAGGCGTGAGCCACAGCGCCCGGCCGAGGTTCAAATATATCTTGTTTAACTTTATTGGTTCCTCAAAAAACTACAACTCTGACCACATATTTTTCATTAGTTCAACAGGACAATTGTACTGAGTTTTTCCTGTTTGTTTTTTGGGGTTTTTTTTTTCTTTTTTCTTTTTTTTTTCTTTTTGAGACAGAGTCTCACTCTGTTGCCCAGGCTAGAGTGAGTGCCGTGGCGTCAGCTTAGCTAACAGCAACCTCAAACTCCTGAGCTCAGGTGATCCTCCTGCCTCAGCCTCCAGAGTTAGCTGGGACTACAGGCATGTGCCACCATTCCTGGATAATTTTTTTTCTATATACATTAGCTGGCCAATTAATTTCTTTCTATTTATACTAGAGACGGGGTCTCGCTCTTGCTCAGGCTGGTTTCAAACTCCTGAGCTCAAATGATTCACCCACCTCGGCCTCCCAGAGAGCTAGGATTATAGGCGTGAGCCACCACGCTCGGCCTTTTTTTTTTAAAGAAAAAGCCAGGGGGGAAAAAGGAAAAAAGAAACTTGGAGGTAACTAAATACTCAATGACTTAGAAGGAAAAAAATTCTTAAGCCAGTAATTACCGTAATTTTGAACAGTTATTTCTTTAAAGAGATTTACTGATCCAAGAGGAATTCTTTAAAGGGTTGAGTAATACATGGGTTTACTGTAATCAGTGCATAGGATTCTGCAGGCCCCCAAAAAGGGCCTCCTCAGCAGCTGGGTATGCTGAGTTTTGTGTCTCTGATCACAGCAGTCTATTCTTAAACCACTGCTCATGCTCACATGCATTTGATTCAACCCAAGGAATGTTTGGCAAGCACTTCGGAAAACTACTAATATTTATGTGTAACATGCTTTAGATATCCCCCAAAGTTCTCAGTAATGCCCACTTACATTCATATAGATACCACACAGCATGAAATTGGTTTATTCCCATTTCTATCCAAGCAAGTAAAGTAAGGGACAGTTAAATTATTTCAGTAAGCTCAGAGTGAGCAAGTCGCCAGGATTTTAAAAACAATGCACAAAACTTGTTCTAGTTTAGATCTGACCTACCATTCATGTGTGTCCTGTCAGCTATCCAGGTCATTCTATTCCATCCCGTCCAACCCTATCCATTTTAACCCATTCCTCCGGCCCTGACCTAACACATTCAGGTCATGCATCCCCATTCTTGCCACCAACCACTCATCAAGCACTGGCTGGCACCAAGCATTTTATCAGGCACCGTGCTGAATACAAAGATGGTGAAGACACACAGCAAGTTTAATACCTAGAGGCCCCCTAATATTTTGAAATAAAATGAATAAATAAATAAAATATTTGAATCTGGAAAATACCTAGAGAACTTACATTTTTATCTTAACCTCGAGCCAGGCAGTTTCAAGAAAATTTACACAAAGAACAAATGTTTTCATGGACTCTTCCAGCAAAGACACGTTTCCCAAAATCTTATCTGACAGGTTTATAATTTTTCGTAGCAGAATAGAGATCTAAATTCTCTTACTAAAGCTCTCTTACACAAGGCAAGGGGCAAGTTATAAAGATATAATAACTTCTGCTATTCATCAACCTATAAAATCACACTTCTTAGTTTATTTCCACATGTAAAATAAGATAGTATAGTCATACTATTCAGAATCAGTATTCTACAATTATATACCATGTTTTAATAATTCAGGTTTAAGATATATAAATGTGGGTAGGATACATATATTACCTATCAGTTATATTTTCAAGAATAAACCAGAATAGCGCCACCTAGATTTTAACATACTGTGAGGAAAACAAAATACATCTCATTTAACTATGAATCCATTGATGACTAACCAGCTCATGAGTATGTTTCAATGACAATGAAGACGGAGTGAACACTGCAACATTTAGAAGCCATCACATTGCAGAGGTGTGGGGAGATCTCCACCTTAAGTGATAATCACACCTACCGTAGCATCATTGCTGGTCACATAAACCAGGACATCAGAAGAGTTCCTGCCATTGATGTAGCGGTAGCAGTTCCAAACACAGCTAATCAAGTAACCCTATAAGTGAGTAATGATTATGATCATTAGATTTTTAATTTTCAAACAGGAGGCAATTTAAAACACCACACAGATAAAGCTATATTATAAAACTTTTATTTATATAAGCTATAAATGCACATATTAACTCTACTAAAACAAAAGCCTTTAGTATTACTAATGTTGGGTATGGTAACTTTCTGGCAAAGTGTGGTACTGGAGCCATTTCCTATATATCACATGGCTTGGGTGGAGCAGGCAGTGCTGGTGGTAGATAGGGAAGAGGCAAGGGAAGGGGCTGAGAGTAGAATGAAAAATTTCTAAAAAAAAAAAAAAAAAGGTGGGAAGAACAATCACCACTAATATTTACTGCCCCCAAATGCACAGATAAAATTTATTAACCCATTTATCACCACATTTTATTCTTTGGAAATTTTTATTCTGTGATTACCTGTGATTTTATTACACAGGTCAATATTTTCAAAAAGGCTCACAGCAGACCGGGTGTGGTGGCTCACACCTGTAATCCTAGCACTCTGGGAGACCGAGGCGGGCAGATTGCTCGAGGTCAGGAGTTCGAAAACAGCCTGAGCAAGAGCAAGACCCCATCTCTATTATAAATAGAAAGAAATTAATTGGCCAACTAATATACACAGAAAAAATTAGCCGGGCATGGTGGTGCATGCCTGTAGTCCCAGCTACTTAGGAGGCTGAGGCAGCAAGATTGCTTGAGCCCAGGAGTTTGAGGTTGCTGTGAGCTAGGCTGACGCCGCCATGGCACTCACTCTAGCCTGGGCAACAAAGCAAGACTCTATCTCAAAAAAAAAAAAAAAAAAAGGCTCACAGCATGTAAATTTACTTCATAGTCAATAAAATTCACTAAAACATTTCCATTTTCTTAATGAAATATCCATAATAAAGACATGCTATAAATAAAACATGAGTTCATGGGAGCTGTTTAAGCTAAGAACTCTTCGCACTTTCATTCCAATCACTTGTAATTGAATCAGAACTAAATGACTTCAAAATCCATTTCTAGCTTTAAAATTCTTTGACTAGAAGAGGTTTAAACATATACAGAAACTGGACTGCTGAAATCCAGAAATACATTCCTGATAAGAATGTAAAATGTTACTCAAACAAGGGTTACCATATAACTCAGCAATTCTACTTCTACATATATACCCAAGAAAATAAAAATATACACCCACACAAAATCTTGTATGAAAATGTTCACAGCAGCATTATTTATAAGAGCCAGAAAGTAGAAGCACCCAATGTCCATCAACTGATGAACTGATAAACAAAATGTGATATTATATATAGAATGGAGTATTTCTCAGCAATAAAAAGGAAGTAACTCTGATCCATGGTACAACATGGATGAACCTTGTAAATATGATGCTAAGTGAGAGAAGCCAGTCACAAAGAACCACATATTGTATGGCTGTATTTATATGAAATCTCCAGAACAGACAAATCTATAGACACAGAAAACAGATTATCGACTGCCGAGGTTAGGGGATCAGAGTGAATGGCAAGTGAAAAAATGTCCTAAAATTAGATTGTGCAACCAGAGGAATGATTGCACAACTCTGTAAAGACACTAAAAACCACTGACTTGTTCTCTTTAAATGGGTGAATTTTATGACATAAATTATATCTCAGGAAGTTTGTTTTATAAAAATGAAGACATTTATGGACAAAAGGGGACAAAACATTCCATCATATACTCAGAACTTGTCTTTAAGCTGCATTCATAATTGATGGTAATTATTTCTTGTATTTAACTATTGTGATGTTAAGATGAAAATATATTTCATAAATTGCAAAAATTTGAAACCATGGATTGACAATAAGAAAAAGATGGAAAGAGTTTTTTCTTTTCTTTTTTTCTGGTCAAGTGAAGCAGTGGGAATGGAGAAGGAACAAAGGAATCTATAACTGGCTGTGATCAATTAATTGTAAACACCACTACACTTAGATCAACCGCTTTTATATATATATATATATATATATATATATATATATATATATATAAATAACAAAGTACATAAAGTATATACTGCACTCCAGCCTAGGCCACACATTGAGATCCATCTCAAAAAGAAAAAAAATTATAAATGTCAGCCTCTTTATACCTCTGCTATGTGATGAAATGAATTATCTGAATGTTAATGATATGTACTTTTTAATTTACACAAAACTTTTTAATTCTGTTTTAATTTTATGTCTTAATTTTAATCCTCATTGCTTATCTGATTTTGTCAGTTGAGGCTGAAAGTCAATTTTTTAAAAACAATTCAGCTTTGTTGAATGCTTCTGTGAATCAGTATACGGAGGATTCAAAGAGTAAGACCCAACCCTGCACTCAAGTTGCTCATGTACTATCAGAGGACAAGGTACCACAAGGTCTGAAGAAATGCCATTGACAGTTGTCTTAGGCCACTGCTGGCATGTGGCCTTGAGTTGTCTTTAAAGAAAAAATAAAAAAGAAAAAGAAAAGAAAATAGGCTGGGCGCGTGGTGGCTCATGCCTGTAATCCTAGAGGCAGGTGGGTCTGAGCTCAGGAGTTTGGAGTTTGAGCAGCCTGAGCAAGAGTGAGACCCCGTCTCTACCATAAATTGAAAGAAATTAGCCAAACAACTAAAAATATATAGAAAAAACTTAGCCAGGCATGGTGACGAACGCCTGTAGTCCCAGCCACTTGGGAGGCTGAGGCAGAAGGATCGCTTGAGCCCAGGAGTTTGAGGTTGCCATGAGCTAGGCTGACGCCATGGCAGTCTAGCCCCGGCAAGAGTGAGACTGGATGGATGGATGGATGGATGGATGGATGGATGGATGGATGGATGGATGGATGGATGGATGGATGGATGATAGAGCCCCATGTAAACAAAAAAAAATGCAAAAAGGCAAAATCTCCTTCAGATGTAAGGCTTTAAAATGACAATTCTATACTTGAGAGGCCATGGGACACATAAAAGGGCAGGACCTAGTGTTTGGGGCTCCACAAGCCCATCGCCAGCATTCTCAAGGGCCTTTGTGAGGCCACATGCATTTACTTACTACACACTCCAACTGGAAAAAACACTCTCCCTACTATCTCTAAAAAAATTCCTCTTGCCTGTTCTACAGAACTAGGCAGTAAGCATTCCTTCCTTTTCTGTCTTAGAACAGAACCAAGCTGACAAACGTCCCATTTTAGCGTCCCAGAAAACCAGTGTAGTGACACAATGTATTAAAGAGTAAGATCGAATTAAGGTGGTGAGAGCCATTAATCCAGTAAACCAATAGGTAAAACCACAATATGAATACCCATGTTAATTTAAGGTAATAATTACTGAGTCTCTAGGCACAAGGCACCAGCTTAGTGCTAAGAGGGATATAAAAAAGAAGTAACAGGCCGGGCGCAGTGGCTCGTGCCTGTAATCCTAGCACTCTGGGAGGCCGAGGCGGGCAGATTGCTCCAGGTCAGGAGTTCGAAACCAGCCTGAGCAAGAGCGAGACCCCGTCTCTACTATAAATACAAAGAAATTAATTGGCTAACTAATATATATAGAAAAAATTAGCCGGGCATGGTGGCGCATGCCTGTAGTCCCAGCTACTCAGGAGGCTGAGGCAACAGGATTGCTTGAGCCCAGGAATTTGAGGTTGCTGTGAGCTAGGCTGATGCCAGGGCACTCACTCTAGCCTGGGCAATAAAGTGAGACTCTGTCTAAAAAAAAAAAAAAAAAAAAAAATTAACAGACTGTGCCCAAGGAAATTCAGTCTAGTCAGTGCAGGAGAGAGACATAAATAAATATAAACAAGTATACATTTCTCCCAGGTTGGAGACAGTGCTGTGAACAATCTGTATGATGCCTTTTATGAGACAATTATGATAATCAATTAGTGTTTTGCAATTTATAAAAGCACCATAGAAGTCAGGGATGTCTTATTCACTACCAAACCCCAGTACCTAGAACAGAGCCTGCCACAAAGGAGATTTTTAATAAATATTTACTGAATGAATGACATACCTTTCTACCCTTTATCTTATTATCAGAATGTTTTATTATTTATTATTGCTATTTAGTAAATGAAGTAACAAAGGCTCTGACCACACAGTTAGAAAGAAGTAGTAGTGATAGAGGCCAACCCTAGGTCCTCTGACAAAATCTGAAGTGGGCCTTTCCAGTACAGGTGAAAATGCCCCAAAAATTTAAAGGCCTTTATAAAGAGAACTTGGAGGTTCCAGCTTCTGACTTTCTGGTAATGGCAGTTATTAGCTTGGTGAGACTAACCTTTCTCCAGGTAAAAATTATAAAATATGGAATAAATACACACATACACATGTGTGTGCCACACATATTATTTTAAGGCATGGCAAAATGATCCAAAAAAGGCAGGCGTCAAAAGGAGTCTATCCTTGAAAGACAAACTGCAATGATGAGATTTTGAGGGTCTGTGGCCTTTCACCAGGGGGCACTGCCAACTCCATCTGCAGCCTAGGAAACAGGTAGCCTTAACCTCACAGGCTTGGGGATCAGAGGACAACATGTGGGGCCAACTGAGCAGCCAGAGAGTTGGAGCTTGCAAGTGGGAGCAGCAAGGTGGTAGGCCCCAACATACATGGATAAAATTCACTCAAATCCTTAACCACTAAACTACACATACAAAATCAAACATTTCAGAGTGGTGTTTTATGGGGGAAAATTCAGATTCGATTGATTTTTTTTCTTTTCTTTTTTTTAAAGACAGGGTCTCGCTATGTTGCCTGGCTGGTGTAGCTATTCACAGGTGCCATCATGTGCACTAAAGCCTGGAACTCCTGGACTCAAGCAATCCATCATCCTGTCTCAGCCTCCCCAGTAGCTGAGATTACAGATATGTGCTGCCACACCCAGCTCAGATTCCATTGATTTTTTCTTGTTCTTTTTTTGGAGACACAGTCTCCCTCTGTCATCATGGCTAGAGCACAGAGGCATCATCACAGCTCACTGCAACCTCAAACTCCTGAGCTCAAGCAATCTTCCTGCCTCGGCCATTGAAGAGTGCCAGGATTACAGGCTTAACCCACCACACCTGGCCCACTGATAATGAATCATTTTCTTTCTACTCCTCTTCATCATAATACCCAGATGATAGTCCTCCCAAAATGTAGCTCCCAAGCTTACTGAAGCTTGATTATCAAATGGGGTAATTTTATACCAAAATAAAGGCAATGAAAGGTACTAAGATTTAAAAGTCCAAAGTGTAAAAACCATTTGAGAATTTTCTACCTGTTTGTAGTACACATGCACAAATTATATTCAGATTGACAAAGATGGAAAAGAATAGGTAGTACTTAACTGATGAGGATTAAGCTGACACTGCTAATGGTAGTGGATTTCAACTTTGGGAGCATCAATTTGACAACGTACCAAAAGCTTTGAAACTATGAATACATACCCTTTGATTTTAAGAAATTTATCTTGAGGAAATATATTCTTGTATACTTATGCATTTATTTAAACATATTCACTGCAGTACTACTATTAAGTGAAAAAGTAGAAAACCGTTTGAATGTCCAACCATAGGTAATTTGCAAAATAATGATATTCATATAATGGATATTGAATGTTCAGATTACAATGTTTGTATTACAAAATACAAAAACTGTATATATTACATAAAAATTGTAATGGATGTTGCACTATTATAATATATACTGTGTAACATATAACTATTTTCCCCTATCCTCCCTTCCCCAACCCCACAATATACAAGTCTTATATTAATTTATTCCCATCCAAATATATTTTGGAATAACCCTTGATTGGCCTGTGAAATTATAATTAGTGTTTATGTCTAATATTGATAACAGAAGGAACTAATGTTAGGAAATCAAAAAGCAGTTCAGATATGCAAAATAAGACAATGAACTGATTAAAGTTTGTTTACATCTTTGGCATTCAGGAAAACACTTAAGATTTAGACCATAAGTAAAATCTTCATGCTTACCTTAAAAGTCAAGATAATGCTAATAAACAGAAGAATAATAAGAACCAAACAGGTGGGATTCACAGACATGATATCATCTTTGTAGGGAAAATTAGGAGGCTGCAAAAGAAAAGGGCCTCATTAGGAAATCTCATTAATCATTCAAGATTATATTCCTTAGGCGGCAACTCAGATGTGCTTATCAGAAAGCAACTGCTTAAAGCAGTAAGGTATTAATTAGGACTAATACAAAATTTCTAGCATAACTCTACTGATGAAAAAGCTACCAACAGTGTGATGGGGACAGGCTCATCTGTTCGTATGTCATACAATAACTCCTGACAAGAAAAATCAAGGAAGAGTCACACGTGAGGCCTGAAAATATAACTCTGTCCTCTTCCTACACTAAAGTTAGAAGTCAGGGGTCCGTATCTAGGGACATTCTATATATACACCTCTGGTATGTGGATTTTCTGCAAATTCTGGACCATTTTTTTCCCCCTTGGAGTCTGAAAGGTTTTTTATAGTGCTGAAAGAATAAAATAATGTGGTAGGTATTATTTACCAAGACCAACAAGAAATTATATTGTTCCCATGTCTAATTTTAAAAGGGATTAAAGTACAAGTATGTGACTCTTTCCACAAAGATCTTTACACTCTTCTCCCCCTGAAAAGTGAACATGGTTGAGATGAGCATGTTCAGTTGAGACCAATAAGATGTGCATAACTTATTTTAACGTGTTTTACAAGACTCCACTTAAACAGATAAACAGAACAGGCATTAGAATTAAGTGGGGGCTCTCCTCCAGCCTTCTCAGATAACAGTTTCTCCAGACTCAATATATCCAGTCTGTCAACAAGGGCCTCCATGAATGGAATATCAACCTTCCCATTCATTACTGTCTCTTGGGCATCATGGTAACCTCCAGGCCTTGCTTGTTGAACTCAGACTGATCTCTAATTAGAACACACAGAAGATATTATGATCTTCTTATTTTATTGGTTTGTAATTAGACGTAAGAATAGTGATTTCTTTTAACTGACATTAAAATTACTGTTAAAATCACTAATGTTATTACACAACCAATAGCTCTAAAGCAAATTAGTACATAGTTACAAAACTGTGTGGAGCACAAGAGGAAGTCTAGGCAGCATCTGAGTGCTCTGCACGTTTGCCTTCCATGTTAGCCTTCTTTTTGTTCCTTATCATCTCTGCAATATATGGGATGCAGCACATAATATACTATTCAAACAGTCACAGGGGTGCCACAGGGCTGTCTTCAGGTCTCCTCAATCACGACCGCCCTGTCCGAGCCCCTTTACATGACAGGATCTGTTGAGATCATGTTTTCTCCTCACTTCCAGTATGATCTGAAGAGCCAGTAAGATCATCATTAGAGAGTAGAAACAAAAGTCCTTAAACACAGAGGTAACTCTACAACCTGCTCATCATATATAAACCCTTCATGCAGAAACACTTGGCTGGCCCAGAAGAGGTAATATATAAAATTACCAAGTGGGAAATACAGAAAAATTTTCTTGATGCTACATTCTACAGAAACATGGATCTGTTTTCTTTCTAAAAAATAAAAACTATTACTAACAAGACTAACCACAACAATGACACAATACTTTTAAAGGAGCTATTTTTGCTAGGTCTGTTGGGTACCAGGTGATCTGGCCAGGGCCGTAATTAAGATGACCAATATATATATATATATATATATATATATATATATATATATATATATATATATGCTGCCTCATTTCTCCCTTCCTCCCATACCCCCCCTACAACTCTCTCTTCTAGGCCCCACTATCACATCAAATCTCACAGCCTCATTCCTCCCATCCCAGGAAAACACCCTGCTCCATACCCCCTACTCAGAGAAAACCTCCAGTGAACATCCTATTTAAAACATTCTAAGATTTCAAAGAAATTTAAATTTTCAGGCACATTCACAATTTTAAAAGAATGTGAAGGGAGAAACAGAAGTAATCCAACCTCAAGACTGCCCTAAGCTTCTTAATACCAGCCACTAATGTTTGCTTACAAGGTCACAAAGGACATTTAGCTGCAAATGAGTCCCAAAATGGTGCTATGGGAAGAAAGGGGTTTCTGTGAAGTCTGAGACCTAGGGTACGGCATGATGCCACTTTCCCCATATAATAGCAAAGGCAAAAAGCTACCCTTTGCTGATTACTGGGCAAATAGCATTTTACAAAAATAAGACTATCAGTAACTAGATTATAATTCACATAGGCACACTGAACACCACATACCACCATCAACCTTGCCACCAACTTAACCTCTCACAGACCCAGGGAGATTAGATTTCCCAAAAAATTTTCTAAGAAACCAAAACTCTTATTTTCAAGGTAACATTTTTTAAAAATCTCAGATGTAAGCTAAAAATCCACAAATTAATTTGCCTGTATGTCTATCTCTACACCTCTAAATCCCTTACTTATGCAGGTTTCCTGCATAAAAAGAAGCAGTATGAGGGCCACATACCAGCTGCCTTATGTATTCCTGAATGGAGTTTGGATAAACAAGCACAGTGACTGCAACCAAGGTGTTCAGGGCAAAATCGAAGATCTGGTAACAGAAGAACGGGATGATCCAGGCAGCACGTTGCTAAACATAATAGAAAATGGATTGTGTTCAATATTATAAAACATTATTTTGTACAGTTCAAAGAAATCTTTTATTAATCTGAGAAGAAATGAAAAAATTGAAATTCATTAAACCAGGTCATGATGGTAACTGGTATGCCAAAGATAAGTAGTCAAAAAACAAGCCTCAAAGAACATTTCTGGAATTATAATATTGGTTTTATTATGGCCTTCCCAGCGCCATGAGATATTAACAAGAAATTTAACCTTTCAAAGATTCTTAGAGAAAACTAGAAATAACCACTTCTTACTTATTATCGATAGCTGCATAGATTATACACGTAAGGAACTGAGGAAAAGGTCATCATCTTATTGTAAGCTGCTTACCTTATATGCTCCATACGTAGCCATTGCACATATCAGGATCATGAGAAGAGAAATTGCAATAGCAATGCACATGTCTATAAAAGGATTTTAAAAAAAGACAATCAGTAGTTGATCCACTGTTTGAAAACGTTTTTCTTTTTTTTTTTTTTTTGAGACAGGGTCTCACTCTGTTACCTGGTGCAATAGCATCATCACAGCTCACTGCAACCTCAAACTCCTGGGCTCAAGTGATCCTCTCACACCAGCCTCCCCAGTAGCTGGGACTATAGGCATGCGCCACTAACTTTTTCTATTTTCAGTAGAGAGGGGGTCTCACTCTTGCTCAGGTTGGTCTCAAACTCCTGACATCAAGCAATCCTCCCACCTTGGTCTCCCAGAGTGCTAGGATTATAGGCGTAAAAGCCATTGCACCCAGCCTTTGAACACCTGAGTGTTCAAAAATAAAAATAAAATAAAAAGCATTTTACTTATAAACCAATTACAAGTGAAAACTTTATGCTAAGTGAACCATCAGACTTTCTTTGGAATTTGAGGTGGTGATCAAATAGTGTAAGATGTCCAAAAGATGTTCTCCCTACCACATAAATGACTATAGATAAGAGATTATTTCAAAATAGGGAAGAGATATTGGCTACAGTTCTTTTTAAAAGTTTGGTTTTCTCAGTTACAGATTCCTTTGTTCCTTCCCCATCCCCACTGCTCCACTTGACCAGCCTTTTAAATAAATAAATGAATAAATATAAAAAGTTTGGTCTTCTGGTCCACTGAATTATAGAACTAATGAGTTGGGTTTTCTTTCATGGACATATAGGTGTCTGATGTATATTTTATAAACTCATCTATGCCTCATGGCTCTAATTAAAACCTTTCCATACCTTTCCATCTCATTTAAAATCTCAACTTCTTATCTGGGTCTTGATGTCCCTGTTTATTCTAGAGCCTGCACCTGCCTCTCTAATGACACCTCAGCCCACAATCTCGTTCCTCACCATAATCCAGCCATACCATTTGGTTCGTTAAACACAAGAAGATCATGCCATCTCAGGCCTTGCGTTTGTAGTTCCCACTGGCAAGAGGAAACTTCCCTTGTATTTTCACAGGACCAGCTCCCTGCTTCTTAATCATTCATTCAAGTCTCAGCTCCAATGTCTAGACCTCAGAGAGCCTCCCTGAATATCCTAGCTGGGGTAAGCCTCCCAGTCACTATCACATTACTGCAGTATTTTCTTGGAAGCACTCATCACTATTACCTTATTTCTATTTATTACTTGTGCACCATCTGTTTCCCTCTGCTAAAGTCACCTTCCTGATGGAAAAGAGTTTCTGTATCTTGTTCACCACAACAGCCCCAATATCTAGGTGAGAAATGGCCAACAGAGTAGCCACTAGCCACACATGGGCACTGAACACTTGAAACAAGTCAATCTGAATTGAGATGTGCTGTAAGATTAGTTCAAAGGAAAAAAAGTAAAATATCTCAATAACTTTTATGCTGATTACATGCTGAAAAGATATTTTAGATATACTAAGTTAAATAAAAATTAAAAATAATCTCACCTGTTTCTTTTTGCCTTGTTAAATGTAGCTACTACAAGTTCTAAAATTAAATATGTGCTCGCATTATATTTCTATTGAACAATGCTGGTCTAGAACAACATCTACCATCATAGTAGTTCCTAACTGAACATTTACTCAGGTCCTGTTACCGTATCTTCAGGAGACTCTGATTAGAAGCATGGGGTGACTAGGTTTCTAAAGGCAACATGCGCGTTACTATTAGACTAAGAGAGCATAAAACTGGTGCAGTGAAGTATCTATACAGTACTTGACAGTTTTCAAGGCATTTTCACAAATATCTGTTTTGGTCTTCCTAACACTTAGATTTGTGGGGGGGCAGAGGGGGGTGGAGGGACACAAAGTCTTGCTTTGTGACCTGGGCTAGAATGAGTGGGGTCATCAGAGCTTGCTGCAACCTCAAAACTCCTGGGCTCAAGCAATCCTCCTGCCTTACCTCTGAGTAGCTGGGACTACAGAGGTAAGCCACTACATTCAGCTAATTTTTTTTCTATTTTTAGTAGAGACGGGGTCTTGCTCTTGCTCAATCCTGACCTCAAGTGATTCTCCCACCCTGGCCTCCCAGAGTGCTAGGATCACAGGCATGAGCCACCATGCCCAGCCCAGGTAAATGTTACTGTTCCACTGAACAGATTATAGAACTAGGGCTCACAGGTTTCTGAGATAGAACTTGCATCAAAAGGCTAAACCATAACTAATTCCACTCTTACAATTTCCAATCTCTGGCTCTTTCTACTACACTATGTTGCTTCTATTTAAGCTTGAATACTGATCAATGAACCAACCTGGGCTGCCACTTCCCATATATCTGTCTCCAAAGGAAAGTATTCTTTTTTTTTTTTTTATTTTGGCATATTATGGGGGTACAGATTTTAAGGTTTCAATAAATGCCCATTCCCCCCCTCCCCCCAAAAGTCTGAGTCTCCATCATGACCATCCCCCAGATGGTGCACATCTCACTCACTATGTATGTATATACCCGCCCCCCTCCCCCCTCCCACCTGCCCAATACCCTATTACTGTAGCACCTATGTGTCTACTTAGGTGCTACTCAGTTAATACCAGTTTGCTGGAGAATATATCTGGTGCTTGTTTTTCCATTCTTGGGATACTTCACTTAGTAGTATGGGTTCCAGCTCTAACCAGGAAAATATAAGGTGTGCTATATCACCATTGTTTCTTAGAGCTGAATAGTACTCCATGGTGTACATATACCACATTTTATTAATCCATTCTTTGATTGATGGGCACTTGGGCTGTTTCCACAGCCTTGCAATTATGAATTGTGCTGCTATAAACATTCGAGTGCAGGAAAGTATTCTTGTTTGAGAACCATCCTCTCTGTATTCTAAGTATCAGAGATGTGGGAACACGTTAAGCAGGAGGTTTACAAACAAAAGCACTGGGTAAAAGTACATTCTAGGACAGAAATGCAGATATATCAACAAAGACCATTTGTCATACTAAAAAACTTAAGGTTCCTTAAATATGTCTATAGATTTAATGCAAGAAACTCATAAAGATGTTGACTGCTCTTAACAAAGAAATAAAAACTCAATTCTCGCTGGGCGCGGTGGCTCACACCTATAATCCTAGCTCTCTGGAAGGCCAAAGCGGGCGGATTTCTCAAGGTCAGGAGTTCGAAACCAGCCTGAGCAAGAGCGAGGGCCCCCTCTCTACTATAATTAGAAAGAAATTAATTGGCCAACTAATATATATAGAAAAAATTAGCCGGGCATGGTGGCGCATGCCTGTAGTCCCAGACACTTGGGAGGCTGAGGCAGCAGGATTGCTTGAGCCCAGGAGTTTGAGGTTACTATGAGCTAAGCTAACGCCATGGCACTCACTCTAGCCTGGGCAACAATGCAAGACTCTGTCTCAAAACAAAAACAAAAACAAAAAAAAACCACAAAAACTGAGTGACTTAACTCCCTAAACCCAAAGATAATGTCTATTTACACACATACATCTAAGTGCACAAAGATGCTTCCTACTGCTGTCCTGTGTGTGGAGCAATGAGGCTTGAACTTCCTATATAAAGGCATGACCACGATGAATGCTGTCTGCTTTCTCTTTCCCCCATCTCTAAGTGTCTTTTTCCCCAGTGAACTAGGCACTGTCACTTCATTTAACACATATAACAACCCTGTGAGATGGGCACAATTATAATATCTACTTTAGAGAAGAAAAGGATGACTAAGAAAAGTAACTTGTCCAAGAATGCCAGCTAGTAATGGATGACACATTCTACCTAAGAAGTCTAACCGCAGAGCCAGTACTCTTGGCCCAGATACTACCTAGCTATGAAGGAAATGTCCACATGCAATCATGGCGGTCAAAGGACTGGGGAAATCATAAAAGGAGTTAGAGGTCAATAAGCACTGTCTGTAAAGCCTATTAGAGTCTGTAGCAATCTCTGAACTTTGAACTCAGGCAGAAATGTATTATTTCCTTCTCTGTATACACTATGGGTTTCTAAATTCTGTACAAGCATATTTTATGAGGAAAAAAATTAATTTTACAGAAGCCAGCCGCTGTAGGATATTCTTTGACTATCTCATAGATCTTAAAAGACTAGATAGAGGCAAACAAACTCAAGGCTTTATTCAAAAAATAAAAATATTAATATAACCTACAAAAAGAATAATCTTAATTATATGTCCTATTCTGAAAAAAACAAAAAATAATGAAAGAACACTCTCGCTAACAGGAAAAATAAATTCCTAAAGGGCAGCTCTGCCACTCTCATAGAAGAGAAATAAATTGTCTCTAAGATTAGTTATATAAATATCTCTCCTACAGAGATGTTTGCCTAGCAATTAAAAGAAGCTGAGCAAAGAAAGAATAAACCCTCACTAACAATGCTGGTAGATTCACATTCCAGAGATAAGTAAGAGTCTTCAGGAGAGGGGAAGGAAAGGGTGGACTATCTGACTGACTGTCCTTAAGATTCACTACCTATAGACCAAAAGGCTTTTCTGAGTTTGTTTAAACAGCCTTAAAGAGTTCCTGAGAAGACAGGAGTGTGAGTTTCCCCACCTCCTCAAGGAGAGAGGGGGCACCAGATGCCCCTGTTAACAATCTATAGCCAGAAAGAAAGAGAAACCAATGCCTATTATCAATCTGCTACATAAGAAACATGAAATTTCGCAGCTGTCTCCTGTTAACTGGGATATAGCGATATTTTTTTTTTCCTGAGACAGAGTCTCACTTTGTTGCCCAGGCTAGAGTGAGTGCCATGGCGTCAGCCTAGCTCACAGCAACCTCAAACTCCTGGGCTCAAGCAATCCTTTTGCCTCAACCTCCTGAGTAGCTAGGACTACAGGCATGCGCCACCACGCCCAGCTAATTTTTTCTATATATATTAGTTGGCCAATTGATTTCTTTCTATCTATAGTAGAGACAGGGTCTCACTCTTGCTCAGGTTGGTTTCGAACTCCTGAGCTCAAACGATCCGCCTGCCTTGGCCTCCCAGAGAGCTAGGATTACAGGTGTGAGCCACCGCGCCCAGCCTGCCTGCCTTCCTTAATAAAGCTTGGAAACCCCTCAGCTTTGGGGCCAACACACCTCTTCTCTTCCTTTCTGGTGCTGTGCCCCTTGTCTCGGGAGAAGGAAATAAACTTTGTACATCTTTCTATCGTAACTTTGAGAAATCTTTCCCTGTGGGAGTACAAATTTCACACCCTTTCAAGTAACACTCTGGGACTAACATTCACAATCATAATAAAAATAATTTTTAATTTACATCCTTTACTAAGAATGAACTCAGAAATTTAAAAGGAAAGTCATAAAAGAGTATCTTATCACCACCCATAATGAGATACTATTTATCATAAAAATGTTAATCACTTCAGTATGAGCGTCAACTATAGAGTCGATAGCCACAGATGAACGTCCACAGCCAAGCGTCGACTTTAGCCGACAGCCGTGATGCGACTTTTCTAATTTTTCATTTATCAAAATAAAATTGTGAACATTTAAAAATAATGTAATGATTAGAGGTCTTGGGGCCGAAACGATCTCAACCTATTCTCAAACTTAAAAAAAAAAAAAAAAAAATTAATGTAATGAAAACATATGTTACCTGTTCTGATTGACATTACAAGTAAAGTTGCCTGTAAAGTAAAACAGGCTTTCAGTGTTTTCAAGCTTTCCTCATCACACAAGAGCAAAATGGATATGTCGTCAATGCACAGCACAAACTATCATGTGGACTATGAGTGCCGGCTGTGGGCAAGGTTTCCCGGCCGGTGAGCACCATACCGAAGTGGTTAATTAGAGATGAGGAAGTTTCCACAATGCACAAACCAACTATAACTCAAGCATGTGAAATAGTTAAAAACAAAAGCACAGATAAAATGGACTAGTCAGTACACAGTCTATCTCCTAGCAATCTAGAGCACCCTGGAAACAATGTGCAGCAGACCATGGTAAATACAGTCATTCTGAGGAATTAAAACTCATTCTTGTAATTATATCAAAGGCAAATGAGGAAATGGTCCTGATAATAACACGGGATTTTACAGCCATTAGCAGTTCTAGCCAGAGAGTGGAAAATCCTTTACTTATCCTTTGCACGGTAGCTCCCCCAACCAAATGCCCAAACACACTGACATCACATTGTTTCCTAAATTAAATTCCTGCCTTAATAATGCAGTTCTAATTCACAAAGGATCCTAAGAAAAGTTATACCACAGGCCACAAAAGGCATAATTAGAAAATGTTTCCTGATTCTTAGTAAATTAGTCATTGAAATAGAATAGGCATATCTATTACCTCAACTGTCTTCATTTAAATAATCTAATTCTAATACTACTTTCCCTTATTTCTTGGATTTGTTTCCTTCCCATAAAACTTAGAGCTAGATAGCTAATTTATGTTCCCATGTCTTACTTGCCTCATCATAAATCATTCTTGTTTGTAGATTTTCTCTAATTTTTGGCCACCTTTCTGGCACTGCAATACACAAAAACAACAGTATTTGGCTATCGTCACCATGAAGTCTAAAGGACTATTGTCAACTGTGTTCACAACAACAGCATGTAGCTACTAAAGAGGAAAATACAAAGTCCTCAAACCCAAAGGGGGCAAACTGAAAACCCATCCGATTCCCTATCACAAGGTCCAACATTCTGAGGGTGAAAGCTTGGGAAAGAATAAGCAATTAGATACTCATTTTATTCCCCTAAAATAGAAAGGACAGTCTAATATACTTTCTGTATGTGCATGGTGATTGTTCATAATTTTTTTTTTTTTTTTTTTTTTTTTTTTTTTTTTTTTTTTGAGACAGAGTCTCGCTTTGTTGCCCAGGCTAGAGTGAGTGCCGTGGCGTCAGCCTAGCTCACAGCAACCTCAAACTCCTGGGCTCGAGTGATCCTTCTGCCTCAGCCTCCCGGGTAGCTGGGACTACAGGCATGTGCCACCATGCCCGGCTAATTTTATATATATATATCAGTTGGCCAATTAATTTCTTTCTATTTGTAGTAGAGACGGGGTCTCGCTCTTGCTCAGGCTGGTTTTGAACTCCTGACCTTGAGCAATCCGCCCGCCTCGGCCTCCCAAGAGCTAGGATTACAGGCGTGAGCCACAGCGCCCGGCCTGTTCATAATTTTTTATTGAAGTATAAAATGCATACAGAAGAGGTTTTTTTTTTTTTGCTAACTTGCTAATTTGTAATTTCTTAAACCCAAAACTTATTTTATAAGTTCTCAATAGATGTGTAATCTCGGATAAACATTATGGTGCTGCAAAGATTAACAGGACATAGTCTTTATTCTCCAAAAGTTTAGGATCTCTAGGAACTTAACAAGTGAAAGCTAGAGGAGGAATTCAGAAGGGATGATATTATATTTAACCAAAAGAAAGAAGAATTTATATGGAGGACGTGGTATTTAGGCTGGGTCTTTTTTTTCCTCATAAACTTTATTAATATATTTACCATGCCATAAGATTCAGTCTTTTGGCCCGGCGCGGTGGCTCACACCTGTAATCCTAGCTCTCTGGGAGGCCGAGGCAGGCGGATTGCTCAAGGTCAGGAGTTCAAAACCAGCCTGAGCAAGAGTGAGACCTCGTCTCTACTATAAACAGAAAGAAATTAATTGGCCAACTAATATATATAGAAAAAATTAGCCGGGCATGGTGGTGCATGCCTGTAGTCCCAGCTACTCGGGAGGCTGAAGCAGCAGAATCGCTTGAGCCCAGGAGTTTGAGGTTGCTGTGAGCTAGGCTGACGCCATGGCACTCACTCTAGCCTGGGTAACAAAGTGAGACTCTGTCTCAAAAAAAAAAAAAAGATTCAGTCTTTTAAGGTGTCCAATTCGGTGGGGTTTTTTTTTTTTTGGAGACAGAGTCTTTACTCTGTTGCCTGGGCTAGAGTGCTATGGCATCAGCATAGCTCACAGCAACCTCAAACTCCTGGGCTCAAGTGATCCTTCTGCCTCAGCCTCCAACTACAGGCATGTGCCACCATGCCCAGCTAAATTTTTTCTATATATATTAGTTGGCCAATTAATTTATTTCTATTTTATAGTAGAGACGGAGTCTCGCTGTTGCTCAGGCTGGTTTCAAACTCCTGACCTCAAGCAATCCGCCTGCCTCGGCCTCCCAGAGTGCTAGGATTACAGGCGTGAGCCACTGTGCCCGGCCTTCCAGCTTCTTTCATTTGGCATATTTTCAAGGTTCATCCATGTTGTAGGGCCTAAAGATTAAAAATAAGCTATAAAAAGTTAGGAATGATTAATTAACATATTCTTAAATGTCAATTTCAAAGAATCTCTCTTAACTCTCAGCTTTCTAAGGAAACTAGCTTATGCCAGCTATATTCTTATATTAAATAGAGATTTGACATAAATATTACAAAGGTATTTATGTAACAGTGGAAAAACCAGTCAACAGCATTTATATTTTTATGATTATGTTCACAGAGAACCAAGTTGTGTGACTGGACCTCAACAGAAGAAAATAGATTTAGGCCAGCCGTGGTGATTCATGCCTGTAATTCTAGCACTCTGGGAGGCCGAGGCAGGTGGATCGCTCAAGGTCAGGAGTTCGAAACCAGCCTGAGCAAGAGCGAAACCCCGTCTCTACTATAAACAGAAACAAATTAATTGGCCAACTAAAAATATATAGAAAAAAATTAGCTGGGTATGGTGGCGCATGCCTGTAGTCCCAGCTACTTGGGAGGCTGAGGCAGAAGCATCACTTGAGCCCAGGAGTGTGAGGTTGCTGTGAGCTAAGCACGCCACGGCACTCTAGCCCGGGCAACAGAGTGAGACTCTGTCTCAAAAAAAAAAAAAAAAAAAAAAAACAGATTTAATAAAAATATGCATGATCTTTATGGATAAATTTGGAAACACCACTGACAAACATTAAAGATCTGGATAATTGCAAAGGCATAAGTTGTAAACAGACATTTTTTTTAAGTTGCACGACATTGCAAATTTATTAGTAATTATTGAATTGTACATTTAAAAAGGATAAAATTTTGGTATATATAGTCCCTCAACAAAGCTGTTTTAAAAACATATCACCTGAGCCGGGCGCGGTGGCTCACGCCTGTAATCCTAGCTCTTGGGAGGCTGAGGCGGGCGGATTGCTCAAGGTCAGGAGTTCAAAACCAGCCTGAGCAAGAGCGAGACCCCGTCTCTACTATAAATACAAAGAAATTAATTGGCCAACTGATATATATATAAAAAATTAGCCGGGCATGGTGGCGCATGCCTGTAGTCCCAGCTACTTGGGAGGCTGAGGCAGAAGGATCGCTTGAGCCCAGGAGTTTGAGGTTGCTGTGAGCTAGGCTGATGCCACGGCACTCACTCTAGCCTGGGCAACAAAGGGAGACTCTGTCTCAAAAAAAAAAAAAAAAAAAACATATCACCTGAGCCAGTGGCTCACACCTATAATCCTAGCATTTTGGGAGGCCAAGGCAGGATCTCTACTAAAAATAGAAAAAATTAGTCAGGTGTGGGAGGCTGAGGCAGGAGGATCGCTTGAGACCAGGAGTGTGAGGTTGCTGTGATCTAGGCTGACAGCCACAGCACTCTAGTGCAGGCAAGAGTGAGACTCTGTCCCCCAAACAAACAAAAAATAAAGAGAGCAAAACCATAAAACCATAATATATATTTAAAAAATAAAAAATATATTAAAAATTAAAACACATGTAACTAGATAAAACATAATATGTGTCCTTTTCTTACTGCTGAGCTACTGCCTAGTGAGGCCAGTACTGCCGAGGCCTACACAATATGCCCACATCAGCTAGAGCTTTGCTTTACCTTGGTACAATTTTTGGAAAAAAGAAAAACCTCTTTTCCATGGAATAAAAAAAATTAAAATGTTTTTTATATATCTATATATAAAAACATGTAAAGATGTCACTTCTTCCAAAACACATCAATGAATTTAATGTAGTCACACTGGACAAGTTAATGCTAAAACACAGAAGAAAAATAAAAGAGCAAAAAAAAGTGAGAAAATTTCTAAAAAAGGAAAAGAGTTAGCCTAACCATATACTGAGACATATCTGCAAAGGATATAGTAAATTGACATTGCACATTTGTTCCCATCTCCCTATTCTGCAGAGGCTAGAAAGCTAAAAATCTAAATTTTCCAGATTCCGTTGCAGCTGGGTGCTGAAAGCAGATTAGGCCTTCCCAATTAAATCCAAAGAATTTCCTTTGACCAAATTTGAGCCAGGTCCCGAGTCGTCTTTTTGACTAGGCTCCAACATCAGCACACCAAGAATCCTACTGTGTCCGTTTAACAAAAATCTCCACTCTTGGTATCTGATTAAATTCCTTACCTCTCACTCTTGCTATCTTATCACCCTAGCCTGCCTGCACCAAGAACACTGTTGAGTTGGTCTAGGAAGAGTCCCCCAGCCTTTGTATTTCCTCAGTCACTTTCCATCCACCACCCCACCCTGCTCCTGGGCTACTACCTCCACTAATCCCCACTGGGGTGGGAGTTTAATCTCTTCCCCTATTGCAAAGCCCCTACTGTGGTAGTCTCTCTTGAATAAAGTCTTCCTTACCATCTTTAACAAGTGTCTGAATAATTTTTTTCTTTAACACACAGTAAAACTGAAAAAACCAAGTCTCAGAAGAATGCATACTATATGAATCCACTATTTAAGTTCAAGCTCATGAAAAGTAAACAATAAATCAACTAGAGATACAAATGTATGTGGTAAATGAAAAGAAAAGGCAAAGGAACAACAAACAATTCAGAAGAGTGGCTATCTCTAAGCAGAGGAAATAATATGCAATCAGAAAGGGACAGATAAGGCCCTTTCAAAATTAAGGTAAAAGTCAATTTCATTTTATTTTTTTATTTTTGTTTTTGTTGAGACAAGGTCACACTCTGTCACCTGGGCTAGAGTGCTGTCCTGTTGATCATAGCTCACTGCAACCTCAAATCCCTGGCCTCAAGCGATCTTCCTGCCTCAGTCTCCTGAGTAGCTGGGACTACAGGCAGGCACTACCACACCCAGCTAATAACACTCAATTTTTTTTTCTTTTTAGTGCAGTGGCATCATCATAGCTCACTGCATCTCCAACTCCTGGGTTCAAGTGATCCTCAGCAGAGACTACAGGCATATACCACCACACCCAGCTAATTTTTTCTATTTTTGGTCGAGACGGGGTCTCACTCAGACTGGTTTCAAGCTCCTGACTTCAAGCTTTCCTCCTGCCTCAGTCTTCCAAAGTATTAGGATTACAGGTGTGAGTCAGCCTAAAATTCAGTTTTTTAAACCATCAAGCAAGTATATAAGTGCTTGTAATACCATTATTTGGTATATTTTATAAATATTATTTTATACCTACTCAATATTTAGTTAGAAATAATTCAATAAAGAATGAGGCACTCCAAACTATTGTTAATGAAAAAAGTGTTCATTGTACATGCAAATTTTCTAAAAGGGTTGAATTTTTTCAACATAAAGATCTAGAGGGGGAAAGAAATGATCCACACACTAAATCTACGCCAAACTGTAAATCAAATCCTAATTTTAAAAAACGTAAAACAACAATAGGCCAGTGGCTCACACCTATCAATCCCAGCACTTTGGGAGACAGAGGCGGGATGATGGCCTAAGCCCAGGAGCTCAAGGCCACAGTGAGCTATGATTGAACCACTGCACTCCAACAGGGGCAACAGAGCAAGATCCTGTATCTAAAAATTAAAAAATTTTTAAGGCCGGGCGCTGTGGCTCACGCCTGTAATCCTAGCTCTTGGGAGGCCGAGGCGGGCGGATTGCTCAAGGTCAAGAGTTCAAAACCAGCCTGAGCAAGAGCGAGACCCCGTCTCTACTATAAATAGAAAGAAATTAATTGGCCAACTGATATATATATAAAAAAATTAGCCGGGCATGGTGGCGCATGCCTGTAGTCCCAGCTACTCGGGAGGCTGAGGAAGAAGGATCGCTCGAGCCCAGGAGTTTGAGGTTGCTGTGAGCTAGGCTGACGCCACGGCACTCACTCTAGCCTGGACAACAAAGTGAGACTCTGTCTCAAAAAAAAAAAAAAAAAAATTTTAAAATAAACTTTTAATGTAAACAACAACAAAATGCATCAGAGAAGCAGCTGGTGAGGCCAAGAGCACAGAAGGGAGAGTATTGGACACCTGGGCTGATATAGTTCCTGCTCAAACACTGGCAATTTAGGACCTCAAACGACTCATGGCATACTGCAGGCTTAATGTACCTTCAGATATCAATAAGAAACTTAGCAAGTTTTTCATAATATTCTTGTAGGCAAAGCAGGGAAATGTGCACCAAGTTAAATAGCTTGGTTAAGTGGAACATCAACATAAGTGTGAATAGTTAAATAGTTTCAATGCTCTGTTCCCTGTCCCAGATCAGATGCATAAGGGGTATCAATGAACAGTTCACCCAATGCTGCTGAGCCCAGGAATGAGATCAGGCGGAGGGAAGACAGTGAGGCTGCCTTTTGCTCTGAAGTTGTCTTGGGTTGGCTGTAGCCCTAGATCAAAGGTCACTGTTCCTCACAAAGAGCAACTCTCAGTGACTCTCTCATTCCCAGCTCTAGTACTTAGGGCCTCCCATCTATCCTTCAGGTCTAGGGACAGTTATCAGCTGGCCTGGATTATCCAAGTGACTTCACCATCTCTAATAGTCCTCCTATATACCTACATCTCTGCCAAAAAAAAAACTCCTTGAAAATAATCATTCATCAAATATTCACTGAATTATCCTTTTAAAAAATTGGGCAATATGTCCTCAAGGTATAGAATGTGCCACCTTTTCAACAATGTGATTTAAAAGAAATAGATGAAAGACTAGTAGATGGATGAAAACAAAGGGCCAGGCTGGACCCCTGCTGTTGTAAGTTCTACAGCCTCAAGGCTGTGGGAGACTGCCCAAGCTTATTGGGTAAGATAGAGCAGAATGCCACAGCAGGGTAAGCTTAACTCAGGTGCTAACCGACACAGGGAAAGCTCCAGCTCTCCTGAGGCTGACCAATCTTTTTCTTTCTTTTTTTTTCTCCTGGTCAAGTGAAGCAATAGAAATGGAGAAAGAACAATAACTGGCTGTGGACCTTGAGAGCTTGTTTGGAGGTTCTAGCAGGGGAGTGCAGTTACTCATATACCCTTGACCAAACCAAAGACCAGTCCTCCTCTAGCAGAGAAGGTCATCCTCTTGGACTGAGCACGCAGTTTTGGGAGGGACGCACATGGAGTGGTGAGAGAGGAAGGGGACACCCGCCTAGCCGGCCAGATCTGCTGAATCAACCCTGGCAATCAATGGGGTGATAGATGTTGCAGCCAGATAGATCACCAATAACTGGTTGTGATCAATTAGTGGTAAACACCAATCACTGCGCTTGGACCAGCCTATTTTTTTCTATTTCTTAGTTTTTATCATCGCAACGTTCAAACATACACAGAAGTATATAAGCATACATAAAGAAATGTAATGAATTCCCATCACTTGATTTGCCAGTATTGTTTTGCCTCATTGTTCCGTTTTCTGCCCAATCCACCACTAGTGGAAATTGGGATTGATTCCGTTTCTGGCTATTCTGGCTATCTATTATAAATAAAGCTACTATGACCATTTTTATAAGTGCCATATGATAGACTTGTGTAGTGCCCATTTCTGTAGTGTATGTATCTAGGAGAGGAACTGTTGGGTCAAGGGGTAGGTGTATGTAGTTTGCCCAAAGTGGTTGTATGATTTATACTCCCAGCAGCAATTTGACAATTCCAGTCTTTCACACCTATACCTGGGTAGTATCATCAGCTGAAAGTGTTGGTCATCTTGAACGAGTGTAGTGATTCACCACTATACTTGTAATTTGCATTTTGCTTATAGCTATAATGTAGAGAATATTCTCATATGTTTATTGAACATATGGTCATCTTCTTTTGTCGGGTATCTGTCTTTCTCTTATTGATTTCACCCAGAACTACTTATTGAAAAGACCATGTTTTCTCCAATAAATGTAGGAATGCCATTTGCCTAAATCAAGTAACCATCTATATGGGTAACCAATGGTTCTTCACTACTTTCTGGCCAATCCCTTCTTCAGGCTAAGTGTATCTATCCAGTAAACAAAATAAAAATAACCATCACTTCTAGAAAGACAAATCTGCAAAATTAACCAGAAGTTAATAATGTGGATGATCTGGTGTGTGTAGATTATGTGTAACACTGACACTTACTGTTAAAATTCTTTGTCAAACCATTAAAATTTCACAAATAAAATTCTGTGAAGTCTACTTCGACTGTAAGTAAGCTGTGAGTATATAAGACAATAAATATGCCACACATACATACTTTTCAATCACTACCCTTTGAGCTTCTAGGTTCTTTTTTGAAACAGAGTCTCACTCTGTTGTCTGGGCTAGAGTGCCGTGGTGTCAGCCTAGCTCGCAGCAACCTCAAACTCCTGGGCTCAATTGATCCTCCTGCCTCAGCTTCCAGAGTACCTACTACAGGCATGCACCACCATGCCCAGCTAACTTTTTCTATATATTTTTAGTTGGCCAATTAATGTGTTTCTATTTTTAGTAGAGATGGGGTCTCCCTCTTGCTCAGGCTGGTTTTAAACTCCTGACCTTGAGCTATCTGTCTGCCTCGGCCTCCCAGAGGGCTAACAGGTTCTTCTTTAAATTTTTATTCTGAAGTCATTTTAGACATATAGGAAAGTTGTAAGCAGAGTTCACACATACATACTCTTCATTCTGCTTCCCCTGTTAATGAGTTACTGAACTCTAGCATAATCATCAAAACCAGGAAATTAACATTGGTACAACACTATCAACCAAACCATGGTCATTATTTGGACCTCACCTGTTTCCCCTCAATGTCCTCCTTCTGGTTTCAGAACCTAATCCAGGATCCCACAAGACATTTAGTTGTGTCTCCTTAGTTTCCTCCAGTCTACGACAGTACCTCATTCTTTCCTAGTATAGTCAACTTTTTATAACAAAAAATAATTTTAAAATTATAAATATTAATTATTTCTATATTTTATAAAATAGAAATGTTAAAAGGCTAGATTTAGGCCGGGCATGGTGGCTCACACCTATAATCCTAGCACTCTGGGAGGCCAAGGCTGGCAGATTGCTCCAGGTCAGGAGTTCGAAACCAGCCTGAGCAAGAGCAAGACCCCATCTCTACTATAAATAGAAACAAATTAATTGGCCAACTAACATATATAGAAAAAATTAGCCGGGCATGGTGGCACATGCCTGTAGTCCCAGCTACTCAAGAGGCTGAGGCAGCAGGATTGCTTGAGCCCAGGAGTTTGAGGTTGCTGTGAGCCAGGCTGCCGCCACGGCACTCACTCTAACCTGGGCAACAAAGTGAAACTCTGTCTCAAAAAAAAAAAAAAAAAAAAAAAAAAGGCTAGATTTAAAAATAGAGACATAATTATGTTTTGTTTACCCCAATAGAGTCTCCTATAGGCTCTGTTTTGATATAAATAGGAATCTGGTTTTCTACCACAGATCATTTTAGGAAAAGATCACATGAAAAACTGAGATACTTCTCTGTTCTGTCTGGATAAAATTGTCAGACAGCTGCCACCATTCCAAAAAGATATTAACATAAACATAAAATTGTATTTTAACTTTCATAAATTTTTTGGGTTTTTTTGTTTGTTTGTTTTTTGAGACAGTCTCACTCTATTACCCTAAGTAGAGTCCCGTGGCATCAGCCTAGCTCACAGCAACCTCAAACTCCTGGGCTCAAGCAATCCTTCTGCCTCAGCCTCCTGAGCAGCTGGGACTACAGGCGCATGCCATCATGCCTGGCTAATTTTTTCTGTATTTAGTAGAGACGAGGTCACGCTCTTGCTCAGGCTGGTCTTAAATGCCTGACCTCAAGCAATCCTCCTGCCTCAGCCTCCCAGAGTGCTAGGATCACAGGCGTGAGCCACTGCCCCAAACAACTTTCATAATTTTTGAGCACAATTTAAAGCAATTGATTATACCCAACTCAAGGACTATTAATTCTATCCAAATGTGAGTTAAAAATGGGAAAGTGTGCCTGACACAATGACCTTTTGACTTATGAGCTTATCAAAGAAAGGAGATCAAAACATTTGTGAAGGAAATGTAAAAGAAGTTTTTTTGTGTGTGTGTGTTTTTTTTGTTTTTTTTTTGAGACAGTCTTGCGCTGGCATCAGCCTAGCTCACATCAACCTCAAACTCCTGGGCCTCAAGTGATACTCCTGCCTCAGCTTTCCGAATAGCTGGGACTACAAAAGCATGTGCCACCATGCCCGGCTAATTTTTTCTATATATGTTTTTAGTTGGCCAATTAATTTCTTTCTATTTATAGTAGAGACTGGGTCTCGCTCTTGCTCAGGCTGGTTTCGAACTCCTGACCTTCAGCTATCTGCCCGCCTCAGTCTGCCAGAGTACTAGGATTACAGGCATGAGCTACTATGCCCAGCCAGAAGTTTTAAAAAAAAAAAGAGCCACTCAAGTGAATATATGCACTCGTCTGTACATTTTTATCCATGTGATTTAAATGATAGACGAGATGTTTAAAGTAATTACAAAGTATTCATTGAATTCCTTCAAATATATGAAATATGAGAAAAACCTCAAATGCACTAGAATTAATAACCGGGACACTATAAAACAATTATTATTTTAAAGTGTTAAGTACCAGCAAGACTTCAAAGGCAGCTAAATTAAGCCTACCCTGTCAGACAGTCATTACCCAGCATAATCTCTGGCAATTATAACAAGACATGCAGTGTTATTATTCAGTCCAGATAGAACCATAGTGGGATCATCTAAAACTTCTTTTTCTAATTTCAATTACCTTAGAAAAGGAATCCTGCTACTGGAATTGTATAGGTTATATAGTCTTTAAACTCAGGGAGGAAAGCAGAAAGATATTAATTTAACATTAATGGAACTCATTATCTTTTTTGGAAGACTTCATAAGAGTAATAGGATTATTCAGAATAGAGAGAATAAGAAATGTTATAGCATAAATTATGTCTCTGCCTGGCAAGGTACCAAATTACAGGATAACAAAATGAATGCCCTGACTTCTTAATCCATGTTTAGAAACAAGAGTCATGGAAGCCCTGGGCTAATGAATATAATCCCAGGGGGCAGGAGAATTGCTTGAGACCAGGAGTTCAAGACCAGCCTGGGCAACATAGAGACCCCCTCCAGCCCCCCACTCTAAAAATAAGAAAAATTAACCAGGGGTGGTGGTGCATGCCTGTAGTCCCATTAGGGTAGACTGAGGGAGAGGGAAGGCTTGAGCCCAGAGTTGGAGGCTGCAGTGAGCTATGATCGTGCCATTGCACCCAAGCCTAAGTGACAGGGTAAGACCCTGTCTCTAAAAATTTTTTTAAATAGTGTAGAAGATGATGGATATAAAGCATGTCCTGGTTTTCTGTCTACTTCACTACCAGTTGCTCTCCTCAGACTTCACACAATCAGAGCTCAGGACTGAGTCCTGGGTCCCCTTCCTTCCCTCTTTACTCCTTCCTCTTTATCCTGAGATAAATGGGCTGATGTCTTCAAATTTATATCTCAGTCCAGATGTCTCCTCTGCACTACAGACGCACATGTCTGACTACCTCTACCTCCATTCTGGGATAGCTCACATGTTTCAACTGTAACACATCATATAATAATAGCTAATACACATCGAAATATACTGAGAACTTATTATGGGCCAAGCCCCATTCTAAGCACTTTTCATGTACTAAGTGATTTAATCCTTACAACCCTATGAGGTAGGTAGATACTCGGATTTTTCCCATCTTTCAGAGGGGCAATTAAGGCACACAAAGGTGAGCGCCCAAGGTCAGCATATTTAACACATGGCAGGGTCACACTGAGCTATTCTGGCTTCAGAGCCCAAACTCAAACAACTATGCTGAACTAAGTCATTGAAATTAAAGTCTAATTTCCTCCCCAGGTATGTTCCCATCTCCTGACCCCAGACTTTTTCAACTTAGTAAAGACCCAGGTCATCTACTAAAGTTGGAAAGAAGAAGCATCTTTAATTCCTCCCTTTTCCTCACTGCCCCAAACCAGCAAGTTCTGCTGAATGCCACCCTATTCTCTATCCTCAGAGCATCCTGATTTGTAAAGAAACATCCCAGGACCAGTCTCCTGGCCTCTGTGCCCATCCACGCAGTCCCCAAATGTACCCTACATTCAGCAACAAAAAAGATCTCAAAACACACATCACGGCCAGGCACGGTGGCTCACGCCTGTAATCCTAAGCACTCTGGGAGGCCGAGGCGGGCAGATTGCTCAAGGTCAGGAGTTCGAAACCAGCCTGAGCAAGAGCGAGACCCCATTTCTACTATAAATAGAAAGAAACTAATTGGCCAACTAATATATATAGAAAAAATTAGCCGGGCATGGTGGTGCATGCCTATAGTCCCAGACACTTGGGAGGCTGAGGCAGGAGGATTGCTTGAGCCCAGGAGTTTGAGGTTGCTATGAGCTAGGCTGATGCAATGGCACTCACTCTAGCCTGGGCAACAAAGCGAGACTCCGTCTCAAAACAAAAAAACAAAACAAAAAAAAAAAACCACATCACGTTATGCATTTACTTAAAACCGTAAGTAGCTTTTTCTCACTCTTGATACAAAATCCTCACTGTATCTTTTGAATGCTCCTGGTCTATCTCTAAAACTTCATCTTGAGCTACTCTCTTCCCTCAAACGTTATTTGCTCTAGCCCCTTTTTCTGGGAGACAGAGTCTCACTCTGTTGCCTAAGGCTAGGGTGCCATGGCACAATCATAGCTCACTGCAACCTCCTGCCTCAGCCTCCAGCACGAGTAGATGGGATTACAAATGTGCACCACCACACCCAGCTAATTTTTTCTATTTTTGGCTCTTGCTCAGGCTGGTCTTGAACTCCTGACCTCAAGCGATCCTCCCGCCTCAGCCTCCCAGAGCGCTAGGATCACTCTTAGGTGTAAGCCATGGCATGCAGCCTTTTTTCTTTTTTTAAACTCATGTAAGTTTCTCCAAAGCCATTAAGAAATAGACCAGGCATAGTGGCTCACACCTGTAATCTCAACACTTTGGAAGGCTGGGGCAAGAGCATTCCCTAAGTCCATGAGTTTGAGGTTGCAGTAAGCTATGATCCCACCACTGTACCTTAGAGCCCAGATGACAGAGACTCTGTATGAGGGAGGGAGGGAGGGCTTATAGAACATCCACCCACATCCTTGTGTGTGTTTCCCTTTACTGAAAAAATGGCCCTAGATTCCCCAAATAATCAGCAACATCATTTGTAGAATGGAAAATGACCACCTTCTAGAAGGTAAATGCTGAAACAAAATAGAATACACAATGAGATATGCATGATCCTTTTAATCTTCCTTGTCATTTACTCCTCTTCCTCCTACAAAGGCCAAAAGGCCCAGGGTAAAAACTCTAACTACAAAGCAATAATTTTAAAAATGGGTAAGTAAATTAATATAAAATGAAAAAAAGAGATCTTAGACTCTTGCACTTAGGACAGAGGCAGAACTATGAAGCATGTAAGTATTTGTTGATTTGTAATGATGGCAAGAAAAGTATCAGCTCAAATGGGCCCATGAATCAATACCTGTAATTTAATAGGAAGGACTGACAATCAGATTCCCTGCCCTAGAAAATACCAAAATATCTATGACTTACTGGCATCATCCATAAACTCAAAGTCACCTCCCAGTTCAGAACTTGAAAAGTGATACTGATCCGGGTCAGCCAGGGCGCTCAGTAAAATCAGCAGTACCACAGCATTGATGATCTGCAATAAGAAAAAAAATGTTTAAGTAACCCCAGGATACAGCCTTAGAACAGAAAATTACACTGACCACATGGAATTTGACTTCCACAACGGCTAGACACTCAATACCAAGAGCTGCCCAGCAAGGGGGCAGGCCAACATTCCCAAGGCAGGAACACTGCCAGCCCATTCAGCTGCAGCCCAGATGACAGCAGGATTGCACTCTTGCCCTCTGGCCTGGACACCCCAGAGCACAACAGTACAAACATAGGCAGCAGCACTGGCACCAATGGTTAGAAAAGCACAAACACTCTCCCAGTTAGCCAAGCACACTGTAATGTGCAAAGGATAAACAGCCCAAGTTTCTTCAGGTGATCAAACATTTTCACAGGTTCAATCAAACCATCTAAGAACTAGTTTCAGAGAATGAATGCAAAGCTACTTAGTGGCAGAGCCCCAAAATCATCACCCCTGCAGCAGCAGCCCACATGACTCCCCTTCTAGCACTAGGCCCACATTTCTGCCTTCTGGATACTGCTGAGGACATTTCCCTTGGCTACTTCAAAGTTCAGCTCCTCTAAGCTGAAATCATCTTTCTTAACATCTCCACCACCTTTTCTGTTCTCTGTCTTAAAAAATAGCATCACCATAAATAATTAATGGAAGACATTCAGGCACTATGCTAACTAAGTGCTTTATGTGGATTCTCTCAAGCCCTTGCAAGACCTAATTCAAGTAGGTGCTAAATTATCCCCATTTTGTAGACACTACTGAAGAACAGAGAACAAACTGGTGATGGGATCTGAATACAGGAATTCTAACCTCTCAAAGTGTCCTTATCATACTTGAAGTCTGATTGGGGTTTATCCACCCTTATTCCCCACATCCAACCAACTGTAAAGTCCTGACCATTCCACCTCTGCATTTCTATTTCCTTTGTTCTAATTATCCTTATGGAGTAATATGCACATGTGTCAACATAGATGGGGCTGGAGGGGCAAGTGTTGTAGAGTTTAGGTGTGTGCCAACATGTATTTACTGTGTCACTATCTAAAACCTCAATTGCTGGATGGGGATCTGGTACCCATGGATGATGTGAATACAGCAAGGGTCCACCAGGACCTGTGTCTGTGCAAAGGGTGGAAGTAGGGCTAGACATGGTAACTATTTTAATACTATGCATGTTCAGATGGAAAAGATCAAACATAAGTCAAAGCCCCAAGAACACTGGGGAAGAAATTCCCCCGAAAGAGAGAAAATAGAAATCACCCAATCATCAATTCTGACCAAGAATGAAATATAACGATAAATGAGACACAAGAAGATGGAGATTAAGTAATGACCGCAGCTAATCTAAATGTAAAAGAGAGGACATTTTTACGTTCCGGATGCTCACTTGTATTTGGGTTTTCATATATCTTGGTCTGTTTTGTTATGTGGTGTACAGACTGTTCCTAGTCTATTTACAAACTGTTCCTGTGGTGTCATATATTTTTCCTTGTTCCTGACAATGATTACTTCCACATGTAAATAAATCGAACTTCTGCCCAATTACTTGAGCAGGGTTAGGCCCGCATGTATTCTCCAGAGATCCAAAAGTGCTTCTCATCTTTAAGTCATATATCAGATCCCAAATGAAGATACTTGCAGCTTGAATCTAAACAACTCACAATGTAATTGTCAGGTCTACTTTTCAAAAGCCTAAATAAGAAAAAAAAACTTTGTAACATTCAAAGTCACTTATAGTAATTAAACAATAGCCAGAAATTTACACATAAAGTTTTATCCAAAAGTGATCATTGCAGACTTATCTGTAATAATGAAAACTTAAACGTAGAATGGCTACATAATATTAGAGCCAAGTAATGGAATCCTATAAAGCATTAAAATCATTTCTTAAAACATGCTAATGACAAAAAACTTCACAATATAATGTTAAATGAAAAGCACAGTACAAAAATTTATATGAGGCCGAGTGCAGTGTCTCACCCCTGTAATCCTAGCACTCTGGGAGGCCGAGGCAGCGGATTGCTCGAGGTCAGGAGTTTGAAACCAGCCTGAGCAAGAGTGAGACCCCGTCTCTAGTATAAACAGAAAGAAATTAATTGGCCAACTAATATATATAGAAAAAATTTAGCCAGGCATGGTGGTGCATGCCTGTAGTCCCAGCTACTTGGGAGGCTGAGGCAGCAGGATTGCTTAAGCCCAGGAGTTTGAGGTTGCTGTGAACTAGGCTGACGCCACGGCACTCACTCTAGCCAGGGCAAAAAAGCTAGACTCTGTCTCAAAAAAAAAAAAAAAATTATATGATTCTAATGTTCTTATTTATATCTGTAATATGCTCACATATATAAATCACAGGCTAAAAAACTCTAAAACATACAACAGTTATAAACCAGGTCATAGGTTTGCAGGTGACTTGTACCTTTAATTATCATTATACCTTTTTATTATTTTCCAAAGCATCTAAAGTATGATTACTTTTTTTTTTTCTTTTTGAGACAGAGTCTCACTTTGTTGCCCAGGCTAGAGAAAGAGCTATGGGTCACAGCCTAGCTCACAGCAACCTCAATCTCCTGGGCTCAAGCGATCCTCCTCCCTCAGCCTCCAGAATAGCTGGGACTACAGGCATGTGCCACCATGCCCAGCTAATTTTTGTATATGTATATTTTTAGTTGGTCGATTAATTTCTTTCTATTTTTGGTAGAGACGGGGTCTTTTTTTTTTTTTTTTTGAGACAGAGTCTAGCTTTGTTGCCCAGGCTAGAGTGAGTGCCGTGGTGTCAGCCTAGCTCACAGCAACCTCAAACTCCTGGGCTCAAGCAATCCTCCTGCCTCAGCCTCTCCCAAGTAGCTGGGACTACAGGCATGTGCCACCATGCCCGGCTAATTTTTTCTATATATATTAGTTGGCCAATTAATTTCTATTTATAGTAGAGAGGGGGTCTCGCTCTTGCTCCAGCTGGTTTCAAACTCCTGACCTTGAGCAATCCGCCCACCTCAGCCTCCCAGGGTGCTAGGATTACAGGCGTGAGCCACCTCGCCCGGCCAGTATAATTATTTTTAAAGTCAAAAAAGATTATTTAAAAGTTTCAAAAATATTATATTATATATTTGTACCCCCATAATATGCCAAAATATAAAAAATAAAAAATATATAAAAAATAAAATAAATATTTTATTATAAAATACATTCCAGAATACTGTATTAGTATTAAACTTGATTCTCTAATGGGAAAAAACTAATATGGTAAAGAGATGATCAATAACAAGCAAATCTGTCCAGGCATTCAAATCAAAACTTGGAAATAAGTATAACACAAGGGAAAACATCAAAGTAAAGTAGTAATTCAGGGATCTGCCACTTCTGATAATGGTGACCTAGGTAATACAAACCAATCTTCCCACTGAGGACAACTGGAAAATCTAGACAAAATATAAACAATGTCTGTGAGAAGGCATTAGAGAGCTAACAAGGCAGTGAAGAATTACTGCCTTCAGATCCAGAAGGCAAATATGCCCCTGGGAACATTTGCAGATTCCAGAAGAGATTCTGGAATCAAAGAAAAGAGATGAAAGCAATGAGCTTGAACAGCAGCCTGGAAGCCTTGCTGGGCCAGGGCATCAAAAGCTGGAGTACAGGTCTCCTGGGTGCAGATGGGCAGTGGCGAGCAGATTCCCTAGTGCTTTGCCAGTGGAGACCCTCAGGGGCCTTACCACAGCAGTAAGGTAAAACCTGAAATGGACCAGCCTCTATAAGGGCACAGTCCAGCTTTGCTTCATCTGAATCCTGAAACTGGATTAAGGGGATCCCTAGCCCCTGTAAGAAGCTATTAAAATCCTTAATGGAGGCCGGGCGTGGTGGCTCACGCCTGTAATCCTAGCACTCTGGGAGGCCGAGGTGGGCGGATTGCTCGAGGTCAGGAGTTCGAAACCAGCCTGAGCAAGACCGAGACCCCATCTCTACTATAAATAGAAAGAAATTCATTGGCCAACTAATATATATATACAAAAAAAAAAAAAATTAGCCAGGCATGGTGGCGCATGCCTGTAGTCCCAGCTACTTGGGAGGCTGAGGCAGCAGGATTGCTTGAGCCCAGGAGATTGAGGTTGCTGTGAGCTAGGCTGACGCCATGGCACTCACTCTAGCCAGGGCAACAAAGCGAGACTCTGTCTCAAAAAAAAAAAAAAAAAAAAATCCTTAATGGAGAAAGATTAACAGCCTATGCCTCAAATTATTTTTTTAATTTTTTAAATACTATGTCCAGAATGCAATAAACAAGAGGAATGCAATAAATAAGGCAGGACTTCAAGAACAAAACCCAGCAGAAACAACACACAACAGACCACAGGTGCTCTAGGTATTGAAGCTGATGGGTATGCTCTTTAAGTGACTATGCTCCTGATCTTCAAAGAGATAAGAAAAAAAAGAATGAGAATTTTGGCACAGAACAGGAATCACAAAAAGGATAGAAACTCTAGAATGAAAAAATACAGAAATAAAAAAAAATACAGAAATCAAAATTAAGAACTTAGGGATGAGTTTAACCCATTAGACAGAGTTGCAAGAAAATTAATGAGTCAGATAAGACAGAATATTCAGACAACTGCTTTTAACAAAAACAAAAGCAGCCAGAAGACAATGGTGTTATATATTCAAAATACAGGAAGGAGGTGGAGGGGGGAGGACTGCCTACCTACAATTTTCTATCTAGAAAAATAAAGAAAATCCTCAGTGATAAAAATGAATTCGAGATACTTTTGCATAAAACTGAGGGGACTTGTCACCAGAAGCTCAACAGCCAAGGTAGCATTAAAGGGCATTCATTGGACAAAAGGAAAATGATACTAGATGGAAGGCTTAAGATCCACAAAGAAACTAACAATGAAAAAAAATAATTACATTGGCATTTGTGAATACTGGTAAAAATAATGACTTATGAGTATAAAAAATAAATAGAATCAAAATATATAACAACAGCATATAAATCAAAAGGTGTTGGCCGGGCGCTGTGGCTCACGCCTGTAATCCTAGCTCTTGGGAGGCAGAGGCGGGCGGATTGCTCAAGGTCAGGAGTTCAAAACCAGCCTGAGCAAGAGCGAGACCCCGTCTCTACTATAAATAGAAAGAAATTAATTGGCCAACTGATATATATATAAAAAATTAGCCGGGCATGGTGGCGCATGCCTGTAGTCCCAGCTACCCGGGAGGCTGAGGCAGAAGGATCACTCGAGCCCAGGAGTTTGAGGTTGCTGTGAGCTAGGCTGACGCCACGGCACTCACTCTAGCCTGGGCAACAAAGCGAGACTCTGTCTCAAAAAAAATAAAATAAAATAAAATTAAAAAAAAGGTGTTGATTGAAGTGAACTAAGCATTGTCCAGGAAGAGAACAAAGTACCAATTAATGTTCCACTTTAAAAAGTCAAAGATGGGCCGGGCTCACGACTGTAATCCTAGCACTCTGGGAGGCCAAGGCGGGCGGATTGCTGGAGGTCAGGAGTTTGAAACCAGCCTGAGCGAGACCTCTCACTAAAAATAGAAAGAAATTAATTGACCAACTAAAATTATATATACAAAAAATTAGCCGGGCATGGTGGTGCATGCCTGTAGTCCCAGCTACTTGGGAGGCTGAGGCAGGAGGATTGCTTGAGCCCAGGAGTTCGAAGTTGCTGTGAGCTAGGCTGACGCCAGGGCAGGCACTCACTCTAGCCAGGGCAACAAAGTGAGACTCTGTCTCAAAAAATAAAAAAAACCTAAAAAGTCAAAGATGTATGTTATGATGTCTAGTATAACCATTAAGAGAACAGTAAGACTTGGGTGGCAGCTTTTCTAAAAGTTATTAATGGCAGGTATGACTGACTTTCATTTGGGTTTAACTTCAATGGGCAAAATTAATGAAAGGAAGAGTTTGAACTTTTAACTTGAAATTTCTTTAATGCCTTTCTATTTTAGCAACTGTTAGGTCCAGAAACAAGAGATGGGGGGGAGGGAGAGAGAGAGAGACAGACAGACAGACACAAATGTTGTTTATTTTGAGCATCTGGGTACAGATGGGGGGAGGCCAAAAACGCATCCAGGAGACAAAAGGGGATAGCCTTGCGTTTTTTGTGTGTCTTTTCTGAGACAGTCTCACTTTGTTGCCCAAGCTAGAGGGAGTGCCATGGCATTAGCCTAGCTCACAGCAACCTCAAACTCCTGGACTGAGGCAATCCTTCTGCCTCAGTCTCCCGAGTAGCTGGGACTACAGGCATGCACCACTATGCCTGGCTAATTTTTTCTATATATATATTAGTTGGCTAATTAACTTCTATTTATAGTAGAGACGGGTCTCACTCTTGTTCAGGCTGTTTTCGAACTCCTGACCTGGAGCAATACGCCCGCCTCGGCTTCCCAGTATGCTAGGATTACAGGCGTGAGCCACTGCGCCCAGCCTAGCCTTGCATTTTATAGAGGGTTTTTCTCGGAGGAGTAAATACTTTTCAAACAACCAGGAGGGATAAGGAAAGTAAGTTCTCCTTTTGCATTTCATTCCTGCATCTCCCTAGGGGTCTGGCAAAGGCTCAGTGCCTAAAACACCCCTAGGAAGGGGAGAGGAGCATGTTCTATAGGAGGTTTGGATGGAAGTTTAGGGAGGGTGAATTCTTTAAACATAACAGCACCAAATTTTTTAAAAAATTTTTAATTTCTTTTGACAAGTTTTTTTTAGAATTCTGATCCAAATGTGTTCTTATTTAAATTAGACCCTTGACAAGGTCCTATTCTGATATTAAAATAAATTTTTGACACTTTCTATTTCAATTCAAACAACTGTGGTTATATTCTAGGGGAAAAATTAGATTTACCATAAAAATCCTATTTGTCTAAGAAATTGACTAAATTAGGTCAAATTACTATGTGCCCAACACTCTGCTTGAAGCTAACAAAGTGTTACGCAAAAATGATTAAGACGTGGTCCGAAGGATTAGTAGTCCAGAGGGAGAAATATACATCAATGGCCAAGTAAATTATGGAATAAATGCTATAATATTCATTAACCTATTGATTCAATTATTCAAAAATTACCTATTAAGCAACAAATACATTTCAGGCACCATGCTAAGCTTCATACAGTAAACCCCTCAAGGTAGCCTATTACCAAGTGGCTGAGATAAACAAACAGGATGCTCCAATTCAGAGTGAAAATGAAGTGTTATACTCCTGGCTTGTGGAGAGGGGACTGGTAGTTAGAAAGACTTCACAAGGAGGTGACATTAACACCAGAAAGTAACAGACTTTTGGAAATCCTGAGAGATAAAGATTACAGCACAAATAAGTTTAGGATGTCAGACCAACCAACTAAGAATTGCCTGTTAATAGCCGGGCGTGGTGACTCACGTCTATAATCCTAGCACTTTGGGAGGCGAGGCGGGCGGATGGCTCGAGGTCAGGAGTTCAAAACCAGCCTGAGCAAGACCCCCTCTCTACTATAAATAGAAAGAAATTAATTGGCTAACTAATATATATATACATAAAAAATTAGCTGGGCATGGTGGCACATGCCTGTAGTCCCAGCTACTTGGGAGGCTGAGGCAGGATTGCTTGAGCCAGGAGATTGAGGTTGCTGTGAGCTAGGCTGACGCCATGGCACTCACTCTAGCCTAGGCAACAAAGCGAGACTCTGTCTCAAAAAAAAAAAACAAAAAAACTCCAAGGGACACAAACACAGTAATGAGTCCTGGTGGCTGGTCCTTTAAGTTAGATTATAATGGTAGCCAATGTTTTAAGTTGCTGAAGCTCTAAATCAAAGGACAGTCTATAAGTTGCAGACTATGAAGGAAAAAGGTTAAGGAGCAAAATATAAATTGTACTTTTTATTAGAGTACATTCCTCAATACGCACATTTTTAAGATCTACTATACAGGTTTGTCCCCAGATTCAATCAGGTCCTCTGACTCATATGTGTAGCCCACAGTGCCAATCTTTAGGCAGTTCTTCCCCATGGTAAGGAGCTAAATCAAGAAACCACCATCACCATACATACCATTTTATATTACAAAAGCAATGTTGCTTCCCTATCAAGTGTTACTATTACACTTCTACAGATGAGGACTCTGAGCTTTACAGGAAACCTGCAGTGTTCTCAGCTGCATATAGTTTTCAGCTGAAACACGGTTGTTGGCTCTTTGATTACAAATGCCATATACACTCTTTCCAGTAACCCTAGTTCCTCCCAAGAAGCCAACACACCCCATTCACAAGCTCTGGCCAACTCTGCTAACCAATCTCTGCTGCCAGCTGTGAATTCTTTTCATGGGAGTGTTCCAGACAGCCACTCACAATCTGACAGAAGGCTGACCTGCAAAATGATTTGCCTCCCTCCCCCCACCACCCCAGCGGAAGCAATCTCAATTTCTCTGAATCAACTTGGGTGGGTTTGGGTCTTCATTTTCAGGCTGAGACAACAACAGATTCTCAGAACACAAGGTCCACGTAATTAAGAAGAAAGATGGGCCAGGCGAGAAGGGCTCATGCCAGTAATCCTAGCACTATGGGAGGCCGAGACAGGTGGATTGCTTGAGGTCAGGAGTTCAAAACCAGCCTGAGCAAGAGCGAGACCCCATCTCTACTATATAAATAGAAAGAAACTAATTGGCCAACTAATAGATATAGAAAAAATTAGCTGGGCATGGTGGCGCATGCCTGTAGTCCCAGCTACTTGGGAGGCTGAGGCAGGAGGATTGCCTGAGCCCAGGAGTTTGAGGTTGCTGTGAGCTAGGCTGACGAAAAGACGAAGAAGAAGAAAGATGTCTGGACAGAGGATTAGAAGGCAAAGGTTGGTCCCCTACCAGAGGCAGGAGGGAAGTTGTCCAAAGAACCACTGGGAGACCTAGGGCTGTGGAATGGACCGGGAGAATGAGCATGTCCCTTTTATGTCTTAAAGAACATTTTAAATCTTCAAATATGAAGAGACAGGCCCACCCCAGAACCTTGTTTAGGACAGGTGATGGAGACATAAATTGTGCATTAAAAAGGTATCAAGTATCAGGGAGTTAGAAGGCTGGAAATCTGGAAAAAAAGAGAAAATATAAAGTAAAATGGCTGAATTAATTTTTTAGGACAGCAAACATGGGGCTCTCTGTGTTCTAGTACACTGTATCCATCAGGTCTGTAAATCCTGCTCTACTAAACGTTGAAAGACTATATGAAGTGGTATTTTTTAACTTCCTGTTTAGTTTTAATATATAAAGAATGCTTTCTTCCTATAGCTGTTTACCAAAGACAGAAGTTAAACACCTAAAACAGAATGTCTTTACACATGAAAGTGGGACAATAAATCAGATAAAATTTTTTCATTCCATTCAAGAATACTGTTGTTACACTGTGCTTTAGAGTTAAAATTTTCTTTAAAAATGGCAATACATTCAATACATCCAAAAACAAATTTTAAAATTAAAGATTAAAAATTTACATTTTTCTAGGATTGAAATTAAAAGCTGCAAAAGTATAACTTCACAGTTTTTTGCTAGGATTACAGGCGTGAGCCACCAAGCCTGGCCACCTCAAAGTTTTTAAAAAGTCAATTGTCAAATTAAAATCAAATGCAATGATAGACTCTAGAGTTTCTGCCATGGCATACTGTGGCCAGGGCCAGAAAGTGCAAAACGTGATGGTGCAGCCCATCAACCTCATCTTCAGATACTTACAAAAATAAATCCTGGATTCAGGTGTGGCTCTATGAGCAAGTGAGTATGTGGCTAGAGGGCTGTATCATTGGTTTTAATGAGTATATGAACCTTGTATTAGATAATGCAGAAGAGATTCATTCTAAAACAAGTCAAGAAAACAACTGGGTCGGATCATGCTAAAAGGAGATAATATTACTCTGCTACAAAGTGTCCCCAACTAGAAATGATCAATGAAGTGAGATATTGCTGAGATGGCAATCAATACAGGTCTTTTACTTGTTAGGCTTATAGTTAAAACATTTGTTCATATTATTTTGATTACCCTTATGTTATTTCAAAATGACAATAAATACTGCATGATTATTTTTATTTAAAAAAAGATACACTAACCATCTCTCAGATAAAGAAATGTTTATAAACACAAAATTGGCCGGGTGTGGTGGCTCATGCCTATAATCCTAGCACTTTGGGAGGCCGAGGCGGGCGGATTGCTCAAGGTCAGGAGTTCGAAACCAGCCTGAGCAAGAGCAAGACCCAGTCTCTACTATAAATAGAAAGAAATTAATTGGCCAACTAATATATATAGAAAATATTAGGCTGGGCGCGGTGGCTCACGCCTGTAATCCTAGCACTTTGGGAGGCTGAGGCGGGCCGGATTGCTCAAGGTCAGGAGTTCGAAACCAGCCTGAGCGAGAACCTGTCTCTACCAAAAATAGAAATAAATTAATTGACCAACTAAAATATATATATACAAAAAAATTAGCCGGGCATGGTGGTGCATGCCTGTAGTCCCAGCTACTCGGGAGGCTGAGGCAGTAGGATCGCTGAGCCCCGGAGATTGAGGTTGCTGTGAGCCAGGCTGACGCCAGGGCACTCACTCTAGCCTGGGCAACAGAGTGAGACTCTGTCTCAAAAAAAATAAAAAAACCAAACACAAAATTATTGAATTTTTTCTCCTTTCCATGCATAAAGTTATGCCACAAATATTCATCACTATGGATCTAAGTAATGGAACATTCTTCAAGGTGATGTCATTTTTGATAGTTACTATGATGTATATTTGATATACAAGGTGATGTATATTTGATAGTTACTTTTATTTAAAAGAAAACAGCATTTGATTACTTCAAAAATTGATGGCTACTGAAGATCACTCTTACTCTCAAAGTAATGAAAAGATTAGCAAATTAATTATCTATGACTAATATAAATACAAAAATATTACATAATGAGATGTGCACCATCTGGGGGGATGGTCATGCTGGAGACAGACTTGTGGGGGGGTAGGGGGAAATGGGCATTTATTGAAACCTTAAAATCTGTACCCCCATAATATGCCAAAATAAAAAAAAAATACAAAAATATCCCTAAGATTCTATGCTTGCTTACACACATTTTGGAATAAAGATTTTTTGTTGATACATTGTGAAGGAATTAAAAACTAGTAGTAAAGTTTTAATTACATAGGCAATTCTTAAAAAAGGGGTTTAGCATTACAAAGGTACATGTCCCACTGAGCCACAGCTACCGAAGTGTGGTCTGACAATAGTTTCTGCACCAGCAGAAGCTAATCACTAATTTAGAATCACAAAGACCCCCCCCACAGAGGTAAGGAATCAGAAATAGAGGTCAATTAGACTGACAACTGACCTCTGGGAAGCAAAACAAAAGTGAAAAGAAAATGAGAAGATAGCTTCCATGTTGTAAGAGACAGTAACTGTCAACTTAGAATTGTGTATCAAGCAAAATTATCTTTCAAGAATGACAGCTAGGCACCCAAGTGGACACATAGGTACTACAGTAATAGGGTATTGGGCAGATGGGAGGGGGAGGGGGGCAGGTATATACATACATAATGACTGAGATGAGCACCATCTGGGGGATGGTCATGCTGGAAATTCAGACTTGGGGGGGAGGGGGGAAAAGGGCATTTATTGAAACCTTAAAATCTGGACCCCCATAATATGCCGAAATAATAAAATAAATAAATAAATAAATAATGACAGCCAGCACTCTAGCCCAGGCAACAAAGTGAGACTCTGTCTCAAAAAAAAAAAAGAAAGAGCCAGGCAGAGCACCAAGGCTCACACCTATCATCCTAGCACTTTAGGAGGAAGGAGGATCCTTAAGGCCAGGAGGTTCAGGAAAAATAGCCTCCTACTGAGCAGCTGGGACAACTGGCCAGAGTGTGCCATCATGCCCAGCTAATTTTTCTTATTTTTGTAGAGACTTGCCTTGCTATGTTGTTGGTCTCAAACTCCTGGCTTCAAGCAATCCTCCCAACTAGACCTCCCAAAGTGTTGGGAGCCAGACCACTGACAGAGAAACTTCACCTTTTTAAACCTGCATGTCTGTTGCTTCTTTTGTGAAACTGGACTCACCAATCTGTCTTGATGAAAATCTCTTAAGTATTCAAATCATTCCACAATCATATTTAGTGTCCTCCATAGGAAAAGAATACACAGGCCTAAGGATAAGATATTCATCTCAAAAACAAATATTAATAAATTGACATCCTGAGGCATGGTGGCTTATGCCTGAAAACTAGTATCTGCTGTATCTCATATCCAGAGAGCTATATATAAAACACCCTATCTGGTTTTCCAGCCATATAAAACAACCTGGCATTTTAATCTTCCATAAAAACTGCTTTCATATCACCCCCCCCCCATTTTTCTTTGAGACAGAGTCTCACTCTGTTGCCCAGGCTAGAGTGAGTGCCATGGCGTCAGCCTAGCTCACAGCAACCTCAAACTCCTGGGCTCAAGCAATCCTTCTGCCTCAGCCTCCAAAGAGTAGCTGGGACTACAAGCATGTGCCACCATGCCCAGCTAATTTTTTCTATATATATTAGTTGGCCAATTAATTTGTTTCTATTTATAGTAGGGACAGGGTCTCCCTCTTGCTCAGGCTGGTTTTGAACTCCTGACCTTGAGCAATCCGCCAGCCTAGGCCTCCTAGAGTGCTAGGATTACAGGCGTAAGCCACCAAGCCTGGCCCACATCACCCCTATTCATAATTCTTCAATGTTCCCCACTGCCTACAGAATAAAAACCAAACTCTTTAGACTATTATTTAAGTATTTTGCAATCTAACATACTGGGAAAAACCCTAGGGAATAAAGATTACATAGGCCGGGTGTGGTGGCTCATTCCTGTAATCCTAGCACTCTGGGAGGCTGAGGCAGGTAGATTGCTCAAGGTCAGGAGTTCGAAAGCAGTCTGAGCAAGAGAGAGACCTACTAAAAATAGAAAGAAATTAATTGGCGAACTAAAAACAGAAAAAATTAGCCAGGCATGATGGCACATGCATGTAGTCCCAGCTACTTGGAAGGCTGAGGCAGAAGGATCGCTTGAGCCCAGGAGTTTAAGGTTGCTGTGAGCTAGACTGATACCACTACACTCTAGACTAGGCAACAGAGAGAGACTCTGACTCAAAAAAAAAAAAAAAAGATTACATAAATACCATGAATCAGCCAATATTTTGCCCTGGAATTACGGGCCAAGTCATAGAATGACAGTTAGAAAAAACTATTCATCTTAAATAAGTATCTTACCACCCATCATGCCTTGACCCAGGGTTGCTTTGAGGTCTAAATAAGGACAAATGTGAAAACCCACTGAAAACTATCAATCACTCTACAAATACATGATGTCAGTTTTACTATCCTGTAGTCAGACAAAAATCAATAGCTGTAGAATTTCTCAGGATACAAAGAGAATCCCCTCCTTCTGAAAATTTGATCATTTGAGTCTATAAAACAATATATTAACAGAAAAAAAGTACACAAATTTATTACATGTGCCCGGGAGTCCAACAAAATATGAAAACTCAAAGAAACAGCCAGAAAGGCTCAAGTGTCTACACCATCCTGAGGTTACAGAAAGAAAAGGGGCTTGGAGCATGGCAAGAGAGGTTATGGGAAGAAGAGAGATGGAAAGGCCTAGCTAGGGAACGCTGTCTTATTATGTAGATGAAACCTCTAGGGTAACAGCTCTCAGAAAGAATAGTTGGTAGCCAGTGGCAAGTTCCTCCACCAGACCTTCAAAAAGGTGTCAGACTCTCAGTCTCTCTCTCCTAGGAGAGTTAATCTTTCTCAGGTCTGCATGAGCGGGGGAGGGAAGCTCAGAGAAAGCCTGAAAGCTTATTTCCCTAATGTAGATTTTCTCTAAAGATGCAAATCTCCTCCACAAAAGGCAGCTTTCCAGGGTTATTCCTGTCTGCAGTTTCTCTGAAACATCATCTTGAAATATTCAAAGAGGTATATTTTGGGGTGCGATATTATGGTTTTATTTACTTAGGAACACAAGCAAGTTGGGACTTTCCAAGTGAACCAGTTATCTAAAAGACCAGGTCATAAAGCCAGTGAGACCAGCTACTTTGACCTCTTTCATCCTTTATAATCTGATATATGGCCAACTACCCTATAAAGAGTGTCTGGCACAAAGAGACATTCAGTATGTATTTGCTGAGTGACTGAGTTCCTAAAATACAACTTAACCAATGACTTCTAAAAAGGGTATGTGGACCCTTTAACATAACCCCATCTGAAGTGTCAAATGACAGATGCTTCCATTTACCAGTAACCCGTCATAAAACAATACAAGAAAATGCAAAGAAGAAAGTATACTTTCGAGTATAATGAGAAATGCAGGTCCTGATGGTAAAAAATATTCTGTAAGAAATATTTAGGGCTTCATCCTAAGGAGTGTAGCAGATATTTTTTATCCTACAAACATTCTTCCTCTCTCCTTCTAGTAACAGTCTGATTCTTTGGGAATTTACTCATCCTTCCACCTTCAACCTGGTGTTGTGCGTAGTTAATCCCACCACTAGTTTACATTCCTCCTAGTCTATAGTTCAAAGGCAGGAGAATATCCCAGACCTAAATTCATCAGTACATTCTTGTCCGTCCCTTGGCCATGTTTGGCTTAGGGAGGAACAGATAACTTCACCTTGTCATATCGGAATCTCAGGACTTAGAGCTTAAATACTGGCTTGTAACTGCCACAGCCATTTGTATCCAAAAGGAGGATAACCTGAATGGGGAAGAGGAGGGGGAAAGAGATATTGCTCAGGCCATAACTGCTTAAAGGAGGGAGACCAATTATGACACTATTATAATAGCCAAGTGAGAGCTAAATGAGAGAGATGGAGAAGAACAGCACAGAATAAGAAAGTAGAGCAGAAATAGACAGGACATAGAGATGGAATAAAAGGAAGGTGGCAAGATTAGCTTGGTTTTGTGCTACTCAGGAGATGGAGGCAGGAGGATTGCTTGAGCCCAGGAGTTTGAGGTTGCTGTGAGCTCTAGGCTGACAGCCATGGCACTCTAGCCTAGGTGACAGAGTGGGACTCTGTCTCAAAAAAAAGTTTGCAGTTATAAAGGTTATTTAGTAATTTTTTAGGTTAAGTGATTAAACTGCCTTTTAAAATAAACACAAATACAAACCCCCTATACCTCATATCAAACATAAAAATTAACTTGAGGCCAGGAGAGGTGGCTCATGCCTATAATCCTAGCACTCTGGGAGGCAGAGGAAGGAGGATTGCTTGAGCTCAGGACTTCCAAACCAGCCTGAGCAAGAGTGAGACCCCATCTCTACTAAAAATAATTAGCTGGGCCTGGTGATGTGCACCTGTAGACCCAGCTGCTTGGGAGGCTGAGTCAGGTGGATCACTTGAGCCCAGCCAGGAGTTTTAGGCTGCAGTGAGCTTGAGCCCAGCCAGAAGTCTGAGGCCGCAGTAAGCTACAATGACATCACTATACACACGCTAAGCATAGGGTGACAGAGTGAGACTCTCAAAAAAAAAAAAAGAAAGAAAGAAAATTAATTTGAGATGGATCACAGATCTAAATGAGCTAAAACCATAAAGTTTCTAGAAGAAAGTATAACAGAGTGTCTTTACAATCTGGGGGTAGGTAAAGAGTTCTTAGAGGCCGGGCGTAGTGGCTCACGCCTGTAATCCTAGCTCTCTGGGAGGCCGAGGCGGGCGGATTGCTCGAGGTCAGGAGTTCGAAACCAGCCTGAGCAAGAGCGAGACCCCGTCTCTACTATAAATAGAAAGAAATTAATTGGCCAACTAATATATACAAAAAATTAGCCGGGCATGGTGGCGAATGCCTGTAGTCCCAGCTACTTGGGAGGCTGAGGCAGGAGGATTGCTTGAGCCAGGAGTTTGAGGTTGCTGTGAGCTAGGCTGACGCCATGGCACTCACTCTAGCCTGGGCAACAAAGCGAGACTCTGTCTTAAAAAAAAAAAAAAAAAGAGTTCTTAGAACACAGAAAAGTACTAATCATAAAAGAAAAGCATTGACAAATTGAACTTATTTTTTTTTTTGAGACAGAGTCTCGCTTTGTTGCCCAGGCTAGAGTGAGTGCCATGGCGTCAGCCTAGCTCACAGCAACCTCAAACTCCTGGGCTCAAGCGATCCTACTGCCTTCAGCCTCCAGAGTAGCTGGCTGAGACTACAGGCATGTGCCACCATGCCCGGCTAATTTTTTTCTATACACGTTTAGTTGGCCAATTAATTTCTTTCTATTTATAGTAGAGACGGGGTCTTGCTCTTGCTCAGGCTGGTTTCAAACTCTTGACCTCAAGCAATCCGCCTGCCTGGGCCTCCCAGAGTGCTAGGCTTACAGGCGTGAGCCACCGCACCCAGCCCTGAACTTAATCAATATTAAAAATTCCTATTCATTAAAATATATCAATAATAGGAGTAGGCAAGCCACACACTGGGGACAAAACATTCACAAAATATGTATTTCAAAAAGGACTTGTATCCAAAATATAGAGTTCCCACAATTAATATGAAAAAGACAAAACCCAATTAAAAATGGGCAACAAACAGCACTTCACAAAGGCACATATATGATCAGCCAAGAAGCAATGAAAAAACTGTTCCATACCATTAGTCAGAAGGGAAAGGCAAACTAAAGCCACTATGAACTACCACTACACACCCACCAGAATGGCTAAAATTAAAAAGACTAACACCACCAAAATGTTGGCAAGGATGTAGGCCAACTGGAACTTCATACATTGTTAGTGGGAGTGTGAAATGGTAGAACTGCTTTAGAAAACTAGTTAGTAGTTTCTTCCAAAGTTACACATATATCTGTGCTTATCCAATGACCAACAATACCACTTCTAGTTATTTACCAAGGAGAAAAACATGTCCACAGAAAGTCTCGTTCAAGAATGTTCAGAGCAGCTTTATTTATAATATCCCCAAACTGGAAACTACCCAAAGGTCCAATATCTAGCAAACGGATAAATAGATTGAGTACACTCATACAACAATACTCAGCAATAAAAAGCTATAGATATATACCCCCAATAACAGGAATGAATATAAAAATAGTTATGCTAAGTGAAAGAAGCCAGATACAGAAACGGGACACACGGCATAATACCACTTATATGAAGAGGCAAAATTTATCTATGGTGATAGAAGGGATTGGGGGTATGGGGGGAATTAACTGGAAAGAAACACATGGGAACTTTTCTGGGGAATGTTTTGGAAATGTTTTCAAGGAGTGTGGGTTACATTTGCATTTGTCAACTCAACTCCACATTTAACCATGGCTTTCATCATATGTAAATCACAATTAAATAAAAGACAAAATATGATCTCTAATATAAATACCTAAAATCAATATGCCTTATTATCAGATTGAAGGAAATCATGGGACCTTTAGTAAATCACCAAAATACTTGGTCTCAGGTTTTTTTTCCTTATCTGTAAAAGGGCAATAAGAAAATCCACTGGTTGGGTTGTGGGGCACAGTCACTCACACCTGTAATCACCACTTTGGGAGGCTGAGGCAGGAGGATCCCTTCAGGCCAGGAGTTCAAGAACAGCCTGGACAACATAGCAAGACACTGTCTCTATTTTAAAAAATAAGAAAAATTAGCCAGGCATGATGGCACATGCCTGTAGTCCTAGCTACTTGGGAGGCTGAAGGAGAAGGACCTTTTGAACCCAAGAATTTGAGATTATAGTGAGCTATAATCGGGCCACTACACTCCAGCCTAAGCCAGAATGAGACTTTATCTCCTTTAAAAAAGAAAGAAATGGGGGGAAATGGGCATTTACTGAAACCTTAAAATCTGTACCCCCATAATATGCTGAAATAAATGAAAATAAATAAAAAAAAGAAAGAAAAGAAAAAAATCTACCTCACTAGGAGTATGTATAAAAATAATGTTTATGCAAAGCGTTTAGTATAGTACTTGGCACACAGAATCTTCGTACATGGTAATAGCAGGAATCAACAATTAGAAAATACATGAACAAAAAAGGTCCACTTTCAACCTGAGAAAGGTAATTAAAAAAAAGAGCTACTTTGCCTATCTTGCAAAACAGGCAATTATTTATTAAGATGAGCCCTTATAGTGGAATCTTATCTGAGTATCTGCCCTTTTTTCTGAAAACTCCCCTTTCTGAGAACTGACCCCATTCCATCCAGATGACACCCGGAGTGAGCCCGCTAGCCACACAACTGCCTTAAAAATGTGCATGAAAAGCAAAGTTTTGGATAACCAAATTATATTTAAAGGTACGAGGGAAACTCACTACCAAGAAAGCCTAAGTCGTTTTGTGGAACGCAAAGGTTTTCATCAAGATTACCAGTACATATAAGTCAGGTTTCCCACATACACAATGTACCTAAAGCAACATTCTTAATCACATCTGCTAGAAAGCTTTCTAATTATCTTTCAAAAGGCCATATATTTCCAAATACTAAGACATATACCACAATAACTACTTTCCACAATCAGCATGCTCACACAGTAGACAAAGCATGCTGAGTACTCTCCTTTTATCACACCAGTAGTGTCTGGTTGGATTACAGCCAACAACAGGGCTCAAGTAGATTTATCTTTCCTGTAGATCACGCAGTACATTTGCCTAATGCAGTGCCCTAGATTTTACAAATTACATTCACGGATGTACTTGCAAGTCTGCAGATTTGAACATTTTCAAGGAAGATGCAGACACTTGTATAAATTGTCTTGATCATCAACAAAGCACCAACTATTTTGAAGCCACATACTATACTTGTGGACTAATTTTAAATTTCTGTGAAGAATTTCTTGGCTTTTAGTAAAGTGGAGGTTGAGCCAATATGCTTATGTTCTACTTGCATTTACACTACACAAGAAGAACCCACACATACTAAAGATCTGTTTGAAAGCTTTTAAGGCCAACTTTCTATTGTGTGGCCACGATAGGCACCGACTAAAGGAAACTTGAAACTATAAATAGCACAGTAAACACCCATACAGAGGAGGGGGAATGTTTTGCTTATAATAGCACAAGAAAGGGGTTCAGAACTCAACACAATGTCCATATCATATTAAAATATTAGGAGCCAACTAAAAACTCCGACTCATGATTAAGAATGCGTCTTATCTCAATAGGAACTGAAAAGTTCTGTATGCCCCTTGGCTACCATTTTTAAGGCATTTCCTCGCGACGCAGCGGTATTCGCTGCAAAGTGGGCTCGGGTCTAACTCTCCATCATGAATGCCACAAAACCCAAAACGCAGTGGAATTTGGTTCAGTGTTGGTGCAGTCGAGGAGTGCCAAAAATCAAGTACAGGGCAGGTACAGGGCTAGACTCCGTCAGGTTTCCTCACTTCCCCTGAGAATCACTGCTCCCCATACAAATAAGATCGTAAAAGCTCCAACCCGAACATCATGTCACACTTGCCAAATGTGTCTCTTTATGGAAGGTACTGCGACCACCTGTCCACCGGCCGGAAAGAAGTGGGTGGAAAATGGCTTCCCCGGGCAGATTGAAACGCAGTAGTAAACCACACGCACATCTCTTCCTATAGTAAGAGCTTGAAACCAGACCTGTGCGGGGGACCCATTCACAGGAGGGTGGCAGGAGCCCCCGGCCCTTTCAACCCGGGATGCGAGCGTGCGAAGGAAGGAAGGCGCAGCGAACCGGAGGAGCGCTGCGGGCACGCAGGACGGGCACGCCAAACCCGCAACCCTACCCACGGCGGCGGCAAAATATGCCCCGTCACCTCCACGACGGCTGTCCGCACCCGTCAAAACGCAAAGCCCACCCGATTCTAAGAAGAAAGGAAAGGAAACACGTGTTGGCAAGATAAGACGGGAGTTGTTCTGCCTCCGAGTGCACTCTCACCGACCCCGCGGGGGCCCGCGGCCCCGCACCGCCCGGGCGCCGACCGTTGCGCGCGCTGCTTCTCCAAGCGCCCGGGGTCCCCCCATGGCCCCTCGCCCCAGGGCCCCAAACGCCCGGCCTACCCCCGCCGAGGGTGGCGGGCTGCGGGGAACTGCGGACAGGCTCGCCGGGAGAATTAAGTTTCTAATAATACAACTTTAGGCGGATGAGCGCCGCCTCGCCCGACGCCGAGGCCGAGCCGGGAGCCAACTTGGGGGCGTGAAGAGCCACGCGGGGGTGGGGGCGGGGGCCGGGGTCCCGGGGTCCCGCGCCCCGCCCGGGCAGGTGCAGCCCCGTCCCGCGGCCGCGCTCACCAGGTTCCAGACGCCGAGCAGGATGGTGCCGGTGCGGACATGGCAGCACAGGCAGCAGCTGTTGGAGTAGAAACGCGTCCAGGGCGCGACCATCTTCATCGCTCCGGCCGCGGGCGCAGTGGCGCGAGCGCGCGCTCAAGTTTTCAGGAGCGTCGACCGCGTCGCCCGGTGCCCGGCGGGCCGCTGCCGCCGCCTCCTCCTCAGCCGCTCCGGCTCCCGGCCTGCTCGACCGCCGGCCGCCCGCCTCGCTCCGCGCTCCCCCTAAAGCTCCGAGCGGCTGCCGCGGCGGGACCCTGCGCTCTGAAGGCGGCGGCGGCGCGGGAGGGAGTGGGAGGGGGCGGGGCGGCCCGGGCACGTGACCCGCGCCCGGGCCCGTGACGTCACCGCGGGTTCCAGCCAGCTGCGGGCGCGACGAGCCCTGGTAAATAAATACATCACGGTTGCACCCTCGGCCCGTCCCGGGGGCGGCCTGCCGCTGAGTTCCGGGCCTTCCCTCTTTCATCTGGCCGTGGGTGTAACTCTGTGACGTGTTCGAGACTCTTTTACTCTAGTTCGTTGTTTTTCTCCCCTCTACTCCCATGTTGCAGACAATCCGGAGGTGCCGTGCCACCACAGTTACCTTGCAAACTAGAGGAAGGAAAGCTGCGTGCTGGTTGCGGTCCGCTGCAGTACTTTGAACCATCGCTGAAGCCACTAAGAGCAATCTGTCTCCACTTCCCAGCTCTATTGCTGTGGTAGAAATTAATCTTTCCCACAGAAGCGGATGTGTGTCAAGGACATGCTCGCTGTGCTTCGGGTAGCATTTTTAATCATGACTGTAGGGCTAAAGAAACAATTATCGTGTACCAATTACTGACACAAGGTCTCCGTAAGACACAACACACAGTGTTGAGAGAGAATGAGAGAGAGCACTGGTTTGGACTTTATTTCCTCCCAACTGGTGTTTTGTCTTGAAGCGCCCTTGTCCCAGGTTAGCCTCTGACTAACTTCTAAAGCCAAGTATCTAATATAGTTTAGATTATTAGCGCGTATGAAAGCTTTATTTCAGACTTGGGGCAAGAAAAAAAATGGTTTGATCTAAATTTCTTAAGGACAGGTTATAATAGGAAAAAAAAATGATGTTAAGACTGTTCAAACGGAGAAGCGGTTAGTTTTACGAGGCTTTAGAGCTGTGACATTCTTTTTTATTTAATTTTTATTTTATTTTTTTGAGAGAGGGTCTCGTTCTGGCTAGAGTACAGTGGCATCATTGTAGCTCACTGCAACCTCAAACTCCCCGGCTCAAGCAGTCCTCCTGCCTCCGCCTCCCCAGTAGCTGGGACTACAGGCAACCACACCACGCCTGGCTAATTTTTCTATTTTTTGTAGACACGGAGTCTCACTCTTGCTAAGGCTAGGCTGTGACATTTTTTTTTTTTTTTTTAGTTCAGTCTCCATAGAGACTGTCAAAAATTACCAATCTCGACTATATTTCAAGTCGTCATGGCCGGGTATTGGGAAAAGTTTTCAATTAGCAATAATCGCTCCTCGGATAATCCTCATTGGCTAGGATACTGCCACTGAGCAAAGCGTGTGACATTCTTATTGTGTAGCGTAATCCTGTATCCTAAGAGACCCAAGAGCCATATCCAGAGATGTCAAGTAAAGGCCCTTAATAAAAAGTAAATAACATCACTGTGGGAGTTCATCAGAAATACCAAACAAGAAAGCTCAGGAGTTGTTTTTGTTTTGAGACAGGGTCTCGCTGTGTGACCTGAGCTAGAGTGCAGTGGTATGATCATAGATCTAACCTCAAACTACTGGGCTCAAAAGATCTTCCTGGTGAAACCTCCCTCCAATAACTGGGTGCAAGGTGAGAACTGTGGTAAGGGCCTAGCTAAAAATAATGATTATAATTAGTGACTGTCCCCCTGCAATTGCCACTCTGCCACCCAGCTGGTGGCCATAAAGATTCTTAACTTTTCCCCATAGCTGATGTGCACAAAGATTCTTAACTTTCTCTGCAGATAACATCACCTTTTCTAAACCTAAAGGTAGTTTTTAAGATATCTTCTAGGCCCTGCATTCCAGTGGATCCCTTGGCTCACCCAGACCAGTGGCCCATACCAAAAACTGACTTAACTGGAATTGTGAGCCCAGGGACTGGAGCAACACAAAAAGATGATTGCTACATCCCTATAATTTTGCCCCAATTAATAAACCTAATTGCCTAATCCCTTGCCCATCAAACTGTCCTTAAAGTTCTCCCAAGTTCTCAGGGAGGTAAATTTGAGAAATTTCTCCCATCTCCCCACTTACCTCTGTGTGGAATAAACACTTTCTCCAGGCCCCAGTGGCTCATGCCTGTAATCCTAGCTCTCTGGGAGGCTGAGGCAGGAGGATTGCTCAAGGTCAGGAGTTTCTAAACCTGCCTAAGCAAGAGCAAGACCTCCTCTCTACTAAAAAATAGAAAGAAATTAATTGGCCAACTAAAATATATAGAAAAAAAAATTAGCTGGGCATGGTGGCACGTGCCTGCAGTCCCAGCTACTTGGGAGGCTAAGGCAGAAGGATTGCTTGAGCAGTCCTTTGAAGTTGCTGTGAGCTAGGCTGGCACCATGGCACTAAGACTTTCTCTGCCATAAAACCTTCTGGCTCAGCATATTGGCTGTTTCTTGGGCAGTGGGGAAATGAACCTGGTTGGGCAGCAACACTGGCTCAGCCTGCCCAATAGCTAGAGCTACAGGCTGTCCCACCATGCTTGGGTAATTTTTTTATTTTTAGTTATTTTATTTTTATTTTGTTATGTTGCCCAGGCTGGTCTCAAACTCCTGGCCTCAAGGGATCCTCCTGCTTTGACCTCCTAAAGTGCTAGAATTACTGGCTTGAGCCACTGTGTCTGGCCAAACCTCAGTTTTTATTTTGTGTTCTCACCACAAAATTCCTTCACTTTAGAGATAATTTTCTCTCCAGGCTCTGCCATTTCGTATGTAACTATGCCCACAGCCTCTTTTAATGAGATATAGGGCAAGCATGAGTGCTCTGAGAAAGAATGGACCTATAGGATCAGAATGATGAATACTGCCTTGAAAGAGACTTTAGAAATTCAAACTCTCAAGAAGTTCCCATAGTTCCTGCCCTCTCTTCCTTCCTCACCAGAATTTCATATTCATTAGACAAAATGACTCATTGATTCAAGGGAATTTTAGATTTCAGAAAGCTTACTATTCAAGATCTGAATTTACAGACAGTTGCCAAATTCCTCTAGATAAGAAAACAGACAGAGACCAGAGGAAACCTAGCCTGAGAACAAAAGTAGGAAGAGAGAAAAATGCCTTTGCAGAAAAAGTGTATTAAATAAAACCAGTTGCATTTATTTGGATGTAAGAGTATGGGGATTGGGCTCAAAACAAGAACAGAGGCTTCCCAAGGAACTAAGTCACAGCTGGGTTACTCTTTTCAAATAATGGCAAATGTAACTGGACTACTGATTGCAGTAGTACAGTTATTTAAAGAAGTCGCCTGGTTTTCATCCCTAGGAGCCTGAGCTTCTGGGGACCACCCTTGCTCCTTTTCTGCTAGAGCAAAAGGTAACAGCCTCCATAAACAACCACAGTCAGGTTGCCCTGCCCTTCACTCACACCTCCTGTCCCAAGGTGCATTCCCTACCAAATTTTAAACACTTCTCACCTTTCAGACTTATGGGCTTGCAGCCTCTTTGTCACCCAGGGCCTCCTTTGTCTTCCTATACGCACAATTTTTCAATCCTTATATAATTTCCTCACCTCCCCCTTCTGAGTTCAGGTATTTTTCAGTGAGAGGGGGGACATTTTTCTATTAGATAAAGCCACTCTCCTTCCTTTTTTAAATCTCTTCTTTCCTATGACTAATCGTATTTCAATCTCTCAGCCACGTATTCAAACTACCCAAAGTTAATTTGAGTGCCTACCACAGTAGAGAAACAATGGCTACAAAAATTAGAAACATTCAGTTCCTTCCACCAAAGTTGACCATCTAGCCTAGAGGCACTAGTTACTAAGGTGTAAGTCCAAATTGTGTTGAATATCATTACAAGCAAAAAAACAAAACGCAGTGGGGATCCTGGGAAAGAGTAATTACATTACAATGCGGGGAGTTAGCATTTCAGTTGGATACTGCGAAGGCAAAATAGATCAGGAAAACTGAGAGAAAAGACACTTCCTCCTGGGGATGGATTGAGCCAGTGAGGCATTTGTGGTAGGTAAGGTCTACCTCCATGACCTAGGCAAGGGTCTGTCCCGATAGAGACTTCAGGACCCCTCTAAAGGCTCAGAGACCAGCCTCATAAAAGTATGACCCCGTTTCTACCAAAAATAGAAAAAATTAGCTGGGCATGGTGGCACATGCCTGTAGTCCCAGCTACTCAAGAGGCTGAGGCAGAAGGATTGCTTGAGCCCAGGAGTCTGAGGTTGCAGTGAGCTAGGCTACTGCACTCTAGCCTGGGCAACATAGTGAAACTCTATCTCCAAAAAAAAATTTAAATAAAAATTAGAGGCTGGGCATGGTGGCTCACACCTGTAATCCTAGCACTCTGGGAGACCAAGACGGGTGGATGGCTCAAGGTCAGGAGTTCGAAACCAGACTGAGCAAGAGTGAGACCCCGTCTCCACTAAAAATCGAAAGAAATTAATTGGCCAACTAATATATATAGAAAATCTTAGCCGGGCGTGGTGGCGCATGCCTGTAGTCCCAGCTACTAGGGAGGCTAAGGCAGAAGGATTGCTTGAGCCCAGGAGTTTGAGGTTGCTGTGAGCTAGGCTGAGGCCACGGCACTCACTCTAGCCTGGGCAATAAAGCGAGACTCTGTCTCAAAAAAACAAACAAAAAAAAAAAATTAGAAAACAAGAAAACAGTGAAGGCTCAAAGAGGTACCATCTAGTTTTCCTGTGAAGGATCTCAAGGAATTTCAACCCAAAATATGACACCTTGGTATAAAGACTATTTTGAATTAAAGGCCCTTAGAGATCAACAGGCATTAGAAGGGATTTTCTCTCTATCTTCCTAAAAAACAGAAAGACCCATCAAAAAGTGCCTTTGCTTCTCCTCCCAGTTATCTCAATATGTAAGGAAAGAAAATCAAGAATGCAACCAAACCTGACCCATGCCATTTAAAATACAATGCCTGTCTCTCGGGTTAATTTAATTTCCAAAGAGAATCATTAGCAAGCCAATCTGTTTCCCCCATCCTTTCATTCTCCCAAGTATCTATTCATCCTCCCTAGTAATCATTTACTGCCCCTCCACAAAATTACCTGAATTCCTCATCTCCCCCTGCCCCTCTAAAATGAGGGTATATAGGCTGGGCGCCATGGCTCTTGTCTGTAATCCTAGCATTCTGGGAGGCCAAGGCGGGCGGATCGTTTGAGCTCGGGAGTTCAAAACCAGCCTGAGCAAGAGCGAGACCCCGTCTCTACTATAAATAGAAAGAAATTAATTGGCCAACTAATATATATATAGAAAAAATTAGGGGGGAGGGGGGGAAATGGGCATTTATTGAAACCTTAAAATCTGTACCCCCATAATATGCTGAAAAAAAAAAAAAGAAAAAAAAAATTAGCTGGGCATGGTGGCGCATGCCTGTAGTCCCAGCTACTCAGGAGGCTGAGGCCCAAGGATCGCTTGAGCCCAGGAGTTTGAGGTTGCTGTAAGCCAGGCTGACGCCATGGCACTCACTCTAGCCTGGGCAACAATTTTTTTGAGACTCTGTCTCAAAAAAATAAAATAAAATAAAATAAAATAAAATGAAGGTATATAAACTTCTGAACTGCATTGGAATATTGAGTAATCACTCTGTGATTCAACCCGTGCCTAAGGTTGCAGGGTAAATGAATTCGTAATCTTTCTCTTATCAGTCTGCCTTATTGTGAATTGATCTTTCAGCAAACCTTCCTGGGACAAAGGGGAAGTTTTCCCTTCCCCCCAACACCTGGAAAGGAAAAAGGGAGGCAATGCCTTCCCGATATTTGTTGGAAAAGAAATCCATTTATAGGAAAAGAAATCCTTATATAGGCCAAGCAAGATGGCTCATGCCTGTAATCCTAACACTTCAGGAGGCTGGCGGAGGGAGGATTCTTTGAGGCCGGGAGTTCCAGTGCAACCTGTCTGGGCACCATCATAGCAAGACCCCCTTTTCTACAATAAGTAAAATTTATTTATTTATTTTTTTAAGACAGAGTCTCCCTTTGTTGCCCAGGCTAGAGTGAGTGCCATGGCGTTAGCCTAGCTCACAGCAGCCTCAAACTCCTGGGCTCAAGCAATCCTTCTGCCTCAGCCTCCCGAGTAGCTGGGACTACAGGCATGTACCACCATGCCTGGCTAATTTTTTCTATATATATAAGTTGGCCAATTCATTTCTTTCTATTTATAGCAGAGACGGGGTCTCACTCTTGCTCAGTCTGGTTTTGAACTCCTGACCTCGAGCAATCCACCCACCTCGGCCTCCCAGAGTGCTAGGATTACAGGCCTGAGCAAAGAAAAAGTAATCCATGTACCTATGCCAGATGGTGCTATTTAATGTCTGCAGCAAAAATGAAAGTACTGCTCTCCTAGGTGAAGCAAAAGAAAACCTTAGAGGCCTCCTCATGTATTCCCCAAATAAACTAGGGACCCACTGATTAATTCATTCATTTATTGCCTGAACAGGTGCTTACTAAGTACTTCCTTGGACCTGAGCATGGCTGCCACTTCAAAGAACAAAAGGCAGTTTATGTACAAGGAGCTCACAATTCAATGAAAGAGGGAGACAGAGAAATAAACAGGAAGTAACATGACTAGCAAGACAAGTACTTCAATATGTGTAGCCCAGGGTGCTGTGAGAGCCCTTATCTCAGCTTTGGGAAGATCAGGAAGCGGGACTCCTAGAGTTGGTGACAAATAAATTTAGACTTGTAGGATAAGTTGGAGTTGGCCAGGGAAAAAGAGTGCAAGGACCTCCCCTACTCCCTGCAGAACCTAAGCAGGATTCTCCAAGTTTAAAAACAGCAAGTAACACAATAAGGGAAAAGGAACAGAGTTGAGAGAAGTGAGGCTAAGGACGTTTTAGTGGTGTCACTATGGGTAGGGAGGTAACTGGCCATGAAGAGCTTTTCTTTTTTTTGTCTTTTTGAGACAGAGTCTCCCTTTGTTGCCCAAGCTACAGTGAGTGCCATGGCATCCTGGCATCAGCCTAGCTGACAGCAACCTCAAACTCCTGGGCTCAAGCGATCCTGCTGCCTCAGCCTCCCGAGTAGCTGGGACTACAAGCACGCACCACCATGCCCACTAATTTTTTTCTACATATAAATTGGCCAATTAATTTCTTTCTATTTATAGTAGAGACGGGGGTCTCTTGCTCAGGCTGGTTTCGAACTCCTGACCTGGAGCAATCCACCTCCCTCGGCCTCCCAGAGTGCTAGGATTACAGGCGTGAGCCACGCGCCTGGCCCGTGAAGAGCTTTTCATGCTATCCTGAAACGTGTGGAGTACATTCCTTGAGGAAAATGGAGAATAGTAGAACTACTGAAGTTTTCATAAATATGAACTGCTAGAGTAGATGGTCATTTGGGTATGAGCAAGGGAGGAGGAAACAGAAAAGTTAGTCATCTGGAGTAAACAAACAGCCCTTGTGTTCCGGCACATGTGAATAGCTCTTGGCCAAAGAAAAACCCGAGCTGCATGCGGAGAGTTGGAGAGTCAGCTTTATTTCGCCGGTGGGCTCAGAGAGGCATACCTGCCACCAAACTCTGAGTGCCCCTTTCTTGTTTTCTTTTAGTTTTATGCCTTTAGGGGGTTACAGTTAGCCAATGGCAAGTTTTCACAAAAGTCACCTCATTTACATAGTAGTCAGCCAATCAGAAGTATGTCCCAAAAGTTACTTCATTTACATAGTAGTCAGCCAATCAGAAGTATGTCCCAAAAGTTACTTCATTTACATAGTAGTCAGCCAATCAGAAGTATGTCCCAAAAGTTACTTCATTACGTGGTAGTCAACCAATCAGAAGTATGACCCCAAATCACCTCATCAGCTGTGAGTATTAGTAGCTGCTCAATGTAGGAGCAGGATAAGCAAAACAGGCGGGTTTTGGTGGAACACCTTGACACTTGAACGAACAGAGCTGAGGAGAAGAAAAGAGCCATTGGCCAACGCAGTGGCTCCTGCTTGTAATCCTAGCACTCTGGAAGGCCGAGACAGGCGGATCACTCAAGGTCAGGAGTTGGAGACCAGCCTGAGCAAGAGCAAGACCCCGTCTCTACTATAAATAGAAAGACATTAATCGGCCAATTAATATATATAGAAAAAATTAGCCGGTCATGGTGGCGCATGCCTGTAGTCCCAGCTACTCGGGAGGCTGAGGCAATAGGATCACTTGAGCCCAGGAGTTTGAGGTTGCTGTGAGCTAGGCTGATGCCATGGCACTCTAGCCCCTCTAGTCTCAAAACAAACAACAAAAAAACAGAGCATAAGGAAAGTTGAGATGGGTGTGACAGGTTCCTGTGGAGGAGGGGTGGAGGGGGAATTTAGAACAATGTACGGATGGTCAGAGTTCAATTTCTCAGTTCTTCCTTATCTGCATTTTCCATCCTGTGGGAGTTTCTGGGAAACAACTCAAGAACCTATGTTAAGGTGCCATCTTTTCCTTTTTTTTTTTTTTTTTTTTTTGAGACAGTCTCACTTTGTTGCCCAGGCTAAAGTGAGTGCCATGGCGTCAGCCTAGCTCACAGCAACCTCAAACTCCTGGGCTCAAGCAATCCTGCTGCCTCAGCCTCCCGAGTAGCTCGGACTACAGGCATGCGCCACCATGCCCGGCTTATTTTTTCTATATATATATATTAGTTGGCCAATTAATTTCTTTCTATTTATAGTAGAGATGGGGTCTCGCTCTTGCTCAGGCTGGTTTTGAACTCTTGACCTCGAGCGATCCTCCCGCCTCGGCCTCCCAGAGTGCTAGGATTACAGAGCGATCCTCCCGCCTCGGCCTCCCAGAGTGCTAGGATTACAGGCGTGAGCCACCGCGCCCGGCCCATCTTGAAATTTTTAATACCTTTTAAATAACAGTCCCCAAGTTTTCCTTTTGCACAGTAAAACCCAGCAGGGACCCCTCTGAGAGGTCTGGGAGGGGTGGGGAGCATGGAAATGAGGAAAAATCTCCAGTTCCTTCAGGGGAAGTTGTGGGGCACCTGGCTGGCCTTGAAAAGTGAATGGGCTACCTGATGAGAACAATGGCCCCTCCAAGCAAGCCAGAATCAGGAAGCCTTTGGAAATGAAAAGATGGCACCTGCTGGGCACAGGCCTGTAATCCTAGCACTCTGGTAGGCCGAGGCTGGAGGATCCTTTGAGCTCAGGAGTTGGAGATCAGCCTGAGCAAGAGCAAGACCCTGTCTCTACTAAAAATAGAAAGAAATTAATTGGCCAACTAAAAATATGTAGAAAAAATTAGCTGGGCATGGTGGTGCATGCCTGTAGTCCCAGCTACTCTACTCAGGAGGCTGAGGCAGAAGGATCGCTTGAGCCCAGGAGTTTGAGGTTGCTGTGAGCTAGGCTGACACCACAGCACTCTAACCCATGCAACAGAGTGACACTATCTCAAAAAAAAAAGAATTTCAAGATGGTAGAGGCAGGGAGAGGGGAATGAAACGGGGAAAAAAGCATAAATGCATTAATTACAACTTAAAAATAATAAAAATAGTAAATTGGTAAATTATATATGTATATTTTACCTCAGTAAAAAACAAATTTCTAAAAAATAAGGATTTCAAGATGGCAACAACAGGACATTAAATCAAGCTTGGGGTCTTGGGTCCTACTGCCCAAGTCCCATCTCCAGGTCACACACTTAGGTTACTCTGCCCAGGTCACCAGCCCAGGTCACTGTGGCAAGTCATACTGCCCACGAAATTGGCCCTGGAGATAGGCTTCTTTTTTTTTCTTTTTTTTTTTTGAGACAGAGTCTCGCTTTGTTGCCTAGGCTAGAGTGAGTGCCATGGCATCAGTCTAGCTCACAGCAACCTCAAACTCCTGGGCTCAAGCAATCCTGCTGCTTCAGCCTCCCTAGTAGTTGGGACTACAGGCATGTGCCACCATACCCGGCTAATTTTTTCTATATATGTTAGTTGGCCAATTAATTTCTATTTATAGTAGAGACGGGGTCTCGCTCTTGCTCAGGCTGGTTTTGAACTCCTGACCTCGAGCATTGCACCTGCCTAGGCCTCCCAGAGAGCTAGGATTACAGGCTTGAGGCACCACACACGGCCTAATTTTTTCTATATATATTAGTTGACCAATTAATTTGTTTCTGTTTATTGTAGAGACGAGGTCTGGGGGTCTTGCTCTTGCTCAGGCTAATTTCAAACTCCTGACCTGGAGCAATCCGCCCACCTCGGCCTCCCAGAGTGCTAGGATTACAGGCGTGAGCCACCGTGCCTGGCCTAGATAGGCTTCTTATCTCTGTAAGAAATTAAAATAAAAAAAAAAAACTATGAGCTCTCTCTTGTTTCTGACAGGTAACAAGGAACTGTTTCATAGAGGCCATGATAAATGCCAGTTCTATAGGAACATGTGGAAGAAAATAAGTAGTGTGCCAGATGATTCAGGAAAGAATCTGGATCTCATCCCAGTCAGGGTCAGGACGGTGAAGGTCAGCATGTGCAGCTGGCTCCAGGCCCGACCTGTAGCCAAGGGGGAAGTAAAAAATGATGATCCATACACTCTCAGAGACCCATGTATCTAATCCCGGATTTATTAAAGCACACGTGTGGGGTCTGGGGTTTGTGAGACAGCCTGCATAAGACACAGTCCCTCAGCCAGGTGCAGTGGCTCATGCCTGTAATCCTAGCACACTGGGAGGCCAAGGCGGGCGGATTGCTCCAGGTCAGGAGTTCGAAATCAGCCTGAGCAAGAGCGAGACCCCGTCTCTACTATAAATAGAAAGAAATTAATTGGCCAACTAATATATAGAGAAAAAATTAGCCGGGCATGGTGGCGCATGCCTGTAGTCCCAGCTACTCGGGAGGCTGAGGCAGGAGGATTGCTTGAGCCCAGGAGTTTGAGACTGCTGTGAGCTAGGCTGACGCCATGGCACTCACTTTAGCCTGGGCAATAAAGTGAGACTCTGTCTCAAAAATAAAAATTAAAAAAAAAAAAAATAAATAAATATATAGAAAAATTAGTCGGGCATGGTGGCACATGCCTGTAGTCCCAGCTACTCGGGAGGCTTAGGCAGGAGGATTGCTTGAGCCTAGGAGTTTGAGGTTGCTGTGAGCTAGGCTGATGCCAGGGCACTCTAGCCTGGACAAGAGTGAGACTCTGTCTCAAAAAAAAAAAACCGGCCGGGCGCTGTGGCTCACGCCTGTAATCCTAGCTCTTGGGAGGCCGAGGCGGGCGGATTGCTCAAGGTCAGGAGTTCAAAACCAGCCTGAGCAAGAGCGAGACCCCGTCTCTACTACAAATAGAAAGAAATTAATTGGCCAACTGATATATATATAAAAAATTAGCCGGGCATGGTGGCGCATGCCTGTAGTCCCAGCTACTCGGGAGGCTGAGGCAGAAGGATCACTCAAGCCCAGGAGTTTGAGGTTGCTGTGAGCTAGGCTGACGCCACGGCACTCACTCTAGCCTGGGCAATAAAGTGAGACTCTGTCTCAAAAAAAAAAAAGAAAAAAAAAAACCAAACACATAGTCCCTCTTTCAGAGAACTCAGAATAATGAGACAAACAAAGATGGGCAGAGGGAGCCAGCTTTGTAGAGGAGTGGCTGACAATAAGACAGCAGTATTGTCACAGTGACAGTGAAGTGGCACTCTGTATATTTTATCTGTGTATCGCTCAGAGTCCAGTCAGGAAAACAAACCATTCTAGGCATGCCCAACACAGGAAAGTAATAATACAGGGAATTGTTTGCTGTAATAAATTATTTCACAAGTGCCATATTGATCCAGTTTTGAAGTGTAGGGCTGAGGGGAAACTTTTCCTAAAAAGGGAAACCCTTTTCCCCAAAAGTTCAATGAAAGATCAACTCACAATTAAGGCAGATTAATAAGAAAAATGTTTATTTACCAATACCGAGGGCACGGGAGAATCACATAGTGATTACTCAATATCTCAATGAAGTTCAGATATTTTTATACCTGTCTTTTTGGAGGGCGGGGAAATGTGGAGTATAGGTAATTAGGGGAGACACAGGGTACTAGGGAGGAAAATTCACTGGGGGAGAAACATTGACTGGTAAATGAGTCTCTTTGCAAAACAAATTAACCTGAGAGACAGGTATTGTGTTTAAAATAATTTGGGCCAGGTCTGCTTGCATTCTTCATCTTCTTTCCTGCAATCTATTGAGATAACAGGGAGAGGAAGGGAAGTCAATTACCCCCTTTGATTAAGTATGTCCCGTTTGGTTTATGCAGATGGAGGGAAAGCCTCTTCCAGAGGGCTGTTAATCTCTAAGAGCCTTTAATTCAAAATGTTTTTTGGGCCGGGCGCGGTGGCTCACGCCTGTAATCCTAGCTCTCTGGGAGGCCGAGGCGGGCGGATTGCTCGAGGTCGGGAGTTCAAAACCAGCCTGAGCAAGAGCGAGACCCCGTCTCTACTATAAATAGAAAGAAACTAATTGGCCAACTAATATATATAGAAAAAATTAGCCGGGCATGGTGGCGCATGCCTGTAGTCCCAGCTACTTGGGAGGCTGAGACAGAAGGATCGCTTGAGCCCAGGAGTCTGAGGTTGCTGTGAGCTAGGTTGACGCCACAGCACTCACTCTAGCCTAGGCAACAAAGTGAGACTCTGTCTCAAAAAAAAAAAAAAATTTTTTTTGGACATACATTTTGGGGTGAAATCTCCAGAGCTCCTTCAGAAACCATGACTAAAGATTCAATTCCCCTTCACAGGCACTTTGCTAAGTCCCCACCCCAACTACTTCCCTTATCAGGCTGTGACGTGCCTGGGTTACAATAGGCACACACCCAAGGCCAGAGCCCCAGATAGCTAACACACCAGGGACAGCCCTTTCTTCTTCAGTCACAGAATTATTCAAAATACCCAATCCCTAGGAAGTCTATAAAACCCCTCTTGCACTACAGAAGCCACCTTCTGATCCTGTTACCCCAACCTAAGGCACAACCCCTGTAGGGCTGTGGCCCTGTGTGGCAGCCTTCTCTCCTATCAAGCTCTAAGTACCTAGAGTTCTGCCTTTCCTTTATCAGAGTGTCTGTTGTGTTGTGTCACTATCAAAAGAATCTTTAGGTCGTATACCGCAGTTGTACACAGAAGAGAAGGCCAATGAGACAGTGAGGCAACCCAAAGAAAAGCAGAGGTAGGAAGAAAGTTTGTACCACAGTCCTGGCTGGTCCAACACAGACAGAGGGAAAAGAAGAGAAATACCTTGGCCTTTCTCCTCTTCCCAGCCTCCAGGGCCTCCCATTGGCTGAGTTCCCACAAGCCAGCTGATAAAGGGGCCCTGGGAGACAACTTTCCTGCCACACAAAAGAGCAAGGATACACCCATATTCATAGCAGCATTGTTCACAGTAACCAAAAGGTGGAAGCAACCCAAATGCCCCTTAATGAATGTGTGGATAAGTCAATGTGATATATATTAATACATACGATCGGATATTACTCAGCCTTGAAAAGAAAGGAAATTCTGACACATGCTACAACATGGATAAACTTTGATAAACATTATGCTAAGTGAAAGACTCAGTCACAAAAAGATAAACTTTGTATGACCCCATTTATAGGAGGTACTGTGAGTAGTCAAACTCAAAGAGACAGAAAGTATTAATAGAAGGGTGGTTGCCAGGGACAGGGAGAGCGAGGGAAATAGGGAGTTATTGTTTAATGGAAATAGAGTTTCAGAACCTTCAGATGATGAGACTGGTGCCTTGCTACTGTGCTAAGGAAGCACCTGGATATAAAGTTTCAGATTTGCAAGATGAAAAAGTTCTGGAGATCCACCTCACAACAATGTGAGTGTACTTAACACTACTGGACTATATACTTAAAAATGATTAAGATGGTACATTTTGTTATGTGTTTTTTACCATAATAAACAAATAAAATCAAGGAATGAAATTGAGATAAACGCTACAACATGGATAAACCTGGAAAACATTATGCTAAATAAGCCAGACCATGGGCCGGGAACAGTGGCTCAGCCTGTAATCCTAGCACTCTGGGAGGCCAAGGCAGGCGGATCACTCAAGGTCAGGAGTTCAAAACCAGCCTGAGCAAGAGCGAGACCTCGTCTCTACTATAAATACAGGGAAATTAATTGGCCAATTAATATATATAGAAAAAATTAGCCGGGCATGGTGGCGCATGCCTGTAGTCCCAGCTACTTGGGAGGCTGAGGCAGGAGGATCGCTTGAGCCCCGGAGTTTGAGGTTGCTGTGAGCTAGGCTGACACCACGGCACTCACTCTAGTCTAGCCTGGGCAACAAAGCGAGACTCTGTCTCAAAAAAAAAAAAAAAAAAAAAAAGCCAGACCAATATATTATTCTGCTTATATGAGATACCTACAGCAGGCAAATTCATAGAAACAGAAGGTAGAATAGAAGCTACCAGAGGTTGAGGTGGAGAAGGAGATAGGAAGTTATCATTTAATCAGTACAGAGTTTATTTGGAATGATGAAAAAGTTTTGCAAATGGATAATAGTAAAGATTGCACAACATTTGCAGGTACTTACTGCCACTGAATTGTACACTCAAAATGGTTAAAAGGGTAAATATTATGTTACATATAAATTTTACCGCAATTAAAAAAAATAGGCAGAAGGAAGGGGAATGGATTTGAGAGCAAACAAGCACATGATCTAGGGAATGCCACACTAAGCCTGAAATGATATCAAGCACAGTTTATCTTCTCTAATGGTCTAGAAAATCAGAACCTTGCAACACCTTAGGTCATGAAGCTGGAAAACCAGTTAACCTCCCCTTTCTCAGTTTGTAGTATTTTGTAATAAGAAGGCATGAGTTGAGCTCGCTTCGGCAGTACATATACTAAAATTGGAACGATACAGAGAAGATTAGCATGGCCCCTGAGCAAGGATGACACGCAAATTTGTGAAGCGTTCCATATTTTCAGATGATTGTGGGCGAGGCCATGTTCTTCATCAGCTTCACAGCGATCATTGTCATCTGGGAGAAGCGCTACGTGTACGGCCCCATCCTGCACACATTTGAGGAAGCCTGGGTGGCCAAGCAGGCCAAGAGGATGCTCGACATGAAGGCCAGCCCCATCCAGGGCAGCTCTGCCAAGTGGGACTGCAAGAACGAGTGGAAGAAGAGAGGCCATCATGCTGTCCGTGCAACTGGACCTCACCTTGTTCTGTTACTTCCATGCAACTCGGCATATTTACTGGAAACCTGTTATGCCACACTGTACCAATGCTAATAAATGACCAGTTTACATGAAAAAAAAAAGGCATCAGTTCAAGACATAATTTGCCAATGATTATGTTTTTGGGAGAATCACTTAATTTCTCTGAATTTTGTAAGATGAGAATGACAATCTTTTGTAGTTGTTGAGAGGATTACAGGGTAAAAGGTGTTGTTATATTTGAGATTTGCAGGGCCGCAGGACAGAGAGACAGAGTCACTGAGGCTGTAATTATCAAAAAGAGTTTTATTGTCTAGCTCGAGCTAGGGTCCGAGCCCCCAGAGTGCCAGCGCAGTGGCCTCTTCTTCGGGCAGGGACCCTTCTTTGTGTGCTAGTGCCCTTTTATAACTAAATTGTTTACACACTGATCATGCATCCGCCCCCTCAGTGATTCTTACTTCATCCTGCCCCTGATAGGCTCTAACCTGTTCTGGGTCCTAGCTGAGAGACTCCGGTTTCCGTGCTCTTTGTCTTTTTTCTCTGCATCCCATAATGCACTCATGATGCCTTGCGGTTAGCAAATAAGCAGTAAACAAAAGCTGAAAGGTGTCCATTGTCCTTATAGCCCAGTATCTTACAGTGTTACGTGCCTGGTACATAGTAAGGGTAGTGAATGATAGATTTAAACAAAATTGACATTACATAGCACTTGGGAGTGATTATACATAGATTAGGTAAGGCACAAAAAACCATCTGTGAGCTAAGAGTTAAAATGCCCATCTTTCAGATGAGACAACTGAGACTGGAAGACTTTAAGTCATTTGCCTGGTATCCTGTTACCAGGCATTGTTGGGGCTGAGGTTCAGAATTCTGTTCTCCACGCTACGGTTTAGATCCTGTCCTCAAATTGTTTCCTCACAATTTGAGGAAGCAAGACACATACATAACACGCTAACTAAAAACGTCAGCTAAATGTGTGTAGCCTCTACGTAATGTGTTCCTGAAAATATATATGAAACTAGAATGTCCACAAGTTGACACAATAAGAGTTTCTGTTCCCCAGAGATATAAAAAAATTTAACTACACCCAACTTTTGAACTTTGATCATATTGCTCTAGCTTCTTACAAATTTCTTAATCTGTTTCCTTGAAAACTGAACAGAGTCAATAAGCTTAGAATATCCGGGAAACCTCTGATTGAGATAGGTATAGTCTCTGGCATGCCCAAGGAACCCTCTCATGTGTTTTATTTTATTTTATTTTATTTTTGAGACAGAGTCTCACTTTGTTGCCCAGGCTAGAGTGAGTGCTGTGGCGTCAGCCTAGCTGACAGCAACCTCAAACTCCTGGGCTCAAGCGATCCTACTGCCTCAGCCTCCTGAGTAGCTGGGACTACAGGCATGTGTAAATTAGTTAGCCAATTAATTTATTTCTATTTATAGTAGAGATGGGGTCTCGCTCTTGCTCAGGCTGGTTTTGAACTCCAGACCTGGAGCAATCCGCCCGCCTCGGCCTCCCAGAGTGCTAGGATTACAGGCGTGAGCCACCACGCCCGGCCTCTCATGTGTTTTAAATTTATGAGATCTAAGTTTCTCTTTTTTTCTTTTGACATCTCACTGGTAGACAAAGAGACCTATATTTCTTATGACTCACATCAGCACTTTAATTTTTTTCCATCCATGGTTATAAATTAATAAGGACTAAAATGCAATAAAATATTTAAAGGCTGGAACAAATAGTTCCTTAAGGCCAAGGCTTGGTGGCTCATGCCTGTAATCCCAGCACTCAAGGAGGCCGAGGTGGGCAGATCCTTTGAGCTCAGGAGTTGGAGACCAGCCTGAGCAAGAGTGAGATCCACCTCTACTAAAAAAATAGAAAGAAATTAGCTGGACAACTGAAATATATATATATATAATTAGCCAGGCACGGTGGTGCATGCCTGTAGTCCCAGCTACTTGGGAGGCTGAGGCAGAAGAATTATTTGAGCCCAAGAGTTTGAGGTTGCTGTGAGCTAGGCTGATGCCATGGCACTCTAGCCTGGGCAACAGAGCAAGACACTGTCTCAAAAACAAATGAACAAAAAAAAGAAATAATTCCTTAAGAGGGCAACACTGCTGAAATTGGCAGTATCAGCTGGTGAGATGGTTGATATGAGAATGGTTGTCAGCTGAGACAGATGAAAGTTCAAATTCAGTGGAAGAGATGTTCCCTAAGAGTGCGTGGTAGATTGCACTACCCACCTGTTCACCAAATAATCTGGCTTCCTCTTCGAGGTGCCCCTGAAAAATATTCAGAATAATATAATGAACAACGTTTATATTCTATCACTCAGATTTTATCACATCCTGATCCTGCCATTTTTGCTTCATATTTTTCCTAAAGAAATAAAATGTTGCAGAAACAGTTAAGTTCAAGCTTCCTACATCCTGCCCCCATCCTATGCCTCCCCTTTTAAAAAGTCTACATTTTATAACTCAGTAAATTAGTCAGTCATTGATAAAAGCTAGAAGCCATCAAAATAAAAATCTCATCTTCAGTGGCTGACGCTTGTAATCCTAGCACTCTGTGAGGCCGAGGCGGGCAGATTGCTCCAGGTCAGGAGTTCAAAACCAGCCTGAGCAAGAGCGAGACCCGTCTCTACTATAAATAGAAAGAAATTAATTGGCCAACTAATATATATAGAAAAAATTAGCTGGGCATGATGGCGCATGCCTGTAGTCCCAGCTACTTGGGAAGTTGAGGCAGTAGGATTGCCTGAGTCCAGGAGATTGAGGTTGCTGTGAGCTAGACTGACGCCACGGCACTCACTCTAGCCTGGGCAACAGAGTGAGACACTGTCTCAAAAAAAAGAATCTTACCTTGAAAAACTCCACCTTTTTGATGGCAAAAGTGAGAAGCATACTTAAAAAAAAACAACACAAGTTGTTATATGGAGGTGTAAATGCCTGACACTCATTAAAAATGCCAGCCCATTACCAGGGCATAGTGGTGGCACTCACCTGTAGTCCCATCTACTTGGGAGGCTGAGACAGAGGATCACTTGGGCCCAGGAGTCTGAGGTTGTAGTGAGCTATGATGATGTCATTACATTCTAGCCTGAGCAATAGAGCAAGACCCCACCTCAAAAACAATTTTTTGGCCGGCGTGGTGGCTCACGCCTGTAATCCTAGCACTCTGGGAGGCCGAGGTGGGCAGATTGCTGGAGCTCAGGAGTTTCAAACCAGCCTGAGCAAGACTGAGACCCACCTCTACTATAAATAGAAAGAAGGTAATTGGCCAACTAACATATATAGAAAAAGTTAGCCGGGCATAGTGGCGCATTTCTGTAGTCCCAGCTACTTGGGAGGCTGAGGCAGCAGGATTGCTTGAGCCCAGGAGTTTGAGGTTGCTGTGAGCTAGGCTGATGCCATGGCATTTTAGCCCAGGCAAGAGTGAGACTCTGTCCCCCAAACAAACAACAAAAAAAAGAGAGACAGGCCGGGCGCTGTGGCTCACGCCTGTAATCCTAGCTCTTGGGAGGCCGAGGCAGGCGGATTGCTCAAGGTCAGGAGTTCGAAACCAGCCTGAGCAAGAGTGAGACCACGTCTCTACTATAAACAGAAAGAAATTAATTGGCCAACTAATATATATAGAAAAAATTAGCCGGGCATGGTGGCGCATGCCTGTAGTCCCAGCTACTAGGGAGGCTGAGGCAGGAGGACCGCTTGAGCCCAGGAGTTTGAGGTTGCTGTGAGCTAGGCTGACGCCACGGCACTCACTCTAGCCTGGGCAACAAAGTGAGACTCTGTCTCAAAAAAAAAAAAAAAAAAGAGAGAGACAGAGGAAAACCGTAAAACCATAATGTATATATTAAAAAATAACACAAAATATTAAAAATTAAAACATGGGCTGGGCGCGGTGGCTCACTCCTGTAACCCTAGCACTCTGGTAGGCCGAGGCAGTCAGATCGCTCAAGGTCAGGAGTTCGAAACCAGCCTGAGCGAGACCCCATCTCTACTATAAATAGAAATAAATTAATTGGCTAACTAATATATATAGAAAAAATTAGCCAGGCATGGTGGTGCATGCCTGTAGTCCCAGCTACTGGGAGGCTGAGGCAGGAGGATTGCCTGAGTCCAGGAGTTTGAGGTTGCTGTGAGCTAGGCTGATGCCATGGCACTCACTCTAGCCTGGGCAACAAAGGGAGACTCTATCTCAAAAAACAACAACAGAAAAAAAGGAAGTAAGGAAGGGAGACTTTGGAAGGGAAGACCCACTCTCAGTGAGTGTCACATATGTACGTGAGCATCTGCTGGAGGTGTTAGAACAGTCCCCAAAACAACAGAGGAAATTATCCTATGATGGAGAGACAACTCCTTGGTGAGGATTTCCCCTAGTGAGGATTGCCCTGGGCTATTGCCTCTTCTGTTGACCTGTATTTGTCATCTGTATGTGATCTCTGAATTTGCAGAAGCTGGTCTCTCCATCACCCACAGGGTGCTTTCTTGCCCAGCCCAGTATCGGACACTGTCTACAAGATGACTGTCCATTTTGCCCTGCCACTCCATGCTGTTGTAGCATTGTAGTTATGGCCTTTTCTTCAGTTGTAAAATATGCCAAAACCTTGCAATGATGTACCTAAGTATAAACCTTCCATCTGAAAAGTGGCTCCCATTGCAGCAGGAAGTAACTGGATGACTACTTGTCACCCCTCCTCCTATAGATATGAAAGGGTAAAATTGACAGGGGAGATATGGCCCTAAAAAAAAAAAAGGCAAAGAGATTTTCTGTCTCCTTAAAACTTCCCCCATTCTTTTTGGAACCTGCAGCCCTGCCTGCATCCCTGAGGCAGGTTAAGTCTTTTGTTAAGACTCCCAACTCCCACCCCTGAGGTAGGCAGATGGCTGGAGTTCACAGGCTTTGTGTTTGGCAGAGGTGTGACATTAGAATAGTTAACCACAGTAATTGCCTGAAGTTGAGAACCCTCCCTTTAAAAGCTCTGTATTTCTGCCTTTGTTCAGGAAATCTGGATTTTGAGGTGAGAAGGTCTACCATATTTCCTCCTTTGTCAGCTGAGTAAGCTCTCTTTCCTCCCCAAACCATGTGTCCTCATCCTTCTGATTCAGCCTCATGGACAAGTGGACACGTTTTCAGTAACATCCGGAGGTGCTGGACGTGACAGTGTGAAAAGGGAGCCCTACAGTCACATGGAGCTTAGTGACCTTAGGAAGTCAGGAAATGCCAATGGACTCTCCCCCAGGGCCATGGCCTGCAGTGGTGGAAGGAAGGTGCTGCCTGCTGGGGTCACCTTGACATCCAAGGCTTCCCTAGCCAGCTCAGCTGGCCTGAGGATTTGGCAAGGCCTTCGGTTAATAGGACGGCCCAATAAGGCTGTGAAGTGCCCAGGACATCCATGGCTGCCTCTCTGCCCTTTCTCTCCAACCGAATCATCCATGGGTATTGTTGTTCATGTGTTTTGTTTTTGTTTTTATAGTCTAAGGGAGGTTTCCTGTCTTCCTTTTGCATTGGTTCATGCAAATAAAAACCAGGAACAAAGAATGCATTTAAATTTTGTTTTCTTCTAGAAGTGAGGGATTATTATTATTATTATTATTTTTTTTTTTTTTGAGACTCACTCTAGTCTGGGCTTTGTTGCCCAGACTAGAGTGAGTGCCGTGGCATCAGCCTAGCTCACAGCAACCTCAATCTCCTGGGCTCAAGCAATCCTGCTGCCTCAGCCTCCCGAGTAGCTGGGACTACAGGCATGCCCAGCTAATTTTTTCTATATATTTTTAGTTGGCCAATTAATTTCTTTCTATTTATAGTAGAGACGGGGTCTCGCTCTTGCTCAGGCTGCTTTCGAACTCCTGACCTCAAGCAATCCACCCGCCTCGGCCTCCCAGAGTGCTAGGATTACAGGCGTGAGCCACCGCGCGGGGCCTAGAAGTAAGGGATTAGATCAAGCAAATCCCAAGGAAGTTTTTCCAGTGGGTATTTTGATTTAGTCACCTTCCTTTTTTTTTTCTTTGTTTTAGAGACAGGGTCTTGCTCTGTTGCCTAGGCTGGAGCACAGTGGTGCAATTATAGCTCACTGCAGTCTCTAACTCCTGGCCTCCAGTGATCTTCCCACTTTGGCCTCCCAAAGTGCTGGGATTCCTGGCATGAGCTACCAGCTGGCAACCATTTTATATTACACACAATAATTCCTCTTTACCTGTGACAAGTCCCTTGCTACACAGAGGATTTAATACATTCCTGAGATGTGCTTGAAATAAGGCTGAGGAAACTTTGTTTATGAAAATGTTTGACAGCCTTTCATGTTTTCCCTAATGGGGAAAAATCTGCATGTTTTAAAAAGTGAATTGAGGCTGGGGAGAATCACAAAGCTACTCTTGGCTGGAGAAGGTGGTTCTCACCTACAATCCCAGCACTCTGGGAGGCTGAGGTGGGAGAATTACTTGAGGCCTGAAGTTCAAGACCAGCCTGAGCAACATAGTGAGATCCTAAATCAACAAAAAAATGCAAAAATTATCTGGGCACCGTGGCGGGTGCCTTTAGTTCCAGCTACTCGGGAGGCTGAGGCAGGAGGATCTCTGGGGCCCAGGAGATCCATGCTGCAGTGAGCTATGATGACGCCACTGTACTCCAGCCCGGTGACAGAGTGAGATCCTGTCCACCTCCCCAAACAAAAGAACTGTGTTAACATCCAAGAGTCTGTACTGATATAAACTAATCATTGAATAAATAAATAAATGAGGGAGAAGAGACAAATTCCCCATACATAAAAATCCCAAATAATTTCTGTAGGTATTTTGCCCTCAAGGAGTTGGAGCACAACTCCCCACTCCTTAGGCATGAGCCAAAAAACACACACAGTATGGAAAGGGCAGAAAAGGTGTAGCTTTAAAGAGGAGAAACCTGCTTTCCTTCCAAAACAGGTCCCCCAAATTAGTTTTGTTTCCCCCAGATCAACATTGTTGATCCAAGTTTCAATCAACTCTAGTTTGAAAATTCATATGGAAACCCAATCGTTTGAAACAGAGGAGAAAGGTCCCCATTAATTGTGTTTCTCTCCCCCTCTGGCTTTGGCAGCATGGCCCCTTCCCCCCTCCTTATGCAACTCTTGGTAGGGTTCAGAGTGCTCCAGATCTGGCCCCTGCATCTTGCCTTCTGGATAGGATTAGCAGCTAAGTATAGCCCACAGTATTCTCTAATTGATTCTGCATGGTTTAGAAGTTTGTTATTAAGCTCTCTCTCCCTCTAATTGCTTAAACAGGTGGGTGTTACATGTGCAGGTTGGCAGAAGAAAAAGACAGCATGTTAATGTGGGAAGATATTGGAATTCCAGCTCTAGCACTTGGCCCTGGAACCTGAGACCAGGCAAGCATTCAACAGACAATTATGGACTATTTTGCATGTGTCAGGTGTTCTATCGGATGCAGATTGAATAGGAATTTGCCAAACCATTTCCATTTCCCTTTCCCTCTGCACACATGTGTAGACCACATTTCCCAGGTTGCCTTGTGGTTAAATGAGGCCGTGTGCCTGAAATGTGTGTGAAAGTGATGTATGTTCCTTCCAGGCCCAGCCCATAAACAATCCCCTTACAAAGATCTACTCTATCTCTTTCCTGACAAAGGAAAACTCTAAAAGTTTAGAAATTCCTATTGATAGAGCATAATAGGTTTTAGACAAATACTTGGTAATTTACTCATGGATTCTGTGATTTCAGAATGTTAACACTTGGAAGGGATCTATTGGGTAGCTGTTGCTGAGATGATTAAAATCAAGTTAGGGCCAGGCACGGTGGCTCACGCCTGTAACCCAGCACTCTGGGAGGCCGAGGCGGGGTGGATTGCTCAAGGTCAGGAGTTTGAAACCAGCCTGAGCAAGAGCGAGACCCTGTCTCTACTATAAATGGAAAGAAATTAATTGGCCAACTAAAAATATATAGAGAAAAAATTAGCCAGGCATGGTTGTGCATGCCTGTAGTCTCAGCTACTTGGGAGGCTGAGACAGTAGGATCATTTGAGCCCAGGAGTTTGAGGTTGCAATGAGGTAGGCTGATGCCACGGCACTCTAGCCAGGCAAGAGAGTGAGACTGTATCAAAAAAAAAAAAAAAAAAATCAATCAAGTTAGTACCTGGGTCGGTAATATAGCTCATGCCTGTAATCCTAGCACTTTGGGAGGTTTAGGGAGGAGGATCGCTTGAGGCCAAGAGTTACAGACCAGCTTGAGCAAGGGCAAGACCCTGTCTCTACCAAAAAAAAAAGAAAAAGAAAAAATAGAAAATTTGGCTGGCATGGTGGTTTGATTGTAATCCCAGCTCCTCCTTGCTGAGGCGATGTTAGAGGCAAGGACCCTCAAAGGCCCTCAACTCCCCTATGACTCGTCCTACGCGCACGGGCTTCGCCCTGGAAAATTCCAGCTATAGCTCCGAGAAGAATGCATTCCATGACGTGCTGACCACGGGATGCTCCAGGGAGTGCTGACTGCAATTGTTCCCGACCACCTGCCAGGTTGGGGTTGAGTAATCAGTCACAAACAGGATACCGATAAGACGCCGATTGGGGCTGATTAACCCAGACCCAAGCCTCATCGTCACCCCACTCTATTTTTCTGTTTCTACTTCCTTGTTTCTGTATGCTTATAAAACCTACTAAGAATCCAAGTAAAGTAGACCTTGACAACCCTTTGCTTGGTCTCGTTCCTTTCTCTCGCCCATCTCTTTCAGGCACGGTCCCCCTTGACCCCCACGAGTAACAGAAGGTCCCGTGGGCCGGGACAAGGCAAGATCTCTGGAGCCCAGGAGTCTGAGGTTGCAGTGAGCCATGACACCACTGCTCTCTAACGTAGGAGAGAGAGCAAGACTCTGTCTCAAAAAAAAAAGAAAGAAAGAAAAAATAGCTAGCACCTTTCATACTGAATTCCCTCCAAAACACACTTAAAGTTTATTTGACCAACTGAGTGATGATTGAAATAAAATTCCTAAATATCACCCATCTCCTATTAAGTCAATTACCCATTTCCTTATCTTTTCCATTTCTAGCAATAATTCCAAAACAGTTTATCTTGAAGTCTTAGTCCAATCTTAGTTCCAGCATTTCTCCTCAGCTGTGGTTAATATAGTTAGTTACCTGACTATAAACCACTGTCGTTCCCATAAGACATTTGCTGTATAGCAAAACCTCCTAGACTTCCGGGTTTCATTGCTCACCAACATCTTCCTCCTCCCCACAGCCTGACTCCCCGCAGCCTGCTGCACTGCAGGCTGCAGTCACAGTGAATTCCAGCCCATGGCAGGCACACTTCCTGTCCCCAGGCCTCTGCACTCAGGCTGGGCCCTTAACTGGAACACTCTTCTCCGCCTCTTTGCCAAGGTCTCTCCTTTGATGTGACATCCTTTGGCAAGTCTCCTCTGACTTACCCTGTTTGAGTTAGGTGCCAGGTTCCTTAGGGTAATTTTTGGCTACTCATAACAGAGCTGTGATGACTGTGGCTTAGATACAGAGTGAATTTCTCTCTCATGTAAAATGAATGTGGAGACAGAGGGTCCAGGGTGGTTTGGCTGCTTCGCAGTCTTAGCTCACTGCTGCGCCCTCCAACTCCTGGACACTATCCATCCTCCTGCCTTAGCTTCCCAAGCAGCTAAGACTACAGGTGTGCTCCTTCATACTCAAATAGTTTTTGTATATTTTGTAGAGACAGAGTCTTGCTATTTTGCTGAGACAGAGTCTTGCTATTTTGCCCAGGCTGGGCTCAAACTCCTGGCCTCAAGTGATCCTCCCACCTTGGCCTCCCAAAATGCTGGGACTACAGGCATGAGCCACTGTGCCTGGGCAAGAGTAGCTTTTTGATTTCTAACTGAGGAATGGAGGTGACACATGACACATGATGTGTTAGGCCAAGCACAACTTCTTTATAAAATGAGCAACACATTTGATGTGGATCTATCCATTTATGTAGTCACTGAAAAAGTATTTTTTGAGTACCTCCATCAGGCTAGTTATGGATACTAGAGATACAGTGGTAAGTGGTAAGCTCAACAGACAGGGTCTTTTATACAGTACTATGTTTAGAATAATTTCTTGGCAGCAGATCTAAGCCTTGTGGGGTTCACCTTCCTTTTTCCTTCAGAGGGGTTTTAATTTTGTGCTTTTTACATAAGTATTCAATAAATCTCAATTGAGCCACTGGTTGATACAAGGAGGACAGAGTGGAGGATTTTAAATGTCCTCATTATCATCCCAATTTCCTCTTTTAGACTGTCACTTGGTCATTCTTCCCTTTTAAGTTTTATAGCTCGAAAGAAATGAACAATTGGCTAATAAATGTTGGATGTAAATTCTAATTCCCTTTCTGGGAATGTATCTTTGTAACACTCTGTACCATTTTCCTTTGAACTCTGGATCTTGTAGAAATTTATGCAGAAGAGGTTTTCAGAGTCTGCTGAGCCACACAGCATCCTGTAAGGTTATCTTTTGTGGTCCCATGTTCTCAGCATTAAGGGCTGGCTTGGCATTAAAGTCCTCAGCTACCATCATGATTTCTATACAGATTTTTCAAAGACATATTTCCCTAAGCCTGATATCAGAGAAAATAAGTTCACATCCAATTAGTTATAGGAATAAAAATATTTTTCTATTTTTTTGAGACAGAGTCTCGCTTTGTTGTCCAGGCTAGAGTGAGTGCCATGGCGTCAGCCTAGCTCACAGCAACTTCAAACTCCTGGGCTCAAGCAATCCTCCTGCCTCAGCCTCCCGAGTAGCTGGGACTCCAGGCATGCGCCACCATGCCCGGCTAATTTTTTCTATATATATTAATTGGCCAATTAATTTCTTTCTATTTATAGTAGAGATGGGGTCTCGCTCAGGCTGGTTTCAAACTCCTGACCTCAAGCAATCTGCCCGCCTCGGCCTCCCAGAGTGCTAGGATTACAGGCGTGAGCCACCGCGCCAGGCCTATTTTTTAATCATTCACACATTTAAAAAAAATTTCTCTGCCTTTCTTATGCTCATATTAGTAGAAATGAATTAAACCAGGGTGTTCCACACTCCTACACTGCTGGTGGGACTGCAAACTAGTGCAACCTCTGTGGAAAGGAATATGGAGATACTTTAAAGAGATACAAGTAGATCTATCATTTGATCCAGCAATCCCATTACTGGGCATCTACCCAAAAGAACAAAAGACATTCTATAAAAAAGACATGTGGGCCAGGCACGGTGGCTCATGCCTGTAATCCTAGCACTCTGGGAGGCTGAGGCAGGAGTTTGCTCAAGGTCAGGAGTTCGAAACCAACCTGAGCAAGACCGAGACCCCATCTCTACTAAAAATAGAAAGGAACTAGCCAAACAACTAAAAATAGAAAAATTAGCCAGGCACAGTGGTGCCTGCCTGTAGTCCCAGCTACCCGGGAGGCTGAGACAGGAAGATTGCTTGAGCCCAGGCTTTTGAGGTTGCTGTGAGCTAGGCTGACACCACTGCACTCTAGCCCAGGCAACAGAGTGAGACTCTATCTCAAAAAAAAAAAAAAAAAAAAAGACATCTGCACTCAAATGTTTATAGCAGCACAATACACAATTGTAAAGATGTGGAAACAACCCAAGTGCCCATCAATACATGAGTGGATTAATAAAATGTGGTATGTGCATACCATGGAGTACTATTCAGCTATAAAAACAATGGTGATCTCGCACCTCTTGTATTTGCCTGGATAGAGCTAGAACCCATTCTACTAAGTGAAGTATCCCCAAAATGGAAAAATAAGCACCACATGTACTCACCAGCAAATTGGTTTCACTGACCAACACCTAAGTGCACATATGGGAATAACATTTATCAGGCATCAAGCAGGTGGGGGGGGGAGAAGGGGATGGGTATATACATATATAATGAGTGCGATGCACACCATCTGTTGAATGGACAGGCTTGAAGCTCTGGGGCGGGGCAAGGGCAACATATGGAACCTAAACATTTATGCCCCCATAACATGCAGAAATAAAAAAATTTAAAACAAAAAAAGAAAAAAAAAGCAGGGTGTTCCAAATAGGGGGTCTGTCGTGCAATATATTACTAGTTTATTAGTGTCAATGCAATGAGATATAATAAGACTTGGCCATTTTTATTAATTAATATCAGTGCGGTGGAGTCTAAACACAATCGATTTATTGTTCTCCATCAATACTGTTATTCAGGCCAGGCGCGGTGGCTCACGCCTGTAATCCTAGCACTCTGGGAGGCCAAGGCAGGTGGATTGCTCGGGGTCAGGAGTTCGAAACCAGCCTGAGCAAGAGCGAGACCCCGTCTCTACTATAAAATAGAAGGAAATTAATTGGCCAACTAATATACATAGAAAAAATTAGCCAGGCATGGTGGCGCATGCCTGTAGTCCCAGCTACTCGGGAGGCTAAGGAAGAAGGATCGCTTGAGCCCAGGAGTTTGAGGTTGCTGTGAGCTAGGCTGACACCAGGGCACTCACTCTAACCTGGGCAACAAAGTGAGACTCTGTCTAAGAAAAAAAAAAGAAATAGTTATTCATTTTCTGTTGAATCCTCCTTTCCTGTCCCTTAGAGATGCCACTAGAACATTCCATCATTTCCCTGTCATTTGCAATAAGTAAAAGTCGAGTTCTGCCTGGTATGGTGGCTCATGCCTATAATCCCAGCACTTTGGGAGGGCAGGAATTTGAAATCAACCTGGGCAACATACTGAGACCCCATCTCTACAAAATATAAAAAGTAAAAAAATTAGTCAGGTGTAGTGGCACATGCCTATAGTCCCAGATACTTGGAGACTGAGGCAGGAGGATCTCTTGAGCCCAGGAATTGGAGGCTGCAGTGAGCTATGATCACACCACTGCATTCTAGCTTTGGCAGCAGAGCAACGCCTAGCTCTTTAAAGAAAAAAAAAGTGTAGTTCAGTGTATAGCGCCAGTATAAAACTGGTCCCTTGTGCTGCCCAGCACTGGCTGGGCACTCGTGGTTTAGGAATTTGCAGATGGTGGGGCTTGTTCTGTGCTTCCATTTCTCTCCCTCTGGCATCTTGGAGTGTGTGTGTTTGTGTAGGGGGGTTGCTTCTGGGTCTACATTGGAGACTCCCTTTCTTTTGTACTCCAGTTTCTCTCTGTTCATATAGCCAGGTTGCATAATCGTTTTTGCCTAAGCTAGAGTGCAGTGGCACAATCATAGCTCACATCAACCTCAAACTCCTGGGCTCAAATGATCCTCCTGCCTTAGCCTTCCTAGTAGCTGAGACTACAGGCATGTGCCACCACACTTGCCTAATTTTTTATTTTTTGTAGAGATGAGGTCTTGCTATGTTGCCCAGGCTGGACTTGACTCTTGGGCTCAAGGGATCCTCCCACCTCAGCCTCCCAAAGTGCTAGGATTACAGGTGTGAGCCACCATGCCTGGCCTCTTTCCTTTTTTTAAAATTACTATTTTTATTTCTTTTCTTTCTTTTTTTTTCCAGACAGGGTCTCATTCTGTTGCCCTGGCTAGAGTGGTGGCATCAGCCTAGCTCACAGCAACCTCAAATTCCTGGGCTCAAGCCATCCTTCTGCCTCAGCCTCCTGAGTAGCTGGGACTACAGGCATGCGCCACCACACCTGGCAATTTTTTCTATTTTTGGCAGAGATGGGGTCTCGCTCTTGTTCAGGAGTTCGAGACCAGCTCAGGCTCCCAGAGTGCTAGGATTACAGGCATGAGCCACCGTGCAGGGCCTCTTTTCTAACTTGAGGGTTTTCTCTCTTGGAGGTTGTGGTGGCTAGTTTTTTTTTTTTTTTTTTTTTTTGAGACAGAGTCTCACTTTGTTGCCCAGGCTAGAGTGAGTGCCGTGGCGTCAGCCTAGCTCACAGCAACCTCAAACTCCTGGGCTCAAGCGATCCTCCTGCCTCAGCCTCCTGAGTAGGTGGGACTACAGGCATGCGCCACCATGCCCAGCTAATTTTTTCTATGTATATTAGTTGGCCAATTAATTTCTTTTTTATTTATAGTAGAGACGGGGTCTCGCTCTTGCTCAGGCTGGTTTTGAACTCCTGACCTTAGCAATCCGCCCGCCTCGGCCTCCCAGAGTGCTAGGATTACAGGTGTGAGCCACTGCTCCCGGCCTTGGAGGTTGTGGTGGCTAGTTTTATGTGTCAGCTTGGCTGGGCTGTCATACTCAGTTGTTGGGCCACACACCAGTCTAGATATTGCTGGGAAGGTATATTTTTAGATGTAACTGACATCTAAGTCAGTAGAATTTGAGTGAAGCAGATTACTCTCTTCAGTGTGGGTGGACCTCATCCAGGCAGTTGATAGCCTTGTAAGACCTGGGTCCCTGGAAGAGGAAGGAATTCTGCCTCCAGACGGCCTCCTGACTCGGCGCTGTGACACTGAGGCCTGCAGAATTTCCAGCCTGCTGGCCTGCCCTGCAGATTTCAGGCTTGCCAGCCCCCACAATCGTCTGAGCCAATTCCTTAAAATAAAGCTCTCTTTATGCATATACGTAGATACATGCATCCTAGTGGCTCTGTTTCTCTGGAGAATCCTGATACAGGTTCTTCTCTGCTTCTCTGCCATTGCCTACTGGACTGCGTCAATGGCGTCTGTGTGGAGAATCCTTGTGCAGGCCCCCAAATCTCCAGAAGAATTTCTCTTGGGGCAGCTGTGCAGTTGGCAGGCTGGTGGTGAAGCACACTTCCTTCCCCCCCACATCCCGCCCCCACAAAGGCGGAGGGACACTCCACAGTGTGCTGCTCTAAGCCAACAGGATCCTACCTTTGTGACTCTCCCTCCTCCTATCTCCCCAACCCAGTCTTTTTGGGTGGGGGTTGGGGATCAAGAAGACAGGGGGACTTAGACCAGGATGATGTCCCAGGGATGGCAATTCTCTTAAGAATGTGGGGTGCCCGGCCGGGCGCGGTGGCTCACGCCTGTAATCCTAGCACTCTGGGAGGCCGAGGCGGGCGGATTGCTCGAGGTCAGGAATTCGAAACCAGCCTGAGCAAGAGCAAGACCCCGTCTCTACCATAAATAGAAAGAAATTAATTGGCCAACTAATATATATAGAAAAAATTAGCCGGGCGTGGTGACGCATGCCTGTAGTCCCAGATACTTGGGAGGCTGAGGCAGCAGGATTGCTTGAGCCCAGGAGTTTGAGGTTGCTGTGAGCTAGGCTGATGCCATGGCACTCACTCTAGCCTGGGCAGCAAAGTGAGACTCTGTCTCAAAAAAAAAAAAAAAAAAAAAAAAAAAGAAGTAACTGCCTTGTGACAATCATTCAGAACCTTCGTAGATCAGCTTTTGGTCAAATGTGTTTAAGTCCCGTTATCTTTTTTTTTTTTTTCTACTCTGTCACCCCAGCTAGATTGCAGTGCCATTATCATAGCTCACAGCAACCTCAAATTCCTGGGCTCAAGCAGTCCTCCTGCCTATGCCTCCCAAAGTGCTAGGATTACAGGTGTGAGCCACCGCGCCCGGCCTCCATTATCTTTACTTTTGTGCTTTATGAGACAGGATAGTCTGGCTGAAAATAGTATTTTTTTTATTATGTAATCACATAAATCAACACTTATGTCATTAAATATTTTGGACACCACACACACATTGTGGCTGGATGTTTGTTGTATTACATAATAACAGGGTCCAAGTTAAGGGCTATCACATTTATTTATTTATTTATTTATTTATTTATTTTTGAGACAGAGTCTCACTTTGTTGCTCAGGCTAGAGTGAGTGCTGTGGCGTCAGCCTAGCTCACAGCAACCTCAATCTTCCGAAGAGCTCAAGTGATCCTCCTGCCTCAGCCTCTCAGGTAGCTGGGACTACAGGCATGTGCCACTATGACTGGCTAATTTTTCTATTTTTTTTTTTTTTTTTTTTTGAGACAGAGTCTCGCTTTGTTGCCCAGGCTAGAGTGAGTGCCATGGCGTCAGCCTAGCTCACAGCAACCTCAAACTCCTGGCTCAAGCAATCCTCCTGCCTCAGCCTCCCAAGTAGCTGGGACTACAGGCATTCGCCACCATGCCCGGCTAATTTTTTGTATATATTAGTTGGCCAATTAATTTCTTTTCTATTTATAGTAGAGACGGGGTCTCGCTCTTGCTCAGGCTGGTTTCGAACTCCTGACCTTGAGCAATCCACCCGCCTCGGCCTCCCAGAGAGCTAGGATTACAGGCGTGAGCCACCGCGCCCGGCCACTATATATTTTTAGTTGGCCAATTAATTTCTTTCTATTTTTTTAGTAGAGACGGGGTCTCACTCTTGCTCAGGCTGGTTTCGAACTCCTGACCTTCAGCAATCCTCCCGCCTCAGCCTCCCAGAGTGCTAGGATTACAGGCGTGAGCACCACGCCCGGCCATGCTTATTGTTTATATTGTTGGTGGTTTCAAGGTAACTGACTTGTAATATTCTCCAGGGCTTTGCTCTCACCTGTAATGTATCACAAAAGGCAATCGCTGGGTCAGTACATTCCCTTCCCAAAGTTAAAACTCAAAGATAGTCAATTTCTCAAAGATATTGCTGTTAGAACCTTGTGTTCTCTGGCTTAACACTGATTTTAACCAAGGCTGGTTTTTTTTGTTTGTTTGTTTCTTTTTTTGAGGCAGAATCTACTCTGTTGCCCAGGCTACAGTGCCATGCCGTCAGCCTAGCTCACAGCAACCTCAAACTCCTGGGCTCAAGTGATCCTCCTGTTGTAGCCTCCCAAGTAGCTGGGACTACAGGCATGCGCCACCATGCCAGGCTAATTGTTTCTATATATTTTTAGTTGGCCAATTAATTCAATTAATTTCTTTCTAGCTTTTTTTTTTTTTTTTTTTTAGTAGAGACAGGGTCTCACTCTTGCCCAGGCTCGTATCAAAATCCTGAGCTCAAAGGATCTTCCTGCCTCGGCCTCCCAGAGTGGTAGGGTTACGGGTGTGAGCCACTGCGCCCGGCCAATCAAGGCTGTTGTAAAGGATTTGGGGTTTATAATTTTGAAAATTCAATAGCACTTAACATTTCGCCATGAAAAATATCTTTGTTACTTTAAAAAATATCTCCCTAACGATCACCATCAGCCAGAATTCACTGGCCTCCCTACATTTTTATCAGCTGCTCATAGGATGCCTGAGGAGATGACTATTCAGAACTTTATGATCACTTCATTCTTTCTGACATGCTCAAGCTGCAGGCGATAACAAACCAAACCAACTGTCCCCAGGTGGAGTTTATGATCTGTTATGAAGCAGCAGAATCTAATGTGGAGGCCACAGCTTGACCTTGGTCTAAACCAAATTTATTTTAATAAAACACTTGATTTTTTTTTTTTAACAGGAATTGGGCATATTTTCAAATTGGCCTTATTTTAAAAGCTTTGCTCGTGGGAAGTGTAAAATGATTCAGCCACTCTGAAAAATAGTTTAGTAGTTTCTCATGAAACTGAACAAGCAATGACCATACAACACAATTGCACTCCCGGGTATTTATCCCAGATTAATGAAAACTTTTGTTCATACAACACAACAATTGCACTCCTGGGTGTTTATCCCAAATTAATGAAAACTTCTGTTCATACAAAAATGTGCACAGGAATATTCGTTGCAGCTTTATTCATAATAGCCAAAAGCCGGAAACAATCCAAATGTCCTGCAATGAATAAATCGTTGGCCCGGTGTGGTGGCTCACATCTGTAGTCCTAGCACTCTGAGAGGCACAGGTGGGAGGATTGTTTGAGGTCTGGAGCTCGAGACCAGCCTGAGTAAGAGCGAGACCCCGTCTCTACTAAAAATAGAAAGAAATTAATTGGCCAACTAATATATATAGAAAAACATTAGTCGGGCATAGTGGCGCATGCCTGTAGTCCCAGCTACTTGTGAGGCTGAGGCAGGAGGATTGCATGAGCCCAGGAGTTTGAGGTTGCTGTGAGCTAGGCTGAGGCCACAGCTCTCTAGCACAGACAACAGAGTGAGACTCTGTCTTGAAAAAAAAATAAATGGTTAAATGAACGTGGTACATCTTTACTTACCATATCAGACAAAAATATATATATAAAGTAGTGAACTATTTATATATACGACAATTTGAATTATTCTCAAGGGAATTATGTACAGTGAAAAATGCCAATATCCAAGGTATGCACTGTATGATTCCATTTATTTATTATTTAGAAACAGAGTCTCACTCTGTTGCCCAGGCTGGAGTGTAGCAGCATTATCATAGCTTACTGCAACTTCAAACTCCTGGACTCAAGCAATACTTCTGCCTCAGTCTCCCGAGTAGCTGGGACTACAGGTGCATACCACTAGGACAAGATAATTTTTCAATTTTTTTTTTTTTGTAGAAAGGGAGTCTCATTATGTCACCCAGGCTGGTCTTGAACTCCTGGCCTCAAGTGATCCTTCCACCTTAGCTTCCTAAAGTGCTAGGCTTAGAGGCATGAGCCACTGTCAATGGCTCTGATTTTACTTGTATAACAATCTTGAAATGGTAAAATTATAGAGAACTGATTACAGGTTGCCATGGGTTAGGGACAGGTGTGGGGTCAGGGAATGTAAGTACAGTTATAGAAGCTCAGCACAAGGCATCTTGTGGTGCTGATTACGTGAATCTACACCTGATAGAATCACACAGTATTAGTGTATCTAATCAGATGTGCATCACAGATCAGATGCACACAGAAGTGCATCTAAAACTGATGACTGGGCCGGGCGCGGTGGCTCACGCCTGTAATCCTAGCTCTCTGGGAGGCGGAGGTGGGCGGATCGTTTGAGCTCAGGAGTTCGAAACCAGCCTGAGCAAGAGCGAGACCCCGTCTCTACTATAAATAGAAAGAAATTAATTGGCCAACTAATATATATAGAAAAAAAAAAAAAATTAGCCGGGCATGGTGGTGCATGCCTGTGGTCCCAGCTACTCAGGAGGCTGAGGCAGCAGGATTGCTTGAGCCCAGGAGTCTGAGGTTGCTGTGAGCGAGGCTGAGGCCACGGCACTCACTCTAGCCTGGGCAACAGAGTGAGACTCTGTCTCAAAATAAATAAATAAATAAAAATATATAAAAAATAAATAAATAAATAAATAAATAAAACTGATGACTGATTGATATACATGGTTGTAAAGAGAATAAATTAAAAAATAAAATAAAACTGATGAAATCTAAATGCAACAGTCGATGGTATACAGGCCAATTTCCTCATTTTGATATTATACTATAATTTTGCAAGATTTTACCATTGGGGGAAACTGGATGAAGGGTTCTATGTTGTTTCCTACAACTGCATATAAATTTACGATAATCTCAACAGAAAGGTTTTTGTTGAATTGTCATAAAAATTATATATATTTATCACATTTAACATGTTGTTTTGAAATATGTATGCATTGGGAAATAGCTAAATTGAGTTAATTAACATATGCATTACCTCACATACTTATTTTTCTATGGTGAGAATACTTAAAATCTACTCTAGTAACTTTCAAGAATAAAATGTACTGTTATTTTTATTATTATTTTTGAGACAGAATCTCACTGTGTTGCTAGAGTGCTGTGGCATCAGCCTAGCTCACAGCAACCTCAAACTCCTGGGCTCAAGGGATCCTCCTGCCTCAGCCTCCCAAGTAACTGGGACTAAAGGCAGGTGCCACCATGCCTGGCTATTTTTTTTTCTATTTTTAGTTGTTTGGCCAATTTCTTTTCTATTTTTAGTAGAGATGGGGTCTCGCTCTTGGTCAGGCTGGTCTTGAACTCCTGAGCTCAAGCAATCCTCCCACCTCGGCCTCCCAAAGTGCTAGGATTACAGACGTGAGCCACCACACCTGGCTCTTTCTTTGAGTATTATATTTCAGTTTAACGTTTAGGCTAATCACTAGAGAGAGAAAAGTGGGAGGGAGAGAAAAGAGAACAGAATTTGGAAGCTGGGGAAATGGAAATAGAGATTAGAAGAAGAAAAAGAGAAAGACACACAGGAGAGAAATAAACAGAGGGAGAAAGAGATATTCAAAGAGAAAAACTGGGGCAAATATACAGAAATACTGACCCAGGGTGCAGGCAGAGGCACCTGCACATGGCCAGAGACTGGGAAAATGAAAAGTGTTCCAAACCTGGGAACAGGGGACCTGGCTTCCAACAGTCTCTGCCACTTGTCAACTACGCAACCTCAATTGGTACTCAACTTCTGGCTTGCAGTTTCCTTATTTGAAAAATGGCAGTCAGGGGAATGTGGATAGGAAGTGAATGCCTGTGTTTAGACTGCCACCTTGTGGTGGTTTCATATTTCTCTCTAAGGCCGCCGTCCCAAACTTATTTGGCACCAGGGATGAGTTTCATGGAAGACAATTTTTCCGGGAGGTGGGGGGATGGTTTCGGGATAATTCAAGCACATTACATGCATTGTGCAGTCAGATCTGTCTGTAATGATAATGTGTATTTGCAGCCGCTCTCCAGCGCTAGCATCACCGCCCCAGCTCCACCTCAGATCATCAGGGATTACATTCTCCTAGGGAGTGTGCAACCTAGATTCCTCCCACTTGCAGTTTACGGTAGGGTTCACGCTCCTATGAGCATCCGCGAGAATCTAATGCTAATGCCCAATGACCTGACAGGAGGCGGAGCTTGTGCGGTGATGAGAGCGGCTGTAAATACAGATGAAACTTTGATCACTCCCTCACCAGCTGCTCACCTCCTGCCGTGTGGCCAGGTACCTAACCTGTCCATGGCCCACAGGGCCACAGCCTTAAGTTTTTTTGTTTTTTTTTTTTTGAGACAGAGTCTCACTTTGTTGCCCAGGCTAGAGTGAGTGCCTTGGCGTCAGCCTAGCTCACATCCTCAAACTCCTGGGCTCAAGTGATCCTCCTGCCTCAGCCTCCCGAGTAGCTGGGACTACAGGCATGCGCCACCATGCCCGGCTAATTTTTTCTATATATATTAAGTGGCCAATTAATTTCTTTCTATTTATAGTAGAGACAGGGTCTCAACTCTTGCTCTGGCTGGTTTCGAACTCCCGACATTGAGCAATCCTCCCGCCTCGGCATCCCAGAGTGCTAGGATAACAGGCGTGAGCCACCACGCCTGGCCTAGCCTTACTATTTGTAAACATGCCCTGTGGCTTTCTAAATGACAGCCACAGAAGGCTGAGGATACCTTGAGGGGCATTTACCAGCAAAATTGTTTGGAGTCAAAGAAGCCACCAGCTCCTTTTCAACTGATTGTCTTTGACAGCTGTTACTTTGACTATGATGCCCCATGGGCCACTTAGTTTCTTTAAAAAGGCTTCCCATTGCTCTGGGTTGGCATTAAAACCCAGCAAAGTGAGAAGGGATGCCCCCTATCTGAGCTGACAAGGTATATCTTCAGTCTCTCTTGCAGTACCCTCAGTTTTTTTTTTTTTTGAGACAGACTCTCGCTTTGTTGCCCAGGCTAGAATGAGTGCCGAGGCATCAGCCTAGCTCACAGCAACCTCAAACTCCTAGGCTCAAGTGATCCTACAGCCCCAGCCTCCTGAGTAGCTGGGACTACAGGCATGGGCCACTATGCCCGGCTAATGTTTTTCTATATATATTAGTTAGCCAATTAATTTCTTTCTATTTATAGTAGAGACGGGGTCTCGCTCTTGCTCAGGCTGGTTTCGAACTCCGGCCTATAGTTACTTTTAATTTTTAAAATTGTACTTGCTAGGCACGGTGGCTCACGTCTGCAGTCCCAGCTCCTCAGGAAGCTGAAGATCCTCTGAGCCAAAGAGCTCAAATCTGCAGTGAGCTATGATGACGCCACTGTACACTAGGTTGGGCAACAGAGTGAGACCTGCCTCTCAACAATAAAAATAAAAAAATTTAAAAATAAATAACACCTGATTGATCTCCCAAAGGACTATACTAATTTATGCTGCCACTTGCAGTGAAAGAGAATACTATTTTCTCTGTATCACCATTGGTAATTGGAATTATGCCTCTTTTTTAAGTCTTGCTAGTCTGATGGGTATGAAGTGATAGTTCATGCTTGCATTAATTTGTCTTTTCTAGGTGCTAATAAGTTTAACCATTTCTTAATATGTTTGATCATTTTGTATTGCTTATTCATGGGATAGATTTGTATTATCTATTCCCATCATTTGCTTATTTTTCTCTTGTGTTTTCCTCCTTTGTCAATTATCTTTATGTGAAGAGTTCTCAGACATGATACAAAAGACATGATTCATAAAAGAAAAAGTCAATGAAATGGACTTTATCAAAATTTAAAACTCTTGCTTCGCAAAAAAGCCTGATAAGAAAATAAAAAGACAAGCTATAGCCTGGAAAAAATATTTTGTGGCAAAACAGCAAGAGCTATTAGTTAACTTAAGGTAGTGGGATTACCAATGATTTCTTTCTCTTCTAAACAGTCTTTAATAATTAAAAAATGTAACAGTACCTGGAAAAGTTGCAGCTGTTCCCATTTCTAATCAAAATTGAAATGACCAAAACAATGGAAAAATGCAAGAAAACCTGCCTTAGCACTAGAACTAGGAAGGGGGGCATCCAAATGCCAGAAATTTTGGGGCATTTCTATTATTAAACAATAAAATCTAATAATTTATCAGAAGAATAGAACACTGATCAAGGATACAAGGATAGGTTGATACCAGGAAATCTATAACACATATCATCACAAAATTAAAGCTATAGCCTGGACTCAAGCAATCCTCCTGCCTCAGCCTCCCGAGTAGCTGGGACTACAGGGATGCCCGGCTAATTTTTTCTATATATATATTTTAGTTTGCCAATTAATTTCTATTTTTATATAATGCCTTTTTAATTTTTATAATATATACCAGGGTAATTCTATTAAAAGTTGTTATAGGCCGGGCGCGGTGGCTCACGCCTGTAATTCTAGCTCTCTGGGAGGCCGAGGTGGGAGGATTGCTCAAGGTCAGGAGTTCGAGACCAGCCTGAGCAAGAGGGAGACCCTATCTCTACTATAAATAGAAAGAAATTAATTGGACAACTACAAATATATAGAAAAAATTAGCCGGGCATGATGGTGCATGCCGATGGTGCATGCCTGTCGTCCCAGCTACTCAGGAGGCTGAGGCAGGAGGATTGCTTGAGCCCAGGAGTTTGAGGTTGCTGTGAGCTAGGCTGACACCATGGCACTCACTCCAGCCTGGGCAACAGAGCAAGACTCTGTCTCAAAAAAAAAAAAAGTTGTTATAATCTATACTTGCTGTGTGTGATGACAGGCTACTACATTTGTCTCAGCTTGTCTCTAGAATTTAAAGCAATCATTGAGAGGCAGAAATTTTTTCTGAAATCTATTATGTAGAAGTTGGGACATTATTAGCTGCTATTAAGTAGCATCCCAGAGCCTTCCAAATTTCTGCTCAGCTGGAAAAGCTAGTATCTGACCTCAAAAATGATGCTTGGGTGTAGGAGATTCACAGTGTACATTAACTCTGTGACAAGACTGCCAGCAGTGCCCAATATCCAATTCTTTTCTTCTTCAATAATAGAATCCCAAAATGTTAATTTGGCTGACAATCTAGACAGAATAAAGACTATTATTGCTCATTCTTCGTAGCTAGTGGGATCAAGTGATTAAGTTTGAAATGTAAGTTGATGTGGTGTGCATGACTGCTAGGAAGTGTTCTTGGAGGAGGGAGGATGCCCTCTCCCAGCAGGCTCAAATGTTGATAGGATGTTTCTAGCTGGACCAGATGTCTTCAACCAAGACATGACAGCCACATTGTGAGAAGGAGCAATATAGCAGGAACCTAGATACCTGGCCCTGCGGTGTCATACTAGCTCTGGACTGTCTTCCCAGACTTTTATATGCAAGAGAAGCAAACTTCTATCTTGTACAAGCCATCATTGTTTGTGGAAACAGCCAAACCAATACATACAAACTAATGTGAAATGCCAAGTTTCAGTCTAATTTACTTAAAAGATGGAGAATGTTTCCCACAGAGAACACTGTGTCACAGACATTTTCTGAGGTGTTTAATTTAATTTGCTTTCCCAGTGGTAAAACCTGCACCTATGGTTTTTAGGGAAAAACAATCAAAAAGCAACTGCCTTTAGAATAGCTTAGGATGCAAAGTGACTGACAAAGTCCCTTCCCACAAGAGAACTATAACAAGCAATTTAAACAAATCAAAAATGGTTTGTTTTATTTATAATACTCAATGCATCTTACAAATAACATATTTGCATTCCCTAAGCCTTTTGGAAAGTAATTCCAGTTTGTGCAAGAGGTTTACAGGAAAATTTTAAGACATCTAATAGACATCTTAAACCTAAATTCTAAATTTTGAAAGATATTTCACACTGTATTAATAGAGGACTGTTTTTAATTAAGAAAAACTAAACTCTGTAAATATTGTCCTCTAGTATTTTTAACCCAAATATAAACCGGGTTAGCCTATGAAATAAGACCATTAGATTTGGATGAATTATTCCAACCTCCCTCCCCAATAAAATGCATGCACAAAGTAAACATGGTAAGTTACATTAATCTCATTTTATTTTAATATATTTTTTTGGACTCTCTCAACTTTTGTTTTGCTCAATTCCAGGTGTAGACAGGTAGGATTCCAGTCTGGAGAAACCCTAAACCACTACTCCCTGCTCCAGAATAGGGAAGGATTTTCAGTAAGTATGTGGAGGCAGGCAGGATCAGGGAGACTTCTGGGTAGTTTCTTGAGGAGACCTTGCTTGCTAATAGGAACAAGGTTCTCTTCTAGGCCTGACAAAGCCTGAAGGAGTCAGTTATTTCCCTACTAGCAGTTCTGGGAACATCTAATCTATGCCACCATAGAACAATAGGTCTTTTCCCTCCCTTTCCTCCCTGAATCACTACTTAGATTTTAGTGCCTCCTGAGTTGACATGGAAATCAGTTCCTGTTCAGATGCCAGAAACTGCTTTGATTTCAGGTAAAGAGTGATAAACAATAATTGTGCAAAAAGAGTTTGCACTTCATGAATGTGAAAGAGAATGTAATTACTTCTACCATTCATGTAGCTGCCATATCTTAAAACAAAACCCACGTCCTAACTTTTGAGCCAGAGAGAAGGGATAGAGAGGTATCTCTATACTGGATCCACCGCAATTTAGCCACGTGTCTCTCCATCTCCACAATATGTGTCTCCTCAAAAGATGGTGTCTTTAACACCTGGCATAGGTGGTTGAATGGGAAGATACCAAACTGGAGAAAAAAGTCTCATTATGTTTGACACAGCCAACAGAATTCTAAGATAAAGAAATGGTGAGGTAGAGTTGAGAGAGTTCAATTAAATTGTTGAGCATAGACGATTTGGCACATTCTAAAATTACAGACTCCCCATCAAATTCTCCTTTGTGATAACTTTACAAAGTGCTGACACCTTAGGAATCTTCCAATATATTTATGAAACATTTATGTAAAACTAACAGTAAAGACACTTGAAGAAATCCATTCCTGGCTCATTAGCTATTATTTACCCCCATATTGAAGCAAATAAAAACAATGCTATCCATTTGCTGAATTTATTTAAACAAATCAATTTAGAAATACCATAGAATTAAACAAAACTTCTGACATGTAAACATACTGCCATGTTCCTGAAACAGATGTTGACACCTGATAAAAGTTAATAATAGCTTGTTAGGAAAGCTGTCCATTAATAAGGCCAGTCTTCAGCAAAACTTAAATCATTTTGTTTCTTTAGCTTTCCCAGTCTGATGTGATACTATCAAACCACAATCAAATATAATATAGACAACATTGGATGGATAGATCAGTACCATTGGTTACAGCTGTTAAACAGTTTCATTCTTGGCGCCACGTAAAAACAATTAAGCCAATCACATCAAATAAATCATGGCTTTTTTAAAATCACAATTCACTAAGTGTTGTTAATTATGGTCCTTGTCAAACACGTTTGGTAAAGGCTATTTACAGTGTACATGGCTGAGCATGCACTATTTATAGTTACAAAGATACCTGCCAGTTTATTACAATAGAATTACACAGTGCCTGAAAATGGTGAAACATCTCACACATCATTTAAATCAATATAGTTTCAAGCAGGAAACGTTCCTTATTTGACCACAATTGCAATAATTACATGAAAATTCTTATAAAAACACGAATCCCCTTCAAGAAATTGATGCATATTCTACGCACTACAGGTTAAGGCAGTAAAAAAATGTATTCCTGATAACTGGAGGTCTTGACAATGTCAATTAAAGCTGTCTGACTCTAGTTTTTCATTCTCCATCATATACTAAAAGTTTGTGAATGATTTCATTTTTAAAGTCAAAAAGTATCAGTAACTAAGGAGAGCTGATGCTGGAAAAAAGTAATTGTTAGGGAAAGGAAAAATGTAAGTTGGATTTTGCCTGAAAGTTTTCAAATCATAAACAAGAGCATTATTTGTGAGTCTGACCCTTCAATGTATAAAACAAATACATATAGTTTACTTTTCTTAATTTAAAATATACTGTACTTTGAACAATTCAAGTAATGTAAGACTATCAAAAATAACTTCATAAGCCATACAAGTGTCAACTGCATTTTCAATATTTTAATTAAGAACTTTTTAAAAATTATAAACTAAACTATGACAGTTTAGTTAAATAAATGATAAATGACTTTTTATTTGCACTTGTGATTCCTTTAATACAAATTGCAACCAACAAATATGTAAAGATATGGCAGATTATGCATTTGATCAAAGCACTTTGATTTAAGCATAAAACAGATGCAAATGGTACAAGTTCTGTGCATAAGATCCAAGGAGTTGCCTACTAATTTGCAGGCAACCCTCTTTCTAATCAGAATCCTTTATTCCTTGACTGCAGATGAGTTAGGGCACAATCTGTTGTAAACAGGGCACTGTTGTAAAACCAGGATAGTATTCTTAAATTAAGATCACTCTTGTTCAATTAAAGAGACTTTCCCAAGTGTCTTCCAGCACTGTAGTATATTCTGCTGACCTCTTAATTTCATAAATTAACTTTCCTTTGATTCCATTTTTATGGTGGTTGTGTTCACAGTTTTGTTTTAAAAATTGGTTTAAATTTATATAAAACTCTGTACATGTTCACAAATTATTGCATAAACAGCATATCTTCAAGACAGTGTTTGCAAACACGTGTCTGTCCAATTTTGGAAAAAAAATTCACGTTTCTCTTCTGGCTTTTTTCTTCTTTTTTATTTGTTTGGGAGATTCCCAGCTAGTTTCAGACTTGGCTACAAGAAAAAAGGGGTGAGAAAAAAATTAGGAGGATGGTAAACACTGTTATGTCTCAATAATACAAAAATAGTAAGTATGAAAAAATGCTTTAAAACCCTCAAATTTTATGTTTAAGTTTTCAAGTCTTAGTTATGTATTTAGAGTTACTCTATGCCTGCCGCCCCCCTTTCTTTTCAGTCTGGATGTATTAGGTTTAACCATATGGAATTGTGATATTCAATCCGTTTTGACCTAGAAAAACCACCATTTAATATGGCTAATAAAAGAGAAAAATGGGTAAAATAGATACTTAAGGTAGTTGAAGCGAGAAAAAGAGGAAAAAAGGCATAGATAGGACAAGCTGTGGCAAGAATGTGTGCAAAAAAAGAGAGAGGGACCAGACAGACAAGCAGGCAGGTACCAAGTCCTCCCTCTCTGTCCTCAGCAACCTACTCTATGTTCAGTTATTTTAGCAACTTGGCCCTCTCAACTGAAGTTCACAAGAGTCCAAAAAATCTAGCATTTGTAAATGAAGAAAAAGCTGCTTGATTAATCTATTAGATAGATGTCTAAGATAAGAACCTTAACACTTATGTAAGAATAATGTACATAGCACAAAAGATATACAAAGGAACCAAAAATGAGGATTACTTACTCTGTGAAGGAGGCACACTATTTTGCTTGGTATTTGACTTGGATTTTTCTGTCTCTTGTAGCATCGGTGGCACTTGGGAAGAGCTCTTGTCAGAATCACTTTTTGATAAAATAACAGATGGCTCGGTAGAAACAGCAGGTGGAAGAGTCTTGATAGGCTATTTTGGAATAAAATTATCTCAGATATTTTTGTAGAATTTTCAAATAAAATTAAATATCATAGTAATATCAAGAGGTCGTTTAGCTCCAAGAAAATACTAAGATGATTTCCAAGTAATTTATCACAAGCAATGTAACTCACACCTGCCCTCTAGTGATGTAACCAAATAAATAACCTACAATATTTATGTCTATAGGCTAAGATAAAAATAAAGGTATAAATTATAAAATGTTTCTAGGATGTCCAATAGGATTCAATAATTCCATTTTCATTAACTTTCTGTATGCAATTCAGAGGGTCTATCCATTTCCCACCAACTCTGAACTCTTCAGAACTTTTTGTGAAAGACAAAACGAAAACAGCTAAGACAAAAAGAAAACAGTTTCAGAACTACCACTAGGTGACACCCCTTTATCTCCTTTCCAAGTAGGGATATCTCAAACAGCAGCAGCAACAGCTTCTGTTTCCTACAAGCAGACTGTGGTTACCAGTCTGATTTCAAGCAACCAATACCACTCAGGTCCAAAATTTCAGAGTTTTATCCAGTCAGGTAGTGCAATTAAATGCTTGGGTAGGGCTTAGATTCTTGAGCTCTGCTTCTCTTGAGACACCTGGGAGCAGAAAGGAGATAAACTGATTTGCCTCACTGAGGCATGTCTGTTAATAAATGGTCAGGACCTGGTAATGATAAAAATGCCAGTAATTTGGACTGCCCTTAAGGTTGTGAGAGATGAGAAGATCGTTTCACCTGTTGGTGCTAAGAAGGTAAGTAACATTTCTCTTGCCTCTGTTCTTCCAGGCTCCATGGGTTCAAGAAAGCACAATGAGAAAAGGATATAAGAGGAGGAAGTGGTGTGAGCCTAGGTATCCCAGGTATTTGAAGCTGTATTTACGCTGCTTGCTTCATCTTAATGTTCCCTGTATTTATTCAAAACTAAAAGCTTTATTATTTATTTATTTTTAATTTATTTTTATTTTTTATAAGGAAGTGGGAGTAGATATATTTTATTTTAATTGCCTTTTCCTCTTTATTCTCTTATTTATCTACATTAAATCACAGAAGAGTTAAAATATTCTTTACAGGATGGCTTCTGAAAATGATTTAATCATCAAAACATCAAAATATCAAACAACCCTTTGCTATTTATTATTAAATCTAAACATATACTGAGATCCAATCTTTCTATCCAAAAGACCCACAGGGAATTAAAAGCATTAAGTCCAAATAAGAAGTATGATTAAAACTCTGTTTCAGGGGCTGGCTCACACCTGTAATCCTAGCACTCTGGGAGGCCGAGGCGGGCAGATTGCTCGAGGTCAGGAGTTTGAAACCAGCCTGAGCAAGAGCGAGCCCCTGTCTCTACTATAAGTAGAAAGAAATTAATTGGCCAACTAAAAATACATATAGAAAAAATTAGCCGGGCATGGTGGCGAATGCCTGTAGTCCCAGCTACTCAGGAGGCTGAGGCAGTAGGATCACTTGAGCCCAGGAGATTGAGGTTGCTGTGAGCTAGGCTGACGCCACAGCACTCACTCTAGCCTGAGAAACAAAGAGAGACTGTCTCAAAACAAAAAAAACCAAACAAACAAAACTCTGTTCCAGGGATGGGCGAAGTGGCTCATGCCTGTAATCCTAGCACTCTGGGAGGCTGAGGTGGGCAGATCGCTCAAGGTCAGGAGTTCGAAACCAGCCTGAGCAAGAGTGAGACCATGTCTCTACCAAAAAGCCAAATAAATATATATATATCTTTTTTTTTTTTTTGAGTCTTGTATTACTGCCCAGATTACAGTGTTGTGATCACACTTCACTGTAACCTCCAACTCCTGGACTCAAGTGATCCTCCTGGCTCAGCCTCCTGATTAGCTGGGACCATGGTTGTGTGATGTCACACCTGGCTGACTTTTTATTTATTTTTTTGTAGAGATGGGGTCTCAGTGTATTGCCCAGGCTGGTCTTGAACTCCAGGCTCAAGGGATCCTCCTGCCTTGGGCTCCCAAAGTACTGGGATTATAATTTTTTCTGTATATATTTTTAGTTGGCCAATTAATTTCTTTCTATTTTTAGTAGAGATGGGGGTCTTGCTCTTATACTCAGGCTGGTTTCCAACTCCTGACCTTGAGCAATGTGAACCAGGTGTAAACCATGACACCTGGCCAAATTTAATATAGTATTAGTATAATATTTAATATTATGACATTAGTGTATTATAACATACTAATATAAAATTAGTATAATATTTAAATATAGTATAATATACTCAATTAGAAATCAGATTTTAATTAGTGTCCCTGGCCTAGACCTTTTATAAAATGGTTCCTCTGCCACATAAATATTTCCCATAGAAGGCATATCATTCAAGAACCTGTCACCAAATTTTAAACAAATATTACATTTTGGGAGGTTGAATCACAGTCATATTATGTGCGTTTTTTTGTGGAAGATGCAACTGGTAACATTTTCTCTAAGCCACCTATCCCTTTATGCCTAGATTGTGAGGGGTTGAGTCATTGCACACCTGCAAGGCCCCGCGCCCCCAGTGAAGCTGGAAGCAACATCCGGGAAGGCTAACCGAGACGTCCGCTTCTGGAAACTGTTGCTTGCTTGCCTGCGCCATGGAAACTGTTGCTTGCTTGCTTGCGCCAACTTTGCATTGTTTGAACCCCTGTATAGTGGGGCTACCAGCCAACCAATCATGTTAAAGGTCAATGCATGATCCACGTGTGATCAGCCAATGCATAGCGTAGGCACCATAGGGATAAAAGGCACACTGCAACCCTGGTCGGGGTCCTTGCCTACCAGAGTGGCCACTGTGTTGTTGCTCAAGGCTTGGACCCTTGCTAGCCAGAAAATAAACTCCTCTTGTGTATTTGCATCCTTGGTGTCTCTGTCTCTCTGTTGGGTAGGGTGGCGAGAGGCAGTCGACTCCCAACAAGATATTTAGTAGGAGGAAACACAGTAGGTGGCTCTGATTTTACTACTGATAGTTATGTAACTCCAGACAGATTATTCAACTTCTCTATCCTCATTTATGTAACGAGTCCTTTCTCTTGGGATTGTTTTTTTTTTTTTCCCCTGAGACAGAGTCTCAACTCTGTTGCCTGGGCTAGAGTGCTGTGGCATCAGGCTAGCTCACAGTAACCTCAAACTCCTGGGCTCAAGAGATGCTCCTGCCTCAGCTTCTCGAGTAGCTGGGACTACAGGCCTGCGCCACCATGCCCAGCTAATTTTTTCTGTATATATTTTTAGTTGATCAATTAATTTCTTTCTATTTTTAGTAGAGACTGGGTCTTGCTCTTACTCAGGCTGGTTTCGAACTCCTGACCTTGAGCGATCTGCACGCCTCGGCCCCCTAGAGTGCGCCTTAGCCTCCCAGAGTGCTAGGATTATAGGCATGAGCCACTGTGCCTGGCCCTTTTTTTTTGAGACAGAGTCTCACTTTGTTGCCCAGGCTAGAGTGAGTGCCGTGGCGTCAGCCTAGTTCACATCCTCAAACTCCTGGGCTCAAGCAATCCTCCTGCCTCAGCCTCCTGAGTAGCTGGGACTACAGGTATGCACCACCATGCCCGGCTAATTTTTTCTATATATATTAGTTGGCCAATTGATTTCTTTCTATTTATAGTAGAGACGAGGTCTTGCTCTTGCTCAGGCTGGTTTCGAACCCTTGATCTTGAGCAATCTGCCCACCTCGGCCTCCCAGAGAGTTAAGATTACAGGCGTGAGCCACCGCGCCCGGCCTGGCCCATTTTTTTTTTTTTTTTTTTTTTGAGACAGAGTCTCGCTTGTTGACCAGGCTAGAGTGAGTGCCGTGGCGTCAGCCTAGCTCACAGCAACCTCAAACTCCTGGGCTCAAGCGATCCTCCTGCCTCAGCCTCCCGAGTAGCTGGGACTACAGGCATGCGCCACCATGCCCGGCTAATTTTCTATATATATTAGTTGGCCAATTAATTTCTTTCTATTTTTATAGTAGAGACAAGGTCTTGCTCTTGCTCAGGCTGGTTTCGAACTCCTGACCTTGAGCAATCCGCCCGCCTCAGCCTCCCAGAGTGCTAGGATTACAGGCGTGAGCCACTGCGCCCGGCTCTGGCCCATTTTTTGAGGACTAAATTAGTCCATGTATTTACAATGCTTAGTACAGTGCTTTACTAAAATATTAATTATGATACAATTCTTGAGTCAACAGATCTTTTTTTTTTTTTTTGAGACACAGTCTCGCTTTGTTGCCCAGGCTAGAGTGAGTGCAGTGGCGCCAATCTCGCTCACAGTAACCTCAATCTCCTGGGCTCAAGCAATCCTACTGCCTCAGCCTCCTGAGTAGCTGGGATTACAGGAATGCGCCACCATGCCCGGCTAATTTTTTCTATATATATTAGTGGGCCAATTAATTTCTTTCTATTTATAGTAGAGACGGGGTCTCGCTCTTGCTCAGGCTGGTTTCGAACTCCTGACCTCGAGCAATCCGCCCACCTCGGCCTCGCAGAGTGCTAGGATTATAGGCGTGAGCCACCGCGCCCAGCCAGATCTTTTTATTATTATTATTTTTTGGAGACAAAGTCATGCTCTGTCACCCAGACTGGAGTGCACTGGCAGCATCATAGCTCACTGCAGCCTTGAACTCTTGGGCTGAAGTGATTTTCCTGCCTTAGCCTCCTAAGTAGCTGGGACTATAGGCATGCGCCACAGTGCCTAACTCTTATTTCTTTTTAGATATGAGGGTCTTGCTATGTTGGCATTCAGTGATCTTCCTGTGTCACTGGGATTACAGGCATGAGCCCCTGTGTCCAGCAATAAAACTTTATTATTCTTTTTTTTTTTTTTTTGAGACAGAGTCTCGCTTTGTTGCCCAGGCTAGAGTGAGTGCCGTGGCGTCAGCCTAGCTCACAGCAACCTCAAACTCCTGGGCTCGAGCGATCCTTCTGCCTCAGCCTCCCGAGTAGCTGGGACTACAGGCATGCGCCACCATGCCCGGCTAATTTTATATATATATATATCAGTTGGCCAATTAATTTATTTCTATTTATAGTAGAGACGGGGTCTCGCTCTTGCTCAGGCTGGTTTTGAACTCCTGACCTTGAGCAATCCACCCGCCTCGGCCTCCCAAGAGCTAGGATTACAGGCGTGAGCCACCGCACCCGGCCTTAAAACTTTATTATTCTTAAAAATTACCTGGCTATTAGACCAGCAGTTACTTGTTAAAAAGAAAAAAAAAAAAAAAAAAAAAATTACCTGGCTATTTTTGATGAGTACTTCAGCTGGATCACTAGTGCTTATGGTCTTCGAGGAAAAAGCTTTTTCCTGTTTTGGACGGGCTTTAGAGGTATTTACTGGAAGCTCTTCTTTAGTTTCTTTTTCTAATTCTTCTGTGTCCTACAGAGAAAAGTATTCTATCAGATTACATAAAGCATTCGTTCTCTACTAATTAAAATCTATTTTGCTTGTTGTCTAGAAAATATCCCAAGAAAATAATTTTAATTCAGAAACTGTCCCAACAACTCCAATTATGAATTAAACAACATACATACATACATATCCCCAAATGATAACAATTCTAATTTAATAAACAGAATAGGCCGGGCGCGGTGGCTCACGCCTGTAATCCTAGCTCTTGGGAGGCCGAGGCAGGCGGATTGCTCAAAGTCAGGAGTTCAAAACCAGCCTGAGCAAGAGCGAGACCCCGTCTCTACTATAAATAGAAAGAAATTAATTGGCCAACTGATATATATATAAAAAATTAGCCGGGCATGGTGGCTCATGCCTGTAGTCCCAGCTACTTGGGAGGCTGAGGCAGAAGGATCGCTCGAGCCCAGGAGTTTGAGGTTGCTGTGAGCTAGGCTGACGCCATGGCACTCACTCTAGCCTGGACAACAAAGCGAGACTCTGTCTCAAAAAAAAAAAAAAAAAAAAAAAAAAAAAAAAAATAAACAGAATAAACAAAGTCATATATATATATTTTTTTTTTTCCCCTCCCAAGACAGAGCCTTGCTCTGTTGCCCTGGCCAGAGTTCAGTGGCATGATCATAACTCATTACAACCTCAAACTCCTGGGCTCATGGGATCCTCCTGCCTCAGCCTCCCTCAGTAGCTGCTATTACGGGCACATGCCACCATGGCTGGCTAATTTTTGTATTTTTCTGTAGACAGGATCTTGCTCTTGCTCAGGCTGGTTTTGAACTCCTGACCTCAAGTGATCCTCCTGCCTCGGCCTCTCAGAGTGCTAGGATTATAGGTGTGAGCCACTGTGCCCAGCCTAAACTAGTATATTTTTGATTAAAAATAAAAAATACACAGTGAACCAGTTGATATTTGAACTAAGACTTTACAATGACTTCAAGAAAGAAAATGTTTACACATAAGTGAATTTTCTAGATAAATTAAACTTACATAGGAGGAAGGAAATAGAGATTTCCAATTTTGGCTATGCCACAGTCTAGCTATATAATCTCAGGACAAATCACTTGGTTTCCCTGAGCCTGTTTCCTCAACTGTAATATAAAATTTGCCCAGATGATTTCTAAAGTCCTATCCAAGTTTTAACATTTCTATCCTTTAGTCTCTCAGACTTTTAAAAAATTTCTACAAAGTAATTCTAGAGCACATTATACAGTTAGGTATGTGAAATAAGTATGAACTGGAACATCACCGTGAATTGTATTGTTCTTTAGTAAACACATCCATATAAATAGCAGTTGTTCTTTTTAACAACTGGCTAAGAGGATCTTAAAAGTTTTCTTCCAACACTGATATTCTATGGAACTTTTTCAGGATAGCAGAATAGTAAATTTTGAATTTAGATAGTAATTCAAAATTTTGCTGTGAATTTAAGCTGAGCCAGGTAGCTTTGGAAATATGTGAGGTTTTAAATCTTACAAAGTTAATCAGAAGATAAGAGTTTATTTCCATTTGAAATTGAACTCTAATAATAAAGGACAGCACCAGCCACATACCAATAGCTAAAAAAAGCTTTACTAAAAAAAAGAACAAATTCCAAAATATAACTTTTTATGAATAGGATGTATGTGCTATGTACTCTGCATAGAACTTCAAGGATATCTAATTTAACTCTTAAAACAACTGACAATTAAGTAACTTATGCAAGGTAAAAAAAAAAGTAAATGGTCGATTTTGAATACAGATCTGAATCTAAACCCAGAATACATATTTACTATATTTTAAAAAACAAATCGGTCATTTTAGAAAGGATTTAGAATACCAAATGAACTTTCACAAATTAATGACCTTTGCCAGTAGATTGAACATTTCAAAATAGATCTGTCCCACAAAATTTCTTTTACAAGGAACTCAACTAATTTGCAATCCAGAAAAACAGTATTAGTAAAGACCATAATTTAAGTCACAGAAATTCAAGAAAGACTTAGCCAGAATGGAGTTCAGATAGTATTATTTACAAAGGATAGCTGTCAATAACATTCTCATCAGCCTGCTCCAACTAACAAGAAAAGTACAACTATTATATAGTTTTAGTTGTTCATATCTATTAATCTCAGCCACATTAACCTTAATACCCATTCATTTTTACTAGTATTTTATACAGACAAAAATTACTATTACTCATAGAAAAAAATCCTCATATTGATAATAGATTGGTATCATTTATGAAGGTTTGTGCTCAATAAAAAAGAACTAAAGATGTATTTTCTTTCTTTTTTTTTAATTTTTTTTTAGCCAGAGTCTCACTTTGTTGCCCAGGCTAGCGTGAGTGCTGTGGTGTCAGTCTGGCTCACAGCAACCTCAAACTCCTGTGCTCAAGCGATCCTCCTGCCTCAGCCTCCCTAGTAGCTGGGACTACAGGCATGCGCTACCATGCCCGGCTAATTTTTTCTATATATATTAGTTGGCCAATTAATTTCTTTGTATTTATAGTAGAGACAAGGTCTTGCTCTTGGCTCAGGCTGGTTTCGAACTCCTGACCTTGAGCAATCTGTCCCGCCTCAGCCTCCCAGAGTGCTGGGATTACAGGCGTGAGCCACTGGGCCCGGCCAATGTATTTTCTTAGAATGTCATGTAGGAAGTTCTTCTAAATAGAACAAGTAGGAAAAATACTGTGGGGGTTATCTCTAGAAATTTTTGTTACCCTCCTACATTTAAAGGAATGAAAATAATTAGTTACATGGTTACAGTAAGGAATACAAATATTTTCATAAGTTAAATTTTTTTTTTTTTTTTTTGAGACAGAGTCTCGCTTTGTTGCCCAGGTTAGAGTGAGTGCCGTGGCATCAGACTAGCTCACAGCAACCTCAAACTCCTGGGCTCAAGCAATCCTCCTGCCTCAGCCTCCCGAGTAGCTGGGACTACAGGCATGCGCCACCATGCCCGGCTAATTTTTTTCTGTATATATTAGTTGGCCAATTAATTTCTTTCTATTTATAGTAGAGACGGGGTCTCGCTCTTGCTCAGGTTGGTTTCGAACTCCTGAACTCAAACGATCTGCCCAGCTCAGCCTCCCAGAGAGCTAGGATTACAGGCGTGAGCCACCGCGCCCGGCCCATAAGTTAAAATTTTAACAGTATTAGTGCTTTTAAAATAAATCCATGCATGTTCCTAGTAATTTGGTATGCCTGAAATTAAAATAGTATCTTTGACTTCATCTTTATTACAATCTAAATTTTTTTCCCAGATAGGAGAGATCAAAGAAATGAAAAAGAAAATGCAGGAGTGATGCACAAAGTTTCTGTTGGTTAGAAGCAAAAACAGCAGGAAAAGATAACTAAGCGAAATATTAATAACTAGCAAACTCAGAGTCACATGAAAGACCACTTGTTATGCATATGGTTTTTCTAGTTGTGCTAAATGTTACCTTTCAGTTACTCAAAGAAATTTTTTATGTGTAAAATACTATTCTTCCTTTTCCATTTCACCATTACATAATAAAATACCCACTGAGTAATTTGAAATTTTACTATTTTTGGGCTTAGCACTTTTAATATGAATTTTTAGAGAAGTAACATTTTTATTACAATGATGTATTAATTTTTAAAAAGTCTGATTTTTTTCAAATAAATTTGATGTCTCATGTGTCTTTTATCTTTACAGATTCTTAGCATTTGTACATCATCTTTTCACATTTTCACCAGTAGGCGCTTAAAGAATGTTTGTGTTTCGATATTTTACCTGTGTAAGAGAGTTATCTTCACCTTGCTTCTTCTTTTTCTTTTTTTTCTTTTTAGACTTCCCTGTTGGAAGTGCTCCTTCTCCCTTTTCTTTATCATCATCTGAAACCTGATGTTAAAAGCAAAATATTACAGTGAACCAATTGGTTGGTTAAGTTTCCATTAGTCATAAAATTATCATTAAATAATTTCATTCACTTGGTTCAGTCTTTATCCCCTCAAATCTAAATAAGAATTAGCAATAATACTGATTGAAAATTACATATTTAAAAAATAACAAAATATGTGGAACTTCTTTCTTATTGTCTATGATAGACTCCTCTTTTCTTATGTCTTTCATCACTCGCTATAAGACAATTAGAGAGCTGTACAACTTCAGTGTTTTAAAACTCACTGGATTACTTTGAAGTTAAAATGTAGAGCTATTTGCAAAATACATAATAAGCTACAAAGCAAATCATACAGTCTCAACAAAGAACTAGTATCTAGACTATATAAAGTACACCAAAAATCAACAGTAAAAAATAATCCAATTAGAAAATATGCAAAAGACACAAATAGACATTTTACCAAAGAAGATATACAGATGGCAAAGTAGCACAGGGAAAGATGTTCAACTTTATTAGTCATTAGGTAAATGCAAATTAAAACCACAATGAGGCTGGGCGCGGTGGCTCACGCCTGTAATCCTAGCACTCTGGGAGGCCAAGAGTTCAAAACCAGTCTGAGCAAGAGCGAGACCCTGTCTCTACTATAAATAGAAAGAAATTAATTGGCCAACCAATATATATATAGAAAAAATTAGCCAGGATGGTGGCGCATGCCTGTAGTCCCAGCTACTTGGGAGGCTGAGGCAGGAGGATTGCTTGAGCCCAGGAGTTTGAGGTTGCTGTGAGCTAGGCTGACGCCACGGCACTCACTCTAGCCTGGGCAACAAAGTGAGACTGTCTCAAAAAAAAAAAATAAAATAAAATAAAAAATAAAGCCACAATGAATTATCACTACACACCTATCAGAATACTGCAAATATGGGTGAGGATGCAGAAAAACCAGAGCACACACACTGCTGGTAGGAATGTGAAGTGAGAAGACCACTCCAGAAAATAGTTTGACAGTTTCTTAAAATATTAAATATGCAACTACCATACCACCCAGTGATTGCATTCCTGGGCATTTATCCGAGAAAACAGAAAACTTATGTTCACACAAAAATCCCTGAATATAATGTGTTTAGCAGCTTTATTCATAATAGCTCCAAACTGAAGCTATTATTTGAAGTTCTAAACTGAAGCTAAACAACCCAGACATCCTTCAATAAGAGAATGGTTAAACAAACTGAGGTACATCCATACAATGCAATATCACTCAGTACATACTACTGATACATACAACAATCTGGATGAATCTCCAGAGAATTATGCTGATTAAAAAAATACTAAATATTAATATATACTATATAATTCCATTAATGTAACATTCATGAAATGACAAAATTATAGAGATGGGAGAACAGATTACTGGCTGCCAGTGGTTCTGGAAGGGGTGGGGATGACACAGAAGAAAGTATGGCTGTAGAAAGGCAACATGAGGGATCACTGTGGTGAGGGAAATGTTCTGTATCTTTATTGCATCAATGTCAATTTTATAGGCATGAGTCAACGTGCACAGCCAGTGATACAGTCTTTACTCCATTCATTGGTTCTACTGTTTAATTCTAGTGACTAGGCCAGGCAAGGTGGCTCATGCTTGTAACCCTAGCACTCTGGGAGGCTGAGGCAGGAGGATCACTCAAGGTCAGGAGTTCAAAACCAGCCTGAGCAAGAGCGAGACCCCGTCTCTACTATAAATAGAAAGAAATTAATTGGCCAACTAATATATATAGAAAAAATTAGCCGGGCATGGTGGCGCATGCCTGTAGTCCCAGCTACTTGGGAGGCTGAGGCAGAAGGATTGCTTGAGCCAGGAGTTTGAGGTTGCTGTGAGCTAGGCTGACGCCATGGCACTCACTCTAGCCTAGGCAACAAAGTGAGACTCTGTCTCAAAAAAAAAAACAAAAAAAAAAACCAGCCTGAGCAAGAGTGAGACCCCATCCTACTAAAAATAGAAAAGAAATTAATTGGCCAGCTAAAAATATATAGAAAAAATTAGCCGGGCATGGTGGCGCATGCCTGTAGTCCCAGGTACTCAGGAAACTGAGGCAGGAGGATTGCTTGAGCCCAGGAGTTTGAGGTTGCTATGAGCTACGCTAATGCCACGGCACTCTAGCCGGGGCAACAGACTGAAACTCTGCCTCAAAAAAAAAATAAAAAGATAAAAAAATAAAAAATTCTAGTGACTAGGCATAGGGAAGTTCCAGTTGGAAGAATAAAGACTTTGATTACTGTGTGTTAAGGTACTATACTAGAAGCTTTTGTAGGTCCAATCTAAAATTCATTTTGTCCCTTCAACTTTCATATTGCCTGTTAACTTTTCCCCTCTACATTAACCAGTAGTCCCCCATTAATACCTCTCCCTTTCTCTGGTCTACAAAGATGAGAGGTACTATAGCCTTTTAATTCCATTCACTTGTGCCTAAGGCTTCCCCTAGGGAGAAGGGTCCTAGGGGAAGGGTCCTAGGATAGGATCCTAGAAGATCCTGCCCTCTTCTAGGATCTTGCACCATTAGTCAAATCTTTCCTCTCATTTATGTTTAATTTTTTATTTATTTACCTTTTAGAGATAGGATCTTGCTCTGTCACCCAGGCTTGGGTGCAGTTGCATGATCATAGCTTGTTGTGAGTCAAACTCCTGGCCTCAAGTAATCTTCCTGCCTCAGCCTCCCAAGTTGCTAGGACCACAGGTGCATACCATCATACTCAGCTAATTTTTTTTAAATATATTTTTTTGTTTTATATTTTTAATGTTTTTTTTTTTTTTTTTTAGAGATGGGGTCTTACTCTTGCTCAGGCTAGTCTTGAACTCCTGAACTCAAGTGATCCTCCCACCTTGGGTTTCCACAGTGCTAGGATTACAGGCATGAGCCACTATGCCCCCAATTTTTTTTTTTTTTTTGAGACAGAGTCTTGCTTTGTCACCCAGGCTGCAGTGCAGTGGCATCATAATAGCTCACTGCAATGTCAAACTCCTGGGCTCAAAGCAATCCTTCCACCTCAGTCTCCCAAAGTGCTGAGATTACAGGTGTGAGCCACCACAGCTGGCCCCTAATTTTATTTTTTAAGAGATTGGGTTTTGCTATTTTGTCCAGGCTGGCCTCAAACTTTTGGGCTCGAGTGATCCTCCCAGCTCAGCCTTCCACATAGCTGGGACTATGGGTGTGTGCCATCATGTCCAGCCTATGTTTAAATTTTTACTTTATTCTAGATCCTTTCCCTTTTTGTTGACAAATATGCTAAAACAGGGACTGGCAAGAAATAAATCCAGCCCAACACCAGGTTTTGCAAATAAAGGTCATTTTCTTTTCTTTTTCAACCCCTGCCCCTACCCCAGACAGGGTCTTGCTCTGTCACCTAGGCCAGAGTGCAGTGGTAGGATCATAGCTCACTGCAGGCTTGAATTCCTGGGCTCAAGCAATCCTTCTGCTTCTGCTCCTAAGTAGTTGGGACTATAGGTGTGTGCCACCATGCCCAGCTAATTTCTCTTACTTTTTGTAGAGACAGGGTTTCACTATGTTGCCTGACTGGTCTTGACCTCTTGGCCTCAAGTGATCGTTCCACCTCACCCTACCAAGGTGCTGGGACTGCAGGGTTTAGCCACTGAGCTCAGCCAAAGTTCATTTTCATATTGTCTACAGCTGCTTGCTGTATCAGACTGTATGGCTCTTTAATAAAAAGGCTGCCAACCCTACACTCAAATCTCTCCTATTATTAAAATATAAACAACTCTCCTACCCCCCCTTGCAGGACCCTTCCTGATACCACATATTCCTGTCATCCACAACCTCTCCTCAATTCCTATCCTAAATTAATTTTTCTCAGCCTCTGTGACCCAGAACTCTCCTACTTCAGACTCTCTCATTAACAAATAAACACCCACCTATCTCTTATACTCACCTTTTGATCATCATGAATTGGTTCCTGGGACTTTAGAAGTGAAGCTCTTTCTTCATCTACCCAATTCCCCCACTCTTCTGCTGGTGCATTCCAATCTGAGCTGGGATCAGCAGAAGACAGACCATCTAAAATTTAACAGTGTGAATTAGGTATCTATCATTTCTGCCATTAACTAAAAGACAAAAACTAAAAATATCTTATATTGAACTAAGATGTAATTTTAAACTATTATTTCTCCCAAGCACATTTTAAGAGCTAGAAAAAAAACCAGTAACATGATGGGTAACAATCTTTATTAAACTTCTGTTAGTATATTATATGGTTAAATGGAACTTCTGAGAAACTCCAGAAAATGTATTTATTGGCCATTTAATTCCTGTCTCCCTACTTCCTTGTTATCAATGAATTTACTATCTTTTCCCTGTTCATTTTTTTTTTTTTTTTTTTTTTTTTTTTTTGAGACAGAGTCTCGCTTTGTTGTCCAGGCTAGAGTGAGTGCCGTGGCGTCAGCCTAGCTCACAGCAACCTCAAACTCCTGGGCTCGAGCGATCCTTCTGTCTCAGCCTCCCGAGTAGCTGGGACTACAGGCATGCGCCACCATGCCCGGCTAATTTTTGTGTATATATATATATCAGTTGGCCAATTAATTTCTTTCTATTTATAGTAGAGACGGGGTCTCGCTCTTGCTCAGGCTGGTTTTGAACTCCTGACCTTGAGCAATCCGCCCGCCTCAGCCTCCCAAGAGCTAGGATTACAGGCGTGAGCCACCGCGCCCGGCCCCTGTTCATTTTTAATTTGGTCTAGGACCTGGTTATTTTTTTGCCCTGATTATTACAACATTTCTGCAATTGATTTATTTTCTAGGGTACAGAATTAATTTTTAACAGCAGTACCCACATTATACTCTCCACTTGTCATTTCACACTCTAACTCTCCCATCCTTATGCACCTTTCAAGATTAGGTTCTTCAAATTCATCAAGTCATGACAGAATATTTAACCTCTTCTTTTCCTCCTCCTCTTTTAATACTTCTACCTTCTTATATTTTTCAGATTATTCAATGTTCCTTTTATCTGATATTTAAGTTACTTCAAAGATTCAATCATCTTAATATCAGAAATAAGTGTTATTTTAGATTTCCAAATACATTTCTTTCACTTTAGGAGGCACTGAATTTTTACTTCCTGCAGGAAGCTATCAACGACTTACTCTAAAAGGAAAAAATACTCTTTGGCTCTTCCCAGTGTTAAATAAATAGCTCCTAAAATTAATTATTCCCCCCTTTCCTTGCATATACTCCCATATACACTCCTGTAATATCTACTTATGGTCAGGTTTCATTTACATTGGTTAAAAAATACAGAGGTTAGGCTTTATTTCCAAATGGTTAACAAGTTGTCCTAACATTGCTTAACTAAAAAAAAAATCCAACCATTTCCCACTAACACTTAATGCTACTTTTATTAAATACTCAGTTCTTTCATATGCACTGCAGTCTGTCTCTGGAATTTCTATTCTATTCCACTGATCTATTCCTGGGATCGTGCCATACATAATATGAAATGTAATGAAAATGTAATACATTTTCATATCTATAAGGACAAATCTGCTTGCATTACTCTGTTATTTTTGTTATCTTATTTTCCAGGTGAACTCTATTATTTTTGTTTAATAGGGAGGTATTATACATCCTCATGAAGGCTTTATTTTGGAAGAATATATGATGATCTGGGAAAATGCTCACCAAAAAAGGACAAAATTGTCTACACAGTATGATCACAATTTTATATGATGAAGAGACAGAAGAAAATAACACATTAATAAATATATCTTAATAGTCAAATTACAAGAATTTCATCTTTTCAATCCTTATTAAGCACTTACTAGGTATTAGAACTTAAGCTAGGCAAAAATCAGAGGTACAAAAATGAGTAAGGTAAAATCCCTCCTCACATGCAGCTCATAGTCTAGTCAGGGATAGAGATAGGTAAGTACAATAGACAAGTGTAACAGATTCTGCCATGGGGGCTATGGAAACAGAGAAGAGAAGCTAAACCAGTAGAGGATAGGGAGAGACTGAAGATAAGAATTTATAGTCTAGTGGAGGAAGAACACGGAACAAGTGATTACAAGTGTGAAATGTGCTCCAAAAAACGATGTCCCTTCCTGTATTTCTAAATTCACTATCATGGGCAGGTATCTGGAGTCAGGATTACACAGTATTAGCATAGAAGTTAAGAGCATGGGCCTTCGAGTCAAACAGATGTACATTTGAATATTGCTCTATCACTTTTTTTTTTTTTTGCTCTACCACTTTATAACAATGTGATTTTGGTCAAGTTTCTTAATTTTAATGGGATGTATGCCAACTTCATAAGTTTGATGAGAGGATTACATAAGATACATGTAAAACAATTCAAAACAATGCAGTTAAGTGTTCAATAAATGGTAGCTATTGTTTTTTTCTTTTTTTTGAGACAGAGTCTCACTCTATTGCCCGGTCTAGAGTGTCGTGGCATCAGCTTAGCTCACAGCAACCTCAAACTCCTAGGCTCAAGTGATCCTACTGCCTTACCCTCCCAAGTAGCTGGGACTACAGGCATGCGCCATCATGCCCGGTTAATTTTTTCTATATGTTTTTAGTTAGCCAATTAATTTGTTTCTATTTTTAGTAGAGACGGGGTCTCGCTCTTGCTCAGGCTGATTATGAACTCCTGACCTCAAGCAATCTTCCTGCCTGGGCCTCCCAGAGTGCTTGGATTACAGGTGTGAACCACCGTGCCTGGCCGCTATTGTTTTTAATATCACTGATAACATTAAAACCAGTTTCTAATATATCAGGCATATTTAATTAAGAATTTATTTCTTTCCAAATAGCCCCATGGGGGGAGAAGAATTTATTTCTCACAATCATGATAATCTCTCAATAAGATACACTCAGTATATTTTAATATAGAAATCATTTTTACAAATACAAAGGAATCTATTTGCTAATTTTATACCAAGCATTTATTTATTTTTGAGACAGAGTCTCACTCTGTTGCCTGGGCTAGAGTGCTGTGGCATCAGCCTAGCTCACAGCAATCTCAAACTCCTGGGCTCAAGCAATCCTTCTGCCTCAGCCTCCTGAGTAGCTGGGACTAAAGGCATACGCCACCATGCCCAGCTAATTTTTTCTATATATTTTAGTTGGCCAATTAATTTCTTTCTATTTATAGTAGAGATGGGGTCTCACTCTTGCTCAGGCTGGTTTCGAACTCCTGACCTTGAGCGATCCTCCCACCTCCGCCTCCCAGAGTGCTAGACAAGTATTTATTAACAATACCATCAGGAGATTCAAATGCCAAAGCTGTCATTGGTTTTGCTTAAATCTCACAGATAAGAAACACAGATTTGGAAAATTGTCCATAAGCCTTATCTCTAAGACCTCTTCCCAGAAAAGAAGAAACTATCAAGTGGTAAAAAGTTTAGGCAACTGAATGGGCAATATACTAACATACGATCTATTTTCTTAATTACGGTGGGAGGTGATCAGGGATAAAAATCTAGGAAAGTACTTAGTAAAACTATTTTTTAAAAACACTCAGATGGCCATTAAGTTTGGGAGAACAATTATAGCCTATGGCTTAACTTCTGTAAGAACATTAACAGAAGCATATATTCTCTACTGACTTTATAGAGTCTCGTGGTGATTTTTCCATGCTTATTGATTTTGGATATTTTTTAATTAAATGGGATCAAATAAAACTACTTTAAAACAATAGATCAGTCATGTAAATCCAAATATAGTCACCAGGAGATGTCTCAATAAATGATTCATTGGCTTAATGTGCCATAAACTTCTTGGACATAGTTCCCTTAAAAATGATACACAGTATAGTTTTCTACATTTATAAACAGAGTAATTTCTCTTCTCAAAATTCTCCCATTAGTTTGCCAATGTCTTTTCAAAGAGCCATACTGGTTTTCTTTTCAAAAGGGTAAGAAATTTGTTCTATTTAATTTGCTTGTGAAATGTTTTAGGCTTAAGCAACTCATCACTGGTCTTTATTTGGTTGTCAGTTGTTTCTTGTCAGAACTTAATTCAACATTAACTTTAATAGCTTTAATGAAATAAAACAATTACATTAGAAAGACATTCTCTAGTGTTTAAACAGACAATATTAATTAACCCCATTGAGTAGACTACTAATTTTGCCACTAGAAGAAGAATATCAACAACAGCAACAGTAACACTGGATATTTACCATGTATGAGGCAGAGTTCTAAGCGCATTATGTGTTTTAACTCATTTAATCCTCTCAACAGCACTGTGGGAAGGGGATTACTGTTTTGATAGATTAGGAAACTGAGGCATAGAATGATCATGTGACCTGCATAAAGGACAAAGGCCAGGAAGCTAGGATTCAAATTCAGTTAGTCTGTTCTCAAAGCTCATGCTCTTAATCACTTTACCATATTGCAGCTAATTCATTCACTTCTGTGTGCCAACAAAAATACAGTTCTATTCAACATTTGATTTTGTACAGGGGCCATAATGACATTGTTCCTTTATGGTCAAAATAAATGATAGATTAATATGTCTTTAAAGAATGTTATCTTTTGTACTTTAGCATCTTAATCTTATACATAAGAACTTAGACAAATTTAATGCCTTTCTGTCAAGATAATGATGCCTATACCTCACACCAGAAGGTCAATATATTAATCGTATCATACTATAAATGTAAAGCTAATGTAATATACTTTATGGATTAGTAATCTCAAATGCTAAATTACGCATTCTATAAATTCAGAAGTAATAATTAAATCCACTGAGCACCAAAAAATAGCTACATTAAAGATGGTAACACAAAAAATAAAATTCACAGAGACAATGAGGTTAAAGAGAAACTTTGGACTTAAAGACCACCAACACAGCATAACAAACTTGAAGAAGATGGTGTACCTGATACATACTACTTTAAATACAGAATGCTGTAGATACATGTTTTTTAAAATTCTTTATTTTAGCAGCCAATCATGTTTTTCATATTCAAAGAATGCTAATACAGATAAAAGTGGAGCTATTTTGTCTCAGCAGGAAAACCTGGAGTTTTGTTAGGTCAATTTTCCTGTTTCAACCCATGGCAGCCCAAGATACTTTATGGCTGTTTTTCTACATTCACTCTTATTATTTAAATAATCACTTATCAATTCTACTCTGCATATAGCTGATAATTCTTCCTAAAGCACAGGTAGATTGTTTCTTCCAAAAATAGCATTTTCACATTCTTGTAATAGCTTGGATTGAGATGATACTTTATATAGTTGGCCCTCTGTATCTGTGGGTTCTGCACACGTGGATTCAACCTTGAATGAAAAATATTTTGAAAAAAAGCATGGTTGTGTCTGTACTGAACATGTACACTTTTTTCTCACCATCATTCTCTAAATAGTACAGTATAACAACTATCTACTTAGCATTTACATTATAATAAGTATTATAAGTAATCTAGCAATGATTTAAAGTATATGGGAAAATGTGTGTAGGTTATATGCAGATACGATAACATTTTATTATAAGGGACTTGAACATCTGTGGATCTGGGTATCCAAGGAGGGTCCTGGAATCAATCCCCCATGGCTACTCAGAGAATGACTGTAATTTACAAAGGGCTTTTAGGTTCATCCATTACTTCATTAAAATCTCACAACCACCTATGGAAGCAGATATGACAGGTTATTTGCTCCATTTTACAGCTCCCAGATAAGTGACAATGAAAGCCCAAGCCATATGAGATACTGTATTTTAGAGTCAGGACTAAAACTCCTATCTACCTTCTAAGCTAGTACTCAAAACTTCCCTAATCTTTAGCCAGCAATTCAAGGCATTTCATAATATGGCCCTCCCTGATCTACATTTCTAACCTCATCTCCCTTAATCTGTGAGAAATGTATTTTAACTACTGTGTTACCTGCTTACCTTCATGATTACTATCATCACTAAGGCTGTACTATGTAGTGGTTAAGAGCATGAACTCTGGAGCCAGACTGGCAAGGTTTGAATACCACCGTCCTCCATTTAACTAGCTGTGTGGCCTCAAAGTTAGATAACTTTTCTTTGTCACTATTTCTTCATCTGGAAAGTGTGAAAGAAAAAATAAACCTACTTTATAGAATAGTTATAAATATTAGATTATTTAATAAGGTGCAAAAGACTTAGACCAGTGCCTGGCATAGTCCAATGTTTACTTTTATTACATTATTACTACTGAACATCTAGGCAGAAAGCACTGCCCTAGGAACTGAGTGTATAAAAGAATAAAAGATAGTTCCTGTTTACAGAGGGTTTCAATTCCACTTGGAGATATAAAACACATTCTTAAAATAAATGTTTAGAAAGACCAAAATAGTGAAAAGCCTCACAGGTTAACATATAAGTGCTAAGTAAATAGCAGAAAAGAATATGATATAAAAGTTCAGAGAAATGAGTAAATTCTGACATTTGCGGATGTGGGAAAAAACTCCAGATATCTTTTTTTAAAAAATGAAGACAGCATGAACTTTCTGAACATAAAAACCTTATTCTTTTTCCCTTTCCTCCTTTATGACTTCCTTTAACCCTCCTATGCTTATATAAGAAACTGGGGTAAGAAAGCTGTTTTCTACCGAGCACAAATATGTGCACACTTCACAAATTCAAAGCCATTCTTGTACATTCTATTTACTCCATCACACTAAAACTAGGAGAAGAAACATTCATTAATTTAAAGCAAAAACTTTAAAAACCAGAAATACTACAGAGCAACTATAAGAAAACTTCATATTTAAATACTGCCTCAGTCATTATGAAAATTTAGTTTTAATTCTACAGATATATTCAATAATCAAGTTTCAAGTAGTACATCTGGTGTATTATTATGACCTTTAAAGGTGAGAAATTAGGATTAAAATTAAAACATAAAGCATGAATTCAGGGTGCTAGAAAGAAAATTCTGAAAAAAAAAAAAAACAAATAAAAAAACTGATAATTTTTAAAAGGACATACTTAACCCAGACCATTCATCATCGATATAGGGTTGATTACGGCTAACATCCCACTGATAATCAGAAGTGGTAGACTGAGAAACTGGCTCAGCAGTAGACCCTTAAATGAAAAACGAATGCAATAAAATTAAAAAATGGAATTTCCTAATGATCTTTTATAATAATAGCTCTATACTTCGCACACGGAGACTTTATCATTTTTTAAAATTTCTCCTACAAGAAAAAATTCAGACATTAGAAAAAGATTTAAGTTAAAAGGAAAAGTAGAGTTTAGAGTAATTTTAAATTAACTATGATAATCACTTGATCTAATTCATTGATCAGAAATATATTTTTTCCCTAGTACCAATCCATTATGATTTTGTCTTACTATGCTTCAAGGTAGTTAGATATCTACACATTTTGAGAAGTCAAAAAATTTTTTATTTTTAATGGAAAATAATAAAACATAAAAGAAATCTCTGCCATTGATCATTTTAGTCCTGGATGTTCAGGGTATACGTATATCCTCAGAACCCTGAAAAAGAGAACTAGAAAATGTGTGAGTTAGCTAGAACTATCAGGCTAAGGAAAGTTAAAGAAACAGGTAATTATCTAGACAGGTGAGGCAGAAAGAAGCCAAAGAAACAAAAGAGTTGCTGGAGGTTTAGAGACTGAATTCAGGTACATTTAAAGAGAACAGAATATTTTCTTCTAAGTTTTGTCTGTTTTTTTTGTGTGTGTGTGTGTGGCAGGGGGGAAGCAGGTGGGGTGAGAGTGGGTTCACACAGTCCTTAGGAATCTGATAAATGCTATGGAGGCCTACTTCCAGAACTTAAATTTTGCACACAGTCTTTGCAGCATATCAGTTCACAGATGCCAGGTCAAAAAGCCTTGTTCTATAGACATAAATTCATTTTAGATTGTAAGTGTAAAGCAGTGGTTCTCTATCAGGTATATATATACCCTAGACCTTCTGAATCAGACTTTCCATGTATACTGCAGTCCTTAGATGACTCTGATATTCACTTTGGATTCAAAGCCACTGATATGAAGAAATGGTTAAGAAAAGATACATGGCTAATATAAAACTTATATATAATCACTTTCTACCATCAGAGTCCTTACCAATTTATACATTTCTACTTGGCTGTAGATGATCTTACTAGCATTCCACTAATATGATAATTGTCTGATATATATATATATAAAATAGTTATATATTTTTAATGTAAATTTTAACAAATAACAGTAACTTTATAAAATTTATATATAATTAGTATATTAGTTGCTTAGAAGCACTATTGTCAATAGTGGTGCTATTCCTTTCACTAAAGGTATATGCTGCTTTCTCTGCATATATGAAGAGAATAGCATCTGTGTTATACAAAGTCACCAAAAGAGGGAGACAATGAACTTGTGCCTCTGGAACTGAAATGTGGTCTATGAGATTAGGGTTTGGCAATCTGCAACCTGTAGACCCAAATCCAACCATCCAGTTTCTGCATGACTCATAAGCCAAGAATAGTTTTTATATTAAAATTTTTTTCTTTACATTAATAGATTTAGAGGACCATTTTTAAATGGGAAAAAGAAAAGAAAAGAAAACAAAAAAATACCAAAAGAATTATTTTGGAACCAGACACAGTCATTTGCTTATATATTGTCTCTGGCTGCTTTCCTATTACAATGGCAGAATTAAGTAGCTGCAAACAGAGACAGTACGGTCCACACAGCCCCAAATATTTACTATCTGGCCCTTTAAAGAGAAAGTTTGCTGACCTCTGTTCTAGGCCATGATTCTAGATACTACTGAACTACACAATTAGTAAACTGAGTCCGTGAATTCCAATGTGAACCAGATACTGCAAACTAAACAATGTCTACCACATTTGTGTAATATTTGTTATACATAGCTTCTAGATGATTAATAAGTGGCATATGCATTTAAGTAATGCTGAACTGAAAGAAGTTGTGTATTTTGTGTAATTGTGTATTTTCTAAATCAATGGATACTCAAAAGTAGAGTTTTTAAGCAGAGGTCCACAAAATCTGACATGCTTAGCTAGAAACTCATGATAAGTAAGGATGAATAAAAATAAAATGCCAAATTGCAACTAGAAGTATGGTAGGAGTATACTACCGTGTTTCCCCGAAAATAAGACCTATCCATAAAATAAGCCCTAACAAGATTTCTAAGCATTTGCGTAATATAAACCCTACCCCGAAAATAAGACCTAGTGATGGGCGTGGCTATGCAGCGAAACTGCACAACCCATGCATTTCATCGCAGAGCAGTAAAGAAGATGAGCAGCCCTTCTCATCTGCCCCATCCCAGAGGTGACCGGAAAGGTGCAGGCAGCCCCACCAACAAGGTCAGCTCCCCCTGTCAGGTCCCAGCCATCCTGTGCGCGCTGCAAGCTGAGGCTTTGAGGGGAAAATAACACACCCTCTGAAAATAAGCCCTAGGGTGCCTTCTTGAGGAAAAATAAATATAAGACCCTGTCTTACTTTTGGGGAAACACGGTAGTAACAGAAAAATTATGACCCATGAAGGGAAGGCCTTCCATACATATATACCTATGTGCCAATGAATTGTGTGATCTCTGGCCACAGATTTTTTTCTTTACTTTCCTAAAGAAAGGAACTAAGTCACTTGTGCATAAGAATTTAGGTCTTCTCTCCCCTCTTTTTAAAGGCCTCTGCCACTTTATGTATCTATTACTTATGTTGCTAGCAATATTTGTTGCAGATGAGTTTTTCAAATAACAAGCACTAAAATTAATTTAAACAAAATTTTTTGGTTAACTAAATGAAAGACTGTTTTCACATACCAGAAACAGCAGAGTTAAGTGTGAGAGATGCAAAAGAAGCAGAATTCTGTTCAGAGGTATTCATTCCCCTATCCACACTAGACCAAGCAGCTGTTAAAATAAAGAACGTCACTTGGAACCTTCAATTTGCAACGAGACTTGAAAGATATGTATAGATTTAAAACTATGATAACAATATTTAAAGATAACCTTAGAGATTAGAACCACTTAAGATAGTAATAGCCAACTAAATATTTATTGAATATCCATTATGTGGCTGGGCCCCTTACACCAGCCACTTCCAATTCTTATGGCAACCCTGCTAGGCAGTTTCAAGCAGTTAAGTGACTTGCTGATAGCTAGAAAACAACTGGAACTCAGGTCGATCTTCAAAGTCTATGCTCTTTCCACTATATCAAGCTACCTTATCATCAATCATAATGAAGCAACTACTTTGGGCCAAGCACTGAACTTGGTACTTGACATTCATTATAACCAATCCTCATAATTATTTAAATATGAGGTCATACAGGTTAAATAACTAGCCTAAATGTCCATAAAAGGATTCATACCTAATAGATCCGTCTGAACTAGTCCCTGCTCATTCCTCTATACCATGCTATCTTCTCAATACTTTTAAGACATTTCTTTTTTATATATGAGTTATTTTAAATAAACCTCCATGAGACTAGTCAACCTGTCTCTTCTCAGTGACCCATTGAAAACCTAATACAGTTCCCTTTCAATTTCAACAAAGGTCCTAATCCATCTAGGCAAGAACTTTAACCTGCTGCTTAATTTAAATTGTAGCAAAATTAAGTAAGTACCTTCTAATGTATGTCCTAATTGTGAAACACTACATAGCTTTTATAAATAAACTGAAAATATCCCAAAAGGTCACAGTTCCTAACATTACTCCATAAACTTGACCATTTCTTTTACAGCACAAAAATTCATGCTTTTTTCTCTGCTAAAAATGAGAATGGGGGCCAGGCACAGTGGCTCACGCCTATAATCCTAGCACTCTGAGAGGCCGAGGCGGGAGGATCACTCAAGGTCAGGAGTTCCAAACCAGCCTGAGCAAGAGCGAGACCCCATCTCTACTAAAAGTAGAAAGAAATTAATTGGCCAACTAAAAATATATAGAAAAAATTAGCCAGGCATGGTGGCACATGCCTAGAGTCCCAGCTACTTGGGAGGCTGAGGCAGAAGGATTGCTTGAGCCCAGGAGTTTAAGGTTGCTGTGAGCTAGGCTTATGCCATGGCACTCTAGCCTGGGCAACAGAGTGAGACTCTGCTTCAAAAAAAAAAAAGAAAAACAAAAAAACAAAAAACAAACAAAAAAAATAAAAATGAGAATTTAGGGAATGTTTCTTTCAAACAAATTTTGATACTTCTATATCCAATTTTTGGACATGGCAGGAGGATTTGGAGAGTAAGCTTAAAAACAGTACTAGTAAATTATATCTACAGTTTGATTCTTGAGGGTGTTAACCTTTAAAAAAGTGATAAGGAGCGAGGTGCAGTGGCTCACACCTGTAATCCTAGCACTTTGGGAGGCTGAGGAAGGAGGACTAAGGCCAGGAGTTCAGGACCAGTCTAGACAACACAACAGGACCTGTCTCTACAAAAGAATAAAAAAATTAGCTAGGCATGGTGACATGTCCCTGTTGTCTTAGCTATTTGGGAGGCTGAAGCAGGAGGATCACTTGAGCCCAGAAGTTCGAGGTTGCAATGAGCTATCATTGTGCCAATGCACAAGTCACTAGTCTGGGTGACTGAGTAAGACCCATCTCTATAAATAAATAAGTAAAAATGTGATAGGAAAAGCTGACAACAAAGAAAGAAACATTTTTTTCACTAAACACTACAAACTTTCTAGTGTCTATTCTCCTAAATTAAAAGAAATAAACAAAAATATCTGCAATAAGCACAAGAAAAAAACCTATATTTAACACACAAGAAATTATTATGATAAAAAAAATACAGTAAGAGGTCATTAGACAAATGGGCAAAGAACATGAATAGACAATTCATACAAGAAACAGAAATGATCAAGAAAGTTGTAGAGAAAACATAAAATCTCATTAGTGATTTTAAAAGTTAACCAAAACAATTTATGCATTTTTTGCTTATCAAATTAGAAAAGATTAAATAAAAAAATACTCAACCTTGGTAAGCACATGATAAATGGGCACTTATACTGATGCTGAGAGTATAACTTAGAACAACTCTCTTAGGAAGCACTAGACAATATGTAGTAGAGCATTATAAACATCCGTATTCCCTTTAATCACTCCTAAGACTCTGTCCTAAAAACAAATACATTCAATGCAGTGTTATCTACAATGGTTTAAAAAAAGAAAAATAATTTCTCCAATAATGTGTGAATAGTTAGGTGAATTATGGTATGCTTACACATTATATGGCCAATATATAAAAATATAAGCAGTGAGGAAAATGTTTTGTTACAATGTTAAGGGGTGGAGAAGGAATATAAAAATGCATACCCAATTTGAGTTATGCCAAAAACAAAAAGCAAAAACAAAACTAAACACAAGAGAAGGGGAAAAAACACCATAAAGAACTAAGAGTGGTTGTCACTGGGTGGTACAATGGTTACAATGGGGTTTTCCTTATTTTTTTTTTGCAATTTTCCACATTTAACACAGATTTCTTTTCCATAGTACACACACACCTGAAAATTAAGTTGCTTTTAACTTGATGGCTCTCAACTGAAATAAGCTTCTCAACTACTGTTCTTTTTTTTTTGATAGAACAGGTTTTGGATCAACTACTGTTCTTTATCACTAAAATTCAGGGGAGGCTGTCGTGGTGGCTCACGCCTGTAATCCTAGCTCTCTGGGAGGCCGAGGCCGGCGGATTGCTCGAGGTCAGGAGTTTGAAACTAGCCTGAACAAGAGTGAGACCTCGTCTCTACTATAAATAGAAAGAAATTAATTGGCCAACTAATATATTTAGAAAAAAAAATTAGCTGGGCATGGTGGCGCATGGCGCATGCCTCTGTAGTCCCAGCTACTCGGGAGGCTGAGGCAGCAGGATTGCTTGAGCCCAGGAGTTTGAGGTTGCTGTGAGCTAGGCTGACGCCACGGCACTCACTCTAGCCTGGGCAACAAAGTGAGACTGTCTCAAAAAAAATAAAAATAAAAACCAAAAATTCAGGGGAAAATTTAATTATAAATAGGTACTTTGCAGACTATAAAATACTCTATGAATGAATGCTATAAACTGTACTTCCATTTACTATTTTTATTTAGAGTCATTAGAACTGTTGAAATTAATCAAAAACCCTGTTCACACATTACATGTATCACATCACTAAGAATACACTATTATACTAGTTAGCTACATTGATAATCAAATACGATAAGGTATGTTAAAGCACTAGGTAAAGAGTAGATGATAAACATTGTTATTTACTTATTTAGTTCCCACTTTGCTCCATGAAAAGGATCTGAGGTTAATTATTCCTATAATATTATTTCTGTATGACATTACTAATTTTTCTATTCATGAGGTATTCTCTTCCTGGAAAATTAAAAAACGTACAAACAAGATTAGCAATTTCAAATGAACTTAAATTTTTCCAACGGTTCTTACCAATGTCAGAAAATATTGAACGGTCACTCCAATTCCTTCCCCAGTCTTTTCCATTTGAATTAGCATCTCCAGTGTCTTGACTCCAAGCAGATGGCTCAGTTTTCCTCTTGCCTGCAGAAGCAGGTGAAACAGAGTTCCATTTCTCCTCACCTGCACTGATCTGTGAGGAGGGTTTTATAGACTTTTCATTCCAGCCTCCTCCATTGACAGTGAGGTTTTCATTCAATCCTGAAGAAACTTAAAGAAAAGAAAATAAAGATTAAAAACAGGTACATGACTTCTTGTTAAAAGTGGGATATTTAAAAATGTCTATGACTCTTCAACTTATATTTATCATTCACTCCCCCTATTGTCCTTTAAATACCTTGAGCTTTAAAGATAAATACATTTTAAAGTGACATGATCACCGTAGATGCCTTAAATTTAATCAGAGGTTTGAAGGTAAAATATATGTAGTGAAATTTTCAATAGCAGAACGACTTGCTCAAAGGAAGTACAACAGAGCAAACAGAAAAATGACACATTCTGGAACACTCAGAATACTCACCACTAAGAATATGAAGACTTCTCCTTAGATACATGTTCTTTCCTTAAATGTTTACATATATTATGGATGAGGCAGTGATTATTATTATTATTATTTTTTGAGACAGAGTCTCGCTTTGTTGCCCAGGCTAGAGTTGAGTGCCATGGCGTCAGCCTAGCTCACAGCAACCTCAAACTCCTGGGCTCAAGCAATCCTTCTGCCTTAGCCTCCTGAGTAGCTGGGACTACAGGCATGCGCCACCATGCCTGGCTAATTTTTTCTATATATATTAGTTGGCCAATTAATTTCTTTCTATTTTATAGTAGAGATGGGGTCTCGCTCTTGTTCAGGCTGGTTTCGAACTCCTGACCTCGAGCAATCCACCCGCCTTGGCCTCCCAGAGTGCTAGGATTATAGGCATGAGCCACTGTGCCTGCCCTAAGGCAGTGATTCTAAAAGCTGGATGCACATCAAAATCAACTGAGAAATTTCTTAAAAACAGACTCTGGAGCCTTAGCCCAGACCAATTAAAATCAGAATCTCTGTGATGGAACCCAGGCATCAGTATGTATGTGTGTGTGTGTGTGTACACACGTTTCTTTTCATATGTGTGTGTACGTGTTGTTTTTTTAAAGCTTCCTAGATGATTGTGATGTGTAGCCAGGATCAAGAACCATGGGCACAAAGGAAGCTACCAGTGCTAAGAACAAGCCTGAAACAAGAAAGTGCTTTTTTCATTTCTGAATTTATGTTTTACTATAACACTTTTGTTTTCAGGTCAGCAATACACTATTTAATTCAATCTCTATTATAAATGAGTAAATAAAATATATTTTCTATTTGTGAAGCACTAAAAAAGCTCAAACTATAGTCCATTTATTGTGAAATATTTGATACTGTATCAAGGAAACAGTTTAAAAATTATAGGAACTTAGGCTTTTTCTTAACATGTAAGAGTAAAGTCTTTTATCTCATATACCTATATTAAACCCATGTCTAACAAAGATCCTTCTTCTCTACTGGATTAAGTGATGTAAGCAAGAATCAAAACGGCATATAAACTATTGCTGAAAGAATGTTTTTATATGTGGGGGGGGGGAAAGACTAGAACATACCAAAGACTGTTAGAAGTAGGTGTGATTTTCTTTTATTTTCCAAAATCCTGGACTATGATTATGTTACTTTAGTAATGAAAAATCATTTTTAAGACTTTTTCTTTCCTTTTGCATCATTCATATGAGGAAAGAGACATGTATATAATTTTCTATTTTGATGGGCCTTCAATTTAAGTTACATGTAATTTCTCTCACCCTGAAGTGTAGAATCTCCTTTTCCAGACTTAAGGTTGCTAACTTGAACATTTAGATGAGAATCACCTGGTTGAAATAGAAATAAAATTATTTAATACTAAATAGGGCACTATGCACATTAAAAATTAATTTTTACTTATTATCTATAATAAATTGTTCCTTCAAGTGCTAAATTCTTCCACTGGAAAAAAGTCAATTTTACAACATATTTCACATGTCTGTAACAAATTGAGTTCTCTAGTTACCACATTCTTAGTCAACTAAAATGCCAATAAAGAACCTGGAAAACTGCCTAAGTACAGATAGAGTTTGCTATTCTATAACAGTTACCACGATTCTTTTAAGTAGGAACTGGAGCACTGGGCTCTGTAATTGGATTCAACTTTGCCACCTCTCAACAATACCAGCTGCCTTTTCAACAATCCTGGAAGCAAACACATCAACTTAAGAAAGACCTTTGCCAGTATTTGGGACCAGGACTTAGGAAATATGGCAAGAGGTGAAAATATATAACACAAAAATACTATTTCTCTGACACTAAGAAGCATAATGATCACAACACATCAAAAAAACAGCATGACATATGATTGTGCTAGCATGGAAGGCATGCACAAGACAATGAAAAAGAATCTCCAACAAAAATACTAAAGCAAAGCTAATATGTGACAATGAAAATGGATTCAGTAGAAGTCATTGCTGTAACATGGCAATAAATTCCACCAAATTATCAAGCAAAACAGTAAAAGGTAACAAGGCTAAGAAAGTGAGATCCAGAAATAACTGAAGGATGGGGAGGTGGGAAGGTCATTAACAAAAAGATGAAGGAAGGATAAGCCAATGCATTGAGGCAAGTTGAATAGTATCACTTTGCAGATGCCAGGGTAAAAATGATGGCAATGTAAAGAGGTACCAAGAAGCCATCAGTATTGGATAGTATGAACATCTGAAATACTTGGGAGGAAGAACATTAGCTCACAATCTTTGAAATTCTGGTCTAGCTTTATCAAACACCTATGGCACTCTCAAAAAGCTGGGGGGGGGGAATAAGAAATCCAGACACAACCTGCACTAACCAGAACATGCTTGTTTCATCTTTAAATGAAAGCGTACAACATGCAGAATAATGATAAATTATTTCATTTAGTAAATGTCTTATCCACTGTAAGAAATGGAGATGCAAGAGAGTTGGGGTAAAGTAATACACACGAGGAAAAGAGGCAACATCATTTTCTCATGTGACTCAAGGCAGAAAGGCAAATTTTAATTTAATAGGCCATTTATTAGGCAATATGTAACACGTAACACTGCTGGTATTAGGTAGACCAATACATGGTTCACAATACTCTCACGAAGAAGGGTATATCAGCACAATGATGTTAGCAGTTCAAAATAGGTTTTGACATAATATTATGTACATCTGAATAAAAGGAGTTTGATTTGATGTACCACTCTTATGTTCCACTAATATACCTTTATTCTTCTTGGAACCAACAGGAAATGATGCAGTTGTAAGTTGCTCGGTGGTAATTGTGATGGTATTTTCTATCCCAGGGATAGTTGAATCCAATGAACCAGAATCAGTCATCACCTTATCACGTTTACGCTGCTGTCGTTTCTCTCTGTGACTAATTTTAGTTTCCCAGGCTCCTGACATAGCCCCAGAAAAAAAATGTTATTCAGTAAGGGGAAGACAAAAAAGTTGTAGTTTTGGGGGGAAAATGGGGTGGAGCACACAAAATATCATGATAAATTTAGATATTAAGCTAAAAACCAAGAGTGCTGATTATATTAATTTATCCTAAAAATTTATTCTAATCCCATTATGTTTTAGGCAACAAACTGCTATTATTGATCCTAGTAATTTTTATCAAATCCTCCCTCTGTAGTTTAGAGAAAGTGACAGATGTAAGTCATCTTATATCTTTTATCTTGCTGGGAGAAGTGATAGGAGAGTGTTATGTAATCACTAATAAATGGCTTCCTGAAGAATTTTGTACCTGGCCTTCCAGGAATGGTATGTTTAAGGATAATGGGGCAAAAAATCCAAAACACACTTCTGGGAAACGAAGACAAGTAGCTTTTCAATTGCTCAAAATATTGAGTGTGACCTTACATTTCAATAAGGCAGTTCCCCTCAGAAAAAGCACTATTGGATCCTTAACAAAAGTGTTTCCTAACGATGTCATAGATTTGTACATTAAAATCTACCGTAATGAAAAAGAAGAGCTAGATACAAAATTAAGTGAAACAAATGCAGCTTTTATATAATACACCTTGGTAAAAAAGGATTAAAATTTTTCTACAGTCCTTTCCCTTGCTCAAGTACCTTCATCAACTTCCTTTCCATCATGGCGTGAACTGTTCTGCACTGCTTTAGCATCTGACTTTGATTTCTTCTTATTTTTCTTTGACTGAAAGTAAAATAGAATGTTACTTAATATTTCGTTGTTTTTGAAAAGGTAGAGTCAGTAAAATACATAATGAAATGTATGATGCTGACAACTAAAAAAATTTAATGTTTGATTAAAAAAACTCAACATATTAAGTAGCAGTAATAATATAGTTACCATTTATTGACTGGTTACTATGTGCTAATTTGCATTTTCTATTTATTCCTTTAAAAAATGGTACTGTCCCCATTTTAGAGACAAAATGGAAACTTAGCGATGTTAAATATTATTAATAAAAAGGCTGTCCTGGGTCACATTTAATAAATTAAGTTATAATTAGGAACTAGGTCTGTCTGACTCCAAAGTCTGTGCTCTCAGACATCATGTTATACTAAGTTACATCATAAATAAGGTACTGTACTATGGCATTTTCAGAGCAATAAAATTAAAACCTATTGCCACTGTTCAGAAGGAAAATGATGTACCGATTATTGGTTTTTGGATTACCTAAAGCAGATAGTCAATGCAACCTGTGTATAACAAATTAATGAGTCAATTATATAAAGTTGGTAATATTTTATGAGTTTCAAAGCAATGTAAAAATACCTGGGAGTTGTATATTGATGTTTAATAATCCTATAAAGATAAAATACCTATACATATACAAGATACAGACATTTTGGAAAGACTTTCCAACTCCCTTCAGCTAATATTATTTTTTTCAAAAGCTTGCTAAGAATTCTATAAAGCAATGATTTCTATATTTATGTAAGTGCTTACAGAAGAGAATTAACATTCATAAAATAATGTTTTTATTTATAATTTGTATTCACTCATTTTAGCTATTTATTGAGATCAACTATGTTCAGCTTAAAGTTAAGTTTACAACTAAATAAGAGATTGTATCTTAATTATAAGACTTTTGTATGAGTAAGCAATAATGGCAGCTAATTGCTTTTCCTATCAATAAACGACTTGTAAATATTTTCAAGTGGCAAGATCTCTTAAATATAATTAAAAATTGTCTTTAACAAGGGAGTACATAAAAAACTATTTTTGAAAGTTCTTTTACTGTGCTCATAATTGATTTGCATTTATTTGTTTCCTTGCATATTCTTGTTATCATTAACATGTACCATGTTTCATACATACTACTTTATTATATCTAACAAACCAAACTCATATCCACTTTCTAAAAACTGAAATATCATCCACTCCATAATATTCACCCTTTTAAAGTGCACAATTCAGTGGTTTTTAATATACTAGAAGTTGCACAAGTAACATTATTTTCTTTATCCCAAAGAAAGAAACTCTAATCATTAGCAATCACTCCTTATGTCTCTTTTCCCTGCTGGCAATCACTAATCTATTGTCTGTTTCCATCATATCTACTCTTAAGTAAAGACAACACATCGAACATCTGTCAATAATAGTCTAGAGCAGGGGCAGCAAACTTTTGTAAAGGATCAAATAGGAAGTATGTTAGGCTTTGTAGGCCATATGGTTTTGTAGCAACCACACAACCCTGCCTCTGTAGCATGAAAGTAGCCATATACAATACATAAACAAACGGGTTCCACTACATTCCAATAAATTTTATTTATAAAAACAGTCATTTGGCTGGATTTAGGAAACCAGAGTTTGCTATCCCTGGTCTAGAGTGCTGCTGGTCAATGAAATATAATGCAAACCAAATATATAAGTTAAATATTTCCAGTAGATACGTTTTTAAAATGTCAAAATAGGTGATATTAAATTTTTTTTTTGAGACAGAGTCTTGCTCTGTTGCCTAGGCTAGAGTGCCATGGTGTCAGCCTAGCTCACAGCAACCTTAAACTCCTGGGCTCAAGAGATCCTCCTGCCTTAGCCTCTGAGTAGCTGGGATTACAGGCATGAGCCACTATGCCAGGCTAATTTTTTAAATTTTTATTAGAGACAGGGTCTCCTTTGTGCCTGATTTCGAACTTGCTGGACTCAAACTCCTGACCTCAAGGGATCTTCCCATCTTGGCCTCCCAGAGTGCTAGGATTACAGGTAAGGGCCACTAGGCCCGGCCAGGTGATATTAATTTTTTTTTTTTTTTTGAGACAGAGTCTTGCTTTGTTGCCCAGGCTAGAGTGAGTGCCGTGGTGTCAGCCTAGCTCACAGCAACCTCAAACTCCTGGGCTCAAGCAATCCTTCTGCCTCAGCCTCCCAAGTAGCTGGGACTACAGGCATGCGCCACCATGCCCGGCTAATTTTTTCTATATATATTAGTTAGCCAATTAATTTCTTTCTATTTACAGTAGAGACGGGGTCTCGCTCTTGCTCAGGCTAGTTTCGAACTCCTGACCTCGAGCAATCCACCTGCCTCGGCCTCCCAGAGTGCTAGGATTACAGGCGTGAGCCCCTGTGCCCAGCCTAATTTTAATAATGTATTTAACACAACATATCTAAAAATGCTATCATTTCAACATGTAACCAATATTAAAAAACTCTTAATAAGATAGTATAAAAAAGAAGTTAAGCTAAGTTTGAAATCTGATGTGTATCTTACATTTAACAGCAATGTCAATTCAGACTAGTCATATTTCAAGTGTTCAATATCCACCTGTCAAGTGTTTACCATATGAACAGGTCTACAGGAACTAACTAAAGTGGGTATCCCCATTTTACAGATAAGGAAACTGAGGCCTGACCTCAATTGTTTTGCTCCAGCTCAAGTTCTACTCCCTTTGCTTTATCACTATTGCTTTCCCCATTTCCTTTCTCTTAAATATAAGCATCTTGAAACATTAAAACTGTCACAGACTTGGCCATTTGTCACAAACTTCCTGGGGAAACTTCCAGTACTATTATACCTTCCCATGTGTGCAAGTGTTCATAGTTTATCTAACAATAATGTGAAATTCTCGAAAGCAAGAGAATAAGAGATATTTCACTATATTCTCTAGACTCTCTACTTTATTTGAATATAGGCCATCCCCAGGTTATGGATGAGATACGTTCCTGAGAAAATCTTTAGGTCAGATTTGCATGTAACTCAGATTCCTGGTGAATACTACACATACAGCAATAAAACAACAATACTATAATGGCTCATATGTGGTAATAATAATAGTGTAATACTGTAATAATAATACCCTGTACTGTAATAAGTTACAGAAACTACTGTGCTCTTTTTTTTAATTCAAACGAACGGAACATAAAAACAAACTCAGACAAAAAGTCCAGATAGGAGATAAGAGAAATTAAAGGTTAATAACCCTCATCTAATGTTGCATCAACGCCAAGCTAACAGGAATATCACACTTATTTTGATCTTCTAACAAAATCAATAATAACCTTTCTTATTTATTTATTTATTTTTTTGAGACAGAGTCTCACTTTGTTGCCCAGGCTAGAGTGAGTGCTGTGGCGTCAGCCTAGCTGACAACAGCAACCTCAAACTCCTGGGCTCAAGCAATCCTGCTGCCTCAGCCTCCCGAGTAGCTGGGACTACAGGCATGTGCCACCATGCCCGGTTCATTTTTTCTATATATATTAGTTGGCCAATTAATTTCTTTCTATTTACAGTAGAGACGGGGTCTCGCTCTTGCTCAGGCTAGTTTCGAACTCCTGACCTCGAGCAATCCGGTCGCCTCGGCCTCTCAGAATAATCTCTGAATAATTAATCCACTGTGCTGCTTAGTAATTGATGCTTTCAGTGGAGCACTGCCTTTCACATGTTCCATTATTCTCACTTTATCCTTCATAATTGTTTCAATAGTCCAACAATTGAAGCCTAATGCTTTCTCACTGAATTATGGTGTCTGGCCTATCTCTAAAGGCTTAATTATTTCTACTTTTGTTTCCATTGTAATCAATTTTTTTCTTTTTTTTTTGAGACAGAGTCTCACTTTGTTGCCCAGGCTAGAGTGAGTGCCATGGTGTCAGCCTAGCTCACAGCAACCTCAATTTCCTGGGCTCAAGCAATCCTCCTGCCAGCCTCCCGAGTAGTTGGGACTACAGGTATGCGCCACCATGCCTGGCTAATTTTCTGTATATATATATTTTTAGTTGGTCAATTAATTTCTTTCTATTTTTAGTAGAGACGGGGTCTTGCTCAGGCTGGTTTCGAACTCCTGACCTCGAGCAATCCGCCCGCCTCGGCCTCCCAGAGAGCTAGGATTACAGGCATGACCCACTGCGCCCTGCCTGTCTTCATAGTTTTCTTTTCTTTTCTTTTTATTTTTTGAGATGGAGTCTTGCTCTGTCACCCAGGCTGGAGTGCCATGGTATCAGCCTAGCTCACAGCAACTTCAAACTCCTTAAGCAATCCTTCTTACCTCAGCTTTCTGAATAGCTGGGATTACAGGGGCACAACACTCGGCTAATTTTTCGTAGAGATGGGGTCTCGCTCTTGCTGGTCTCAAACTTGTGACCTCAAGTGATCCTCTCACCTCAGCCTCCCAGAGTGCTAGGATTATAGGTATGAGCCACTGCGCCCAGCCAGAAACAACAAATATTTTCCCATAATATGTCTTTCTTCATTTAAACAAGAAACCTCAAGAGAGGCATCTACTCTAAGTACTTATAAATATATTTAGTAAAGTTCTATTATATAGAATAATGCATAAACAAACATCTCTAAAAAAACTATTGAGGTCAGCCTTCACATTGTAAATGTTTAGATATCTTGCTAAATTGGGATAGTTTAAGATTATCATTAGCTAAAATTGAAGGCACAGTGTAACTGGCCAAGGTTTCTTATCAAAAGCAGATAAAAGGCCAGGTGTAGTAGCTCACAGCTGTAATCCTTGTAGGTTTCTCACCTGGGAGGCCAAGGTGTTTAAGACCAGAGAGATCAGTTGAGGCCAGGAATTTAAGACCAGGCTTAGCAACGTAGTGAGACCCCTTCTCTACAGAAAAAAGAAAAATCAGCCAGGTGTGGTGGCACGTACCTATAGTCTCAGCTACTCAGGAGTCCAAGGCAGGAGGATCACTTGACCCCAGAAGTTTGAGCTATGACATCACTGCACCACTCTAGTAGCCTAGGAAACAGAGCAAGACCCTGTCTTAAAAAAAGAAAGCATGTTGGCTTTGCCTCCATTTCTGCTGCTGCCCCTAGTTCCTGGCAGCAGCCTGCAGGGATGCTCACAGATGAGGCTCAAAGTAGGGCTGGGCACTAGCTATCTGAGTGCCACCTTGGATCTGACAGCCCAAAGGAGGACTAGACCAAAGGAGTGGTAAGGATGAGGTCAGGGATGAGACCTGCCTTTGTGTGAAGCCTTAACCCTACCCTGCTCAAGGAGAAATGCTGATCAAGAATCCTGGCTAAGGCCAGACGCAGTGGCTCATGCCTATAATCCTAGCACTTTGGGAGGCTGAGGTGGGCAGATTGAGCTCAGGAGTTCAAGACCAGTCTGAGCAAGAGCGAGACCCTGTCTCCACTAAAAAGAGAAATAAATTAATTGGCCAACTAAAAAAATATATATATAAAAAAAATTAGCTGGACACGGTGGCGCATGCCTGTAGTCCCAGCTACTCAGGGAGGCTGAGGCAGAAGGATTGTTTGAGCCTAGGAGTTTGAGGCTGCTGTGAGCTAGCCTGATGCCACTGCACTCTAACTTGGGCAATAGAGTGAGACTCTGTCTCAAAAAAACAACGAACCCTGGCTACATCAAACTTCGCAATATCTGGGCAGCCCAGAACATCTCCAAGATGACTGCCACATCACAGAATCATATCTGTCCCACTGTTAACAACCCTGTGCTGAACCTACAGGATGAAAATTTCACCTGGGGAAGTGACAGCCTCATCAAGGGTAAGACATGAGCTTGGGAACTAAGAACTCCACCTCCAGAAAGCAAGTGGATCTGCTTCTTCAGTTTTTGAGGAGCCAGCTAGTGGTCCAGCATACTCCCAACCCAGTATCTTGTGATGGTCCCCTGCACCCGCACTGGCCTCATTACCCCTCTTGGATTAAGGAAGACTTGAAGACCAGCCCTTTTTCTGGGGAATGATTTTTCTCCTTTGTATTGGCCAGGGATGTTGAGACAGTGTGTTATTTCTCAGGGATTTCCTAATATTGTTCCTACCCTCAAGGTTGAGAGGAGATAACCATCAACCCAGGAATTCTTAATAAATTTTTGTTACTTGAGCTGGAAAAAAAAAAAAAAAAGAAAAATACATTCCTATTTCAAAAATTGATGATTTTAATTTTTTTGGACCAATTTATGACATCTGGTTAAATCACCATTACCTCATGATTATGTGGCTGATAAAAGTTCTTTTGTTTTGTTTGTCTTTTCTTTTTTTTGGAGACAGGATCTCACTCTGTTGCCCAGGCTGGAGTGCAGTGGCATGATCATGGCTCACTGCAACTTCCAACTCCTGGGCTCAAACAATCCTCCTGGAGCCAGGTGAGGAGTGGGAAAAAATAAACAACAAAAAACAACCAACAATCCTCCTGCCTCAGCCCCTTGAGTAGCTAGGACTACATGCCTAGATAATTACAAAAAAAATTTTTTTTTTGGAGACAGAGTCTCACTCTGTTGCCCGGGCTAGAGTGTCGTGGCGTCAGCCTAGCTCATAGCAACCTCAAACTCTTGGGTTCAAGCAATCCTCTTGCCTCAGCCTCCCGAGTACCTGGGACTACAGGCATGCGCCACCATGCCTGGCTAATTTTATATATATATATATTTTAATTGGCCAATTAATTTCTTTCTATTTTTAGTAGAGATGGGGTCTCACTCTTGCTCAGGCTGATCTTGAACTTCTGAGCTCAAACGATCTGCCCACTGCGGCCTCCCAAAGTGCTAGGATTACAGGTGTGAGCCACCGCGCCCAGCCAAAAAAATTTTTTTGTATGTACCTTGCACACAGAAAGTATTCAATTAATATTTGGTTAACCAATGAAAGAGCCTAAAATTAGACTGCATTACATATAGCTCCGTCTACCTAACTCTCACTCAAATAAAACCTCTCAGCTATTATATTTCTATACTTGATCCATAATTCAAGTCATTAAATTATTTAAGTATGTCTGGTATAGACTCATAAGGTATGGTACACTGTACAAGCAGCATGGCTATCAATTCAGTCTTAAAAAATTTATAAGAAACCTTTTTTAAGAACTCCTTCTATCTAGCCATGAACTCTATCCCAGATTGGGTCTCAAGATTTCCAATAGGCTAAAAAATTAATTTCACTTTGCCATCCTATTCTCACCTCTATCTTAATATATATAAGCCAAATTCACCATTTTACTGTGTTTCAATCCCCTCTTGCCACTCACTCCCTGTCTGGTAAAACCATCATCTAGTAGAAATATGATGAACTGGAGGCAGAAAGTCCTCGTTTTGGTCTCTGTTCCTCTATTTGTTTGGAGTTTAGACAGAAAAGCAGAAATGAAGTTTCCCTGGTAAGATATTCTCTCTTTTACTAGTTTTGCTTACCTTATGGAGAACCTTGAAAACTAACTCCTTGGGTGGAAACCCAAGTAATCACAAAGCTATAAATTGTGGCACAAGGGAACTCGGACTATTGATCAATAGTGCAAGACTCAGAGAATCAGACCACATCAAAGCACTTCAGATAAAACATTTGATGAATCCAAAAGACTACAATGGGAATTTAAATCAGGGGTTCAGCCAAAACAAACAAGTCTAGATAGTAAATATTTTAGGACTTTGCAGAACATAAAGCCTTGCCTCCGTTGCAACTACCCAACTCTGCCACTGTAGTGTCAAAGCAGCCGCTGACAATAAATAAAAAAAGTGTGGTTGCTTTCCCATAAAACTTTATTTGCAAAAACAGGAAGAACACCAGATTTGGCCATGGTTTGTCAACCACTAGTTTTGAACTGTAGTTTCTAAGATGTATTATGGAGGGTAAAATACAAATGTATGTAAGCTTGCTAGGCACGGAGGTATTCTATTTTGCTAAGAGTTGCTCTAGCTTACGCTTGTGTAAATGTACATTGTCTCAGAATTATTTCACTTTTGGCCTTCTAGACATTGATCACTCCTAGAACAGCAATTCTTAAACATCTTGGTCACAGGATACGCTCTTTCGTATTATTTTACATTTTGCAAATACCTTTAATGTCTAGCTTAAGATAGCTGGATTCACACATCTGTTTTTGTATTCAATTTATTGTGATTCATTGTTTTGACTGAAGCACAAGAAGAAAATCAGGCTACATACACATAGATATGCAATTGGAAAAGGGAGGAGTATTTTAACAGCTTCTCCAGATACTTGCAGATAATCTTCTTTGATATTACACCAGAAACTAGTAGTTGCTGGGGACTAGAGATGAGTTAGGGAGAGGGGAAAATAGGCACAAGATTTTTTGGGGGTGAGAAAATGTTCTATTAATAAAATTAGATTATGGTGATAGCTGTACAACTCTGTAAAAACACTAAAATTGTACATTTAAAACAAGTGAACAAGTTGTACACTTAAAACAAGTGATTTGACTACATATTTTAAAATAAAGCTGTTTAACAAAAAGGAGAAAACCAACATGGCTGGAGCTTAGAGATGTTAATAGGAGATGAGACTAGTGCCACAGCCAGGGCTTTTAGGTCATGTTTAAGGTTGTGGAGTGTTTTCTAAGAGCCATAGGAAAGCATAAAAGGTTTTAGACAGGCCGGGCGTGGTGGCTCACGCCTGTAATCCTAGCACTCTGGGAGGCCTAGGCAGGAGGATGGCTCAAGGTCAGGAGTTCAAAACCAGCCTGAGCAAGAGCGAGACGCCTGTCTCTACTAAAAATTGAAAGGAATTGGCCAACTAAAAATATCTAGAAAAAATTAGCCGGGCATGGTGGCACATGCCTGTGGTCCCAGCTACTTGGGAGGCTGAGGCAGAAGGATCGCTTGAGCCCAAGACTTTGAGGTTGCTGTGAGCTAGACTGACACCACGGCACTCTAGCCAGGGCAACAGACTGAGACTCTGTCTCAAAGCAAAAAGGAAAAAAAAAAAATGGTTTTAGACAGAGGAAGGGAAAAACATTACACTAAAACTTATCAAGTTGTAGTTTTTAGAAAGATATTGTAGGCTGGGCACGCGATGGCTCATGCCTGTAATCCTAGCACTCTGGGAGGCTGAGGTGGGTGGATTGCCAAGGTCAGGAGTTCAAGACCAGCCTGTGCAAGAGCGAGACCCTGTCTCTACTAAAAAATAGAAAGAAATTAATTGGCCAACTAAAAATGTGAAGAAAAAATTAGCCAGGCATGGTGGCACATGCCTTAGTTCCAGCTACTTGGAAGGCTGAGGCAGAGGATTGCTTAAGCCCAGGAGTTTGAGGTTGATGTCAACTAGGCTAACACCATGGCACTCACTCTAGCCAGGGCAACAGAGTCTGTCTCAAAAAAAAAAAAAAAAAGTTGTTGCAATGTGGAATCTGAAACTGCATCAGTGAACTTTCCATGTTCTATTACATTAAAATCCATTGGTTTACCTTATACTTTTTTTTTTTTTTTTGAGACAGAGTCTCACTTTGTTGCCCAGGCTTGAGTGAGTGCCGTGGCATCAGCCTAGCTCACAGCAACCTCAAAGTCTTGGGCTCAAGTGATCCTCCTGCCTCAGCCTCCCAAGTAGCTGGGACTACAGGCATGCGCCACCATGCCCGGCCAATTTCTTCTATATATATTAGCTGGCCAATTAATTTCTTTCTATTTATAGTAGAGACGGGGTCTCGCTCTTGCTCAGGCTGTTTTCGAACTCCTGACCTTGAGCAATCCTCCCGCCTCAGCCTCCCAGAGAGCTAGGATTACAGGCATGAGCCAACTCGCCCAGCCTACCTTATACTTTGAACGAATCTTTTATTCATGATTTTGTAACATGCAAGCATTGGTCAATTGGAAAGTACTGGTTTACTGTTAAAAACAGAGCTTCTAAAATTTAAAACATTCCATTGTAACAGTTTTTTTTTTTAAATCACATTTGTTAATATCACAACTGATGTCATCAGAAATTCTTAGTTCATGGTTGTGGATACAAATATCTAATCTTCACGTGGCAACAAATCATTTTATCATTTGCAGCAAGTACTATCAGTTTCCTTTAAGTGACAGGATCATTTTGTTATGACAGGATCATCTTGTTTATTTTTGAGAAAATGTCTGCAAATACCCAAATCTGAATAACCATGACTTGTCTATCAGTTGTTCTTTCAAATAAAAATGGAGCAACATGAAATAAGTGGCTAGTTCAGCATATAAGTCACTGCACAACTGTTTTTCCTTAAGACAACCATCATTCTTCAGTATGTAGTATACTTTATGCATATATTCCATTTCATCATATAGGATAAGTAAAAGCATGTATCCAAGAATTTTGACTAATAAAAATAATAATTTTTACTGCTTCATCAAGGACATTCTAGTGAAATTAGATTTGTTTTGTTTTTACTGTGAAGGGTAGCAGTTAAGAATACAATAAGTACTGGTAGTTTAGCTGGCCCTGACTCACATCCTAAGGAGCCAGCAGTTTTACCAACTATTGCTTCTGCACCATCAGTACAATCATCAACATTGTGGAAAAAGCAAATAATGTCTTAATTATTATGAAAATAGTTCTATCTTCAGGGACCTAATGAAAGGGTACCTGGGGCTCCTTCCCAGGGGTTCAATGACCACATTTCGAGAACTGCTGCCTTAGAAAAATTGAAGGAACATTACTTATCAGCTATGTGATCTTGGGCAATCCACTAAACTCTTTACTGAGCTATATAAAAGAAATAATAATATCGCTCCAGAGTTATTCATCAGTATTAAGAGATGTGAAAATATGTTGTACATTGCACAGGATCATAAAAATCTAAGACCTTATTAATATTTCTAATGAATGATATCAGGGTTTCAGTGGATACCATTGACTACCCTAACAACCTGGTAGTGACCAAAATTTATACATTTTGGTTCTGTTGTTTCTCTTACTAGCAATCTTTACACATTTTTACCTGAATTTAGCCCCTCAGAGATGCAAAACTGATTCATTAATTAATGAATGAATATTAATAAATGTTGCTGCCAGCTGAACATATCTAAGCTTTTATCATACTCCTACCTCACCTTCATGGTCAAATTTGTCTAAAGTTTTCCCTTGAATATGTCTGAGCATGTCCATTTGTTTCTCTTCCCTTCCAAAACTGGCCTCCCTACTTCTACGTACAGAAATACCATTCCCATCCTTAAGAGTCCAATTAAGTCAGTCTTTTCTGGCTACCCAAGCAGGATAACCTTTCTCCTACAAATATCTGGTACTTAATGCCTTATGTTACTAGATAACTTCTCTTTGCTGGCCTTTCCTTAACTAGACTGTAATCTCTCTGAGGGTTAAGTACATTTTACACATTTCTCTTTATTCCCTTTAGCATCTATTAGCACAGAGTATTCAGCCTGTCTCTTGGTCCTATGTGTACTCTACTAGAGACTAAAATCAATGAAGCACTGACCTTCGTACCCAAATAAAGGCCTAGAGGACTACGGTAGTTTAACCTGTTTTATAGACCTAAGATCTATAGCTCGTCATATACAGTTTCTGGACAAGTTTTATCTATAAGTCTTACTCCAGTGATAGAGCAAGGTAATCAGTATTACAGCTTAGAGTACAATTACTCTATAGACAAAAATCATACTTCTCAAAATGCCTAAGATGTAGCTCTGAGAGGAAAACATATGATAATGTATATTAAGATAACTAAGTAGATTTAAGATATTTTTCTTTAAAAAGATAGGTAATAAGTCTTTAAAAACCCACCTATTTAAAATACACAAAAACACACACAGTGCAACAACATAAAAAATGAACTAAAATGAGCATTACTTAGACTTAACTAAGTTAAAAAGCAAATGCAAAATGCAGGATGGCAAAAAACAAACACCAGCCATGAATTGTAGCATTTATCATCATTCAAAAACTCAAATCAAATAGGCAACAAACCAAAGGTAGAAATTTTTTACTGAAAAAGCAACAGCAACTGAAAGGTTGTCAAGTGATAAAAAGATCATGGGACTTTGTTTCAGAATAAGCTGTGTTCAGATTCTAGTTCAGAACTATATGAAATTAATGAAATCACAAATTCTTCTAGGCTTCAAAGCCCTTATCTATAAAATGGGGTTATTACTATCTGCCCAGCAATGTTTCTGAGAGGATTAGAAATAATTTAGGGCAGTAAAAAGTACAGACTTTGAAGTCACATGGGTTTGGGTCAGAACTGCCTATATATACTTTAATGTAAGCCTCAGGTTTCTCACTTGTAAGATGGTATACTACTACTTCCTCAGAGCTCTTGTGAGGGTAAGTAATGCCACAAATTATTTTTTATAATGTCTACAAAGTCTTAAAAGTACCCCTAGTAAGTGCTCAGTAAGTTGTCCCTATTAGATTTGTAAATATATTCACACATACCCACATACCTCACCTTACATGGTGCCTGCTGTATTATGTATGCTTATTATATTATATTATGCTTATTATAATTATTTCCTACAATAAGAAATTTTAGAATGATGATTATAAACTTGAAACTGCAATTTTATACCCTGTTACACTCAACCTATATATGATTAAGCAATAAGAGCTTAATGGTAGTTCCTTAATTATCCCAACTACAAATTTTTCAGGATAATTCAGGGAGTGGAAGCAGGTATAAATAAGTATAAATTGTTCACTAATAGAAAGAAAGCCCAGGAACAAGAAAACAGTACATGTGAGATGTGTCAATCTATATTAGGCATATCAACTATTCACTCTGTAAATGCACAATCCTTAAATTATATGCTTATTTATTAATGAAAGTCATTTACTATTTAGTTTTTTGTCAAAGGCAAAGTCAAACAAATTTAATTCCCTCCCAAACTACCTTTCACTTCGAGCTGTCCTGTAGCTGTCCTGGCTCTAGACCAATTTCACTGGGTTACAGGGGAAGAAGTGATTTTACCAGTTCTTTCAAGACATTCTGAAACTAGAAGCATTAAGAAACTGCAGCAATCATTTCATACCAATATTCCATGAGGCTGAAGCTGCTGCACCCTGGCTCCTAGAAATCACTTACCTATCAGTGATTTTTTGTTGTTGTTGTTGTTTTTAGCATATCCTGAAAAGGGGTTACGTATGCAGAGTAAAAAAAAAAAAAAAAAAAAAAGGTGGGTGGGGGGAGAGGTGATTCAATGTACATAAAGGAATTGAATGAAAAGTCACTCTCTCACAGAAGGAACCACTGTTAAGTTTCTTATTTATTTTGCCTACTTCCCAACTAGATTAAGTAAAAATGTGTCAGTTCTAACACACCAGCAACTGGAAAATTAATAAAATAACAAGAATGTACCACTTTTGGGTTATGATATGTCGTCCTATTTGGAAAACTTTACAACCAAATCAAAGTGCATAACCACGCTTTTTAATAATGACCCAAGTGTAGAACACTTCTTTTGTTAAAGTCAAATTGTCTAGTAAGTAAATGATTATATCTCCAGTACAACAGAAATCTATTTAAATACTAAATACCACTGGACAATTTTGCTAGGCTTTTTATGCTAGAAATGCACTATTAATAAAGGTAACAAAATTCCACAATTCTGTTTTTGAATCAGACGTATGTTATATATCTGGAACCTTACTCATACAAAAGATGTTCAAGTTGTGAATAAATTATTTCTGGCATTATGAATATTTAATAATGCCATAGCAATGTTTAAAATATTTGGCAATACATCCTTGCTTTAAAAAAACAAAAACTAAAAAATAACCTAGTTTAACTTTCACCAACCATCCACTATGATTAATTCAGATTTTCAGTTTCCCTTAAATGGGGGATATACGTACAAGCTGACACAACAGGAAAGCATCATTTTTATGTCACTCGCTTTATTAAGAACCTTGCATACAATTTCATATGCTCCCAAACTTACCTTTTCATTTTTCTTATCTATCTCTGGTAGCTGCTTTGCTGTTACACTTTGAGGAGTTCGGACTTCACCCTCAGCCACTTCAACAGTCCGTCCATTTGGCTGCACAGGCAACAAAAAGGATCATGTTATCAAATGCTTAGCAGATCAAACTAAAGATTTATATTCAGGAAACAGCATATGCTACAACCAAAATCTTCTGCCTGACCTAAATTAAAAAGGTTTTTGTCCAGCAATGTTTCTAACACTTGGTTGATTATTGTCCCCAGTAACACTGCTTTGGAATATAAACACAATATACTCATAAACAAAATTCTGTCTCACAAATTTTCTAATCTCATCTAGGTATCTATCAGTCCCTCTAACAAAAATGGAACAGTGACAGTTAAAAGGAGAACTAACCTATATTTGCACTTTGACCACCAATTAGCTTTGTAATCTCAGAACATTGCACTCAATATTTTAGGTTTTGTGAGCCATATAACCTCTGTTGCAACTATGTAACTTCTCCAATGTAGCACAAAAGCAGCCATAGATAGTATACAAACAAATGAATGTCAAATATCTCTAATGTCACCTCTAATTCTATAATTTAATGACTCTACTGTTCAGGGATTAAGAAACTTTTCCAACCCATTGCCACAGACTAAAAAGGCTATCTCAGCTTTCTTAATATTCTTAAAATAAAATGATAGCACTTAGAAGTGTCTATGAGCAGAGTCTAATCTGTGATTCCCAAATCTGGCTTTTAATCAGAATCTTTTAAAATAATTATTTCTGAGCTTCATCATCAGAAATGTATATAGATTGAAGAGTTTTAAGAATGGAGCCTAGGTATCTGTATTCTAACCTTCTTTATAAATTCTACCACTTCTTTCCATTTGTGCATTCCCCTCAAATTCAATGAAGTTAGCAAACCAATATACTATTATAACAGTTCCAATGGCTTTATATTTTAGTTCTTGCACAACAGTCTTCTACCAGACTACTTACTCATTATAGCAGAGCTATACTCAAGAAAACAATATGAATGTTTAAAGTTTCTATAATGTGACTTTACCTGCATTTGTTAAAACAATTAGGGACACACAGAAAAAGAGGCTGTCTATATTCTAAAATCCAATTTGTAGGCTTTCCAAAGATTTGTGGCAGAAAATCAAAACAAAAGCTGTCTTTTAGCTGCTTAAATTCCTAATTAATCCAAATTTAATCTGCTGGGTCTTAGGCAACTTGTTAAAAGTCAGACAGCTAATGCCAAAATCAGGTTTCCTCACTCTTGATTTGGTTCTTTCCTCTGTGCTGTTTTGCCTTTTCTAATCTCTCTTTCTGTATATATGTATGTGTATGGTGGGAGGATAGAAGAGGGAGGTAGTACATGGAGAAATGTAAGAGATTTCCTACATTATATTCCTACATTAGGAGTATAAATATATATTCCTACATTAGGAGGATAAGACTTTAATTTCCAATATCATTATCTACTTATTGGTCTATTCTCATGTTACTTCTTAGTTCATACCATCTTTCCTAGCTAAACTTACCTTTTCTGACTTCTTGGGGTTAGCCTCACCATTCCACGAAAGCCTTACACTAATTGATAATTTCGCAGCTTCTATTACAGTTTTCCACCTCTTCAACTGGCAACTCACAAGGCTTTCATAGGAAACTCCACCATAGTCACTTTTTGTTTTTTAATGAAGGGGTTGGGGGCTGTGAGCGGGGTGTTCAGTTGCCTTGTTTGTTTTTGTTGAGACAGAGGCTCACTCTGTCCCCCTGGGTAGAGTGCAGTGGCATCACTGTAGCTCACTGCAACCTCCAACACCTGGGCTCAAGTGATCCTTTTGCCTCAGCCTCCTGGGTGGCTGGGACTACAGGTGCACACTGCAATGCCCAGCTGGGTTTTTATTTCCTTTCTTTTTGGTAGAGACAGGCTCTCACTTTTGCTCAGGCTAGTCTTGAACTCCTGAGCTAAAGCAATCCTCCTGCCTTAGCCTCCCAGAGTGCTAGGATTACAGGCGTGAGTCATTGCACCCAGCCATCATCATAGTTACTTATATACCACTTCCATTTTACTCATATACTTGAATACACTGAATCATTTATTTACTAAATGCTAAAAGATGAGAAAACTGTCAAAAACTGTCTTAAAAACTTACCAAAAAGCTCAATGCTATTTATCTGAGACCAACTGCAAACACTATTGATGTAGTTTCCTAAATGAAAGATGAAACAATCTTTCCTTTCAAATAAATACAAACTCTGAAGTCCTCAATCAGTGACCAACAGCACTCTCATAGATCCAGGAACACTCAGTTTCCATTTCTACAGGCTCTGAAATGATTAGCAAGTCAAAGGTGCACATGTGCCCCTACCTGCGCCAATTTCAGTTCCTTCTTTGCAACATCAACCTATATAATGGCTGTAACTGCAGCTGTTCTCTCTGGCCTATGCAGATCAACAAATTTTCCACTAACTCTTGGGATTTATACAGCTGTCATCACTACTAGATTCCATAGTCATCAACAATTCCCCACACACGCCTGATACCATGAAACGAAAAGCCTTCTATCTCAAGAGTAAAGTCAACAGAATTCTTGGGTAGCAGGAAAAAAGAACATACTATAGCAGCTCTCCTTCACAGAGCAGCACAAATCAGTCCTTTTATTCTACACTAGCTGGTCAAGAAGGCCTTGTCCTGGAAAATCATTAACCACATGTAAATTAGCAAATCCCTAAATGGGAGATTATATAGATCTGCTCACATGAAAAGCAACTAAATGCAAACCAACACTTCAGTCCAGGCTCGGTGGCTCACGCCTGTAATCCTAGCCCTTTGGGACGCTGAGGCGGATAGATCGCTCAAGGTCAGGGAGTTCGAAACCAGCCTGAAAAGAGCAAGACCCCATCTCTACTAAAAATAGAAAGAAATGAATTGGCCAACTAAAAACATATAGAAAAAATTAGCTGGGAGTGATGGCACATGCCTGTAGCCCCAGCTACTCGGGATGCTGAGACAGAAAGATTGCTTGAGCCCAGGACTTTGAGGTTGCTATGAGCTAGGCTGACGCCACAGCACTCTAACCAGGGCAACAGAATGAGACTCTTGTCTCAAAAAAACCCAACACTTCAAATCCAATGTGACTAATTAGTTACTGCCAATATGGATTTTATGTGAAAGTATTGTGTTCTCTGATCATGTAACTTTATAAGGTGGATTTATACAGATATGGGCCTCCCGTTGTACCCTATCGTAAAATTCTCTGGAGAACTTTGAGTTCTTCCTCTCTAGAACCAATCAAACTTACAGCATACAATTTGTATCTTAAGTTAGAGCAAAGATGTCCTTCAAATTTGGTGAAAGTCAACCAGTAACAGAAAAATGTAATCATTTTATTTATATGGATAAACTCATTGTAGTTATTGCTATGTTTACCTTATTGATATAACTCCCTTCAAACCCCCACCTGGATCCTTTTTTAAAATGCATGCACAAAAGAATTGTGTGTGTGTGTTGGCAGGGGTGGTAGTAAACCAGAACAAGGACACCTAAACATCAGAGGAGAATGGAAGAGGAGGCCACAGTATTAGGAGAGCAGGAGCTAAAGTTATGATTCTTGATTTCAAGAAAATAAAATGCTTTGGGTAGTAATTCTTAGAATTGGAAAAGAGAAAGAAAAAAAAAGAAGAAAAAAGGAAGAGAAAAAAATTAAAAAAAAAAGAGGCCGGGAGCGGTGGCTCACACCTGTAATCCTAGCTTTCTGGGAGGCCAAGGCGGGTGGATTGCTCGAGGTCAGGAGTTTGAAACCAGCCTGAGCAAGAGCGAGACCCCGTCTCTACTATAAATAAAGAGAAATTAATTGGCCAACTAATATATATAGAAAAAATTAGCCGGGCATGGTGGCAAATGCCTGTAGTCCCAGCTATGTGGGAGGCTGAGGCAGGAGGATTGCTTGAGCCAGGAGTTTGAGGTTGCTGTGAGCTAGACTGACGCCATGGCACTCACTCTAGCCTGGGCAACAAAGCGAGACTCTGTCTCAAAAAAAAAAAAAAAAAAAAAAGAAAAGAAAATGCTTCATTTTAATCAATCTTAAACTTATTAATTCCATACAATTCCATAAGCATTTATTAAGTATTCAAGTATCAGGCACCAGGATAGGGACTGACTTTGTAAACAGACATATGAAAGTAATCTGCTCTCCTGAATTTTAAAGTTCAGAATAAGAAGGTATGCTTAATAGTAGATTTCTACTTCATCTGAGTAGTCTTGTTAAACTGAGTTGCAAAAGAATCTGTGTGTTTGAGGTAAGCATACATAAGGCTTAACACTGACTTCTAAAATGAAATCATTTAGAACCCTATTTTCACTTAGTTATGTAAATTTTATTTCTAGACACAAAATGTAAAGATCATGACTTAAAATTACTTGGAAATTCCTTAGGTTTAGAATATAGAAGGGCAGTCTACCAACTACCAAAAAAAAAAAAAATATGAAAAGACCATGGGTTTTGGAGTTGGATGAACCTGGGATTAAGGTCCAACTTTGAAATTTAATCACTGTCATTTTAAGCATTTTTCTTGACTTAACCTTTGATTTCATCAATTATAAGAAAAATACATACTCGTCTTACAGGTTTCTTGTTATAATTACACCAAGTGAGAGACTTTTGAAAGCATATTGCTCAAGAAATATTTTCTTCTCTTCTAATATCCTTTTCTCTCCAAAGTTATGATGGCCCATACCTTCTTTCCCCATGTTCAAGCATTTGGGTCATTTTTCATACTAGCAAGCTCAAAATAAACATTAAGTCCTGGTGATCAAAAGGGCCTAATGCTCCAGACACAAACTCTTTTGGGAAATTAATGGATTACAAATGATAAGTAAATATATATAAGAGGATATAAGTATATATCCTCTCAGAGGCTAAAAAATAGTCCAGGCTCACTCTAAGGACAGTACTGCAATGTTATCTTTCTTTTTAAAAAAAATTGCTGTTTTCTAAGAAAATTACATAATACTATGTTCACTCGTGTGTTCATTCCTCAATGCTCAGTAAGCAAATACAGTAATGTGTAGAATCCTTAGAACTTTGAAACAAAGGCAAGTAAGGCTCAATCTCTGCACTTAAGCAGCTTAAACCTAGCAAAGAGACACAGGTGTACAAGAGCACATGCTAAGATACAAGGCAAAAGGTATACTCGCCCTCATACTCTCAAGAGTATGGGTTTTGAAGGCAAGCTAAGAGACCAGGGTTCAAATCCCAAACATGTGTCACCATGGACAAGTTACTACTTCATTGGAGTCTCAATTTTATTGGCTGAAAGTTATACTTAGCATACAAGAGGCATAAGTATATATATTATGTCCATCATAAAAAAGGTAAAAGGAAATTCAAAAGAAAAGAGGCATCATCTTTAGCTGATAGGTTACACTAAAAGATAGTCTAACAATAACTAACAATTTCCAAGTACTTGCTAGGTATGTTACATGCATTATCTCATTTAATGGATAAGACCTATTCTTTTTTTTTTTTTTTTTTGAGACAGAGTTTCGCTTTGTTGTCCAGGCTAGAGTGAGTGCCGTGGCGTCAGCCTAGCTCACAGCAACCTCAAACTCCTGGGCTCAAGCGATCCTCCTGCCTCAGCCTCCCGAGTAGCTGGGACTACAGGCATGCGCCACCATGCCCGGCTAATTTTTTATATATAGATCAGTTGGCCAATTAATTTCTTTCTATTTATAGTAGAGACGGGGTCTCACTCTTGCTCAGGCTGGTTTTGAACTCCTGACCTTGAGCAATCCGCCCGCCTCGGCCTCCCAAGAGCTAGGATTACAGGCGTGAGCCACAGCGCCCGGCCAAGACCTATTCTTGATCGGTTTCTTAGTTTTAGTTGTAAGGAGTTCTGATACAAATTCAAGATAGAACAATTTCTTGTCAGTCTGTGTGAAAGCACAACATGTGTTTTTTTCCCTGCCAAATGTGCACATATCAACTACATAAATTAAACATACACATGAACTACAGCTCCACAGTATTTAATAATTTACCTATTTATTTTTAAGTTAAACCTTAATTTTAAACTCTTTTTTTTTTTTTTTTTTTTTTGAGACAGAGTCTCACTTTGTTGTCCAGGCTTGAGTGAGTGCTGTGGCGTCAGCCTAGCTCACAGCAACCTCAAACTCCTGGGCTCGAGTGATCCTTCTGCCTCAGCCTCCCGAGTAGCTGGGACTACAGGCATGTGCCACTATGCCCGGCTAATTTTATATATATATATATATATATATATATCAGTTGACCAATTATATATATATATGTATATATATATATATATCAGTTGACCAATTAATTTCTTTCTGTTTATAGTAGAGACGGGGTCTCGCTCTTGCTCAGGCTGGTTTTGAACTCCTGACCTTGAGCAATCCGCCCGCCTCGGCCTCCCAAGAGCTAGGATTACAGGCGTGAGCCACAGCGCCTGGCCTAATTTTAAACTCTTAATAACCAAGAGAACAATCTTACAAATATGACCTATACTTCAAATTTGTAAAATCTTGCTATATTTCCTGAGATATTTCCTTTAGTGGTGAAGGTCTGTGTGCTTTCTAAACAGCTAGCCAAAAATTCAACTCTTTTTGGGGATTCCAAACTGTCTTCTCGTTGACTACATCAGGGATGCTCAGGGCTACTTTAATGAGATGGGGAAGTGACAATACCTGTCACATGGCCAAATTATGCTAAAGATGACTTCTGAAAAAATACAAGCATTGGTTTTCAAGATTTTATATCTGATGGGTACTGAGATAAGGACTACAAGTGATATAGCTGACACATATCCATGCATGTCTTTCTTAGATACTGATGGATGCCTTCTGGAAGTCTGGCATTCCATGGAACAGTTTGAAAACTACGAGCATAGCTGGAGAGAAAATAAAGTAAGTTACAAATAACAGCAATTCCTCACTTAGATCTCTTTTTTTTTTTTTTTTTTTTTGAGACAGAGTCTCACTTTCTTGCCTAGGCTAGAGTGAGTGCCATGGCGTCAGCCTAGCTCACAGCAACCTCAAACTCCTGGGCTCAAGTGATCCTCCTGCCTCAGCCTCCCGAGTAGCTGGGACTACAGGCACGAGCCACCATGCCCGGCTGATTTTTATATTATATATATTAGTTGGCCAATTAATTTCTTTCTATTTTTATGGTAGAGACGGGGTCTCACTCAGGCTGGTTTTGAACTCCTGACCTTGAGCGATCCACCCGCCTCGGCCTCCCAGAGTGCTAGGATTACAGGCGTGAGCCACCGCGCCCGGCCCTCACTTAGATCTCTTGATTTTGCTTGAATATTATTCAAAAATACTTTCAAGGCTTTCACAACCTTGAGAAATAATGCACTAGTTAATAATGCCAAAGCACAACAAAAATGAATGTTGAGAGGATTTATTGCTGTTCTTAGTAACTAAGATGAGCACAACTACTGAAGGTCTTTTCTGACAGAACTGTTAAAGGTCTTTTATGCTAGGCCTCCGGCAGAATAAAATCAAAAGATGAAAAAGTCCTGCCATATAACCAAACAAATGGGGCCAAAATTCTGGAGCTTTTGTAAAGGTCATTATAATTTTCATCAGAAACTTCTGACTCTAAAAGCAAATTTTAAAAGTAATAAAGTAAGTTATAACTCACTGGGAAAATTGGATTTGTTCTTTGAATACAATTTAATATCCTAGAACATGCCATAGAAGCCTGAGAGGTATAGTGGAAATAACAGTAAGTTCTGAGACTAAAAATTAGGATGATGTTTAACCTTTGAAACATCTTTGCTTTATGACCTTGAATAAGTCACTTAAGCTCTGAATCTCAAGATTCCTCTTTTGTAAAATTATAAATATTTGTTTTACCTAACTCTTGGCATTTTTTAATCAAATGATTATTCTTTGAAGAATTAAAACTAAAAAGGATGGTGACTTAAAGGTAAAAAGAAAACCCTATAGGTGGTAAGTGATATAATTTACTTACCAGCAAAACCATTACCTAAGAATTAAAAAACCCTGACAATTCTACTGGGAATATATTAAGAGACAATTTTATTTAGCTCAATAACAGATTACCCAATTAAACTATGAGATGTCATTTTAGCCACTTAATCCAGCATTTGGTTCAACAAATAATTACCACAAATTCTTATATGCCAGGCACTGTTTACCACTGGCTTACAATCTGGGGGTAGGGAGGAAGCCCACAAAAACAGATATGTAAACAAATAATTTAGGCTGGGTGTGGTGGCTCATGCCTGTAATCCTACCACTCTGGGAGGCTGAGGCGGGCGGATTGCTCGAGGTTAGGAGTTCAAACCCAGCCTGAGCAAGAGCGAGACCCCATCTCTACTATAAATACAAAGAAATTAATTGGCCAACTAATATATATAGAAAAAATTAACCGGGCAGGGTGGCACATGCCTGTAGTCCCAGCTACTTGGGAGGCTGAGGCAGCAGGATTGCTTGAGCCCAGGAGTCTGAGGTTGCTGTGAGCTAGGCTGACGCCATGGCACTCTAGCCTGGGCAACAAAGCGAGACTCTATCTCAAAAAAACCCAAAAAACCAAATAATTTAGAAACTGTACTGTTATGAAGGAAACATATGAGGCTGAGAGAGAAAACAGAAGAGGATGCCAATTTCAAATAGGATGATCAGGAATGGATTTTTGGGAAGATGACTTTAAGAGGAGAGCTTAAGGATGAGGAGAATAGTGGGGGGAAGGTTGTTCTAGAAGCATTAATAATAGCTCATGTAAAGGCACTGGGTTGTGAAAGAGTTTGAAGAACTGAAAAAAGATCAGTGTAGTTGGAAATAGTGAGTGAAAGGAAACTAACTCAAGATCAGCTTAGAAAGAAAAGCAGGTGCTGGACCATAAAGGCCATGGAAAGAGGTTTAGATTTTAAATGAAAGGGCTACTGAAGTGTTGGTTTTAGGCAAGACGGTGATTTGTTTTGATAAAAGACTCCTTACTAGAGCACTGACAAAGGACTGGAGGCAGTTAAGGGAAGGCTACTGTTGAAGTTCAGGTGAGGTAAGGTGATAGCAGAAAGAGAATAGTCAGACTGAATGTATATTTTGGAGATAAAACTGATGGGTTATATATGGGATGAGGAAGATATCAGGAAATGAGAAAAAGGTTAGAATCAAGGATGATTCTTAGATTTTTGGCTTGAATAACTGAATGGATGGTGGAATAGCTTACCATTGATAGAAATGGAGAAGCCTGGGACAGGACAGGGAATTATTAGTTCTGTTTTGGTGATATTAAAAGTTTGAGATATGTCGGGCATGGTAGCTCGTGACTGTAATCCTAGCACTCTGGGAGGCTAAGGCAGGAGGATGGCTCGAGGTCAGGAGTTCAAGACCAGCTTGAGCAAGAGTGAGACTCCATCTCTACTAAAAATAGAAAAAAGTTAGCTCAACAACTAAAAATATATAGAAAAAATTAGCTGGGCATGGTGGTGCATGCCTATAGTCTCAGGTTGAGAGGCTAAGGAAGGAGGATCACTTGAGCCCAGGAGTTTGAGGTTGCTGTGAGCTAGGCTGACGCCACTGCACTCTAGCCCAGGCAACAGAGTGAGACTGTCTCAAAAAAAAAAACAAAAACAAACAAACAAAAAAAAAAACAGAAAAAGTTTGAGATAAATGTCAGACTTCCAATTGGAGAAATCAAATACACACCTAGACATGACGATCTGGAGATGAAAGGAATGGTCCAGACATAGATGTAGATTAATACACAGTTGATTCTCACTATCAATGGATGCTGTATTGGTGAATTTGCCTACTAAGATTTATTAGGATGTTGTTAGAATCAAAATCAATACTTGTGCTTTCACAGTCATTTGTGGACATGCATTGAGCTGCAAAAAATTTGAGTCCTCATACAGGTACATTCTCAAGCTGAGGTCAATATAGCACTACTCTACCTTCTTACTTGAGCTCTGATAACTATAAACAAGTACCTGATTTGAGGTCATTTAGTGTCACATACTTTGCATTGTTATGCTTTTTGCTGGTAATTTCATTGTTTAAAATGATCCCCAACTGTAGTACTGAAGTGCTTGCTGTCTAGTGTTCCTATGTGTAAGAAGGCTGTGATATACCTTACAGAGAAAATATGCACATTAAATAAGCTTTGTTCAGCTATGGTTCTACTGCTGTCAGTAATGAGTTCAATGTTAATGAATCAACTATGTTAATTAAAATGTGTTTAGGCCGGGCGCGGTGGCTCATGCCTGTAATCCTAGCACTCTGGGAGGCTGAGGCAGGCGGATTGCTTGAGGTCAGGAGTTCGAAAATGTTTTTAAATAGAAACACACATAAAACAGGCCTGGTATTGACTGGCTGGTGAAAATACTGTGACCAGAGGCTTAGAGGAACCTAACCTTTGGTTTTTCCTAGGAGTGCTAGTTCAGTATTAATTCAATGTTTGTGGCAATTTTATAGAACTACCACGAATAAGAATTGACTATATTGGTCAGACTCCATGGCTCACGCCTATAATCCTAGCACTCTGGGAGGCTAAGGCGGGCAGATTGTTTGAGCTCAGGTGTTAGAGACCAGCCTGAGCAAGAGCGAGATCCCTGTCTCTACCAAAAATAGAAAAAATTATCGGGGCGCATGTCTGTAGTCCCAGCTACCTGGGAGGTTGAAGCAGAAAGATCACTTGAGGCCGGGCACTGTGGCTCACGCCTGTAATCCTAGCTCTTGGGAGGCCGAGGTGGGCGGATTGCTCAAGGTCAGGAGTTCAAAACCAGCCTGAGCAAGAGCGAGACCCCGTCTCTACTATAAATAGAAAGAAATTAATTGGCCAACTGATATATATAGAAAAAATTAGCTGGGCATGGTGGCGCATGCCTGTAGTCCCAGCTACCCGGGAGGCTGAGGCAGAAGGATCACTCGAGCCCAGGAGTTTGAGGTTGCTGTGAGCTAGGCTGACGCCACGGCACTCACTCTAGCCTGGGCAACAAAGCGAGACTCTGTCTCAAAAAAAAAAAAAAAAAAAAAAAAAAAGAAAGATCACTTGAGCCCAGGAGTTTGAGGTTGCTGTGAGCTAGGCTGATGCCATGGCACTCTAGCCCGGGCAACAGAGTGAGACTCAGTCTCAAAAATATAAAATAAAATAAATAAGAATTGACTATATTGATTTATTCCATTACGTTTTTTGTTGGTTTTTTTTTTGAGACAGAGTCTCACTCTGCCCGAGATACAGGGCTAGAGTGCCGTGGCATCAGTCTAGCTCAGAGCAACCTCAAACTCCTGGGCTCAAGCAATCCTCTTGCCTCAGCCTCCCTAGTAGCTGGAACTATAGGCATGTGCCACTATGCTTGGCTAAGTTTTTTTTTTTTTTTTTTTTTTGAGACAGAGTCTCGCTTTGTTGTCCAGGCTAGAGTGAGTGCCGTGGCGTCAGCCTAGCTCACAGCAACCTCAAACTCCTGGGCTTGAGTGATCCTTCTGCCTCAGCCTCCCGAGTAGCTGGGACTACAGGCATGCGCCACCATGCCCGGCTAATTTTTTATATATATATCAGTTGGCCAATTAATTTCTTTCTATTTATAGTAGAGACGGGGTCTCGCTCTTGCTCAGGCTGGTTTTGAACTCCTGACCTTGAGCAATCCACCCGCCTCAGCCTCCCAAGAGCTAGGATTACAGGCGTGAGCCACAGCGCCCGGCCTTGGCTAAGTTTTTATACACACACACACACACACACACACACACACACACACACACACACACACACATTTTGTTTTAGTTGGCCAATTAATTTCAGTCTATTTTTAGTAGAGATGGGGTCTCATTTTTGCTCAGGCTGGTCTCGAACTCGAGCTAAAAACGATCCCCCCCCCCAAGTGCTATGATTACAAGGCATGAGGTGTGAGCCACGGCACCCAGCCGTTTTTTTTTTTTAAAAGAGACAGGGTCTCATTATGTTGCCCAGGCTGGTCTTGAACTCTTGGCCTCAGGTGATCCTCCTGCCAAGGCCTCCCAAAGTGCAGGGATTATAAGCGTGAGCCACCATACCCAGCCTTCCATTACTGTTTATAAAGTACCTTCTATGTGCCTAAACAACTAGCAATATGCTCTATGCCAGGCGTCCTCAAACTATGGCCCTCGGGCCACATGCAGGTGTTTTTGCCCATTTGTTTTTTTACTTCAAAATAAGATATGTGCAGTATGCACAGGAATTTGTTCATAGTTTTTTTAAACTATAGTCTGGCCCTCCAATGGTCTGAGGGACAGTGAACTGGCCCCCTGTTTAAAAAGTTTGAGGACCTCTGCTCTATGCTAATATGGATAATGAGTAGATGGTTAGTTACTTGCTGAATGACTCTTAGACAGAATCACATAAAATGGTGATATTAGACGATTTTGATCTAAAAATACAGCAACTGCATCGTTTCTACTAAATATAGAACATTATGGTAGGTGTTACAAAGAACACATAACTAGCTGGGGGGCTAGAGAAGGCTTTACAGTTGAAGCAGCACTCAGCTGGGCCTTGAAGGACAGGTAGAAATTGGTACAGAGATAGAAGGGCCTTTTAATGACGAAAACATTAAACAAAGAGATAGAAATCTAGCTAAGCAGAATTTTTTCTTGTCTTAGTGGTAATGGTGCGAAACAAGTTTAAGATAGGGTTAGATCATGAAGAAGCTTGAGTGCTATAGTATGGACTTCGGATTTTATTCAACATGTGGTAGGGAAACTACTGAAAAGATGTGAACATGAAAGTCACATGATCAGGACTGGGCTTCAAAAGATTCAACTGGCATGAGTGGGTGGAAAAGATTAGCAACAGACATTGGAAGCAGAAAAACCAGTTAGGACGATGTTAGAATAGTCTAAGCAAAAGGTAATAAAAGCCCTAAAATAGAGTAGTGGCACTGAAACTGGAACAGAAGTAATGACTACAAAAGACACTTCATACCATTAGAATACATCACTTAATGATGGAGATACACTCTGAGAAATGTGTCTTTAAGCGATTTCACCATTGTATAAACATCACAGAATATACTTACACAAACCTAGATGGTGGAGCTTACTACATACCTAGGTTATATGGTATAGCTTTCCCTCTTAGGCTACAAACCTGTATAACATGTTACTGGGCTGAATACTATAGGCAACTGTAACACAATGGGGTAAGTATTTGTGTATCACAGAAAAGGTATAGTAAAAGTATTATCTTATGGGGCCACCATTATATATGAGGTCCACTGTTGACTGAAACATCATTATGTAGCACATAACTGTAATTTATTGGCTGCAGAAGAATGGACCTCACAAAATGAAACCCAGATGAGGCAAAAAGCCATCTTCTACTGTAAAAATAAAAAGGTGGCTCATATGGTTATTTACCAGGCATGAAGAATAGGGGTAAGCTGTATAAATACTTTGGTGGGACATCTTACTATATTATGCTTTCAGTAATTATTTTTTGACTGCCAAGCACTGTGCAAGGTTATATAGTAGCAAACAAGAGGAAACACTTTATTATCTAAGCTAAGAAATACTGACAATTACACTACAGAAAATCTTTACGAAACTTTCTACACTAATATACAAATAGCTTGTTCACTAAAATGAATTTTCTTTGAAGTCAATCCTGATTATGTACTTACTACAGTTGAAATTCAAAGCCAACAGCTGTTATAGACTAGTTATTTGAGATCTCACATTCATCTAAATCATTCAGATTAAAAATCAAGCAAAAAAATATTTACTGAGTGCCTATGTAATACTCACATCAAACTAGGTTTCATGAAAAATATATATAACAGTGATTTCCAAAAATGCTAAAAACTAAGTCCAATGAAAAATGCACCCTCCCCTTCACTTTTTTTTTTTTGAGACAGAGTCTTACTTTTGTTGCCCAGGCTAGAGTGAGTGCCATGGCATCAGCCTCGCTCACCTCAAACTCCTGGGCTCAAGCAATCCTGCTGCCTCAGCCTCCCAAGTAGCTGGGACTACAGGCATGTGCCACCATGCCTGGCTAATTTTTTCTATATATATTAGTTGGCCAATTAATTTCTTTCTATTTATAGTAGAGACGGGTCTCACTCTTGCTCAGGCTGGTTTCGAACTCCTGACCTTGAGCAATCCGCCCGCCTCAGCCTCCCAGAGTGCTAGGATTACAGGCGTGAGCCACTGCGCCCGGCCCCTTCACTTTTAATAAGGGAGTAAAACTGCAATTCATACTCTAAAAGACCTATGGCAAGATTTTATTAGGGGATAAAAACCAAATTGATAAAAGAATTTCCAAAAATGTTTATGAATAGGTTGAAGTAAATAACAGATTTTCAAAAGCTAACCACCACCTACTCTACAAATAAAAACAAACTATTGGAAACAAATTTTGAAAATGGGAGCAAAATTTAAAATGATTTAACAGAAAGCTAAAAATAGTGAAATAAAAAAATGAAAGTAAAAATTATATTTAAGGTCGGGCGCAGTGGCTCACGCCTGTAATCCTAGCACTCTGGGAGGCCGAGGCGGGCGGATTGCTCAAGGTCAGGAGTTCAAAACCAGCCTGAGCGAGACCCCGTCTCTACCATAAAAATAGAAAGAAATTAATTGGCCAACTAATATATATATATATACCCACACATATATATATATCAGCCGGGCATGGTGGCTCGTGCCTGTAGTCCCAGCTATTCGGGAGGCTGAGGCAGGCGAATCGCTTGACCCCAGGAGTTTGAGGTTGCTGTGAGCTAGGCTGACGCCACGGCACTCACTCTAGCCTAGGCAAGAAAGCGAGACTCTGTCTCAAAAACAAAACAAAACAACAAAAAAAATTATATTTAAGCAAAATGTTTTAAAAGAACATGTAGGCCAGGCACGGTGGCTCACGCCTTTAATCCTAGTACTCTGGGAGGCTGAGGCAGGAGGAGGATCGCTCAAGGTCAGGAGTTCCAAACCAGCCTGAGCAAGAGGGAGACCCCATCTCTACTAAAAATAGAAAGAAATGAATTGGCCAACTAAAAATATATAGAAAAAATTAGCTGGGCATGGTGGCCCATGCCTGTAATTCCAGCTACTCGGGAGGCTGAGTCAGAAGGATTGCTTGAGCTCAGGAGTTTGAGGTTGCTGTGAGCTAGGCTGGCACCACGGCACTCTAGCCTGGGCAACAGAGTGAGACTCTGTCTCAAAAAAAAAAAAAAGAACATGTAACGCCCTTTTAAAGAAATTGCAGCAGTTTACATCACAAAATCCACTTGAATCAGAATATGTATATCCTAAAATGTATATCAGAGAGATGCAGTAATAAAAGATGGATTATAAGATTATACATGGCTCCACTAAGAGATCTTATAGCCCTATTTTAGTGAGTGATTTTCAAACTAATAGGCAAGAATTCACCAACAGAGATTGTTAAAAAAAAATGCAGATTTCCTGGACCCAGTTCCAGAGATTTTTTTTTAATTTAATTTGTTTTTTCTTTTTTTTTTTTTTAAAAGCTCAAAGAAGGAAAATACCTGAATAGAGACTCTGAATTTATAAGACCTATGGTGGACCTCAGGAATCTATATAAATTTTAACAAGCATTCAAAAGGTACTCTATTGCAAATAGCCAGGGATAACACTTGAAGAATTCTCAGTATTTTAACTTAATTAAGATCTCCAACTTATAAACAAGATAAGCTAAACAGAGCAAGGTTAAATGCCTTACTTAAGTTCAGAGTTCTTCATTCCTGCCAGGCTGACACAGTTAAATCTTCCTCCAATCCTGGTCCCTTGCTGTTTCTCAAGGCCTTCCCACTATCTTGCTCCTATCACTTTCAAAGCCAGCTTCTGTGACAAGGCCTATCAAGCCCACCTGGGCCCACACTGAGGTTGTATTGTTAGTTTTTTGAGTATACCTTTTTCCACAACAGGAACAAAAAGCTCCCCATAGAGAAACTGAGCTTTTACTTTTGTATCCCCCTTCACAGTGAGATATACTAATATTGCATTCCTGTTCACTGCCTACAATTTGTGAGATATGGCTTACAAATTGAAGGCAATAAAAGTACAAAATACTCCTTAGCCCTGGAAAGCAGTTTTCTAACTGTAGGGCATGCCTCACAATCAAATGTGAAACCAATTTAGCAGGTCACATATAATATTAAGAAAAACAAGTTTTGTGTGGGTGTATTGTAACGTAAACTATATTTCTTACTGTGGGTTGCAGTCAAAAAGGTTCGAAAGCCACAATTTTGTAAATACTGATTAAACTAAACTTCTCCAATACATTTTCAACATTCTGTATACAAAGATACTTTCCCACTCAATACTCAGCCACCCAGTCTTCCCATTCTTCACTCAAGATAACACTAGCTTTACTTATTCATTTTCAATTTCCTTAGCTCAGATGAAAAGGAGGAGGGGGTAAGTCCTAAGGCTAATGAGCATTTTCCACAGTACTGTATAAGCATTCACCACAGTGTTCCTTCTTCAGATGACTCATCTGAGTGTTATGTACTTCATATGGGCTCTTAGAACACCTGTCTCTCAACTCAAGTCCATCTGAAATTCTAGACGTCCCAAATAGGGCTTTGAACTTTTTACAACCTGCTTCATCCACACAGGCTTACGCTTAATCTGTTTTTCTCAAGATTAACTTCTTCCCTTACTTTGGAGCCAGGTTCTCTTTCTATCATAACATTACTTTCAGATAATCCCTGATACTCTCTATAAATTTTTAAATTATGTATATTCCAAATCAGTCCTATTTTCTCTTCTCCTAACTTAAGGGAGTATTCACATTAATAAAGTTGTGCCCTTTTCTAGGTTTTGTATGTATCTCGCATCTGCTTAATTAGCTGACAAAATCTAGGCCTGATAACACACTGTGACCTATCACATCTCTAATAGAGTCGTCTTCTTGTCCTGTTACCAATAATACTCTTCTTGGTTTGAACTCAAACCCCATTTCCATCAATAACTTTCCTAAAGCCCTCCAATGGAATTAGTCTTCCAATCTTCAAACATTCTATTCACCCCTCTATAGCACCTATCAGTCTATGGAATTTATAATTATAAATCTGTCTCCGTGATTAACTCTCGTATGTGTATACCTCGCACTGCCCATGAAACACTAGAGCACACTTTACATAGCAAGGCCTTGGTACTGGCTTACTGAATTGTACTGAAAAGGTAAAAGCACTATCTTGGGTAGATATAAAATGGGTTAGGGCCGGGGGTGGTGGCTCATGCCTAATCCCAGCACTCTGGTAGGCTGAGGCCGGAGGATCACTCAGGGTTAGGAGTTTGAGTGAGACCAGCCTGAGCAAGAGACCCTGTCTCCACTAAAAATAGAAAGACATTAGCTAGACAACTAAAAAATATATACAAAATAATTAGCGGGCATGGTGGTGCATGCCTGTAGTCCCAGCTACTCGGGAGGCTGAGGCAGAAGGATCACTTGAGCCCAGCAGTTTGAGGTTGCTGTGAGCTAGGCTGATGCCACCGTGCTATATAGCCTGGGCAACAGAGGGAGACTGTGTCTCAAAAAACAAATAAAAAAGGTTAGAAGTTGTTTCTAATTCTGCACACCTTCCATATTCTTAATTTGCTCAATTGTAAAGTATTTAAAAAACATAAAACCTATAATAGATATCACGGGAATGGCAATAAAGAATGTAGAAGTAAAACATGAAGGCATGATAAAATTTAGGTGATGCCCTCTGCATTTCCACACGTGGCCTAGTAAATCTCTGCCTGAATTCCCCTCTCAGCTTTCACCATTCTGCCCTGTCATTCCCTTTTACTCTACTTCAAAAACCTCCCATACCAGGGGTGTACAACAGACCTCTTCACTGAACTCGGCTTACCTCTTTCTCATAGGGCCATATACCCCAAAGTATATTAGGTAACCCACTCTTTCTTGCCTTGCTCATGTTCCGGTCTCCGTTGGCCACATTCACCAGAACAAGAGTAAGGAACCATTTCCCTCTAACAGTCCCAACTAAAATGGAAGCGCGTCTAGACCTGGACACCTTTAATCCTCTGTAAGCCCCAGAGTTTTTAGGTCACCGTATCTCCTCCACTGGCTACCGTTTCAATGTGATTTGAGATAGACATCTGTCTTCCAAGCGCAGTCTTTCCATAACTTCCCAGCCTATGGTCCCACTACCCTTCACATGCAACCTACCTTGCAGGCCTTTAAGGAAGGTTGATATGTTATTCCAGCCGTCACGTTTTCCGAAAATAGTTTGAAACCCGGGCACTTTTATTTAAGTGGACCCCCAGATGTTTCAACTTCCTTCCTTGAAACTGGTCTTCCTCACCCGTCCTATACTTCCTGAGTTTCCCCATTCCCCAAGTAACATGTCCACCTATCACCTTCTCCTCCACTTTGGAGCTCTACGTCTCAACTAACGCCTCTCTTTTCCCTTCCCAGCTGAGGTTTGGTCTCCCCTAGCTCGAGGGTCTGTATCCACGCCGGCCCGTCGCACCAGCTCCTAGCCCCTATTCCACCGCTTCTCCTCTCCTACTCACTCTGGGTTTCTCCGTCAGTTTCTTCCGGTTCTTCTTCTTCTGCTCCTCGCTTCTGAGGTTCTTCAGCAGGGCCAGGTCGTCAGGGGCCGCGGCCGGCGCGGCTGTCGCCTCCTCCCGCTTGCGGGGCGTGCTCCTCCGCTTCTTGCGGGCGCCGGCGTAAGCCGCGGCCCAGCCGTAGCCCAGCAGTACCAGCAGCAGCAGCCCAAGCGCGCCCGTGCCCACCAGGATCACCCAGCCCGGGTACCGCTTCGGCTCCAGCCCGAGGTCGAGGCCCAGCTCGGTGCGCAGAAAGCCTAGGCCAACCGAGAGCATTTCCCGCAGCCGGGCCGAGCCCTCCTCGGCCTGCTGGGCCAGCTCGTCCTGCCAGCTCCGCGCAGCCATCTTCCCTCCCGTCAGGGGGACTCAAGGATGACGCTGGGGCGCGGAGACGCTGTGGACTAGTCAAGGAAGCAAGGAGGGGCCGGGCCGGGCCGGGCAGCCTCAGGCCGAGCGCATCGCGGCCGCCCCTCGCGCCCGAGCCGGGGATCGGCCGCTGTCGCCACCGGGAGGCGAGAGGGGGCTCCCAGGTTCCCCCTAGTCAGCCTCACTCCGCCGCCGCCAGGAGGAGGGGGCAGGCGGGAGGGAGTGTCTCCAGCGGCGGCCGCTAAGCGGCGTCTCCGCGCCAGCGCCAGGCCCCGCTGTCCTCCCCGGGAGGAACAATGGCGGCTCGGGCAGCGATCCACGCCGCGCGCGGGGACGACCGCCGGTCACGTGGGCGCAGGTGGGCGGGGCGTGGGCGTCACGTGGACGCGGGCGCGGTCAGGCTGGGCGGGAGCAGTTGGGGCGAAGGCGCGGCTGTGGTGCGGTTGCCGGTAGCCCTTTGGGCCTAGTTGAGACGCGGGGCATGGGGACGGTGACTCTGGACAGGGGACTGGGAGGGGTTAAGTGGCGGAAGCCTCCGCGGGGTGGCTGGTGGCGCGGAGATCAGAGACGTGGCGCTCTGAATGAGTCAGGGGGCGGGAGGAGGAGGGTGAAGAGTCTGGAACCTGCTAGGTCAAAGTCGTCCTAGCGGGTGTAGGGTTTTCGTTTTCTTTTCGGGGTTGGTGTTGAGGTGGATGTAGCTTTTTCTTCCTGGGGACTCCAGTCCACTGGATGCTTCCACAGTGAACTCACTGGAGTCTGAACTGAAGCCGGGCACTCTTCTTGCAAGGCCTAGGTTTAATTTACAAATTGGATATTTCTCTTCAGGGCCAGCTAACGTATTGGCGTGCCTGCCATTTGCCAGCCATGCTAGGGCGCGTTCGCATCGTTTCGCTCATTCACTCTTGCTTTTCACTGTTGTTAGTTCTCAGTATTCAAAAGCTGGCAAGCTGGTGGGCGGCTCTATTCTTCTACTAATTTGTAGCTTTAGTAAGAAATAAGAGGAAGCACATTAGATTGTATTTACGTGTAGAGGTAGCTTTCTCGTTGAGTTTTATTTTAAGCTTTTATACAACACCGCAAAAAGAGTTTTACAAAATCCTATTTTATATGCTGTGTTGACCACCTGTGGGATGCAATTAGAAGGGAAGGAATTGCCTTTTCAAATTTTAATCACAAGAAAATGTTTGGAGGCTGCCAGAGGGTTTTAAAATTCCATTTCTCTGTAAGAAAACTGTTTTATCATTAAATGATAATTAGCATGTGAGCAAGTGTCTTAAGTGAACTAAATATGGGCTTTCTCAAAGAATATCGCAGGGCTAATATTAGTAAGCACCGAATGCCAAAAATGTATTAGGGAGTATTTTGACCTACTTTGCAACAGTGTTGTAACGCATGTTGTGATTAATGGGTGGAAGGGAGTTTTGTAAATAATAGAAATAAATTACTCTTGCTAAACTTTATACAGACTTATAATTAAAAATTAAATTACAAGGCCCAAAACTTAGAAGATGTCATCGGGATTTGCTTTAGCTCTAAAAGTTTCCAAGTTACACTTATATTTGTGAAATAAAATTTGTAATTCTACATATATATTTTGTTTCCAGAGACATGAAGGGTCATGATTTTCCTTAGAAGTTTCACTAGCTGTTGTAGATTAACACCTATGGATTTAACGCATTAAACTATTAATAGTAGTAGTAGTGGGATTTCCAGTCCTTTTGGCAGACTAGCAAGTATTGATTCAGTAAAATCAATCACTTTCTTTTTTTCTGTGACCTTTAAATCTTAAAAATGGAAAAACAAAAATATGTTTACCTGTATTTGGTAATACAGATAAACTCATTTTTCATGTATAACTTTTTTTTTGAGACAGAGTCTCACTTTGTTACCCAGGTTAGAGTGAGTGCCCTGGCGTCAGCCTAGCTCACAGCAACCTCAAACTCCTGGGCTCAAGCGATTCTGCTGCCTCAGCCTCCCGAGTAGCTGGGACTGCAGGCATGCACCACCATGCCCGGCTAATTTTTTCTATATATATTAGTTGGCCAATTAATTTCTTTCTGTTTATAGTAGAGACGTGGTCTCACTCTTGCTCAGTCTGGTTTCGAACTCCTGACCTTGAGCAATCCGCCCGCCTCGGCCTCCCAGAGAGCTAGGATTACAGGCGTGAGCCACCGCGCCCGGCCCATGTATAACTTTCTTGTCATCTTTCCATTTGTTTACGTTTTAAAAACAAAAATGGAGTCAGACACTATTTACTGTTTTGCACTTAATGCAGTCATCAACATTCATTCCAACTGATAAAGCCCATCTGGTAAACGCACCAAGAACACACCTGTAGTCCCACAAATTTAAGTTTATTCATTTGCAGCAGGATGGAGTTTAGGCTAAATTTAAATAAAGCAATATTTTGAAAAACTCAAAGCAAAGCAGGGCTGTACGTAAATGAATTAATATCAGGTCTGGCCTAAGTAGACAGAGAATCCTAATTCCTTGTAAATGACAAAGTTAAGATGTTGTGTTTGAAACCCCTTACATGAAGTTCTACACCTGGGCTGGAAATAAGGACTTTTTTTCTAGGAGTGACAACACATAGTGCCACTCAGAAATAAAAAGGAATGAACTATACTTTCAAGAACATGGACAAATCTCAGTATAATTATACTGACTGAAAGAAGCCAGACAGTAAAGAGTATATATTATATGATTCCATTTATATAAAACTAGAAAATGCAAACCAATCTGTAGTGACAGAAAGCAAATTAGTGGTTACTTGGGTATATGGGATGGGAGCAAGGAGATATGGGAGGAGGGAATTACTAAGGGGCACCAGGAGACTTGGGAGTGATGGTTATGTTCATTATTTTTATTGTGATGGTTTTTTTTTTTTTTTTTTTTTTTTGGTGCCGTGACTCGGATACGATATTGTGATGGTTTTATGGATATACATATTTCAAAAACTTATCAAATTGTATACTTAAGTTCTATAGTTTAATTAGTGTCAACTATGCTCCAATAAAGCAGTTCAGAAAAGTTTTTATAAAACAACTCATGGCTCAGATCCTAACATCCCTCAGTGAGATGTTCCATTCTCACTGATGGGATTTCTAACAAAGTTTTTGACAATCTATGATTTCAAAGAACAAGGTTTCTTGATATTACATCCTTGATGTTAATTAGCAAAAGTATTTTTTTACAGGTTTGCATGATAAATATTCACTTACAGTATCATTTCTAATGGCAAGATATTCTATTGTCTGTCTCTGCTGAAGTTTAACATACGTTTTTTTTTTTTTTTTTTTGCCATTAAATGCAATTCTGTCATGAACATGCTTGTAACTAAATCTTTGTGAATATTCATGATTACTTCCTGAGGTTAGAATCCTAGCACTGTAATTGCGTGAAATGTAGCTTGGCTTTTAGTAAATCTGACCTGCTTAGCAATTACAGGTATGAATCATGCATTCCCAGTGAAGTGGTATAGCTCCCATGGGAGTGAAAATTATTGGTTCTTGGAGGCAAAAAATCTTTTTTAATGCATAAATTTCAGATATAGTATATACACAGATATATATCTGTGGCATTAAAATTTCATGAGGGGCAATTGGTAAAAAATATAAAAGACTTGAGGGGGGTGGTGATGAAAAATGGTTGAGAAACACTGGTGTAAAGGAAGAATTTGGCACTCTGTTTTCTCAGTTTGGGTCCTGGGCTTTTGGTTAATCAGTCTCTCTAGGTCACTTATTCAGTCACCAGATTTTTATTAAATCCCAACTCTCAGCTTTAAATGCATAGTATCCTCAAAAATCTCAAAACCTAGTGAGAATGTTGGAGCCTTCCTTAGTGCAAAGGAGTGTGACTACAGTAAGTTGATTTGAGCCTGAGGATTGTAGTGAGTGCTGCAATGTACCTCCTGGATCCCTTTTCAGGAATGAAGGAGTTATTCCCAAACACTGAGAGTATTGCCAGAAGACATTCCTAGACTGTCATACTTTTGAGGAAATTACTGAAGAAAACTCTCAGTTAAGGTCATGCCTCTTTCCAGGGATAGCCCACATCTAATGAAACGAAAAGATGGTGTTGGATTTCAAAAATTCTACTAGCAGGAAGCAGGATAAGAAAACCACTTAGCTTTAAACTTTACACCTTTCATGAAAAAGGCAGGCAGACTTAGGAGGTAGAACCAAGAGCACAGAAGGTGGCACCAAGACCTACAGAAAAGTATTCCCAGATTTTGAAACTTAATCAAGGAACTTCCAACATTTGCTGAGCTACATTCCAGAATTGCTATGGACCACTGCCTTTGTACCTTCCATTCCCCTACTTTTGAATGGGAATACCTGTGCTGTTTTTCTTTGCCTGTAGCACCATTGTATGTTGGCCGTCTAGGGGAAGGAAACTTGTCTCTCTACAGGTCTGCAGATTGAGAGGAGTTGTGCTTCAGGAGGTGTGCTTAACAAGCTACACCTAAAGGTGCCTCATCCACACCTGGACTTGGTTTGTATGGTGAGATTCTGGACTTTGAGCAGATGCTGTAATGGGATGAGACTCTTGAAGACGTTAGAAGAGGGTAAATGTGTTTTGCATGTGGAAGTGATGTAAATCATTGGGGACAAAAGGGCAGACTGTGGTAGGCATTTTCTTTTCTTTTTTCTTTTGGGACAGTCTCACTCTGTTGCCTGGGCTAGAGTGGTGTGGTGTCAGCCTAGCTCACAACAATCTCAAAATCCTGTGCTCAAGTGATCCTCCAGCCTCAGCCTCCTGAGTAGCTGGGACTATAGGCATGTACCACCATGCCCGGCTAATTTTATATGTATATACTTTTAGTTGTCCAGCTAATATCTTTCTATTTTTTTGGTAGAGATGGGGTCTCACTCTTGCTCAGGCTGGTGAACTTCTGAGCTCAAACGATCCTCACGCCTTAGCCTCCCAGAGTGCTGGGATTACAGGTGTGAGCCACTGTGCCCAGTCTGTGTTAGGCACTTTCTAAAATGGTCCCCAGTGATCCCTGTCTTTTGGTATTCACAGCCTTGTGTAATCCCATTCTCTTAGGTAACTTGCTTCTAACCCATAGAATACTTGATATTGAGGGAATATCACTTCTATGATCAGATTACAGAAGATTCTGACTTCTATCTGGCTAGCAGACTTTATTCCCTGATGGCTTCGATGAGGCAAGTTGCCATGTTGGAAGGACACGTGTCAAGGAACTGAGAGCAGCCTCTTGTCCAACAGCCATCTGGGAACTGAGGCTTTCCAGCCAACAACCCAAAAGGAACTGAATCCTGTCAGCAACCATATACGTGATCTCAGAAGTGAATCCTTCTTTGGTTAAGCCTTTTGGTAAGACCCCAGCCCTGGCTAACACCCTGATCATAGCCTTATGAGAGACCTTCAAGTGGAGGACTCAGTTTTAAGTGTGCTGGATGCCTGAGTCACAGAAACTGTGAGATAATATGTTTTCAGTTGCTAAGTTTGTGGTAACTTGTTACACAGCAATGGAAATGCCTATTATTTTTGCCAAAGTTAGAAAAGATGGACAATACTCAATATTTGCAAGGTTGTAAGGGGACAGGCATTCTCAAACAGTGTTGGTGAGAGTAGATTGGTACACAGCTTTCTGAAGGCAACTTGACAATATAAAGAAAAAAAAAATCAAAATCCCAAAAGGTAAATATCTTTTTATCCACTGAAGTCCATTGCTAGGAAACTATCCAAAAGAAATAATTGGACAAAATACAAAAGTATAATCACATAGTCACTACATTACAGTTTTTAATCTAAAAAAAAAAAAATTGGAAGAAACCTAAAGAAGTGATTGTTTGGATACATTGTGACATATACAAGAATAGAAGTATTATGCAGCCACTAAAGAATATGATATATATTTATGAATATAAATTATTCAGTGACATGAAAAGCCACATTGCTAAGTGAATAAAATCAGGTTACAAAAATAACATGCTTAGCATTAGTTCATTAACATTTTAGAATATGTGTAGGTGTATATGTGGATAGAGGGACATCTGGCAAGACATTCCCAAAATCATTACAAGAGTTTACAAGGGCTGTATCTGAGGATTAGCATTGTTTGGTGATTTTTACTTTTTTCTCTATGCTCTTCTGAATTATTTGAATATTTTATGTAAATAATTAATCAGAATAAAATAAGTTTTCATTTGTCTTTTAAAATTCAAGAAGAGGCTGAGTGCGGTGGCTCACGCCTGTAATCCTAGCACTTTGGGAGGCCGAGGCAGGAGGATTGCTTGAGCTCAGGAGTTTGAGACCAGCTTGAGCAAGAGCGAGACCCGTTTCTACTATAAATAGAAAGAAATTAGCCAAAACAACTAAAAATAGAAAAAATATTAGCCGGGCGTGGTGGCGCATGCCTGTAGTCCCAGCTACTCGGGAGGCTGAGGCAGGAGGATCGCTTGAGCCCAGGAGTTAGAGGTTGCTGTGAGCTAGGCTGACACCACGGCACTCTAGCCCAGGCAACAGAGTGAGACTCTGTCTCAAAAATAAATAAATAAATAAAAAATAATAAAATTCGAGAAGAAGCTTATTGTTGACCACAGAAAAATTTGTCCCAAAAGGATTATCATTTTTTTCTTTCTTTTTTTCTTTTTTTTTTACAACAGGAAGAGATGAAAGGATTATCATTTTTTGAGTAATATTTATTAGTATAATATAAGTTGAAAATGCCTCCCTGGAAACACTTTCTAAGAGTTGTAATATTTATTTAAGTGTTGTGTTTCATTGAGGTGCAGTTTGCCAAATAATACCACCACTAAATGTTAAGATATGTCAATCCATTTCATTTATTAATATATCCCCAGAGCCTTCTAGTTACTTTAAAGTGTTTTTCTAAAGCCATGAAACCTTTGTTGCTGAAAGGAAAAACTTCTTTAGAAGGTGCTAAGTAGCCTCTCCTGGAGAGACAAAAAAATTATACCTCAAACCTCGTTTGAGACCTAAAGTATATAAGAAAATGAGTAGCTATTCTGGTGGCTGAGCAGAAAGGAAAGAAACAGCTGTCCCTGCTGGGAAAGACCAAAGTGTTTATGCAAATTAGTAACCTCAGATACGCAAACAAGAACTGAGAATGTATTTCACTCCAATATGGCCTTGCTACATACATTATTATAATAAATCCTACATTTGATGAATTACTGGAACCTAGTGAATTTTTTTCCCTCTTTTCCTTAAAATATGGTGCAAGTTAGTTGCAAGTGTGGTTACTATTTGGAGAAACTTATTTTGTCTCTGCCATGACTTTTAATCCTGATAAGCCATTTTGTGAATATATATGAGAGCTTCAGTGCAAACCTGTCACCATTACCAAAAAAATAGATTTTTGATAGGTGATGTGTTTTTTCAGATAAACATGTTAGGACATTATTTTCTTGGAAAAATAAATACAAAAACTATAATATGGAATACCTAATTACTTTAAAATAAAATTCATAATTGTACCTAGTTTTGGCCAAGATAACTATCAGCTTCCTACTTTTCTGTAAGTTACAGATGAAATCTAAATATGTGAAAGTGCTGGACAGGTGCAAATCTACCAAGCAGGCAGTTACTTTATACTTATGATTCTTATTCCTAAGGAGTTGTTTTGTTCCCTACTTTACAACTAAAGTAAGAAAACCTCCTATTAGTGTTTTAGTTATAGCCTCCTCTTCCAAATACTCAGACTTCAATCACAGGCAGGAAGATCTAAGAGAGGTATTAACAGGCTTTGCTCTTAGAAATAATGGAGTTTTGTGTTCAAAGAGTCAGGTCTAGTAATAATGAAGAGCAACTTGAGCAAAGGTTTGGAATAGAAAGGAAGTGGTATGTCTTTGGAAAATTTTAGTTAACTGGAGCTGACAGATGGTAGTAGAGAAGAGTGCCTAAATCTGGTGGGAACAATAGTTACAGGATGTATTAGTCAGCTTGGGCTGCTATAACAATACCACAAACTAGGTGGCCTAAGCAAAAGACATTTATTTTCTCATAGTTCTGTAAGTTGTAAGTCCAAGATCAAATGTCACCAGGATTAGTTTCTCCTGGACTGCTTGTCTTGTAAATGCCTACCTTCTTTCTGTGTGGCCTTTGCTATGGGTATCCTTGGGGAGAGAGAGGTCTCTGATGTCTCTTCTTATAAGGACACCAGTCCTGTTGCATTAGGGCCACACCCATAAAATTTCACTTAATCTTAATTACCTCCTTAAAGGCTCTATCTCCAAATAACTGTCATATTGGGGGTTAGAGCTCCAAATATGAATTTGCGAGGAGAGGGAATATAATTCAGTTCATAACAGAGCATAAGGCCTGGAATTATTCTATAGATTTAAGGACAAGTATGTTATACAATTGGCTAGCTAACATCCCCTGCTAGATAGAGGATAAGCTCCATGGGGGTGTCTGACTTGTATGCTGTGGTACTTCTAGAATTTACTGTAGTACCTATTAGCATAAATATTGAACTAATGAATGTGGTGATTGGAAATTTTGGTAGGAAAGAAGGCTATTTCAGTGGCTTAAGATGTGAGGTACCAAATGCCTAAACTCAGTGGTGGTGGGAATAAAGAAGGGTGACAATGAGCAGTGACAAGAAGTGGGATAAAGGAGAGGGAAGAGCCATGGATGACTAGTGCTCTGTGACCAAGTGACATGGTGATCACTGTCCCATTAGTGAAAATAGAGAAGCTAAGACAAGTTAGTTCACTACTACTGACTTTACTTTAAAATGAGATTACTCTTAGGACTTATTCATGGGTTGAGAAACTGAAAATCCTTATAGCTTTTCCCACATGTTCCCTGAGGGTTCTCTGAAGACATAGGATGTCTTTCTCTTCCAGCAACATTCAAGGATCCTATTTTCTTACCACTCTCACCCTACTTTGGTAGTCCAAAGAGAATTATAAGGACTAGAAATACACATTTCTTTTCTCTTTCTAATACTACTACTTCTTGTATTTGTGGTAGCCATAGTAGAAATAGAAATTATGGTCATACCAGGTGTCACAATGAAATAAAACTTATAGGCACTAGTGCTGTTTATTTCAAGATTATTTCTCTTTTCCTTACTGCTTCCTTGTATTAATAATTCTAAGAGAAATGACTCAAAACTTTCTTTCTCAGTTCCCTAGCTGAGTTATTTGCGAATGGAAATTTGCATCTAATAGCAATCTATTTTCTGAAAGAGCTTATAATTACAACAATCTCAATTTATGTCAGAAACTTTTTGAACATGGCCATTATCTCTTCTGAACAAACTATTCTTGGCCAACTCTAAAAAGTTGTTAAATATAGATTGAGAGTAATTGGATTACATCCACTAATAGGATTTAGCACCAGGAAATTACTTGTTTGCAATGAATGACTGGAATGCATTCTTCTAGCTTTTGCCCTAACCACTCCAAAAGTCCAAGAACCAAATTCAGTGTTCAGGCACACTCCCCTAACAGACTACGATAATGTTCTTCATGAGTAGGCAGCATTTTACATAAACTTGAATATCGGACTTGTTCACTGGATTTGGATTTTTATAATTAGTTGATAAAATGACCACTTGGAACTATTGCATGATGTAAATGCCCACTACTTTTAGCAAAATTACTATTCCTGTTTGTATAGAATTTGTATAATTCTTTGAATGTTTGCTCCTTACCTTAAATACTCTGTAATAATTAGTCAAAATGAAGTAGCAATTAGTAACATGAATTCTAAATGTAATATAATATGAAATCTAACAAAAACTAAATGTAATACAAGTGAAATTGAAATTATAAGATGTTTCCACTAGGATGAAGATTCAGCTGCTCTAACAAAGGCCAACAAGAATTTAAACAAGATAGACTTGTATATTTCATATAACAGTCTGATTCATTTCTCATATAATGCTGGTAAGTTGGCTCCTTCCGTCCTGCAGTTCTGGTATCCCTAAAACATTAGCTTCATTTGCTTGGTCCTAGATGGCTTGCTACCACATCTAAGTTCCAGGCAGCAGGATGGGAAATGGCAGGTTAGAGTAAAATGACACATCATCCATTTAAGGGGCACAGCTCAGAAGTTGCATATGTTACTTCTTTTTTTTTTTTTTTTTTTTTTTTTGAGACAGAGTCTCACTTGTTGCCCAGGCTAGAGTGAGTGCCGTGGCGTCAGCCTAGCTCACAGCAACCTCAAACTCCTGGGCTCAAGCAATCCTCCTGCCTCAGCCTCCCGAGTAGCTGGGACTACAGGCATGAGCCACCATGCCCGGCTAATTTTTTCTATATATATTAGTTGGCCAATTAATTTATTTCTATTTATAGTAGAGACGAGGTCTCGCTCTTGCTCAGGCTGGTTTCGAACTCCTGACCTTGAGCAATCCGCCCGTCTCGGCCTCCCAGAGAGCTAGGATTACAGGCGTGAGCCACCGCGCCCGGCCCATATGTTACTTCTGTTTACTTCTCTTGGACAGAATGTAGTCACATGGCCATACAGCTACACGTTAGGTTGGGAAATATGCCCAGCTAAAACTTGGATATTCTATTTGTTAAGGGAATATGAAAAGTATGGCTTTGGCCTGCCAGAAGTTGTGACTTTATGGTCTCAAATTAATGTTCATTGGACTAATCTAGTTGACTGTATATTCAACTGCAAAGAAAAAAACAATAGCAAAATTGTGCATCTTTAGCAATATGCTAAAAATATGTTGTCAAAAACCAAATCTAAAAGATGAAGTATAATGTATGGAAATTTCTGGCTTGTCCTTTGTTTTGAAATTTTATGGTAGAATCAATCAGCTTTACTAGAAAAGCTAAATGCTTTGGGTAGCCAAGTTTTCAGTTAAGAGTACAGTGCAGTGGGTTTCAATACCTCCTAGACAGAGCTTCTCTGTTGAGCTTTATTATTATTATTTTTTTTATTTGTCTTTTTTTTGAGACAGAGTCTCGCTTTGTTGCCCAGGCTAGAGTGAGTGCTGTGGTGTCAGCCTAGCTCACAGCAACCTCAAACACCTGGGCTCAAGCAATCCTACTGCCTCAGCCTCCCGAGTAGCTGGGACTACAGGCATGTGCCACCATGTCCGGCTAATTTTTTCTATATATATTAGTTGGCCAATTAATTTATTTCTATTTATAGTAGAGACGAGGTCTCGCTCTTGCTCAGGCTGGTTTCGAACTCCTGACCTTGAGCAATCCGCCCGTCTCGGCCTCCCAGAGAGCTAGGATTACAGGCGTGAGCCACCGCGCCCGGCCCATATGTTACTTCTGTTTACTTCTCTTGGACAGAATGTAGTCACATGGCCATACAGCTACACGTTAGGTTGGGAAATATGCCCAGCTAAAACTTGGATATTCTATTTGTTAAGGGAATATGAAAAGTATGGCTTTGGCCTGCCAGAAGTTGTGACTTTATGGTCTCAAATTAATGTTCATTGGACTAATCTAGTTGACTGTATATTCAACTGCAAAGAAAAAAACAATAGCAAAATTGTGCATCTTTAGCAATATGCTAAAAATATGTTGTCAAAAACCAAATCTAAAAGATGAAGTATAATGTATGGAAATTTCTGGCTTGTCCTTTGTTTTGAAATTTTATGGTAGAATCAATCAGCTTTACTAGAAAAGCTAAATGCTTTGGGTAGCCAAGTTTTCAGTTAAGAGTACAGTGCAGTGGGTTTCAATACCTCCTAGACAGAGCTTCTCTGTTGAGCTTTATTATTATTATTTTTTTTATTTGTCTTTTTTTTGAGACAGAGTCTCGCTTTGTTGCCCAGGCTAGAGTGAGTGCTGTGGTGTCAGCCTAGCTCACAGCAACCTCAAACACCTGGGCTCAAGCAATCCTACTGCCTCAGCCTCCCGAGTAGCTGGGACTACAGGCATGTGCCACCATGTCCGGCTAATTTTTTCTATATATATTAGTTGGCCAATTAATTTCTTTCTTTTTATAGTACAGATGGGATCTTGCCCTTGCTCAGGCTGGTTTTGAACTCCTGACCTTGAGCAATCTGCCTGCCTCGGCCTCCCAGAGTGCTAGGATTACAGGCATGAACCACCGTGCCCGGCCGTCTGTTGAGCGTTGGAAAGTACTTTGACTTTATGCACAGGGAAGACTCTATCATCCGGCTTGTCATTGTCTACCTCAACCAGAGGTGACCTGGAGGGCAACAGCATCCTCCAGTCTTCTGGCCAGTGCTCTGTTCAGCACAGTCAGACCTGACTGGGAAGGAAAAGAAGAGTGCAGCCTATGAGCATGTGAAGGATCAGAAAGTGTGGAGTGCCAGTGACCCAGCCTGGGTCCAACTGGAATGGAGGAAAGGATGATCAGAAAGGTCAGCAGTCCAGCTCAGTGGGGGAAAAGATTGGTACTTCTCCCCTCTGGTCCATTTGAGAGCATCAGAACCCCAGCAGGTGGTGAGGGAGAGTCTGGGTGTGGCCATCTTCTGCAACACTGGAGCCACTGTGCCTTGGGATGTTTGATGACAGAGCAGTCTAAACAGCCATATACTTGGGCATCTTTGAGGAGTCCTCCAAATATCACCCAGCCATATTATATTTCATTTAGTGGTCTACTATAGCCCTTAGTTACCTCTAGCAAATATGGGATGCCATAGCTTCCTTCTGGCTTCAGTGGCATGAATTTTCTACCACTGAAGGCATTCCTTTAGGTTAAGCCATAAAGGTGAAGACACCGTCTCTGAAAGCCTCAGACATGTATATATTTCCAGAGAGGCTAAGGGAGTAGGATGTTGCATCTCTATTTTTTCATCATAACCACATCTTATCACTTACCTTTTTATCTGATTCTCTGGTTGCCACATTGGGAGTAAGAGAGATCTGAATTAATGGCATCTGCATTTCAGGCTGCAATAGTGTGACAAGTATGCCAGCAACAATACAGTCCGAATAACCAGGGGCTGTTTTGAGGGTGTGAGCTAAGGAGGGTAAGGTCTGAGTGTTGCATTGCACAAAGGAGAGGGCCTGGTGGCCATGCACCAGAACAGAGTGGCACACAAGCTTTATGCAGTGAAACATGGTCTCCAAGGCTGCTCCTTCTCTGACTTCTTTTAGGCTTAGAACTTCTGGGTTGGAAGCAACATACATTGTTATGAGGGTCCAAATCACTGTGTTCTATTAATCATTTTTTCTTCTAAGGATTCTTGCTTTTTTTGAGCTAATTACATTGCATACTGATTGATTTTTAGTACTGTGATCTTTAAATGGGTATATTATTATGATTTATGAATTGAGTTATAACTTTTATGCTAATGGGTATAGAAAAAAGGCAAGGGGCTGGGCGTGGTGGCTCATGTCTGTAATCCTAGCACTCTGGGAGCCGAGGCGGGAGGATGGCTTGAGGTCAGGAGTTCAAGACCAGCCTCAGCAAGAGTGAGACCCCCATCTCTACTAAAAATAGAAAGAAATTAGCTGAACAACTAAAAATAGAAAAATAAAAATTAGCTGGGAGTGGTGGTGCATGACTGTAGTCCCAGCTACTTGGGGGCTGAGGCAGAAGGATTGCTTGAGCACAGGAGTTTGAGGTTGCTGTGAGCTAGGCTGATGCCATAGCACTCTAGCCCAGGCAACAAAGAGAGACTGTGTCTCAAAAAACAAAACAAAACAAAACAAAAAACCAAAACAAACAAACAAACAAAAACAAAAAATAAGAAAAAGGCAAGCTTTTCATGAGCTTAATGTAGCTCTATGAGAGACATATCTTATGAAGAGTTTGGATATTTAATGATATGTCTCTGTATCTAACTTAAACATGTTTTTTAAAAACTCAATTACATTTCTTTATTTCTAAAATTTTACTTTTTTTTTTTTTTTTTGAGACAGAATTTCACTCTGTCACCTTCAGTAGAGTGCAGTAGTATCATCGTAGCTGGCTGCAACTCAAATTTCTGGGCTCAAGAGATCTTCCTGTCTTAGCTCCCAGAGTTCTAGGATTACAGGTGTGAGCTACTATGCCCGGCCTACATTTCTTTATATATAAATATTTTTATAAGCCTTTATGGGATTAAAGATAATTTCTTTAATAATATAGTTATTATTAATGGAAAATATACTGGACCTAGATTCAGAGGTCCTAGGTTGTTGTCACAGGTCCTGCTAAAATGATTTAGTTGTGTTTTTAATAAATTAGACACCTAGTTAGTCGTTTATGATGAGAAATACCCCTTCCCAATGATCAGAATGTTCATATCCCTTGACCAAGGATCTAATTCCAGTATCAAGATATTGGGGAGTTGATATAATATTATTTCTGATGTCATTTCTCATGATCTTAATTCTTCTTTTGTAATGTTAGAGGCTTGGATAAGATAACCTTTAAGGTTCCTTTCATTGTAAATGTTCCTATTCCATCGTCTGCATCATGGAAAGTGGAAGCAGCACACAAAACTTAATGGGTGGATTTGGTGTCAGGGACTGTGATAAGCATTTAACACGCATTATTTCATTTAGTTCTTGCAACTGATGAAGTAGGTATTATTATCATCCTCTTTTTTTTTTTTTTTTTTTTTTGAGACAGAGTCTCACTCTGTTGCCCAGACTAGAGTACCATGGCGTCAGTCTCTCTCACAGCAACCTCAAACTCCTGGGCTCAAGCAATCCTCCTGCCTCAGCCTCTCCAGTAGCTGGGACTACAGGCATGTGCCACCATGCCCAGCTAATTTTTTCTATATATTTTTAGTTGGCCAATTAATTTCTTTCTATTTTTAGTAGAGACGGGGTTTCACTCTTGCAACACTCAGACCTTACCCTCCTTAGCTGGTTTTGAACTCCTGACCTTGAGCCATCCTCCCGCTTCGGCCTCCCAGAGTGCTAGGATTACAGGCGTGAGCCACCGCGCCCAGCCTATCATCCTCTTTTCATAGATGAAGAAACTAAGACTTACAGGCATTAGGTAACTTGCCCGGTACCCTACAACTAGTGAGTGGCAGAGATGGGATTGTGGATATGGGTCTGCCAGACTCCAGAGTTCGGGGCTGACGTCTAAGCTATATTGGCTCTTAACTGTCACACAGTAGCAGTTTTGAGGAATGTTTCACTACCCAAGAGCAAGAAACAGTCTGATCAAGAATTTTTATTTTTTAACAAGTTATAGGTTGGTAATAATTCTCTAGATATTTTCTGTCCATTCAATATTATAAGTATATAAGATTTGCAAGTAGAAAAAGGAAAGAGATCTCTGACTACCAATGGTAAAATAAAGCCAGATTGAATAATCTGCCTCCAAATCTAATGAAATGAGCAGAAGTAGTGACAAAAACAAAAACAAAGGAAAACTACTTTACACACCATAAACCTCAAAAAGCAATGGCCAAAGGAAGTGGCAGAAGTTTCTGACACTCACCTGGCAGGCACAGTGCTGAGAACTCTGGTAATCTGTATTAATGTCTTCCAGTTTGGAAAGAAACAGGAGTGACTAGGTGGTCCTAGGAAATGTAACAGAAAATGCCTCAAGTGTATCAGACTCTGCTTACCCTTGTGGGTCCTGACAGAGGTAGGTAGGGCCTCCATAGCTTCCGATCTTCCAGGCCCCTGTGCTGAGTTGGACAAACAAGAGGGATATATCCATAGCTGGGTGGGGTGTGCACTGGTTCGGGATGCTTAACAGGACTTCAAAAGAGAAATCAGAGCTCCTCCCGACCTGGTGTGGGTCGCCCCTCACCTAACCCTCACCATGTACTCAGGCTAAAGGTAAGTGGATAGAAAGCAACCCCAAGACCTTAAACTAGCTCCAAATGGGGCAGACAGTCTGGTCCTAAATAAAGTAGAAACAATATACCAGACCAAATGAAGAGGACAGAGCTATGTAATTTTTTTTTTTGAGACAGAGTCTCACTTTGTTGCCCAGGCTAGAGTGAGTACCATGGCGTCAGCCTAGCTCACAGCAACCTCAATCTTCTGGGCTCAAACAATCCTCCTGCCTGAGCCTCCCGAGTAGCTGGGACTACAGGCATGTGCCACCATGCCCGGCTAATTTTTTCTATATATTTTAGTTGGCCATTTAGTTTCTATTTTTAGTAGAGATGGGGTTTCGCTCTTGCTCAGGCTGGTTTTGAACTTCTGACCTTTAGCGATCCTCCTGCCTTGGCTTCCCAGAGTGCTAGGATTACAGGCATGAGCCACTGCGCCCAGCCAAAAGCTATGTAATTTAAATTGAGAAAAATGAAAAGAAATGGCAGGGCAAGTAAGCAAACACAGTAGAGCAGGAGGAACAAAAAGGAGAAAGAAAAGAAAAATGAGAAGAAAAAGAACATGGTATAAAAAGACAGATGTTTTGAGGTGAAAAATAGCTTTTGAAATAATGAAAATATGCCTCCTCCAAACAACAAAAAAGATTTCCCTGGAAGTGCTGTAAGGCTGTGGTCCCTAACTCCTGAACTGCAGATGGTACCAGTCAGCGGCCTTTTAGGAATTGGGCTGCACAACAGGAGGTGAGTAGCGGGTGAGCAAGTGAAGCTTCATCTGTATTTACAGCTGTTCCGAAGCACTTGCACCACTGCCTGAACTCCGCCTCCTGTCAGATCAGCGCAGCATTAGATTCTCATAAGAGCACTAACCCTACTGTAAACTGTGCACGTGAGGGATCTGGGTTGCATGCTCCTTAAGAGAATCTAATGCCTGATGATCTGAGGTGAGCTTAAGTGGTGATGCTAGTGCTGGGGAGCAGCTGCAAATGCAGATTATCATTAGCAGAGAGGTTTGACTGCACAGAGACCATAATAAATCAGTTTCTTGTAGCCTCATATCAGAACCCTATCAGTGAGTGGTGAGTGGCAATGTAATAATAATAGAAATTGCACAATAAATGTAATCATCCTGAAACCATCGCCTCCCTATCTCCCAGTCCAGAAAAAAAATTGTCTTTCATGAAACCGGTCCCCGGTGCCAAAAAAGGTTGGTGATCACTGTTTTAAGGTATAGAATAACTTTATAACACTATTATTCTAGAACACTAAGGCTCAAAAATGAGGTAATACAATAACAGAATGAAATGAATGAGAGAATTTTCAGAGTTAAGGAAACTAATTGAAACCCCAAAGAGAGCTATTATAGATCTAATAAATAATTTCTGGAAGAGCAGGGAATAGGATAAACATGGTTGAAAATAGAGTTAATGACATCCTCACAATAATCAGTGAATGCAGAGTAAAGAGACAAAGATTAAAATAAATAGAAGATAATATGGAGGACAAAGACAGTAAAATAATAAGACATATATATAATATACATATTCCCATAAGGAGGAAAATTGGGCTTGATGTACAGAAGGCCATGGAGCAATATCTACAAACTTCTAAGGACAAGGAAATGTGGCCCAGCAAAATTGTTGTTTGGTTATAAAGTCAACAAGGAGGCTTTCTTAAACATAAAAAACAAAGGGAACACAGTACTTAGAATCTAGTGTGTAAAAGATAGAGAACCTGTAAGCTCTTCTCAAAAAAACACAAAAAACCATTTGATGTTGAAATTCCAGCCAAAGAAATGAATCAAGATAAAAATTTAGGAGTGGTAAAAGAACTGGAAATGAACAGTGGATCTATTTTAAACTAGAACAAAGACTAAATAACTAGGAGTATCATAATTATAGAACATGATGTGATGGTTTATAACCTGGCAAAGTAAAACATAATGAGAAAAGGAATGGGGAAGAGTGTAGGAAGGAGAAATTGTTAAGAGTGTAATCACCTCATTTTTCATAGCAGGGAGTCAACCCATGCGATCTAAAATTAAACCATGTAGTTAAAAAAACAAAAAGGTTTCCAAACTTCCGATGATTCTTATAATCTCTTTGCTTAACCTGAGAGCCAGAGAGGAAAGCCAGCATCAGTGTGCCAGGTTTGCCTACAGCTGTGTTTTGGTTTTGTAAGGCCAGTTCACTGTTTTTATTATAAATATTTTAAAATCTGAATGTCTTCAGGTGGGGGTGCACTTACCCATTAACTCCTGTTTTCCACTTTTATCTTGCATACATTTAAGGGCTTGCCTGGCTTTGTCTTTGGGGGACTCTTTAGGAACGATATCTCCTGTGGTGAAGAATCCTTTATCTGAAGTTCAGTAATGCCTAGAGTAAGATAAAATGATGGATCAATAGACACATTCCTCTCATTTGTTGTGTGAAACATCTTTCCCCCTGGCATAACAAATGATGTGTTTTCCATACTTTATAACGACAGTAATAAGGTAATCTGTCTCCTGCTCCCTCCACCTTTTTTTAAAACTGGCCTTTGCGTGCATGCAGGCATGATGCACAGAGGGTGACTTTCATGAAAGATCCCTTTCACCACGCAGGAGCGCTCCAGGGAAGCTTCTTGTTCCCTGTCTTACTCTATTTCAGTGTCTTACTCTATTTAAAGCCATGAGGGCTTAACTGCTTTCACCTCCTAGCTGTTTCTTTGGCTCAAATTTAACCTTCAGTCCTTTAAACAGAGTACTAACCAGGACTGAAGCAGAGCCAGAAGAAACAGCTGATTGGCTGTGAAGGCGCCTTTGCAAGGCTGTGACCCCGGCAGGAGAGGCTGAGCTGGTCATTCTGAGAGCAACTGCACGGGCAGCCCCAGGGTCAACTCTGATGGCTTTCACAGGGACAACTGATGGACACTGGGAGGACTAGTATTCCTGCAGGACACCAAAGATTAGGCACTGCAAAAAGAATTGCAGAATTCTTTAGTATTTTCACATACAGGTACTGTGTTAGTTCCTTAGGGATCTGCTGAAGATAAAATAGATACCACCTTAGAAAAAGCAAAACTAGCCTTGTATTTTTATTTCTTTTTTTTTCTTTTTCCAGTAATCCAAAGCCAGCAGACTAGCCTTTTATTTAAATTCAATTTTGTAATAATCAAGAGAGATGCTTGTCACACTTGGGTTTTGAATTTTTAAATGTTTCCCTATTTAGAAGGCATTTGTTGGGAACGAATAAAGGCCAATTGTGTGATGGTGGTTGTGAAATTGGGGAGGAAAGAGTTGGTCTGAGCTGTGTGAAAGGAGGAGCTGAAGTTTGGTTCCTGACTGGACAGAGATCAGACAAGGGGTCAAGCTTGATCACTGGAAGGACAGGTAATATTATTCACCATGGGCCAGTTGAAGGGTTTACACACAAGATGTTTTCACTTGCCTGCGTCTTGCTTTTGTAGGTAATACTATTACAGTCAGAGCATTTCCTCTAGTGAGGTGATTGTCCTCTGTTTTAGCAGTGCTTGCAATAAGTGTTCTCCTAGGATAACCTCTAAACGCACATGACGTATTATCCAGTGCAGATGGAACTCCTTTATATAAAGTTTTTTGTTTTTTTTTGAGACAGTCTTGCTTTGTTGCCCGGGCTAGAGTGAGTGCTGTGGCGTCAGCCTAGCTCACAGCAACCTCAAACTCCTGGGCTCAAGCATTACTCCTGCCTCAGCCTCCCAAGTACCTGGGACTACAGGCATGCGCCACCATGCCCGGCTAATTTTTTCTATATATATATTAGTTGGTCAATTAATTTCTTTCTATTTATAGTAGAGATGGGGTCTCACTCTTGCTCAGCCTGGTTTCGAATTCCTGACCTCGAGCAATCCACCTACCTGCGCCTCCCAGAGTGCTAGGATTACAGGCATGAGCCACCACGCCCGTCTGTATATAAAGTTTTGGTTATGGAAAAAAGTTCATGAATTTGTATAAGACCAATCACAATGAATCTATTGATTTAATTTCAAAATTAATCTTTGAGAAAGGTAAATTGCTCATTACTAAAATATTCCAGGTATATACAAGCGATGATATATATATATATTTTTTTGAGACATAGTCTAGCTTTGTTGCCCAGGCTAGAGTGAGTGCTGTGGAGTCAGCCTAGCTCACAGCAACCTCAAACTCCTGGGCTCAAGCAATCTTCCTGCCTCAGCCTCCCGAGTGGCTGGGACTAAAGGCATACGCCACCATGCCCCGCTAATTTTTTCTATATATTTTAGTTGGCCAATTAATTTCTTTCTATTTATAGCAGAGGCGGGGTCTTGCTCTTGCTCTTGCTCAGGCTGGTTTCAAACTCCTGACCTTAAGCAGTCAGCCCGCCTTGGCCTCCCAGAGTGCTAGGATTACAGGCATGAGCCACCGCACCCAGCCATATATTTCTTAACCCATTGGATACCGAGAAGAACTCTCAATGGAGATTGTAACCCCTATTCTGCATGCCATTCTATGAGGTCTTTTGAGTTTGTATCTGAGGGCACTATTGGGCATGGAAAGGGTTGTCTGCATTTGTTTGTATTTAATTAATGTTCAATGTATTAGAATTATAAATTAGAAAATTTTGTTTTTCTTATGCCTCTAGGTTAGACTTGCAACTTCTGTTATTTTATTAATAAATCTTGTAAATTGTTGTAAAAATTAAGAAAAAAATCACTTTCACTTAAAAAAATCAATGTTCTTTTTTTTTTTTTTTTTTTTGAGACAGAGTCTCGCTTTTTTGCCCAGGCTAGAGTGAGTGCCATGGCGTCAGCCTAGCTCACAGCAACCTCAAACTCCTGGGCTCAAGTGATCCTCTTGCCTCAGCCTCCCCAGTAGCTGGGACTACAGGCATGTGCCACCATGCCCGGCTAATTTTTTATTTTCTTTATTTTTTTTTTTTTGAGACAGAGTCTCACTTTGTTGCCCAGGCTAGAGTGAGTGCTGTGGCATCAGCCTGGCTCACAGCAACCTCAAACTCCTGGGCTCAGCAATCCTACTGCCTAAGCCTCCCGAGTAGCTGGGACTACAGGCATGCGCCACCATGCCCGGCTAATTTTTTGTATATATATTTTTAGTTGGTCAATTAATTTCTTTCTATTTTTGGTAGAGACGGGTTCTCGCTCAGGCTGGTTTCGAACTCCTGACCTTGAGCAATCCGCCCGCCTCGGCCTCCTAAAGTGCTAGGATTACAGGCGTGAGCCAGCGCGCCCAGCCTAATATTTTCTATATATATTAGTTGGCCAATTAATTTCTTTCTATTTATAGTAGAGACTGGGTCTTGCTTTTGCTCAGGCTGGTTTTGAACTCCTGACCTTGAGCAATCTGCCCTCCTCAGCCTCCCAGAGTGCTAGGATTATAGGTGTGAGCCACCTCACCTGGCCTCAATGTTCTATTAATTTAAAATTCAACATATTAGAGTTTTCTAAGTAAAATTAGTTTATTGAGTTTCCTTCAACATTTTAAACTACTTTTACGAGTTTAATACTATAGCATCAAATCTAAGATACCATCAATTATAAGATACATGATTATTTTATGTACTACCAGAAAGAGAAAACACTGCTAATGCTATCTTATCACATTGATTGTAAGAGACATCCAGATCCATTTTGCACATTTGCTAAAATGAGAAAAAAATGTGCATATGGAATTGATAAAATGCTATATATATCTGAATATCTTAGAGAGTGAAAATGCAGACTTTTTTCTTGTTAGGTTTGAGACAAGCAAAATCTTTCTAAGCATTTAAGCAGCTCTTATAATTCTAAACACATTAGATTAATATACATATTTCTTCTAAAAAAATTTTTTTTAGAGATGGGTCTTGCTCTGTTTCCCAGGCTGGGGTGCAGTGGCCCAATTATAGCTCACTGCAAGCCTTGAATTCTAGGCTCAAGCGATCCTCCCTCTTTTAGCCTCCTGAGTAGCTGGGACTTCAGGCATGAGCCACTGCATCCAGCCAATATGCAGATTTCTAAATATTAAGTATTTAGATACTGTTTATAAATGTAATCAAATTCTATTATACATTTTGAAATAAGTTTAGAAAAGGAAAATTTCAAGAAAGCAAGAAATCATGTCATTTCTATAATATGTCAGACTCTCTTAAACATTCCAAACACTTTAAACTGTAAACACACATAGATTTTCTTGATGCTTATAAAACAGATTAAACAAAGAATTAATACATGGGTTTAGTTACCTGATCATCCTTATTCTTATTTTGATGTGGCCATGGTGTTGTAGAGTCACTTGTCTAGCGAGCAGATTTACCATCTCAGGCTGGGGTTACTGGTTCTTAAAACTCTCCTTTGGATTATGTGCTAGATCAGTGGTTCTTAAATGTTTTGGTATCAGGACACCGTTACATGTAAAAATTATTGAGAGGCTGGATACAGTGGCTCACACTGTAATCCTAGCACTTTGGACAGCCAAGGTGGGAAGATCGCTTGAGGCCAGGAGTTTGAGACCAGCCTGGGCAACACAGCAAGACCCCATCTCTCCAGAAAGATTAAAAAATTAGCCAGGTGCAGTGGTTCATGCTTGTAGTCCCAGCTACTTGGGAGACTGAGGCAGGAGATTGACTTGAACCCAGCAGGTCGAGGATGCAGTGAGCGATGATTGTGCTGAAATACTCTACCAGCCTGGGTGACAGAGTGAAACCTGTATTAAAAAAAAAAATTATTGAGATCTCTAAAGAGCTCTTGTTTATGTGGGTTATAACTATTTATATTTACTATAATAGAAATTAAATCTGAGAAATTAAAAACGTTTTTATTGCTTCGTTTAAAAAATGACAATAAAAAACCCATTACAGGCCGGGCGCTGTGGCTCACGCCTGTAATCCTAGCTCTTGGGAGGCCGAGGCGGGCGGATTGCTCAAGGTCAGGAGTTCAAAACCAGCCTGAGCAAGAGCGAGACCCCGTCTCTACTATAAATAGAAAGAAATTAATTGGCCAACTGATATATACATAAAAAATTAGCCGGGCATGGTGGCGCATGCCTGTAGTCCCAGCTACCCGGGAGGCTGAGGCAGAAGGATCACTCGAGCCCAGGAGTTTGAGGTTGCTGTGAGCTAGGCTGACGCCACGGCACTCACTCTAGCCTGGGCAACAAAGTGAGACTCTGTCTCAAAAAAAAAAAAAAAAAAAAAAAAACCATTACATGTTAACATAAAGCAAAAAAGTAAAATATTAGTGAGAAAAGTTGCATTTTATGTTTTTGCAAATTTTTTCAATGTCTTCTGTAATTAAAGAGAGTTGGAGTCTCATATCTGCTTCTGCATTCACTCTGTGGTGATAACCCCAGATCATGTAGGCTCTGGAAAACTCTACTGTATATTAATGAGAGAATGAGAGAGAAAAAGGTCAGTGATTTCTCATGATTGCTGGGAAGATATTAATAATTTTGCCTTCATAGATCCCCTGAAAGTCTTGGACCACACTTTGAGAACCACTGAGTTAGATAACCAGTCCAGGACCTGGGTGTTCCATACCAGGATAATTCTGTTCAAGCCACAGGTTAACATGCTAAGCCCTCCCTTACAGTTAGCTTTCTTTGCTGTGTCGATGGGGGCAGTTCACGCTTTTCATCATGCATCTCTTAAGCATCTTTTAGATTTCATCCTTAATCTTTTCAACTTTTTTTTTTTTTTTTTTTTTGTGGACGGGGTCTTACTCTGTCTTCCAGGCTGGAGCACAGAGGCACGATCATTGCTCACCGCAGCTCCAACTCCTGGGCTTGATTGATCGTCCTGTCTCAGCCTATGGGGCAGCTGGGACTACAGACACGTGCCACACCCCACCAAGGTTTCTTTTTTTCTTCTTCTTCTTCTTTTTTTTGTAGAGACAGGGTCTCACTGTGTTGCCTGTTGCCTAGGCTGGTTTTTTTTTTGTTTGTTTTGTTTTCGTTTTTTTTTCTTTTTTTTTTCTTTCTTATTTCTTGTTATTTTTTACTATTTATTTTTCTGTATTTTGCATCTTTGTTCATTTTCTTTTTTTGTTCTTTTTCTTTTTTATCTTTTCATTTTTTTCTTTGTTCTGTTTTTTTCGTTCTTTGTTTTGTTTTTTTCTTATTTTTTATTTATTTTTTTTTCTTTTTTTTTCTTTTTTAATGCTTTTTCTTTTTTTTTTTTTCTTTGTTATTTTCTTTTTTTTCTAATCTTTTTTTTCTTTTTCTTTTTTTTTTTTTTAATCTTTTCCTAGGCTGGTTTTGAACTCCTGGGCTCAAGCGATCCTCCTGCCTCGGCCTCCCAAAGTACTGGGGTGACAGGTGTGAGCCAGCCCATTTTTCCAACTTTTAATCATATGATTTAATTGAAATAATTTTTGCTGAAGATTAAAATCCTTTTACTGCATGATTAGTACTCATTGAATTCTATACTTCCTCATCTGTATTGTAATATTCCCCCTTGCTATCTGGTTGGACTATACATTGGTTTTATATTTTTTCTTATCTGGCTCTTGACCATAATTCTATAGTCAATTTATTGATAGAACTCTCAATCTTGTTCTTTTGCATGTAATAATCAAGCAATGCTTCTTCATCTATATCCAGCAGGAGCCGGATGGCCATTGTTAGAGAAGTTGTAGAAGTGACTTCTTCATTAGGCAGGACGTTGGACTAGACCAATGACCCCAAAGTTTTCTTTACATCCTAAGAGTCTATTCTCCTTTCAACCCTGAAAAAGTCCAGGCTTCTCTGAATACTCATGGAAGGGCAGGCCCTGCTGCTTGCTTTTCCTACATTTAGTCTCTCCTTTTCCCTTTGTAACAAAGACCCAATTGTGTTTAGAGCATTAGTGTGTCCAGTTAAAAAGAAATAATTTTCTAGGTTCTTTGCAACTAGGAGCAGCCTTGTGACCTAGTTCTGAGATGTAAGCAAAAGCCCACTGGATAGGGATCCTGGGAAATTGATTATTTCCCTTATAGAAAAAGAGCACAGTTAGAAGATAAGTGTCTTTTTTCTTCTTCCTGTTTGATATGTAGATGTAATACCTGGAGATGGGATGGCCCTGTTATAACTTTGAACAAGAAAGCCACGTGCTAAAAACTGACGATCAGGAAGCGAAAGGAGCCTGGTTCTGGACTTCTTATTACATGAGAAAAAGAATCTTTGTTGAAGACACTCTAATTGAATTACTGTTACATGCAGGCTAACACGAACCTAACTAGGATAATGGGAAAACATGCTTCAATTTAGTCTGAACTTAATTGTCCGATACATTCACTGCCATCCAGTGTGGCAGCTGTGCATGCTTGCATTGCTTTAGTATTTCATCTCACTACTTGGGTATTTTTGATGGGGTTAATACCGTGGTACAGTGCTGCGGGTGGCTTCGGAATCAGTCGGAAGAATCCTGGCTCTGTGTAACACTGGCCATGTAACCTCAGGCAAGTTACTTAATCCTTTTGAGCCTTAGTTTTCTCATCCACAGAAATGAGGCTAAGATTTAATATCTCCTGGTTGTTGTTAGGATTAAATTTAGATAACAAGGAAAGTCCCTAGCACAAGGTCTTGTGGGTCACAAAGTAGGTACTCAACAAGTGGCAGGCTCTGTTTCTTTCTTTCTGTTACAGAAATAAATTAGTCCCATTCATTCTTAGTGGCAAATATTCCAGACTTATCTCCATCTTGTTTGAAGTTGAATAACAAAAATATAACAGGATTTGTGTGTGCTGATGCTTATGCAAATATTTGTACAATAAGCCAGATAAGATGTGGTTGCCTGTGACAACTGGCAGGCCGTGCAGATGGGGATGGGGATGTCTGTCAACCTGTGGAAGCACTGAATGGTGACCCTTACAGGGTAGGAGATTAATAAAGATGATGATGATCATGATGATAGTAGCTAACATTTCTTAAGCACCTCACTGTGGTAAGCACTTTATATGCATCATCTCATTTAACACTCATGAAGTATGAGGTAGCTACTACTATTATACCCAGTTTATGAATAAAGAAATATAACAGAAGCTTAGAGAGGTTAAATAAGTTGTCCAGAGTCACACAGTGGAAGAGTTGGAAGTAGACTTCAGCTCTGTCCAACTCCAACGTCATGCTGGTGACCACTGCCTACTGATAAGGTTTAAATCGACGGTGAGCTGACGTAGGGTTGTGAGAGTCTATGAAGTGCATCTCTTCTCAAATCTGTGTTCAATGAAGTCACATTGGTAACTTGAAATCAGCTATCATGAGAGTATTTATGCCACAGAAGTTGGCAATGCTACAAATCAGGTCTCTCCCCCACTCCGCTGCCTAAGAGCTAGTTGTCAAGTGCTTCTCTTGGGGACAGCCATAATTAAAAACTAAGTTATATACACTTACAATTATATTCAAAACAAAAATTATGTTAAAAACATAAGTATTTTGAGACAAATACTCAAAGCTCCTCATTCTGCACTGATTTTACTACATTTTACTGTTATCTGAGTTCTTGAGGTTATTTATATCTATTCTATCTGTGTGGCAGAAATACAACCTAATGATGTAGTATCGAAAAGCAATTTCCACCTCTGTGTTTTCCATGACCTGTGATGTCACCTCATTAGCTTGAAATGGCCATGCTCTTCCCATGAACTTTCCACCATGGATATCTGCAAATGCTACAAATCAATGCCTGATTTATTATTGTTTTATCTATTCTTTGTACTTAAGAAACTGATGGAGAAAATGTTAATAATGCAGATTAAATTTAAAAGTGTTCAAACAGTTCCTTTGTGAAGAGCATAAAAAATGGAGAAAATATTCTTCTGGTATTTAAAGCAATTAATCTGATTCAGCAGAGAAATCACTGATGTCATCGATGCATGAGTCAAGTTCTGACATAGGTACTCATTGTTTTACTTTCATCTTACTCTTTAACATAAATGAAAATATCCACTGACACTTACATCAGAGCTACAATCTTTTCTCAGTTGCAACCATACATTGGCTACAGATATAGGAGTTCATCAAAAATCTGTGAAAATGCTCCATAAGAATCAGTTGTCTGCATTGAATTTACAATAGAGTATTGAATATTTTAGTATTATTTTAAAATTGTGTGCTACACATCCTTTATGTTTTATAGCAAACATATGTTCCTATATATGCACAAAAGTTTTTTTTTTCTTAGAGAGCAGATTTAATTATTTAGCAGCACATTGCTGCATTCAAAGTCCTCTCTTTCCTAGCACTCACTGCAATCATACCTCAATAACTAAATGTGTGTTTTTAAGATCTAATGTCTGTCTTCCCTGCTAAGAATATAAGCTCCTTAAGGGCAGAGAACATTTCTATCTTGTCCACAGCCATTGTCTAAGAGCCTAGCCATGGCACAGCTATGGATCTGGCACATGGTGGGTGCTCCATAAATGTTTTCTGAATGAACAGATGGACGAATGAGTAAGTCCAAATTCTCACTCTCACTTTCCCTCTGCCCAAGATACACTTACATTTTTCTTACATTTAATATAATTTTAATTATTATTTAATGACTTTTTTGGCATCTTAGAGTGGATCTATAATTCCTCTTATGCTGTGCTACTTTTTCCCTGCTAACAAAGCTTCTGATTAAATGGTGTCAAAACAATGCCTCCACTTCATTAATATGCTTCTATTGCTTTCTCTATGTTAACAACTTATTAACAACTTATTAATTAACAACTTATTTTGCAGTCTAATGCTGTATTTTTCAAACTTTTTTATTATGACACAGTAAGAAATGCATTTTACATGGTAACCCTCTAATGCATCCACACATACATGTGTATGTATAATGCAATAAAAATGTGTGTGTATTTTTTAACAAAAGTTTTCTAAAACAGGCCGGGCGCAGTGGCTCACGCCTGTAATCCTAGCTCTCTGGGAGGCCGAGGTGGGCGGATCGTTTGAGCTCAGGAGTTCGAAACCAACCTGAGCAAGAGCGAGACCCCGTCTCTACTATAAATAGAAAGAAATTAATTGGTCAACTAATATATATATAGAAAAAATTAGCTGGGCATGGTGGCGCATGCCTGTAGTCCCAGCTACTCGGGAGGCTGAGGCAGAAGGATGGCTTGAGCCCAGGAGTTTGAGGTTGCTGTGAGCTAGGCTGACGCCACGGCACTCACTCTAGCCTGGGCAACAAAGTGAGACTCTGTCTCAAAAAAAAAAAAAAGTTTTCTAAAACAATAATTAATGGAATGCATTCTGATATTTTCTACCTTAGGCTAGTGTGTCCTAATTTATCTTTTAAAAATTCCAGATTGTGACGACTTAAACTGATTTTAAAATTTGTGAGTCTCGACCTGGTTTTGAAAAATACTTGCCTTATTTATTTATTTATTTATTTATTTATTTATTTATTTATTTATTTATTTATTTATTTATTTATTTATTTATTTATTTATAATACTTGCCTTTTGAATACAGCTCTCACCCAGAAGGCAGGATATCCTATTTCACTATTGACTAATTTTTGGCAACTCACTAAATGTTCTGTGTCTTCATTTCTCCATTTTTGGAGAGATGTCATGACAATGAATGATTCTTGTGAGACTATGGTCAAGGAAGAATAGGCCATGTTGTGGTAATGATGGACCTCTAAATCTCAGTGGCTTAGCACATCGAAGTTCATCTCCTGCTCACAGGAAGTTTGAGGGAAGTTGGCGACTTTCCAGGGTACCTGTCCCTCTTGTTGGGACCTAACAATCCAGGCTGCTCCAGGTTCTTGTGAGTCTTTATGTCCACATGTGGCCTCCATGACTATCATAGTAGAGGAAGAAAGAGCTGGAGGGTGACTCTGTCTCTTAAATGCTTCCTCCTAGAAGGAATACCTTTCTTCTCCCAGCCCATTAGCCAAAGCTAATCACATGACTGCCTAATTGCAAGGAAGTTTGGGAAATCTGGGGGACCATGTGGATATTCTAAAGACCCTAAGTATTTCATTGAGGTTTCTGGTGAAAAAAATATTCAAATTTAGGTTTCACTTATTTTCTCTCATAGCACCTTATATTCTCCTTCCTGGGAGTTATCATGGTTGTAATTAATTCCTGATATCTTATTTATGCTACTGTAATTATCCATTTAGTTATTTGTCTCTCCCAAAGCTTCATGGAGGCAAGGACCGTATATATCTCATTCACAGTTGTATTCCCAGTGCCTAGCATATAATGTAGTAGTTTGTCAAGCTTACTGCTATATTTGTTAAGTGAATGAATAGACATATCATCTACATTGTTCTGACCTATGGTAGGGAAGAGTTACACGCATTATAAACAAGTGCTTTTAAAACGTGAAAATGATGGGCTGGGCATGGTGGCTCATACCTGTAATCCTAGCAACTCTGGGAGGCTGAGGCGGGAGGATTGCTTGAGCTCAGGAGTTCGAGACCAGCCTGAGCAAGAGCAAGACCCTGTCTCTACTATAAATAGAAAGAAATTAGCCAAAACAACTAAAAATAGAAAAATTAGCCGGGCATGGTGAGGTGTGCCTATAGTCCTAGCTACTTGGGAGGCTGAGGCAGTAGGATTGCTTGAGCCCAGGAGTTAGAGGTTGCTGTGAGCTAGGCTGATGCCACGGTACTCTAGTCCAGGCAACAGAGTGAGACTCTGTCTAAAACAAAAAAAAAAGTGAAAATGAGGATGACAACGTCTACATTATCAGTAATCTGAGAGTATGATGGTGGACCTGATTTGCAGTTATATATTTTTTCTTTTTAGCAATTCAACATCTATTATTTCTCTGATTGCATACAAAATCTTGACACAACACATTCTCTTCAATGGAAAAAATTGATAAAATAGGAAATCTATAACTATTTTAGATTTTCTAATTTACCTATATTTATATTACTATATGCTTTTTCAATTTCATGGTTCTTTTTTAACCCCTTTGGAAATTTTTAGAGGATCTAGATGGTTTTTCCCCCCTAAGGTTTTTATTTTTTTATAGATTATTTGCATTAAATAGTGATTAATTTTGCATTCTCTCTCTCTCTCTCTCTCTCTCTCTTTCTCTCACACACACACACACACACACACACATATATCTTATTACCATGCGAAAACCTTTTTAGTATCAGTAAATTTGTGGTAAAACAACTCTGGTTGTATTGTTCAAATCCATCACACTTCCCCTATGAATCTAGTAAGAATTTTTTAATCACTTTTTTGTGATCAAGTATTTTATCTCTCGTGTCTGAGGAATATTTGTGAATATTTATTTCTGTTTCTTAGAAAAGAGTAAAAAATTAGTCTGATCTTTTATTGCATAAAAAGCAATTTCCTCCCACAACAGCCAGTGTAGGAGAGAGAACAGTTTTTAACCTCAAAGCAGCATGTTCAAGTCAGAGACTTAATGTCTGTGTTGTAAGATACAAGCAGAATGATAAAGATAGCTTTCTTGAGTTACATTCAGGGGAAAAGATAATCTTGGCCTTAATTAGACCGGGGATGAACTCCAGACCAATTTTTGAAAACTTGATAATAAGTCCATTCTAAGCTTGATTCCTTATGTTTCTGAAAAAGTCCCCTTTAATAACTTGTGCAGACACTTTAATTCCTGTGAAGTTGTGGATGGTTTGGAGTTGATGTCACTCCTCTTTAACCTTCTCTGGTCGTTCCCCAGGTACTGTAGAAATGAGCAAACAATTGAGTGCTGGTGTCAGCCTGACCAGTGTGTGGCGGACACTTCCCTCTCTTCCAGATGGTCTTACAGGCGGGCCAGCTGGGCCGGTGCCAGGGCCAGAACTGCTGATTGCTGCTGGAAACGGGCCAGACTTCATACATCAGGGGATCTAAGAGGCAGACTGCTCTCCATTGTTCAAATTTTTCTATTCAAATTCATATTCCCTTAAGGACCATATGTCTTTTTGCCTGTCTACAAGTATTATGCTTGCTTTTCATTCCTTGAAAGGCTCGGTAATACTTTTTTGGGTAATGTGTTGGTCTAAATAGGCTTTTTACTATGAATAGAAGCAGTGATACATTTTCCTTGGCATGGCTTGGACACACTATTGTTATCCCAATTATTTTTGTTATGTATTTTGGAGAGTTAGGGTTTTTAAATGACTGAAACCCAGATGCCAGCTGTCCCCAAGGACAGCTTCTGTTCTCACTGAATGCAAACCTAGACACATGGCTTGGCACCATTATGCAGTCTCCAGAAAACCCACTTACAGGATGGTGGTTAATAAAGGTAGATTTGAATCTTTGCTCTGATTATGTGACCTTCAATACATTAACTTCTCCAAGCCTCAGTTTCCTCATCTCTATAATGGAGATTATGGTAATAACACCTACCTTACAAGGTTGTTGTCAGAATCAAAAAATAATAATTCATGTTAATTTACAATAAATTGTGGCTATTTATTAATGGGTAATATAGATTTTTAAAAACTTTTTATTAATATTAAAGACAATTCCAAGTGTGTATAAAAGTAGAGAGAAAAGTACAATAAACCTACATGTACTGATTTTCCAGCTTCAGTGATTATTACTTCATGGACAATCTTATTTCACCTTATTTCCCAGTCCTTACCCAAGTATTCATTTGAAGCAAATCTCATATTTCATATAATTTTACTCATAAATATTTTAGTATATGTTTCTGAAGGATAAAGAAAAGCCTCATGTATTTAGCTAACCATAATACCATTATTACATATTAAAATTAATAAAAATTCCTTAAATCCACTGTTCAAATTTCTAATTATCAAAATTTAAAAAAATCAGTTTATTTGTTTTAATCAGGATCCAATTAAGGTCCACATATTGTGATTGTTGATATGTCTATTAAGTCTTTTTTATTTTATTTTATTTTATTTTTTTTTTTTTTTGAGACAGAGTCTCGCTTTGTTGTCCAGGCTAGAGTGAGTGCCATGGCGTCAGCCTAGCTCACAGCAACCTCACACTCCTGGGCTTGAGCGATCCTTCTGCCTCAGCCTCCCAAGTAGCTGGGACTACAGGCATGCGCCACCATGCCCGGCTAATTTTTTATATACATATCAGTTGGCCAATTAATTTTATTTCTATTTATAGTAGAGACGGGGTCTCGCTCTTGCTCAGGCTGGTTTTGAACTCCTGACCTTGAGCAATCCGCCCGCCTCAGCCTCCCAGAGAGCTAGGATTACAGGCGTGAGCCACCGCGCCCGGCTTATTAAGTCTTTTTTAATCCACAGATTTCCTCACTCTCTCTTTGTTTTTTGCAATTTAATTGTGCAAGATGCTAGGTCATCTGGCTTTTGCTCATTGTACTCCCAGAGCATGTAGCATTTTCCTTTGTCTCCTGTGGTTCTCGTGAACTGGTAGATCTTGAAGCTTGGTCAGATTCAGTTTAAGTTTTCAGCAAGACCACCTCATAGGTTACGCAGTCCTTCCATCAGGAGGTACCTAATGTCTGGTTAGTGATGCTAGCGGGCACTGATGATTAATACCAAGATCCATCAATTCATTAGGGGTTGCAAAATGGTAATATTCTAATTCTCAGTCATCCTTCATTTCTTAGCTGGAATATTATTTGGTTACACGGTGGTATAGTTGGTACAGGAAAAGCAGGATAAATGTTTGATTCCTTCCCTTTATCAGTTTTCAGAATAATAATCTGGCTCATTAGTATCCTCCAATAGTGGCCAATTAGGCTTTATTTTGCTTTACTACCTTTACAAACTCATGAAGTAAACATATTTGATGTATGTCAATCCTTTGTCATTTTTATTCATATTGTGCTCAAATTATCTCATCTCTTGCAGTAGGAGCCTCTTAAAGTTGGCTTCTGAGTCCTTTTCCCTTTTCTTTTTTTTTTTTTTTAGAGATGAGATCTTGCTCTGTCACCCAGGCTGGAGTACAGTGGCGTCATGATAGCTCACTGCAACCATGAACTCCTGGGCTCAAGTGAACTGCCTACCTTGGCCTCCCGAGTAGCTGGGACTACATGCACACACTACCATGCTGGGCTAATTTTAACATTTTTTTTGTAGAAACGATCTTCCTATGTTGCCCAGGCTGGTTTTGAATCTCTGGCCTCAAGCGATCCTCCTGCCTCCGCTTCCCAAATTGCTGGGATTATAGGTTGTGAGCCACCGTGCCCAGCCTCCTGAGCCCTTTTGACATGATTCTGTAGTCTTTGTTGTCGGGTAGGACAAGATGTTCCAAGCTCATCTTTTATTTCTCTGGCCCCTAGGATTAGTCCTTTCTAAGAAGCCCTTGTTTCTTTTAGTGGAAAACAGTATTTCAAGGTCTCAATTGGGGCGCTAGATATTCATTGCTACTTTTTTTGTTATTGTTTCTAGGACTTTTCATCAAATGGAGCTAGGAAATAATTGTTTTTGGTTTTGTTGTAAGGATAAAATGCAGCTTTTATTCATATTGATACTTCATATTCAAATTTCTGACTATCTGATTCTAACCTCTTCTATCTAAATTATTAATATTTATTTCCTTCTTCCCATGTCAAGAATCTCAGTTTCTCAATAACTCTGGGTATGAGAGAATTTGAACATCACATACTTACTCATTTGCTTTGTCCCAAGTTATACATATGACAATCTCAGATACGAACAGTACAAACTCCAAAAGTTTAAAGATTTCTTTATTCAATTTTTTTATAATTCTTTTTATCCTTAGAGTATATCCCACTGGGAATGCCTATGAAATTACTGTGTTTAAGTCACTTGGAATGGTTCCTCTTTGGTGATTATGACACCAAGTAGATACACATTTATGTTCATTTGTTTCTTTTTTTTTTTTTTTTTTTGAGACAGAGTCTCACTCTGTTGCCAGGGCTAGAGTGCCGTGGCATCAGCCTAGCTCACAGCAACCTCAAATTTCTGGGCTCAAGTGATCCTTCTGCCTCAGCCTCCTGAATAGCTGGGACTACAAGCATGTGCCACCATGCCCGGCTAATTTTTTCTATATATGTTAGTTGGTCAATTAGTTTTCTTTCTATTTTTAGTAGAGATGGGGTCTTGCTCTTGCTCAGGCTGGTTTTGAACTCCTGACCTTGAGTGACCCACCCACCTTGGCCTCCCAGAGTGCTAGGATTACAGGCGTGAGCCACCGTGCCCGGCCCATTTGTTTCCTTTTAGTTTTTTATTTTCAGAATTGCTTTTTCATAATTTAAGTATAAATTAATTAAATAATTACATGATCCCAAAGTTAAATCTGCTCAACAAGGCATATTTAGAGAAATCTAGTTTCTGTCCCTCTTTTCTCTACCCTATTTCTTCTCTCCCCCATAGGTAGGTATTATTATTTTATGGTTATCCTTTTGTTATTTTAAAAATATAATCATATGTTTATTAAATATAAGCAAATATATTTATATATTGTGTTCTTACATAAGCGGTAGCATAATATACACACTTTCCTACATCTGACTTTATTTGCTTAAAAATGTATCCTCTCCCTTTTTTTAAATTAAAAAAAAATTTTTTTTGTAGGAGGCAGGGTCTTGCTCTGTTACCCAGGCTGGAGTGCAGTGGTGTGATCATAGCTCACTGCAGCCTTGAACTCCTGGGCTCAAGTGATCCTTCTGCCTCAGCCTCCTGAGTAGCTAGGACTATAGGCATGTGCCACCACACCTAGCTAATTTTTAATTTTTTTTTTTATAGAGAGACAGGGTCTTGCTATGTTGCTCAGACTGGTCTCAAACTCCTGGTCTCAAGCAACCCTCCTGCCTCAGCCTCCCAAAGTGCTGAGACCATAGGTATGAGCCACCGTGCTTGGCCATCTTCTCTCTTTTGACAGTTGTGCAGTCTTCCATTGTAGGGATGCCCTGTAGTTTACTCAACTGGTCCCTTATCCATGAACGTTTAGGTAAATTCCAGTTTTTTTGTTGGTGCCAGTAGTGCTACAGGGGATAGCTTTGGACATGCATTAAGCTCTGACTCAGGTGGGGCAAAGGCAATATATGTAACCTAAACATTTGTACCCCCGTAATACGCTGACATAAAAAAAATAAAAACAAATCAATACCTTTGTGCATATGTTTAATTTTAGTTTGGCCAATATATGTTTGTGATAGATTTCTAGAAAAGGGGTTGTTAGATATGGGAAATTGATCCAAAGTGCCTTGGATCAAGAAAAAAAAAAAAAAGATATGGGAAATTGAGATTTGAAAGCAGAAGGACAAGAAGTTTTATTTCATTATTTCACTTCTCCCCAGCACCTTCTCTGCACCAGCAGGAGCACTCTGCAGGCTCCAAGCTCCCCAGTCTCAGGCTTGCTCCTGTCATTGTGCAGTGCACAGAAGGTCTCACCCCTCTCCTCCCTGCAACCCTCCTGACTCCCACCCAACGAAGCCTGGCCAGATATCAGGACTCTGCTCTTGGCTTACACCAGGACTATATGTAGATCATTTTCAATTTTTAAGATGTGTACCTGCAAAACTGGGTTTGTAACATCCATGTATGTCACCTAGAGAGATAAACACCTCTACTATTTAAATCCTGTATGTCCAAATCATTGGAATCTGTGGTCTTCACCTCTATGGAGGAAATAGTTAAAAAAATAAGGTCTCATTGATTAGAATATTTTCCTTTAAACAAACTCCACAGAAAGAAATCTAATTAAGAGTGATCACTCCCATTGGTGGTTTTCAGTTCTCTTGTCCAACTGTCTTCCTCCAGCTAAGCTAATCTGGTTGCCGACCTAACCAGGAATTACTTGCTCATCTCGATTTCAGTGCCATGGACATACTCTGCCCACACGTGGAATGTCTTCTGTTTCCAGCCATTGCTTTCGTCAGCAGTTGGCTTAAAATTCACATTCTCCAGGAAGCTCATCTGACCAACTCCACTCTGTAAGGATCCTTTTTGTACCCTATGTGCCTCTAGTTTAAGGTTGCCAGATTTAGCAAGTAATAATACAGGATGCCCAGTTAAACTTGATTTTCAGATAAATAATGAATACTTTTTTAAAAAAAATATGGGACATATTGTACTTAACCTAATTATTTACTGTTTATGAAATCCAGATTTGATTGGGGGTCCTGTATTTTACCTGGCAACTCAAATGTAAAGGTTTTGAAAAATAAATAGTTCTTAAACATTGTTACACTTGTTTTTTTTTTTTTTTTGAGACAGAGTCTCACTCTGATGCCCAGGCTAGAGTGAGTGTGCCATGGTGTTAGCCTAGCTCACAGCAACCTCAAACTCCTGGGCTCAAGCAATCCTGCTGCCTCAGCCTCCCAAGTAGCTGGGACTACAGGCATGCGCCACCATGCCCGGTTAATTTTTTCTATATATGTTAGTTGGCCAATTAATTTCTTTCTATTTATAGTAGAGACGGGGTCTCGCTCTTGCTCAGGCTGGTTTAGAACTCTTGACCTCGAGCAATCCGCCTGCCTCGGCCTCCCAGAGTACTATACACTTGTTTATTATGTTGCTGGCAAAATTTTCTACGAGTAAGATTTTATGCATCGATCTTGTTCTCTAAGTAGATTATGAGCTCCTTGAAAATGGAAACTGTCTTCTGTTTTTTGTAGCCTAGCTCTTCCCTCCCCTGGTGCTCCCAACATATGTGGTCCATCCCTTCTAGCTCATGTAGGGTGAATGAATACATACTCAAAATGAGCTTTGCTTTCTATTGATGAGAAAACATCCTTGGGGAAATTCTGAGATTGAAACATAAAGCAGCCGGCGTGAACTGGGCTGCTGGAGGCCCGGGGTTGGGGCAGGGTGGTGGCTAAAGGCCAGCTGTGACAGCGTGGGTGGAGGGACGCAGGGTGTGGTAGGCCTTGGGCTGCTTTGCGTGGTGGGTGGCCGAGGGGCTGGCTGGCCGGAGTCCCGGGTCCAGGCTGGGGCTCCGACGCGTGGCTGACGTGGCCGGTCCTGTGCTCGCTGCAGGCCGCAGTGGGCACCGGGTCCGGAAGGTATCCACGCGGCGGGAGTGTGGCAGTGCTGCTTCCAGACCACGTTCCGGTGGCTGCTGAGAACCACGCCATAGGCAGCAGTTTGAAGGAACAGTTCAGACTCTAAATAACCTTTATGCAGAAGCAGAAGAGCTTGGGGGCCAATCATACCTTGAAGGCTGTTTGGCTTGTTTAACAGCATATACCATCATCTCATGCATAGAAACTCATTATGAGAAGGTTCTGAAGAAAGTCTTCAAATACATTCAAGAGGGGAGTAAGAAGCCGGGCGCGGTGGCTCAGGCCTGTAATCCTAGCACTTTTGGGAGGCCGAGGCGGGAGGACTGCTCAAGGTCAGGAGTTCGAGACCAGCCTGAGCAAGAGCGAGACCCCCTGTCTCTACTATATGTAGAAAGAAATTAGCCAAACAACTAAAAATAAAAAAAAAATTAGCCGGGCATGGTTGCTGCTGTGAGCTAGGCTGATGCCACGGCACTCTAGCCTGGGCAACAGACTGAGACTCTGTCTCCAAAAAAAAAAAAAAGCCGGGCGCGGTGGCTCACGCCTGTAATCCTAGCACTCTGGGAGGCCGAGGCGGACGGATTGCTCGAGGTCAGGAGTTCGAAACCAGCCTGAGCAAGAGCGAGACCCCGTCTCTACTATAAATACAAAGAAATTAATTGGCCAACTAATACATATAGAAAAAATCAGCCGGGCATGGTGGCGCATGCCTGTAGTCCCAGCTACTTGGGAGGCTGAGGCAGTAGGATTGCTTGAGCCTAGGAGTTTGAGGTTGCTGTGAGCTAGGCTGACACCAGGGCACTCACTCTAGCCTAGGCAACAAAGTGAGACTCTGTCTCAAAAAAAAAAAAAAAGGGGGGGAGTAAGAGAGATGCTTCCCAAGGCATAGACTGAAATTGCCATTCTGAAGACAAAGGCATGAGCAGTGAAAGATACTCCATAGAATTAAAGATCCTACCTCCAGCTGGGGCCCTCATCTCTCCAGGTGCTGATGGCAGTGTCCCTACCTCCTTTCCAGAGTGTCCCTACCTCCTCTTATTTCTTTGTATCTGCTGCCAGAGCCATTTACTCCAAGGAATAACTTTCTAAAATTCCACACCTGGGGTGACTCTGCAATCTTTTAGTGAGTTTCTGAGCAAACACAATGAAGCATTTCAGTTTTTTAATCCAAAGCCATTTAGCAAAATAGGCAGTTGTTCAGCCCAATGCAAAGTTTATTTCTTGTCAGTCACCAGTAGGAACCATTGGTTCTCTTCATTCCTTGGACCAGCTTCTCACGTGGCTTTAGACGTCCACAAGTCAGAACTTAGCCAGTGTTTAGCTTTTTTTTTTTTTTTTTTTGAGACAGAGTCTCACTCTTGCCCGGGCTAGGGTGCTGTGGCATCAGCCTGGCTCACAGCAACTACAAACTCCCGGGCTCAAGCAATCCTCCTGCCTCAGCCTCCCAAGTAGCTGGGACTACAGGCATGCGCCACTGTGCCTGGCTAATTTTTTCTATATATATTAGTTGACCAATTAATTTCTTTCTATTTATAGTAGAGACGGGGTCTCGCTCTTGCTCAGGCTGATTTCAAATTCCCGACCTTGAGCCATCCTCCCACCTCAGCCTCCCAGAGTGCTAGGATTACAGGTGTGAGCCACCACCCCTGGCCTCAGGGTTTAGTTTTATTTCCTCAAATTAATAAAATTTTTTTCTCCAGGATTTTGGTGAGAGGTTGGCTGTGTCTGTGGTTTTGCTAATGCATCTCTCAGATTTTAAAGAACTACCAGTTTTGCCATGACTCAGATCTTAAGATCTATTTCTGCTATTCAGTTTCTCAACCTGAAGCTCATTGAAAAATTACTGTACAATGTTATTTGTTTTATTATAGCAATTATTCCTAATTAAAGCAAAATTTAATGCAATTTCTAGTTATTTTCTTTGGAGAATTTTATGTTATTACTGCATTACCTTAACTATTGAGAAGATGTGGTATATGTTGCTTGTTCATTATAAAAAATAAGTAAGCACAATAAAGTGGATGCTAAAACATCAAACACATAAATGTCCCTGAATGTGTAATAAGCAAGTAAAATAAATACACAGACCTATGGGATTTACACAGGTTTAATTTAGTTTTGTTAATAAATACAACTTAGGAGGAAAAAATTGAAAGGAATAATACTATATATTACTAATTTTTAAATATCCCTCCTGGCAAACCTTATGACTTATAGAATTTCCTCATATACAGTATTTATTTTTTATTTATTTATTTATTTATTTATTTTTATTTTTTATTTTTTTTTTTTGAGACAGAGTCTCACTTTGTTGTCCAGGCTAGAGTGAGTGCCGTGGCGTCAGCCTGGCTCACAGCAACCTCAATCTCCGGGGCTCAGCGATCCTACTGCCTCAGCCTCCCGAGTAGCTGGGACTACAGGCACGCGCCACCATGCCCGGCTAATTTTTTGTATATATATTTTTAGTTGGTCAATTAATTTATTTCTATTTTTGGTAGAGACGGGGTCTCGCTCAGGCTGGTTTCGAACTCCTGACCTTGAGCAATCCACCCGCCTCGGCCTCCCAAAGTGCTAGGATTACAGGTGTGAGCCACCACGCCCGGCCTCATATACAGTATTTAATGCCCAGAAATCTTATGATTGGGTCAAATAGAATAAGTTAAGTTATTTCTAAGTAAAACTCTCATTTCTGAGCCAATATTTCTAGCTCTTCTTTTCATCATATGTTCTTAGTATTGGAGCTTCTTATGCTTTTTGCTTATCTTTGGGGTTTGAGAGCACAGTATTTGGGAGAAAGTTAAGGAATACATTAGGTGAGTGAAATGGTTAAAAGTTTTACTTTTAGAGATATTGTAGGTGCTAATGCTGGTTTAATCTTTCAGATTTAATTTCTTTTATAGGTCTGTTAGTTATTCAATAAATCCCATAGGTCTGTGTAATATTTTAATTGTGCAGAATTCTTTTGTTACTTTACAGCCTGTAATAGTGTCTGTCTACCTTTTAAATTATTGAAATAACTTTGCTGAAATATTAGCACATTAATAAAACTTCTCTCAAACAAAAAACCCCACATAAAACAACAGAAAACTGATTTAAAAATTATTTTTTGAATCAATCTATATTTCTAAGGCTGATTGGAGCAAACTCAGAAGTTATTTTCATTTACTGTATTTTATCCTTAGAAAGTGTGCCATTATTTTACCTGCAATATGCATTTCTATAAATTAAATTTATTTTTGTTTTTTATTTTTTTATTTTTTGAGACAGACAGAGTCTCGCTTTGTTGCCCAGGCTAGAGTGAGTGCCATGGCGTCAGCCTAGCTCACAGCAACCTCAAACTCCTGGGCTCAAGCAATCCTGCTGCCTCAGCCTCCCAGGTAGCTGGGACTACAGGCACACGCCACCATGCCCGGCTGATTTTTTCTATATATATTAGTTGGGCAATTAATTTCTTTCTATTTATAGTAGAGATGGGGTCTCGCTTTCGCTCAGGCTGTTTTCGAACTCCTGATCTTGAGCAATCCGCCCGCCTCGGCCTCCCAGAGTGCTAGGATTATAGGCGTGAGCCACCTCGCCAGGCCTATAAATTAAATTTAATAGTTGCTTCTTGCTTCAATTAAAAAATAAAATAAAGTTGTAATAGCAGTTGCTTCCAATTGCTTTAATCACTAAACCAATGCAAAAAATTGGTTGGGCCATAGTCAGTATCTGTTGTGGCAAATTCTCAGTGTCAGCAAAGCTCTGGCCCTTTTAAATCAGCAGAGGGGGTCAGCTTCAGTTTTGATTCCTACTATTGAGAATTCATTACTTCTACCTCCAAAGGTTGAAATGTAGAGGCTCATATTTGAAGGCCATTTATTTGTTCTTAGCATTGAGAATGAGGGCGAAGGTAAAAGAGTTAGTTTCGTAACTCAATAACCAAATATCAAGTTCATGTTAGCAATTGAGTGGGGCTACAATTAAAGCTAATACTGTACTGTGAATTGCAGTAATGAAAGCCATTTAATTTGCTGTTAATTCTCTTCACAAAACATTCTAGTGTATGTGAGGATTTTGAAACTTTAATCTTGGTTTCTGAGGGAACTGGCAAGGTTGTGAAGGGAAGTGGCCAAGGGGTGTTTCATCACTGAGACATTGTACACAAAGCGACCAGACAATGGCAAAGGAAGGGGGTTTGAAAGGTGGGTGCAGTGAGCTAAGGACAAAGGAGCCATTCTTTTATCTAAAGGGAACAAAAGGGAAATGGTGGTAAAGAGGCCAAGACCTGGTCTGCCTCAAGGGAACCTAATTGGGGAATTCATTTTTCTGGGGGTCTGGGGTCCCTGTGGTAGGAAGAAAGGAAGTGGAAGTGGGATGGGAGGATCCTATTTTAGCCCGCCAGAGAGCTGGGAAGGGGAATGGGCACCGCGCAGGGAGGCCAGCGCAGAAACCAGTGCTCCGAGTGGTCCCTGGCTGGCCCTACACCAAGCTTGAATTTGGGTTAGATATAAACATTCCAAATATGTGCTGGTTAGGTTAGAGATGAAATTAAAAAAAATTTTTTTTGAAAGGAAAATTATTAGTGAGAAGCACTGTAGGATTTATTTTAAAACACTGATTTTTTTTTTTTTTTTTGAGACAGAGTCTTGCTCTGTTGTCAGGGCTAGAGTGCCATGGTATCAGCCTAGCTCACAGCAACCTCAAACTCCTGGGCTCAAGTGATCCTTCTGCCTCAGCCTTCCGAATAGCTGGGACTGCAGGCATGTGTCACCAGGCCCGGCTAATTTTTTCTATATATTTTAGTTGGCCAATTAATTTTTTCTTTCTATTTTTAGTAGAGACGGGGTCTCGCTCTTGCTCAGGCTGGTTTCGAACTCTTGACCTTGAGCAATCCTCCCGCCTCAGCCTCCCAGAGTGCTAGGATTACAGGCATGAGCCTGCGCCTGGCCCAAAACAGTGATTTTTTATTAATTAAATAGAATTGTTCTGAATAAAAATCTTTTATTTTTTTGTTTTAAATGTGGTATGGAAGTCATAGTTACAGATCTCTGTGTATTTGGGCATACAGAGCCACCATCAGAATTTTTCTCCCAAACTATTAAGAGCTTTAATTAAAATACTATTTGTAATCTTACCACTGGGATATAACCATTGTAACATTTTGATATGTATCCTTCTAGAAAATGCATGTATTCACATATGGATAGATATTTTGGATATTTAAAAAGATAATTGATCACATTATACATAATAATGGTAGCTAACAGCTGCTGACAGCTTACTATATGTTGGACACTATTCTTGGGGCTTTATCCTGTTTAATCTTCACAGCAATCAGGTGACAGAGTACATTCTCACTTTATAGATAAGGCCCAGAGAGATTAAGAAACTTGCCCTAGGTCACACAGCTAATGGGAAAGATTTGATCCCAGGCCATTTGACTTTAGATTGTGTGCTTTTAACTATTAGAACAAATTATGTCCCATATTAGTGTTCTGTAATCTGCTTTCTATTTACTTAATAATAGAGTATAATGGATATCCTTCCATGATAGTATAGATCTTTGTCATTAATAAGGTATCATAATGTATGTATTCAATCTTCCACCCATGAGCATTTAAGTTGTAGTATATTTTTTGCTGTTGTATACTGTGATGGTTAATTTCATGTGTCAACTTGATTGGGCCATGAGGTGCCCAGATATTTGATTAAACATTATTCTGGGAGTGTTGATGAGAGTGCTTCTGGTGAGATTAAGAAACATTAAAATGGTAGTCTGAATAAAGCAGATTGCCTTCCCCAATGTAGGTGGCCACCATCCAATTTGTTGGAGGCCTGAACAGAACAAAAAGGCTGTACAAGGGAGAATTTGCTCTCTCTCCCTGTCTTTGAGCTGGGACATTGGTCTCCTGCATTCAGAGTCAGACTCAGGCTGGAGCTTACACCTTCAGCTTTTCTGGTTCTCAGGCCCTTGCATTTAGACTGGAATTACACCACCAACTCTCCTGGGTCTCCAGCTTGCTGGCTGCAGATGGTGGAATTTCTCAGCCTCCATAACCAGGTGAGCCACTACCTTATAATAATAAATCTCTTTTTAGCTATCTACCATCTATCTATCTATTATCTATCTATCTATCTATCTATCTATCTATCTATCTATCTATCTATCTATCTATCTTCTATCTATCTATTCTGTTGGTTCCATTTCTCTGGAGAGCTCAGACTAATACATGTGCATATATCTTTGTTCATTTAGTCTATTATTTTTAATAATTTATTTCTAAAAGTGGGATTTCTAGGATAAAGGCTTGGTTTTTATTTTGGCAACATTTTTAGATCACTTTGATAAAGATTCTCAATGGATACTCCACCAGCCTTGGTCTCTGAAAGCTTGAAAGCTAACCTTGAAGTTGGGCTCTAATGGCAGAGACTCCCTACTTCCACCTAGTGGCTCCATCTCTAAATTGTAGCAACATTTTGAAATTATTCAGGAATAATTCAGGAACAATTTTGCCTTGAGCAAAATGTTCTCAGTTTTTTGCTATTATACATAATGCTGTAATTGTCAAATGTATTCATGTTTAGATTATTTTCTTAAGGGAAAGAGTCTTAGAAATACTATCACATTGTCAAAAGATATAAACATTAAAATTTTTTTGTCTCATTAATGTAATGTATATTACAAATATAATACAGAATGAAATTACATTAAGGTATAAGAAAAATTAAATGACCTGTAATTTCACTAGCCAGAAAACCAATTTTTAGGTGCCATTTAGGTACATTTTATTTTAATATTTAAAAAACCAGGCTGGACATGGTGCTCCCGCCTGTAATCCTAGCACTCTGGGAGACTGAGGTGGGTGGGTTGCTCGAGGTCAGGAGTTCAAGACCAGCCTGAGCAAGAGCGAGACCCCATCTCTACTATAAATAGAAAGAAATTAATTGGCCAACTAAAAATATATAGAAAAAATTAGCCGGGCATGGTGGCACATGCCTGTAGTCCCAACTACTCAGGAGGCTGAGGCAGGAGGATCGCTTGAGCCCAGGAGTTTGAGGTTGCTATGAACTAGGCTGATGCCATGGCACTCACTCTAGCCTGGGCAACAAAGCGAGACTCTGTCTCAAAAAAATAAATAAATAACCAAAATTGGTGTTATAGGTATACACAGTTTAATAGCCTGTTTTTTGTTTTTTTTTTAACTTCACCTTTTTATTTTTGTGACATTTTACTGATCTGACTTCCTATAAGGCCCTTAAGATCAGGGACTTTATTTTATTTTCTGTTGTATTATTAATACCTGCAACAGTGCCTGGCACATGCCTGTTCAGTTAATGATTGAACAAGTACAAACTTTTAAAAAAGTTTCCCAGTAACACATGACTAAGCAAAATGTTCCAAGAGCTGAATGTGTGTTTTTTTCTTTCCCCTCTATTTTTATAAGATTATATCTCTGAGGCCATGCAACTCTTGATCCTACCTTAAGGGAAAATGATTTTAATGTTTTAATTTGCTGATCATTTCAGGCTATTCTTAGTTCTGTTTTTCCTTCTCTTTCTTTTCCCTTACTCTTTTCTATAGTCAGGTGGGGTGAGAGACAGAAGGCCCCCCCCATACACATTCCCCCCAATGAGTGTAACTAGAAAACTCTCTGGAGGAGAGAAGTAGGCAGGGAGGTGATTCAGTGGGAAGAGCCCTGAGATGGTTGTCGGAAAACTCTGGTTCAACCCTGTATGTCCTCACAGTTGTCTCTCAACCAACCCCTGGGTTTCCTGTATGCAAAACAAACGGGCTGGTCTCTGGCATCCTTTGGAGCTAGAACAATCTGGGAGTCTATAATCCTAATGGCTGCAGGAGGCAGCGTTGGGCAGGTCCTGGATTAGAGGGAAGTGTCATCTGGGAGGAGAGGCAGCCAGGTGAGAAAGAGGCATCAGCAGGGACCAGGAGGGGCAGGCCAGTTGCATGGGTGTGTGGCCTGTGCCGAGCTTGGTGTGTGTGGCTCATGCAGTCATGACGGGTGCTGAGCTTGGTTTAATGCCCTGCTTTTGACATTTTGGGATTTTTTTTTTTTTTTTTTTTTGAGACAGTCTCACTTTGTTGCCCGGGCTAGAGTGCTGTGGCGCCAGCCTAACTCACAGCATCCTCAAACTCCTGGGCTCAAGCGATCCTACTGCCTCAGCCTCCAAAGTAGCTGGGACTACAGGCATGCGCCACCATGCCCAGCTAATTTTTCTATATTTTTTTAGTTGGCCAATTAATTTCTTTCTATTTTTATTTTATTTTATTTTATTTTATTTTATTTTATTTTATTATTTTTGAGACAGAGTCTCACTCTGTTGCCCTGGCTAGAGTGCCATGGCGTCAGCCTAGCTCACAGCAGCCTCAAACTTCTGGGCTCAAGCAATCCTCCTGCCTTAGCCTCCCAAGTAGCTTGGGACTACAGGCATGCACCACCATGCCCAGCTAATTTTTTCTATATATTTTTAGTTGGCCAATTAATTTATTTCTATATAGTAGAGACAGGGTCTCACTCTTGCTCAGGCTGGTCTCGAACCCCTGACCTCGAGCCATCCACCAGCCTTGGTCTCCCAGAGGACTAGGATTACAGGTGTGAGCCACCGCACCTGGCCGCCATCTTGGGATTTTTAATAATTTTTGAACAAAGGGCTTCACATTTTCATTTGGCATGGGGCCCTCCAGATTATGTAGCTGGTCCTGGAGAGGGATAAGGATGAGGGATGTGGAGACAGAAGAGCAGAAAGATGTGGCATAGATGGGACAAAGAGCAGAATGTGAAAAGAAAAGGCCAGGACACTTCTACCCAGTGGCTCCAGTAAATGTTCCACCCATGGCCTGCCTCCTGGGACCCCCTATCAGTCTCCTTCATATACCCTAGAGCCCCAAATTAGCATACTTTCCAGTGTCTACTGTTCTCCTTCCTTCACAGAAAATTACCGTGTCAGGAAGCCTTGTTGCAGAGTAGTCAGGCATTTTCTGTGAATTAAGCAGAACTTCTACCTTAACACATGAAATATTTTGAGGTCCAGGCTTGTATCTAATTTGCCTGATACTTACGCCTAGGCCCCCGCAGAGTAGGAAAGCTAGAAAACGTCAGTCAAGTATATCCCTTGGGTGACGTGGAGGGTGGGCTTCCTTTTCCACCCTCACCCCACGCAGGAGGTTTTCTTTTGTCTTTCCAGACATAAAAACTCCTGAGGGAATCCATAGGCATTATTTTAAGAGTTTGTGGCAGCTCATTCTTTGCAGAAAGGAGGAGGCAACAGCAGGAGTCCAGAAATTAAACTAGGACTAGAAAGAAATAAAACATGACCTCTAAGTTTAATCTGTTGTCTTTAACAGAGGCCCAGACATTTAACTCTTCTATAGCTTAGCTGCCAGATGACCTGTTGGCATCAGGAAGAATTTACAGGTAAGGTAGCAGAAGGTAATTTAATAAGTATTATTTATTGATCTTATATAACATGCCAGGTGCTATGATAAGAGCTTTCAATATTTTATTTTATATAGTGCTCACAACGACCCAGTATAGTAAGTACAGTTGTCGGTCTCATTTTACAGACGAGGAAACTCAATAGCAAGATTTAAGATCTGTTTTAGGTCTCAATGGTGGCATTAATACACAGAGAGGTTTCTTTCTTTCTTTTTTTGAGACAGAGTATTGCTCTGTTGCCAGGGCTAAAGTGCCATGGTGTCAGCCTAGCTCACAGCAACCTCAAACTCCTGGGCTCAAGCGATCCTCCTGCCTCAGCCTCCTAAGTAGCTGGGACTACAGGCATACACCTCCATGCCCGGCTAATTTTTTATATATATATTTTTAGTTGTCCAGCTAATTTCTTTCTATTTTTTAAGTAGAGATGGTGTCTTGCTCTTGCTCAGGCTGGTCTCGAACTCCTGAGGTCAAACGATCCTCCCACCTTGGCCTCCCAGCGTGTTAGGATTACAGGCGTGAGCCACTGTGCCCGGCCCACAAAGAGGTTTCTGATGACAGTGAAGCTAGACCTTAAGGGAAGATGGAAAAGCTAAATTCTCATTTATTTGACTCATTCACAGTCATAAGCCAAATGACTTTTTTGAGTCTTTAACATCCTGCTATGTCGGCTGAGTTTCCTCCAATGCACTGGGCCCTGTTGGGGAGTTGGAGGCTGGGTGTCATCTTTGTCCCCCCACCTTAGACTTCTCATTCCTAAAAGGAAGAGGCAGAGCAAGATGGTGAATAATGGGTGGCTCATAAAAACATCTTTATTTTCACTAACCTCTGATGTTTAGTATTTCCTTTAATTACTAATACAGGCAACAGACTGCAATTGTAGTGGTTGTACCTGAGACTTTCTGATTCATAGAAATCACAGATATTTTCTTTTCACATTACAGTAATTGTAGATATCTCAAAATATTTACTCCCCTCACTGCTTTGAAATTATGGTAGTTATTAGACTTGTGGATAGATCTTATTTCATACATATTACTATACCATGAATTTTAAAAGTATTTTGATAGCTATGTTTCAACATAATAGATTCTGTTATGGACTGAATGTTTTTATCCCTCCAAAATTCATATGCTGAACTCCTGAAGATGTTGATGTTTGGAGATGGGGCCTTTGTGAGATAATTAGGGTTAGATGAGGTCATGAGGGTGGGGTCCTTATGATAGGATTAATGCCCACAGTCTATGAATTTTGTTACAGCAGCCTGAACTAACTAATACAGGTTTCCTTGTGATTCTATTTATTTTATCCATTTAAAAGCTTAGTCTTATACTATTTGATTCAGAAATCCCCCTACTGAGTACCTACCCAAAGGAAAAGAAATTATGTCAAAAGGGTACCTGCACTCTTAACATATTATCACAGGACTATTCATAATAGCAGAGCTATGGAATCAACATAAGTATCCATCAATGGATGATTGGATAAAGAAAATGTGGCATATATACACAATGGAATATATCCAACCAAAAAAAGAATGGAATCATGTCTTTTGCAGCAACATGGGTGGAAGCAGAGGCTATTATCTTAAGGGAAACAACTCAGACACAGAAAGACAAATACTGCATGTTCTAACTTGGGGTTAGAGCTAATAATGTGAACACATGGACATAGAGTATGGAATGATAAACAATGGAGACTTGGAAGGGTGGAGAGGTGAGGGGGGCAGATGATGAGAAATTACTTAATGGGTACAATGTATATTATTTGAGTGATGGATATCCCAAAAGTTCTGGCTTTACCACTATGCAGTATATCCATGTATCAAAATTATACTTGTACTCTATAAACTTATACAAATATATAAAAACGAAGCATTAATCTTAGAAGGGATTCAGTTGCTTCACCATAAATAGACCCAGGACCCAAAGAACTCCTAATCTATAGGGTGTTTCCACTTTAACATACTATGATTGCACGATTCTAGACCTGTCAAGTTTTCTATTAGTAAGTGAGAATTACAGTGTTTTTCTGCTAGTGACCCCCTCCCTTGGGAATCTCCCCTGAACAAGCTTTTTTTTTTGAGACAGTGTCTCAGTCTGTTGCCCAGGTAGAGTGCTGTGGCATCAGCCTAGCTCACAGCAACCTCAAACTCCTGGGCTCAAGCGATCCTCCTGCCTCAGCCTCCTAAGTAGCTGGGACTATAGGCATGTGCCACCATGCCCGGCTATTTTTTTTTTTCTCTCTCTCTATATTTTTAGTTGGCCAATTAATTTCTTTCTATTTTTAGTAGAGACAGGGTCTCGCTCTTGCTCAGGCTGGTTTCGAACTCCTGACCTTGAGTGATCCTCCCGCCTCAGTCTCCCAGAGTGCTAGGATTACAGGCGTGAGCCACTGCGCCTGGCCTGAACAAGCTTTTTATATGTGCCCAGGTAGCGAGTGGCACATGGCATTTCCTTCAGCACATTATTAACTTACCTGAAGAGACTTCAGTGTGCAGAACTTCTCCCTGGAGGCCAGGGACCTGGAAGCACCCTGCACAGGCTGAAGCTGTCTCTCTGGGACTCTCTTGTGAATGCAAGGTGCACTGAATGAGATGGGATCCCCAGAATCAGGCTGGGAGCCATAGACCATAGGCAGCCTGTTTCCCCGGGCCTCTCTCAGGATGGACCCCATGAGCTGGTGAATGTGACTCACCCACTACGTGGTATCAGAAATTTGGTATAGTTGGGAAAATATCCACTTATTCAATTCATTCATTTATTCAATCATTTTTTCAGGTATTTGATAAATATATACTGAGTGCCTACTTATGTGTCAATGATACTTTAGTAAAAAACAACAACAACAACAAGTTTTTGCCTTCGTGGAGCTTACATGCTAGTAGGAGAAAAGGGAAGAAATGGACAATACCCAAAACAAGAGTATATTATATAGCATATGATGATGCTAAATTTTGATTAAAAAAATGACACAGGGAATTGAGACCAGAAGTGCTGGGAAGTGGGATGGGTAGAAATAACTACTCAGGTGGCCAGGGAGGGTCTCACTGAAAATGTGGCATTTGATTACAGACTTGAACGAGGTTGAGAGAGCGAGCAGTGCAGATACCTGAGGCCAGATATGCCAGGCAAAGGGAGCAGTGCAAAGGCCCTGAGGCAGGAGCACATTGGTGTGCTCAAGAAACACCAAGGAGACCAGCATGGCTGGAGGAGAGGACTGAGGCAGGGTCTTTTAGGGCACTGGGCTTCCCCTTTGAGTGAGATGGGAAGCCGTTAGAGGGTTCTGAGCAGTGAACGAGAGTACCTGCCTTAAGTTTCTACAGCATTAGTAGGGGACAAGGTCCCAAAGTGCAGAAACAAGTAGAAGGCTGACTCAGGAGAGGTGATGGTGGCTTAGACCAGGATGGTGGTGGTGGAAGTGGCAAGAAGTGGTCAGATTCTGTATATGTGTCGAAGGTAGAAGTGATGGGATTTGCTAATGGACAGGATGTGGGTATGAAAGGAGGAGAGGAATAAAGGCTGATTCCAAGGTTTTTGACTTGAGCAATGGGAAGGATGCAGCGAGTTATCTGATGAATGTTTCCGTGTGTCGGGCAAGAGTTCAACCTTAGGGAGGCAACTGTGAATGGTGAATGGAACACAGTTACTGCCCTCTAGAAGCGTACAGTCCAGTGGAGGAAGGCAGAAAAATGAGCAGCTATTATATATCATCATAATTTTGGGAGTGATTTCTCGTACAATCTTGACAAGTTACTTAAGGTCCCTAAGTCTCTTGTCCTCATCTGTGACAATGCAGATAATAATAGTACCTATATGAGGTTGCTGGACTGAATAAATGAAATAAAGCATGCAAAACACTTAACATAGTGCCTGGGTCATAGTAAGTGCTCAGTAAATGGTAGCTTGTATTCATCATCATCATCATCATCATCATCATCATCATCATCATCACAAGCTTCTGTGGACCCCCACACAAGGGTCACCTAAACCCAGCATTGGGGGAAGGTGGTGATGGAATATTCTCAAGAGAAAATGATGGGTGAGCTGTGATTTGAAGGGCATCCAGGTGTTCTCTGGATTAAAGCGAGAGGCTTTTTTTTTTTTTTTTTTTTTTGAGACAGAGTCTCGCTTTGTTGCCCAGGCTAGAGTGAGTGCCGTGGCGTCAGCCTAGCTCACAGCAACCTCAAACTACTGGGCTCAAGGGATCCTCCTGCCTCAGCCTCCCAAGTAGCTGGGACTACAGGCATGTGCCACCATGCCCGGCTAATTTTTTGTATATATTAGTTGGCCAATTAATTTCTTTCTATTTATAGTAGAGACGGGGTCTCGCTCTTGCTCAGGCTGGTTTCGAACTCCTGACCTCGAGCAATCCGCCCGCCTCGGCCTCCCAAAAGCGAGAGGCTTTAATCCCTGTGGAGGGATGGGAAAAGGCTAGGCTGAGGGTTTTACCTTTCAGAACCTGCTTTCTGAAATTCTCATTGTATTAAAACAAAATAATGGCTGGGTGCAGTGGCTCACGCCTGTAATCCTAGCACTCTGGGAGGCCGAGGCAGGAGGATCGTTTGAACTCTGGAGTTCAAGACCAGCCTGAGCAAGCAAGACCCTGTTTCTACTAAAAAAATAGAAATTAGCTGGACAACTAAAAAAAAGTATATATATATAAATATAAAATTAGCCGGGCATAGTGGTGCGTGCTTGTAGTCCTAGCTACTCAGGAGGCTGAGGCAGGAGGATCGCTTGAGCTCAGGAGTTTGAGGTTGCTGTGAGCAAGGCTGACGCCAGGGGACTCTAGCCTAGGCAACATAGTGAGACTGTCTCAAAACAAAACAAAACAAAACAAAACACCAAAATAATGTAGTGCAGTGGCTCATGCTTATAACCCCAACACTTTCAGACGCTGAGGCAGAAGGATTGTTTGAGCCCACGAGTTCGAGATCAACCTGGGCAAAATAGCCAGACCCTGTCTCAACAACAACAACAACAACAACAAAAATGACATGAAAGCTTCATTTATTCATCAGAAATTTATCAAGCACAAACATAATTCCTGTCCTAGGAGTTGATGTTTATATTAAAGGCGTGAGACCTGCAATACTGTGAAACACAATCTTATTGCAAAGCTTTTTGGGGCTTTGCAATAAGTACAGAAACCTATCAGCCCTATCTATCACTCCATGAGTGGGTCTCCCCTGTCCTCACTTTCTCAGGTAGCTGATTCCTCAAGAAGGAGCTAAATCCAGAAACCTTAGTGATAAGCTTTTATCGAATGAAACAAGCTCAGCTTTCTTTAGTAATCATTGTAAGGATTCTAATCAACAACCATTATTTTTAGGAATCTTGCCTTTCTTTAATAAATCTCTATTGATTTGTCTGTAACTGGACCTTCATAACCCTGTTACAACAGCTAGTTCATAAAAACAGTCAAGGCTTATAATTTGAATGTCTGTTCTACCATTGCCAGAAAGTAGTTAAGCACCAGGATTTTATTGGCAAGGAGGAAAGATAACTACCTGCAGCATATCCGGTCTGACTTTTCTCTCTAAGCCTACTTGAAATGTCTGCAGTTGACTGAAATATCATGAGAACCCACTCAGTTATAATCCATTCAGTGTTGAAGACTTTTTGCCCTGAAGAGAACTTTGCTTTCTTTATCTAAATACTGAAATTCACGTCTCCACACTAGCAACTTCTGGGTATAAATTTTATTTGGTGCCTAAAAGGCAACTATATTTCTTAATTATCATTCTTTGGTTGGAATTTTATCAGTTGAATAGTAAATTCCTTGCATCTTTTCAGTTGATGAATGCCAATATGCTAAAAGTAGGAGGAGCTTCTATGTTTGATTTATATATTTATTGTGATTCGAGTAAATGTGAGTGTGAAAGGACATTGGAAAAAAATCATAGGAATATGCTCTACCTTCTTGAGGTTTAAAATAAAAACACAGGCAGCACGTGCAATTTATATTATCAATTAAAAATGAATTCATGCCACAAGGCATTCCCTTTCACCTGTTCTGCTTAGAGCTCTTTCATGGTATTATTTCCAAGGGTTCAGTCTTCTGGATTTGACAGTTGAGTAAGTTACCTGTTGATCTCATTAGCAAAGAGGAGCTGGATTTTATAAATACTAGTTTCATTAAACGTAGCTTATGGTAGACATTCCTAAATCATTTTTGTGTTATTTTTGAAAGACATAATCATATACACAAATGTGATCATACCAGAGCTTGATTCATGTTCATAGAGCTACCCAGGAAATAAGGTAAGGAAATGAGGAAGAAGTTTTTAGCAGAGGCCCCGAGCTGCAGAGACCCTCATTTTTTTTTTTTTTTTTTTTTTGAGACGAGAGTCTCACTCTGTTGCCAGGGGTAGAGTGCTGTGGCATCAGCCTAGCTTGAGATCCTCATTTTTTACTTCTTGCAACCAAAACATCAACTGACAAATATCACAGCACCTGTTATAGTGCTTTTTGCAAATGGTCAACTCTTAATTATTTCCTGGCTGAATGAGGGAGTGAGTTGGAGGGCTAACTTACCCAGAGACAGTTATAAATATGCTTTACAAATAGATAAATGACACTATGATTTTCGAAGAAGGTTGCTTTTTCCCCCAAGTTCTTTCACTTACACCAACCACATCCTTTGATCTTGACACCTATTGAGTGGCTGAAAGGGCATCATCATTTTATAGACGAGGCGGTTGAAACCCAATCACTTGCGTGAGGTCATACTTCAAGATGGCGAGTCTCCTGACTCCTCACGTAATGTCCTTCCCACCACCACAGAGCTGCTTGGTAACCAGACACCTTCTCTTGGATTCTGAAATTCCAACCCCACTTGAATAAGGCTTACAAGGCATTTGGTGATCTACTTTCCTGAGAGCAGGTGTGGTCCGAATCTTTTAGCCTTCCTGCCATGAGCCTCTTATCCCCCTCTTCTCGGCCTCTCTGCCTACCCTGGGAAGCAGGGACAAGGACTGAGGGTCAAGTCACCTTGTTCTGGCCTATCCCCTGACCCTGGTGGCCCGGTGTTTGAGAGCTGATTTCTGCCCTATGTAGTCCAGCCTTAAATGTTTCTTGGGATTCAGATTTTTAGCAGTTGGATTCATCTCTTACTAGTTACTCACCCTTTTTGCAGCTGGTTTCTGCTCCTGATACATTGGTCTATCTAGATTTTGGTGTTTCCTGTGCTTCTCGGTGCCTTGCCCTTAAGTGCAGTTGCTCAGGATCCACTCTGGGGTCTGTGGACCCCTCATGCCTGCTCTACAATTGTGTGGGACCCCTGCCACCAGCATGGCTCCCCCCTGCCCTGCACCTTGTGGCTCAGCCTGTTCAAAGCACAACCTGTCACAGTCCCAGGAAATCCGCCCACCCCTCTCAGACCAGGTGGTTCTGCCTGCCCCTTGGTCACTCCCTGCACAGGGAGACTCGGGGAAGTTAGGCCCTGTGCGGCCAGTCACAATGCCCTGCGGAGCCATATTGAAGCCTGAGGCAAAAAGAGCAACGTGGCCCCCTATCTATACTTATCAAAACTTCCTCCTGTATTTTGAATAGTCCCCAAACATAACTGTATATAAAGTCCTGTGTTGTTCAATCTGTTTGACTGCCATTGTCAACTATCATAAACCCCAGTCCCCTAGTCGGGGACTCCACAGGCTGGATCTGGGAACAGTGGGCTAATTGGAAATGACTGTTCCTGTTGCACAATAGCGTAGTGCTATAGCACAGACAGCTTGTCTTTATTTAACATTTATTTATTTTTATTAACTGTTATTTTTAATTTCAGAATATTATGGGGGTACAAATATTTTGGTTACATGTAATGCCTTTGCCTCGTCCAAGCCAGGGCTACAAGCGTGCCCTTCTCCCATATTTATTTAACATTTTGATATTTGGGTCATCATTGGATTTTTTTGGCATTAACTTTGACTTTTAAACATTTGCTATTAAAATATTTATCTTGGTTAATGAGTTTTTCTGGCACCCTCTTACATTTTGTGCCCCGGGCGAGTGAGGCGCTAACCCCGGCCCTGTCAGTCACTTGCAGCTGGGCCTCTCCTTTCTGTGAGCCTTTATGACCAGAAAAGCTAAAGCCATCTCTCTCCCCTCGCCCCTGGTTTCTGCTCCCCATCCTCACTGTGCCTTTCCTGTCTCACTGTTCTGCGCTTTCTCAGCCTCCTTCCCACTGCACAGTCTGCGATCGATTCCATTGTTAGCAAACTCCTCCACATCTCGTGTACTTTCAGACTCCCGTCTCCCCCTCCTGGCCTTAATTGAAACCTGGCTCAATCCCCAAAACATTCTTCTGTAGCTCTTTTATCCTCCCCACCCAAGGACTGTTGGCGGAGGAGGGCAGGGAGGAAGTGTTGGCTTCGTCCTGGCTCCCCTCAGCCTCTTCCTGGCCGTGGATCCTCCATCCTCACGTGCGAGAGCATCCCCCTTTGAGGCCCTGGTATTCAGGTGGATCTGCCCCACTGCTCAGGGTCACCCCCTAGCAAGCTGGAGCTCATCCCCCTTGTTCACTGAAGACCTTGAGGTGGGCTCACTCTTCTTGCTAAGGAAGCCTGCCACGATCTAGGATATTTCAATGGCTTATAGATTTCTCATCCCAGAACGTGGCCTTGAGTTCCTGAACTTCTCCCAACTTTCACCTCTAATCCTTGTTAGCCACCTGCTTCGTGGGCCTCACTGTCACTTGTGTTGTCACTGGAAACAACTATGAGAGGTTTCATCTGTCTTTTCTGTTCTTTCACCTCAGCCATCTATCCTTCTGTCTTCCCCACGGCCTCACTCCCACTGCACCTTCATCTCGACCTCCTTCCCCACCTTCTCTGATGCTGGATGAATCACTCAGTCTTTTTCCAGTCTTTCCAGCCTTCTAGGCTTTCTTCATTCCCTACCTGGCCATCTTAGGGTTATTCACCTAAACTGCTCTACCATTTCTTTGCATCCTTACCCTTCTCTCTCACTCTCCCTTAGAATTCAAACGCTAAACCAACCTGTCTTCTCTCTTCCTATAAATGTAAGGTTAGATATTGCTGGAGAAAGTCTTAAAATGATGCAGCCTTTTGTTGTATCATTAGCTTGGATGTCTGTTGGGATTCTTCTCATAGTATAACTGTGGCCTCCCCAGGGTCCCTGAGCAGTGGACTGAGATCAGACAGAAGTTTGCCCTGCAGACTCCTGGGCCACATAACTGACCATGTGGCGTCCCCTGGAAACATGGCCATGGGAAATATGCTGTGTCCAAGCTGGCTCGGGGGAGCAAATGCTGACAGATCTAGACACTGTAACTTGCATGTTACAAATCTCACAAAAGCACCTCCCACTTCAGCCTACTCCCCATCACCATGACTATGTACTGGTAAGAATGGTGGTGGGGAAGGAGTATCCAAGTGGAGCCAGGGGGCTTGTAAATTGTGCCTTTGCCACCATTTGCAAGGTCTTCTCCTCAGTGGTAGCCTTTGTGATTTTCTCTTCTTTTGGTTTCTATACGTTCTGTGGTATACAGCATCCACAAAATTCCTCAGAGGTATCTTGGGGCCAAAAACATCACTTCTAACTGTATGAATCTTAAAAAAACTGAAAATTTCATGTCTTAAACCTCTCAAAAAAAAAAAAAAAAAGAAGGACTATAACACATTTTAGGCTAAACGGGAGTATTGGACATCACGAAATAGTGAATTACCATCACAAAACTGCCATCCAAAGGAAAACCAGGCCGAGTTAGAAAGAACTATTCTCTGAAACCTGTGCCTCCTAAGCAGAAGGTTTAATACATGTTGCCCCTATTTCCCTGTGTAGCCCCATCTTTATACTGTCTACCAAGCTGAGAGCCAGGAGAGTTGCCCCGGGGCCTGCCACAGCAAAATGTAAGGGGAACCTGAGTCCTAGGCCAAGGATCATTTGGGAGACGTGGAAGAGACTCGGAGGAGCTACAGATGCCAGTGAAGGCCAAGGTGAGGCTGAAGCAGCCAGGGAGCCCCACCTGTCCCTGTGGAGGGGGAAATTGGTGACATGCTGGTAAATTAGTGCTCCAGGAAAAACAAAATAGCTCGGATGCCAGTTTTGACACCCTCTTTCTCTGCCACTGTGACGTTACGTAAGTCATACTTAAAAGAAACCTACCTACGTTTTCTCTGTATTCTGAGTTGCACTGAGAGTTAATTTGGGGCCCTCCTACATAGGGGATAAAGCCTAAGCTCATTTACATGGCATATAATGAATGATCTTCTCGAATCCCGAATGATCTGCTCCTGCCTAAATTTCCAGATCCATTCTTATTATTCTCTATTATGTTCATTTTCTTTTCTTGGAATAATATTCATCTTACTTTTTGGGGGCTTTGTTTTATGCTTGCCTGAATTTGATGCATTTTTTTAAATGGATAGAGCCCAGCCTCACATACAAAATGTATTTGGAAAGGGTCAGAATGTTTTAATAGTCTTTTTAAGTAATTGTGGCTATTCTTTGCTACTATGACAAAACAAGTGGTAGCTTCTTAAACGTTAGTTGAAATATAAAATCTGAAATCATATTGAACAGAATAATGATCTCTGTTACATAAAACCAATTGGTCTTGTACTTGAATGACTCTCTTCCCCATGCATGATTTAGTGGCATCTTGCACTTACATGCATTTTTAAAGAGTCAACCCAGGTCTCAAAACGCCTTCTCTGAATTCTCAAGAATCAAAGTGTTGTCTGATAAAAGTTTTTGCAACAGCAAAGTATTCTATATCTGCTTTGTCCCTTCTGGTAGCCTTAGACACATGTGACTTTTGGGCACTTAAAATGTGGCTAGCCTGGCTAAGGAACTAAATTTTTAATTTTAATTAATTTAAATTTAAATAGCCACACATGGTTAATGGCTAGTGTATTGGATAGTGCAGCTCTAGAGTGAGGTAGGTGCTCCTTTTCATGCTTATAAAATACATTCTGTGTTGCTCTAATTTTGCATTTCCCTCATTATGTCACATTTGCTTTTTTCTTTTCCTGTTTCCCCCACCAGATGGCGCCCTCATTGAGCGAAAGGATGGGTTCGCGACATGGTCCACTCCATGAATGTCAGTTGAATGAGTGAATAGTGCCGGGCCTTCCAGACAGATACCAGCATCTGCCGCATGCACTGATGGAGCCTTGGCTGTCCAAATGGGCCTTCACCCTCAGGCTGCCAACTAGACCTGAATCTCTGCTAGACTCACTTCATTCCTAGAAAAGCTGGGTAAAATACAGAAGTCATCTATTTGAAGGCATCAAAAAGCTACCCAAACACCAAGGAGTTAAGAAGGCACACATTTGTGGGAATTACAACACACTTTCCACTTGCTCCCCCTCTACCTAGATTAGCATGTAAGGTTCTACTTGGATCATGACTTAAGGTGACCATCTATCTGTTTCTGGACTGATATGTTGGTTTCCGTTATCTTCTAGACTCATGCTTCTATATGCTGGCTCCCCATAATCATATCTATACTATAAATTACCTACATTTTTGGCCTGGGTCTTGCCCTCTCTCAATATATTCCAATGTGCTACCTCTGAATAATTGGTTTGAACTCACTGGATCCTAAGTTATACACATTTTCTTTTATGATCATTGTCATTATTTTCAATATAGATATACCCATTCAAGAGGTTCCCCAAGTCCTTTAAAACTTGATTCTATAATGAGTGTGTACTAGTCTTATACCCTGGTCATTTTATTTATTAGATTTAAAATAAGTCATGCATTAGCTGAGTGGAAATGAGCATGCATTGTTTTTTAAAAAACATAAATATATAATAAATATCCAAACTGAAAGTTAAATAACATTTTATGTAGATGATCATATAATTTTCTCCTTTATTTTGTTCGTGTGGTAAATTACACTGCCTGATTTCAAGCATAACTTAGTCTTTTATTCTTTGAATAAGCTCAATCTGAATGTGACATATAATTTATAGCTATATTTGATTGGCTAATGTTTTGTTTTAGATTTTTGCATTTATGTTCGTAAGACAGAATAGCCTACAATTTTTATTTTTTGTCATATCATTGTCTAGTTTTGGTATCATGATCACGAAGACCTGATAAAATGCAATTGGAATATAAATACTCTAGCTCTCTTGTCCCTTAGATGGAATAACTGAGGCACGAAGTCTAGATTTCCCGAGTGGACTGACACTCCAATTACTAATAGTGGAAGTCTGCTTAACATTCAACTCTTATTTATTTATTTTTGGTTGTCTTCCCCTCCTTTCACTTCCCCACTTCTCTACTAATATTGCCTAGAATCATCTCTTTATATTCAAATCCATCTTTTGGAATCTGTTTCAATGGAGAACTCAAGGACAGGATCTTTGGCTCTCAATTCCTGGCTGTTTCGTTAGCTTTCTGATGCCTTTGTATTTTATCCACCTTTTCTAGTTGTTCTTGGTGGAAGAGTTGGTTGGGCATGATCTAGCTCATCATTACTGAAAGCTGACATTTTTCTGTGTGTGTGTGTGTGTGTGTGTGTGTGTGTGTGTGTGTGTGTGTGTGTGTTGCCAGGGCTAGAGTGCTGTGGCGTCAGCCTAGCTCACAGCAACCTCAAACTCCTGGGCTCAAGCGATCCTCCTGCCTCAGCCTCCTGAGTAGCTGGGACTACAGGCATGCGCCACCATGCCTGGCTAATTTTTTCCATATGTTTTTAGTCGGCCAATTAATTTCTTTCTAATTTTAGTAGAGACCGAGTCTCACTCCTGCTCAGGCTGGTTTTGAACTCCTGACCTTGAGCAATCCGCCTGCCTTGGCCTCCCAGATTGCGAGGATTACAGGTGAGAGCCACCACTCCTGGCCCTGAAAGCTGAAATTTAAATGTCACATATAATGTCATTTTTATGCTAGCATAAAAATGAAACATCTTAGTACAATTTGGTAACTTTCATAATAGTTGGAGCCAGTCTTTAACAGTTCTGATTTAAAGTAACTCTGGTAAAATAGCCAGTCCTGATCTTTGTAATTCACTCTGAAGGCTAATCTTGGAGTCAGATCACTCCGAGGAAGGCATACACTTCTGGACTTCAGGCCCCTTTGGGGCTCCACTTCTCCCAGCTCCTGGATGCTCATCTGCATGTGGCATTATCCACGCTCATTAAAGGTCAGCCAAGTTCATCCTCCTAGCCTCCTTAATGCTTTGGAAGGTTGTCATGCCCTCTGATTCCCCTGCATCTTCTTCAAAGCAGAAAGAGAGACTGCAAATGATGAACCCCATGTTTGCTCTAACAATAAGATCTCTTTTCTCTTGAAGAAAAAGAATTCATTTTTCACTGCCTAATAAAACAGAGAAAGAAACCACTTCTGCTCTCAACCACTACCATATCTTGAGCTTCTTATACAATGCTTACATATTCCTAAATTTAAATCTGACAGCATTTCACTTGTTTGAGTTGTCTCTGATAACATATAACATTTATAAACAGTTGCAATTAAAAAGCATATAGAATGTTTTTCACAGAATATTTTTCAAAAATAGCTTTTAAATCATATTAATAGCATTTCAAGAAGAATATTAGGCCAGGCACAGTAGCTCACACCTGTAATCCCAGTACTTTGGGAGGCCAAGGTGGGAGGATTGCTTGAGACCAGGAGTTCGAGACTAGTCTGGGCAACATAATGAGAACTTGTCTCTACAAAAAAAATTAGGCAGGCATGATGATGCGTGCCTGTAGTGCTAGCTACTTGGGAGGGTAAGGCAGGAGTATCAGTTGAGCTCAGGATTTTGAGGTTGCAGTGAGCTATGATGAAGCCACTGTAGTTTAGCCTGGGCAACAGAGCGAGACCCAGTCTCAAAAAACCCCAACATTGTCCTATTCTTTTTTCCTCCTCTGTTTCTCCTTGTCTTTCCTTCCAGAACAGTTCAACTCAAAAGCTAGTAGACAAGGTTGAGCAGATCAGTGACCCAAGATGGGCATCAGCACCTGAACAAGTTCAGGTGTGTGAGCACGCAGGGAGGCAGGCCAGGGTGGGGTGGCGGAGGCCAAGCAGAGTGAGGACAGATGCACGGTGGCGGGGGCGGGGGGGGGGTGTGACGGGACCTGGCACGGGTGTCAGGTCCTGAATGAGGGAGCATGTCTCTATGGTAGCCCAGCATGAGGTGTCAGAGGCCGAGTGGGATGAGAGGGGCCTTTGGTGAGGGCAAGCGGCATGTGTTGGCAGCCAAGGGAGGGCAACCTGGCGGGGGCGTGTCAGGGCCTGAGTGGGCCAGGGGTGTCTGTGTAGACAGGGCATGGTGGTGGGGGGATGTTACATGTTACATGCTTCAGAACAATGTTTCTCACTGTCAGAGAAGGGAATGACAACACACGGAAAGGGAGAACACTGATGAACTCTCTCTGTTGTTCATTTGGAATTGGAGATATTATTGCGAGGTCATAGTTTTCAGGAAACCTAGATGGACAGATACAGAAATAAACATAGATTGTGTGTGTGTGTGTGTATGTGTGTTTGTGTGTACATACATATACTCCCTAGCTCTGCTACCCGAGAGGCCTGCGTGTAGTACACACCAATAGCAAGGAGCATATCTAGCATATAGGTCTCTCTTTCATTTTCTTTCTTTCTTTTTTTTTAAGACAGAGTCTCACTCTGTTGTCCAGGCTAGAGTGAGTGCCATGGCATTAGCCTAGCTCACAGCAACCTCAAACTCCTGGGCTCAAGCGATCCTACTGCCTCAGCCTCCCGAGTAGCTGGGACTATAGAGACGCACATCACCACGCCTGGCTAATTTTTTCTATGTATTTTTAGTTGGCTGATTAATTTCTTTCTATTTTTAGTAGAGATGGGGCCTCACCCTTGCTCAGGCTGGTCTTGAATTCCTGATCTTGAACAATCCTCCTGCCTCGGCCTCCCAGAGTGCTAGGGTCACAGGTGTGAGTCACTGCTCCTGGCCGAGGTCTCTCTTTGTAAGAACCACCCCCCACTAAAAGGATCCAGGACCCCTAGGAGAAGTCGAGCGGGGAAAGCACAGGATGATCCTGAAATATCTTCTTGTGCCAAAGGATGCAGAAGCCAGCTTGATAGTAGTGCAGTAAAATCCATTGAATAAAATAGAACTGAGAATCAATATGATACAAATAAGTAAATAAATAAGTCAAAGGTTGGGGAGGAACAGGATATCTGTATGTTTTCCAAGTACCTCCCTAGAAAATATGTAGTAATTACAGAGGGGAGAAGTGTAACTTTATATTGGAGAAGTCTGGCATACACTACCTTAATCAAGTGGTTAAAGTTAATATCATTGCTAATATAGGATATTCCCAAAGTCACCGTATATAGGGAAAATGGGAAATTTTAGCTAAATGTGCCTTTATTTATGAAATATTCATTACAAAATTTTACAAAATTTTTCTTTTGTATGGAGACTTATGGGGCACTCTAGATTTTGGTGGAAGGCACTGAGAAGAATGCAGCATCACTTCTGTGTTATTCTTTTTTTTTAGACAGAGTCTCACTCTGTTGCCTGGGCTAGAGTGCCGTGGTGTCCGCCTAGCTCACAGCAACCTCAAACTCCTGGGCTCAAGTGATCCTCCTGCCTCAACCTCCCTAGTAGCTGGGGCTACAGGCATGCGCCACCACACCCAGCTAATTTTGTCTTTATATTTCTAGTTGCTTGGCTAATTTCTTTCTATTTTTAGTAGAGATAGGGTCTCGCTGTTGCTCAGGCTGGTCTTGAAGTCCTGACCTCGAGCAATCCTCCCACCTTGGTCTCCCAGAGTGCTAGGATCATAGCCGTGAGCCACTGCGCCTGGCCTTCTGTGTTATTTTTGACAAAGATGATGCAGAAGCTGGGTCTAATTACAAGAAAACATCAGACACACATATTCTCTCTCTCTCTCTGTCTCATACACACATTGGGAGATTTGTTTTTGTCATTGACTTCTTTCGATGTGCTAAAACTTTCCAACTCTAGAATCCAATCTTATAGAAGGTTTGGTAAGATAAGGCTCCAAATATCCGTTATAGCTATCTATGAAGTTCGCTTATATTAATAGAATGCAACTTTAAAACATCTGCTGAGTCTAACGCTCATTCATGAAATGTTCAGACATTTATTTATTCAAAAGTGAGACAAATAACAAAGGTATTGACTTCACTTGTAAGGAATTGAAAAGAGTCATGATAAAAGGAAGCTAATATTCACCTACTACAAATATAAATTTTCATGATACATGTTAACATAATGTGCAACATAATGAAGTGACCATAAAAATGCCAAATAGTTTATTCATATTCTGCACCAGCTGAAGTAAATTCTCAAACTGGCTAGGATCTGTTATGGAGAGTGGTGTGCCTTTTCCTTTTTTAAGCTTATGAAACTCTTAACTCTCAGGCCTCTTTCACTAATCAGACATCATAAGTCTGAATTGGTGGCTGAAAATAATTTTTTAAAAAGTGTAGAATTCATTGGTAGACCATTTCCACTTGGAAACACTTTTTTCCTCTAGGTTTCTGAGACACCCATTCTCCTGATTTCCTTTCTTCTTCTTCTTCTTCTTCTTTTTTTTTTTTTTTTTTTTTTTTTGAGACAGAGTCTCCCTCTGTTGCCTGGGCTAGAGTGCTGTGGAGTCAGTCTAGCTCACAGCAACCTCCAACTCCTGGGCTCAAGCGATCCTCCTGCCTCAGCCTCCCGGGTAGCTGGGACTACAGGCATATGCCACCATGCCCAGCTAATTTTTTCTATATATTTTTAGTTGGCCAATTAATTTCTTTCTATTTTTAGTAGAGACGGGGTCTCACTCTTGCTCAGGCTGGTTTCAAACTAGTGACCTCGAGCGATCTGCCTGCCTCAGCCTCCCAGAGTGTTAGGATTACAGGCGTGAGCCACCACGCCCGGCCTTCCTTTCTTCTTTATTGATCACTTGGTCTCCATTTACTTTACTGACGCCTCCTCCCCCAGCTGACCATTAAAGGTAAGAGTGCTCCAGGGCTCAATCCTCCTTCTCTCTTTCTATACCCTCCTGCTGGGTGGATCTTCCAGTCCAGGGCTTTCTATACCATCTATGTGCTCATGGCATTGAAATTTTGATTACCACCCTAGGTCCTCCGGTCTCTAGACTCCACATTTTGAAGTAACTTCTCCACTTGGATGTCTACTAGGCATAGCAAACTTAGTATGACAAATATAGAGCTATATTTCACCCCATACCTATCCTCTCCTTCCACAATGTCTTCCTTATTTGAGTTAGAAGCACTAACATCTATCATTTTCATTTTGGTAACGCTGGCTAAAAAGCCTGAAGTTCTCCTTGATTTTTCTCTTTTTTTTCCCTTAAAATTCACAGTCAATCCATCAATAAATATTCTCATCTTTGCCTCTAAGTTATAACCTAAAGCTGACCGCTCTCCACTCTTTCCAGTGCTGCAAGCCTGGTTCAAGACACCTGGAGTATTGCAACAGCCTCCTAACTGGTCTTCTGGCCTTTGGTCTTTCCAAATCCAAATGTAGCACCCAGAGTAGTCTTTTTTTTTTTTTTTTTTTTGAGACAGCATTTTACCTGTTGCCTGGGCTAGAATGCAGTGGTGTCACCATAGCTCACTGCAACCTCAACTCCTGGGCTCAAAGAATCCTCCTGTCTCAGCCTCTGTAGTAGCTGGGACTATAGGCATGAGCCATGACACCTGGCAATTTTTTTCCATTTTTTGTAGAGGCAGAGTCTTGCTCTTGCTCAGGTTGGTCTCAAACTCTTGGCCTCAAGTGATCCTCCCGCCTCGGCCTCACAGAGTGCTAGGATTATAGGTATAAGTCACCACACCTGGCTGAGTAATCTTTTTGAAGCGTAAGTTAGAAAATATCACACTTCTACTTAAATCACTCCTGTGGCTTCCTTCCTGTAGCAACCAGAATAAAATCCAAACTCTTCACCACACCCTACAAGGGCTACATAATCCAGCCCTTACCAAGTTCTTGGACCTTGTCTTTTCTACTCTCTTCTAGTTCACTTGGCTTGGATTAGTTTTGCTGCTGTAGCACGTTACCATGAGCTTCAGTGGTTTGAACAATATCAATCTATTTTCTTATAGTTCTGGAGGTCAGGAATCCTAACATCAATGTGTTAGTAGGTCTGTGTTGTTTCTGGAGATGAGGTGAGAATCCGTTTCTTTGCCTTTTCTAGCTTTCAAAGGCCATCTATAGCCCTTGGCTTGTGGTCCCATCTTCCATCTTCAAAGCCAGCGATGTGGCACCTTCTCTCTCTCTGACTCTCCTGCCTCCCTCTTATGAGGATTCTTGTGATTACACTGGGCCCTCCCAGATAATGCAGGATAATCTCCCCATGTCAAGATCCTTAACTAAATCATGTCTGCAAAGTCCCTTTTGCCATTAAGGTAACATATTCACAGGTCTCAGGAATAGGACGTGGACATCTTTGGGGGACCATTATCCAGCCTACTCCACTACTGCAGTTCCTCTGGCTTTGTTTCAATCCTCAATCCCACCTGGTTCATTGCCACCTCAGAGCTTTTGCTCTTAAAGTTCTTTCTGCTTAAAATGTCCTTTTTTTTTCTTAACACTACATGTCAGATAATAAAATGTCCTTCTTCCCAGTCATTGTGTGGCTGGCTCCAGCTCAAATGCATCTCCTCTGAGAGGCCACCTTGAACATCCCAGACAAACAACACTCTCCCTCCCTCCTTTCTCATACTACCCTATTTTATGTTCTTTATAGCTCTTATGATTCCTTGTTGGAGGAGAACATTTCCTCCCACTCCTCTGATTTCCATGAGGAGGGAATTTTCATCCACATTTCTGGCCTTTTGCTCCACTCTTTTCTCTTCCCTACAAATGGAAAGTGAGTTATCTGAGGAGTGAGCTTCAGGAGTGTCTTAGTCTGTTTTGTGTTGCTATAACAGAATACCATGGACTGAGTACTTTGTAAAACAATGAAATTTATTTCTCACAGTTCTGGAGGCTGGGAAGTCCAACATCAAGGTGACGGCATCTGGCGAGGGCCTTCTTGCTGCCTCATCTTTTGGTGGAAAGGAGTGAGGCAAGAGAGTGTGAGAGCAAAGAAATCAAGCTTGCAGCCTCAAGCCCTTTTATAATCATCATTAATCCATTCATTAGGGTGGATTCCTCATGACCTAATCACCTCCCATTAGGACACATTTCCCACTCTGTCACATTGGTGATTAAATTTCCAATACATGCATTTTGGGGGACACATTCAAACCATGGCAAGGAGGAACTGCTGACCAGCAGAGACCCTTCTGCTGCTTTCCCTTTTGGGATCTGTCTTCCCAATTGTTTTTAGCTGTATATAAGCAGAAGAGGTCCAGCCATGCAGAGAGACCTGCCTGTGGTGGTCCAGGATCTTCTGTGATGGCATTAATGCATCTGCCCAATTCAGGGGTTCTGGGAATTGAAAGCTTACTTGGCTTCCATACCTAAGGCAAGATTCTCTGTATCAGTTATAAAGGTAATATTTTGGTCTCCATAGGCTGACTCTTTTGCCTTAATTCTTAATTGGTTCAGAACTCAGGCAGGGAAATGTGATGCTATTTGTTGGTATCCCCCTCAACTCCCCCAAAATTTATGTATTTGAGTTTTGGATACCTCCCTTGCCTTCTGAAGATGAGTCCTTGAGGTTAGGAATGGTATTGGCTTTTTTCTCTGCCTAAGATATACCTACAGCCAAGGATTATGTTTGGCACAATGAATGTATTCAATAAATATTTATTTACTAAATAAGTTTCATGTCAATATACAATAGCCACTAAAGTTTTGGTTGTGAATTCATTGGAGACTTCTTGTGCTATGGGTCAATCAAAATAACTATAAGAGCAAAGGTAACCTTTTATCTGAAGTTGCCCCTATTAATCTATGACTTATTTAAAGTGCTATTGATTTTTATGGAGCATATTTTAAAAATAAGCCTTTAGACATTATTAAATCTTTTTTTAAAAAGCAGAATATTAAGTGATTTTTTTTTCCCCTACACAACTCATGTTAACTTGACAGCTTCCATGATTAGCATTAACATTGTAATTTACTTGTTAAGCTTAAGATGTGTCAGTATTTAAGATTTCTATCATTAAAGCACTTAGAGTAGCCTGGAATATAAAATAGTACATGTAATATTTCAAGATCTTCAGATATTTGACAACCAATTATTTAGTAAACATTTATCATGCAACTATTGTGTACAATACATTGTGCTGGACATGGGCTTACAGAGGTGAATACATCCTCAAGCAATAAGCTATTGTGAGATAGAGTCATGAAATAATATTGGGCTTACTACATGCCTAGCACTATCCTAAAGACTTTCATTTATTAACATATTTAATACAACAGTCTGATGAGTTAGCTACTACATTATTTTCCTTGTTTTATGGAGCGTCTGTGAGCAAGGCACTGATTGCCCTTTGTTGTGAACAATCATGTCAAGATATGTGTATAGCAAAGAGCTTGGGAGATATATTATCTCTCTTTGGAGCAAAGAGCAGTTCTCCTAAGCTCAGGACTCTTCTCCTGTAACCACACTGTATATGTAGGTGCTATCTGGCCCTTTTTGCATCATCCTGTGGAAATTTGGATGCTGGGAACCGGTGCAAAATGTGCTCATACTCTGGCTACTGCCATGGTTGTCAGTAATAAACTGTTCTTTGTCTCTGACCCAGGAGTTTCGTATCTTCTGCCAGCATCCATGAAATTGTGGCAGGCTCATGTGCTAACTTGTAGGTAGGATAACATCTCAGACACTTTGCAGTTCTTGATGCTCACAAATGAGAAAACCAAAACACAAAATGTTCCAAACTTTTTCACATTCTTTTCTCTTGTAAGAAGTAGAATTGAGACCTAAACTCTTGTAATCTGCGGAAATTTATAAGTCCAGTTTCAGGCATATGGGGTTTTAAGTGTCTTGGGCCATTCACTTGGTGATATATCCAGTAGGTGTTTGATCACATATGGAGGAACCTAGGACATAGATTTACATCTGGGAACCATTTAGGTAGAGGTTGATGTTGAGAAGATGAAGTGAGGATAGAATACGTGGATTTCTCTTTCTAAAACTTGGCTATGGAGAGACAGAGAAAGCTGGATGCTAGAGAAGGACTTAGGGGAGAGATCATTTATTTATGAATTTTTAATTTGGGATAAAGCTGAACATTTAAAAATATTAAGAGGCCAGGTGTGGTGGCTCATGCCTGTAATCCTAGCACTTTGGGAGGCTGAGGCTGGAGGCTCACTTGAGGCCAGGAGTTTGAGACCAGCCTGAACAAGAGTGAGACCCGCCTTTACAAAAAATAGAAAAAGTAGCTGGGCTTGGTGGTGTGCACCTGTAATCCAGCTACTCGGGAAGCAGAGGTAGGAAGATCGCTTGAGCCCAGAAGTTTAAGGTTGCAGTGAGCTATGATGATGCCACTGCACTCCAGCTGAGAAGACAGAGTGAGACTCTGTCTCAAAAAATATATATATTGTTAGGAGAGAACCACTTACAAGAAAGAGGTCGAGGGTAGAAAATAGAGAGCAGGGAAACTGATGGAGCAAGATGCCTGAGAAAATAAAAAGTAATGGGACCCAAGGCATACCTTTCCCATTGAGGTGAGGGAAGATGGATAATGTGCTGATACGTGTGTAGGTGTGAGAGTGGTGTAGGAGGTTGAAGGAGTCCTTCTCTAAAATAATCTAGGTCATTGCTAAGAGAAATGAGGGAGGTGTTGGGGCTAGGGGCTTCAGAACAGCTGGGTTAGAAACATCTGTAGCAGGAGTAGGAGATAAAGCTATTCATGGACCACTGACTCTCCTATGTCTGGCATAATGCCTTGCACATAGTAAGTGCTCAGTAAAATGAATTGCATTAATGAGTAGAGACATGTGGATGCTCGGGTAGCGCTGCAGTCTCAATGAAGGCTGGAGAATACCTTTCTGCAGAGGCTGGTTTCTGAGATGTTAAGATAGATGGTGTTATGGGCAGGGAGCAGTGTCACACTTGGTTATTACTGTAGTCCAGTCCAGCTGCTGACACATAGCAGGACTACCTGTCCTAGAAAACTGGGGGGCCAATGCAGTAGTGAGCTGGGTGGGGAAGGAACAGTACAGCTTGAGAGTTCTACTTTGAACACTATGGATGCCAAGAGGGTGAAGCCTGGCCGCACCTGGATTCTAATCATATTGTACAGCAAACGAGAATGTTTGTAAATCGTGATGTAATCTGAGAATAAATTCAACAATATGACCTCATTCCAAATGGGGTCAGTTTTTATTTTTAATGTATTTATGGAATCGAGGTTGAGGCTTCCAAGGGAATGAGATAAAGGGATGGAGGTCAGTAAAGAGGGTGAGAAAAACAGCTCAAAATGAGCCACGGGGCATTCCATTTTAGAGGAAATATGTTTGTGGCTAGCCAGAAAACGATTATTTAAAATGTAAATAGGAATAGTCATAAGAGAAAGATTTAAGTAACTTTTCATTACTTGGCAATGTTTTTAATTTGGCTACATCTGACACCAACGGAGGGGGTGGGTGGGTGGAGAAAGCCAACCCATAATTCTAAAACCAAATTAAAACAGCTCTTGAGGCATCTGAAGATTTTGATCTTGGAGATTAATTGGTTTTTGTTTCAGCTCACCAAGTCAGCAGGCAGGGTGGAAAAAAAAAATCACTGACTGTAGCAAAGCATTAGCCCTCCAAGAAGTGGGTCTTGGTTTTTTTTTTTTTTTTTTTTTTTGAGACAGAGTCTCACTTTGTTGCCCAGGCTAGAGTGAGTGCCGTGGCGTCAGCCTGGCTCACAGCAACCTCAATCTCCAGGGCTCAGCGAACCTACTGCCTCAGCCTCCCGAGTAGCTGGGACTACAGGCATGCGCCACCATGCCCGGCTAATTTTTTGTATATATATATTTTTAGTTGGTCAATTAATTTCTTTCTATTTTTGGTAGAGACGGGGTCTCGCTCAGGCTGGTTTCGAACTCTTGACCTTGAGCAATCCGCCCGCCTCGGCCTCCCAAAGTGCTAGGATTACAGGCGTGAGCCACCACGCCCGGCGGGTCTTGGTTTTGATAAATGTAGTTTATGAAAAAGCTCTTCCAACCTTCTGCATCAGAACTGAATGGTGCTGTACAATTTAAATGTACACGAGACCCACCCACATGCATTTGGCAGGTGTCCAGGGATACTAGCGGCTCATGGTCCTGACATGCAGTGAAGAGAGCCATGTGATAGGACATCCCACAAGAGCTATTTATAGGACACTCGTACATGTCATTTTCCTTAACCATCATCTCATTGATCTTGGTGTTTTTGAACTCTGCCATTTATTTCAACATTAAATTATAGGCTTTTAAAACCAGACCATTGTGCCTGATCATCCGGCGGTTTCCTATTACTCACCTGCCACTGCTTGGGAAAGTCACCTGAGGAAACGTAATGGGATCACTGGGGCACTCCTCTTCAGGGCTAATTATTCTGGAACACTCTGTGGTGCATTGTTATTTTTAACTCACTAACATTAGCTTTTTTTCTTCCTAAGGCTACTTGGGTCTACTCAATTTCCCAGACTGTCAGAAATGCAAATTGCAATTTATTTTTTCTCCCTTATTTCCTGGGAAACTGTAACCCTCCCGTCCAGCCCCATTTTCTCTTTTCTATGCTTTGGTTTTCTTACAGAGCAGGGATTAAATATGATCACTGAGATGACATTGCAAGGGCAGGCTGGACACCTATTCGAGTGGCCCAGCTTTCAGGGGTAAAGGATGGTGGCAGGGGTGGCTGCTATTCCAATAAGGCAACGCCAGCATCCTAGCTCACCTCCCAGCTCTGCCCTGGCTTCTCTCCTATCTCTTCTCAGTCCAGCGGGCAGGGCCATCCTGTTAAGAGGTTAGTGGATCATGTCAGTCCTCCACCCAAACCCTGGGTGGCTTCCAGCTCAATACAATAGCCTGCAAGGCCTTCCCCTCCTTGGTCCTCCCCTACCTCCCTGACCTCATCTCCTTCCACTGCCCCCCTCACCCCACTTCCACCTCTGACTTCCTTCTTACTGTTCCTTGAACATACCAGGTGGGCTCCTGCCCCAGGGCATTGCCCCTGCTGGTGTCTCCTCCTAGAATACTCTTTCCCCAGATAATCCACATGCTTTGCACTCTCATGTCCTTAAAGCCTCTACTCAGTGAGGCCCTTTTTGACCACCTCGCCCTTTTATTTGAATTGAGATAGAGTCTCGCTCTATCACCCAGGCTGGAGTGCAGTGGCCAGATCCTAGCTCACTGCAGCTTTGAAGCCATCCTCCTGCCTTAGACTCCTGAGTAGCTGGAACTACAGACACACACCACCACACCCAACTAAATTTTATTTTTTGGTAGAGACGGGGTCTTGCTATGTTGCCCAGGCTGGTCTCAAACTCCTGACCTCATGTGATCCTCCTGCTTTGGCCTCCCAAAGTGCTGGGATTACAGATGTGAGCCTCTGTGCCCTGACCACTCCATTTTAAATTGCCAGCATCTCCCCCAAGCCTGACTTGTAACTCCCCGTACCCATCCCTGTGTTACTTTTCTCTATACCATGTGTCACCATCTATCTTACTAAGTGAATTACTTTTGAATGTTTTTTAACATCTATTTCTCCTCACTAGAATCTAAACTCCAAGAAGGAAAGACTCTGATGTTGTGTATTTTGTTTATTGCTGTATTCCCTATGGTTTAGAAAAATGTCTTGAATGAATGAGTACATATGTTGCCTACCTAGTGGCTTGTTTTAGGAATTCTACCAATACTTTATAATCATTTCTTAATACTGCCTAGAGCCTCCCTTATCCAGTGGTGTGCTGGTAAACGCTTAACTCTCCAAAAAACAGAAGAGCCCAGATTTGTAGCATTGGCAATTTCCGTGGTGTAAATACTCCCACGTTGTCTGATTTTAGGCTACCAAGGTGACATCACTGAATGTGAAGTTGGGAAGAGATGCTCAGTGGTACACTATGTGGTGTTGCCACCGTATAGATACGGCAGACGTGAATCACTAAGAGAGTATACAGAATAGTAACATAGTAAAATAATTAGTAAGTAACGAGTTCTAAGTATTTATTACCTTTGTTTCTAATAGAATTTATTAAGTTTTTATAATTTAATTTTGAACAATAGCTGTGCTTAACAACCAGATCACAGAGTTCCTGAAAATTTAGCAATTGACCCTGACAAGCCGGCTCTGGTCCAATACTGCTGTATCACCAAACAATATGACTGCATGCCTTCTGTCCATGTGAGTGTGGCCCTTTTGTCTTTGCCCAGGAACATATGCTGCTGATAGCCACTCTCCAAACAGGAAATTCTTAAATATTTTTTGGGGGGGTCATATAGTTATTTGAAAACTATGGGCCATTTTCCCAGAAAATCAACATATGTGCACACATACAAAATATTGTAAACATGGCTAGGTATGGTGGCTCATGCCTATAATCCCAGCACTTTGGAAGGCCGAGGCAGGAGGATCGCTTGAGGCCAGGAGTTACCAGCTTGGGCAACATGGCAGGACCCCATCTCTACGAATAATAAAAAAAAAATTAGCTGTGTGTGGTGGCATGTGCCTGTAGTCCCAGCTACTCAGGAGGCTGAGGCGGGAAGATCACTTGAGCCCCAGAAGTTCAAGGTTGCAGTGAGCTATGACTGTGCCACTGCGTTCTAGCTTGGGTGACAGAGTGAGACCCTGTCTTAAGAAAAAAATTGTGAGGGTTCACAGTCTTTGTAGACAGTACTCCTCCACCCCCCAGCCCAGGCACAGGTGAGGCTGTGGACACTAGGCTAAGTGTCTTTATCACTTAGCCTAAATCACTAAAGTGTCTTTATCACTTTAATCAGACCCGTAACTCCAGAGAGTTTTATCCTGATCAGTCACAGTCTGGTGCTCTTTCCTCATGGAGGGCTGTGCTCCTGAACAGTGTGTTAATAGCATTTCCTCTCATGTTTTCTGGTCTTTCCTCAGTTTACTCACATCTGCCCCTCTTCCAAGTTTGGCTGAGAACCAGTTTTCTTCCTGAAGATTTTCTCAACTCCTGGGGTTGCCTGATAAGCTCTCTCCTCTTCGTAACACTCTCCCTGTGGTCTGCACCATCCACCCAGCCCCAGGCCAGGTACTGTCTAGTATTTTCCTATGATCCTTTCATGTTGGAATCCTCTCCCACTTGAACTTTGGGAGTGCCTCCCCGCCAACTCCTACGGTCTCCTGTACACACTTCATCACTGAATGGCAATGTGGTTGTTGGTTTATTTTCCTTTCTGGAGGCAGAGTAGTATAGGGGTCGAATACACAGGCCTCCAGATAAAACTCACCCAGGTTCAAGGCCCAGCTCTGTGGCTGCATGGCTTTGGGTAATCCTTTCTTTTTTCCTTTCCTTTCCTTTCCTTTTTCCTTTCCTTTTTCCTTTCCTTTTTCCTTTCCTTTTTCCTTTCCTTTTTCCTTTCCTTTTCCCTTTCCTTTTCCCTTTCCTTTTCCCTTTCCTTTTCCCTTCCCTTTTCCCTTCCCTTTTCCCTTCCCTTTTCCCTTCCCTTTTCCCTTCCCTTTTCCCTTCCCTTTTCCCTTCCCTTTTCCCTTCCCTTTTCCCTTCCCTTTTCCCTTCCCTTTTCCCTTCCCTTTTCCCTTCCCTTTTCCCTTCCCTTTTCCCTTCCCTTTTCCCTTCCCTTTTCCCTTCCCTTTTCCCTTCCCTTTTCCCTTCCCTTTTCCCTTCCCTTTTCCCTTCCCTTTTCCCTTCCCTTTTCCCTTCCCTTTTCCCTTCCCTTTTCCCTTCCCTTCCCTTCCCTTCCCTTCCCTTCCCTTCCCTTCCCAGGCTACAGTGAGTGCCGTGGTGTCAGCCTAGCTCACAGCAACCTCAGACTCCTGGGCTCAAGCAATCCTGCTGCCTCAGCCTCCCAAGTAGCTGGGACTACAGGCATGTGCCACCATGCCCGGCTAATTTTTTCTATATATATTAGTTGGCCAATTAATTTCTTTCTATTTATAGTAGAGACTGGGTCTCCCTCTTGCTCAGGCTGGTTTCGAACTCTTGATCTCGAGCAATCCGCCTGCCTCGGCCTCCCAGAGTGCTAGGATTACAGGCGTGAGCCACCGCGCCCGGCCTCTTTTCTTTTTTAATTGAGATAATTCACATATCATAAAATACGGCATTTAAAAGTATACAGTTTGGTGGATTTTAATATATTCACAAGGTTGTGCAACCATCACCACTATCTAATGCCAGAACATTTTAAACATCCCAAAATGAAACCCCATGCCCATTAGCAGTCATTTCTCTTCCCTAGTCTCTAGCAACCGCCAATTCACCATCTGCCTCTCTGGATTTACCTGTTCTTCACATTTCATGGAAATGTAATCATGTGAATGTCTGACTTCTTTCATTTATAATACTGTTTTCAAGGTTCATCTATGTTGCTGTGTGTATCAGTACTTTATTCCATCTTATGGCTGAATAATATTCTATTGTATGGACACGCCACATTTTATTTACCCATTCATCAGTTGATGGAATGGGCAAGTTTTAAAAAAAGCATTTGTATGTCTTGTTTCTTCAAACAGAAATTGAGGGTACATAATGATCCTATTTCACAGGGTTCTTAAGAAGAGTTTAAGACACTCTTTCAGGTAAACTGGTTAGTACAGAGGCTACCAGAGAGTAAGTGCTGGATGTGTGAGAACTGTCACTCTAATGATATGATTTGCTGTTTCCTCCACTACACACATCTTCAGGGCAGGGACTATATCTTAGACATCTTTGTATCCTAAATGCCTGGCACATAAACACTTATTGATTAAGCACCATATAAGAAACCTTAAGTTGTTTGAGGGAAGAGAGAGGATTTCCAAACGTTTTTACAACTTGGTCCTGGTTATGCAGTAGGCACTTAAAAATATATGAAAAAAGTGATGTAAATTTATTTAAAAAATATAAAAGAGCTGTAAGTTATAAGAATCCTGTGGTGAATCATCTGATAAACTGATAATTATTTTCTGGACTTTGGTCCAGGTCTAGGTGGTCTGCACGAGTAGTTTTCAAACTTGGGCGTGGATCAGAGTCACCTGGGGGAACTTGGTGAGAGACCGAGGCCCGGGCCCTGTCGTGCCTGAATGAGCCCAGGTGTCTGTGTTCTTTATTGGCAGCCAGGTGGTTGGGATATGCAGCAAAGAGTGTGAACCAGTGGCTTATACATTAGGCCAGGGGTTCCCAAACTTTTTAAACAGGGGGCCAGTTCACTGCCCCTCAGACTGTTGAAGGGACATTGGAGAGTGTGGTGCACATTCCACACATGCGCACTGTGGGCCCGGGACGAGTCGGCTGCTAAGCAGGACGGGCAGCTGCGGCAAAAACACCCAGTGAGCCGCATAAATGTCCTCTGTGGGCCGCATGTGGCCCGTGGGCCATAGTTTGAGGTCGCCTGCATTAGGCTTTCTTAAAATGGGTTCACCTGTAAGTAAGTCTTCTTTGAAAGCCCCAGAGGTGAAGAGATCTACAGGCAGGAGGGCTGGGGAAGAGCCACACGGCTGTGAGGAGGGAAGGGCTTTCCTGGGACTGTCTTCGTGGAGTTTTTCTGCCCATTTCTTTGACAAGTGGGAACTGCATCATGTGAATGTGCTTTCTTACTGTTTCTTTTCCTCCTTGCTCTCTCCCTCCCCTAGGTGTTCTCACTGTTCTCCTATCCTTCTTTCCACCCAAGGAAACCACAAATACCCATAACCACCCTGGAAGAGAAGCACAGAGGAAGACAATGGGTATTTAATGTATGTCTCCATTTTGAACACTTGAGAAATAGGCCACTCATAGTCTTTCTCGTATAATTAAGAACTCTGTCAATACCATTAGCAAGCTATTAGTAGTGACTTGGAACTAAGTATGCATGTTGTAATCTTCCTCCAAAATAAGGGAAATAACTTTAATAGCCCTGAAAGATGTCTTCAGTGGAATTGGATCATCTTGGCTTGATTTTTTGCAGAGGCGATTTCTCTGCCTTGGGAGGCACTTTGTTGATTCCTTTAATATTTAGTAAGTACTTTGTGCATTCCAAGAAACAATAAATGAAAGAAGTTATTTCATTTATTAAGTTCTATTAACAGTTTATTAGCAATCTTGAGCTAGGGTACTTGGTTTCTGCCAGGCCCTTCGTAAATGTGTTAATTATTTTCCCTTTTAAGGACTCCCAGGAGGTTACACAGTTCAGTCTCCAAGGGACTGCCTGGCTCTTTGGGAAGCCCCAGTTTTAGTCTCAAAGGCCTGTCTCAATCCCAAAGAAACCAGCAGACAAGGTTTCTCCAGAACAGCTTTTGTTTTTCTCTGCCATTGTGGTGAGTTAATATCTAGATAAATCATACTCCACTCGCACTGATTTATTCATCACTCTTTCAGAAACTGCTGGGTTTCAGTTGGGGTTTCCACTTCTTTCTTAAACATAATCAACATATATTTTCTGATTTCACATTCAGTTATTCATTCTAGTGCAGTGGTTAAGTATGTGGATTTTACTGTGCCAAGTAAAAATTTCAAAACATTAAAAATATATCTCTTGTACAAATATAGAATGAGTGTGTCACAGGTTTAATTAACTCTTAATAAGAGAACTAGCAGGATGGTAAACTTGGTTCAAAGGATTACAGTTGAGACAGAAGTATTTATAATCCCTGAAAGAAAGAATGCTAGAATAAGATTGCTAAATCAGATAAAAAAACAAAACAAAAAAAACCAGGTTAATCTCCTAGAGCTGTGGTCCCAAACCCCCAGACCACAGAGCTCCACACCCTGCCCATACCCCGCTCCGTGGAAAAATTGTCTTACATGAAACCGGTCCCTGGTGCCAAAACGGTTGGGGACCACTGTCCTAGAGGACAATAAAACTGTAATATTTGGAGTTATCTTGTCCACTGGAGAGAAAATCATCTGCATTTTTATCAGTCAAGAATCATTTGATTCACCGTCAATTTCCTACAAATTCACATCCAACCTTACGGAGTTGTTGAATATCCTAATCAATGGTAGAGAATGAGTCAGTAAGGTAACCCCCACTCCTAGAGAATGGCATAGTTCTGGAGTGGGGCTACTGGGCAGTGTTCCAGCATGACATAGAAAAGATCGGAAGCTGTCCTTTGCTTATTTCCAAGTTTTGGATATTGTTTGGCTCCCATTCTCACTAGCTGTGTGACATTGGCCAAGTTGCTTAACTTCTCTAAGCTTCGATTCCCTCATATGTAAAAGTGAGAATAACAATAGTTTCCACCACATTGGACTGTTGTGAGGTGTCAGTGAGCTGGTGTGAGGAGAACAGAATAGTGCCTGGTACATTGTAAGTACTCAGTAAGGCTTAGCTCTATCGTTAATCTGAGCATTAGGCTGAGCTGTAGGTAATCAGGGCAAAGGCTTATCCTCCATGTTCTGTCCCTCTGTAACGGAGAGAGCTGCAGCTCTAAGGCCATCCCAGAGTTGGCTGTAGTGGCCAGAGGGAGTTCATGTCATTTAGGAACTGCTGGGACTACCAGCTCCAGCGTGGTCAGAACAGAGCCTTGATGGAGGCAAAGCTGGGGGCCCATGTGAGAGAAACAAGAGGTGGGACAGAGAAGGGGTGCTGAGGGCCTGATGTCCCTTGCAGGTGAGGGCTATTGAGCACCACATTTGCATTAACTTTCTCCTTTCCCTCCTCACTTCATTTCCTTCTGTCCTTTCTTTCATCTCCAGTGCACGTACTAGGTGCTCTGCTAGTACTTTTCCACTCTTCAGTGTTGTGTATGATATAGTCCCTGCCTGCAAGGAGTTCATAGAATAGCACAGGAACCAAGTGAGTTCAAACCATGGCAGTGTGATTGCAGAGTGCCTGCATCACAGGAGAGCTGCATCTGAAGAAGGGGGGCTTTTCGCTCCCTCAAGACTGTGTCAGCAGCTGGTTGGCACAGGAAGGCTCACAGAAGTGCAGCAGTGGAGCTCATGAATACCTTAGGAGAGCTGCAGGGATTGGTGGGGGTTATGGGTTGAATTGTGTCCTCCAGGAGCTGTGTTGAGGTCATAAGCTCTAGTACCTCAGGATGACTTCATTTGGAGACAGGGTCATTGCAAATGTAACTAGGTAAGTTAGGATGAGGTCATACTGGAGGGTGGGGCCCTAACCCAAAATGACTGGTGTCCTTATCAGACAAGAGAAATTTGGACACAGGCACAGAGGGAAGATGCTATGAAGACACACACATGAAAAAACAGCCAGGTGAAGATGGAGGCAGAGATTATGCTGCTACAAGCCAAGGAAAGCTGGGGGCTACCAGAAATAAGGAAGAGTCTATAATACGGGGAATGGCCTGAAAAAGGGTAAAAATGTTTTCTGTCTCTCTAACCCCCCACCGCACTCCTTTTAGGAATTAAAACCTGCATTCCTGACTCAGGTCAGTGGTTGGGAGGGGCAGGAGATTGTACTTTGTTCTTGGTAACATGGGAGATGGCTCAAGGGAATTGTTTGGGCAGAGGTCATGAGATTATTTTAGCTGAAGATTGGATGAATCTGAACCATCAATTATAGTTGAACAGCAACAGCCTAAAGCTGAAAACCTCCCCCTTAAAACCTCTGTATTCCTGCTCAAAGGCAGGATGTTGGTACTTTAAGATGGAAGTTTGCTGCTTTCCCATATTGGCCAAAAAAAAAAAAAAAAAAAAGATGGAAGTGTGCTAACCTCCTCAATTGCCAGCAAATTAATACACTTCTCTTTCCTTCTCCTCAAACCACCCGTCCTTGTTCTTCTGATGTGGCTTCAGGGACAAGTGCTGAATTTCTGGTAACCAGTCTTCCACTAGAGGCTTTGGTGGGAACATGGCCCTACTGACAGCTTGATTTCTGATTCTAGCCAACAGAACTGTGAGAAAATAAATTTATGTTCTGTTCTAAACCACCTGGTTTGTTGTACTTTGTTATAGCAGCCTTAGGAAACAGTGGGAAAGGGCAAAATTCTAGGGAATTTAGGATTTTTCTAGAGCCTGAGATATAAGGTAGCTTTCTTTGAAGGTGATGTTATTTATAATTGTTTCAAAGTTTGCGTTAAAACATTTCAGACTACCAGCTCTTCTGCCAAAAGTCCCTAGCCCGGCCCAAACGATATAAAAGCAAGCCCTCACCCCCTTCATATGGAGGCAACTTCTGGGGCCCCCTCTCTTGGGACCCCAGAACCTCATCCGGGAGTGCTAAATAAAGCCACGTGGTTTGCCTCCCCCCCCCCCCAAAAAAATTGCAGACTAGATAAACACATGATATGACATAAGGTTTGTAAAGCACAATTTACATGGCTCCATTCTGGAATGTCTTGGTTAGAGAGGAAGATCCCGGAGACCAAAAGGATAAGAAACAAACACTCATGGAAGGCTGATGTGAATGATGAAGTAGTGATGCACACTATCCCAAGTGCTTTATAAGGAGTGATTCATTTAACCCTTTTTAACAATCCCATGAGTTAGGTATTATTGTTATCTCCATGTTACAGATGAGGAAACTAAAGTATGGAGAGATTATGTAACTTGCCCAAGGTACTTACAGTTAGTAAGTAACAGGACTGGGATTTAAAACCAGACAGTCTGGTTCCAGAGCTTCTGCTCCCAACTGTGACAGGGCTGCAGTCCCTTACTTGGACTTCCGGTGGGGGGGAAGGGCAGAACATCACCAGCAGCATCTTCTCAGGTTTGCTCCCTCACACCTACAGTCGCTCCTCTCATGGCCACTGCCCTCAAACACTCTCCCTGCAGACGTTCCCTGGTGCCACCTCTTCCTCTTCTTACATCTCACCCTCCCAAAACAAAACCATGTACCCATTAAGCAGTTACTCCACATTCTCCCCTCCCCTGGCATGTGGCAACCACCAATCTGCTTTCCATCTCTATGGATTTATCTATTGTAGACATTTCATACAAATGGAACTATACGATACGTGGCCTTTTGTATCTTGTTTCTTCAATTAACATAACGTTTTTGAGGTTCATCCAGCATGTATCAGCACTTCATTCTTTTTGATGACTGAATAATATTCCACTGTGTGTATAGGCCATCATTTGTTAATTTGGTCATCTGTTGATGGGCTTTGTGCTTTTCCCTCCTTTCAGCTATTGTGGACAATGCTGCTATAAACATGAATGTACAAGTGTTTGAGTCTCTGTTTTCAGTTCTTTACCTGGGACTGGAGTTGCTGGGACCTATAATATTTCTATGCTTAACTTTTGACATGGTATCTCTTCTTGCTTCTCATCTTTGCATATTGATGCCTTACCCCCAGACCCTGCTTGGAGGGTGGGGAAACAGAAATGCCAAGAAGGAGGGTCAGGGTCAGGGACAGGATGGAACACACCTGTATCAATTACTTTACCTGTCACACTCACTATGTGTGACTAGTCTCAAGTTTTGGTAAAATAGACCAAGTGTTTTCTTCTTCATATAGAATCATAGAACTTTCAAACTGGAAGGGACTGTAGAGATTTCCCAACTTGGCAAATTTTCAAACTTTCCTTGGCCAACTCCTCCCAGGCCTCTGGGAAGGTCCTGGTAGCCTCTCATCGCCCTGCCCCAATCATGTTGACTCTGGTTTTATCTGTTTTATGTTTTGGGGTTTTTTTTTTTTCTGGGGTAAGATTTCACATGAAGAGGAGAGGGATGAAATTTTAAAATCTAAATTGCGTTTCTGTTCCTAGAACTTCCTTATACACCTGGACCCTTTACCTATTTGGTGAGTATTCTGTGTTAGCTGCCTTAGAGAAATGTGAAACAGAGGAGCAAAGAAAGGAAGGCATTCCTGGATTCTATAGGTCGAAACTTTGGGCTTCAGGAAGGGCAGATTTCCTTGTGTAGACTAGAGGTTTGGGAAGCGAGGGAGGGGGAAGGGCTCTCAGAACTGGGGAAAGGCAGGGATGGAGATAAGGGAACAGGGAGGCAGATCAGGGGGTCCTGGATGCAGGACCAGACTCTGGTAGGTGTGGAGTTGGCGTCTAGAGGCCCCCAGGCTCTGCTGGTGTCAAAGAAAGGCAAGTCTCTATTGGAGTGAGCACTGCGTCCCCACAGGAGGAGCTTCACTCGTGGATTTCTTGCAGATGTCTGTTGATGACTTCCCCGTAGACAGCCATCTGCATGCCTTCCGATGACTAGCATGAGGACCCGCATCTCTGTCCAATACTCTTCTCCTTCCTGTGGCACATGCAGCCTGTAGCCTACTCAATTTCCACTCACCTCTTTCCCCTTGCTGTTATATCTCCAGTTTGGTTCATGGTGGCAATGTCCCCACCCAAGCATTCCTAGGCTTCCTTCAAGGTCATGTGGCTAGACTAGCCAATGAGAGGTGAATGAAAGTTTGACATCTTCCACTGGAAGAGGTTCCAGGAAAGCTATTGTTTTCCTAAGAAACATGGACAGACTCAGCTGGCGTGGACCCCCTGCCTTCTCCTTTCCCCCTTTTCATGCCCCAAATGGAGGTGTGATGCCTGAGGTCGCCCCAGCCACTTTGCGACCACTCGCTAAAGATGGGAGAGCAGGGAGGTAGAAGGAGTCTGCTAGAGGAGCAGCCACGTTAGGGCTGGCCTGCCCAATACTCAGTTTCCTGGTTCAGTGAGAGAAATAAACTCCTCCTTTAACCCTCTATTTGGCTTCTGAAACATGTAACGGAACCCACTTATGACAGGCCCCATGACTCTTACTCTGTGTAGACAACTTGCATTGAGACAACTGTCCTATTCATGAGCCCTGCCCCCATGGTTACCAGGAGATGTGGCTCCAAAGCCACATGGAGAGGTGGTGCAAAATGGACAGCAAAACCTCCCATGCTTGGGTGAAACCAGATGGGACCCATTTGCCATCTCCCTAGAGCCAGGACAAGGGCAGAATATTCTCCCTCCATTGCAGAAGAAGGGGTTCATTCAAAAACGAAAAATCTCTGCTTCAGTCCAATACTCTGTCTGAGATTGAGGGGTACACAGTGACCTGCCCCCGGTCCCACAGGTAATTGGCAGCGAATATGCCAGGAAGGCAGTTCTCCCTGCTCCTCCACCAGAGTGCTTTCTGCATCACCAGAGCGGTTCAAGTGCTGAGCTCCTTCATGTTTTGTTTCGTTTTCTGCTAAGGCGATTAGCTGAGTGTCTGGCATGCCAACTTAGCAAAATTTGAGGGCTTTTGAACAAAAATAAACAAGGCTTAAACAAATCAAATAATTTACAAGAAATCCAGATGGTAATTAAAAGGATGAATCCTGGCATTTCTAAATGACAGATAGTTCTCTTAATCTTAATCATTAATTACTAAATTAAATGTAACAGTCTCATATGTTCTCATATTGCTCTGATTTATTCATTGTCAGTGTACTTAAAAGAAGTAGCAGACATAAATTAGCCTTATGTAAATTACTATATTCACAAGCAGATGCAAGAATAGGACAGACACCAGGAGCCTAAGGTTACCCAGTTGTAGCTGATAGAGCTCTCCCGGCTAAGGCAGTGTGGATTCCATGTGAGTTTCTGCTTTTAAGACATAATGTCCTAAAAAAAAAGAGAAATAATGTCCTGATCTGGAAGTCTAGGGCAGTGCTTTTCCATGGAGCGCAGTTTATGGAGAATCGGTTGGGATAACAACCATGAGAGCTTTGAGACTGGCCCATAGTAGGTCTTCAATATATGCACACTACATAGGGAGTTTGAGGAGGGAGTTCCATTGGATTTTGGTGCAGCACCCTCTGGTGGCCAATTTTCCCCGCAGGTTTTTCTGCGCAAAAATTGAACCCAAACCCTCTGAATGGAGCAATTTTGGAACCACAGTGTTTGGCAGTTTTGTGGTGATCCTGTACCTCCTTTAGGAAAGCATTTTCCTGCTTCATATATTTTATATTCAATAAAACTTTCCTGAGTCCCACCCTGAATTCCTTTTGATGCTATTATTAACTTCTATTTAATAACTTCTCTACGTTTTGGTTTGTCTTCAGTTGAGGAGGGTAGTAAGCATCTGAAACACACGCTTTCCAATCTTGCTTTTAAAGAGCAATAGTTTAGTGGACCAATTGGAAGGGAGGAGACAGTTTCTAACACCATTCATTGTAAAAGGGAAACTCCTGTGGTCAAAGTGTATTTTTTTTTAGATTAATTTAATTTAAAATTATTTTTAAATGTGTGTGAAAGCCCTTAGAAAATTCTGAAGTCTTACACACATCAAAGTGTTACCTGCGTCTCTGTCCTCTGTATCAAGAGAACAGGAATAGTCACTGAGCTCAGCTATAAAGGCAGGGAATACTCAACCAGAAGAATGAGAGATCATTATTTCATTTTCTCATCAAATATTTATTAAGCACCGGCAGTTAGCAAACACAAAGAAGTTCTTAATGACCATATAGTCTAGTGTAGGAGAGAGAAACATAAACAAATATAACAATGGATGAGCGCTTTTATAGGACTTAAATTCCCTTTGTATTAACACACAGATTCTCTAGCCTCTGTGTGTTGACCTCGGCTTTATTCCATAAACAATGCAAAAGAAAAATAGCTTTTGTTCATAAGTTGTGTGGAGACAGCCTGTTGTCCAAGGACGTTTCCCTTACTGAACTATGCATTTTCTAAGGCAGGGGCCACTTCTTATTCATGTGTATATTCCCATCACCTAGGGCAGCATTTGGCATGTGGTATGGGTTCAGTACACATTTTCAAATAAATAAATTGAAGTAAAGAATCAAGTCAAGAAGACAATTCTTTGAACGCTGGGAGATTGAAGTTGGTGGCAATGAGACATCCAACTCTGGTCTAAACTAAAATCCTTTTAAGTGAAAATCACTCGAGTGGTTGTGAAACCTGAACTTACCGTAAATATCTCTTCTTATTTTTTGAGCAGATGAATCATGCCTCCTATCAAGTCTTCTGCACATTAAACGACAGGGTCAGAGCGCCACCCCTCCCCTCCCTCATCTCACGCATGCGCTTTGCGGGGGAGCTGGACTCAAGGGTGGAGTCTTGGTCCCGGCCCGCTGGACTGAATGGGCAGGAAGAAAGTTTGAGAACAGAACAGGCAAACAAACGGGGGAGCTGAAGCAGGTCCCTGCTAGCTGGAGCTGGAGGGAAGCAGCATTTCCAGCGGGGAGGCTGCTTCCAGTGCCTGAGGGTTACAGAGGGGGACTGGGCCACGTCTGTGATCAGGTTTTACCCCTTCCCTTTCTAGGACATGGATGTAAGTAGTGACAGGTTTCTTTGGACAGGGGCTACTTATGCTATTCAAGGGACACGATTCACATGCTCTGCGTGCAAACTCACACACCCAGCTTTCCTCATTTATGTCATATTATAAGCTCACAGTTTGCCTGGCATGGTACAAGATGCAAATGAGAAATAATGAATACTTCTAGTGTGAAGGTGTTAATAGTTCCAGTTTTGCTCATTTCCCTGCTAATTTACATATACTGGTCCACAATCCCTTATCCAAAGCCCTCAGGGCCTTATGTGTTTTGGAATGAAGATTATTTGGGGTTTCAGGAAGGTAAAACAGTGCCCATGTTATATATTATGTAATGCCCCCAGCACAGTGTGGGAAAGCACTCCTTGACCAAACACATTAATATTCGTGCAGAAAAATATGAATATTCATACTCAGTAGAACCAACAAAGATTCTAAGTAGCCTCATTCACTTCAGGTCAAGGTTTGACACCAAACATATTTTGATGCCCAATGCATTCAAAGAAAAAAAGGTTTTCAGTTTCTGGGCCAGTATTTAGTCTGTCTTAAAGTGCTGTCTTCCAACGATTTTTTGTTAATTTTCCTACAAAAGCACATTTGTATGGTGCTTCATGCTCCTTACAGTAATTTCATTTTCAGACTTGCTTACTCCTGGTGAAGGTCCTCAGCATGTTGCCTTACGCATAATCGGTGCTTAGTAAGTTTTTGTTACATAAACACACCACAGTCTTTTGAGATAAAAGTTCAGATATCATGTTTTTACTGTTGATGAAACCAAGTCCAGGAGGACCAGGGGCAAGGCACAGGGTGGCACAGGGTCTTTAATTTCTAGCTTTTTGCCTTTGTCATCCCTGCCAATTTGCACAGTAAGAGTGATGATTTGCACATATGCCTGGGGTCTAAAGCAGGGCTTCTCAGCGGGGAATGATTTTGCCCCCTCCCCTCTCTCCCAGGTTGGGGAGAGAGGAAGTTGGCAATGTCTAGAGATAATTTTGGTGGCCACAACTTAGGGGAGGGTGCAATGCAATCTAGTGGGTAGAGGCCAGGGGTGTGTCTAAACATCGTACAATGCACAGAATAACCCCCACAACCAAGGACTAGCCAGTTCTGAAAGTCAGCAGTGCTGAGCTTAAGAATGTAGCCTAATTCAGAAAAAAAAAAAATCCTAATAAAAGATCTTGAGTTAAGAGACACATCCGATTTCTTTCTGAATCCAGTGACTCTCTGTGTCACTTTGGGCAAACCCTTCACCCAACCCCAGGCCCCCTTTAGGTACTGTCCCCACACCCTGCCCCCTGAACCCTACAAACCAAACCAGACTGCCCTCTGCCAGCTGAACCAGTGTTCCCCTGACTTGGTTGGTGGTCCCAGCCCAAAGATGGGCTGTGCTATTGGCCCCAGAGGGAAAGTGAACAAACGGGCTTTTCTTTCCAATGCGGGAGTGTGCTTACAGAAATTGAAAACATGGTCAAAGTAATGAAACTAATCCTTTAAGATCAGAATGATGATTTTTACATTTGCTATCTCTTGATCATTTTGTCTTGCGAGATGGGAAAGGCAAACTGTTGCCTTTGCAAACTTGAGAATCACCAGCAGAGGGCAGGCACTGCTCACCTAAAGGAAAAATCCACATTCCCTTCCGCCCTTAAGCAGAGACTCAAATGCCAGTATCTGCAGGAACCAGCTGATCGATCAACTCCCTCTCCTGGCCATTTTCCTCCTCTCTGTCGTAACTGATATGATTATAGTTGTCTCCCTCTGTAAAAATTCTGTGTCTGGAAAGATTCAATTTCTCCTTTTCTTGAGGGCAACTATTTTGAGGTGACTTGAAAATCTTTATGGAGAAATTTAAAATTTCTAATTAAAAATAATGTATGCTCACTAAAAAAAAAAATAGAAAAAAAAATAAAAGCACATTTTTTTTTTTTACTACCCAGAGATGACCATTGTAAGTTGGTTTTTTGGCGCTTTTTTTCTTCCAATCTTTTTTCTATTAAAACTTCTGAAATGTGTTTGTAGCAATGACACATAAGGGCCCTTGATACGTGGAGACATTTATAAACATGCTGTGCTTTCTTGTCTCTGTACCTTTGCTCCCAGCCCAACTGGGAGCTTTTTTGCCATATTTCTGAAACTCCGAATCCCAGATATTCTTCAAGGTCAAGCTGAGCTGTCTTGTTTGTTTTTTCCCAGCAGGAAGTGATCTATTTTCTCTGCATTTTTGTACCACTGTGTCTATGACTCTATTATGGCAATTACCACTTTCTGCCTTATACCATGATTTTTATGTACAGTTGAATGTTCCTAGTAATTTCTTTTTTGTGTGTGTGGAGATAGGATCTCGCTATGTTGCCCAGGCTCCAGTGCAGTGGACATTCACAGGTGCCATCATAGCACATTGTAGCCTTGAGCTCCTGGGCTCAAGTGATCCTCCTGCCTCAGCCTCCCAAATAGCTGGGACTACAGGTGCACACCAATATGCTCATCCCTAAGTCTAAATTTTGAATGTGCAAACCTCACTTCATCTTTCTGTCTTCCATACTGACAACACTGGGTCACTGAACAATAAACACATATAAGTATTTGTAAAAAGGGAGGAAAGAGAGGGAGAAAAAAGAAAGGGAAAGAAGAAGGAAAGAGGGAAGGGGGAAAAAGAAAAGAGGCAAGGAGTAAAGGAGAGAAGGGGGAAGGAAGAAAATTGTTTCATTATAACTAGCAACAAGCTTTTGAGGAAGACAGGGAAGCATTATTCCTGTTGCACAGAGAAGGCCCGGACAGTCCAAGTGCCGGCTCATGCTTAGAATGCCATTTGGTCGCATTTTCTCAGAGTGGAAGACTCAGAGTTTGGATTTTGCTGTGGGTTGAACTGTGTCCTCCAAAATGACCGGTTGAAGTTCTAACTCTTGGTACCTGGGAATGCGATCCTATTTGGAAACAGGGTTTTTGCAGATGTCATCAAGGTAAGATGAGGTCATAGTGGATTAGAATGGGCCCTAAATCCAGTGACTGGCGTGTAGGAGGAAAATTTGGACAGAGACACACCTAGGGGGAGGATGGCCATATGATGGGGGAAGAAATTGGAGTGATGCTATTACAAGCCAAAAAAAAAAAAAAAAAAAAAATGCCCGGGATTGCTGGCAACCTGGAATGAAAGAAACTGGAAGAGGCAAGGAAGGATTTTTTTCGTGGAGCCTTCAAAGTGAGGACGGCTCTGCTGGCACCTTGATTTCATACTCCCAGCCTTTAGAACTGTGAGAGAATACATTTTTTTGGGTCTAGCTCACCTAGTTTATGGTAATTTGTTACAAAGGCCCAAGGAAGTTAATGCATCATGTTAAAAACTCTTAGTGACAACGGGCGCCCCCAGGGGAGCGAAGAGAAGACCTATAGATATTGGAAGGAAGTCAAGATTCCAAGGATAAAGAGAGTTCTTACAGAGGGTCAGATAGAACGGGGTTGTTTGATGGGTTCAAGGAATTTTAGCAGAAGCAAATCCTTCTTTTTCCCTAATTTATGTTTCAAGGCATTAAGGCTTACTGGAGGTCTTTGAAGAATGTTGCAAAAGTTTAACCACCTGTATTCTCCTGTTACCAACTGACTATTTCTAAATGTATGTAACAGTAGTCAGCCTCTTGTTACCTTTTAAATACTTTCTGTTGTATTATGACATACTGCAACAGATGATGTGAAAAGCTAAAAAAAAGTGGTAACCACCAAAATCAAGCTCTTAGAATGAAAAAATACGGATTTAATGTATCACAGCCATTCACTTATCCATTACTATGCTAAGGGGTTTCCAGGATTCCGAGGATCAAACTATTACTGGGAAGATATTGCCAAAGTAGGGGATGGAGTTTCCCCTCTGAAATGAGACTGAGTGCTTCCTCTCAACTCCGTGACTCAGGTGACTTAGATACTGTGGTCCCAACATAGATCAATTCTTAGGATGAAACAACTTGCTGGGGGTTGTAGGAGAGACTGCTTGATAAACGTCATCATCACTCCTGATGGTGAGAAAAATAAGTCAACAACACCGAGATGCCTTTCTTTAGGTTCCCGTTTTACCTTTACCTGCCTCGATCAAGCTTTTCGTTAACTATGATGAAGATGATGGTGACAAAGATAACACTAACTTTGATAACTGGAGCAGAAACAACAGCAAACACTATTTATTTATTTATTTTAGTGGTATAGAATGATATGTCATTTTAATTAATAAAAGAAAAGCAATGCAAGAGTAATAATGCTGAAAATAAAATGAAATGTATTTAACGCGATGTTATACACATGAATCTCTACTGGAATACAAGAGAAATTATAAGTATTGAGAGAAACTAAGTAAATGGAGGCATAGTACATAGAATTTCATTTTATCCCTTTCTATATATTTTTTTAATTTCAGCATATTACGGGGGTACAAATGTTTAGGTTATATATATATATTGCCTTTGCCCCGCCCGAGTCAGAGCTACACGCGTGTCTATCCCCTAGATGCTGCCAACCCCACCCATTAGGTGCGAATATAGCAATTCCCTCCTCCCCTTACGTGTTTTTTTTTATCATCTAAGAAACTAAGAAAAGCATGCAGAGTGGTTTCTTTGTATCTCCTTAATTTTGAAGTCAGTGCTCTTTGCAAGTCAGAAATGCGTGCTATGGAAGGGCTGTGCCTGCATGCACATCTGGGCTCAAATAAGGTGTGGAGGTTAGGATGGAGAGACCATCAAAAGGGAAAAGAACCAAAGACCTGTGCAGGAAAAACAAAGAGAAAGAAAGTTATTTAGTTTCAAATCATCAGTTTGAACCTAAAGTGCAGAAGAGCAGTTTTTATCCAGTTACCTCAGAATGGAAATGAAGAGGAGAGCTTCTCGCCATTATCATCTCCAGAGCCCCCAAAATGGAAAGCAGATTCAACCTCAGGAGCACCCGTGCTGGGTATTCCACCTTTCCTTAAAATTATCTGTCAGTCCAAATAAGACAAATCCTTTTTATTCACTCAACTGTGTAAAAATTTTCCTGTGACTCAACCAGACTTCGTCTTAAAGGAACCAGGAATCATAGGGTTGCCCCCAATCCTGAGCTACAGCTTTGGCCCAAAACACATTTGGGAAGCTGGGCAGAAGTTGGTCTGAAGAACTGGTGGTTTCTCCAGGAGCAGAGTTGGAACCATACCTTACCCAGGATCCGAGGTGCTGTGGGTCAGATGCGAGTGGCAATGGGGACATGGAGCCCAGAGAGATCTCCCACCCCTTTTTTTCAGGTGTACAACACCCTTGAATTCTTTGCAAGTGACTATTTTCTTTCTTTTCAAGAGGCTTAGCAAACACTATTTATTCCAGAAAGGATTTTAGCCTTGGCACCTAGCAGTGTCTAACGTATGATATCCGCTCAATGAAAGTTTGCTGAATGAATGGAATAATTGAATGAATAAATGAATGAATGAATGAGTGGAATTGGACCCCCCACAGCAGTGTCCTTTATTGCTTTGTAACTGACTTTGTTTCCGTAATTCCCTGGCAGGGTGTCTAGAAGTGAGGGAGGCTCATTGGATGCTGACAATATACGGCCAAGGTCATTAATTTAGGGTAGTAATGTGTTTTAGTTTTATTACTGCCTGTCATTTCAGGATGACTGGGTCCTGAGCATATTAGCGGGCTGGTGTTTGATCCTAGACAAAGAATTTTTGGAATACTGTGACTGTCATTGTCTTTAAAACCAAAGGCAACCACGTTGACTATAGTAATGACTGAGACATTTCTTCTTTCAGTTTCTGGTAAGTCCCCAAATTAAGTTTTCATTTGGCTAAAAATACAATTTTGCCATTGAAGCATTTCCTTAGGATTTCATACTAATTGATTTATTCAACATATATTCTCTAGGACCTACTATGTGCCAGGCACTTGTAAGACATTGAAGGTTTTTCAGTGAACAAAATGCCTCCATGGAGCTTATAAATTCCAGTGGAGAAGGAGCCACAGTAAACAAATAAAAATGCAAAACGATGTCAGGTGTTGGTAAATGCCATGAAGGTGAGAGAGAGATGTCAAGGAAGGTTTCTGGGGTGTGGATGGGTGTACCTTTCACAGTTATGGGAGAGACGAGGAGAGATATATTTTGAGGAACAAAATCCAGAGATTGCTTTTAGCCATGTTAAACTGGAGATGTCTATGGGTCCACTGAACATCATTTTCTCCTTATGTCACATTTATATCTATGTGCATGTGGACATGTGTAAAGTAATGTGAAGAAATGCCATCGAGTTAAAAGAGCACTGGACAGGGAGTCAGAAAACCAAGACCCAATGGGAGGGGGGGAGAAAAAGCTATGTGACCTTGAGTAAGTACCTTAATTTTACTTCTTTTATCTTTATGTTATTAAAAATTCTTTTTGTTTGAAGATTAAGTATCTTTAAAATAAGAAGATCCATCAGGATGATTTCTTTTTACAATTTTCAAATCTTGTATTTCTGGGTTTGTGGGTTTCTACCCTATAATCCTAGACCCTTTGAGTAACTACAAGCAATATGGTTCCCCCAAGAAGGACATCCTATCCTCAGCTTTTCATGAAGGCATAGTCATTTGGGAAAAGGAGACAGACAGTGCTTTGTTTGACTCATTCATGCAATAGATAGACCCATGATAAAAGGAGTTTTTCAGAACTGTATGGACTAGTTCTTATATAATGGGTGGGTTGTGGTTGTTCCACCCTCAAGGTGTCATACTGTGGGCCTGTTACAAGGGAAGCCACCCCTATTGACTGAGAGGAAGGGTTTAATCTCAAGGGTGAAATCACCATCCCCTTGCCACTGAGACCACTTACTGTATGGCCACCCACTTTACATGGGAAAGCCAGTAGGCTTGTCTTGGTTTCCATATTGCTTGACTGCTTTGTGTCTCTTGGCATTACTGCTGAAGCTGTCACAGAATGCTCTCCATCACCTCCCCTGTCCAGACAATGCCTGTTCTTGCCTACTTTCCTGATTCCTTCTGCCCTTGTCATTTGCTGACTTTTCCTCTTTCCCCTCACTCGCCAGATACAAGACTCTATCCATAAGGCTCTGTTCCTGGTGTTTTGTTCCTTCTTTCTTATTTTCTTCCCTTTTCGTTCTGTACACACTTACTGGGCCATATTATTTTCTGCCTTCTCCCCCTCCACCATTTACAAAATATTTATTCCTAAATCATCAACTCTGACCTCTCTTAGGAACTTCTTACTTTTAAATGATAATTATGGATCTCTGTGTGCCCTTTTTGGCTCCGCCACACAGTAGGTCCAAAATGGAGCTAATTATCTGCTCCCTCCCTTCCCAACTGTTTTCTCTCCCCCCTTTCTGTATCTTGTGTAATCTCATCATTGACTCATTCAAGCTAGAAATTTCAGCCAGCATCTTTACTTTCTTCCATCTTGTTCATCGTGGTAGTCAGGCTCATGCTGGCCCCTAATTACCCTCGCCTCCTGTGTTTAGCTCTTTTTATGGGCTCTCCCACAGTGTGTCATAGTGGGTCTACGTAACCAAAGAATATGCAAGAAGTCAAGGTGCGTGACTTCTAAGTCTAGGTCATAGGAGAAATTGCCACTTCACCATATTCTCTTTTGGGTCACTCCCTCTAGAAAAGCCAGCTTCCATGTCACAAGGACAGTGAAGCAGCCCTAAGGGAAGGTCCATATGGCAAGGAACTGAAGCCTCTTGCCAGCAGTTAGCATCAACTTTCCAAAGTTTTGGAAGTGTATCCTCCAGCCCCAGTCAAACCTTCAGATGACTGCGCCCCTGGCCAACTTCTTGGCTGTATCCTCATGAGAGATCCTGACCAGAATCACCAGCTAAGCTGTTCTTGAACTCCTTGACCCATGGAAACTGTGAGATAATACATACTTGTCATTGTCCTAAGCTGATAAATCTTGGGGTAATTTGTTACATAGGAACAGATGACTAAAACATCTATAAACAACATTTTGTTAGTCACTAAATTCTTGCTCATATTGCAATATATTTCTTAAGTATAATTCATTTTCTTCACCTCCACTATTACCATGTTTTCCTGAAAATAAGACCTACCCATAAAATAAGCCCTGGCAGGATTTCTAAGCATTTGCGCAATATAAGCCCTACCCCGAAAATAAGACCTAGCGATGGGCGTGGCTATGCAGCGCATCTGCACAACCCATGCATTTGGTCGCACAGTGGTAAAGAAGGCGAGCAGCCCTTCTCATCTGCCCCTTGAGAGCTCTATTGCTCTACATGAGAGATTGGGGCCAATGGTTCTAAAGGAAATAGAGTTGCAAGACATTCAGGATGGAATTCGGGGTTTGGAGAGTTATGATGATGTTCCGGAAGAAGACGACTTAACTATATTTGAATAAATGTAGATTGTTGTACCTTACTTACAAATAATAAAAAATAACACATTCCCTGAAAATAAGTCTTCTTGAGGAAAAACAAATATAAGACCCTGTCTTATTTTCGGGGAAACATGATATTGCTCTAATTTGGAGCCTTTATCATCTCATTTCTGGACTATTGCAATATCTCCCATTACTTGTAATTAACTTCCCTTCCTACTCCATCCTCCATGTTGCCATCAGTTACCTTTTTTTTTTGAGACAGAGTCTCACTTTGTTGCCCAGGCTAGAGTGAGTGCTGTGGCGTCAGCCTACCTCACAGCAACCTCAAACTCCTGGGCTCAAGCAATCCTCCTGCCTCAGCCTCCCAAGTAGCTGGGACCACAGGCATGTGCCACCATGCCCGGCTAATTTTTTCTATATATGTATTAGTTGGCCAATTAATTTCTTTCTATTTATAGTAGAGACGGGGTCTCACTGTTGTTCAGGCTGGTTTCGAACTCCTGACCTTGAGCAATCCGCCCGCCTCCCAGAGTGCTAGGATTACAGGAGTGAGCCACCGCGCCTGGCCCAGTTACCTTTTTGAAACATAAATCTGATTGTGCTGGTCTCCTGCTGTATCAGTCAGAAGAAGTTGCAGTTTTTCTTCAGGAATAAAACAACTGCGAATCAAAGTAGCTAAGACAACAAAAGTTTATTTCTTATTCCTGCTACCAGTCCATTGCTGTTTAGCAGGAGGGCTCTGCTCATTATAGTCACTCAGGAACCCAGGAACAGCTACTATGCTGAACTTGTTGGTCCACTGGCTAGAAGTAAAAGAGAACATGGCAAAGCATTCATTGGCTGTAAAGTTCCATCTAGCAGTGACCCATATCATGTCTATTCACATCTCATTGGCCAAAATAAGTCATGTGATCACTTCTAACTTCATGGGGCAGAGAAATTCTATCCTATCCTGTGCTTGCTTAGAACTTTTGACTGGTTCTGCCTTCCCTTTAGGCTGAAGTCCAAATCCTTTTGCAGAGCATGCGTGGCCCTTTGTGATTTGGGCTCAGTCTGTTTTTTCAACATCATCTCCTGCCGCTCTCCATTTTTGACGCAATGCTCTGCTTACACTGAATTACTCTCTTTTCTAGAATGTTCTATGCACTTTCTTGCCTCTGCCTTTGCACATGTTGTTAAATTTACCTAGCAGACACCTACTTCTCCCTCAAGGTCTTATTCTCCCTTCCTTTATGAAGCCATCACAGAACTCCTTGAATAGTTACTTGTTTCTCTTTGACCCAATTCCTCTTTGTAGATACCTCCATTATAGCAGAGCTTTCATCACAGCACAGAGTACGAAGCTGTTTTCCTGGCCGTCTCTTCTTGAGTCTAGAGCTCCTTTAACATAGGAACAACGTCTTACGTTTGTGTGGCTTGTGCCAAGCACAGAGTCCAGCAAAGCACATAGCGGCTTAAGAAACATTTGTTGAAAGAATCCTTCCCCCACAATCCCTGAGGATTAGTTATTACACTCTGCTGTAATAACACATAATGTAAAGTCCATGTAATGATCCATGGACTTTAGGGGACTTCTGCCATCTTATCCCTTTACACTATGTCATTTTGTTTTTCCCGCTTTCTTATAAAGGACTGACTCTTTGACTTAAAAACTCAGGAACTCTGTTAGTCATGCCCCATGAATGTCCTTTTCCTGCTGGGTAACACTCACTAGCTCTGATTGAACTCTAACTTGTGGTTCTCAACTGATTTAATGACATTTAATGCAAATATTTATTGTGCCCTCTTTATGGCAGACATACTGATTGGCACTGGGGAGATGAAAACAGATGATAGTGCTCAGTGAGTCCTGTACCAAAATGCTATATTTCACCCACATCTTCAGGTGTGTTAGGGGCCTTCTGAGTGCCTTCATAGAAGGGGTTAGCTGAAGTTCCTATTCACATTTTTTTCCCAATATAGGATAGGTGTAAATCCTTTTGTGGAAAGAGAATATCTTCCTTTCTAACACCTATATAAAAATAAGGCTGCTACTTGGGAATGTTAGCCACTTAAACTGATTAGCACCTAATAACACCAGATTAAATGACATTTTAGGGCAAGAATCTGGGAAATGGGATGATATATTTTGTAAGTCAGAGTGAATTAGGAGTGTTCTTGACCTGGGGTCATATTCGAGTGGGTAGTAGGGAGGAGCTGGACACCTTGAAGTAGGTGGAACCACTGTAGGGGAAGGCAGGGCTTCTGAAATGGGAAAGGCACTGAGAAGGTGTGTAGAGTCTAGAGCTGTGCTGTTCAATACAGAAGCCTCTGGCTACACATGGTTGTCGATCACTTGAAATGTGTCCAGCGCAAATCGAGATGTTCTTATTGAACACCACAACAGATTTGGAAGACTTAATAGGCAAAATTTAAGGATATTATAATAATTTTTCATATTGATTACATGTCGACAAGGTAATATCTTTGATATATTGTGCTGGGTAAAATATATTGTTAAAATTAATCTCACCAGTTTCTTTTTACTTTTTTAAAAATGTGCCTACTACAAAATACAAAATTACACCTGTGGTTCACGTTTACGGTTTGCATTACATTTCTACCAGACAGCACTGGCCTAGACGCTAAACATTATCCGTTCTGCTGTTTGTTACTTCCACTGTCCTTCTTTTCTTGCTTCCCTCCCTTCCTTACTGAGCATCTTCTATGTTTATGTTCTGTGTTAGGCTCTAGGTTACAAAGAGAAGTTCCCGCTGGCAATTTCCAATCTGGTGGTCAAGAAAGGCATATAAACGAATGATTACACTGCAGTGTGCTAAGTGAGTACTGTCTCAGGCCAGAGGATGGTGTCCTTTGGAGGAACACTGGTTCAGTTCTGCCTACAGCCACCTGCGGGAAGTGGCTGAGTCAAGGAGGCAGCCCCAAATCAAATAAGTCTCCATCCAATGCCTCTAATTACTCGTCACAAGGCAGACTGCACACCTACTCCAAGGGAACAAGGATGCTTTTGGGCAGAAAAGAGGGGAACTTGAAGATTTGGGAACTTACAGTGTACAAAACACTTGCTCGGCACTTCACATGTAATGTATTTTTTTCATCCTCTTCACAGACCTTTGAATTATGTCTTGTCTGTAATTTCAGGTAAGGAAACTGAGGCACAGAGACATTCAGGAACTTGCACATCTCTCCTTGGCCAACTATCTCCAAGAGGCACTGGATAATTGGGTGCAGCTGGCTCAGTGCAAACCCTCCACCATATTGAAAAAGGAGCTTGAAAAATTGTCTTATTGATCCTGAGGCAATAATATCTCACACACAAAGGGTAACTCGTGGCTTTTAATATCCATGATTAATGCACATTTACAGTAATTATTGTCCAACTTCCTTATTTCTACAATTCTGCCAACTAACTCAAATGTGCTAACATTAGCCATATGTACTATTTTTGGGATCTCAGTTGGTTCTATCATGTTTGCTATCCATCTTTCCTGCGCAAGTTAACTTCTATTTTCATCTCTGGAGTTTTTCACTTGTAGTGTATGTTTCAAATGACAGAATTTTCCTGTTAATGGGATATAAGAACTCTCAAAGTTCTTTACCTGTTGTAGTTTTCATTCCAACCTCCTATTTTCCTTTTGTCTTTATCAATGATATTGTTACTTCTCTCACATTTTTTTCACTTCAAGTGTCTTATTGTTACCAATAGTGAATATTGTCTAAGAATATCAGAGTAAACCATGATTTTAGCTGCTGCAAATTAGTGAAAATGATTTTTGGTTTAGTATTAAATTAGTTGAGTGGATCTATTTCCAGAAATAAGTCTAGGACATTTGCTCCTTACCTCCAACACCCTCCAAAAATCATCTTTCAGGAAAGGGTCTAGGAGTAGTATTTTAGGATGGAATCACTGAGCAGAAGCTCATGATCTGGTATCTGGTTCTTTCCACCTCTCCTCTGCCATCCTCGGTATTGGCTGCATTTTCTGTCTGGCAGCAAAATAGTGGCAACAATTTCAGAAAGGGTTTACATTTATCTATAATGGACAAACCATGAGGTCTTCCAGTGATCTTTTATTAAGAGTGAGAGAAGCCCCAGCAGACTTCTTGCATCTGATTGGCCATTGCTGGGTCACATGCCAGTGCCTGAGCCAATCACTCTGCAGGAGTATTATTACCCTTAGAGGGATGGCCTTTAGCTGGATGAGTCATTTTTCCCCTGAGGCACTTGGTTGGTTGACACCCAAAACTGTGCTTCTGTTAGGAAGGACAAAGGGAGAATGTCAACCAACAGTGGCCCCTGTACAAAGCCAGCACAATTCAACGTGGTGAAGGTAGTTATTTTGGTGGACTGTGGTGATACAAAGAAATGCTAGTGGAAGTTACTTGGTTAGCAGGGTAGTTAAGGAGGCGTAGTGAGTAGGAGAATAATACTACATCCACACTGAAGTTTCATAGCTAAGAATATGGCTATATATAGGACTGCTGGGTGGTTCTGCTGATGAACTCATGCTTCCACAGGGGAAAACAGATGTTTAGAGCAAAGAGTTAGAAAAGAAGAGAGAAGAAATGAATCCAGGTTCTGCTGCATAATATTCAGGTGTTTCATCAACTTAGCTGCTTGAGTCCCTGGAGAGAAGGCGAGATGCTCTGAGTCAGATGTTTATACATAAGTAGTAGATCAAAAATAAATTAGCCTTTTGCTACATCAAGCAGCCTGTGGTGGTGTTTAGTCATATCTGATTCCTTACTTATTCACGCTAACAGTAGGAACTAACAGGATGGGTATAACAGATAGGACAGGATCCAGATCACACTCTCCCTTGGGCATAGCGGGAAGTTCTGCAAAGTCGTGATTATTCACAGCAGTGGATAAGAGCCAGAGCACAGCTAATCTAAACCGGCAGTCAAAGGGGTTTCTTTTCAGCAGCTATTACCGGTACACGAGCCTGAGTGTATCTGCTTTTCAGTTACTGAAAAATCCGTCTTCAGAATTAGAAATCTCTCCATTTCCTCCCTTCTGCCTCCTGCTGTTCTTTGCACCTCTTTTTCGATCAGACGGAATAATCTCTATGTCTTTGCATACGCTGCTCCTTCTTAGACTGCCCCTTCCTGCTTGTTCACCTGGCAAACTTATGTGAGGCTTTGGAAATCCTCCTCTGCTAATGATTTCCTGCCACTGAAGTGATTGAAGTGTCCCATTGTCTTCAGAATTTCCCCAGCCTATAAAGAAGCTTCTCACCAGAAGGGTGACAAACCATTTCAGGTTTGCCTGGGACCTGGCTGGGGAGGAAGGATGCCCTAGGGATGTGTATTTTCAGTACTAAAACCACAAAAGTCCAGGGAAAACTGGGATGAGTTGGAAGTTCTAGAATACCAGCCACTTAGGAAAGAGAAGGGAAGAGAGCCAGAGGGGGTTGGGAAGCCAGAAGCAATGGGCTCAGGGAGGGTGAAGTGGTGACAAGCTCTTACATACCGCCCCTACCCCTGTCCCCAGCCCCCAAATGCCAGCGTTTACCACACACTCCAGGCTTTGAAAAACAATGCATGAGAACAGTTTGGAGATGGAAACAATCAGCAAGGTGTTGATGTTTTCCCTTTAAAATATGTTTGATAAGGTTATCACTCTTTTTTCTTTTTTGAGACAGAGTCTCACTCTGTTGCCCAGGCTAGAGTGCCATGGCGTCAGCCTAGCTCACAGCAACCTCAAACTCTTGGGCTCAGGCAATCTTCCTGCCTCAGCCTCCCGAGTAGCTGGGACTACCGGCATGCACCACCATGCCCGGCTAATTTTATATATATGTATTTTTAATTGTCCAGCTAATTTGTTTCTATTTTTAGTAGAGACGGGGTCTCGTTCTTGCTCAGGCTGGTTTCGAACTCCTGACCTTGAGCGATCCTCCAGCCTTGGCCTTCCAGAGTGCTAGGATTACAGGCATGAGCCACCATGCCCAGCCAAGATTATCACTCTTAAATGGAAGCAGTGACTAAATTGCCAGGATCACTCAGTCAAGCATTCGTGAGGCACTTATTGAGAGTTCCACCTTAAAAACTGTCACAGTCACATATTTCCATCCATTCCTCCATTTATTTATTCATTCACTAGATTTTCACAGAGCGCCGACCACACCAGGCACGTGGAGGAGCCATCGGGCGTGAGGAGCCCTGGTGGTAGCCCTGCCCCCTGGAGCTGACTGTCACATCCTCCCTGATCATCATGTTCATAGCTGATGTGCTCCCGAGCAGTGGGATCTCGCTAAACCTCCACAGCAGTCTTGGCAGTCCAATGGTCAGCAGAAGCTTGGCAAGTTTGAATACAGCTTGCCACCGCAAGTTCCTGGAGACACCCAGGAATGAAATAGCCAGCCGCAGTTCACCCTCAGCTTCAATGCAACTGTGAGATGGGAAAAGCCAACCATGCTTTGGCATAGCTCCACAGCTTCACTGCTCACCACTTCCCTCTGTTCACTCCCAGTGAACTACTTGTCGCTCCCTGAACTTGCCTGCTTCTTTTTGGCTTCTAGGCCTTTCTGTAGGCTGCTACTCTGCTTCTCCTTGCCAGAACAACACCTGTTTGTACCCCTGTTAATGAGTCACGTGCAGACTTGTCCTTTAAGTTTCAACTTCACCATCACTTCTTCCTGTGCACCTGCATAAGGATCTCCTCTGAGTCTTCATGGCACCCTCTGCCTGCTCCCTTGGAGCCTTTATTATGCAGGATGGAAATTATTTATTTGGTTAACTGTCTTTCTTACTAGATTGTAAACTCCCCAGAGGCAAGACTGTCCCCTGCTCACCACTGAGCAGGTGTCTAATAAATATTTGTTGAATAATTGAAGGGAAGAATAAAAGAACATCTGCTAAAACTGTAGTAAGCACATATTCCATAATTTTTTTTTGAGGTCAGCTGACACATTAGTCTTCTTCAAGAATGATATTCAAGATATTGTATTTATTACTCCTGAACTAGACTATCAGTCAGAATGGATCTGGGCCCAGTGGTGCTAGATTAAGGAGGTAGAGGCCCTGCTGTGCCGGATGTTAACTCTTTAGTGGCTGGATCATGGGGAGGTAGGGGTCTGTAGGGAGGGGCCTGAAGTCAAGGGTGGAGCATGCTGGAAACATTTACATACCAATTAGTTGGTACTGAAATATTTCAATATTTTGACAGCTACCATTGTCATCCAGGTGCATTCAGGCCAAATTTTAGCCCTGGTCAGTTTCATTTCCTCATTAAAATTGATACTGTGGAGTTTGTAGCTGAAAGAGAAAGTCTGCATTTTAAATAGCCTCTATTTCCCCAAGTGGGATGATCTGTGTTATCTTATCAGATATGTTTATTCATGGAGAAGACACTTTATGCAGATTCCGTAGCAGAGCAGAGAAGCATTGATTTTGTCTAAAACTCTCTCCATTGAATGCCAGGCCCAGAGGTTTCCCTGGGGCTCACGCTGGACCCCTGTCCCTTCTGTGGCATTTGATGGAGGTGGAATGCATGGGGAAGCTGTGGTGGCAGTCGTGCAGTGTTGGGGGCTGCATGTCCCCTGGAGTGTTTCAAAGGATACTGACCCTTAAATAAGAAGCAAACAATCCCCAAAGTGATTTTCTTTCCAGAGCCTAAAAGTGCCAAAAATAATGTGTGAAATCATTAAGACATGAAGATGCTCGGATTTGTTTGAAACCTCTTTGTGTTTTCAAAGGCTTTAAAATCAGGCTTCATTTAATTTAGCCATAGGGAGATGGCTGGGATAGATCTGCGGGCCTATTTTGCTCAAGCACTGAATATAGAAGGGTGTTTAACTACAACTCGGATGCTAATGAGTGCAAATTTCTGCAACTCTGCCACGTTTCCCCAGTGAAACGCTGATCTAAAACAAAGCCCGACTTTCTTTCTAAGCATAAGGGATTTCCTATGGAAGAAGCAGAGTTCAGAAAGTGCAGGTCTGTGTTATGAGGCTGTGTTCTACCTATTTTAATATATGTTTTGAAAACACAAAGGTATTAGAAGAAGAGAAGAATGCAAGATCTAAGTCACGTCCTGAAAGATGCTGGGGAATGGCTTGTGCAGTATAATGGGACGCGCGACAATAGGGGCAGCAGCAAGAGAACGCTGGTCCTGAGTAAGAGCTCGAATCTAACAGCCAGGACACCTGCAATGGCTGAGTGAAAATAGAATCCCCAGAAGAATCTTTGAAAATAAGATAGGAGAGGCATATCTAGAAATTGTCAAAGGAATCTAGTAAAGAAAAGTCACAAAGAATAAAAGGACATGGAATAGCTAAAGAAAGGGGGGAGAATAGGAAGTGGTATCTCATTAAAACATGGTGTGAACCTATAGGAATAACATCTATCGGGTGTTGGGCAGGTGGGAGGGGGAGGAGGGGATGAGTGTATACATACATAATGGGTGCGATGCGCATCATCTTGGGGATGGATATGCTTGAAGCTCTGACTCCAGGGGAGAGGGGAGGGGGAAGGCAATATATGTAACCTAAACATTTGTGCCCCCATAATATGTTGAAATAAAAAAAACATGATGTGAAAAACTATACTATTGGACTTCTTGTTACTTATTCGAAGGAAATAATCTGATGGGCAGGCCAAGATTTGTGCTCAAAGATGTTCATTTTAATGTTATCTACCATAACTGAAATGTGGAAACAATCTTTAAAATCAGCAATAGGGGAATGATTAAACAGTACAGCCTGCCTATATAATGCAGCTACCGAAATGATGCTTTTCAGAAGCTTTTTACTACAGTGAGAAAATATCGGTGACAGATGTACAGCTCAATTTCATCCTTGTAAACAAAAACACCCCTTTGCTGAAAGTGAATTCATTGACACAGTAACTGATGTTTTTCTCTCTTTCACTTTTCCTTCTCCCTGTTTTAAATAAGAAGGCAGGCTTTATAATTCTTGGCCTCAGGGATCTGAGCAGCAAGCAGAAGCAGAATGAAGTCAGTTGAAAACATTACTTTTATAATCAGAAAATGACAGAAATGTTATTTAAAAGGTACTAGTAAAATTCCCATTTCGAAGATCATGGAAAGAAATTCTGTGGTGCCATTTGGCTACATGGTGCCACCAACTCCAAAGAGCCTGGGCCTGTGCTGCCACTGCTGAAGGTTCTGGGTTGGGTGCTGCCGTCACGGCTTTGGCAATGACCGAGCAAGGCTTCTGAAGACTGCAGAGAGATTAGGGGCCATCCTCGTCCTTTTGGGCTGCTCTCAAGGCAGCACCTCAACTTCTATTAAGAGCAATTTCGAGAGTTGATTTTGTGTGCACATAATGTATTGGGAGAGCCAAGCATGGCAATGCTGTTATACCTTCGATTAGCCGGAGCTCTTTATTCCCACTGCTTCCACGGCGAGATCTGCGGTGCTTTCTGAACCATCCAGATGGGCTCAGTACACGTTTAGGATTAAGTACATTTTGTTATGACCCTATTCTTTGAAAATTGGGAATTCACAGAGGATCTAAATCACAACTTATTAGCTAGAATGGTGGTTTTCGAACTTTTGCTTTTAAACAGAGGAGCAGCCTATAAATAAATGAGGTGATGTGACTCTGTGTACTGTGTTAATATTCACCAGACTTGCTCTCAGAGCTTTGAAGAACAATCAAGCTGACACAGTCAGGAAGAATTTGGTTTTGAACTCCATGTCAACAACAAGCCTTGCTGTTGCTGCTTTGGTGCCTGGGCTTCTGGAAGCTGCATAAAGTTTGTGAATGGCAGACAAATCTATTACGTGATGGATTTCAAGCTACATGTGTTGTATTCCAGGAAAGGCTGAGCTGAGAATATGTGATGATCTCGGTGTCCCATGTAACTTCTCAGAAGAACCTGTTCCAAAGTAAACTGTGGTTTGGATAACAACAAAACACACACATGTGTGCACCCATCCCACTCTCCCAAGGGACAATAACCAAAACTTGGACCCAGCTCTTAGGTACTCTGTGGTCCACTGTTTCTTTAACACTCTAGCACTGTTTGGTTAGCCCAGCATAAACTGTCTAGTTTCCCTGCCCTTTGGGATCTGTTGCAATGTTAAATGCTGTACGCAGATGAAGGGTTTACAGGAACTGCCTAAGCAGGCACCGCATCTTGATTTGTGGTCGCACAGTTGGTTATGGAGTTGATCTGGATTCAAAGAAGCAAATGACCACAGCATCAGGATGTGGGTTGGTCTTAAAAACAAGGGTGGATGCTCATTCAGATGCAGCCTTCTGGGAACTAACTTGTTTTGTATCGTGAAAGAGACCGTCAAGGTGGTTTTCTTTATTTTTATTTTTAATGAGGCTCGGTTTAATCATTTATTCTGAGACTTCAAAGTACATGCAAAAATCCCCCAGGACCTGAAGGAGTGAAGGGCAAACTATTTAAAATTGTATTTCGGTCACAGTTCCTGGGAGAAATAGTGTCCAGAAAACCTCTGTGTGACATCCTTAGGGATTTATCCATGAGCTCCCAGAAACGTTCAGGGAAATGCCAGGTTCATGGCTTGCTCTCTGGTTAAGATCGAGGTAGCCATCAGTACAGTTCTGGTGAATTGTCCTGAGAAAAGACGGGCACCAGGATAAGCTGGGAAGAAGCAAGACCACAGGGCCATCAGCGCCCATGCCTTGCTACTGTTCCTTAGATGTGCAGTGTTTCTTCCTACCCAGGGCCTTTGGCTGGTCCTTCCCTCTGCCCCACCTGTCTTCCCCTGATTATCATCGATTATGGGTCAAATTATGTCCCCCCCCCGTAAAGATGTGTTGAAGTCCTAACCCCCAATACATCAAAATGTGTATTGGAAATAGGGTTGTTGCAGATGTCATTAGTTAAGATGAGATCATAGCAGAGTAGGGTAAGCCCTTAACCTGATATGACTGTTGTCCCTCTAAGAAGGCCATGAGGGACACACAGGGAGAACACTGTCTGACAACAGAGGCAGAGATGGGAGTGATGCACCCACAAGGCAAGGAATGCCAACGATTCTTGACCGCCACCAGAAGCAAGGGAAAAGTGAGGAAGGATTCTTCCCAGAGTCTCACAGGGAATATTGCCTTGCTGACACCTTAATTTGGACTTCTAGTCTCTAGAACTGTGAGAGAATAAATTTCTGTTTTAAACCACCTAGTTTGCAGTGCTTTGTGATGGCAGCCCTTGGAAACCAATATACCATCCCTCTGCCCTGAGTTCAAATGTCACCTTTTGGAGAATTCTTCCAGATCCTCCTACAGCTTAGAGTACATCCTCCTGTTACATGATCATTTACCTCCTCTACTTTTCCTTTATAGCCCTGTGACATTTAGCACTTGCCAGCTGTCTTCCCTATTAGACCATAAACTCTCTGAAGTCAGAGACTACGTTTCTAGGAGTCATTATTTCTAGAACTCACTCCCAGCAACCAGGGTTATACCCACCATAAGTATCCACTCTCTAAATGTTTGTCAAATGAATCAGTTAATAGTGAGTAAATTATATTTTTAAAATCCATTTCTAGCTTTTTAAAATTATCCTGAGGCTAATATTTTATGAACAGAAATTTTCTCATTAAAACTCATTTTATTTGAAAGAAGGGATCCCTTTCTTGGAAGCTTGAAATCCAGCCTTTTCATACTTAGTCATAATATTTTTCTTCAAAGTGCTGAAAAAATATTTAGGCTTTCTTTTATATAAATAGTTTCCAAGATGGAAAGAGTTTGAAAAAAAAACCCTTGTTTAAATTATTCGAAGTCCCCCTCTCCTTCCTCCTCCGAAAAATGCAATTTAGGACCTATTTAATATCCTTTTCTTGATGGATTCACCACTTAAGGGAATAGCAGGACCATTTGTTGAATATAAAACGAGTCAACAAGTTGTTGAAAATATTTTCCTTTCCTTTTGCTCAGGGCCTTCCACCTTTCTTTGGAGCCGCTGGTGTAGATTGTAAAGTATCTTTCCAAAGCTTCGTATTCCCTTTTGGCCAGGCAATAATATTATAGTTAGAGGCAACACTTAGAAGAGGGAAAATACGATGCCTAACTAATACTAAAGTAATACATTGAAATAAGTGTTTCTCTTCACCCTCAGGTATCTAATCCCAAAATGGTTAGAAACATTGTTGTAACTCTTATTTCGGATGAGTTTCTAAAGCTTGGGAGAAAATCAGTCTTATTGCTATGTTGTCATGTCTGGTTTTGGAGAAAAAAAATTAGATATCCTCTTTATTCACCCGTGTGATGTCCATATGATTTTTGACCTTTTCAAAGGATGAAAATGCGTCCAGGCTGGGGAAATTCGAAGGGTTGGGCTCTGAAAGGAGGACTAGAGAGCGCAGCAGTGTCGGCTGTAGCGCAGAGGGAAGCGCTGTGCTTGTGAGCGGACTTGAGCCTCACTCGTGATGTTGAGCTAGTCCTTAACTCACCTCTCAGTTTCTTCACTTGGAAAATGAAAATAACATTTCATAATGTTGCTAAGAAGATGACTTTGGACAGTATGTCAAATGCTTGTGAAAATGCTTGACCACACATTAACTGCTCGGTTGGCTATGAATCAAATCAGAAGTTAATTAGATATGATTATGCTGTACACTTTTGTAACATATACCACACACAAAACACTTTGTACAAGTCTATTATTTGAGACTTAAAAATAACCAACTAAGCAAACCGGGCGAGGCGCTAAGCTGCTCAGATGACCAAGCTAGGGTTCCTGGTGTAAGGCACTCATGGTCTCTAGTTGGAGAGGCAGGCACGGAAACAAACGATTTCAATAGTAGGTGCAGTAATAAGGGCATGGCTGAAGAATGATCACAGTGGGCAGACTGCTTGTGTGTCACATGCTCTGCATTTTGCTTTATGTGTGTGAGCCCATTAAATCCTTATAACCAACCCACGAGGCAGTAATTATTATCGGGACTTGCCCGCAGTCACACAGCTGGTAGAGAATGAAACAGACTGAAATCAAGGCGTCTCTCCAGAGTCTGAGGGTCCATGGCTGCCCTTGACAGTTGCTTCCTAGGTGTTTTTTTGTTTTGTTTTGTTTTGTTTTGTTTTGTTTTGTTTTGTTTTTTGAGACAGAGTCTTGCTCTGTTGCCAGGGCTAGAGTGCCGTGGCGTCAGCCTAGCTCACAGCAACCTCAAACTCCTGGGCTCAAACGATCCTTCTGCCATGTGCCACCATGCCCAGCTAATCTTTTCTGTATATATTTTTAGCTGCCCAATTAACTTCTTTCTATTTTTGGTAGAGACGGTGGACTCGCTTTTGCTCAGGCTGGTCTCGAACTTCTGAGCTCAAATGATCCACCCACCTCGGCCTTCCAGAATGCTAGGATTACAGGCATGAGCCACCGCACCTGGCTCATGTGTTTTGGTTTTTTCACTGTGTAACAAACCACCTCAAACTTAGTGACATAAAACAATGACCATTTATTATGCTCGTGGATTTTGGTGGGACATGAATCCGTATCTGTGGTCTGTGATGTCTGGGTCTCAGCTGGGCGCACTGAAAGGCTGGGCTGACTCAACAGCGGAGGACGGGAGAGAGAACTTACTCATGCGTCTAGTGGTGCATGATGGCTGTCAGCTGGGGCCCTTAGCCAAACACCCACGTGTGGCTTCTCCATGTGGCTGACTGAATTTCCTCACTGCGTGGTGTCTGGGTTTAAAGGGCAAGAATCCCAAAGAGAACCAGGAAGAAGCTGGACAGCTTTTTATAACCTCATCATCACATAGGCTGGAAGTCACATAGTGTCACAGTGTTGGCAGTCACAGAGTTCCAAGTCACACTCCCACCACAGGTTCAAGGGGTGGGGGACATAAACCCCGCTTCTCAATGGGAGGAGTGCCGAAGTCATATTGTAAGAAGAACATGTGGGAATGGAAAGTGCAGTCTGCCACTGTCCACCCCTGCACATATTTTCCACACGCAGAATACACTCACCCTCTTCTCCAGGAACCCCAAGTCTCAACTCAACATGGCGCCAGCTTGAAGTCCAGGCTCGCATCATTTAGATCGGGTCCCGTGTGATGAAGCAACTCTGGTGCAGGTCCTCTAAAGACCAGAGAACTAAAGAGACGAGTTACCTGCCTTCCCCGTTCCCTACCCAATAAACAATTGTGGGATAGGCTTTGGATAACTGGATTAGCACTCCCATTTGAAAAGAGGAAAAATGGGAAAAACACTGTTTTCCATGCTGTTGTCACCAGTCCACAGCAATGTTGAAATTGAGCTGGACATAGGTTGTGGATTCCTTGATCAGGGCTCAGTCCCACTGCCTGGGTGTTTTCTCTTAGCTTTTGGTTCCATCCTCTGAGTCATCCTTCCTTTTCTATAGGAAGCTGCTGCTGTTTGCCACTGAGTAGTTTTCTCAGTGGCAAACTCTCAGCCAGTTTCCTGCTCATGGTAGTTCAAGGATCAAAGAACACCTGTCTCTGGGTTGCACTATATCTGTCTTTTAAAGTGAAGGCTGATACAATCTTTTTTTAAAAAAAAAACATTGCAGGTTTCTGGCGTATCTATGTATTAACCCACTCCATTGTCTAAAACCCATGCCACAAAACTCTTAGCAGTAAATCCTCTCTTCCTTGGACCCCCTGTGAGACTACTGTGGGACAGTGGGCTTACAGTTCTTCGAGGCCATATTGTTTAAAGGAGAGTATCTGCAAAATACGCCCTTAAGGTCCTTAGAAGGCCTTTTGACTGTTTGAAAGATGCTATAAGGTTTTAACAAAGGCTCTTAGTGTCCCACCCTGAATTTGATCTTTGGCCTGAGGTCCTTTTTTAATTTAAGAATTGTTTGTTGCTGAGAGGCTGGGAAAGAGAAACAGTTTTATTTTTGAACCCAGTAAGTCCTAGATTCTTCATATTCAACATTCTATTCTTTAACTTGTTTCTTTCCTCCCATTTTGTTATAGGAAGCAAGAATAGGCCAGGTGCCATTTTCAATATTCTGACTAGAAATCTCCTAGCCTAGGTGATTGAATTTATTAGATACCTTTCCTATTTTCTATATTACTGCAAATGGCAGTGTTGCTAAGCTTTCTGCCTCTACCTAACAAGGATTGCCTTTCCTCCAGCTTTCAATAATATTTTTTGGGCGGGCATGGAGGCTCATACCTGTAATCCTAGCACTCGAGGAGGCTGAGGTGGAAGGATTGCTTGAGCTCAGGAGTTCAAGACCAGCCTGAGCAAGAGCTAGACCCTCTCCCTACTAAAAAATAGAAAAATTAGCCAGGCATGGTGGTGTGCACCTGTAAACCCAGCTACTTGGGAAGCTGAGGCAGGAGAATTGCTTAAGCCCAGGTTTCTGTGAGCTAGGCTGACACCACTGCACTCTAGCTCAGGTGACAGAGTGAGACTCCATCTCAAAAAAAATTATATATATCTTAAAATGTTCCTTTAATCCCTCACCAACAACCTCCTCAAAGCCTTGTAGATTTCCACCAACCAACCAGTCCCAAGTCAATGCTAAATAGGTTTTATTATGGCAGCACCCCACATCTAGGTATTGAAACCTATTTCAGATACTATTGCTGTACTACAAACCACCCCCAAATTAGTGGCTGTACTACAAACCACTCCCATATTAGTGGCATAAAAGAGCAAACCTTTTGCTAGTTTACAAATTCTGTGCATCAGGAATTCTGAACGTGCATAATAGAGATGTCTTGTTTGGTTCCGTGATGTCTGGGGCCTCAGGTGGGAAGACTTGAAGATGAAGAATGAATTAATGGATGGCTTAGGAATGGACTCATTTGAAAGCTTGTTTACAAATGTGCCTGGTCCTTGATGGTGGCTGTTGTCTGGGGTCTTATCTAGAAATGTTAGCTAGACTACATACACGTGGCCTCTTCCTGTGGCCACCTGGGCTTTGTTGCTGGTTTCCAAGAGTGAAGTCCAAAGACAATCAGGGAGAAATTGCCACACCTTTTAAGATCTAGCTCTGCAAGTCATATGGCATTTTTTCTGCTGTAGTCACAAACCTGTCCATATTAAAGGAGAGAGAACATAGACTTCTCTCCTGAGGGGAGAAGTATTAAAACTATTGCAGAATAGCCTGTGGACAGGATATGCTATTGCAGCCATCCTGGGAAATATTTTCTGCCATGATCAAAAACTATGGGATTATAAAGGATGAATACTTTTATTCCAGATTCCAGAAAGCCTGTCAGAGGGAGATGATCCCTCATCTGAACTTGGCAAGAGTATGTATCATCGTGTTTCTCGCTCAGTGGCAAGGAAAACAGAATTATGAGTATAATCTAAATTGTTACGGGTATAACATCTGAAGTGACTACTTTGAAATGAAAACACTCATTTGTATACACAAGTTATACTGTGTTAGAAATGTTCACTTTATTTTATGGTCAAATCTCACGCTAAATAAGTGCTTAACAATGATCTGTAAATGGTAAAAACAGTCACTGATTCAAGATGTATATTTCAAATGAATTGGCAACAGGGAGCTTCTAAATAGGAGGAACTGATAAACAATAATGAAGAAAATTCAAGCAGTGATATCCAGTAAAAATAATTTCCTGGGAGCAGGAAAGAGACCTTAAGATCTGTTATGGTGAGATGCAAAGGGATTCCAGGCAGCAAATCCAATGGCAGTACAATTTGGGGTTAAATGCAGCCAGAACTGATCAACATCTGCTAGTATAGAGGGATGACATTGATTTTCCCAGTAGTAGCACTAGGTCACTGTCCCAGTAGCACTGTCCTATGTGAGGCTGTTTATGTGATACCTTTTCTTTTTCAAATAATAGTCCTGCAGTGGATGGATGGCCATTTGGATCTCTAAATGCCCTCTCCAAACTGCTGCCCTTTTAATGGAGCTTTGTGTATGGTTACACTAAACTCCACAAAGCCTTATTTCATCTTTGTCTGTCTCCCACCCTAGCCTAGCCCAATATATATTTATTTACTTATCTTTTTGTTTTTCTTTTTTAGAGACAGGGTATTGCTGTCTTGCCCAGGCTAGAGTACAGTGACCCAGTCATAGCTCACTGCAGCCTCCAACTCCTGGGCTCAAGTGATCCTTTTGCCTTAGCCTCCCATGTAGCTGGTGTGTGCCACCATGCCTGACTAATTTTTCTTTCTTTCTTTCTTTTTTTTTTTGTACAGGTGGGGTCTCACTATGTTGCCCAGGCTGGTTTCAAACTCCTGGCCTCAAGCAATTCTCCTGCCTTAGCCTCCCAAAGTGCCAGGAGAACAGATGTGAGTCACCTTGCCTGGCCTATCATTGAATTTAATTTCACAGATAGCTCTAGCATTCACATTGTTCAAAAAATCAGGACATGCCAATAGTTATGCCATGAAATGCTTCCCTACCGTCCTTGTCTCTGTTCCTCTTTTTCATAGGTAACTCCTCCTATTTTTAAATTCTTATGTATTGTTCCCGAGTTTCTTCATGCATAGATAAGCAAATACTAATGCAGATTTTAATTTTCTTCCTACCTATCCTCACCCCCTGCCTTTTTAAACCCCAAAGGTAGTATGTTACACTAAGTGTTGTTCATCTTGCTTTTTTCATTTTACTACATCGCTTGTATATTTTCATCCACATCATAACACGAAGAGTTTTTATGTAGATACATACATATTACAGGCATCAATTCTTAAACCTTATATTACAGGAAGTATTGGAGAGAATACAGATACTGGGATTAGGACCAGCATGGGTTTGAAACTCACCTTTTCCATTTAAAAAACACGTGACACAGGGCAAGTTCCTTGATGTCTTAGAGCCAATTTCCCCCTTTGAAAGTGTTGATAATAATATCTTTCAGGTTTGTGGTGAGGTTATCAATAGAAGAGTAGATATAACGGAGCTAGAAATAGTAGATGCTCAGTAAAAGCTGCCTATCATTATTATTTCATCACCCGAATTTAGGATGACACCAGTGGCTTTTCAGTGCTCCCACAGTCATCCTGATCCAGTTCTGGAGGGTCTTAAGGCTTCCATCCTAAACAGACACTGTCTGTATTCTGCTAGATAAATCAAGTTCTACAAGCCCTTGAAGCACTCAGACTCTGGTGAGCATCGGCAATGCTGCAGAACATACCAATTATGTAGCCATTTGGTGCACTTAAAGGGAACAATGATAAATGCCAGGTCTTAGATGAAAGGGTGTGTGCTGGCGGGGGTGCATGGGCCACTGTGGTAGGTTGCATCTTATGCCCCCAGTTTCCACCCTTTTCTGTATCCAGGCCATTTGCCATGTGACTTTGTAGTTCCCCTAAGAAAGGGATAATAATATATTTCCCTGCCTCATGATTTGGGGTTGGGCTGCGTGATTTGCTTGGTCAACAGAAAGAGGTGGAAGTAATAGTGCATCATTTCTGAGCCTTGTTTTTAAGGGGCCATGTATGTTTTCACTTTTCTTTTCGTACTCCGCCATTGCTATGAGGAGAGCACATCTAAGTTAGCCTTCTGGTCCTAAGAGGAGGACAAGAGATACATGGAGCAGACCGACCCCAGCTGAGCCAACCCAGCCAGACCACTGTGGCTGGGCACACCCTGGACAGCTGACTCCCAGATGACCCACAGATGCTAACGTTAAACAAATGCTTACTGTCAGCCACCAAGATATTGTGGTTGTTTGTTACACAGAAATAGCAAACCAATAAAACTATACTTCACCAAATGCTAGGAAACTGTTGAAAAATAACAGAAAATGCAGACAAAGCCATAGCTAGTTGTGTACTGACTTATCCTGGGCAGGGTAGGGTTCAGGGCAGGTAAGAAATGAAATGGTTAGGTCAAGTGTCCTCAAACTACGGCCTGCGGGCCGCATGCGGCCCGCTAGGTGTTTTATTTTTTCCTTTTATTTTATCATATTATGGGGGTACAAATATTGTTAGGGTTATATATATTGCCCCTGCCACACACCCCCCCAGCCGTGCCAGAACATCAAGCGTGTCCAACCTCCAGGTGGTGTGCACCACACCCATGATGTAAGTATATATCCTTCCCCGCCTCCCCCCTCCCACCTGCCCACCACCCAATAAAAGGTGGTTTTTTTTTGACATTTTGGTTACATTGTGTATCTTTGCCTCTTCCTAAGAAGGGTTAGAGGTATCCTCCCCCCCACCGCAAATGCCCGCTGGGTATTTTTGCTGCTGCTGCCTGTTCTGCTTAGCAGCCAACTCCTCCCGGGCCCACAGTGCGCATGTGTGGAACGTGAGCCACACTCTCCAACGGCCCTCCAACGGCCTGAGGGACAGTGAACCGGCCCCCTGTTTAAAAAGTTTGAGGACTCCTGGGTTAGGTGCTTTGGTTCAACCAAACAGGGACAAAGAGAGGGTATTTGCAGTGTCTCCAAGTATTTGAAGCACAAATATCAGGGATGGGGCAAATAGCTTACTGAGCTCCAAGAGGAACCATCTAGGAGAAGAATGCATCAGTGCTAACCAACAAAAGCTTCTTAAGTTGGGGCAGGAAAATGTCTTCCTGATAAGATCTGTCTGACTCTTTCTCCCAAGGAAGCAATAGGGGCTCGTTGCTCAGAGACTTTTAGATTTGACTGAACAAGAGAATAGAAGCATACTGTGGCCACCACCTCTGGCCGACTGGATAGCAGCTAGAATCAACAGGCCAGCAAAAGTGAGCACCCAGAGCTCCTCAGACAGATGGGCATCTTTTCAGTCTAGTTATATCAGCCTGTGAATTTTAGACTACTTAAAAGGGAATTGGAAATAACCTCTTGATCCAAAATATACTCCTTTAAAATTAGACATAAAGCACAAGCACACCTGACCAGGAATCTAGGGTAACGGGCTTTGGGTCAGAAAGGAATTGGAGTGAAGTCAGGTTGGTCTTGGTGAAGACGGCCCAGAGCGGAGCCTGCTGTCAGATCACGGATGGCCATTCCTGGCAGGGGCCTCACTGCTGTTATTACTAAGCACTCAGGAAGGCTGGTAAATACTGGGCTAGCTGAGTGCTGTTGTTGTTTGTAGTGTAACAGCAAGACAGAACATTTCAGGGGAAAGTAACTCCAAAAGAAGTTCCTGTTCCCTGGGTAAATACAGGCTTCCAATGTCTCAAACAGCCATTCCAGTTTCTTCTTCCGGAAACACATTTTATTCTAAAAGACCCATTTAGAAGTCTTTCTTGCAATCTGGGGAGTCGAATGGCCTGTTGGTTATAAAGGAATGAATTTTATGGGAGCGTTGCTGGGCTCTCTTGGTAGAAAGGAATTCAGGAGGGGACAGGGCAGCACCGTGTACCTTCTTGCCATTAGCAGAGAAGGAAATGTTCTGTCTTTGGTTTTAACAAGGGCTGGGCCTGCGTGGATGGCTTCTGGTATTAGTAATAATCGGCCTCATAGTGCCTAAATGATTTGAATTGGCTTTTGCTTGTTTGTCACAACTGAATTTCTCCCAGTGTTTGGAAATAGATAGCTCTGAGGCTTGCCACAGCCTTCTTCCCAAGGTTGTTTTAATTAAAGTAGCTGCTTTCTGCAGTCTTGTTCGGGATTATATCGTCTTGACTTCCATGGGTTAATACCAGCAAATAGAACACTTAGAAAGTAGATAGAGCACTCTCGTCCCTAGCGGTAAATATTTTAGTAATAGCACGGAAAGACCAAGTTGTAGCCCAGGTGGTGATGGTTCCGGAATGTAGATTTGCATACGTGGGTGATAGGACGCTCTCCTGTATTTGTACAGAGAGGACATACTTTAATTTTCCATTCACATTTTTTTTTTTTTTTGAGACAGAGTCTCGCTTTGTTGCCCAGGCTAGAGTGAGTGCCGTGGTGTCAGCCTAGCTCACAGCAACCTCAAACTCCTGGGCTCAAGTGATCCTCCTGCCTCAGCCTCCCGAGTAGCTGGGACTACAGGCATGCACCACCATGCCTGGCTAATTTTTTGTATATATTTTTAGTTGGCCAATTAATTTCTTTCCATTTATAGTAGAGACGGGGTCTCGCTCTTGCTCAGGCTGGTTTCGAACTCCTGACTTTGAGCAATCCGCCCGCCTCGGCCTCCCAGAGTGCTAGGATTACAGGCGTGAGCCACTTCGTCCGGCCTCATTCACATTTTTGATAAGCAGTTAGAGACAAGCTCTAAATTTTTAAAATGACTAATGCAAAGTCACACAGTAGCTGGGAGAATTGGAAAGTTCTGAGATTAGAAAAAATATTCTTATCACAAAAAGGATATGCTTTCATGATAGAATCTTTAGAATCAGATAAGCTGAAGAAGAAAATTGAAATTGTCTACCATCTCCCCACCCCATGAGTAAAGAGCTCCAGAAATGGCATGCCCGTGTGGCCCACCAACCCTAACTCCCTGCACCTTCATCTCTCTCAGCAGGAGAGAAGAGGGATCCCCAGAATTCCACAGCTCCCCTCCCACCGCCCCCCTCTGCAACACTGATGGCTTTAACACCGCCCAGGCGTAGAGACCACTGGGATGAGTCATACGGGGGTCAGTTCACCTCTGCCTTCCTGGGCATCCTCATTCCTCAGGATGCTAATGCCCCAAGGCTCTGTGCATCCCATTCTCTGACCTAATCTCCCTGCTCCTCACAACCCAAGTTCTCAGATCTGTTATACTGTGCCCTCTGAACTCATGGTCCACCATTGACCTTGTCTCTCCAGCCTCTTCTCTGAAATTCCCTTCACCTTTTTGCTCTAACAACTGAACCCTGGCCCCTTCTGCACCCCTCTGATACAGAGACTGCTTTCTCTTCTGTCCCCTTCATACCACGGATTCTAGAGTTGTGTTCGGTGCCCTTCTTGTTCTTCATTGCCATGTCCAGGTTTTTCTCCTTGTCTTCTCCCTGAAAAACCTAGCTCTGAACCTCAATCAGACTGCAGGACCTATGACTCTCCCACTGCAGATGTCTTCTGACCCTTCCCTCCCTTCTGACCCTTCTGACCCTTCAATGAATGAGGACCTTCATTCCTTGAAGGGTGCTCATGTCATGCTTTCCATGAGGACGGTAGCCCCTCTTGCTGTGAGTCTGGGAGGTTTTTAGTATCAACACAGGTGACTGTGCTAGCACCTTTGCCTCTCAGTTCCTTGATTTGCTCCCCTCCAATGACCTTGTCCTCCACCTTATCTCAGCCTCCACTTCAAGGTCATACCCCAGACCTCGCCATTACCAATAACCCTGCCATGTCCACAGTATCAGTTGCAAGAGTAGCACTCTGACATCCTCTGTTTGCAGCCTTCTCCTTCTAGTATCCCAGTGACAAAGCTCCTTCAGCACCAGGCACTTGCACAACCCCTCAATCCCTCATGTGCGTGTCTGCCTCTTTACTTAGATTTCATAGTCCAGATTATATCACTCCCTTGTGTATGCTCTCACTTTCCTTTCTTTTTCTCCCTTTATCATATTCTCTTGGCAAATTCCTGTTTAAATCCAACTATGCTGATTCTGTGTCTGTTCAACTGAGCAGAGCTGCAGGCAAACTCTCACGGTCATGCTAACTGGAGACCTTTCAGATTCACGGCCACTAACTTCAAGTGGGCCCTTATTGCTGCCCGGCAATCTCACTACATTTTCCTGTTCACACCCCAGACCCCTGGTTAGCTGTTTCACATCTTTTTCTCTCTTTCCAAACCTCCCCCATAATCTTCACTGTAAGAGATAGGCTCGTTGCCTATCCGAGAAAACAGAAGCGGTTAGAAGAGAACGTCCGCATGTGGCCATCACCACATCTACTCACCCAGCTGCATCTGTGTCCATGCGCTCAGCCTGCCCGCCTCTGTGGGTGAACCGTCCATGCTCCATTTATGGGCAGCACCTCCACTTTTGCACAAGTTTCCCTCCTCTCTCCTCTACTTGGGAATGTTGCAATTTGTGTGTGTGTCTGTCTCTCTGTCTATACACAATATATATATTTTTTTGAGACAGAGTCTCGTTCTGTGGCCTGGGCTAGAGTGCCATGGCGTCAGCCTAGCTCTCAGCAACCTCAAACTCCTGGGCTCAATCCTCCTGCCTCAGCCTCCCAAGTAGCTGGGACTACAGGCATGCACCACCATGCCCGGCTAATTTTTTCTCTATATATTTTTAGTTGGCCAATTAATTTCTTTCCATTTTTGGTAGAGACGGGGTCTCACTATTGCTCAGGCTGGTTTTGAACTCCTGACCTTGAGCAATCCTCCCGATTTGGCCTCCCAGAGGGGTAGGATTACAGGTGTGAGCCACTGTGCCCAACCTACACACAATTTTTGATTAAAAGATGTATTACAAAATTCATGGGCCCATGTGGAGTATAGTGATTTACTGATGAAGATAATGGGCAGAAAAGAAGTGCCTGTGTATTTGTTTATTATCTCACCAGTGGAAGTGATGATTCTTCATAGTATCTAGGCAATATCTCTCTTCCTGTTCAGATCCAGGGGCCATCTCTTTGTGTTATTTCCCAATGACTAATTTCACATCTCCTATCACAAGAAAATATAGTAAGGCTGTATGGATCTTTAGAACATGTTTGTGTTAAAACAGTCCTGATCTTCTTGTGTTAGAACAGTCCTGATCTGCATTTTCCTGGTTCCGTTATTTAATGCTGGTTATCTTATCACTGGTGATGCTACACTATCCATGACGTCACTCATGAATGCTAGCTTCCAATGGCCCTCTCAAAGGTTAAGACCTTTCAGCTTCATTGCTCACCTCCACAAATGCAAGTCTCCACCAGAGCATGCAGAAAAATGTGCAAAATGCTTAGTTTTCTGGTCATGTTCATTGAACCATTCAGAAGTTTATTGAATGACTATAGAACAACAGTCCTTAGGCTGTAATCTCTGCATTCTTAGGATCTGATCTCTTTCAATGTCGACCTACTCCTGCCTTGCACACACTGCCACCAAGGAGGAAGGACAGCAGAGAGGCCCATGAATGGAATGAGAAGAGTGATCCCATTCATCCCAGGAACATCCACTGTCCTTCCAACTGGCTTAAAATTAACTTGGCAGAGCAGGACATCACCACATTGGTTGGACACCAGAGAGGACATCCGTTGAAGGACTCACTCGTGCTGTAGAGCAACAGTCTCAAAAAGTCCTTAGAGGAGATAGGCGTGGCCCCTCTGGAGGACTGCCTGGTGTATGGAGGGGAACCTGTAGAGAGGGTGGGTGGCTGCTCTGGGAACAAACAGGTAAAGAATACCTGATACCACCTCCCACTGTGGACCAGAGATGTTGTTGCAGTCAGACACTGATGGGTGAGCATTGTCATACAGGTGCGTGTAGACCCAAGAGTTGGTGGCAGACTATTGGCAGCCTTAATCCCTGAATTCATCCTGTGGCCTATGTGAGTCGCCCCAAATCAATAGGTCAGAATTTTTTTAGTGTCCTAGTTTTGCACAATACTGCAAAAAAGACACTGCTCTGGTGAGTGGGAGGGACCCATTGACGAGGCTGCTGTGCTAGAACTGAGGCCCGGCCATGGGGCTCCAGAATTCCCCCACAGGGACAGGTCCAGGCGTGGTAGAGAGGGCCTTGGAGGGGAGCAATGGAGACCAGAGTCTACGTTTGTCCTTGTCCAGGTTTGGGACTTTCCATGCAGATGGCACTGCTGGCCCCAGCCAGTCTCAGGCATTGAAGGGAGACTCAGGAAATTTCAAAGAAAGTACTTCTGGTGACTACCGGGGTAGCAGGACCAGACCGAAGGCACCTTGCCCACATGGCACTAATGGCTATAGCTGGGCTCAAGAACAGGAGGGGGACTTAGAAAAAATTGAGCAAAGCTCCAAAGCATGGTGTCTGGGTGGGAGTCTACTTACTTGCATCCAATAGTAGGATTGCAAGGATCAGTCTCTGCCCTCATCTTCTTTGACTTTTTAGAAGAATCTGTCACTTCCTCTTAATCAAGAATTTGATTACTTCCTCTTTCTTTTTAATTTTTTTTGATACAGAGTCTTGCTCTGTCACCTGGGTTAGAGTGCCGTGACATCAGCTTAGCTCACAGCAACCTCAAACTCCTGGGCTCAAGCAATCCTCCTGGCTCAATCTCCTGAGTAACTAAGACTACAGGCATGTGCTGTCACACCTGGTTAAGTTTTTCTATTTTAGTAGAGATGGGGTCTCGTTCTTCCTCAGGCTGGTCTTGAACTCCTGACTTCAAGCAATCCTCCCACCTCGGCTACTCCCGGAGTGCTCTCAGAGATTATAGGCATGAGCCACTGCACCTGGCTAGATTACTTTCTTTTTTTTGAAATATTTTCTTCACTTGGCTTCTAGGAACCCACAGCCCCCTTGTTTCCCTTCTACCTTACTGACCACTTCTGCTTAGTCTTTGCTCCTTCCAACTCATCTCTCTGTCTGCTAAACACTGGAGACTCCTAGAGCTTGGTCTTCAGATCTCTTTTCTATCAATGCTCACCTTGTAGGCGGTTTTATCTGGGTCCACCCTATATGGCATAATTGTATGTGCACTAATTCCAGGGAAGAAAAGTTTACTCACAGCAACTACCAGCCGAATGAAACTGTGCTCTGCAAAACCCAAACAATTTAATGTAGTAGTTCTGAGCTAGTCTTGTGGCTTTAAATATTCTTCACACCTCGTAAGAATGGACTCCTTCTCTGAGCTTCAGACTCACATGTATCCAACAGTCTTTAATTAATCACAACCCCACGTGGATGTTAAATCTAATGTCTAACATCAAATTCCTGATCTTCTCCCCTAAGTCTGTTCCTCTGCCATTCTCCTCACTTCCGTAAATGATCACTCTTTCGTTCTGGTTGTCCAGTCCAAACACCTATGATTCATGCTGGACTCCTTTTTTCCTTCTTACCTCATATCCCATCTGTCAGCAAAACTGAAGGCTCCACTTTCAAAATATATCTTCTCACTGCTCTTACTATTGCTGCATGGTCGAAACCACTATCGCCTCTTTCCTGGTCCCTGAATGCGGCCAGCCTGCTCCCAGCCCATGGCTTTAGCACGTGTTCCCTCACTCTGGATTGCTCTTCTCTCAAGTGTCTTTGTGACTTGCTCCCTCATCAGCTTGGCATCACAGACTAGCTGCTGTCTTATCAGTGGGGACTTCCTGGCGGCTCTAATTGAGACAGCAAACACCTCCCCCACCATGGGCACACCCCGTGCCCCCGTTCCTGCTTATTTTTCCCACGGCACCGTTAACAATCAGATATAGTCATGCACAACATTACAATGTTTTGGTCACTGACGGACGGCATATATGACAATGGTCCCATAAAATTATAATGGAGCTGAAACATTCCTATTGCCTAGTGGCATCATAGCTGTCCCAGTGCTGTAGCACGATGGATTACTGTCTGTGGGGGTGCTGGTATAGACAGACCTACTGCCCTGCCAGGCATATAAAAGTATAGCACGTACAATTATGTGCAGTACTTGATACTTGATAATGATAATGAACAGCTATGTTACTGGTTTATGTAGTTATTACACTTTATCTTTTATTGTTATTTTAGAATGTACTCCTCTTACTTATATAAAAAGAAGTTAACTGTAAAACAGTCTTAGGCAAGTCCTTCGGGAGGCATTCCAGAAGATGCCACTGTTGTCACATAAGGTGACAGCTTCACCAGTGCGTGTTATTGCCCCTGAAGACCTTCCACTGGGACAAGGCATGGATTTGGAAGACAGTGACACCGATGATTCTGACGCTGTGCAGGCCTAGGCTAGTGTGTGTGTGTGTTTGTGTCTCCGTTTTTTTAAAAAAAAAAACTTTAAAAATTAAAAACATAGAAAGGAAAAAAAATTAAAAAGAGGTAAAAGCTTACAGGATAAGGATGTAAAGAAAGAAAATATTTTTGTATAGCTGTACAATGTGTTTGTGTTTTAAGCTAGGTGTTGTTAAAAAAAAGAGTCAAAAAGTTAAAAAATTTAAAAAGTTTATAAACCAAAAAACTTATTGTAAGCTGTGGTTAATTTATTATTGAAGAAAGAAAACTTCTTAAAATAAATTTAATGTAGCCTAAGAGTGCAGTGTTTATAAAGTCTACAGTAGTGTACAGTAATGTCTTAGGCCTTCACACTCTTTCACCAACAAACCCAGAGCAACTTCCAATTCTGCAAGCTCCATTTATGGTGAGTGTCCTATATAGGTGTACCATTTTTTAAATCCTTTATAGTGTATTTTTACTGTACCTTTTCTATGTTTAGGTATGTTTAGATACACAAATACTTAACATCGTTTTACAGTTGCCTACAGTATTCAGTATGGTAACAGGCTGTACAGTTTTATAGCCTGGGAGCAACAGGCCATACCATATCGCCTAGGTGTATAGTAGGCTAGACCACCTACGTTTGTGAAAGTGCACTCTATCATGTTCACACAAAGATGAAATCTCCTGAAAACACATTTCTCAGAACATATCCCCATGTTAAGTGATGCATGATTGCAATTTCTTTGTGCTAGACTCTAGGCTAAGAATGCATTATCTCAATTAATCTTAACAGTCCAATGAGGTAGGTATTGGAGGCAAGAATTAGTAGAAACTGAGGTTAAGTTACTTGCTCAGGGTCACACAGGTAGAATGTTGGCAGGGCTGGGTTTTAAACTCTAGTCTGACTCCAGAGCCAGCTTTCCAAACTGATGTGCCCTACTTCTTCTTCTTTTTTTTTTTTTTTAATATTTTAAATACTTTCCTTTTCTCTTTTTTTATTTTTGGCTGCCCTACTACTTCTGCAGGATAATTTTCTAGAAATGGAATTGCTGCTTGGTGCTCAATCATTAAAAAGTCAGGTGCTTTCGAAGGATTGGATTCATGTGTTGTTAGCTTAGGAGACAGGGTAGTGCATCCTTACATGGGACCACAGAAAGAAGAAAACTTTCAAAAACTTGTTAATATTATTCATGGTAGGAAAACAGTACACACATATGATAAAAATTCAAGTCATACCAAGGTATTTAATGAAAAATGAGTCTCCTTTCTACCTCATACTTCCCAGTTCTACCAACCTAGATATGTCACCATTAATAGTTACTTATATCCATCCTCTTATCAGTTAGAGAACGTCTTAACTCAAGCATGTTGGAGAGGGTTTGTGATGTGAGAGAGTCCACTGCAGGCTATCTCAAGAAAGTTAAGAAATGGAGAGATCTCTGGGAGCTAGAAGGGGCTAAGCAAGCGTTGTGTTTGAGGATAGAGCCAGCAACCTCCTAATCTGTCTCCTCTCCTTCAGCTCCTCATGGCGTTCAAGGTTTCTACCCTGAACAATGGATGATTCCGTTAGTTTTTGTCTTTAAAAAGCATCATCACCACTATTTATTAGGGCAGGAATGCTGTCTGATGTATCATTATCGTTTCCCTGATTGCTGGTACACAGTCGGCACTAAATAGATGTCTAGCTGAATACACGAAGTTATGCCAAGAACATTGATGGCTTAGCCCCTGGATGCTCCGCTTGGAGGGAACAGAGAAGTGCAGAGGATCATGAAGACTGTGACCTCCCACGCCACTCTGTGGAGCCAGGGAGGAAGGCCCACAAGGAAGCTCAGTGGGAAAGTCATGCTGCCTGTTTTCCCATCCTCTCACCTCTAGGTGTGTATACGATTGATTCCTATCAGTTTTCTGCTTTCACCACCTTTCCCAGGAACCCGTGGGTGTGGATGTGCCACAGTTTGTGTAGCCATTCAGTAGTTCAAGGACATTTGGTTCGTTTCCAGGTTGGGGCTGTAATACATAATATCGTTACAAACACTTGCATCTTGGTTCTGTGTAAACGTACGTTTTAATTTCTCTTAGGTAAATACCTAGGAGTAGTGGGATCCTTGGTTCATAAGATAAGTGTATATTTAACTTTAGGAGAGACCGCCAACTGTTTTCCAAAATGATTACCATTCTGTATTCCTACCAGCCATGTATGAGAGATGCAGTTGCCCACATCCTCACCAGCACGTTGTGCTGTTAGCTTTTTTGACCTCAGCTCTTCTAATAAGTATGTAATGGTAGCTTATTGTGGTTTTAATTTTCATTTCTTTAACAATGAATGATGTTAAACATCTTTTCATGGGCTTATTTTTTTGTTGTTGTTTTTGAGGCAGTCTCGCTTTGTTGCCCAGGCTAGAGTGAGTGCTGGGGCGTCAGCCTAGCTCATAGCAACCTCAAACTCCTGGGCTCAAACAATCCTTCTGCCTCAGCCTCCCAAGTACCTGGGACTACAGGCATGCGCCACCATGCCTGGCTAATTTTTTCTATGTATATTAGTTGGCCAATTAATTTCTTTCTGTAAGACCCCGTCTCAAGAGTGAGACCCTGTCTGGTCTCACCCTGTCAGGCTGGTTTCGAACTCCTGACCTCGAGCAATCCTCCCACCTCGGCCTCCCAAAGTGCTAGGATTACAGGCATGAGCCACCACCCGGCCTCATGGGCTTATTTTGACATACTTTTAGTGAGTGTCTGTTCAAATGTTTTGCCTGTATTTTTCATAAAATTTTCTTTTTAAAAACTTTCTTTTTTATTCTGAACTAATTTTAAAGTTACAGAATCATTGGGAAAATAGTATAGAGTTCCCATAACCCCTCATCTTAACATTAATCTAATCTTAATATCTTCTATAACCATAATACATGATCAAACCCAGCAAACTAGCATTTGTAGAGTATTATTAACTAATTGCAGATCCTATTAGAGTTTCACTAGTTTTTTTACTAATGTCTTTTTGCTGTCCCTGGATCCTAACTAGAATCCTACTTTACACCTTATTTGTTGTTATTTTTTTCTCTGTCTCCTCTAAACCAGAATAATTCCTCAGTCTGTCCTTACATTTTATGACCTTGACTGTTTTTGAAGAGTACTGATCAATTATTTTGTAGGATAGTCCTCAATTTGGCTTGCCTGATGATTCTCACAATTCGAATGAGGTTATATGTCTTTGTCAAGAGTAACACAAAAATGATATTGTGTTCTCAGTGCATCATATTAAGGGGTTCATGATGCCAGTGAATTTTATTAGTGGTGATGCTAACCTTGCCTACTTGTTTAAGGTGGTGCCTGTTGAGTTTTCCCACGGTAATTTCCCTTTGTAGTTAATAAATACCCAGTATAGATGTGAGACTATGTAATATCCATTTTCCCTTCAAATTTTCACCCAGTAATTTTAACCTTCCTAGTTGGATCTTGTCTGTAACAACTTTTACTGTGGTGTTTACCAAATAGTGATTTTCTGTTTCTCTCTTTTCTTGTACATTTATTACTTGGAATTCTTCTGTAGGGAAGAGATATCCCTCCTTTCCACTTATTTATGTATTTGATTGCTTATTTATATCAGTATGAGCTAATGGATATTTAGTTTATTCTACTGATTAAAATAAGATGCTATCATTATTTATTTTTTTGTGCAACTTTTCCCATCTTTAGCTGTTAGCATCACCTATGTCTTCAAGGAACTCTGGTGCCTTTTATGGGAGAAAGGTGATTAGAGTTAAAAGTTCAGGCAGTGGGTGTGCTAATTGCTACTGGGGGTCATTGCTTCTAGGCCCTCCCAGCAGACAGAGCTAGAAAATACATGTGTGTATACTAACCCACACAGACTCACACATTTGTGTTTCTGTATCAGTCTCTCTGTATAGACGTTAAAGACAATGAATTTATCTTTTTTACCTCTGATTACAATCCAACACAACAGGGTTGGGTTCATTTTAGTCTTTCTTTGTAAATTCTTTCTCTAACAGTGAGAAATCTAACGCTTTATCTAGAATATATCCTATTGAATTATTTATTCAATTCCAGTACACACATAAAGTGGTTTAGAATAGCTAACTCATACCTGTGTGAGAACCACATTTAATAACTATATTATAGCATTTTTGAACTATTAATTTTCTCTTTAGCCTTGTGGTATCCAGTCAAGATACTGCTTTCCAAAGTTACTTAGATTACTTTTTTCTTCTCCACCGCTTTCGGTGTGGTTATGTTATTTATTTGTAATACAGTGAAGTCCATTTTTCACTTTCTGGATTCTATTTTGGGTTTCTCCACATTCTAGTTAGTTTTAATTATTTGTTTATTTTTTAGGGGGCGATATGTGAAGAGTATGTGAAACATTACTATAGTTTTTAAGAGTCAGCTAAAAAAAAACACCCTTAAAGAATTGTCACTGCAGTCTCTTCCCTGCTACTTGTCTCCATCCGTCTCTTTTTCCCCATCCTTTCCCTACTCATGCCCTCAGTTAACCAATCTCTTCAGTTTCTGCTTTATCCTTCCTGCATTCCCTTCACAAAATGAGCATATACATGTGTATTTTTAAATATCTCCTTTCTTATATGCAGAGAGCAATGTTACAGATATTCCTTTCTTATTAATGAGTTGTGAATGTTCTTTATATAATCCAAATACCAGTCTTTTATCAGATAGTGGTTTGTAAATGTATTTACTACTGTTCTATGTCATGTCTTTTTATTTTCTTAACAGTGTCTTTTGAAGAGCAGAAGTTTTGTTTTTGATAAAGTACAATGTATCTGCTTTTTAAAAAATGGATTGTACTTTTGGTGATATATCCAAGAAATCTCTGATTTGCTCAATTTCAAAAATTTTCATCTAGACGTTTTATAATTGGGGCTTTCTTTATATTTAGGTCTATGATCCACTGTGAGTTAATTTTTGTATGTAATACACTGTGTGGATTAAGGTTCATGTCTGTGTATACAAACATACAAACCTCCAGTACTGTTGTTAAAATAATTATCTTTTCTCCACTGAATAGCCTTCGTACAATTGTCAAAAATAAATCTACCACAATATCTGGAATCTATCCTGTCTTGTTGATCTATATGCTGTCCTTTCATCAATGCCACACTATCTTAATTCAAGTCTTAAAATCAGGAAGTTAAAGTCCTCCAACTTTATTCTTCTTTTTTTCGGAATTGCTTCAGCTATTCTTTTTTTTTTTTTTTTTTTTTTTTTGAGACGGAGTCTCGCTTTGTTGCCCAGGCTAGAGTGAGTGCCGTGGCGTCAGCCTAGCTCACAGCAACCTCAAACTCCTGGGCTCAAGCAATCCTGTTGCCTCAGCCTCCCGAGTAGCTGGGACTACAGGCATGCGCCACCATGCCCAGCTAATTTTTTCTATATATATTAGTTGGCCAATTAATTTCTTTCTATTTAGAGTAGAGACGGGGTCTTGCTCAGGCTGGTTTTGAACTCCTGACCTCGAGCAATCAATCCGCCCACCTCGGCCTCCCAGAGTGCTAGGATTACAGGCGTGAGCCACCAATAGCCTGCTTCGGCTATTCTAGGTCCTTTGCATTTTCATATAAATTTTAAAATTGGCTTGTCAACTTCTACAAAAAATCCTTCTGGGATTTTGATTGAGGTTGCATCAGACCTATAGATCTCTCTCCCCAGCATTCAGCCTCTGGTGGTTGTGCTGTGTGTGGAGGGCTCTCTGCTTCTCTGGCCCAGTCTTCCCGGCAGGCCCTTTCTCCCTGGTTCTCTATGGTGGGGCTTTCCTGGTGATCCTGCCCTCCCTCCTTGTGTGTGTCTGGTGGGTCTTGTGCAGAGAGTATTTTGTTTTTACTTCCCCAGAGTAGAAGACCAATAATATCTGGGGACCAGGATGTTCTCCTGCCCCTTCTCTAGGGGTAGGATTTTTTCTTTTTCCTTCCTCCAGCCACAGTAGGTCTTTATCTGTGTCATGGGGGCACCAGGACTTACTGCTCTGCCTCCACTGGCTTACAGTTTTTATTCCACAGGGACTTTGTGCCTTCTCCACGGTGGCAGTTGTCCTTCTCTAGTCCTGCACCACAAAGGGACATTCCCTCTATCTCCTGTCCTGCCTCCAGTCTTTCCCTTGATCACCTGCATGGGATCACTGATGAAGAGCTGGCCAGCGAGGGGGACTCCCTTTGTGGCTGCAGCTACCAGGGGGTCTATGCATTCACTGTAGCCCACATTTGGCTGTTAGTGACTTATTAAAGATTTTAGCTGCATTCTTACCCATTTATATGCAGCCTGGCCTCTCTTTCTCCCATCCTCTGCCCAGGTGCGCCAGTGCTTGCATGCTGTCTCTTTGGAGGGACTTGTCTTCCTTTAGATTTCACACTACTTGGCTGCTCTGAAACATCAGATCTCTCATGAATTAAAAAAATATCATACTTTTTTTTTTGTTTATCCAGAGTTTTCATGTTGTTAGAGTGAAAGTGATGCTCTTTCCAGCTCTTTACATCCTAGGCATAAGCTAAACCCATGAGGGGTGCCATTGTGTACATGGCTGTTTAAGGTGTTTTATGTGAATGCTTGACTAGTGGATATATATATATATATTTTTTTATTAGCTCATCAACTTGTAAACCTCCCTCATATCTACCTAAGTGGTTCATAGGCCCTTTGAAGGTCACAAAAGGAGAGTTTGATTTCTCTCATTTCTCAAAGCAGTGGATACACTACATTATTGGCTAAAAAGCTCAATCTTTCATAATCCAGTTTAAACCTACTTCTTCTTTTTCTTCTATTATTAATTAGCAAAGCTGGAGATACCACTATTCACCCCTGCACTGGGTTGAGTAGTGTCTCTCAAAAGTTCATGTCCATCCAGAACCCACGAATGTGACCTT